>NC_071999.2:64159653-65409653 GCF_028885655.2 Pongo abelii
TAAGATGAACAGGTTGGGGGTAAATGATTTTGGGAGATAACTTACAAAATGAAAAATATGATTTATTCATTCACTTACTCATTAAGTAATATTTCATGAATGCCTACCACATGATCAACATTGTGCTGGTTTCTAGAAATGTCAGAAACTAGAACATACAGTCTCTACCAAAAGTAGATGAGTAGAGGAGACAGACAATTGAACTGAAGATAGCTCTATAGTGTGATGCTTAGGATAACTGAGGCAAGTATCCTTACCCCTCATCTAGTTCACCACAAATTACTATTTACTCTGCCTTCAAAATGCATTATGAGTCTATCCACTTCTATTCCACCATTAGCAAATTACTCCAACTTTCTACCAGCTCTCTTCTCAACTACTTCAATTGCCTCCTACCTGTTCTTCTACAGTGTGATGCTTAGGATAACTGAGGGAAGTACAGTGTGCAATGGAAGCATACTAGAGAAATCTTAACCCAGACTGGAGAGATCAAGAGAGGCTTCCCCAGGAGATGACATCTGAGCATCTGAATCTTTATGAATGACAATGATGTAGCCAAGTATCATGGAGTAAGTTTTTGTGGGGAGAACCAAGATAGTATTGTAAGTCTCTAAAAATATTCTTAGGGTCATATTCAAGGCATACTGAGTGCAGAGTGGCTAGATCAGGAAGGTCTGTGAGTGATATACTTTGTCTAGAACATTAGATATGTAAGGAAAGATGAAAGGAGACCAAAATCCAATAGTCAGATCACAGAGAGACATGTGTGTTGTATTAAAGGAATTATTTGTGTGAGTGTGTTTGTGTATATAAGAGTCTGTTCAATGCTTGCCTTTTTGCCTGAAAAAGATGTCGATTTGTAGTTTGGATTTCATTTTGAAATATCGGCTAAGATTCTTGAAAATGAGAATCACAAATATAAAGAGAATCTCTTTTTGGTCAGAAAAATATTTTCTATTGCTCACCTATCACACTCCTTCCCACCACAAACTGGTGTTCTACAGAATTATCTGCATCACTTTTTTCAGGAAGGATAGTTTTATCTTCTGAAAAGATAATAACAAACATATGCCATAAAGAATAGGGATTGATAATCCTTGTAATTTTATCTGTGCTAATGTAAATACAAATGCTATTCATATTTCTCACATATTGAAGATTTGTCACAACAAAAAATAGATAATACAAGTAGAATGTTAAAAGCACTGTTGCAAATAGTCCTTCTCAACAAGGTAGTTTACACTCCATTGTCAGTAGAATATTTTTAAGTTTTTTGCCTGAATAGTGTGTAAGGTAAAGAATTTGACAGGTTAATTATACATTGCTTTAAAAGGTATTTTCTAGCATTTTATTTGAAATTGGTTGTGTTTTAATTTCTTTGATTTTCCTGATGCTCTTTTATTATGGAACCACAAAAACACCTTTTTATCTGTGAGAGAGAAACCCTTCTCCCCTCGTTAAGAGGCCTCTGTTCATACTTTCTGTTGATTCCTCCCCAAGGCAAAACAAGTTACGGATCTGCACGGCCAATGCCTGAGAAATTATTTGAGGGCAAATTTTTACTACTAATGCCTTAGAAATCATGCACCATATTCAATTTTCAAAATATAAGCACCTCTAAGTAAGTTTTCTGTCCAGTTAGCTGTTCTGTTCTGACCATCTTCTTCTCTTACTTTCTTCTTCTTTCTTTCTTTTAACTTTTATTTTAGGTTCAGAGGTATGTGTACAGGTTTGTTATAAAGATAAATTGCATGTCAGTGGGTTTAGTTGACATATTATTTCATCGCCCAAGTAATAAGCATAGCACTGAATAGGAATTTTTTTGATCCTCTCCCTTTTCCCACCCTCCACCCTCAAGTAGGCCCCAGTGTCTGTTGCTCCCTTCTTTGTGTCCATATGTTCTCAGTGTTTAGCTCGCACCTATAAGTGAGAACATGTGGTACTTGGTTTTCTGTTTCTGCATTAGTTTGCATAGGATAATGGCCTCCAACTCCATCCATGTTGCTGCAAAGAATATGATCTTGTCCTTTTTTTTGGTTGCACAGTACTCCATGGTGTATATATACCACATTTTCTTTATCTGGTCTACTGTTGATGGGCATTTAGATTGATTCCATGTCTTTGCTTTTGTGAATAGTGCTGAGATGAATATACTCGTGTATGTATCTTTATGGTGGCATGATTTATATTCCTTTGGGTATGTACCCAGTAATGGGATTGCTGGGTTGAATGGTAATTTGGTTTTAAATTCTTTGAAAAATCACCACACTGCTTTCCACAATGGCTAAACTAAAAGAAACAATGTTGGACAAAGATAGGACACAATCCCACCCATTTTAGATTCAAGAAAAGGGAATTGAAACAAAAAATTTGATTTGGTTCTTGTGACTTAAACAGTGTTCTCCATTTCAGCTTTATCACAGCTCTAACTTGGAAATTGTTCAGGATTTGGCTATTAATAAAGCTGCACTTTATTTGCTATGTGGCCATGGCTCCTAGTAAGTGTCATTCTTTCAGACAGAACTGCAGAGTGGAGGAGTTCTGAATGTCAAAACCATTGAGAGACCAGCTATACAACAGACCAAATAGCAGCTAACTATGCCCTTCAAGCCATTTTTCTATTAGTTATAAGTACTTTCCCCGATCTTTGATCATCATGAAGAAAGGTATCCACAAATCTATTGGTAGACTGATAATTTTTATTAGATATCTACTATAACTTTATATATTTCCCATTCATATCTCTTTAGTATACTCCAGATTCATATTTTCAAAGTCTATGGGATATCACAACATCTACATCTATTAGGTGTCATGAATATATGCAGACCAAAAGTCTGTCCTTTCAAAAACCTTCCCCATCATAGTCAAACTTGATTTCTCCCCCTACTCCTTACTCACCCCTTACCCCTCATTTAGTCCACCACGAATTACTATTGACTCTGCTTCAAAATGCTCTATGGGTCTATCCACTTCTATTCCACCATTAGCAAATTACTCCAAGCTTCCATCAGCTCTCTTCTTAACTACTTCAATTGCCTCCTACCTGTTCTTTTTGCTTCACGTTACTTAATCTTCACACACAGCAGTCAATCAAATTACAGCATTTTGCTGTTTAAAACTCTTCAATGTCCTCCAATATATACTTTTTGAATAAATCCAAATTCAGTGTCTTAGCCTAAAAGATCATTTAAATGACTAGCCCCAAGCCTTCTGTCCCAGCCTCCTCTCTTACCATTTTCTTCCTCCTTGATTTCTTTGCCACAAATACACTGGATTTTCATTTATTTACTTATTTATTTATTGCCTATGCTTAGAACATAACAAGAACATGTAAAATTACCAGCTACCATTAGGCCTCTGCATTCGCTGCCAAGAAGTTCTTGTTTTTCACTTGCTGGCTCATTGTCACCTTCATGAATTTGAGGCTTATTTTATTTATTTGTATCACATATACCATCTAATACATGCATTAAAATAATACATTTTGCTCTAAGTAATGTATTCCATGGATTTCTAAATGTAATACACTATAATTCATTTTTAACAGACTCTAATGTCTGCTTTTTTGCTTTACTTAACTATTCCTTAGAAGGGCATTATTTAAACTCAAGGTCAAGGTGCCATTTTCTCTTCTGCTGTGAATTCATTAATTTAATATGTATTTATTTGCATTATGATCAGAAAATATAGCTAGAGTGGCATGATAATATTGGCAGTTAGGCAGTTTTCTCTGTGACCACATTTTTAATGATCTTTTTCCTTAATGTTTCTAGGTATTTTAGAAGAATGTGTGCTTTGGCATGCACAGAAACACACATAGCAATGTAGTGTCTTATATAAGGTTATGAATCTACAGTTTGTGTAACGAGAGTCAATGTTGTTGAAACGTTCCTTGAGAATGTTCCATTTTGGTAACTTAAATACCTTTCTCAGAGAGCAACACTGGAAAAGATTGATGGGTCTTCTGACGTGCACAAGATGAAGTTACTGGTTTGTGTTTAGAGATCTACTTTTTACTTTCAAAAATGTGTATTTAAACAATAGAAATATTCTTACCCTAATGCTACACACCATAAGGAGCAATGGAAAGCTAAAACTAAATGAGGCTTACATCTTGAGCTCCCTTTGAGAATATGTTCATTAACGGAAAATGAGTTCATAACAATCAGTTTTGCTCTTTGTTTTTTGATCGTGTTCTTCCTTTTTCTCTACCTATCAACCTTATAAGTTTATTTTCCCATTTAAGACTTTTTGCTATATTTCTTATTTTGCCTGATATTAAAATTCACACTTGTGTCAATTTCTTTAACTTGAGACCTGCATTTGACAATCTCTTATTTTCAAAGGTTTTGTGTCTTTGTTTTAAACATAGCTCTAGTAAAGAAAGCATAGCTTTATTCTACATATTTATTTTACTCTCCTTAGATGATGTAATACAGTTTTATTGTTATTGTTCTTTTTATTTTTTCTTATTTTTATAATTTGAAATTTATATATTATATTGCTTTTCCTGTAAGTTTCCTTTGGACTTTAAAATACATATTTGAATATATATTTTCTATTAAAAGCTTCAGCAAATTTCTATCAAGATCTTTTTACTTCTTTTAAAATAACCCAGAATTGCAAATCTCTTTTGACGTCATTCTTGGGAGACTACTTTCTAACCACTGCTTTCAGTTTTACAGACATATTATCGACTTTTCTATATGTAAATATAACTTTCTCAAGGGTAATAACACCTGTGGCAAACACATGCTCTATATGCTGAGGAAAAAATCTTTTGTCAGTCTTTCTGCTAAACCTCTTTATGAGAAGTATGGCTCTAAACTTTGCCTAACCCTTTCTCACATGTGTTTGGATGATATTTTTCTCTGCTCAGATATCTCAATCACATTCCATCTATTTTCTGTGTTCTAAATAAATGTTAAAAATACCAAATGGAGGCCAGGAGCGGTGACTCACGCCTGGATAATTCCAGCACTTTGGGAGGCCGATGCAGGTGAATCATCTGAGGTTAGGAGTTCGAGACCAACCTGGCCAACATGGTGAAACCCTGTCTCTACTAAAAATACAAAAATTAGCCAGGCATGGTGGTGCGCACCCATAATCCCAGCTACTCAGAAGGCTGAGGCACGAGAATAGCTTGAACCCAGGAGATTGCGCCACTGCACTCCAGCTTGGGAGACAGAGCGAGACTCTGTCTCAAACAAACAAAAATACCAAATGGCCTTTCTCTTTGTTTTCCAAAAGTATGAGTTTAATCTTTGTCCAACAGCTTTGTTGCCGTTTGTGGTTGTAAAGTTTGGGCTTGAGTAAAACTTTACAAGTTTACTAAGACTATTGCAAGATAGTCTTAGTCTACCATCTTGCACTAAAAATTTAAAGTTATTTCTAGCTCTGGGGAACTTGGTGAAGAAAAAAATAATAAAGTCATATAATTTCTGAAATGTTCTTTTGTCTTCCCTTTCTTCCATCTTGGTCTAACAAAACTCTTCCAACTTTTCAAAGACAATTCTTTGCACCACCTCTAGCTGCTTTCTCATCAGAACATCTCATTCGCTATTACACTTCTGGTCTTCTTGGCATATACTTCCTCATTACTTACATACATTTTTATCTTCTTCTCTAAGTTGATTCTTGAAGGTAGAATCTGTATTCATATTTTTAGGATATATTAGGTGCTATTACGACCTAGCACAATACTTTGTAGAGAGTAAAAACTCAATTAATACTCGATAGAAAAGAAAAATCTCAAATTTAAAGCATAACAGACCCTTGGAGATTATATAGCCCAATATTCTCACATTGTGGATGGCATAACCTGAACCTATTACCTCAAGGCCAATGCTTGAATCCAGACCACACTGCAAGTGTGGTCTTTATACTGAATGATGATCTCATAGACTCTTATACTTACAAGAAAATATAAAATTACTTAGCACTCAAAGTGGAAATTTACAGCTTTGCTAATATCTTGACATGGAACTGTTGTGTGAATACTCTTAATGATTAAAAATGTCTCATTTGTACAAAGCAGAGTATATTATTTTTAAGAAGCTGTGATACAATGCTTTTACTTTAGCTGAATGAGACACACTTCACTAAATTTTCTTCTCATTAAGAACTTAATTCTGATATATTATCTCAGTTCAGTTCCTCATCCACATTACAGTCCTTCAATTATTTTTAGCAATAACACTACACATATGTCAGAGACTACAAATGTATAGCAAACATGCTACTACTCACCCCATCATGATCATATAACACAAGCCACATTTCTCACTGAGTCTAGATCTAACTTCAGAATCCTTCCTAAGTCAGTTTTGTGGGAAACCACTGTCAATGGATAGCCAGTGCCATATATGAGAAATGATATTATTATTTAAAATATTTACAGCCTCTTACTGGGATGCTAATTCTATTTTCCCATTCTCTGAAGAATTATTATACAGCATCATCTCAAACTCTGCAGTAGCCATTTGACTCAATTTGGCCAATGAAATGTGCATGGAAATGAATATGTCACTTGCAAGCAGAGCTGCAAGATCTAGTTTAGTTCATGGTTTTTAATGTCTCCCTTCCCTATCCCATAGGATCTTCTCTTTTAGTGAGGTCCCTGGAATGAAAAACATATCGAGAAGAATTGCAACAATATGAGTAAAAAATAAGCCTCTGTGTTGTTAGCAACTGATATGTGATGACCACTTATAGCAACATACTCTATCACCTCTTCACTTGTAAAGCATGTCAATGCATTTATTCATTTATTTATTCATAAAGATATATTCTCTAATCACATTATTAGGTTCTGGGAATACAGCTGTAAGCAAGATATACATGGTCTTGACTCATAGACCTTAACATGAAAATGAAGAAGCTTTTAAAAATGTTTTTAATCATAAATAAAAAAAAAACTAGAGATTGAGATAAATGCCATGAATGGAACTAATTAAATTGCTCTGTAATAGAGAAAAGGGGGATAGAAAAGTCGGGGTCTGATTTCGATACTGAGTTTAGAAAACTCCCTTCCAAGGAGATTACATTTATATTGAAGGTAGAAAAATATGACAATTAACAAACTATGAGGGATCTAATTTAAAGTTGTAATGGATAAAGGATTATGGTCAAAAATCTGA
This sequence comes from Pongo abelii, assembly GCF_028885655.2. NCBI lineage: Eukaryota > Metazoa > Chordata > Mammalia > Primates > Hominidae > Pongo > Pongo abelii. The sequence continues at coordinate 64,166,796 of NC_071999.2, forward strand.
AGACAGGCCAGGCGCGGTGGCTCACGCCTGTAATCCCAGCACTTTGGAAGGCCGAGACAGGCAGATCACGAGGTCAGGAAATCGAGACCATCCTGGCTGACACGGTGAAACTCCGTCTGTACTAAAAATACAAAAAAATTAGCCGGGGGTAGTGGCGGGTGCCTGTAGTCCCAGCTACTCAGGAGGCTGAGGCAGGAGAATGGCATGAACCCGGGAGGTGGAACTTGCAGTGAGCTGAGATCACGCCACTGCCCTCCAGCCTGGGCGACAGAGCGAGACTCCATCTCAAAAAAAAAAAAAAAAAAAAAAAAGAGAGAGAAAATTATTGAAAAGATTCCAGGAGGAGTTAAAGCATACTGAGCAATTAATTTATTCTAAGAGCAATGGAAGTCAATTGAAGGATTTTAGGCAAGGATATGATGCTCATTTATTAAAGATCAAAAATAGGTTAGAAAGGACAAAGGTGGAAGTAAAAGAAATAGCTAAGAGACTCTTGAAGTAGACTTTGTTAACAATATGGTGGCTTAGATTATGATGGTAGCCATGGAAACTGCAAGCAAATTAAGGGTTTAATTTAAGAGTGGAATTGATGGGAACTACTAATGGAGTAGATTAGAATGTAACGCAAATAGCAGAACAAGAATGACTGCTGAGTGAAGTGGTGTCATTTCCTGACAGTCTGGCATAGGAAGACATTTTAAAGAGTGTTATGGCAAATGGAAATGGAGAATTCAAGTTTGGATTAACTCAGTTTGCTTTGTTGTGAAATGTTCAAATGGAGACACCAGGTAGACAACTAGGTACATATGGCTGAAGTTCATGGGTAATATATGTGCTGGAGATACAGATTTGTGAGTTATCAATAGAAATGCCATTTAAAAGTATGGACATAAATATCACTTATTTGCGAAGACATATAGAGAAAGGCAAATGTAGATCCAGGATTAAGCCTTGGACAATGTCAAAATATGAGAGTTGAGGAAAGACCAGAGCCAATAAAGGAGACAGAGAATAATCAGTTATGAGAAAGGGGAGAATGCATAAAAATTGTATAACGTAGGCATCATTAAGACTTTCCAAAATAGAAGGAGTGGTCAAATCTGCAAATTCTGTTGAGATACTAAGTAAGATAACAGCAAAAAGTGTTTACTAAATTTGGTAATATCAGAAGTGCTTAGAGATTTTAAAAATAGTAGAAACGGCAATCAGGACTAAGAGGACGACACATGAGTTATAACCAAAGAAGTGTGTGTCTCTCTTTGGAGAACTGAGACTATTGAAGAGGATCCCAGAAAGAGAAAAATACTGGAAAATGGTTATGCATCAGGGAAAGATTTTTTAAAGCATGAGAGGCACTAAACCTGGTTTTATATTGACGGAACTATCCTATAGGAAAAGAAAGATTTATGATGATTTCATGTAAGAATGAAATCATAGCCATAGGCATGAATTATTTGAGGTGACAGAAAGGGATGGAACCCAGAGCACACATGAAAGAAAGTTTAATACGAGGATAATCCATTCCTTCATCTTCACATGAAGAAAGGGACAATGGGATTTCAAAAGCAGGCAGCTTTGCAGATAGTGTGGTAGGAAGATAAGGAATCTGAGATTCCCTAAGTGAAGCATGAGTAAACTGAGAGTGAGTAGAGAGCAGGAGAGAGAGTTGTGATAATAGATGAGTATGTACATACATTGTATGAAATAGTTAAGGAAGAATATCAAGCTAATAAAATATAGCAGACTCAACATGTTGATTTCAAGTGTGGCTGCCAATGTGGTTATAAAATTGCCTTTGCAGGATAAAGAAAAACAAATGCTGTGCTTTATCCAGGGTTGTGGTTTAGCTTGAGAGTATGACTGACAGAGAAAAGGGTAAGCAATTATAATATAAGCCACAAGACCTAAGCTAGAGAACAAGAAAATAAAGACACAAGGCCAATGGGTTACAAGTTGTGGGGCAAAAGTATGGGGTCAAAGGGTTATAGCATGGGAGTAGTTGGGCAAGTGAGTTGGAAAATTAGGAGGTAAAGGTCAGAGCAAAGGAAGCAATTTCTAATGCTATGTGTTATCTTGGTCTTACATCTTCCCTACTTCATCTGTTAACACAACTGTGATTCATTTATTAATCCCTGTTTTACTTTTTATTTGCTCTTTGCCTCCAGTAATATAACTATAGGTATCCTCTTACACTATATGCATTTTTGTCAGCAATTTAAAAAAAACTTTTTGGAACAAAGCAAGGCATTAATTAATTAATTTGCACATTTCAATATACTTCTTTATATGATGATTTTTAGATAAATTGTCATCTCTGTCTTCCTTCTCTAAAAGGATTTCATTTATTTTCAATACACTTAATTAAATGAAATACCCAGAACTGTGCATAATCACCTAGAGATAAGTTAAAAGTGTCACAGTCAGCAACTAGACAAGCCAAGACTGGGACACAGGTCTCACAGCTCTTGTTCTATCTTTTGACCTACATAGATAATTAACAATAACTGCAAATACTTACTGAGTGAGAACTTTCTTTAACAGAGTGCTTAATATTCTACATGGTTCGTTGTATTTATTTCTCAAAAATAAACATAATAGCCCATTTTAAAGGTAGAACAACTGAGGCTTAGGAAAGTTAACTTGTTCAAAGTCATACAGCTAAGAAGTAATAGAAACCAAATAAAACTTCAAGGATTCTGAACCTGCAGTCCACCCTCCTTATCTCTGCCCAATTGTTTTCTGTTGGTAGGCTCAAACGGTATTTTTTTTTTTGCCTTATCAACCACTCATGTGCTCATATTGAGTTGACAATGAATTACAATTACTTGGTTGCCTTTGCATGCAGTCAATCTATCAGCTTCTTCTCCTTGCCTGGTGCCAGAGACATAATAGGTACCTAATAAATATTTGATTCATTGAAGTTCTGTTCAGACAGTAGATTGGATAAATGCACTTCGCATATCTCCACTCCAATAATTAATTAAAACACTGATTAGAACAGGACTAGAAACTTCTCTCCATTATTCTTCTAGCATGAATGTTTAATTTACTATACCTATTTTAACTGCATATAATATACAATCTCCAGTATACATTCTTCATCTTGTCCACAAAGATAAAATGAGAGGCTGTTAAAAATAATAATAAACCAGATTTTTCACTGTAATATTTACTTGATCTATCTAGGAACCATAGCCAAATTAAAAATGAAAATAAATTGACTTGTTTTGGTGAACCCATGGTGGTTTCTATTGATCATTGCTAGCTCTTCTGAGAATACAAAGACCATCTTTGTAATCTTTAATTCCATACATTTATCTCCAACATGTCCAGAAATCATGCTGTTCCTTTTCATTTTTCCTAATATTTGTGAGCAATATCTGTCCCTTAATATCATTAAAATACTTGGTCTCTCTTTTCCATTTTGTGTCAGGGGGGACACTGAAGACTTTCACCAATAATTGAGTTCAGTTTTATTTTTTGCTGCTTGTTTCCATAGAATACAAAGAGTTCTTCACAAAGATGCTTAGAGTAGACCAACAGCAACGTTTTACTGTAACATAATTGATATGGTTTGGTTCTGTGACCCCATCCAAATTTCACCTTGAATTGTAATCCCTATAATTCCTATATGTCAAAGGTGGGACCAGATGGAGGTAATTGGATCATGAAGGTGGTTTCCCCCATGCCCTTCTCATGACAGTGAGTGAGTATCATGAGATCTAATGGTTTTATACGTGTCTGGAATTTCCCCTGCTTGCCCTCACTCCATCCTGCCCCCCTTTGAAGAAGGTACCTGCTTCTCCTTTGCCTTCCATCATGATTGTAAGTTTCTTAAAACCTCCCAGCAATGCAGAGCTGTGAGTCAATTAAATCTTTTTCCTTTATAAATTACCCAGTCTTGGGTATTTCTTCATAGCATGTGAGAACGGACTAATACAATGATTTAAAGTATTAGCATAGTTCAAGAAAGAATATATCACAGCACCAAGGATGAGGATAGTGTAGGGTTGGCCTATAAAAGAAACAAAGGAAAAGGAGATTCAGAAAGGAAAATATAGTCTGTAACACCATGAAGTTCTGCCAGAAGAAGAGAGATTCTCCTTTTCTTTTTCTTTATTCTTTTTATAATTTACAAACATTTATATATTTATGGTGTACAAAGTTGTATTAGTCCATTCTCACACTGCTCTAAAGAGCTACCTAAGACTGGCTAATTTATGAAGAAAAGAGGTTTAAATTGACTCATAGTTTCACAGGCTGTACAGGAAGAATGCCTGGGAGGCCTCAGGAAACTTACAATCATGGCAGAAGGTGAAGGGAAAGCAAGCACATCTTACCATGGTGGAGCAGGTTCAAGGGGGAGGTAGTACACACTTTTAAACAACCAGATCTTGTAAGAACTCTATCACAAGAACAGCAATGGGGAAATATGCCCTCATGAATCAATCACCTCCCACCAGACCCCTCCTCCAACACTGGGAATTACAATTCAATGTGAGATTTGGGAGAGGACACAGAGTCAAACCATATCAAATGAGATGTTTCAAAAAATGCATACATTGTGGAGTGGCTAAATCATGTTAATTAACATATGCATTACCTCACATATTGTTGCGGGAAGTCAGGGAACCTGAACGGAGGGACTGGCTGAAGCCACAGCAGAACAACATAAATTGTGAAGATTTCATGGACATTTGTCAGTTCCCCAAATTAATAGTTTTACAATTTCTTATGCCTGTCTTTACTGCAATCTCTGAACATAAACTGTGAAGATTTCATGGACATTTATCACTTCCCCAATCAATACTCTTATAATTTCCTATGTCTGTCTTTACTTTAATCTCTTAATCCCATCATCTTCGTAAGCTGAGGATGTATGTCGCCTCAGGACCGTGTGATGATTGCATTATCTGTACAAATTGTTTGTAAAACGTGTGTTTGAACAATATGAAACCTGGGCATCCTAAAAGAACAGGATAACAGTGATTTTCAGGGAACAAGGGGGATAACCATGAAGTCTGACTGCCTGCAGGGCCGGGCAGAACAGAGTCATATTTGTCTTCTTCCAGAAAGTGAATAGGAGAAATATTGCTAAATTATTTTCTCAGCAAGGAATAACGTGGGAAAACGAATGCATTCCCAGGGGGAGGTCTCTAAAATGGCCACTCTGGGAGCGTCTGTCTTATGCAGTTGTAGATAAGAGATGAAATACGCCCTGGTCTCCTACACCACCCCCAGGCTTGCTAGGGTTAGGAAATTCCAGCCTGGCGAATTCTAGTCAGACTGGTTGTCTGCTCTGAATCCTGTTTCCTGTTAAGGTGTTTATCAATGACAATGTGTGCCCAGCAGGACATGGAACCTCAATAGTAATTCTAATTTCGCCCTGGCCTTGTGATCTTGCTCTGCCCCCATTTGCCTTGTGATATTTTATTGCCTTTGAAGCATGGGATCTCTGTGACCCACACCCTATTTGCACACTCCCTCCCCTTTGAAAATTGCTAATAAAAACTTGCTGGTTTTGCGGCTGGGCGGCATCATGGAACCTGCTGACATGTGATGTCACCCCTGGAGACCCAGCTGTAAAATTTCTCTCTTTGTACTCTTTCTCTTTATTTCTCAGACTGGCTGACACTTAGGGAAAATAGAAAAGAACCTATGTTGAAATATTGGGGGCTGGTTTCCCCAATATCTGGTAAAGAAAAAGGGCATCATAGAACCTGCTGACATGTGATGTCACCCGTGGAGACCCAGCTGTAAAATTTCTTTCTTTTGTACTCTTTCTCTTTGTTTCTCAGACTGGCCGACACTTAAGGAAAATAGAAAAGAACCTACATTGAAATATTGGTGGCTGGTTCCCCCGATAACATATATATATCATTTTAAGTGTAAGAACATTTCAAATCTGCACTGTTGGCCACTTCAAGTATAAAATACACTGGTATTAACTGTAGTCACCATGCTATACACTAGAACTCATTCCTCCTATCTAACTGAAGTTTTATACCCTTTGACCAACATTGCACCAACAGCCCCATCCCCCAACCTCCAACCCCCAATAATCATCACTCTACTCTCTTCTAAGAGCTTGACTTTCTTAAACTCCACATGTATATAAGATTACGTGATATTTATCTTTGCAGAAAGACAAATGGCTTATTTCACATAACAATATCTTTCAGGTTTATCCATGTTGTCACAAATCACAAGATTTCCTTCTTTTTAAAGGCTGAATGGCATCCTATTGTGTATCTATACAACATTTCCCTTTTCCATACATCTGATAAGGGGTTAATATCCCAAATATATAAGGAACTCAAGTAACTCAATAGCAAGAAAACACATAGCCCAATTAAAAATTGGCAAAGAAACTGAGTAGATGTTTCTCAAAAAATAACCAATAGGTATATGAAAAAATGCTCAACATTACTAATCATCAGGGAGATGCAAATTAAAACCACAATGACATAGCACTTCACACCTGTTAGAATGGCTATTAACAAAAAGATGAAAGAAGAAAAGTGTTGGTGAGGATGTAGAGAAAAGGGAACTCCCACACAGTGTTGCTAGGAATGCAAATTAATATTACAATTATGGAGGTTCCTCAAAAAATTAAAAATAGAACTAGCATATGATCCAGTAGTCTTACTACTGTGTATGTATTCAAAGTAAGTGAAATCAGTATGTCAAAAAGGTATCTGCACTCCCATGTTCACTACATCATTTTTCACAATACCCAAGATATGGAATTGACCTTAGTGTTCATCAGTGGAAACAGAATTTTATTTAAGAGACTTTAACATCTCTGGTCTTATTGGAAAATAATCCCCATTGGAGTTACTAAGTTGTCTTAGTCTCCAGTAAATATTTTACTAATATGACTTTCTCTTATTAAATTAATCATAATAAGATCTTCTAAAAAATGTTTCATATTATATTACAGATTGTTTACTTATAGGGAGAAAATATGCTAATTTCATGCAAACATATGTGTTTCAGTTTCTGGGAATTAATTTCTTATTTTAAACTAAAATATTTTGGTATTGGTCCAGAGAAAATGCCATATCCTCACCAAACCATTTCATTTCATATATCTGGAAATGTCATGTGGTTGTAGAGGTAGCAAAATGAAATGTTTTAGTGACCACAGTATTGCATCTAGAAGGGTTCATGTAATTTATTTTCATCTGTTGAATTTGAAGGGAAGTGATCTGTCTCCTATAGTCCTGAACAGACAGAGACAGGTACACATTCTCCGTGTTCTCGCATCCCTTCCTCCAGCAACCATAGGAGCCACGTGTTCCAAGTATGGCTACAAAGCTGAAGAGGTAGGCAAAGTTCAAGTTAGGGCCTCACTAAGGAAACTGAATTGTATCCCAGAGATAAGGAACCACCGAAATATATAAGAAGGGAGTTAAAGTATCAGAATATCATTTTTGAAGTGTACACTAGTCACAGAATGGAAAATGAATCTGAGGGAGGACAAATGAAGTGAAGAAACAAAAGGAATAATGAGAACCTAAAGTAAAAGAGTGGAATTGTTAATGGAGATGTTTGATTAAATTTAGAGCTGTTAAGAGAATAGGGTTGACAGGATTTTATGATCAATGGAATGAGAATTAAGAATCAAGGATAATGCTATATTTTTGACTTAGGAACCTGACTATGTAGGGGGATGCATTATTATATAAAAGTAACACAGAAGGAAGGAAAGATCCTGTTTGAGTTTTCTTCAGAGTTGTCAGTTTATATTTTTATTATCATTCTTGCATTTGTACAGTTTATGAGGATTTTCAAACTACTCTCACAATATTAAACTAGGCAACTAAACTACAAAATATTTTTTACTCCAAGCCTGGTCGTCTTTTTAAAAATCATAATTCTACATAACATTTAATGGAAATGTTTTATATATATTTTTCTATGTTAATTGCATTTTAATGTCTTATTATTTTTAAATTCCAAATATCAAGACCTATACGTGTTTACTTTCCACTCTATGCCTAAACAAATCCATGAGTTCATGCAAAACCCAGATCAGGGTCCCATGCATTTGAGTCTTTACTGAATGTTACCTTCAATTTTCCTATGAATCCTGTCAGCTCCAGCATTAGTACAAATACGGTTATTTGAAGTATGTAGAACAACTACAACAAAAACATTGCTCACAATATATTTTGTGGGGAGAAACACAAAAAAAATGGACTCTTAATCAGGTTTTCTTGGTTTAATGCTGACATATTCTTAAGCTCAAAAACTTCACAGGTAATATTAACTGTGTCTTGCAATATTGTCTTCATTTATCGTCCTCCAATTCCACATCTCATTTACCACAACTTTGAAATAAGACCTCATCCGCCATGGTCATTCCTTGGGGATGTTTCCCATGACCTTCCTGATCAGGTTGACATTCCCCATATACATTTATATATGATAGCCAAGATCCAGTTACCATTCCTTTGTGGCCATTAGGAGAGTTAAAATTTCCATTTTCTTGTATCATACTTTCATTACTATTTGTTTTCTCTACCTGACTCTAAGTCCCTTTATTTCTTTTCATCGTAATATTTCTCAGTGATTATCAGTGTAGCTTAACCTTTAAAGGCTTTTGTTAAAAGTTTGTTAAGTTAATCAATACTTAAAATATTTTGCATGTTTTGTAAATCATTATCTTATATTATCTGAAGCTTATGTTCTTGTTTCTTTTTTAAGTTTTCATTGATAAATATGTGTAATGCTATTCTGCTGTGAGCTGTCTTTATTGGACATTTGCATACTTATTACAAATGTAAGCGTAAATACGGTTTAAAGAGTGTATGGAAACTCTATTTTACAAAAGAACCAAAATGATCTCTGTTAAGGCTTTTAGCACTTAATAACTCCAAGGAATCACTTAATATCAGTAAAAGGTGATGCAACAACCTCTAGGTCTTCGTACTCAGCAAGATACTGCAAAATGACTTAAGCTATTGATTGTAACAGTTTCATATTTTTATTCTCTTCTTCCCTTTAGGAACCTCTAAGACAAGAGGTCAATTTAGCCCCATTTTATTTTTTAAAAAAGAATTTAGTGTTCTTGACAGGTGTCAGATTATAAGTCCTTAGAGACAAAGGTTTCCTGTTTGGCCATCACAGCATTTATAACACAGACAGCTGTACGTGGTCTCCCTTCCTCTTCCCCAGTTCCTTACCTTATCCACAGACCACAAACCCTAACCCACAGAGAGCAACTTCAGATGCAGGAGGGTAATTCAGTCTTCAGGCTATTAAATCAGTGACTCCTTAGCACACTCACTCTACAGGGATGGCAGCAACCACTCATGATGATGTTTCTTGTGTGAGGATTGTGTGATGTTACACCTTTTTCCCTGTGAGGTAGATAACAATGTTCAACACATTACACAAAAACTACTGAGCAGGCATGCAATCAATACTCAATCCTTTTTTGTTGTTTTCATCAATGTCATTTTCGGTGAGTGCTTTAAAAATCATATTAAATTTGTTTTAATGGTCTCAATTTAGTGTCAGAATTGTGATCCTTTTTCCTACTTATTAAATGTTTTGATTTTTGAGAATAAATAACTTAAAACTGCCACAGCATCAACCATGGTGTTCTATAAAATGCTTCTTTCTTCCTTTAGCATTGATATTATTATTCAGTCTTTGTAATATTCTGGGGAAACTCTAATATTCTTCTTGTCAAATGTCTCAAGAAACCCTAAAGATATGGTTATCTCATATTTATTTTCTCATTTCTTCACCAGGCATATGGAAGGGGTAAATGTAATACATTAAAAAATAGTAACACTAAAAGGGCATTTTCACAGAGTTCTGGTCAGCCACTTTTTTAGATACTAATTTTATATTCACCATCAACTGCAACAATAATCAGGAAATCAGGAAGTTTCACTGACCTTTGCATGTAACCGTATTTTTAACAAAGACCTTGGATCCTAAAACCTCAGTGATGGCATCATAGCACTCATTGATCTCAAATTTTCCCAGAAGATATTAATGATACGGTTTTATCAAAACCCAGATATAGCTAAAGAATTCCTTTGTCATCTCAGTGACCTCCCTCAAACTCCTTATTACTCTTCATATTAATTCCATCACTTTTATACATCAAGTAGTCAGTGATGTTAAACTTGTTAGAACCTATGCGTCCAATGGCCATGGTGTTGATATATGTCTTTTCCTTTCCTGTCTTTGTCTGGATTTAGGGATGGTTTCCATGGTGCTTGGACTCTGACTAAGGACATATTGTGAAAGGCTTATGTATACTGAGTGTTAGAGAATGTAATCTCTAAACTGCTGTTCTATTGAATATTGTCTGTTATTACTTAGTAACATGCTCATAGTCAGACTCCGTAATATCTAAAGCTTCTATTGGAAAATTAAATTATTTTAATAACCTCCATAGCATATTTTAACTATGAATGATACACTCAAAATATCCTCCCCAGATGCCTTAAGTGTCATCCTTTGCATCCACCTGGAATTATCTCAAAGCATATGAACACAGAAAGAAGTAAATATTGATTGAGCACTTTCCTATGCTACAGACATGGCAGTAGGTGCTGGAGATGCAGAAATAAGACATTTTCCTGAAACCTACAACCCAGTAAGACACATTCAATTGCTCCATTCATTTAGTGGTGTGATCTCACTATCTTTCTTTTTCCTTACAGTGGATGCTGACAAAAATTGTACAAGAGAATTTATGAACAAAAACAAAAGAGACAAATGGCGAAAAATATTTGAAGTACTTTTTCTTGGGCTGGCTCTTCTCCAAATGACAACTGATAATTAGGTAAGTAAATGAGAACTTACTGAAATAAATGACTTTCTCTGATTAAAACACCATGCAGAAAAATGACATATTGCAGAGAGAACAACCTTTCCTCTTCAAGCTCACTATTCTCTTGTTGAGTTATCATTCAGTATTGGGTAGAGAAGCAGCTAAATGCACAAAGTTTAGGGTCAAGTGAAAATTACCCAAAGCTTTATGGGTAATTAGATTGGGTTATATTAGGCAAGGGAGTATTCATTAGTTACAATGCAAACACTATGTGGTTACTAGACATTCACATCCCGGCATGGTTCCTAGTTCAGCTCATAATTACCTGTTCACCAGATGATCAGTTTTGCAGCCGGGTGAAGAAGAAATCCTCAGGAAACACTGTGGTGTCACCCTGGAAACGTGGGACTAACAGAGTAAGTGGGCTAAACAAAGTCTAATTATTTCTGGAGGGAAAAAGGACACTCTTTGGAATTTCTCTGCCCCTAGAGAGAGCATTATGAATCATTTGGGTAAGCGGTCTCCTACATGTGATTCGAGAGTTCATTTATGAGAGGACCTTTACTCTAAAATATCAGCACTAATGATAGTCGCATTACCATTATAGATTCATTTCCTCAAATGTTGAATGCCTTTCAAATCAAGAGTCACAATGTAAAATTCAACTTCTGCCAGGAAGCTAGTATATTAAGCTGGTGTCAGCTAATCATTTAAGTAACCATTTAAGTAGAGGGGCCACATATCTGGTTTACATGGGACAGCCTTGGTTTATACTTATGATATGATAATTAATACCATCCCCATTCAGTCTCAGTCTGGGTTCGATGATGATAAAGTATATGACCTCTAAGTCTAAATCCAGTCTGGATGAATGCTTTCAGACAACAAAAATAACTCTGGATAACTTAAGTTTTGATTGGTTGAACTAAGACCAAATATTCAACCAAGAGTTGCCAGAGATGAGGGAGACCAAACAGGTGGCTTCTAGTTAGAGCACTTCCTCCAGATAAGAGCTTGTGTGCAGACTAACCAAACCAGAAAAATGGAGTCAGAAGCTTTCAGCAAAAATACAAATTTGAACCAAAATTATTCTTCCTTCTGGCTATTGCCTGATGTGTTGAATTATAACTTCAAGATGACAATATATGTTTGTCAAGGATATAAAGAGATATTAGTAAAATGGGAGAAGGAATCCCAAACCAATAAATTTCTCTTTCTTTATAGTATGGCCTAGAAACACCTCTCATAGCTCTGATCAGAACCCTAAGCGCTCTGTAAATGGATAAATGCCTTAAGTTTGTTGGAAGAACATTTGGATCTATAAAGTCCTAGAATAAAGGAATAGTAACTATTTCTGGAAATGTTATATTAATGTATTCATGAAAACTCATTTTCCTAATATATGGATTATACTAATATCATTGCTAGAATGTTGGTTTATTAGTCATATATGCTAATTTTGTAAAATAAAAAAATGCTATGGTTTGAGATTTTTAAGAATCCTTAGCTTAAAAAAAATTACATTTAAGTATAAAGCTACAGTTTGATTTTTAAATACAAAATTTTGTTTTTATAAATTAATGACCTCACATTGCAGTTGATAAATATTTAGAAGGAAGATCAGAGACCAGCAACAATACTTTGGGAGGAAAACAAGCTCAGTTCATAGATGGTAATTAAAAAGCTTGGCCCATGCTATACCAAATGTATTGATAGAAAGATAACCATTAGTTTCTACTTAAACTAAAATAATGCACCAGGGCTGCAGGTGGAGCTGACTGCCAGTCCCGAGCCATGTGCCCGCACTCCTCAGCCCTTGGGTGGTCGATGGGACTGGGCACTGTGGAGCAGGCGGTGGCGCTCGTCAGGGAGGCTCGGGCCACACAGGAGTCCATGGAGGGGGTGGGGAGGCTCAGGCATGGCGGGCTGCAGGTCTCGAGCCCTGCCCCGCGGGAAGGCAGCTAAGACCCAGTGAGAAATCGAGAGCAGCGCCGATGGGCTGGCACTGCTGGGGGACCCAGTACACCCTCCGCAGCCGCTGGCCTGGGTGCTAAGCCCCTCATTGCCTGGGGTGGGCAGGGCCTGCCGGCTGCTCCGAGTGCGGGGCCCGCCAAGCCCATGCCCACCCGGAACTCCAGCTGGCCCGCAAGCGCAGTGCACAGCCCCGGTTCCCACTCACGCCTCTCCCTCCACACCTCCCTGCAAGCTGAGGGAGCCGGCTCTGGCCTTGGCCAGCCCAGAAAGGGGCTCCCACAGTGCAGCGGTGGGCTGAAGGGCTCCTCAAGTGCCGCCAAAGTGGGAGCCCAGGCAGAGGAGGCTCCGAGAGCAAGTGAGGGCTCTGAGGACTGCCAGCACGCTGTCCTCTCAATATGACACTGAAGAAGGAAGCTTTGATTTTTGTTTGATAAAGAAGCACACATTTCTCTCAGAGTAACTTAAGTTCTCCTCAACAAATTCACATTCATGCAATACCCCCATAGAACAAAGAGAAAATAAGACTATTAATCCTTAGTAATTCGAATAGTGATTTGGGAATTAAACCACCTTCATTCTGTTCACTAATTCTTTATGTAACCATAGTCTGGGAGCTAAATTTCTGTTCACCTTAACATCTATATCAGTAGTATGACTATAATACTTCTTATATTAATACAGCATCCTGCTATACCATTAAATAGAGCTCAAGTCTAATTTTGAAGGCCTAAAACAAAAACATACTATATGTGAATTGATACCTGGCCCCACATTAAAACAAAACTAAGCTTTCATAAAAGCATTTTTCTCTGCCAGGCCCTTTATAACTATGTTTAAACATGCAATATCTTTTCTAATTGTTTTTCTTTACTTCTATATTTCCACATTGATGATAAAAATGAACTTTAGAGACACGTTAAGAATGATTCCTGGCGCCTGTAATCCCAGCTACTCGGGAGGCTGAGGCAGGAGAATGGCGTGAATCCGGAAGGCGGAGCTTGCAGTGAGCCGAGATTGCGCCACTGCACTCCAGCCTGGGCGACAAAGCGAGACTCCGTTTCAAAAAAAAAAAAAGATAATCATTCCCATATAGATTTTGCACTGTAAAATAAATGCCCGATCACAATGGGAGTTTGTAAGTGATTTATCCAAGTGGAAGGAAAACATAACAGATTCTGTCTGTCCTGCCACTGAAAGTTCTTCTGAACGTGGGCAATTGCTAATTGTATGCTCAAGACAACAACGAAATAATTCAGACACAACAGGCTCCCTTCAAACTAGGAAGTGATGAGTTTCATACCAATAAAACATACACACTTCACAGTTTATTAAATTCTTCACGTGACAAAAAAATCCAAACAATATGAATATTAGATAATATTTTAATTAGAATAGGACTTAAGCATGTGGGATTAGTATACTATGTTCAATGTTATATATAATTATACTATAAAAGGTATAATTTAACCCAATATTTAAGTAAACTAATCTTATGATTTTCATTTTAGAGCATAGAAATGCCCTAGAAATGAGGTTAAATCTAACCAAAGTCGCACCATTTATTACTTTGGGTTACCATATCACTAACCAACTTAGAAATTAGACTAAGGACAAATTTTCCCTAAATAGTTAAAGAAAATAAATTATGTTAAAGTATATACTCAAAATGACTAACTTCAAAGCACACAAACTTAAATAGGTATAGAGATAAATATGGAAAGAAACAGGGTAATTCACGTGTGTTCTGTACTCGCTAAATGTCTATGATATTCTTGCTATCTATATGTATGGAAGTACATCAAATTTTCACAGAATTTTACCAATGAATAAATTGCATACTTTTTAATATGCACAAAATTGCATGCTTTTTAGGATGAAATAGTAGAGATATTAAACAAAAATTACTACATATTGCATATGTCACTAATAAAGTTCTCAAAAACCAAAGTTGGGATTTATTCTGTGCTCCTTGTTCTGCCACAGATTGCCAAAACATTCTATTCTTTAGATAATATATTAATTGCATTGTATAATTATACCATGTGAGGCTAATTATTTGATGAGCAATCATGAATGCAAACAGAAATAATCCAATAGTGAATCCAAACAAAAACTTCCCACCAAACACCTTTTCAATTAAAATATGTCATTACAAAGCTCAATATCCATTTCAGGTCTCTCTTCACTATGAATTTTCAAATAGCTTAATAGCTGATCTTATTAAAAAATGCTTTATACTTTTCATTTATTCCTTGACAAATGTATATCTGAAATTCTAAATCTCATCATTATAAATATATGATTCTCAAGCTGGATAAAACATAGTCAGAATTTATTCCAAAGATGCTGCTAATAAATAACAGAGAGAATTATTAGATACCACACTATGTACTTAGCTCAGAGAACTAAGTCATAATTACTTTCATGATTTGTATTATGTGCATAAAATATAGATATATGGATAATAATATATGTATATATTTTTAAAATATCAATTTATATTGAATTTCACAGAGAACAAATGATTCAAGATTTAAGAGAGTGTATGACATAAGTATAATTCTATATTTGTAAAAAGTCTGATAACATGCTAGAAGTAGAAAAGATTTTCTCTAGCAGGTTTTGCATCGTGCTATATAAAAAAGATATATTTTTTCTCTTTTTTTGCTTTTAATTATTTTGTTTTTTTGAAAAAAAAAAATGGACCCCTCCCTATATGCACACTACTTCTTACATAGCCAAGACTTCCCTCTTGTGGCTGTTTGATGTTAATATATACTTCTTTATTTTTTAAGTGACCACTTTTTTAAATTGTTTCAGCAAGGAAACTGAAAAGACAAAACTGCACAGCTTAAGATATGTGAAGTCAAGGACAAATACAATATAAGTTGAGTAAGCTTATCAGATTCTCTGAAATATTCTAGATTTTTAATTTTTCCAGTTAAATTTTCAGTATTCTTTCTAACACTTCCTTTAATACCTTTGCCTTCCTGAGTATTAATATCTTACTTCTGCTCCTGACGTAAATTTCTAGGAATGTCACTTTAATCAAAAACTATTAAATAGCTTTTGAAGTTAAGGGCGTTCTATGTCATTTGGACTATGTTTCTCTGTCCAAATTTAAGTAGATCAAAAAAATGGAAAACAAGTAATTTTTATTAACATTGCTTAAAAAAAAAAAAGCCCTAACTTTCTTGAAATTTAGAATTTACCAGGTAAGAATCTGAGCTGAGAAGAAAGACTTTAACTTTTAAGTCACTACCATCTTGAATTAGAATAAAAACTTCACTTGTACATGGAAAATTGGTAAAATTTAGAAACACTAAGGGGAAATAAAGAGAAATGGAGAAACTACTTCAGGTGTTTTGCTTTACAATTCGTGTATCAGTTAATACTCATAAAACCCTGAGATTATGCTGCTAACTTCCTTCTTGTAGATGAAGAAATTGCTGTTTTGATAATTTTCATGAATAAGCCCCAGCCTGGCACACTACACTTTTCGCCATCAGTTGCTATATTAGTTTTGCTAAAAAATTTTCCCTTTTTTTTTTGCCTGTGTTTTTCTATCTAAGCGTCATTCTCAACATTAGTAATATTGAAATAAAGAGGTTAAATGGTTTGGTCAAAATTACAGAAAAAAATTATGGCCCATTTAGGAAAATAAACCACACAGATTCTTTACCTCAAAGGGAAAATATTAAGGATATATTTTCCTTTATGACAATAGGCTTTACCCCATTCTAGCTGAGATGACTATTCCTTGGATGTTGTGAAAAAGCACCTATCCAGAGTGAAGTAAAAATAGCAGAGGTGCAACAGACTTGCTTAGCATGAGATTCAAAAGTACTCTGTTTTATGATAAAAGGAACTCCAAAATATTTTTTAGAATAAAATTGCAAGAACTAGAGGTAAGATTTAAACATTTCTATGAAACTAAAGCTTAGAGATGAACTCAGTCCAGGAAAAAGCCATCTGAATTATTAAACAGCTTGTCAGCATTTGCTATTTCAGGGCGGAAAGCTAGTTGTTATGCCTCCTTTTTGATAAGGTTTAAGGAAAAAAAAAATCACCTTAATGGCAGAATATAATTGGGGCAACAATTCACATAACATCGCCTGTCATATATGATGAATTCCAAAATATGATTGCCACACTTTAGAAGACTCATTCTTCTGAAAATTGTAAAGCAAAAAAGGGGAAGATTTGAAAACGTGTAATATAAAAATGAAATTATTCTTCTGAGAATGAAAGTGTCCTATAGGAATTAGTATGTTAAACAAGAAAACTGCTTTATCATCACCTAGGAAGTTGTTATACATTATCATTGATTGTTCTCAAGTTTATTTTCTTTGCAGCAATCTGTTTCCAGTGATCCATAATTAAAGCCATTCTAGGCATGAGTAAATACGTAAGAAGGGTTGAAATCTCACATTATTTAAAATATTATTTTCCCCTCTATTTTAATGAATAAGAAGTTATCTCAGAAATATTTGCTCGCTAATGCTGGCAGAGATTTAAAGTGAACAGTGAACATGAAACTTCCTTTACATTGCTAGGGCAAACTGTCTTAGAGGTTTTTGTTCTTCAGAGCTGAACATGCTTTTTGAGTTTCAAATTGTTTGAGTTATCTTTAATTCCATTAGAAATAAGGCATGAGACAGTAAAAACTGCTCTATCTGAGAAATATCATCTTTCTTAATTCAGTGTCATGGGGAATCTTTCAGAGGAATATCAAGGGTTGTCAAATACTGCTAAACCAATGGGCCATATTAGATTTAAACCATGATGCATACTTCTGTTGAAAGCAGTATTATATTAGTAGAGCATACAATAGACTTGAATACAGAAGACAAATCTGACCATATATTTGTCATAAGGTATGCACTCATAAGTTCTCTATTATTTCAGTGGTCATAAAGTAACAAATGCATCTTACTGAACTCTTTTTTGTTAAAAAGGAAAAGATAGATATGTAATGCACCCTATGTTAACAAAGATACTTTAACAAAATAGGTCATGTCTACAGGGTTTAACTAGACATTAGACCATGAAATACTTGAGTTCTTACTATTACAACAGTGACCAATCAGTGATTTCAAATCTCAATTAGCAATTCTGTAGTGAGGTGAAAAGTTCATTGTTTCTTGGTTTTTGTTTTTGTTTTGGTCACACTTGGCAACCATGTTTCAAGGAATAACCTATTTCTTCCTCATATAGTTTTGGCTACTTAGATTATCCCCTGAGTCTTGTTTTTGGTAATTAAGCCTCCATATACTTGTAAAAAATAATGAATCCATTCTGCCCTCAGTAGCTTAATTCATTTTTTGAAAGAAACAATAGAAACAGTTTTAGAAAAAAATGCTATATCAAAAAGTGGAAAATTGTAGTGGACAAACTAAGAAACCAACAGTCAAGAGCATAAATCCAAAAAGCATGGCATAAATCAACTTTGAGAAAATAATACAGGGATTTTATATAATGTGTCATTTTTCTAAATATTCAATTTTAATATTCAATATTTATTCAATTTTATTCTGTTTTTCACAACTCTTTAAGCTAAGAGATATCCATTTTTTAAAAAATTAAAAACTTGTAAATTGTTGTAAGCTTAAGCACAGTAGGGGCAATGAAATTAAAATTCTAGATTGATGGGTTTGCATTTTATTTCATTTTATTTTTATTTTTATTTTTGGTAGAGACCAGGTTTTCACCATGTTGACCAGGCTGGTCTCGAACTCCTGGCCTCAAGCTATGTGCTTACCTAGGCCTCCCAAAGTGCTGGGATTACAGGCATGAGCCAATGTACCTGCCCAGTGGGTTTGCATTTAGAAAGAAACAAAAACTATGAAATCTACTATGAGTTCCTGAGCAAGTGTATGACATCATTTTTTAAACAATCTTAGCAACACTGTATTCTTAGATACTTTGATATATAAAATGATGTTGAAGAAATTGGAAATGCTTATTCTGAAGAAAAAAACTTTCAGAAGATAAATTTGGAAGGACCGTGTTGTAAAATAGATTTATTCCTTTTTTTTCCCAAATGGCAGAATAATAATCATTAGGAATTTGTCACAAGGGAGCTTATGTAGGCTTCAATGTCTGATAATTTGTGTCCTAGAGAGGGGAGTTTCCCATTACTGCGAAGCCTAATTATGTAGGAAGTAGCAGGAATTTTCAAACTAGAGTTCTAGAGTCAGAGTCTCAGGTTCAGATCCCAGTTCTACCACTGAGATTGAGCACTGTGGATAACAAAAGTACCTACATTGTTAGGTTGTTGAGGAATAAATAAGACTTAAGAAAACACTTAGCACAGGAACTTTACACATATGGCGTAAGAGATCAGTAGGCCGGGTGCAGTGGCTCATGCCTGTAATCCCAGCACTTTGGGAGGCCGAGGCGGGTGGATCATCTGAGGTCAGGAGTTCGAGACTAGCCTGACCAACATGGTGAAACCCCGTCTCTACCAAAAATACAAAAATTAGCCAGGTGTGGTGGCACACATCTGTAATCCCAGCTACTCGGCAGGCTGAGACAGGAGAATCTCTTGAACCCGGAAGGCAGAGGTTGCAGTGAGCCGAGATCTTGCCATTGCACTCCAGCCTGGGCCACAAGAGTGAAACTCTGTCTTGAATTAAAAAAAAAAAAAAAAAAAACAGAGAGAGAGAAAGAGCAGTAAATTTTAATTATTATTATTTCCCCCACATACAAGCTTCCTTCTGCCTAGAAGGCATTGACAAACTGCTAGGCATTAAACAATGAGGTATCACCTAAAGTATAAAGTTAAATAAGATGGTTCGTGCTTTTGAGAAGTTTATTGTTCTCAAATTAAATAAAATGCGAAATCATTTTAACATGACCTGCTATGTGCTAACCAGAGACTGTGAAAACATAGAGGAGGCAGACACTGGGCTCACCTGAATTTCTAAGCAGGCTTGCTCTGCAGCTGCTAGGATGCCCTCCAAAGGATTCATGGCTCATAGTTGCTTTCTTTCTGTGTGCCCTAGATTTTGATCAGAACTGGATAATTCCAAATTATTTAGGTGACGATTTCTACAGATGGCTAATCTCATCATCATCTTTTGCTTCATATGAGTGTTAGAAGTAGCCTTGTGCTCAGTAATGACTTTACATTTTCTGCATAGAAAGCTCTAGAAATGAGGTTGGAAGTTAGGACTAGAACATTTATCTGAAAGCTATGTTTCTGTGGCAAGTACATCCATTGTCAAATTACAATGTCTTTTTTATTAGGATGGGTTTGGGAGAAGTAACAGGGATAATGGGAATCAAACACCCCACAAGCCATTCCTTGATACCTCCACTGCTGAGTTTATAATAAAAAACACAACTTAATCATTTTTAGTATTTCTCAAAATGTCATTTTATTCAAACCTGAGATTTAAAAAAAAAAAAACCTGTAAATTTGAGAAACTACCTTTCTTTCACTATAGTGCACACAATTTGTCTTCAACATGATAAAGATTTCTTCCGTTTCAAGAACCTTCTCCACTGTCCATCTTTCAGGATCTTTTGCATTCCTCAAATACTCACTGAACACCATGTCCTCTGATTTTTATGAACAAATGGATCTTTTCTCTTAATGAAACACTATACAAATACCATTTTTATGTTCTAACACAATTTTTATTCTTAATTTAGTGGTTTTGTAGTTTTCTTGTCTTTTCTGAATCTTCCTGACCTATGCATCATTCATAGCCACTAAAATTGTACTTTGTCCTCAGTAAGTGCTTTATAAACATTTGCTAAATAGTGAAATTAAATAACCATTGCTTATTTTGGTTTAATAATAAAAGAGGTTAAAAAGTAGCTATGACAAATATTAATAATTTTAATGTAATTCTAGTTTTAAAAACCCTCACAATATAATTTTAGTTCAAATAATGTGGTTCATAAAAATGACTAGTTTTATATTTCTATCAAATTCCTTTGTTATGTGGTTGCTAAATTACAATTCAGTGGCCAATATCCTGTGTTTCAGACTTGCGCTTTGACAAAGCTTTAAAAAATGTTGTGGATCACAGAAAATAAAATGACATTTTCAAAATCATAGAGCTAGCAAATAAAAGCACCTCATTGGCATATGTTTTTGAGCTAACATTTCATCGTGGTAAAAAGGTTCCCGTGTCATTCTAATATATATTAGGGAGGATCATTCCTTTTCTTAGGGAATTGATATCTCCTAAAAAAATTATGTTGTCTACAAATTTTACATTTAGAAAATTAATAGAAAGAGATAAGTGAAATAAAGATGTCCAAATCATTTAAGAATTTCATTGCAACTAACTGTTTAAAAGCCTATTGCTCCTAAACAAATTTTCTAATTTTGACATTAGAACAATTGGTTGTCTATTTATAATTCCTACAGAGAATACCTGTAACCATGATGGCAAGTTTGTGATGAGATTTAGAAACTTCAAGACTTTAGTTGGCCTCAAGATAGACAGTCAGTATGTTAGAATGGCAAACTTTATTAATAAAGCTGTTTGCTCCAAGCTAATAACTGCACCATTGTTTCTTGCTTTCACCCTGCCTTTCCTGTGCTGCTTTTTCTATTTTATATTCTCATTTTATTTTAGTTCAGTAATATTCACCAAAAGTAGCATTTACTTAAGTAGTTTTCATGAAACAGTAGTTCCATGACATTAGCTACAATAAAATTAAACTTTTATCACACAGGCTCTAGAAAATATTACATATTCCATTGTCATCCTTAGACATTTACACATTAGAGTGTTATGTCTATTTGAATATACATCATTGTATTAAAAGTTTTGAGAAATCAATAGTAAAGAAACTTACTTAACTTGGTTAACCATCATGTTATAATTTATATGACTTTTTACCAGATAACTTATTAGAAATAACAATATATATTATAATATGATACATATGATATATATTATATTATACAAAATAATGTTATGGACCATGGACCACATTAAACGCTTTACCTGCTTTATATCATTTAATCATCACCACAACTTGAGGAAGTATGTATGATTATTACCCAAGTTTGCCGATTAAAAAATCAAAGCTTTTCAAAATTAAGAATTTGGTGAGGTTGACAGACTGGTAAGATTCGGGACTTGATTTGTCTCAAGGGTCCATTCTTCTTCCCACAGTGCTCTTCTATCTCAATACAATTAAAAACTCTTATAAAGATATTTTAGATTTCAGGGACAAGAGAAGTATGATAGGGATGTTAATTTTTTCAAATTTTGTTCTCACTTTGAAAAATATTATTTGAAGATAAGGCATGATAGTATTCTGTGTTATACAAATTCTCTTTAATAAGATTCTTCACTCTTATCTGTTTGGACATATGCTTCACTCATCTTTTTCTTTTATTACTTTCTACCTTAAGATTTTAATATCTTGTTTACATAATTCAGATTTACAAAGTGCTGAGTAATGTTTCAGTTGAAAGTCAGACTTAGACTTCTCTCACACTTCTGCTTAATAATTATCATTTCCAAAAGATTCATTTTCAGTTAATCAAGCTCAGCAATTAAAAAGAGAAAGTCAATAATTAATAACATATATAATTAATTTATATAACAAATTATTGGATTTTTGAAAGACTTAGAGATTCAGTTAACTTTAGTAAAATTTTACTTTGTGTTGGGTATTATACCAGAAACAGAGATAAAAATTAAAATAAAATATGGATCCAGTCTTCATGAAACAAGGAGTCTAGTGAGGAAAAATAATC
The DNA here is from genome assembly GCF_028885655.2 of Pongo abelii. Classification (NCBI taxonomy): domain Eukaryota; kingdom Metazoa; phylum Chordata; class Mammalia; order Primates; family Hominidae; genus Pongo; species Pongo abelii. Next base: position 64,189,304 of record NC_071999.2, read on the forward strand.
CTATAGAAAAAAAAAAACTCATACTCGAATACAAAGAGTGATAAATAGAATGAATCAAGGATGCATAAAGAATTAGGGGACCATAGAAAAGAAAATATCACTCTGATTTAGCCAAGTAAGTTAGCCAAGTGAAAAAAGTAATAAAAGAATGTGGTTCCAATGGAGAGAACAGCATTCACTAAACACACAGGTGAGAAACAGCTGTGTGTGTGTGTGTGTGTGTATTTATGTGTTTGAATAGTAAGCATCTCTTGATTGTTAGGGCATGAAATGTAAACTATGCAATAGCACAACAAGAGACTGGATAGATGAAAGACGCAGAATAAGCCATGCAAGTCTACTATATTGTGCCAAAAGATTTGTGAAATCCACTGAATAATTTTAAGCAGAGAACTAACATGTTTTGACTTGCATTTTAGACAGATTATGATGACTTCAATCGCGGGAACAGATTTTCATGAAACTTAACTGATGATGAGACCAAACTGGGCCTTATCATGATTATTGAGGTGAGACGTGGTAAGAACTTGAGTTAGAGCAATAGTAACAAACAGGAAAATTAGCGGATCAATTCATGCAGCATTTAGGTGGTAAAACTGGATGATAGAGGGTTGCATTTGATGTACGTGTGGAGAGAGTGTTATGAACTGAAGTTTTGTGGCCCCCCAAATATTCAAATATTGAAGCCTAACCCCCAGTGCATTGGGTTTTGGAGATGGGGGTCTTTAAGAGTAATTAAGTTTAGCACTTTGGGAGGCTGAGGCAGTCGGATCACCTGAGATTGGGAGTTCGAGACCAGCCTAATTAACATGGAGAAACTCCATCTCTACTAAAAATACAAAATTAACTGGGCATGGTGGTGCATGCCTGTAATCCGAGCTACGCAGGAGGTTGAGGCAGAAGAATCGCTTGAACCAGGGAGGCGGAGGTTGCAGTGAGCCGAGATCGTGCCATTGCACTCCAGCCTGGGTAACAAAAGCAAAACTCCCTCTCAAAAAAAAAAAAAAAAAGTAATTAAGTTTAGATAAAATCATGAGGGTGAGGCTCCCATGATGGACATAGTGTCCTTACAAGAAAATGAGGAGAGACCAGAGCTCGCTCTTTCTCCACCATATGAGAAAACAACCAGCAGTCACCTTCTTCAAGCCAGGAACAGGGACCGTGATATGGTTTGACAGTGTCCCCACCCAAATCTCATCCCGAACTGTGGCTCCCATAGTCCCCATGTGTTGTGGGACAGGCCTGATAGTAGGTAGTTGAATCATGGGGGCAGGTTTTTCCTGTGCTGTTCTCATGATGTTGAGTGGGTCTCATGAGAGCTGATGGTTTTATAAAGGGCAGTTTCCCTGCAGACGATCTCTTGCCTGCAGTCATGTAAGACGTGCCTTTGCTTCTCTTTCACCTTCCACCATGATTGTGAGGCCTCCCCAGCTGTGTGGAACTGGGAATCCATTAAACCTCTCTTTCTTTATAAATTACCCAGTCTTGGGTATTTCTTCATAGCAGTATGAAAATGGATTAATACAGACCTCATCAGGAGCCAAATCTGAAAGCATTTTGATCTTGGACTTGCAGGCCTCCAGAACTGGAGAAATCAATGTCTGCTGCTCAAGCCACCCAATCTACAGTATTTTGTCTTAGCAGTCTAAGACAGAGGGTGAGATTAGAAGCTGTCAAGCTTGATTCTCCCATTTCTAGTTTTTGTGAAGGGCTGAATTTTGGAGGCACAAACTAAACTGGAGAAAACAGAAAGAGGATCATGTTGGGAAAAATGATCATAGGTTTCATTTTGAGCACAGTTAAATTTGAGGTAATGATATCCTATGAGCAATTTCATATATTTAGAAAGTGATACATGACAAAAAGAAAAGAAGCAAAAGCTACTGTAAGATATAAGCATCTGTAAATGTACCTCAAATACTCCTATTTATTGAGTAAGATAAAAGGTAAACTAGCCTTAAACTCATTGAAAAGTTAAACAAATATTTTTGCACACTCAGCCTCTTCTTCTTGTTGAACTTTGCCTTTTCTTGGTGGTATTTTACTTTCCTAAGGTTGAATTATTTTGGAGAAGCCTTTATTGGATGCAAGTAAGAAAATCGTTAAAGAATTCTATGCTGGCTTCTCAATAGCAACCAAGAAACCAGGGAGAAAACCTGTCTGAAGAGAAAACTTTTTATACGTTTTTAGTGTGTCTGACTCAGAACTTTTTCTACTGCAAGAGGATGAAACCTAACTCACTCTAATTTAAGAAAGAAAAATGAATTATTGACTCACATTACTAAAAGATCCAAGGGTACCTAGCTTCAGGTATTGCTTGATCCAGAGTCACAACAATATCAAGATTCAGTTATTATCCTTTTTTTCTGCTCTATTTCTCCCCTGAGAACCTTTTTCTCATGCTACTTTTCTCTAGTTTGGGGCCCCCTAGCAGCTCCCTCTTTATATTATCTTAATAATTCTATTAGGAAAAGTCTCTTTATTTTGACTTCCAAAGAAAATCACAGATTGAGTCTCATTGTCCAGGCTTGGGCCATGTGTTTAATCCCTTAATCACTCTTTCCAGTGGGGATGGAATGTATTGGTTGGCCCAGCTTGGATCATTTGCCAACAGCAAGTGCTGGCAGAAGGAGAGAAGGGATATAGTTCAGTACCACCGAAATAGAGGAGTGCCCCAACAGGAAGTCAGATTCTGTCAAGAAGGAGGAATGGATACTGGGATGGCAGAATCAACAGCTATCCACTACAGAGCCACACAGCAAAAATTACCAGATTGGAAGGAACAGCATGTGTGTCTGTAGGTTGTGTCTATTTGAGTGCAGGTATATGTACTCAGTGACAATAAGAAATGTCCATGGCATGCTACCTCTCTTCTGGTCTGTTTCATTTGGGATATTTCTCCCTCAACCCCAGCAGAATAAAAAGATCCTTAGTGTCCCTGGCTCCTAATAATCATATTAGCTCTTGAGAAGCAATCCCTGGTTAACTTCACTCCTATCCTTCCTTCTCAATGTCCTAATATCTCTCTCTGGAGCTACATATTCAAAGCAAATAAGACCCCATCCAATTTAGCATCAGAGAAGCTTAAAGTAACTCATTTTCTTTACACTCACTTCCGAAACATTTGGCACATCACAAGACAATGTATAAATGACAGCTCTTCAAAAGTGAGGGGATAGGGGTTAGGTGCCATAATATGATGAAAGCAATACAAAATTTAAAATCTTTTTACGGCTGCTTTTTTCCTTTCACGAAGTCCACACATCCATAATTCCACTCCCTCTTTCATTTCCTTGCTGTCTGCTTCCTTTTCCCATTAAATTAACACAGAGACAGTCCTCAATCATGCACAATTAAATGTGAGTAGCTCTCAGACTGGCAGCCTTGCATTCTGTCCCTCTGTAAGCTGCTGGGGACCAGAGAGTCTGTGGAGCTGAAACTCTGTACAGAACTGAAAAGACAATACTGTATTTTACTATATTTTAGTGAAAACATATAATATATCAGTTAAATTACATGTCAGATGTGCCCCAAGTATTTAACTACTATTTATAAAATTTAAAATGTATATAATTATTTCTTTTGTTAAATGTCTAAATTCCAAACAATTTAATTTTAGGCAGTACTGTTATAGGGAAAAAAGAGGCATAGTACATCAGAAACCATGCGGCATATAATTGTCATTGAAGATGCGTTTCTCATATTCATGCATAGTATAATTAGAGTAAACATAGAAAATAAGTATCTGATCTGTAAAGATATTTTTTCTATTTGTTTAACTGCTCTTTGTCTAGCACCCATTGCAGTGTCTGACACATAGTAGGTATTCCATAATTGTTCGTTGAATGATTCAATGAAAGAGAATTCCAAGTGTGTAAGATATGGAGACAGAAACTGTAACTAGAATAACTATTGCAAAAGTTATTTACAAGTAAACAAACCAAAAAACAAAAAGGGAAGAAAAAAATACCACCATGCTGAGCTACAGCTACACCAGTCTCAATTAATAATCAAGCTTCTATAATGCTAGAGTGAAAAATTTTGAGAGAAAAAGTAGATTGCTTCCTGAGAGCTTCTGTAATGCTAATAGAATCTTTAGACTCCATTGTCACACTGATGATTCACTGGTAAAAAGCAGGCACACTTTTTTTTGGCCTTCATTATCAGCCCATTTCTGGCCTGATTTGCTTTAGATGATTTAGACTCTGCTGCACCTGAACTGTGACTTTCCATATCAGAAAAGGGAATGAAAGATGAACAAAGACAAAAAAAGGGAGGGGGAAGTAAGAATAAGAAGAAAAACCAAGGCTATAAAATTAAAAACATAAAAAAATCATAGCAGTCTGTCTACTCTGTGCCTGAGGTTAAAATTTTAAGTATTTTCAGGGCTTCTACTCACCCCTTTACCCCCCAAAAACTTCTATTTTCTCGTATCTAAAGGACATTGCTTTATGGTGTGTGCAGCAAAATAGGTTTTGTTTTGTTTTGTTTTGTTTTTTAAGCTGTCTGCAGTCCACAGTAGAAGAGTCAGGGAATCTAGCTACACTACAATGCTCCTTTTGGAATTCTTCACTGCAACCATTCATTGTGGCAGTAGCTAACATTTGTCAATTTAAGCCGTAAGCACATCTCTTGCCCATTACCAGACAACTTCAATAATTTTTGAATAATTTTAAATCACTCCAGTGCCCAGGAAGACCCGAGAAAAAGCACAAGCCAAGCTCCTATTTCACAGTATAGCCGCTACTCCTACAACAGACACTGGGCATAAATGAAGTTCTGAATGACCTGTGGTCAATATGAGAATTTGGAACTAGCCACGAGCACATCATTAAAAAAATAATAATAATAAGTATTCAAAGCTAAAGTTACTTTACTTTACCCAAATACCCAATGATAAGACCAGCTGCATGGAGAGCCTCAAGTATCTCCAGTATTTATTTGTGAGATTTACACTCAAACACATGTAATCATCATTTTCAAGACCAGCATTGAGGAATAGAATAGAGATCCTCAATGAGCATAAATATGATTACACAAGAGGTGAAAGTGGGAACCCTGTTTTGATTTGTATTAATGTCATATTTTTTATGGTTTCTCTGTTGAGAAAACTAAATCTGTGACACTATGCACAAAATGATGAGACTATAGTCTGGTTGGCCCAGGCATATTAGTTTATATGTGGATAGCTATAGTAAGTTGCTACATTCATGCAATAAAAATGTCAGAATTCTTGAATGCAATGCCTCTGATTAGGCGAAACAAAAGGCTGAACTAAATTCCCAGTTTGAAAGTATCAATCTTACCGCTGCATTTCTGAGTGAGTCCTGTCCTCTCCTCTTTTTCCCTTGGTTATCTAGCCTAGCTATATCAATCTATGCTGTATGCAGAGCATTTTGTTGTGTGAAAGCTTTCTGACTGTGTTGGAACAATGAAATCCCCTTTCATTTAATTGTTTGCGAAATCTGTGCAGTCCTCCTTTTCTGAAGAAAAAAACCCATGAAGTCTCTCTATGAAAATGTGAGTTTTAAGAGAAATCACACTTACTCTTAAATGATCAAAAACAGAGTAGGCTACATCTCAAAAATCCATCAGAAAGCCATCATTTCCTTTAATGCACTAGATTTTATGAATTAAAGCTTCTTTTCCTGGCCCTTCTGCTCATTAGCATTTTTGATTGTTGATTAGTAAACATAAGCATTTTAATGGCCTCTTCTAAGACGACATTTAAGAATCTTTACAGAGGTTCTCTGGCTTATTTACATTCACAAAGATTAAACAATCATCACACTTGCAAAAAATATACTGTCTGTGAGATAATAAAAGCTAGATTTGCCACCATTTTGTCCAGTAATAAGTGAAAGAGAAAAAAATAATATTCACTTTGTTGATATTGTTTTTCCTCCCCACATTTTTAAAAGTACAACAAAATTGCACTGTACTATATGCAAAAGAAAATTTGTCTATGACGAGAGAGCTACCATGAAACATTCACTGATACTTCTGCGTGCTTCAACCAAAAAGGAGTTGTAATGCTGCTTCCTTGGTTTTCTCCATAGAGAACAAAACAAGGAGTTTATGGCAAATGTACAGTGTGATTTTTATATGAAAAATAAATGATTCACTTATTATTTGTGTCTGTAAAGGTTTTGATTGCTTTTTTTTTCTTTGAATTATTCTTAAGGCAATTTGAGATCTCTATCAGAATTTAAAAGATAGGTGGTAAGCTTAAAAATGAACACAAACTCAGAGTGAATACAGTCAGTACCAGCTCCGGTTGTTATCTACAAATTCTGTAACTACATGTTGTCAAGAGCTAGTCAAGTACAATTAAGGCAAAAAACCAACATAATCAAAAATCATAAGTTAGCATGCAGTGTTGAGGTTAAAATGTAAATTTAATCCTGACATATATAAATAAGCCAAAAGAATGTAAGACACACAAGGTCACCTCCTTATTCATATTGCAGCAAAGAAAAGAAAAGTGGAAAATCTACGAATTGATTGGAACAATCCTAGAAATTATAACAGGACAAGTGAGGTTTTAATACTCCTTCAGGCTGCCGCTTATTCTTCCAACCCTAATCTTGAGTGGACTTGCCCTTACTATCTCTAAAACTGAATTTTTAAACTCCACAAAGCATATTAAGAGAGAGGAAGTACATTATTTATATTGTACTCCCTGTCTCAAGGAAGCAGGATGGATTAATGAAATCATCTTGGGCAAATGTGTTTTTATCTTATATTAAACTTAAATGAACTTTTGCTGTTAACAATACACATCTGGAATCTTAGTTCTTTCTTTTGACTGGGTAAATGATCATGGGCACATCATTACACACTCCTGGGCCCCCGTATCTTCATCAATATACTAAGGAAGTAAGAGATGTATTCTTTTTTTTGAGACAGAAAAATTCTCCACCTCTGTTGCCCAGGCTGGAGTGCAATGGTGTAATTTCCTGACCTCGGCTCACTGCAACCTCTGCCTCCCAGGTTCAAGTGATTCTCCTGCCTCAGCTTCCCGAGTAGCTGGGATTACAGACAGGCACCACCACACCTGGGTAATTTTTGTATTTTTAGTTGAGATGGGGTTTCACTGTGTTGGTCAGGCTGGTCTCGAACTCCTGACCTTGTGATCTGTCCTCCTTGGCCTCCCAAAGTGCTGGTATTACAGGTGTGAGCCACCGCGCCTGGCCAAAATGTATTCTTGACTAAGATAATTCTTGCAGTGACAATCAAAGGCAAATCACTTTATTAACTATTAGCAAACTAATGAAGAATAAAACTTTGGATGATCTTATTTTATTTTATTTATTTTATTTTATTTTTTGAGACAGGGTTTCACTCCTGTTGGTGACATGACTTTGGCTCACTGAAACCTCCGCCTCCCAGGCTCAAGTGCTCCTCCCACCTCAGCCTCCAGAGTCATTGGGACTACAGAGGCATGTCACCACGCCCAGCTAATGTTTGTATTTTTCGTAGAGACAGGATCTCACTATGTTGACAAGGGTGGTCTTGAACTCCTGAGCTCAAGTGATAAGCCCACCTCAGCCTCCCAAAGTGCTGGGATGATAGGCATGAGTCACCACACTCAGCCTAGATTGATGTGTCTTAATTCTTATCTAGGTTCTATGGATTACAAGCTGTAGAGCCAAGGGCTATTTAAATCCTTCTGTGCCTTTGTTTCCTCATCAGTAAAACACAGATAATAGTACTACTTACCTCATAGAGTTGTTTTCAGAATTAAATGACTTCATTTAGGTGCTGAATTTAGTGCCCTCACATAGTTAAGTGCTATCTAAGAATTTGATGTTATAATTGTAAATATGATATTGAAAAGTCTGACAGAGTTTTTTCTCATGCATAACACAAATCCTTATACTGCAGTTTAAGCACGTACACATTCTGGTTAGTGGGAAAATAGCTTGAAGGAAATGATTCACCATACCAAGATTGAAAATAATCTCCCAAAAGCTAAGACAATCACTGAAAAGTTCCCCAGGATTTCATTAACCAAAGCTGTCAATTTATTTTATTACAGTGCCCCATAAAGATAGTGGTCATTATGTTTTACTAAAAAAGTAGCTGCCTTATAAATATCTTTTCAAAGTACATGCAAAATACTGTTATTAACAAGAATATATATCTATAGAATACATATAGAGCTTTAGAGTAAATATTAAGCTTCAAAAATATTTCTACATTTTCCCCAATAAAACCAAGAAAGAGCTGGCTAGGAAGATGATAAGTAAATAGACGAGTAATTAGAGATTATAGATAATAGATGGTTGAAACTTCTGGATTGATGTCAATTTTCATCTTAGTGATTACTCATTGGTTTCTACAGAAGACCAAGGAAAGATAAAGATTTTCCCACAAATTAACTTTTAATGGCTCAAGCAGCAATAGCATTGCAAGAAAAAAATTTATAAAAGAAGAAGCAGTCCAAGTGACTTTAAGGAGACCTGCAATCATTTTCTACTATAAAACAGGAAAATTGAAAAGCAACAGGCTGTTTAGATTTACAAAAGAAAAAAATTGCATATAGATATTTTCATACATATTTGCAATATTATGTGTATTCACATGCACACACACAATACAAATTCATTTCACATATAAAAAGTGTGAAATATGAAATGTCAAGAGTTTCATTTAATTCGTGGGTATATGTATGTGTGTTTGACCAGGATGATCACTTTATTTCTCTTCTAATAAGAACACTACAGCAGAAAAAACGGCAATTTTTAACACAGGATATCCATACATTTGATCATAGGCTACCTCAAAAGGAAAACAGGCCAGGCACGGTGGCTCGCATCTATAATCCTAGCATTTTGGGTGTCCGAGGTGGGCTGATTACCTGAGGTTGGGAGTTCAAGACCAGCCTGGCCAACATGGTGAAATCCTGTCTCTACTAAAAATACAAAAAAATTAGCCAGGTGCAGTGGTGCATGCCTGTAATCCCAGCTGCTCTGGAGGCTGAGGCAGGAGAATTGCTTGAACCTGGGAGACGGATGTTGCGGTGAGCTGAGATCACGCCACTGTACTCCAGCCTGGGCTACAGAGCGAGACTTGGTCTCAAAAAAAAAAAAAAAAAAAGAAAAGAAAACAAGCTTTTGTTACTTTTGAGGTCATTGTAAAACTCAGTGACCTATGGAGTTAAGAAATGACTGCATTCTGTTGTTCTGGGTCATGAATCTGGCTGCTGTGTCGTAATAAGGCAAAAAATGTATACTTTTTAAAAGTGCACTCTAGTCAGCTTCCATTATCACATTTTCACTGTGTCAACCAACATAGTTTTAACCATAATAATCAAGTCATTGAAAAAAGATGAATTTTATGTTTTAAAGACTTGGCTATAAAATACAAATGAATTAATTGTGCCAGTAAACTCAAAATGATTTATACTTGAGTGGAGAAGTATAGGATGAACTTTCAAAATAAATAATTTGCTTTTGATAATGGGGAATAGCCATGTATAAAGGGAAGGCACATCATTTAAAAAGCCTCAAATACTAAGGTTTGGAAAGGCATCTTTTCCATTATTCTAGGGACCATATTTAAACTTGTAACAATCTTATAATTTAAAATTCCACTGAAATTGTTATATCATGCTTGGGTTCATTGTTTGGCAAGGTAGAATGGCAAAAACTGGGGGGCAGAAGATTCAAAGTTTGTTGAGACTGTCACTAACTCTATCGGTATGTCTTCAAACAAATCCTTTCACTTCTCGAGGCCCTTGGTTGCTTCCTGCAAAAAAGCAGGGGCAACTAGATAAAAGATCTAGACTCTGAGATCTAGCTTCTGACACAAGATGAGAGATTAGTTTGAGTTTCTAACTCTCGGATTTGTTGTCATATTCTAAACTGCTCAAAATGTGTAAGGACTATAGATTATACAATTTGAGACTGGTGAGAAGAACATGAAAAATCGCAAGACCAATTTATTCCGTTCGCGTGATGCTGACACACATTTTCTCATGATGACCAGTGTGGAAATCTAACCTCACTTGAGCATATGACATCATGTAACACTCTCAAAAATGAGAATCACCATCAAATTCTTCTTCAAGCTGAAACTCATTAATGGTGGTTCAAAGCCATTTCCAACCAAGAGGAGAACTGAGTCTGAAAAACCACCCCCAAGATCACCTCTACACAGGCACACACATACCCCAAGCTGCTGATAAGCCCCAATGCTCTTCCAGTATTATATTGTCCCAAATTCATCCTTATTTTGGCAGCCAGATTCAGATTTACATGAAAAACAGAAAGGAGGCAATCCTTAAGACAGTTAGAAACCCTTAAATGTATTTATTTCTGGATAATTTTTGCTGTAAACTGTCCTGACCACTGGTGTTTAGGGGTGAAATCAGGGTTGGGCTTTGCAGGGCTGGGATTCATCGTTCTTGGGAGCCTGTGCCCAACTATTTTCAAATGTATACTTTGAAATGTATATTGCACACGTAAACACAAAACACCATCACAAAGCATGATCATCGCCCTCTAGGTCTCTAGGGCAACCAAAAAGGAAACAAAGGGCAGAATATAGAAGTTGTTGGATGTTTTTTCCTTTTAATACATACAAAATGCATTTACTGGTATGAATAGATTATCATATCCCTTTATCTTTGAGGCTTATCTGTAGCATTTTTTATACAAATAGATTTGATTTCTTAGTATATCTGTGGTTATTCAGTGCATAAAATAAATTGAGGGTGGGGTTCTTATACTCAGTCTACTGAAAACAAGTTTTTTACACAGACACTGCAACAATCATCACTACATTCCCTCCCTCCACATACTCCTCTAACTAGGTGTCTGCATTAAGTGCCAACAATATTTTTGAAAGCCAAAATTATTTGTGAAATTAATAATCTGAAAAATGACTCTCATCCAGCTTCAAATTGGCCTTTTGTCTCATTTGTCTCACCAACCTTATGAAATTCACATAGAGAGAGGCAGCATTTTTGGTTTCTGAAATACCAGTGTGACTTAATTTCTCCAGTAAATGGGCTAAAATAGATGCATTTAAAAAATAATGGTGGATGGGAAATTTTGATATGAAGCTTTCATTAAGAATCTAATGCCTGCTGCATATGCATTGGCTTATTACTTTTCAAACATGTTTGCTTTTTTTTTTTGTAGACACAGGCTTAGAGTCAAACACTCCATAATTGACTGCTTATGAATGTTTTCTATCGAATCGTTGACATTGGTGGTGTGTCACAGCTTGAGAGAGTGATCCACAAAACTTCAGTGCCACCACTGAAAGATCATAGGAATATTTGCCATTCATGTCTGTGCTTAGAATGGTATTTGATGAATACAAAGCCTTTAAAGATTGTTGGATACATTTACTATTCAGAGTCAAACTGAAGTTTTTTTTTATATTTTTATCCAATACTCTGAGGGAAAGTTATTTTTGCATTCATAGACACTTAGCAGAGTTGAATGTACTGTATACACGTTTTTTTCCAGATAAAGTAAATGCTAAGGTCTGCTTTTTTATTTCTTTTTTATTTTTTCAAGAAAACAGCTTTCATCTTAGGAACTTGGTTATGTGGCATTCCTAACATAAAAACATTCTGAAGGATGCACTCATTCTTGATTTTAAAACCAGTTGAAAAGGAATTTTTCAAAGGTGATAATATGTACCTATTGAAGTAGGGTTCCTTTAAAAATAGTTATTTTCCAGTCATAGTCTCCCTATTTTCCCTTTAAACAATGCACACATTTTTTAAGGCCAGCTATAGAATCAAAAGTATTAGAGCTAGAAAACATCTTAAAGATTCTCTATTCCAGCCACATCTTATGACACAGCATGACTGAGAGTCGTCTGTGGCCATGAAATAAGTTTTTCTCTACACTAATAACTGAGCTGAATGGAGAGCGAGCAAACAAAAGTTATTAAAAGCAATTAAGTTTGTACCATATTGTTTAGCAATTTTAGGTTGCATTCCATCATCACCATCTTAATAGCACCTTTCTCTGTGAGACTCTTTCAAAACTGAGCTGCTACAGATAATCATTTCACCAATTTCCAGTAGTTCCTGCTCTAGAACACAGAATAAAACAGGTCAATGTCATGGCAGGCAAAATGCAAAACAAAGGGTAAAAGCCCAAGCTTGTTGATTGTTTTAGTTGGAGAAATTTTTGGAAGGAATGAATATCAAATAACTTATTACACAGAAAAAAGCAATCACTACTCACCAGTAACCAAAATGAGAGCTATCTTTAGATATGTTGAAACTGATGAATTGCGATTAGTGAATTTCAAACTTTGGGGAAGATATGGAAAGGAAGATGTTGGCATTACCAAAATCCTAAAGCTCATCCCCCTGAAGTCATCACAAAAAACACACTGGAAGATTCTTCTGCCTCGCACCTTCACCCTGTGCACCCCATTCGGTCTATAGCATGCTCTTTTGTGACTGCTTTTTCCCTTTAAGATTGTCTTGGAACTTTTTATTTTGGGAAAATGTACATGAGAAATGCGGGGAGAGGTGTGAGAAGAGAGAGGGACACTGATGTGGGAATGAAGAGAATGTATATCAATTATTTTTGGTCCTAATTCATTTAGAGTCTTATGGAAAACATCATCTGTATTTTTCCATTGTTTGTGGAGTTTTTTCTTTGTTTTTTACTTCTTTTTTACTGACAATTAAATATTGTATCTAGTTATGGTGTACAGCATGATGTCTTGGTCTATGTAAACATTGTGGAATGGCTAAATGAAACTAATATATGCACTAGCTCACAGGCTTGCCATAGTTTTGTGACAAGAACACTTAAAATATACTCTCTTAGTGACTTTAAGTATACAATATATTATTATTAACTATAGCCAGCATGATGTACAATAGACCTCAAGAACTTATTCATCCTGTTTGGCTAAAATTTTGTGTCTTTGACCAACATCTTCCCAATCTCCCTATGCTATTTCATTTCTTAATTTGATTCCATTGACATTTTCCCACTCAGCTGTTATTTCACATCAAACTGATGACTCCTGACAAGATTCTCAGTAGAAATTATTATTGGAGCCATTATAGATACCTTAAACTAAAAATTTTTAAAAATACAATAATGTCAAATGGATGGTAAGAACTTTCATGTTGCTATTCATACAGCTATCTTTTTTTTAATTTGTAATATGGGCTTTATTATTGTTTATGTTTCTATAAAACCATTAAAAATGATTATTTTTAATGAAGAGATTATTTTACAGTTTTACTACAGATTTTGCTTGTTTTAGTTTTATTCAAGATCAAAGTTTAAACAAATAGAGTAATTATAACTTTTCTAGAAAAACATGAACATCATTCTTTGATAATAAAAATGTCCTTACTGTTAAAGAAACAGTAGGAATTTTAATTATGCAATGAAAAGTACTAGACATTTCAGGAAGGGGTTTATATAAATATCCTCATCTCAGGCTATTATTTCTCTTAAAACAATCAAATTACTAAAGCTCAGGCTTTAGTCAAAGTACTTCAGCCAAAGTTATATCAGACTGAGGAAATGTAAGGCTTCCAGTGTGTGCCACCATTACAAGTATGCTGATGAGAACATGGAAATCACCTTTGAGGCCCTCTTATTGGGGTTTTCCTTTTTGAAAAGAAGAACAAAAAACCAAAATTTTTTTGTTTCAATGTGATTGTGTCATTTAGATAAATTCATTTCCTAGTCCTGACATACCCTTAAAGTGTGAAACTTTCTCTTGCACATAGAACTGTTCATGGGCTTCCAACATCTTATTATTATTACTATTGTTATGCTTTAAGTTCTGGGATACATGTGCAGAACGTGCAGGCTTGTTACATAGGTATACATGTGCCATCATGGTTTGCTGCACCCATCAACCCATCATCTATGTTAGGTATTTCTTCTAATGCTATCCCTCCCCTAGCCCCCACCCCCTGCCAGGCCCCAGAATGTGATGTTCCGCTCCCTGTGTCCATGTGTTCTCATTGTTCAGCTCCCACTTATGAGTGAGAACATGGGGTGTTTGGTTTTCTGTTCCTGTGTTAGTTTGCTGAGAATAATGGTTTCCAGCTTCATCTATGTCCCTGCAAAGAACATAAACTCATCCTTTTTTATGGCTGCATAGTATTCCATGATGTATGTGTGCCACATTTTCTTTATCCAGTCTATCACTGATGGGCATTTAGGTTGGTTCCAAGTCTTTACTATTGTGAAGAGTGCCACAATAAACATACGTGTGCATGTGTCTTTATAGTAGAATGATTTATAATCCTTTGGGTATATACCCAGTAATGGGGTTTCTGGGTCAAATGGTATTTTTGGTTCTAGATCCTTGAGAAATCACCACACTGTCTTCCACAATGGTTGAACTAATTTACACTCCCACCAACAGTGTAAAAGCGTTCCTATTTCTCCACATCCTCTCCAGCATCTGTTGTTTCCTGACTTTTTAATGATCTCACTCTAACTGGAATGAGATAGTATCTCATTGTGGTTTTGATTTGCATTTCTCTAATGACCAGTGATGATGAGCTTTTTTTCAGATGTTTGTTGGCTGCATAAATGTCTTCTTTTGAGAAGTGTCTGTTCATATCCTTCACCTACTTTTTTATGGTGGTGTTTGTTTCTTTTTCTTGTAAATTTGTTTAAGTTTCTTGTAGATTATGGATATTAGCCCTTTGTTAGATGGATAGATTGCCAAAATTTTCTCCCTTTCTGTAGGTTGCCTGTTCACTCTAAAGATAGTTTCTTTTGCTGTGCAGAAGCTCTTTAGTTTAATTAGATCCCATTTGTCCATTTTGGCTTTTGTTGCCATTGCTTTTGGTGTTTTAGTCATGAAGTCTTTGCCCATGCCTATGTACTGAATGGTATTGCCTAGGTTTTCTTCTAGGGTTTTTATGGTTTTAGGTCTTATTTTTAAGTCTTTAATCCATCTTGAGTTAATTTTTATATAAGGTGTAAGGAAGAGGTCCAGTTTCAGTTTTCTGCATATGGCTAGCCAGTTTTCCCAACACCATTTATTAAGTAGGGAATCCTTTCCCAATTGCTGGTTTTTGTCAGGTTTGTCAAATATCAGATGGTTGTAGATAAGCAGCATTATTTCTGAGGCCTCTGTTCTGTTCCATTGGTCTATATATCTGTTTTGGTACCAGTGCCATGCTGTTTTGGTTACTGTAGCCTTTTAGTATAGTTTGAAATTAGGTAGTGTGATGCCTCAGCTTTGTTCTTTTTGCTTAGGATTGTCTTGTCTATATGGGCTCTTTTTTGGTTTCTTATGAAATTTAAAGTAGTTTTTTCTAATTCTATGAAGAAAGTCAATAATAACTTGATGGGGATAGCAGTGAATCTATAAATTACTTTGGGTAGTATGCCATTTTCATGCTATTGATTCTTCCTATCCATCCTATCCATGAGCATAGAATGTTTTTCCATATGTTTGTGTCCTCTCTTGTTTCCTTGAGCAGTGGTTTGTAGTTCTTCTTGAAGAGGTCCTTCACATCACTTGTAAGTAGTATTCCTAGGTTATTCTCTTTGTAGCAATTGTGATGGGTGTTCACTCATGATTTGGCTCTCTGTTGTCTATTATTGGTGTATAGGAATGCTTGTGATTTTTACACATTGATTTTGTATCCTGAGACTTTGCTGAAGTTGCTTATCAGTTTAAGGAGATTTGGGGCTGAAATGATGGGGTTTTATAAATATACAGTCATGTCCTCTGCAAACAGAGACAATTTGACTTCCTCTCTTCCTATTTGAATATCCTTTATTTCTGTCTCTTGCCTGATTTCCCTGGTCAGAACTTCCAATACTATGTTGAATGGGAGTGGTGACAGAGGGCATCCTTGTCTTGTGCCAGTTTTCAAAGAGAATGCTTCCAGCTTTTGCTCATTTAGTATGATACTGGCTGTGGGTTTGCCATAAATAGCTCTTATTATTTTGAGATACGTGCCATCAATACCCAGTTTATTGAGAGTTTTTAGCATGAAGGGGTGTTGAATTTTATTGAAGGCCTTTTCTGCATCTATTGAGATAATCATGTGGCTTTTGTCGTTGATTCTGTTTATGTTATGGATTACGTTTATTGATTTGTGTTTGTTGAGCCAGCCTTGCATCCCAGGGGTGAAGCTGACTTGATTGTGGTGGATAAGCTTTTTGACATGCTGCTGGATTCGGTTTGCCAGTATTTTACTGAGGATTTTCGCATCGATGTTCATCAGGGATATTGGCCTGAAATTTTCTTTTTTCATTGTGTCTCTGCCAGGTTTTAGAATTATGATGATGCTGGACTCATAAAATGAGTTAGGGAGGAGCCCCTCTTTTTCTATTGTCTGGAATAGTTTCAGAAGAAATGGTACCAGCTCCTCTTTGTACCTCTGGTAGAATTTGGCTGTGAATCCGTCTGGTCCTGGGCTTTTTTGGTTGGTAGGCTATTAATTACTACCTCAATTTCAGAACCTGTTACTGGCCTATTCAGAGATTCAACTTCTTCCTGGTTTAGTCTTGGGAGGGTGTATGTGTCCAGGAATTTATCCATTTCTTCTAGATTTTCTAGTTTATTTGCATGGAAGTGTTTATAGTATTCTCTGATGGTGGTTTGTATTTCTGTGGGATCAGTGGTGATATCCCCTTTATTATTTTTTGTTTCTATTTGGTTCTTCTTTATTAGTCTGGCAGCAGTCTAACTCTTTTGTTAATCTTTTCAAAAAAAAAAAAAGCTCCTGGATTCATTGATTTTTTACAGGGTTTTTTGTGTCTTATCTCCTTCAGTTCTGCTCTGATCTTAGTTATTTCTTGTTTTCTGCTAGCTTTTGAATTTGTTTGCTCTTGCTTCTCTGGTTCTTTTATTTATGATGTTAGGGTGTTGATTTTAGGTGTTTCCTGCTTTCTCCTGTGGGCATTTAGTGCTATACATTTCCCTCTAAACACTGCTTTAGCTGTGTCCCTGGTACATTGGGTCTTTGTTCTCATTGGTTTCAAAGAACTTATTTAATTCATACAGCTACCTTTAGAAAATTTTGCCAACTTGCCTAGACAGGTATCTTAAAAGCTTTCATTAATTGGTTGATCTAGTTCTCTACGATTGATGACATATGCTGGTTACTTGAGCTTGGAAGTAGCTCTATTGATATATGCCTACTTGCTCACTTTGGTTTGTGTTTCATGTTGCTGGTATCATCATCTCTGTTTGACTCTTCTCATCTGTCTTGCCTACTGTTCCTAGTTGTCTCTCTCTTTTCTTTCCAGACTTCTAGTTAAGTATCTTATTCTAAGCATCAGATGGTAAATTATATTTTCTGTTTCTTGGGCTAAATAGGTTGATTCCCATCCCCACTTTAAATCTCAGAAAGAATTAAGAATATGCCTTTCTTGGCAAAATGAATAGAAAGCCATCTCTGATTCTGACCTTCACCTATGGACAGACTACAGTAGAAGACAATTTCCAACTGTGGTAATTTATCAACTCATTAACATATCTCTGATGAGGCACTTTGAATAATCCATCAGGAGATAGACTGGGAAATGCAAACACTACTTACAAACAATTACTAGTGCTGCCCAACTATATTCTTGGCATACCATTTTTATATCCCCTCAGTGGGAATAGTTTGAATCCACACATAGTGACTACTTATATTTTAAGGCACTCCTGTTTGGTTTTTGTTTTACTATTTTTTTGTGCCAACAGGCATTTGGGAAACAACAGAAAGTATGAACTTACTCACTGTAATATATATAGACAAAGAATATATCTTTGGTCTAGTTAGTATTCACAGTATTAAAATCAATGACTAGCTAGTGAGATGTTATAGAGAATATGGAAATATATATAGCCTTTTTCTGGAAAGACACTAATCTAATCACCTGCTGACCTCAGAGCTACAGCTAAACTTTGAGACAATTGTAAAGCCTACGTCCCCTCACCATGTGCCTCAGCACACCCATGGGACTGTCTGCATTAATGCTGATGCCCCACCTCCACCCACTCTGCCTTTCATCACCTAAAGCTCTCAGCCAGAAAGTGGTGACAGAGGCAGCCAGCATTGTATGTCAACAGATTATCAGGATGGTTAGTAATATTTCCTTGCTAGGAACCTTTTTAAATCCCTGCATTGGCAATCCTAAAGCTCTGTTGATTTTTGTTACTTGCTGATAAGGCTTTTAATGGCCAAAGCCAGATATATTTTTAGATCTTTTGTCACCCTGAGTCCCCTGTCACTCACTGAGGTTGGAATCAGCAGGCTATTAGTTTGCCCAATGTATAATCTCAAGTTCTATGAAACAGGGGAATGCAGCAAGTAGGCCTCCTGATTGTGGAATTTACTTTTGATTTTTATTCATAGGGCACTGTCATTTCTGCCTTTAAAACTAAAATGAAAACATCTGTCTGCAGCTGTGTTAGAAATCTCTTAAGGAAAACATATTGTAAAGCATCCTGTGAATTTTTATTAAAGCTCTCTCTCTCTATATGTGTGTGTGTATATATATAAAATGTCTGTTTGCTTAACACGTCAAAATATATTTCAAATATTTTAAAATTACTGGTTAGTTCTTTTTTCCCCTGTGATAAATACTTAGAATATTTTGTCAAATTACATTGCAGCATTAAAAAAAATAGAAGGTAACAAACCATCAAATGAGGAACTAGATGAACTGTAGGGAGAAAAAAAAATCTTCAGCACATCAAGAACTATTGGACCAGTGTCCTTTAAAAGATATAATATGCAAAAAAAATCCTTTGCTCACCACTGAAATGTTCTTTAACTGGAGGTTTCTTGTTCATAGAAATAAATCCCTGTGGGTAATCCCTCACTTGTAACTGTGACTGTCTTCCGCTTATGCAGAAGAATGTAACAAGAGTAGAAAGAAGTATAAAAGAGGAATTTGAAGGGGTTTTACCAGTGCAGTTTGTTGGGGAAGGAGCAACACTAACATCAAGGTAAAGGAGGCATGCAGGAAGCAGTCCGTCAGGCAAAGGAAACACATTGTGGACTTGAACTAGGAGATAAACATATGGCAAAGCTCAACCCGACAAGAGGGAAAAGGAAGACGTCCTGTTGAGTATGCAATGTCATACTTTTTGAAATTACAAAATCAAACTGCAAAAAAAAATTGATAGAGTGACACTACTTTATTTAAAGATCCTCAATGGTCTCCTTTTAGAGAAAATTTTGAAGATAGGTCCTCTATCTCTATCGAAAGATAGGCATCTCTCTGTCAAAAGATAGGTCCTTTTCTGGTAGAGACCCAAAACATGTTCCATTAGTAGTACAGTGAGTAAGGTCATACTTTCTGTTGTTCCACACAGAATGACAGGTAACACAGTGGGCGGGACATGTTAGAGACAAAAAGCTCACTGTGTTAAAATGTAGTGAAAAAACCCACATGGAGAATAATGTGTTCATGTGACACATGATAAAGTTTTAGAAAAAAGTAACTCAGAAGAAAAGAGCCTTTTAATAGAAAGTGCGAACATAATTTGAAGACATTGTGAAATGTGATAAGGATTATACACTAAAATTTCCTAGAAAAATAAGCCAGATATAGCCTAAATTACATCATCTCATCCAGTTGTACGTTTTCTGTTGGTCCTAAAACTATATACTCCCTTTCACTAAATCTTAGCTACTTCCTCCTGCAAAACCTGTGTCTTTCAGGATAGGCAGCTACCTCACTTTCAAGAACTAACACTAACAGCTGAAGAGCCACAAAGAGAGAAAAATACTGTACCAACCCTGACACCTAGGAATGTGTGGGGCACACAGTAAGTGTTCAATAAATCTGTGAACTACTAAATGAAGGAAAGCAGATAGTCACACTGTGCGGGAGGGTAGGATCTGTCAAATATGCTCACCAGGGATCCTGTTCACTCCACTTACTTCACATCAATTTTCAAAGGAATAAAGTAATATGCAAGTTTGGAATGCTATGTAAACATCACATTTCCCCCCTCAGTATTGGCCTCTAAATCTCAGCAACAGGAATTTCCTACTATGTTTTTCCAAGGAATTCTATCACTTCCAAAATAATGAAATTGCACTTACTATGATGATTTTGATATTGCCAGAGCTAAAATTCATCTTTATGTTGATTCTCTCTGACTCAGTTTTTTACAAAGTAGATTACAATTATGCCGAAAAACTCTTTTTAATAGCCACGTATTATTTTGTCTCCTTTTCTATATATATATACATATATATATGTATATATATATATATTTTTTTTTTTTGAGACAAGGTCTTGTTCTGTTACCTAAGCTGGAGTACAGTGGTGCACTCATAGCTTCATGTCTTTTTTATATTTCCTCAATGTTTTCTTTTGCTACTGATATGATTTGGTTCTGAGTCCCCACCCAAGTCTCATTTTGAATTGTAATCCCCAGTCTTAGAGGAGGGATCTGGTGGGAGGTGACTGACTTATGGGGGCAGATTTCCTCCTTGCTGTTCTCATGCTAGTGAGTAAGTTCTCATGAGATATGACAGTTTAAAAGTGTGGGGCACTTCCCCTTTCACTCTCTCTTTCTCTCTCCTGATCCACCATGGTAAGATGTCCTTGCGTCGTCTTCACCATAAGCCATGATTATAAGTTTCCTGAGGCCTCCCAGTGATGCTTCCTCTTAAGCCTGTGGAACTGTGAGTCAATTAAACCTCTTTTCTTCATAAATTATCCAGTCTCAGGTAGTTCTTTATAGCAGTGTGAGAATGGACTAATACACTTACTAGTACTAGAAGGGCAATAATTACAAGAAAAATACTGATAACATGACCAGGGAGGTAGGAATATATCATAACAAAATATATCATTTTAAACATGTCTTATTTTTCATGCAATTTTTAATTTATCTGTTCTTATAAATAATCCAGTATGTATATAATGATCATTTTATATTCTATGCTCTATGAAGTATATACAAATAAAATTCATAGACATGCCATTGAAATATTTGAAATCTAATTATAAGACAAAGTATATACATGTGAAATAATTAGAAAGAGGATACTATAAGGTTCAAATGCATAACACACAAACTGTGCACTTCATTATTTAGATGGCGTAATATCAGGACATCAGGAAGTCAGGTTTATCTTCAAGGCATCTTGGATAAGGTAAAATTTGAACCAGATTTTTCTTAAAAAATGCTGTAAATACTTTGATTAAGATGGACAAGGACTTTCCATCCAAGAGAATAGCATGTATAAAGTAAATCACTAGCATAAAAATTTAGAGGTAAATGCAGATTGATCTAACATTGCTCTAGGCCCATCGAATATTTCTGAATACGATTTTTCAGTGTGTTAAATTTAACCAGATTGAAGATTTTAAGACCCATCCTAGTGAACAATTTTAAATGAAGGATTTGCTTTGTAATGAGGCATTTGCATTCAATCATAAATTTGGAATGCAACATCTTTAACTTGGTTATTTCTACTAGAATAGGTTCTTTCAGGGTATTATGCTTATCCTGCAGTAAAGACACAGATTCCTCAAAATTTATTTCAAGTGTAAAAGATGAGAGGAATACTTATTTATAGAGAAACCTGGAAAATATAGTACTTACAATAGCAAACTAAGAGTTGTGTAATAAAAATTTCAGAAATGCTATCACTAAACTATTTACAGAAGCTCCAGAGCGCTATTTTTGAAAGAAAGACAGAAACAGAAATTTTAGAAAAGTGATTCACAAGACTGAAGCTATTGATAGAGAAAAGCTGAAGTACTAAGGAACGGATGAGTCAGAAGCAAATTTAGGAGAAACACATCAAAGAACGTCTTAAAAATTTATCATTTGGGAGGGACTATAATTCACTCTAGCTAGAAAAAGCAAAAAGAATAGAAGAAAGTATATTTACATAGAATTAAACTTAAATTAGCAAGTATTCTTAGGAATTTTTTAAACTGCCTGCCTCTTCTTTTTTAAATAAAAGCTTCATTGAGATTTAATTTACATATAATAAAATTTGCCCTTTAAAATTTTTTAATCCAGTGGTTTTTAATATATTCACAGAGTTATGCAACTATCACAACTATCTAATTTTGGAACATTTTTATCATTCTCAAAAGAAACCCCATATACATTGGCCATTGTTCCCCATTTTTTCTCAATTTTCAATGCCCCTGGCTTTGGCAACCCATAATTTACTTTTAATATCTGTGGAGGTACATATTCTGGATATTTTATATAAATGAAATCACAAAATGTCTGGTCTTTTGTGACTGGTTGTTTCTTCAATTAGCATGCTGTGAAGGTTCATCCCCGTTGTGGTGTGTATCAGTACTTCATTCCTTTTTACTGAATAACTTTCCATTGTATGGATACACCACATTTTCTTTATCTGTTTATTGGTTAATGGACATTTGAGTTGTTCCTAGTTTTTAAAGCTTCACCACCTGATTCAAACCTTCAGTCCCAGGACATGTCACGGCATGTTTTGCTTCTTTATTCTGACAGAAAACAAAGTCATCAGAAACTTTATCTTCCATCTAACAAAACATTAACTCCTACAATATGGGCACCCACCCTATTTTCCTTGCTTCCTGTAATAATGGAAAAATGCTTCTTCTTTATTTTATTTATTTATTTATTTATTTATTTATTTATTTATTTATTTTGAGAGGGAGTCTCGCTCTGTCGCCCAGGCTGGAGTGCAGTGGCATGATCTCGGCTCACTGCAACCTTCGACTCCCTGGTTCAAGCGATTCTCCTGCCTCAGCCTCCCGAGTAGCTGGGATTACAAACCATGCACCACCATGCCCAGCTAATTTTTGTGTTTTTAGTAGAGACGGGGTTTCACCATGTTGGCTAGGATGGTCTCAATCTCCTGACTGCGGGATTCACCCACCTCAGTCTCCCAAAGTTCTGGGATTACAGGCGTAAGCCACCTTGCCTGGCCTTCTCTTTCTACATAAGAGTATTCCCCTGCACCCTGCAGTAGTCCCCCCTTATCTGAGGGAAATCAATTTCAAGCATTTTAACCTGCACTTTCCATGCATCCATCCAATCCCATGTCACCCTACCCTCTCCATCGTATGGCATCATATCCTGCATTGCAGAGAAACTTACAGTCTATCTATTCCCTCAGTGTGTTCAAACACAACTTGTCAATTAGTCCTTCCTCAATATTTTAATAAACCTTTCAACCCACTTCCCTTCTAGTAACTCCCTATATCTCTTCCTCATCTTGTTAAACAGAATGGACATTTTTATCCTAATATCTCTTGATTTCTCAACAGTGTTTAATACATGTTTCTTCTTGAAAAGGTGTCTTCTCTTGACTTCCATGAAACAATAATCTTCTGTTTTACCTCCTACCTTTCTGATTTTCTCTCGTGTCTTTGTTTAGGCCCAGGTTCCTCTACCAAACCTTTATTTACTAAAGTTATTTAAAGTCCAAACTTAAACAAAGTCCTCATGTGAGTCTGATACATGAAAGGGATCTCAATCCAGACCCCAAGAGAGGGTTCTTGTATCTGATGCAAAAAATAATTAAGGGCAAGTCCATAGAGTAAAGTGAAAGTAAGTTTATTAGGAAGTAAAGGAATAAACGAAGGGCTACTTTTACAAATAAAAGAGTAAAAGAATGCTCCATAGATATAGCAGCCCCGAGGGCAGCTGGTTGCCAATTTTTATGGTTATTTCTTGATTATATGCTAAGCAAGGGGTGCATTATTCATGCCTCCCCTTTTTAGACAATATAGGGTAACTTCCTGACATTGCCATGGCATTTGTAAACTGTTATGGCGCTGGTGGAAGAGTAGCAGTGAGGACAACCAGAGGTCACTCATCATCATCTTGATTTTGGTGGGTTTTAGCCTGCTTCTTTACTGCAACCTGTTTTATCAACAAGGTCTTTATGACTGGTATCTTGTGCCAACCTCCTATCTCACCCTGTGACTTAGAATGTTTAACCATCTGGGAATGCAGCCCAGCAGGTCTCAGCCTCTGACAACTCTACCCTCTCCTCAGGCAATCACATCTATGCCCTCAATTTCAATTCCCACCTACATATATTTGATTTCAAAATTTATATATCTAAACCAGACTTTTTCACTTCTAATAAATTTTCTATTTTCACCTTTGAATCCCTAAGGTTTCAGGAGCTGAAAAGGGTCTGGATTTTACCCTACTTGAAAGCTAACAGCTTTTCACAGTTTCATGGATGCTGACAGAAGACAGGATTTCTGGATCAGAGAAAGGTGGTGCAGTAGTCCCCTCTTATCTGCGGAAAATACTTTTCAAGATGCCCAGTGGATGCCTAAAATCACAGATAGTACCAAACTCTACCTATGCTATGTTTTCTCCTATACATACATACCTATGGTAAAGTTGAAGTTATAAATTAGGCACAGTAAGAGATTAATAACAATAACTAATAATAAAACACAGCAATTATAACAATATACTGCAGTAAAAGTTATGGGAACATTTACTTCCGGAATGTCCATTTAATATTTGTGAACCACAGTTAATGCCGGTAACTGAAACTGAAAACAAAACTTCAGGTAAGTGGGGAATACTGTATTACTCACAACAGAAATGGTAACCAGAGAGCCAGCATATTTGGGCCAGTTTTCCCAGTCTCAATTCACACAGGATGACAAAAGGGACCAAATGACACCTGCATAAGCAGTGAATTCTGTTAAAAGAGAGAAACCCAGGGCCAAGAATCTAGTACTTTTGGGCAAGCCACTAGCAAGTTTACTTTACCCAGGGACTGAGTTACCTGGTAACCACACTCTCCTCACTTTGACCTATTCAGCTGCCTATGTGACAAGCAGAAGCTTTGTAACCTGGTGCACTCAGAAAGAATGGGCAGGGATGTTCAAGGCTCCTGGCAGATGTCTCTTCCAGCATAAAGAACCTCAAATTCTCTGTAACCCTAGAACATTGAATCTATATCTGTTTCCCAAACTACTGTTTTTCTCTTCCATTGTAGAGTCTTTGCCAAGGTAGAATTCTTTCTATACCAGGAATTCAGTTTCTGCTGTGGCAGAATCAAATACATTTCAAGGTGATTTGTATTTGTCTGAAGAAGGTGGCATTAAAGTGAAAAAGTAGCTGAGAACAAGAAGAGGAAGACAAAATCTTAATGCAGTGGGGAAAAGGGAAAGCACACCTACAGCTCCTATTGAAAAATAGTCGTAAAGAAAATAGGCTATTGATTTAAATTGAAATCCATAAGCTATACCATTAATGTTTGTATTTTGTGCCCCAGCATTATGAAAATTACCTAGTGAATTGTTCCAGAGAGTTATCATTTCATTTCTTTCCCTATTTCCCAAATTGTTCATGCTTGTTCCTCACATCATTTCATAAACATATTCTCCACGAATAGCCTAAAAACAGTATGGGAAACATCCTGCCATTTTCTCCTTTCTGAAGAAAATCATTCTGACTCTAAATTTCCTCTGTGGTATCTCAAAGGTTAGTTTTGCTTTACCGCAGGCTAAGCTGTGAAATGGATCATGAGCTTTTCCAACCTACTGTGACTCTTTCTACCCCCTACCTTAAATATGGACTCCACGTTGACTGTAACACTTCACTGAGGCAAGGAAAGAATGTTAAGTTAATATACCTAGAAAGGCACGAGTCAAGGCAACTTGAAAGAATCCCCCATAATCATTCTTATGAAAATATACAAACCTAATCAACAATTCCCATTCAGAACTTGGCTACCTCTATCTTGCCAATGAGTTAACATCTAGTTTGCTGACAATGTGCTTAGCAGTCTTTTAGAAAGTTTATGTTAATTGTGTAGTTTCTTTTTTTATTTTTCACTTACAAACTTGTAATTTTTCACCGAGGTCTAAGAATTTTAGTAAATGATATATACACAGGCATAAAATGTCCTTTTAATATTTGCTGTCATTTGTACATTTAAAAATAGGTCCTCTACTTTTACATTTCTACTTCAACTGCTTATACTAGCTACTATTTTACCTTTTTCTCTAGACTAAAATTGATATTGCCACCCCCCAGAGCATAACATGGCTTTACTAGCATTAAGACATAATTAAGAGACTGAATTCAGTGTTTCCTGGCTTTCTAATATGGCTCTTGAAAATATAAATTTAGTTATGAGGCTCTGCCCCTCAGGGGAAATACCAGTGACGACCAAATCAGTTTCTGGCAGTTACGTTTCAAATAACAGTGGCGTTTCTGTTTTCTGCCAGTCAAGAATCTTCCCTCAGATGCATCTTTTGTTAAAACCATGTAGGGGCAGAGTGTTGATTGACAATATAAAGTGTGATTCATTGATATGATGCCAGATCCATGTATAAACAACAAGAACATTGATTAGCAACTTCGTAATAGTTGAATTCAAATATTTGAATATTTTAACATATATGTAACTAAAATCATATATACACACCTCTTACCTAATGGTGAGCATATCCTGGCATTTGAGATAGGGTGTGTTAATCATGGAGATCTAAGCTTTAGGGAAAAGTTTAATAAAGATAAAAGAGTGACTTGAATTTTATAAGGGAAGTATTTAGTAATTAAAGATACCACAGCTGCTAAAGATAATATAGTCATGAGATTTCATAATTATAAGGTCCTGGCATCCCTGCTTACAAGCCTCATACTCAATGGTAATATAATCATGCCCATTTGAGAATTGAAGAGATAAGACAGTATGTGGTGTACAGCATCCATTACTAGAAGGTCTATTATTTCACAACAATGGGAGGGCCAGAATGATCCACAGCAGAGAGAATTTTTTTTTGTCATTCAGTAAACATGTCACGTATTTCTACAACCCAACTTTTCAAGCCACATCTGCTATATACATGTAGGGAAGATTCATTAATGCAATGTCAGGAGTACTCTAATAAAAATAAAATGTCTGTTCCTGGGAGCCACCAAGTGGCTGCACTTGTATATACCTCCCCAGTTATGATAATTTAGTGTATTGGCAGCATCCAGGGAGTATTTCATTACATTTTTTTCCTCTTCCTTCCTATTTGCCTCACTCTGTAAATAATCCCTTTAGACCATTTTTCTCAAGGATGTAGAGAGAGAACCAAATGGTATTTTCAGTCTCTATACATGTACAATTTGAGACACACTTTCTTCTGAACTATATGAGAATACACCAATGATGACATTCAAAAAGTGATATAATTTAGAGGCACAACATATAAACTTTATTTTGTATTAGAGAGGGTTTTTAACCCTATTTTAATTTTATGTTTTCTAACATTGGTTTCCAATTTACTTGCTTTTATCAATTTTTTAATAATTATTTTAATCTGGTTTAAAAATACAATTTTTATTCAAACCTTGCTTACCAATAAACACTAGCAAAATATTATTATATGATTTCAACTCTTTCTTGGAATTCTATTTTCATTAAATGCTAAATAATAACCCTGCATTTTAAGTCAAATTAATTATATTCTGAGATCAAATTGATGGCTTTGCAAAAAACACATTGAAGTAAGTATCTACACAAGTAAACAATTAAGTGCATTAATTGAGATTCAGCATTCCGCAAAATATATGTGTCATATGCATATCCTGATATATTTCCTGTACGGCAATGTATATTTAATCAGTATTTCTCTAAAATAGAAAAGAATCCACTAGATCCTCTGAAGGAGACCTGTGCCTTTCATACCAATAAATCACTGAATATATTTGACTACATAACTTATTTATCAGACTCTTAATTAACAAATTTTTTGACTATTGGATATTAGTCATGACATATACTGGGCATGTTATAGATTTATATTCTGTAGTATTTAACAATTAAGGTAATTCATTTTCCCCACAGTATGATAACAATTATTTTAATGAAATAAATCTGTAATATTGTGTTTTCCTGTGCACTGTTAGCAATAACCTAAAGTTATTCTGGTATGTCTCAGGGGTTTATATAGACTTTCATGAATCCACTCATTCAGTTTTCACCTCTGGGCCTTCTCCAGAAGTCTATGGAGATGGACTAGGGCTACATTCAACTCAGAGACATGACACTAGACTCAAAGTACCTCTCCTCTCCAGTTTTAGGGCGCTTTCTAAGGCCATGTGCATCATGTCTGGGTTCTTCTTTCCTTAAATGTGTTCTCCCCAGAAAGATGCTGTTTGGTCTCTTTTGAAAAAGGATTTCTGGCAGGAATATTCTACCAAGTCGAACTATTTTTGGATACCAGGTAAGCTTAAGCTAAGCTTTGCTATGTGAACTTCAGATAATTATCTTAAATTGCTGAACCTCATTTTAGAATGAAACAGTAGTACTACATGTTTCTAATTCTAATATATTTTCATATTATATATAAGATCACATCAAGCATGATTATTATGTTTATTTAGCATTCATTTTTTGAGCATTGCCATGTGCCTAGCCTTGTTCTAGTTTCCAGGGACCCAAGGGGGAAAAAAGACCCTAAATTTGTGAAGCTTATTTTCTACTGTAGTCAGTACATTCCTACACCACAAAACAATTTTTTTCTTCCAGATTCTTTCTAATTAAATGTTTAGTCACCATAGCCTGTGCAAAAAAAACACAAACAAAAAAACTCTGTTAACTGTAACCAATATTTCTTAATAGCTGCCCGCGAATGGGAAAGCTAACTTCAGACTTCACTTTGAAGTAGCAAAGCAAAACAAGAATATGTAAAAACAGACAAAAAAATGTTTATAAAACAATCACCCGCAGTGTAAAAAGAAGCCATGCCAAATACATTTGAATTCCAGAGTAATAGATACAGGTTTTGATTCAGCAACAAACAAAATCTCACATGTCAGAACATCAGTAAATAAAATCCCTAGATACATATCAACCTTAATTTACAGAACCACGCTATAGTGGAATGACACCCTGTGATCCATTTCATACATTTATTTAATATTTCAAAGAAGAATATAAGAATGTTATTAGCCTACTAAATTGTAAATGATAGATCTACAGTCTTGTTTCTACTTACCATACCCTATACATCTTGCTGACAGCTTACTTTTTGGAAGAGTTGGCTATGAATTACTCTTAAGCATCTGAACTGTCTGATCCAGAGTTACTCTTCTATCTTCTCTTCCTTAGTGATGAAACATGTCTTTTTCTCAGGGGCCTCTTTTGTAAATTATAATTATTCTTATATAGTTGCCTTTGTTTTCTTGTTATTCCTTATTTCTCACATTGACGAGAAAGTGGAAGGATAGGTTATCATATATGTTTAACATTTCCTGAGTGGTAAATGACATTTCATTGATCGTGATGTAACATTTATAGTCTAAAGATACTAAACCATGTGCCCCAGAAAACCTCCCCAAAGTTGTTGGTACCCTCTTATAGCTTACTAGGCAGTTTGCTGTTCTCAAAGGAAAACTGAGACAGAAAACATATTTGTAAAAATAATAGAGATTATTTTACTGTTTGAAAGCAACATATAAACACATATATTTTTCAAATACATTTGAAGAATCTACATTGAAAAAATCATTCGGCTCTTAAAAAATATGTTTTAGAATACATGTTTTTAGAAGATAATTCTATTGCTCTATAAGGAAAAAAACAGGAGGGGAAACAAAGTGATAATAAGTAAGTACTTTTCATATGCTATATTTATTTTATCCATATTTATTGTATCCATACACATATATATGTATACACACATATACATAATGTTAATATATTTAATAATAATCCAAACAAATAATATATCTCGTTCAATTTCCTATAATTATCATGTGGTAGAGGCTGCAAACTCTCTTGCCTCATGTTACCAAGTCTGTAATACAGATGTTTCTCGACTTAGCATGCCATTGTGTCCTGGTAAGCCAACCCATCGTATGCTGAAAAGTCAAACATAAGTCAAGCATAAGTCAAACATAAGTCAAGCATAAGTAAAACATGCATTTAATACACTCAACCTACCCAACATCATAGCTTAGCTTAGACTACCTTAAACATGCTCAGAACACCTACATTAGCCTACAGCTGGGCAAAATCATCTGGCAATACAGTACATTATAGGGTATCTGTCGCTTTACTGTGGCTGACTGGGAGCTGTGCCTCACTGCCACTGCCTAGCTTCATGAGAGAGTGTGGAACTGCTTTCCATTAAATGCGTATCACTTTTGCACCATCATAAAGTTGAAAAAAATGTAAGTCCAGCCATCATAAGTTGGGACCATCTGTGCCCAGTCCACCCCGTCTGTGTGATAGAATCTATGCCAGCTCAGAGAAATGGAAAAGAAAAATTCATAATAGACAAAAATCCTGCACATAAACATTGAAAGAAAACAAAAAAAAACCCTTCCTGTGAAATTTAAGAGGAAGAAAATGTCATATTCCCCCTCTGAGAAATTGCTGTTGGCCTCAGACTGCAAAAGAGGACCTGAAGAACAAGGCAGAAGGTAGCCTAGCTCAGCCAGCAGGACTAATGAAGCAGGTGTGTGGGCATCTCATTGACACTATGGTAAGAAGAGTCATTTTCCATATTTGGAAGTTTTCCAAAAAACATAAAACATTTTCTCTTTAATCACATCTATTACACTCTAGAATTTTTCTTTTTATTTTAATTTATTTTTTTTAATTTTACTTTAAGTTCTAGGGTACATGTGCACAACGTGCAGGTTTGTTACATATGTATACATGTGCCATGTTGGTGTGCTGCACCCGTTAACTCGTCATTTACGTTAGGTATATCTCCTAATGCTATCCCTCCCCCCTCCCCCCACCCCCCAGCCGGTCCCAGTGTGTGATGTTCCCCACCTTGTGTCCATGTGTTCTTATTGTTCAATTCCCATCTATGAGTGAGAACATGCAGTGTTCAGTTTTTTGTCCTTGCGATAGTTTGCTCAGAATGATGGTTTCCAGCTTCATCCCAAATTTTAAAAATGCTAGCTATTAGAGACAATTTCAGAAACTATAGCCTCTACTTACGAAAACTAGTGCCAAATCTGAGTTTAATTACTGTAAAATCTTCCCCAGCAGCAAATGAAGGAAATACATGCCATTGAATTCTGAGTTGAAATCTTTGAGTTCAGTCAATGTTTTCTGAAAATGAGCTCCCACAGGACCACCCACAACTGAATGCTTAGATTACATGTCATTGGACTCTGAGCCAAATGGCAAAGTCTAAGAATTAAATTATGCATAAATATGTATACACACATACACAGCTAAACTTATATAAGGACTTACAAAAGAAAATCCTAGTAAGTTCATGGCATAGGAGCTTTATTGTCACCCGTAAAGCCTTCTCAAAATAGAGAGGAAAATGGAACATTCAGAAAAGTTAGGTGGTGGTTTCCAAGTGGCATTTATAGTAGATTTATAAATTAGATAACCTTGTTTGGCAAGACAGTTGCTTAATATTCTGAAAATTCTATAAATACACTTTCTGTGAACATGTTTCTTTTGAAATCTGAGCAGAATTTTCTGAGCAGAATTTTACAAGTTGAATTATTTTAAATGTAATTCTAAAAGACAGTTTTCATATCTTCTGGGCATTTCATCAATTGTAAAGGCTACCCATGCTTTATTTAAAATAATACTTAAGTTATATTTTACAGTGAATGTGTCAATGTGCCAAGTGACACCCACTGGTTTCTCTTTCCAGTAAACTTTCATGGGAGCTATATTTAATGACCCTGTTCATAAAAACAGGCTCCTTGCTGTCTGATAGAGTATTATTACTATGAATGAAGAGGTTCCTTAAATATTTAAAGCTATCCACAGATTTGCAAAGTGTCTATTAAAAACTGCTTTCATCTTTGCTTTTCTTTGGGAACTACCTTTTGTTGATGTTGTTCTTGTTGTTATAGTGGTGGTTGCTATTAGTGTTCACTGCAAACAAAAAAGCATGAACAAAAAGAAATAACTGGAGTGGGGGATGGACTCAGGCTTTTTTATGTGAGTTCTGTTCTCACTTCTACCACTATTTTCTTTTTATTTATTGAAATGGCTCTGTAGCTCAGCAAGGGGAAAACAAAAGGCATGAAAATTCATTTAAGTACTCTCTTTTATTTATGTTAACATTTCATCATATGCTGTTTAACAATTTACTAAATGTTTATTATGCACAGAGTTGCATTGTCAAGAGAATAAATAAGTTTCTGTCAGCACTTCTTTTAAGAAATCCTATTTTGGTTGTGGATTTTAAAAATTCATAATAAACATTTCCTTGAGGAAGAAGCCAAGAAAGAAAATGCTTTGACACTGCTGATAAGTGAGCTTGTAACTAAAGAAATTGAAAACAAACACGTGCATAAATATTCACTGTGTGTATATGTGAAGGGAAAGAGGAGGGAGGGAGACAGAAGAAGGGAGGAGAGAGGAAGAGAGAGAGAGATAAAGAGAGAGAGGGACAGAGCATGTGAAAGAGTGAGAGAATAAAAAGATAATTAATTCCTGGATTTTATGATCTCCCTGATTGCTTCAGTGTTAACATTCCCACAGTTTGTCACCAGACATACTTGCAAAATAGAAATAGAAAAGCACAGAGAATAGACTAGATGATGTCTAAGGTTCTCCCAGCTCCAAAGTTTTACTATTATATTATATTAAGAAAAATATAGAATAGAAAATAAATGTCAAATAAATGTCAAAAGATGAAGAATGGCAATCTCTACTACTTTCATATATCCTACATCATTTGACTCATGTGGAGATAATGTGTGTGTGTATATATTTATATATATGTACACACACACACATATACATACATGAAATTTACCAGCTCTAAGTTTTTATACTGAAAAATAAGAGAATTGGGTTTGAGGAAGAGTGACATTCTTGTCTTCCCTTCTTAATTATTTAATTTTTTAAAAGGAGTGAGAACATTTATCAGTAGATTATTATTTGTCAGGCACTCTTAGAAGCACTATATTAACTTACTGATATTTTTAATAACCTTATAGTGCAAGAGTATTATGATAGTATCCTGATTTTTTTAGATGCACAAAATTCAAACATGAGCAGTTAAAACTTGCCAAAGTCACAGTGCCTCTAAGTAGCAGAGCAAGGTTTCTCAACCAAGTAGTCAGGTTCTGAGCTTATCCAGCACATCAATCTGTAACTAC
This sequence comes from Pongo abelii, assembly GCF_028885655.2. Taxonomy (NCBI): domain Eukaryota; kingdom Metazoa; phylum Chordata; class Mammalia; order Primates; family Hominidae; genus Pongo; species Pongo abelii. The sequence goes on from NC_071999.2 coordinate 64,222,325, forward strand.
CCAGTGGGTTTCCTTTGCCCGCTGCCTAGACAGAGCTGATTTATCAAAACAGGGGGATTGCAATAGAGAAAGAGTTTAATACATGCAGAGCCGGCCTTATGGGAGACCAGTGTTTTATTATTACTCAAATCAGTCCCCCAAAAATGCAGGAATAGGATTTTTTAAGGACAATTTAGTGGGCAGGGGGTCAGAAAATGGGTAGTGCTGATTGGTCAGGTCAGAGATAAAATCATAGAGAGTTGAAGCTGTCCTCTTGCACTGAGTCAGTTCCTGAGCGGAAGCCACAAGACCAGATGAGAATCTTGCAGCCTCTAGCTGCGTGACTCCTAAACCATAATTTCTAATCTTGTAGCCAATTTGTTAGTCCTCCAAAGGCAGTCTAGTCCCCAGGCAGGAGGGGATTTATTTGGGGAAAGGCTGTTATGGTCTTTATTTCAAAGCTAACCTATAAAGTAAGTTGCTCCAAAAGTTAGTTCGTCCTACACCCAGGAATGAACAAGGACAGCTGGGAGGTTAGAAGCAAGATGAAGTTGGTTAGGTCAGATCTCTTTCACTGTAATAGTTGCCTCAGTTATAATTTTTGCAAAGGTAGTTTCAAATCTAGCTCCACCTCTCCAAAGAAGATTGTGACATGACTCTCACTAACCACATGCAGGTTTTGCTGTATAACCAAAATGTAACAAAGAAAAAGACATTTTTCTGTCTATATAAAATAGTTTTCTGAAGGTGAAACCAAAATAAACATCTTCTATAAGCCTTTGGTCCAGATATAACAGTTAATATCTTAATGAATATTCTTATAGTTACTTTTGGTTTTATAAAGCTTCACTGTAACTTATCAATATAGTGAGCATTTCTCAATGTCATTAAATCTTCATTGAGTGCATGCTTTTGAATGTTCATTTAATTGTGTCAAATTTATTTGATAATGGCTGCTTTTAAAACACATAAACATAGCTGGCTTACTGAATCTTGCTCAGAAGCCTCAGTTAAACATCTTTAAGTAATTAAATTAACCAATCTGTCTGCATTAGTTTTCTGTGCTGTGTAACAGGTTACCAGAAACTCAGTGGCTAAAAATTGCATACATTTTTAATCAAATGGCTTGTATGGGTTAGGAGTCCAGACATGGCTTAGCTGAATAATCTGCTGTGGGTCTTAAGGCTGCAGTCAAGGTGTCAGCAGGCTACGTTCTTATCTGGGGGCTCAACTGGGAGAGAATCAGCTTTGAAGCTTCCTCAAGTTATTGGCAGTATTCATTTCCTTGCTGCTATTGATCAGATAGCTTCTGTTTCTTGCTAGCTGTGTGCCATAGGCTGCCTGGCCACAAAAGGTCAACTCATCTGTAGTTCCTTGCCCAGTGGCCATCTCCGTAGGCAGTTCACAAGTCATGTGTTTTTTCAAGGCTAGAAAGAGTGAGAACCAGAACTAGCAAAAAGAGTCTTATATAATGTTTCACAATCATGGGCATGACATCCATCATGTTTGTTGTATTCTTTTGATTAGAAGTGAAGACAATAAGGATATGCTACTCCAAAATATGCCAATTTGGCATAAGAATTATTTTGAGTTCTTGAAATCTATTATCTCTTTAAAAGCCTAGTTTCCCAAAAGAACTAAAAAGAACTAAGTTGTCATAAATCCCTTCCCTGGGGGCAACTTTATTCTTCTGGGACACCACATCCAGACAGACATTGTCACAAACTAACACATTCCCATGTAATTTCTTGAGAGCCCAAATACTCACTTGCTTTTCCATAAGTGCTCTTTCATCTCCTCTTTCCCCTAGGAAGTTAGGTATATTGACCCCTCCTTTGGTGGGTAGGGGTCACTACCCACTCCTCTGGTGGGTAGGGGTTCAGAAATTCTAACCACTCCTTTGGTGGGTAGGGGTTCAGAAATTTCCAGAGCTGAGTTCAAGTCCTGAATATCCTTGTTAATTTTCTGTCTCATTGATCTGTCTAATATTGACAGTGGGGTGACAAAGTCTCCAACTATTATTATGTGGGAGTATAAGTCTCTTTGTAGGTCTCTAAGAACTTGCTGTATAAATCTGGGTACTCCTGTATTGGGTGCATATATATTTAGGATAGTTAGCTCTTCTTGTTGCATTGATCCCTTTACCATTATGTAATGCCCTTCTTTGTCTTTTTTGATCTTTGTTGGTTTGAAGTCTGTTTTATCAGAGACTAGGATTGCAACCCTGCTTTTTTTTGTTTGTTTGGCTTTGCATTTGCTTGGTAAATATGCCTTCATCCCTTTATTTTGAGCCTATGTGTGGTTTTCTTTTTTTGTTTGTTTGTTTTTGAGACAGAGTCTTGCTTTGTCACCCCAGCTGGAGTGCAGTGGCATGATCTCGGCTCACTGCAAACTCTGCCTCCCAGGTTCACGCCATCCTCCTGCCTCAGCCTCCCAAGTAGCTGGGACTACAGGCGCCTGCCACCACACCCAGCTAATTTTTTGTATTTTTAGTAGAGACGGGGTTTCACCGTGTTAGCCAGGATGGTCTCGATCTCCTCACCTCGTGATCCGCCCACCTCGGCCTCCCAAAGTGCTGGGATTACAGGTGTAAGCCACCAAGCCTGGCCGAGCCTATGTGTGTTTTTGCAGTGGCTGGTACTGGTTTTTTCTTTCCATATTTAGTGCTTCCTTCAGGAGCTCTTGTAAGGCAGGCCTGGTGGTGACAAAGTCTCTCAGCATTTGCTTGTCTGTAAAGGATTTTATTTCTCCTTCGCTTATGAAGCTTAGTTTGGCTGGATATGAAATTCTGGATTGAAAATTCTTTTCTTTAAGAATGTTGAATATTGGCCCCCACTCTCTTCTGGCTTGTAGGGTTTCTGCAGAGAGATCCGTCAATTCATCAAATTCATTCTCTGTCCAGTTTTGTTTTAGTCTGATGGGCTTCCCTTTGTGAGTAACCCGACCTTTCTCTCTGGCTGCCCTTAACATTTTTTCCTTCATTTCAACCTTGGTGAATCTGACAATTATGTGTCTTGGGGTTGCTCTTCTCGAGGAGTATTCCTTGTGGTGTTTTCCATATTTCCTGAATTTGAATTTTGGCCGGTCATGCTAGGTTGGGGAAGTTTTCCTGGATAATATCCTGAAGAATGCTTTCCAACTGGGTTCCATTCTCCCCATCACTTTCAGGAACACCAATCAAATGTAAACTTGGTCTTTTCACATAGTCCCATATTTCTTGAAGGCTTTGTTTGTTCATTTTCATTCTTTTTTCTCTAATCTTGTCTTCACACTTTATTTCATTAAATTGATCTTCAATCTCTGATATCCTTTCTTCCACTTGATTGATTCAGCTATCAATACTTGTGTTTGCTTCACGAAGTTCTCATGCAGTGTTTTTCAGCTCCGTCAGGTCATTTATGTTCTTCTCTAACCTGATTATTCTAGTTAGCAATTCCTCTAACCTTTTTTCAAGGTTCTTAGCTTCCTTCCATTGAGTTAGAACATGCCCCTTTAGCTTGAAGGAGTTTGTTATTACCCACCTTCTGAAGCCTACTTCCATCAATTCATCAAACTCATTCTCTGTCCAGTTTTGTTCCCTTGCTGGCTAGAAGTTGTGATCCTTTGGAAGAGAAGAGGCATTCTGGTTTTTGGAATGTTCAGCCCTTTTGCCCTGTTTTTTTCTCATCTTTGTGGATTTATCTGCCTTTGGTCTTTGATGCTGGTGACCTTCAGATGCAATTTCTGAGTGGATGTCCTTTTTGGTGATGTTGATACTATTCCTTTCTGTTTGTTTGTTTTTCTTCAAACAGTCAGGCCCTTCTGCTGCAGGTCTGCTGGAGTTTGCTGGAGGTCCACTGCAGACCCTGTTTGCCTGGGTATCACCAGCAGAGGCTGCAGAACAGCAAAATTGCTGTCTGTTTCTTCCCAGAGGGGTACCCACCAGATGCCAGCCAGAGCTCTCCTGTTTGAGCTCACCACCCTGCTGGGAGGTGTCTCCCAGTCAGGAGGCACGGAGATCAGGGACCCACTTGAGGAGGCAGTCTGTCCCTTAGTAGAGCTCAAGCACTGTGCTGGGAGATCTACTGCTCTCTTCAGAGCTGGCAGGCAGGAACATTTAAGTCTGCTGAAGCTGTGCCCACAGCCGCCCCTTCCCCCAGGTGCTCTGTTCCCAGGGAGTTGGGAGTTTTATCTGTAAGCCCCTGACTGGGGCTGCTGCCTTTCCTTCAGAGATGCCCTGCTCAGAGGGGAGAAATCTAGAGAGGCAGCCTGGCTACAGTGGCTTTGTGGAGCTGCAGTGGGCTCCACCCACTTCAAACTCCCTGGCAGAAATTTCCTTTTTTAAAATTTTTTGAGGCAGGGTCATGCTCTGTCTTCCAGGCTGGAGTGCAGTGATGTGATCATGGCTCACTGCAGCCTCAATCTCCTGGACTCAAACAATCCTCCCAAATCGGCCTCCCAAGTATCTGGGACTACAGGTGTGTACCACCATGCCTGGCTGATATTTTTACTTTTTGTAGAGTTTTCACTTCTTAGTACTCCTATGTGTCTGCAGGATGCACATATAAATAAACTTCCTTTTTTTTCTCTTGTTAATGTATTTTTGTCATGCTAATTTATAGGGTCCCAGCTGGATAACCTAGGAGGACATAGGGAAGCTTCCTCGACAGGTCACCACCACACTTAATGAGGAGAGCAGATTACTCAAAGGCACGAACATGAACAGGTAGGGATGTGGTTCCTCAAACTGTTCCCTCTTCACTGGAGCTTCCTTGGTATATAGAGTTGCTCAAGAACAAAGCGTCTCTGTGACAAGTGTTACAGGTGACGGTTTCTGTCTCCGTGATCATTAAGTTAAGGCTCAAACAACGGTTAATTTTCTCTTCCATGAAATCCTAATATGTGTGGTAAGTGTCTGTAGACAGGCAGTTCAGTGATTCAGTGATACCTTCTTTTTCCTCCGTAGTTTCAGCTGATCCTGAGGAGTGCAGAAGAAAGTGCCTTCAGGTCTCCCCAGAGTAAATTTCATGAAAAACAGGAAGTTAGTAATTGCAGACAGACTACATGAAATATATTATCAAAGTCAGGTGGCAATCTATCCACCCTTTCTGTGTACTGGGATTACAAATCTATGTTGTTTAAGGAAATAATGTGATTTTTAGAGGTTTTTTTTTTTCTCCAAAGAGCAAATTTTTTTCATACCACCTACAAAATAGCCTATGTCTTTATTACTTATTTACTCACTTATTCATTTATTCATTCATTGATTTAATAAATACTCTTGAGTTACCAGGAGTAATTTGTTCAGCCTCTTTGTCAGAAGCTATGAATACAGTGGTGAATGAGATATGATTCCTGCCTCAAAAAGGTTAGAATGCATTGGAGAAAACACATTAGAAAAACCTAAACAAACATCTAAAATAGTAATTAACCATGTGACAATAGGAGATACAAAGCAAATTAACAGAATACTGTATTTTATCATAAAATAATAAGGCAAGTTTTATTTCATTAGTGCATCCCAAGCAAAGAGGCTTAGGTTGTAAGTATCCAGGTATCTGCCCGAAAAGCTTCTCAAGATTTTAAGCAATGTGAACAAGCAATAAAAGGAATTATCTTCTGAGCAAACTATCCCTTACCAGAAATCCCTTATCTTTCTCCATTTTTTTCTAGTAGAAAACATCAAGGATTTTTGCGCCCACTCCCTTACACACACACACACACACACACACACGTTTTAATCTGGCAAATGGTATTCCAAAATATAATTGAACAATTGTTGCTTAATGATTCAGTAATATTACTCAAGATATGTTCACAGAAAATTCTTAATAATTATATTTGATAGAAGCATAGGTAGAATCAAAATTATATGAGCAGTAAGGAATATAGGGAGGTCAAGTGTTTTCTAAGAGCATTTTGTCCCATTATAATCCTACACATTAATTGGGAAAGAAAAGGACTCTTTACATTATTCAGGCTTTGCATTCAGAAACATGATATAGCTCTCCATGTAGCTAAATATTTCATTTTTCTCAGTAAAGTTTTATCAAGTTCTCCCTATAGGTCTTACCCATTTTCTTTTTAGGGTTATTTTAAATAATACATAAGTGTTTTGGTTGCTACTGAGTGTAAACAATGCTTGCCATTATGTCTTCTAATGGTTGCCACTGGTTTGAAATGTAATTGATTTTTGCGCATTTATCTTATATCTGACCATTACTAATTCCGTAAGTTTTGACATTTGCTTGAATGGAAATGACATTCACAAAAGATAGGTCAAGGCTCACAACACTAGTTTTGAGCTCCATTTTTACTAACTAGTTATTTCAGAAACTATTTTTAATTTCTAAATGGTTAACTTTACTTTGTTTAAAGTCTTAGTATTACTTTTTAGCTTTATAGAATGTAGCATACTTAGACTATTGAGACAAGTACAAAGATTTTTTTGAGAATAAGAATACATTTTATAAATGCCCCTTGAGACTTCGAACATCTTTCTTTTAATTCTTCCTCTTCTGTCTTTTTTGGCATGGTACAGTTTTTATTAAAGTTTCAGGAATATGGAAGGTATACAATTTTAAATTTTCAAAATTATAATTTTATTTGTATATTTTGTCAATGGCAAAACTGAGATGCCTTTTTTGATCCATTCCTTTTTATAGTTCTTCCTACCCCTTTCACTGTTTCCTGTCTATATCACTGTAATTTAGTAAAAAAAAATTATTTTAAAAATATTGATGCACAATTATAATATATATAAAATCATTTAGATGAGTATTTAATGACAGTACTATGTATTGCAAGTCCTTTTCCATTATGATTCTCTATTTTGAGCTTTTAATTTAGTTTCCTCTTTTAGACTCGAAAAGGCGGTGTACTGTATAATTTTTTCAGTCTTTGCATAGGTGATTTTCTTTGCACAAGAAATGAGAGAGTAGAGCATACAATTATTTAGCTACAATAAATAAAAGACTCTACTGTTTTGTTAATAAAAATTTTCAAGTATTTACAAGCCCACATTGAAGATACATATTGTACAGTGTATAGTGTACTTATAATTGTTAGGCTTAATTGGGTTAAGTATAAATATCTAAGAATAGAAAGAAGCAGTGGAAAAGCTTCTTTTAAACACTGAATATTGTATAAAATCTATAAAGGTCTAGGGATGTCCTTGACTAGAGACTTTTATGAGGAAGAAATGAAGCATTGAACCGACTAAGTCTTCCCCTCATGTTCTTCTGAGTAAAAACACCTGTGGTTTCATTTGCCAAATCTTTGCTCAGGGTGATAGGTGAATACAGGCTTTCTTCTTTCTGTGCTTAAATATCTTTAGAAACTTAAAGGCCATCTGTACCCTAAAGTTAGGTCACGCACAAGTGAAAACTCTCCTGCCATGTAGCCCCACCCACTGCCCAGGTACATAATGCCATGCTTTCATTCTTGTCTGACTTTGTTCTCTTGGTGCTGGGTACACAGTTCTGCCTCTATGATTTAGGCCACTCTGGAACTTGTCACTGGCAAAGACTCTTTATAGTTGCAATTACAACTTCTCTCTACAATTACACCCTGTAAGAGGTCAAGTTGAATATATCAGGGGCCTTATACACACTGCCTACCTACATCTTAACTCATGTAAATCCCAGATGCTGCACTTTAGCAGAGCACTTCTTTGGGGAATATTCAGGTTGTTATTTTTCACTTTCTTAGCAACGAGGTAATCTAAGGAGGTATTTTTCCTTTCATTTCACTTCTATGTCTGTTCTGGTTTATTCTGCAGTGGTAACAGGTGAAAGAATCTGGGGAAATGTGTCTTTGATGATAGGACTCGTCTCTGAGCCACTTCTCAGTACTCAAAAACAGTTTGCAGAAAGGTGGAGTTTCTGGAGGAGGAATGAAGTGGGGAAGCTTTTTCTTTCTCAAGAAATACTTTCTTTTGTATTTTGTCACTACTCTTCCTCCTCTCCATGTTACTATTTAGATGGGTCCAGTGCTCGTTTCCACTCAGGAGGATCTCTCTTCTGTTGAACACTTAGCTCTTGGAAGGTAAAATAAGGAGTAAGAAGCCATGGTATGGGTGGCTTAAGTGAGTTCTAAGAATTGGATTCGAGTGGCCAGTGTAATACAGGGCAACCAGTTCCATTTCAATTTCAGATAATCAGTGAATACTTTTTTTCAGCATAAGTATGTCCCAATTATTGCTGGGTGTACACTCACACTAAAAAGTATTCTTTTTTAAATCTGGAATTCAAATTTAACTAGGTGTTCTATATCATATTTTTATTTTCTAAAACTGCCAATTTTAGATTTTACTAATGGTCAAGACTGACATGTTGCTCATCCTAGATTACAGTGATAGAAAATGTTATAATTTGAACCAATTTCCAAACTTAGGATAAAGATTTTGTATTTACAATTGTATTATATAACCCATTTAAAGATACACAGGATTTAGGGAGGTAGGGAAATGGAGGTGAAATTTATAACAGCTGTGTAATTTGAAAAATTGGGGATTTGTTTGGTTGGTGAGTAATTAATGATTTTTATGAGAATGTTGGTTTTGATTAATAGGAGTTTTATTTGTTATGAGTAAGGAGAGTAATGGCAGCATTTTTAAAGTAGTGTTTTAATGAGGGAAACTGATAGAAGGTTTTTATGGGGTGATGGAGAGGGGAGGAGGTGACTTATTAAATGCAGAGGAAGGACTTTGGTAGTGTAGAATTATGTCGGTACATAGGTTGTATGTTACGGTAATAAAGTTACAGTTTTGGGGGAAGTGGAGACTTTAATATAGTAAGGAGGAATGTTTCTTTGTATTTATTTATAAGTTGTTGGGGTTTGTCAGAAGTTGGTTTTAGTTGACAAAGTGACCGTGTTTTATATAGAGTTAGGAAGAAAAACAGGCTGTAATGCAGGAGACTGTCCTGCCTAGAGACCCTCCCCATCTGCTTACACTTGCAGAAGGTTTGGAAATTCAAAATCCAGAGGAAATTTCAATACCAGAAGATATTACTAATAATCACCTTATTGCCCTGATTTCACTTTAGAAAATCAATCTTGCCAATGGGAGGAATTAAGCATAAAAGTGTCTGTTATCGCACAATCCCCATAAGCCTCAGAGCATAACCTATAATGTAGGCTAACACCATTTTGGCAGAATTAGCAAATGGTATTTAGTTTTTAATAGAAAATGAGGAAAATAGAAACAAAATTTTCAGTGCAAGACATGAAGTTATATAGCATTCTATCTCTGCTTTCTGAAGTGTCTTTCATCGCACCCTTTTTAACTAGACAATTTCTTATCACTCAAATCTCACATCACCTACTACAGAGAGCCCTCTATGGATCACCTCCCTCTCCCTTGGGGAGTTCTTTGAGGACAAGGATCATTACTTATTCAGCTCTGTATCCCTAGAACCTAGTGAGAGGTGAAGCCAGCTGGGCTTCTGGGTCGGGTGGGGACTTGGGGAACTTTTGGGAACTTTTGTGTCTAGCTAAAGGATTGTAAATGCCCCAATCAGCACTCTGTAGAAACGCACCAATCAGCACTCTGTAAAATGGACCAATCAGCGGGATGTGGGTGGGGCCAAATAAGGGAATAAAAGTTGGCCGCCGGAGCCAGCAGCGGCAACCTGCTCTGGTACCCTTACAGGCTATGGAAGCTTTGTTCTTTGGCTCTTCACAGTAAATCTTGCTGCTGCTCACTCTTCTGGTCTGCACCACCTTTAAGAGCTGTAACACTTACTGCGAAGTTCTGCGGCTTCAGTCTTGAAGTCAGCGAGACCACGAACCCACCGGAAGGAAAAAACGCCAGACACATCTGAACATCTGAAGGAACAAACTCCGGACACACCATCTTTAAGAACTGTAACACCGTGAGGGTCCACGGCTTCATTCTTGAAGTCAGCCAGACCAAGAACCCACCAAAAGGAACCAATTCTGGACACATTAAGAACCAGCGAAGCTCAAGAAATATTTGTTGAGTGAATGAAGAAGTGAAATCTGCAATAAAATTGCATGGAAACAGTAACCACTAAGCAGATTTTGAAATAAGGAGAGCTGTAGAACAATCCAACAGGCACAACTGCAAATCTTTAAAACAATATTGGAAAATCATTAAATTAAGATAGGAGTTAATAGGAATTAAGAGCATGAGAAACTTTGAGCTCCATGTTAGAAAAGTGATGTTCAGTGTTTAACCTTAATGTGCTTAAGTTTTAATTAGACATTTCACGTACTGCCTTGTTGACCAGGCCCCATTCTTTAGAACAGAGGACATTCAGCACAGGTAGATACTTATAAAATAAATTTTCCCTATTTTCTAATAAAATAAATAAATTGAACCATAATCACATTGTGTTATTGAGGTCTCATCTAAGTTTGTATGATCAGATATAGTGAGTGGCAATATAAAGTGCCACTACATTTTAGAAAATGAAACATTTTTAAAAAATCCCTATTCACTGCCCCACTTCACTTGACTAGCCTAAAAATAATAATCATGAAATATTAAAAAAAATGAATAGGAGCAGCAGGAAGAAGAAGAGGTGAGAACAACCCCCAGACCAACCAAAGCCCACTGTGCAGCTGCATCCCACATCTAACCCCTACGTCCCACCACCATTGCCACTGTGGCCAAGAAAAAGGCTGAAAGGGATGCTGAAGGGAGATTAAAGCTAAGGTGAAGGAAGAACCACAGAGGAACCACAAAGCTGTCTGCTAAACCTGCTCCTCCAAAGCCAGAGCCCAAGCCTAAAAAGGCTCCTGCAAAGAACGGAGAGGAGCCACCTAAAGGGAAAAGCTGACACTGGCAAGAAAGGGGATAACCCTGCAGAACATGGAGATGCTAACACAGACCAGGCACGGAAAGCTGAAGGTGCTGGATATGCCACATGAAGTGTGTGCATTTTTGGTAACTGTGTGCTTCTGATGACTGTACAGTTTGAAATACTATTTTTTATCAAGTTTTATTAAAACACAGAATTTTGTTTACTTTTCTGTTAAGCTATGTGATGTGGTTTGGCTGTGTCCCTATCCAAAATCTCATCTTGAATCGTAGTCCCCATAATCCCCACGTGTCAAGGGCAGAACCAGGTAGAGGTAATTGGATCATGGGGACGGTTTCTTCCATGCTGTTCTCCTAATAGTAAGTGAGTCTCAGGAGGGCTAATGGTTTTATAAGGGTCTGGAATTTCCCTTGCTTGCACTCAATCCATCCTGCCACCCTGTGAAGAAGGTGCCTGCTTCTGCTGTGCCTTCTGCCACGATTGTAAGTTTCCTGAGGCCTCCCCAGCCATGTGGAACTGTGAGTCAGTTAAACCTCTTTCCTTTATAAATTTTCCATTCTGGATTATTTCTTCAAAGCGGTGTGAGAACTGACTAATACACTATGTTAGCACACAGAACACTTTACTGTTTTCTGGGGGAGGGGCAAATGTCACTAACAGAATGCTTCTGAAGCTGGATTAATATGGGGAAAACCCCTTTCCCCTCTAGCTCTGAGAGACTTTTCTTGGCTCCCAGGAGAAGGGATTCCCTTCTACCTGACTGACCACACGCAGCCACCTTGGCACAAATGCCTTGTGGTATGGAAAAACAAATTCTTTTCGTGTCCTCTTCTCCCTTTCCACCTTCAGCAAAGACTTAACTCATTTAAACCCAGACACCTGTTGGGACCCGACCTCCAATAATTGATTACCAGCGTGCCAGGCAATCTGGACTTTCTGGTGCTGTCACTGAGATGGTGCCCCTCAAAAAATCAGTGGTTCTGTTTCTAGATTGTGGATCTTCACATGAATTCTGCCATTTTTATTTCACTTCCTAAAAGTCAGGGTCGACTTGTGAAAAGTTGTAAAGAACATGCTAAATGTGAAATGTCAGCCCTCACTCTAAACTTCCCCTGTTCAGAGCATCAAATGGAGACTTCACTGGATTTTATAGTGGCTTTCTGATTTTTGGTAGTCCATTGAAGACGGAAGTTTAAAAGTTGTATACTGTTAAGGATTGTTTGCCCATGTCCTGCCTGAAATATCATGACTGTTTATGGAAAGTATCTTTAATAAAGCTGGATACTGTTTGACTTGAATAAATTAATAAATTAATTAATTACATAAAATCTGAAAATATTCTTACCCTTAAACATGGGAATTATATTTCTAGATTAATTCAAGTATAAAATGATTTTTATCAGCAAAGGGGTATATTGATTCATTATATATTGCAACACGGGACAGGAGACAATCTAGCTATCCAGCAATCAGAAAATGGTTAAATAAGTTACAATACCTACGTTCAACTAGAAACTATTTAGCTCCTTAAAATATTGTTTAGAAAAACATTATTCACAAACCATTTATAATACTTCATTGTAAAATTAAATATAATCAAAATATAATTGATACAAAAAGATTATTAGGAAAAGTAATTGGAGAAAGTAGAACAAAAATAACATTTTCAAAAAAATGGTTATTTGACACTTTTTATGTGCCAGACACTTTTCTAAGTATTTTAAGTATGTTAACTCATTTAAGCCTCATAACAGCCTTATGGAATAAGTACCATTATTATTGACAGTTTTACAAATAAGGATGTAAGAAACAAAGATGTTAAGTAACTTGCATAAAGTCACACTTTAAAATCAGTAGAAGAGAAAATATTCAAACAGAGGCTACCAATAGCACAGTTATAAGTATGCATCCATGTTGGCATTTATCACCTTTTAAAATTTTTCTTTATGTTGTGTCATATTGTATATGAAATTATTATATATATAATTTCATTATTCATTACTTAATATTTTCAGCAAATAATATTTAATTGAGCAGGACTTTGAGACATTAAGATGAACTGTGCTGTTTCATCTGAACTTGAAATTTTTTTAGTTCTGCCTTACGAAAAAACCTTTTTATACCCTGATATCTGAATATTTAGCAGTGAGGTCCACCATTGATATTAAATTCTTCTCGATGGCAAATAGCATACCAGGATATAATTTAATTGCAATCCTGGAAGGTAACAGAAAAAGATGAGATCACACAGGCCATTAGTCTCGAGGCATAGGTGGAGATCAGTCAAGTGAAAAGGAAGCAGGTGTCTAAGTTAGATGGCAAGAGACACAATTAGTAGTTCCCCGGATTTGCACAGGAGCCTCCTGAGGCTCACGTAACCGCTTCCCAGCAGGCGCGCAGTCTGACACCTGAGATGGCAAGCTGAGCTAAGAAACCTCAGGATAGCAGTCACCTAGCTGGAAACAGGGTTGCTGCTGGAGGGAGGAGAGGGGTATGTGGCAATGCTCCCGCAAATCCCTAAAGAGCGCTGCTCCATTTCCCTGGGCCACAGTCTCTGCAAGGTGTGCTGTAAACACGCCCTGGAAATGCATCCGTTCTACAGTTATTTCCATCCTAGTGTAGCACTCCTGTAGCCTTGTTTCAAGGCTTGTTTCAAGGCTGCAGAAGTGCTACGCTAGGATGGAAATAACTGTAGATGGATGCATTTTGTTCTACAGGTTCAAAATGCTCACACTTAAGTACAATCTAGGGACACTTTATTCTAGAACCTGTGTGACTGAAATTATAAATGTGAACACTCCCTTATATGATTCACTTTTTTAAAAAAAATTTCATTGTTGTCTTTTGTACTTTGGCATTATCCAGTCAAAATTAATAACAACAAAAGCTAAGGTATTATTTTTTCAAGATGAACAGATCTTATAATCTCATTCTCAATAAAAGTAACTTTAATGTGTTGAATCAGGTGACATATCTAGATATCTAGCTTTCTAGTGTTATTCACATGTTTTAGAAGCATGCCTACCTCCATCTCTGTTCCTTTAAATATGCATATTATCAACGAGAAAGGATATCTGAACAACGGCACTAGAAGTAAAGTGATAGAATTTAGTTTACATATTCAAGTCCTAGGCTAAGTGCTTTCACAAGTATTAACATGTGAGAAGAAAATATTCCTCTTGGAGGTGATTGCCACATCATATCCTGTAACGAACAACTTTCCATCACCTGATATTTTCTTATCATAAATAATGTGCGTGCATTGCCAAACACTGTAATCTGATTTTCTCTAGGTAACAGCTTGAAACAATGAAATACAACTCTGCTTTTTCTTTTACTAAATAATTGACTTAGCAGGTGTTATAGGACCAGTATTGAGATTCCTCTTCTGGACCATTATAATTTCAAATATTATGCTTCTCCATCTCCACCCATTAGATAGGTATATTGCAATACCTGGGAAAAAAAGGTATAGCTATAGATATATCTCCAAGGACAAATGCTTTGTGTTTTATATGCTTAAACAGATTTTAGGATTGTAAACCCTTTTCAAGTGCCATATTGCTGTAGAAATTAGTTCTAATCTGACAATATTTGTTCACAGTAATGCCCTGTACAAACATATATTGGGGTTGGGTGTTCTAAATTATATTAGTACTAAATCTTTATGAAGACAACTGCTACAACATAATCCCTCTGTCTTCTGGATAAACTGTATGTCAACACTGTGTACAGTTGGCTAAATTTTCAATGTGTATCAATTGTGGATTTGAACAAACTAGGCTCCTCTATAAATGTTCAGTCCTTACAAAGTTAGCATCTTTATCTGAGTTTATTCTATTTATCAAATTGACTGCAGTATTAGTAAAAGGGAATACTGCTATAGATACTTAGGATGAATGCCATGTCTTTCTTAGTGACATTTCCTGATTAATGTTTAACATAATGTGCTAACAGAGCTTGCACGTGGAGAGCAGGGCATCAGAATGCTTAAATACAAGGCCCACAGTTGCTAACTAAAAGTCACGAGCCCTGGATAAGTCATTTAACTATTCTAGAATCAGTTTATTAGTGTCTAAACTATCTCGGAGCCCTCAAATCCAATCAGCCTATGTATCTCTTCTAAGACAAGCCATGGGTTTCTGTTATTTATCCAGTAAACAATTTTTTAACCTCTATTACTATTCAAACAATGTAGGATGTATAGCATTGCACAAATTTCTTTCACAGATATTACCATGTAGATGCCAAATCATACAAAATGCAAGAAATTATTAAGGACTGTAATCAGCATCACAGGAAAGATGAAACGTTTTCTGGAATTTCAAAGAAAGGAAAGCACACTGCATCCCATAGTCAACAAATAATAAAGATCTACCAGATGACAGACAATGTGTTCAAGCCTTGTGTTTCATAGATAGATAAAAAGCAGGCCTTCTCCTAACATTTGTGAGGCACAAAGCAAGAGTGTAGCTGGAGGCCTGCATGTCACATGTCTTTATATTTAGAAATTAGACTAACAAACTATTATACCAAGTATGTACTATCAGCCTACTATAATGAGCCTAATTTTACAATGACCTCAAAGAGCGAATAAAAATTAAAATTCTCAGACTTTTCAGACTTCCTTACCCCTGGCTCTGCCCCTACTGCTCCATCCTCTCCCTTTATTTTCCCACCTCTTATTCCTAATCATAACCTAAGGGTCCTCACATGCACTCGTGTGGACACTCCAGGCCTGTGTGTCCAAGCTCCTTCAGTAAAAGAAAAAACTACCATTGAAGAGCTGAGGAGAATCGTAATAGATAGCATTAAAATCATACCATGTGGAAAAAAATATTAAAACCCTGTAGAAGGAAGTTTCTGGGGTTGGTTGCAGAATGTGGAATTGCTCAGTTTGGTTAGAGTTTCAAAAAGAGAAAAACATTAATGCTAAACCCATAAAAATAAGCCTAGATCATAATGTCAAAAGCTAGAAAGTTTGAACTTTATTTGGTAGGCAAAGAAGAGGGATTTGAAGGTTATTGAGCAAGGGTGACATAATCAAAGCTGTACTTTAGGAAGATTAATTTGGCAGCCGAATGCAGAATGAGTAGATTAGAAGCAAGACTGGAGGCAGGGAGAAGAGTTATAGCAGTAGTTTAGGTAAGCAGTAATAAGACTGTTAACTAGGGCTAGGGTAATGTACAAGAAGAAAGGGTGGTGTGAGACAGTAGGGAGAAGGAATTGACAGCCCCTGATGAATCACTGGTAATAGGGGAAAGGAGAGATAAATCAAAGAGCACTCAGAGGTCTTGAGCTTCTGTGACTAAAAAGGAATATTGGAAGCCATCAGCAAAAAGTCAGGAGGAGGAGCCAAACTGTGGGGTGAAAATGGTGAGAGGCATTGATGTGTGTTGTGTTAACAACATTGGCAAATCTCCACCCAGGTGAAAATGGCATTGAGACTTATTAATGCAGATCTGGAACATGGGAGAATCATCAGGAAATCTCATAAAGAGGTGAAACTCTTAAGTCTGACTTGTTTGAAATTAGTTGTGGAAGCTATTCTTTATGCAATCTCAATGTCTACAGGTTTTCAAAATTTTCTCTGGCTCATAGGTTAGTTCCTTGGATTTTCAGGTTGCTAAAAATAATATATGTGTATTCTGAACAGTTATTTGTAAACTCTGGACCAGTTAATTCACTTTGGCAAGTTCTACCTTATAATCGATAGCACTGTGGTCTGCTTTGTCAGGATTTGGTGATAACAGTTCACATTTTTTTTCCTGCCACAAATCATTTCCCAATATCAGAACATTCAGTTTTGAGAATTTTGACTTTGTCCAGATTTAGACTTTATGCATTTGTCTAACTTAATGCTTACAAACAGTGAGTCAGCCTTTGGGCTGACAGATCTCTCAAACCTACTGCGAGGTGCCAGAAGCTCTTATGGCTCTCAAGTGACACATCTATTGGTTGATTACAAAAGTCATTGCCTTTTGTTCTCACACATATTAGCTACTAAGATACAAACACCCAGACATGCACATCCATGCACACACACAGAGAAGCACATACACACACACAGAACTCACAATCTCAAGCAACAATAAAGATGACTTAATTGAGTTAATGCCTTTACTCCTGTGTTCTCAATAACATTACCCAATAACTCCTCTTCAGTTGTCCCTGATGCACCCAAATATTTCAGTCATTGTTGAAGATCTCAGGATGGCTGCCATTTATGCCAGGATGGAGAAAGAAGCCTTATTACAGTGAGAAAATCTCAGTCTTTGGGCAAACGGAAACAGAAACCAGCAACTGGGCTGCACACATTTCCCGGGAGGGACAAAGTCTATGCAAGGTCATTTTAGGTCTCTGCTTGCCTCCACTTTAGGAAAAATGCCGCTGCCAAACCCTTTGACTCTATCAATGCCTCAGCTTTCAGAGTTGATAGCTAAACCTATATCACTAATAAAAAGATTTTTATAAGTCTCCTCTTTCACATGTATCTCCAACCCAGGCAGCATGGTGAAACATACAGTTCATAATAAGGGAATGTGGCCTCCCTCAAGCATTTCAGGGTGAAGGCAAACTGTGGGTGTTAAAAGGGAAAATATTTAAAGATCAGTGGTGGTTTTCTGCTAACAGAAGTGTCAAGTTTTTAAAGGGGACATGTGGCACTAATAAAAGCATTTCATGAATAAAATATATAAGACGGACAAAACCAAAAATAGAAATAATATCTATAACATGCTATATAATGACTTTTGGGTTGGCCAATTACCTATTGCCTCCCACAGCAAACAAAATCTGAAAAAGAGCAGACAGATACACAATCTCCCATTTTTGCTGGAAAAAAATGCTCTTTTCATCAGAACTTTGACCTACTTCTTATATATCTTGCCAATGTTTGCTTGATCATTCGTTTATTCCTTGAGTAAATTCCCAGTCAAGCCTAGTTCTCCTTACCTGGCCTTCACCTATTAAAGCCCTGGACAGACTGACTCTATTTGCTTCTTTAACTTTCATAACTTTTCAGGATGCTCTTGACCCTGAGTCATAAATATACATACATGTAACTGAAGAGTCATTTATAGGCCAGCAGTCGTCAAACGGACAAATATGCATGTTCCCAAAGTATGTGTAACTACTTCGAAAAAGTAAAGAGGCCTTAAAACTAAATTTCTTAAAAGCTAGGGGAAAAAAAAAAACAGAGGGAATGTACCATAGGCAATATATGAGACTTCATTCGATCTGGGTTTGAATTATGGGATAAAACTAGTAAGCACCATTAGTGATTCTGAAGATTAGTTGATACAAACATTTTCAAAAGGTAGTAAAGGATTTTTTTAATATTTGTCTTCTCAACTCACTATATGGTATTTTCTATACCAAATTACATTAAACAATCATTTATATCTTCTATTTTTACTAATAAAAGAGAAAATAATTAGACTTTGGATTTGCAAGTACCGCATTGAAATTTATGATTTTCATTAGATTGCTAACTATTTTTTAAATACCAGGAGTACTCTTTACCACTACCTTTGAAGATCCTAGGAATCTGATGTTCTCAGTTGGAAGCCATTTCTTAAGTTATTAGGCAGGTAAAATGGATTAAATGCTGAGTTAAGGCAGGCCACTAAACCCATGATGAAATTAGAGGGGTCAGGATTTATGACTCGGCTTTCTTTAGCAAAAGAAGGGAAGGTGAGCCCAAGCAACAGACAGAGCTTGATGAATGAAGGAAACCAGGTTGATGAGAGGTGCTAAAGTCAGACATCAGACTCATGGGAAGGAGGAAGATAAGGCAGGGTAGTCAAGCCATTGAATGATCAACACATAAGCCTACAGTGTTATGAGACAACAGTGACTGGTTAAGGGGAGTAAGGCAACCTTCCTGCTGGGGAATAGATAGTGGTCAGGTTACAACAAATTCAAGTGTAGAAAAATTAGATCCAAGTTACACATCTAGTGGGACAACTCAAAAGCTCCAGGAAACCCTGTGATTAGGGGAGATAAGTCATTCTCCTCTTAAAATGATAATTCTCCAAGTAGGTTTTCACAAAAGTCTTAAAAACCATGAAAAAGACTAATAAATAGTAACAACTTCAAGCATTATAAATTAAAAATAAAATAAATTTAAAAAATCACAGGTTTAGCTCCACTGAACTAGATATACAATAGGCCTCTGGCACAGCACAGCAAAGCAAGGATTCCTATTAATTTAAATAGGGTAAAATGAGAAAGAAAATTCACATCAGAACATTCATGAAATAAAAATGCAGGTTCTGAGCAAAGTCAACACAAGTTTACTGTCAGGGCTCAAAGCCTCCTGTACCTACTCCCAATGGGGTGCCACCTTAATGCTTTCTGCTCAGTGTCCTATTGTGTTTGAGTTTTGCCAGTTTGATCTTTAACTGTGAATTTCCTCTTCCTGATTGCACTAAGACAGAATGCAATCTCTTTTTGAAGTCACTTTTGCTGGGTGAATATTTTAAATCTAGGTCTGTGTTATATAGAATATACAGAACATTTGTACCAGTTTACAGAAAAGCTTTAGCAATCATATCACATCTGTAAGCACTATTAATGTCAATGGAAAGGCAGTGAGCCTGATGATCCACATATATCTGCTAAAACTGCTGGAGCAGAGTAGACAATGAAGGAAGGAAAATACAGTATAGAAAACCAGCATGGTGCCAATGAGGTTGAAAAATATTGTAACGCTTTGCTTTTGAAATTTTTTACCTGTAGGATAAATCCATTAAAAATATCAATATAAAACTATGTATGCTGAAACTAGTATTTTAGGGGAAAGTCTTTTGTTAATAAAAAGTTTAATTATTTGCTTTTGACTTTTATTTGTTCATTCATGTTTTGTTTGTAATACATTAAAAGAAGAAAACACAACCACACAATTGGTAGATTATGTAAGACAACCATTGAGATGGAAGAGTTTTCTCATTTCCAAGTTACTATGAGCATAACTCATAATTGTTAGCAGTTAACAGGTTAAATACGTATTACAGATGCATACATTTTTGTTTGTTTGTTTGTTGTTGTTGTTTCTTGAGATGGAGTCTCACTCTTCTTGCCCAGCCTGGAGTGTAATGGCACGATTTCAGCTCACTGCAACCCTCCACCTCCTGGGTTCAAGCAATTCTCCTGCCTCGGCCTCCTGAGTAGCTGGAATTACAGGTGCGTGCCACCACGCCAGGCTAATTTTTGTATTTTTAGGAGAGATGGGGTTTCACCATGTTGGCAAGGCTGGTCTCAAACTCCTGACCTCAGGTGATCCACCTTTGGCCTCCCAAAGTGTTTGGATTATAGGTGTGAGCCACTGCACCCAGCCTCATAAAGTTTTATAATATATAAATTCAGATGGATTAAAGAGATAAAGTAGTTTTTAAGAACATCATAATTTTCCTGGGAAAAACAAATATGTATATATAGGAGCCTATTTAGTTTTCATCAATGATGACTGAACTCAGTATAAAATTGATATAAAAATTAAAGAAAAAGGATGGTAGAGATCTAAGTTTTAAAAATTAAGAAATAAATAAAAATAAGATGCAAATTACAAACCCTGTGCAAAAAAATCCAATATAAGTGGCAAAAATTAATATTCCTAATAGAAAAGGGAGTCTTAAAATGGAATATTAAAAAAATTCAAAACATTGAATAAAGAGCAAAGATCTGAACAGCTAATTTCAAAATAAAAAATACATACAGTTTAAAATATAAAAAAAATTATTTAACCTTATGTTATGAACTGAATTGTATCTCCCTATTCCACCCCCTAAATTCATACATATTAAAGCTGTAATCCTCAATGTGATGATATTTGAAGGTAGGGCCTATGGGAAGTAATTAGGTTTAGATGAGGTCATGAGGATGGGATCTTGTCTAAACCATATGATAGGATTAGTGTTCTCAAAAGAAGAGATGACACAGAGCTTGCTTCTTCTCCCTCTGTCTCTGTACACGTGCACTGAGGAAAGGCCATGTAAGGACATAGCTGGAAGGTATCTGTCTGCAAGCCAGGAAGGGAGCCATTACCAGGAGCCAAATAGGCCAACATGCCAAGCACGTTCACTCACACTTATAATCTCAGAATTTTGGGAGGCTGAGGCGAGCAGGTTGCTTGAGCCCAGGAGTTTGAGACCAGCCTGGGCAACATGGCAAAACCCAGCATCTACAAAAAACACACAAAAAAATTAGCTGGTGTGATGGCGCACACCTGTAGTCCCAGCTACTCGGGAGACTGAGATGGGAAGATCACCTGAGCCCAGGAGGTCGAGGCTTCAGTGAGCCATGATCATGTCACTGCACTCCAGCCTGGGCAACAGAGTTGACTCAAAAAAAAAAAAAAAAAAGGCCAACACCTTGATTTTGGACTTCTCAGCATCCTGAACTATGAGGAAGAAAATGTCAGTTTTTTAACCCACTCAATCTATAGTATTTTGTTATGGCAGTCCAAGTGCACTAAGACACCTTATTTGTGTTTTTGTTATTTGTAATGAATCCCATTGATATTACCTGAGTTTATGCTAAAGAGGTGACTTAGGATGGGATCCCTAGAGAGCCTCAGGATGGAACTGGTCGCCAGAAAGGCCAAATGATCAGTAAGTTGGAACTTTCAGCTCCATCTACTGATCTCTGGGAAGGGAGTAAGGAGGCTGGAGATCGAGCTCTATAAAAATTCTTCAACAGCAAGATTTGATGAGCTTCCAGGTGTCTGATGCTAAACATATAAGGAAATGCTGGGAGGGTGGCATGACCAGACAGGGCATGGAATTGTGGAGCCCTATCCTCCTACCTCGCTCTGTATAGCTCTTCTATCTGGCTGCTTATCGATATTATTTGTAACATCCTTTAAAATAAATAGGTAATTGTAAGTAGTATTTTGCTGAGTTCTATGAGCCACTCTAGCAAATTAATTGAACTTGAGGCAGAGATTGTGGGAGCCCCAATGTAGAGCTGATTGGTCAGAAGCAGAGGTCACAACTGTGGCTTGCAATTGGCATCTGAAGTGAGGACCGTGTTGAGGGACTGAGCCCTGAAAACCCAAGGGATCTGATGCTACCTCCAGGTAGATTGAGTCCGAATTAAATTAAGTTATAGGACACCTGGTTGGTGTCCACTGGAGAATTGCTTGGTGATGGGGAGAATCTCCACGCACATTTTGGTAATCAGAGGTGAAGTATTCTGTGTTGAGTATTGAATATGTTAAGTGTGTAAGAGTAGGAAAACACTTTCTTTTCCTACCTCAAATAGAAGCGCAAATCAAAATCCTAGGTTCCATTTTTCATATAAAATTAGCAAGTATTTAAATATATAGTAATACCCTGTGTGCGTGAGTGAATGAAGACTATAGATGTTTTATATACTTTTGGTGGAAGCATAAGTTGGTATATATAGTTCACAATTTTTCGATCTGTATTGATTGTTAAGTAGCTATGACCTTCAATCCTATAATTCAATTTCTAGGAATTTAACTAGAAGGTAGTTTATCAGAATGTGATTTAGGATAGGAAACAATGTGAAATAATCTACACATCCAGTGTTAGGAGGGTCACTTAAATAAATTTTATGCATAGGATGGGATATTTCATATCTCTATATATAACTTAGATTTTCAAGTTCCTGTTTTCAGGTAACAAAACAAAGACTGGATTTTCCTTTTCTCTGCTTGGATATCAAAATATGAAGTCAAAGATAATAGAAAGATCAATCTTTATTCAGTCTTTATAATGCCAGAAAATATCTGTAGCCTTAAACACAGTGAAGGTTAACGGGACTGCAGAAAGATACTAAAGAGGAGCCTCAAGATTGCAGATTTCAGACAAAGTCAACAAAGTGTAGTTTTTCAAAGTAGGTGGCATATACTAATGGAAGAAATCCAGCAATCCCATATTTAAAAAATATGACCCAGCTGCAGGCAGGAAGCTTCCTGGTCCTAGATTGGCAACAAGTTGATGCCAGAGGGACCAGCCCAAGTGAGAAGTAGCAGTGGCCAGCCATATTTACAGGAAGCAGTCTGCAAGCAAGGCAGAGCAAAAGGGAGAATCTCTACATTTTGAGAAGCCCTGAAGCTTCTGATCACTGCGGCTAACAAAAAATAAGAGCCAGGGTCATGTCTGACCCTGCTTCAAAAGAAATTTTATTATGAACCAGAAGAAATTCCTACTCATGTAAAATATGGCTGTAGCCTGACCCTCAAGTGATTCTTGGGCAAATACCTGGGCAAGAATTAACTTCAATCAAATATGTGTACAATTTGAAAAAGAAACAGTGCAGAAGCTATATATGTACAGCAGATTATACCTATATATAATTATATAGAAAATTACAAGTGATTCAACAAAAACAAATTGCAGACAATTAACACAAGAAAAAATTGTTATGTCTTCCATGTCGTGGGAGATATGAAAATTGTCATCAAACATAGCATAGCAAATCAATATTTTAAATAACAACCTTTTAGATAAAAAATCTTAAAGCAGATAAATGAGTTTAGAGAAAATATATATAATAAGACACTGAAACAAGAGAAATAAAACCAATCAGCAAAGACATGAAATGGCAGAGATGAGGAAAGAAGTAAGAGATAAATAGAAACTATCATGGAAATGAGAATCTCACCAGAAGCAGCACAGAAGAGAAAGACAAACTGGAATGCCAGTGAGGAAGAGCTTGGGAAAGATGAGCTAATGAAAGTCAAAATAACTATTCAAAAGAAAGTTACTGTTGAGGAAGAAAGTAGAATAAATGGAATTTTCAAATACTTTAATTTTTAGTTTTTTAAAATTTCTAGAAATGAACTAGTTTACAGTCCCACCAACAGTGTAAAAGTGTTCCTATTTCTCCACATCCTCTCCAGCACCTGTTGTTTCCTGACTTTTTAATGATTGCCATTCTAACTGGTGTGAGATGGTATCTCATTGTGGTTTTGATTTGCATTTCTCTGATGGCCAGTGATGGTGAGCATCTTTTCATGTGTCTTTTGGCTGCATAAATGTCTTCTTTTGAGAAGTGTCTGTTCATGTCCTTCGCCCACTTTTTGATGGGGTTGTTTGTTTTTTTCTTGTAAATTTGTTGGAGTTCATTGTAGATTCTGGATAGTAGCCCTTTGTCAGATGAGTAGGTTGCAAAAATTTTCTCCCATTTTGTAGGTTGCCTGTTCACTCTGATGGTAGTTTCTTTTGCTGTGCAGAAGCTTTTTAGTTTAATTAGATCCCATTTGTCAATTTTGGCTTTTGTTGCCATTGCTTTTGGTGCTTTAGACATGAAGTCCTTGCCCATGCCTATTTGTGGAAGTCAGTGTGGCGATACCTCAGGGATCTAGAACTAGAAATTCCATTTGACCCAGCCATCCCATTACTGGGTATATACCCAAAGGACTATAAATTATGCTTCTGTAAAGACACATGCACATGTATGTTTATTGCGGCATTATTCACAATAGCAAAGACCTGGAACCAACCCAAATGTCCAACAACGATAGACTGGATTAAGAAAATGTGGCACATATACACCATGGAATACTATGCAGCCATAAAAAATGATGAGTTCATGTCCTTTGTAGGGACATGGATGAAATTGGAAATCATCATTCTCAGTAAACTATCGCAAGAACAAAAAACCAAACACCGCATATTCTCACTCATAGGTGGGAATTAACAACAGGAACACATGGACACAGGAAGGGGAACATCACACTCTGGGGACTGTTGTGGGGTGGGGGGAGGGGGGAGGGATAGCATTGGGAGATATACCTAATGCTAGATGACGAGTTGGTGGGTGCAGCACACCAGCATAGCACATGTATACATATGTAACTAACCTGCACATTGCACACGTGTACCCTAAAACCTAAAGTATAATAATAATAAATAAATTAAATAAATAAATAAATAAATACTTCAAAGATTCTTGAAAAAAAATATTTCTAGAAATGAAAGATAACTTGCATATACAGATTGAAATATCCTATCATGTCCTAGAAAAATCTGATCCAGGATCAAAATTGAGTCAAATGTTGGAAAAGTTTCTGGACTTCAAAAGTAAAGGGTGGGGAGGAAGAATCACTAACATTTAACTTCATGAAAAGTAAAAACCAAAATAGATGCACAAGCATATGTGAAAGTAAAACGGTCTTTGCTTTATGAAGAAGCTGGCCTAGGTAGGGTTACAAATGGGTTTTACTGAACTTAAACAGCTAATTCCTACATCTCTGAAAATAATCAGAATAGAAAAATAGATGGAAAAATTTCAAACCCACTGTAAGAGACTAACATAAATCCAATTCCAAAAGCTGTTAATTATACCATCTAAAAATAAAACTGTCGACTAATCATGTGTTTACAAACCAAAATAAAATATTAACAAATTACATATAACAGTGTATTTAAAGAATAATACACCAATATCAGTATAGTGAACCCCAGAATACATGTAAGCTTATACTAGGAAAACCATTAATGAAGTTTTTGACATTAGCTGACTAAAAGAGAAATATGAATAAAGAAAAAAGGGCCACATCAATTTCTAATTTTAAAATGAAAGGAAATAAAATCAGGTAAAGTTTCCCTACAGAAATCTAGAAAGGAAACGTACCTAGAAAGAAATAGGAAGTAATTCTACTGAACTTTGAAAGATCAATGCCATCATTCATTATTTCATTTGCACTCTTATAAATCAGAATAAAACCTGAGAAAGAAATCATTGACATGCTTGTTAAAAAAGAAAGCAACCTAGCTTTCACTAGTTACAATCAATTTAGATTAAAAAACGGATAAACACAAAAGTGTATACAGACACAAATAATCCATGAAGTAGAAATTAGAACAGAAAATATTTTCAAAGATACTAGAGGATAAATATTTTCTAAACTACAGGAAGAACTTAATGTGCATATGAATGAGCATAATTTCTCTTAGAAATACGTGCATTTATGCTCAATAATCGGCACTCAGACAGAGTCTATCAATGTTACTGGATTTAATATATTAAATAAGCAAGTCACATATAGGAGAAAAAAAGAAGTTAAAACATAAAGTAGACAAAAGAATGGACATAGAAAAATTAATAACAATTTAAATGTGTCTGTATAAATATATATTGTGAAAACAGAGTGATGTATGATCATTTCAACAGATACAAAAAGTTTTGATTGAACTGAAAAAGAATTGACTTTTAAAATTTGAAAAATGGTTACTTCCTCTAATTTTTAAAAAAATTACTATGTGTGAAAGAACTGAAGCCTGTTTCATCAATTCAAGATGACTCACAAGTGCTCTGAGGGGCATGTTTCAACCTCCCTAGCTGCAGCCAGCTCACTTAACCTACTTTTTTTTTTTTTTTTGTCTTTTTGACTAGAGGCATGTTTCTGGAGGCCTTTGGATGTTGGATTTTAACAACAACCTTAGAGAAATTGTTAAAAAGATTTATGTACATACTTAATATAGAATACTCTGCAGCTTTAATAACGCAGACAGATCTCCAAGACATATTTTTATATGAAAAGGCAAGTTGCTGAGCTATATGAAAAGTATGTTCAAATTCATATTAAAAAAAAATTACATATGTAAAAGAATTCATGTACTCAACAGTTGAATATCAAATTATTCATTTGGGAAGAAGTAGAGGGAGATTTGAATTAAACTTAGATGTTTTATTCTATATATTTCTGAAATGTTTGGATCTGTCCATAAAAATATTTTCATGTATTCTGTGTTTAAAAATTAAAATACATTTTTAAAGGATTTTCTGATAAAGGCCTAAGTTAGACATCGCCAAGTGCTAATTACTCTAATGAATTGTTAATAAGCTTGAATCTGCAATGTTTTCTTGTAAATAGCTTTTGTGGGGATTTTTGTTTGTTTGTGGGGTTTTTTGTTTTATTTTATTTTATTTTTTTGAGACGGAGTCTCGCACTGTCGCCAGACTGGAGTGCAGTGGCGCCATCTCGGCTCACTGCAACCTCCGCCTCCTGATTCAAGCTATTCTCAGGCCCCAGCCCCCATAGTAGCTGGGACTACAGGCGCTCACCACCACGCCGGGCTAATTTTTGTATTTCTAGAAGAAGTGGGGTTTCCCCATGTTGGCCAGGATGGTCTCGATCTTTTGACCCCGTGATGCCCCTGCCTCGGCCTCCCAAAGTGCTGGGATTACAAGCATGAGCCACAGCACCCAGGCAGGGTTTTTTTGTTTTAGTATTTTTCTTCGTTTTTGTTTTTGCAAAGGCGTTCTAAATGATAGTCCATAAATTCAGAAGGAAAGGCATGACACCTGATCCCAAAAGTATTTACTCTATCTACTAATGGGTAGCTGAATGAAAACATACGTTTAGCTTAAACTTTTTATCTCATTAAAATATATAATGCCCTGAAGTAGATAGTACTTTAAGTAATCAGTAACTGTATTTAAAGGCAGATGATTTTTTATCTCTTTCTTAGGAAAAGGAAGACAATGAGAAAACTTGAAATAGAGAGTGAGAATATCTAAAGGAAAAGAGGGAGAATTGCAGGTCTGGAAATACCATAGATAAACTTACATACTTGCTAAAAAATACCTAGGGCTTGAATTGTAAGTTAACACAATCAGCAAGTCTTCTGCATTAAAATATCAGAGGAGAAGGATGAACGTGGTCACACGAAGAAAGAGTCTTAAATCATTAGCTGTTTTTAATATTTTAAAATATAAAACAGAATTTGGATTTGGTAATGTTTAAATGAAAAAGAAAAATAAGGAAGAATCTTTATATAAATTCTGATGTAATAGACTCCAACAGGATTAGAGCACATTTACTCTTTACTATCAGAGCACATTTTTAATTTCTGATGAATATTTTCCAAACAATTTACACTTTAAATTTGACAAACAACTAAATATTGAAGATGTGAAATATGGCAGGAACAATTGTCCCAAGCATTCCAGTCTGCATAACAAAATAATGTTATAAAACTATTAGGTTAAATTTAAATCCAACATAATTGATTTTGGATTTAAAAAACAAGACAAAAAATAATTATATGCACAATTTTTTTAAAATACAAAACAAAAGGAAAGTTTGTCCAGGCTAGACTGTCCAAACAGCAAAAATTCATGTTAGTCATAATGTGGTGTTATGGAAGGTGTTATAAACTATTCACCTAAATATTGCCCTACTCAAACATTTTCATTCTCTTAGGGATTTCAGATAGACTTTTACAAAGGAGCAGATTGTTACTAACTTCTTCAGGGTGTGTGTGTGTGTGTCTATTAATTAAAAACAGAGCATTCTTCTCAGTATTCTAAATATCCTCTGACTTTTAAAAATAATGTATTTGCAGAAATATTAACATACTCCATTTGGCAATAAAGGTGGACAGGAAATTTAAGCACTGCATGGGAAGGATAATAAGATAACCTTTAAAGCCCCTTTCAACTCTGAGAGTCTGTGATTCCAAACCAAAGGAGGCTGCAGTTAAAATGTAGATGTGAATTGAAATCATCTGCTAGTTTCAGACAATGCTTATAAGCTAGATTTTAGGCTTATACTCCTTTTTATCTAGTTTAATTAAGAATGAGTTGGGTTTTAAATAAAAATATTAGTAATATCCTATTAAAAAAACAAATGATTCTATCCAGGAGAGATCATTCACAACTGGGAAATACAAATGTTCCTTAATATAACATTATATTTTACAGTCGTCCGGAGAAGCACCACAGTCTCTTCAATCGCTCTTATCATTTGCTTGCTTCTACTTGCAAGTGTATACCATGCTCACGTTTTTCAGCAAATAATTGTTATTTGAAACTCCCTGGCTTCTGGTGAGAGGTCACTGGCTTTATAGAAGACATTAAAACATTTATTTTTATAGCTATTATTCCTGGTTTTATTTTTATGACTTTCAATTTTGATACAATTTTAAACTTACAGAAATTATGCTGAATAGTCCACAAAAGTTCCCCATAACTTTTAATGTGCTTCAACAACTTTATAATTTACTTCTTGTTTTGGCATTCTCTCTGAACATAGACTCACACACGCACACATACACACACACACACACACACACACACACACAGTTCTACAGCATTTCAGAGTTCCTTGGAGATTTCTTGCTTCCTTATCCCTAAATATTTGTGTGTATTTTCTAAAAGCAAGACATTCTCCCACATAACAGTAATACAATTATCAAAATCAGAAAATATTATTATCTAAACCAAAGGCTGTATTCAAATTTGTCAATGTAACAGTAATGTCCTTTTTAACTTCCTCCCAACCCCCACCACTGGTCTAGGACCCAATTCAAGTCACAATTTGCAATTAGTTGCTATATCCCTTTAGTCTCCTTTAATTTAGTAGAATTCCTCAGTCTTTCTTAACTTCAGTATTTTAGAAGAATACAGGCCAACGATTTTGTATAAGAGTTACAGGCCAAGAAGATATTAATGAGATTGATATCTAATACCTATTCTTTTGGGAAAACCATGACTATGTGGGAATTATAAGACAGATAAAAGGATGCCTTCTTTTTTCAGACTCATTCATCCAAAGGGGACACTTTTATGCAATTGACTTATTATATCTAATTGATTCACCCTCAATCAATGCACCAATTCCGCGAGATGAGATTCAGCCACTCTTAGTGTCTGCTTAATGCTATAGACGAACAATAAGATTGAAATTTTTATGTTTTTTTTAAAGTTCTTTTTATATGGATCTGCTATGGTCTGAATGCATGCTAAAAATGTCATGTGTTGAAAACTTAATCCTAAAATCCATATGTTGACTAGAGGCGGACCATTGGAAGGTAATGAGAATTAGGTAAGATCATCAGGGTGGAGCCCCCATTATGAGATTAGTGACTTTATAACAAGAGGAAGACAGACCTGAGCTAGCAGCTTGCTCTGTTTTGCCACATCATGACACAGCAGGAAGGCCCTCACCAGAAGCCGCTGCCATGTCCTTGGACTATCTAACCTTCTAAACTTACAAAATAATTTTATCATGAGCCAAATAAACTTATTTTCTTTGCAAATTACCCAGTATCAAGTATTCAGTTATAGCAACAGAAAAAAAAACAAAGACAGGTTCAATTAAACAAGTTTATTCAAATACATAATGTGTAATGACTTAAATTTTTATATAATTATTATAATTTTAACTGACACATTTTTTTTTCTCTGCATAGAATTGATACTGAACAAATGTGAGTATTTTGAGTATTTTTATAACTTAAAACTAACCCCACATAGAATTATCACTAGTGCGAAATGATTTGGGTGCCAGTGATTTCCCTTCCTTGTTTTGTTTAATTCTTCTGTGTTTTGTATCAGTGTAAAAGAAATGTTCCAGGTTAAATCCATATGTCACATTGGACAATGTTCCAGGCTAAATCTATACCTGACACTGGACTTTAAGAATTCCAAAGTCCTCTTCTGTAAACTCAGAGCATTTCCTATTGTTATTGGTGTTGGGGGTTGGTAACTTTAGCCATGAAACTCTAGATTCAAAGACTTAACGAGAAAACCCAACTCATGAAGCAGATGACATCAGCTAATTCACTGCACAGATTAAAGCTAAATAGGGGAGAAGGAATGGAACAGCGTTCACCTGTTGTACAACAACTTAGAAAGGGTCATGAGGAGCTTTAGTTGAAATTCATTACTCTGTTTAATCACTCCCTGGGTTAGCTTAAACTGATTTCTTCTGTCTCTCTAGTGTCCTTAGGATATCTTAAACTCCTCTTGGGTAGGTACTGAGTTGTCTCTCTCCCGGGACATATCACACTTCTTTGCTGCTGTATATAACATTAATAAACATGGGTTGTTTGTTGAGCTGAGTAACCTTATAGTCCATATTATTGTCTGATATGCATAGCGTTAAGATATATTTGATGCTCTTTAAAAAGATATGAAAAATAATTCTCAATTTTAAGTTCCTCAAAAGCATTTAGGTGTCTGAACATAGGCACTTTTCCACAATTTTACATCATCAACAGCAAAAGACATCCCCAAATTTATTGAAACTTTGAAAGGATACAGTTCATTAAAGTTCTATGAGGATAATGGCTTTTCAAAATCTCAAAATTTTTTTACCACTCTTCAAATAGTCTATTTTTCTGATGTTTTTCTCCATTATTAGGTCAATAAAGAATAACAACATTTGAAAGATGCAGTCCTTTGAAAAGGCTTCACAAAAAAATTAAATAAAAATACTTTAGCCAAACATACTGACAAGATTATAATAGCTCTCATAATCTAACTTACATTTACTCTGTAATTACCCAGCAAAAGGTGCAGAAGTATAATTCACTGATGTTGCAGAATAGCAAACAAAGGGATATGTGATGAAACCATGAACTAGGAGATAAAATTAGTCACTGCTACTCCTGCTCTTTTTGATGCCACCAGCACTACTCAAAGCAAATGCAGAATGCCATCCACAGCTTCATTCCTCACATGCCTTTCCAGTAATGCCTTTTTCTTTACCTGCTCTATGAACAGTTGTTCTTCTCTTCCTAATAAGATAAAAAAATGTATGTGAATTCATTGAAAACCATAGACAGCCTTATCACAAAAAAGGCTGAAATTTCAGCAGTGCCATTGCAACAATCTGCAGTACAAGACAAAAAATTGAGAAAAAAGAAAATGTAGACTTAATTAACTGGTGATCTTATACCTTAGAATAATTAATGATTGAATTCAAATTAGACCATCACCCATAAAGATTCTTAGTTTTTTATGATTATATTATCACATATTAGATTTCAGTTAATTATTAATTCTGGAAAATATTAAAAAGATTCAGTGACTATCTTTTTTTCTGGCTTTCATATTTAAATGAGACTGTGTTCAAAAATTTTTTAAAGAAACCAAACTCAATTTAGTTTCCAAATATTTCAAAAATTCAGATTAGTAAATGACCACCAATTTTTAACTCCTTTGATACAATTTGGATTGTTTACTTGAAATACTATCTTGAATATAGTAATACAAATAGTAAATTAGCTGGATGCGGTGGCTCATGCCTGTAATCCCAGCACTTTGGGAAGCCGAGGTGGGTGGATCACCTGAGGTCAGGAGTTTGAGACAAGCCTGGCCAACATGGTGAAAACCGTCTCTACTAAAAATACAAATATTAGCTGGGTGTGGCGGTGGGTGCAGAAGAGGCTGAGGGAGGAGAATTGCTTGAACCCAGAAGGCAGAGGTTGCAGTGAGCCGATATGGCACCACTGCACTCCAGCTTGGGCGACAAAGTGAGACATCATCTCAAAAAAAAAAATGTAAATTATATAAACAGTATTTCAAATAGAAAACATACACAGGTTGGACACATAAATATTTATTCAAAACATATCAGGCCATTGAAACTTGGAAGAGATGATAGTATATACACAGGATGTATGACATCTATAGTGTTCCCCATTGGTAATCTGCTTTCTATTCAGCACCAAAGCAGTAGACATCCCTCCAATTAAGAGTGGGGAATAACGCCATCATTCTTACTGTACTGGGGCAGAAGATACAGGGACATAAAATAAAGGCAACAGGCTAGAAAACCAAACATTTAGATTATAGCACTGACATGTTTACCATACATGCATTCTAAGCTCTCTCCTTCACCATCAGAATACCTAATAATGGTAGGGAAAGGGAGAAAAGAGATAAAGTTAACACTTTTTGCTTAGAGTGTTAAGATTCTCTCTAGTTAAAAAAAAAAACCCAGATATTTTTGCTAAAATTAACTAATGAAAGAGACTTTGGGGACTTTTTATGGCACTCTTAAGATGATATATAATATTAATTATGTAACTGGTTCAAAACTTTTTTCATTATATAGACTCATAGAAATATAGAAATATAGTGAAAGCTATGAACCTACTCCCACATGAAGAAAATAATATTATTTAGGTGCAGCAGATTCATAGATCCTGTGAAGTCTAGCCATAGACCCTCTTATTCTGTGGTCTCTGGTTTATGAGCTCTTGATGTTTAGGAAGTAATTTAAGTATTGATATTGTCATCATGGGGAAAAAGATATGTTTCAAATTCCTCTAAGGCTCATACTTGAAACCCCTGAGGTTCACAAGATAGAAATTTTTTATTTCTTTATTTTAAAAACCTACAGATTTACTCCATAGTATCAGTTATTTCAAATAAGTTCTTGACAATTGAATATATGAATGAAGAATGCACACATAGATTCTATTTCTTATTTTTGAGTCAAAATTCAAATAATTTTCTTGTTCTATGATTTATAACAAAAACTTGAAATTATCCAAATCAGTCCTTTAATAGAAATAGCAGCAAAATATTGTGTTCTTTATCAAATTTGTTTTTTTGTGACCTTTGACTGAATGCATAAGTGACAATCAAAGCTTTCCTGCAAATAGTGATACAAGACAGCAACACTCCTCGGAGACAGTGGCAGTGTGAGCATAATGTGGCATATACAGTATGAGCATCTGATTTGCACAGTACAAGAATGCATCCAGGCTAAAACAAACTGAGGCTATTAGCCAGCTCTGTTTGAGCATGTTTTTACAATTTCTTAATTTAAAAAAAATTAGAAGTTTATACCAGAACCCCACTATAGGTATAGACACAGACTTGTCATATACTTACATACTCACACATAGAGATAATTATGCTTGAGTCCATTAAAAGTCACTCCTCCAGAAGATATACAAATGGCCAAGAAACATATGAAAAAATGCTCAACAACACTAATTATCAGGGAACTGCAAATCAAACCACAATGCAATACCACTTTACTCCTGCAAGAATGACCATAATCAAAAAATAATAAATGTTGGCATGGATGTGGTGAAAAGGGAACACTTTTACACTGTTGGTGGGAATGTGAACTAGTACAACCACTATGGAAAACAGTGTGGAGATTCCTTAAAGAACTAAAAGTAGATCTACCATTTGATCCAGCAATCCCACTCCTGGGTATCTACCCAGAGGAAAATAAGTCATTATAAACAAAAGATACTTGAACACACATTTATAGCTGCACAATTCACAATTGCAAAAATATGGAACCAGCCCAAATGTCCATCAATCAATGAGTAAATAAGTAAAATGTGGTATGTTGTATATATATATATATATGTGTGTGTATGTGTGTGTGTGTGTGTGTGTATATATATATATATATATATATAAAATGGAATACTACTCAGCCATAGAAAGGAACAAAATAATAGCATATGCAGCAACCTGGTTGGAATTGGAGACCATTATTCTAAGAAAAGCAACTCAGGAATGGAAAACCAAACATCATCTGTTCTAGCTATGAGGATGCAAAGGCATAAGAATGGTACAATGGGCTCTGGGGACTCAGAGGAAAGGGTGGGAGTGTGAGGAATAAAAGAGTACACATTGGGTACAGTGTACACTGCTCAGGTGATGGGTGCACCAAATCTCAGAAATCACCACTAAAGAACTTATTCATATACAAAAATAAATACATAAATAAAACACAAAAATAAAATAAAAAATAATTTAAAATGTCACTCCTCCAGTTCTCTAGGGAATAATTTTTAAAAGAATGAACTAACTGGAGGTTGTAAGTGGATGGTGGAAGAAATGAAGAGATTATTGCGTTAAAACTTTGAAAGAGAAAAAAATGAAATGTGAGGCAAAATTGGGACTAGACATACACTTCTGCTTTTGTTGAAAAAGATAGAGCCATATACATCTATATAAGGAATGATAACACCTGGCTGGAGAAGTTCTCCGTTTGACGCTAAAATAAGATGACCCTGTACGTTTAGGAAGGGCTTGTAAAATACCGATTTACTGATTTGGAATATGCAAGCATGTTAAGCAAATGTTACTCAAAGCTCTTTGTACCTTGAGCATCCAAACTGCACTTTGTTTCTGAAAATAGGGACCCCAAGAGACTGGTTCTCACAGGCAAGACTTAGGACATGGAAGTTAATACCTCCATTAATAAAAACAAGAAGGCCTGAGATATTTTAATGTGGAACTAGAAGCAACACAAAACAAAACAGCCTTTTAGACTGCAAAAGAAAGCAAAATAAATTATAAGCCCCCATCAATACAGAAATAAGTAATAAATAAAAGTGGTTCACAATAATCATTATTCATTTACATTATTGAGTAAAATATTTTTTCATAAAGTAAAAATTATTTTATATATATTATCTCCTTGATCCTAAATTCCCCATAACATTTTAAATTTCTTGATTCCCAATTCTACCATCACTAGTAGTTGCAGAAGAGGCTAAGAAAAGGAGAGTTGACTATTCATAAATAATTGCCTAGATGGAGTGATATGGCCATATATTTCAAGATTCTAGAACTTCAGATGGGAAAAATTATGTAAGCATTTGTTGGCACTCTACTTCAAACAGGAAGGGAATGAAGAGCCATAAACAAACAATGGAATATACAAGCTCTCGGCCGGGCGCAGTGGCTCACTCCTGTAATCCCAGCACTTTGGGAGGCCGAGGCGGGCGGATCACGAGGTCAGGAGATGGAGACCATCGTGGCTAAAGCGGTGAAATCTCATCTCTACTAAAAATACAAAAAAATTAACCGGGCGTGGTGGCGGGCGCCTGTAGTCCCAGCTACCCGGAAGGGTGAGGCAGGAGAATGGCGTGAACCCGGGAGGCAGAGCTTGCAGTGAGCCGAGATCGCGCCACTGCACTCCAGCCTGGGCCACAGAGCGAGACTCCGTCTCAAAAAATAATAATAATGGGATATACAAGCTCTCAAAGGGTCAAAAATTGGCTGGGACTCATCCCTAAGCCACATTGCAGAACTGCTGGCAGGTACATTTTTACTGTCACATCTTGCCCTACAGACACTGAGTCCAGAATATGATCCCTAGAACCATCCCTCCTGGTGCAGCTGCTTTCACTTACTTAAAGACAGCAGCAATGCAGGCTCCATATAGCACGTCTTGACAACTGCTGCCTTGCTCAGCTGTTTCTGACTTGTGGAATCTAGATCATAAGCCTTCATCTCAGCTGCCACAGAGGCTAGAAGTAATGAGGACTTTCTTCTTATGTAAAGAATTAACAAAGAGAAGGTGACTAAAAGATGCTGAGTAACAGAGTATGACAAATGCTCACTACAGATCACACTTAACATACTGCTCTCAAAAGCCTTAGTTCTGCCCAGGTTTACAACATATAACACTCTAAAAGTTGTTATGTAAGACGTATTAATAAAATAAATAAGCCCTTCTGGAAAGAATCACTCCTTCCTGATATGACTTCCCCTACTGTCTTTTCTCAATAGCATCCTCATTAGCCATTACAATGGCTCTTTAAAAATATATACATACATACATATGTATGTACAGAAAATGTTTGTTTAAACATGTTTATTTCTCCCCTTCAATTGATAAACATGTAAGCTATTAAATAACCCATCATTTGACTGTTCTACTACTCTAAGCTACCTTTCTAATACTCTCTATATCTCTTTTCATCAGTTAAAAACTTATGTAGCCATTGTTTTCCTGTCTCTCTAATAGCTTTTTGGCTTCTGTCCCCACCATTCTATGGACACTGCTCTCCTGAAAGTCAAATGACCAATTCTTTATTACATCCAGTGGCCTTTCAGAGTCTCACTCTCCTTGACTTCTCTGTAGCACAGAGCTCTGTCAATAATCTTCTGGAAATCCTTCTTGTATTTCTTTCCTAGATCTCTTCCTATTTTCTCCACTTGATCACTGTCATCTATTTTTATATCCTGTAATACCTCATCTCTAGTGGCAGCTCCTAAAATTATGTCCTCAAGACTCTTTTCCTCTTTTGTCTTCCTCATTGAGATAACCCTACTCACTGTTTCACTGTTTGCTTCTTTACACATTCTTTAATTTGTTCAATATGTATTAATGGTAATGGCAGGCCTCCGCCAGGTCCCGTGAGGAGGATAAGGAACAGGCTCTGCTCTCAAGGAACTCAGAGTCTTTAAGAAAAGAACACATAACAGAGACACTTCTTATTAAAAAACCAGCCGGGCGAGGTGGCTCACGCCTGTAATCCCAGCACTTTGGGAGGCCGAGGTGGGTGGACCACAAGGTCAGAAGATTGAGGCCATCCTGGCTAACACGGTGAAACCCCGTCTCTACTAAAAATACAAAAAATTAACCGGGCGTGGTGGCGGGTGCCTGTAGTCCCAGCTACTCGGGAGGCTGAGGCAGGAGAATGCTGTGAACCTGGGAGGTGGAGCTTGCAGTGAGCCGAGATCGCGCCACTGCACTCCAGCCTGGGCGACAGAGCAAGACTCCATAAAAAAAAAAAAAAAAAAAGGAAAAGAAAAATCCAGAAACTGTATGGCTATAGCTGTGCACAGATTTGGAATCAACCACGTGGTAGGTGAGTGGGGATGTAGCTCAAGGCAAGAATGAACTCCCTGGAGGAAGCGAGAGTATCACTTTCCTAAGCGTATCTTCCATTAGCACATCCCCATCTCTGCCATTATGCAGTTTAGTTCCACCTTTCTCCCTCCCTGCTGGACACCGGCACCTTAAAACCCTTGAAGAAATTAGGTTTAAAACCAAACTTTTCATTCTGTCTGCAGCATTTGATTCCCCTCCTGATTTTCTCATTTATGATCACAGCATCAATGTTTGCTTAGCCATGCTAGCTCTAACTCTCTGAGTCATTGTGGGCTTGTCTCTCTGCCTCACTCCTAACAGCTGCTCTTTCACCAAATAGTGTTGATTCAATAGCTGCAGAGGCTGAGTCTAAAACTAAAAAAAAAAAAAAGAAAAGTCACTTAACTGTGCAGCTGTAGGCAGATTATTTTTGTGTCTCAGTTTCCTCTTCTTTAAAATGGAAATAATGATTCTGACGTCACAGAGTTGTAGTAAAAATTAAATAAGATGCTTTCCTGAAACATATCGAATATTGATCATATGTCATCTATTGTTGCTCCTAATTTCTACTTTCTCCATTTTTGCTTTTCCTATCCTTCTACCTTGACGTTGGCCCCGAATTTAAATCATTCACACTTCTCTAATTATTTGCTTGAAGAAACCGAACTGGACAGGTTACGTTTACAAGGTCACTTGATTCTTTTTTCCCACTGTCTCTTCACCCTCACTCTATGGAACAGTTCAATCCTTGCCCCTCAATGAAATCTCAGTCAGGTTAAAGAGTTTTGCAGTCACTTTGTTTTACAAGGACACTTAATTCTGGTAATAATAACTGCGGTTCAGTGTAATCTTCAAAATTCCAAGCTCTTATTCAGTTTGGAGCTTCTCTCTCTGCCTGCTTCATAGCACTTCAAGCCTGTAAAGGTGCATGAGTGGGGATGGAGGTGGGATGAGGTGTGGTTTAATGTCATTGCTCTTTAGTCTACCCAATTCTCCCCAGACCCAGAAGCTGCTGCTGCTGATGCCTCTAGGCCTAGGCCCACAGGGAGCTGATATTGTGGGGGGTTTAGGTTAGGGCCCTCTGGCTTAAAAGAAAAGCATTCAAAACAGATCCTTTTTCTTCTAGAGAGCCTAGGTGAGTTTTTTAGCTTTTACTGCAGTCTTTTTGATACAAATAGCTCCCCTGGGAAGACATCCATAACTTTCTCCTTCTGTACTTGAACCTCACTCCTCTGCTAGGTCACTTGGTCATTCCATCCTTCCCATCCTGACTCCGGCATCCTCAGGCCAATATCCTCTCACAGATCCACTTGGCCCAAGGAAAAATCCTCACACCACTACTCTGGGCATTTATAGAGGGCTCAATGCCAGAGCACACCTGAGTCAATCTCTGTGTCTCTCTCTCTCCCCACTCTACTTTTTCCTCCTCATTCCTCTCCTCCTCTCTCAAAACTCTGTTAGGTTGAGAGTCACAATCTCTCATCACTCACCTTAAGATTTCTCATATATGTATAAAAACAATCTCCCGTATCCCCTCAAACTCCAGGTGATGAAAATCAAGCTCTTCCAAATGTCCAGTTGAACAAATGCCCCCCTTCAGACTGGGTTTCCCACAAGTTGGAAGAGGAAATGCTCCCAGTTTCCAACAACACGATCCAGAGAGTCTTTTTTATTGGCTCCATTGCCCTCCTGATCAGTCCCCCAGCCCTGCCTGTGTGTCACTGAGAGAGATGATGAGCCTCACAAGGCAGCTTTGGGACAGCCCCTTGACAGGCACTACAAACAAGCCCGTGGCCCATGTGTGAGGACTTGGCATCCATTGCTCTCAACCTTAGGGCCAAAAGTAAGACAGAAAGGGTTCCACTGTACTATCTGGTGACACCTGTGTTAGTATATTCTCCGTGAATCTCATCTCTCCGTCTACAGTCCTTCCTCCATCAACCAGCAGACCACCTTCAAGCACTGCTTTTTAAAGCTCTCCACCCTAGGAACGCCTAGTGAATCCCTCTGCCCATTGAGGAGTTCTGCTGCTTTTATTTGGTATGAGGACTTTTCACGCTTGGTTCATTTTTAATACTTAAAGATAGGATTCTTTCCCAAGTGGCTCTTGAATCATTACCATTACTTTTTAATAACTGAGAGAGAACAATCTATTAACAATTAATTAGAGTAAATGAAAGGGGACTGTCTCTGCATAGATGAAAGCAAACTGTTCATGTTTAGGGAAGACTTACTGAAGTACTTCAAACTGTAAGATAGGCAATCAACAAAAGGTGAAAATATTTTCATCAAACTGTGACCAGAAATAATTAAGAACTTCTCCACAGATTAGAAGCACAAATAAGGAGCAGCATTCATCTCTGCATAAATTAATATATATGTATATATTATCTTATTTATAAAAAGGTCTATTGCAGCATGTCCGTAGATTAGAAAACTAGAGTAATAAATAATTTAGACTAGCTACTTGCTTGTTGAAAAAAGAAAAAACACTGCCACTTTTCCCAGTACCAGTCCTTTTTTTCACACATTGTATTAGGCTGTTCTCACACTGCTATAAAGAAATACCTGAGACTGGGTAATTTATAAAGAAAAGATGTTTAATTGGCTTATGGTTCTGCAGGCTGTACAGGAAGTATGGTGCCAGGATCTGCCTGGCTTCTGGGGAGGCCTCAGAAAACTTACAATCATGACGGAAGGCAAAGGGGAAGCAGACACATCACATGGCCAGAGCATGAGCAAGAGGGGTGGCGGAGAGGTGCCACACACTTTTAAATGACCAGATCTTGCAAGAACTCACTATCACAAGGACAGCACCAAGGATACGATGCTAAACCATTCAGGATAAATAGGCCTCCATGATCCAATCACTTCCCACCAGGCCCCCACCTCCAACACTGAGGATTACATTTCAGCATGAGATTTGGACAGGGACACAGATCCAAACCATAGCACACAACAATTATTTGTACATTATACTTATTTAAAAGCATCATACAAATGATATATTTTGAGTGTAGTCTGTTCAGAAAAATCTTTTAGGCATAAAGAGGATGTTAAAGTACTTAGGAGCTGAAGAATTGACATTCATTTTAATAAATTAATAGATTTCAAATTAGATAAAACTGCAAAAGTTTCTCAAGCTTTTTAAAATTCCGTCTTTGTCTTTCTAAATTACCTGATGTGAGAAGACAAAGAGAGGGGTAAATTTTAGAGGAAAAAAAGTGTCCTGTGTGATTGGTTCCAATAAAATCTAAAATGCAAAAGTCTGAAGTTGGCTAGAAGCAGTTAGATGAATTGTGATTCTTATTTTTGATGAGTCATAATGTTCAAGAGGAGGGGTATCTGAATATAGAATGAAGTTGTTCTAATTTCTTGATATTATCCTAGAGGCCTTTTAATATATTACTTATACCTTTTTTTCCACTTGAAGAAAGAAATGATCTGACCTCTAAGAGGCACATTTTCAATAAATTCCATAAAACAGCAGGAGAGAATGCAGATTGAAAATGCAGTTCCAGCATCTTGCACTTTAAAAAGCTTTTAAAGCCTGTCTCATGCATTTATCTTTTAACAAAGATGAATGCACAAGACACCTCGAATTCTACCCTGCTTGGTAAGTCAGTGATAATGTTAAATCAATGACACAATGATCAAAAATGAGAATGGAATCAATATTCTGATCAACTGAATTGCTTTAGATATTAAAAAGTAATTATTCCCCCACAAGACTGCATTGGTGAATGTAAGAGCATGTCTGACTTGTCTAATAACTTTCACTTTAAATATTGACAAACTCTTCACAAATAAAATAACAAATTTGGGGGAACTGTATTGAGCACGAAGTTATAAAATGTGTCTGGAACAGATAAAAATACAATTATATTATTTCACACATAACTCTGTAAAGGGAGATAGATAGCCCCCGCAAAACAGAAGTTAGTCTAATTTATTATCACATTTTGTAATGAAAAACAGGCATTTGAGTAAAAAAAAAAAAAAAAAAAAAAAAAGAATGCAGCAAAGGTCCTACCCTCAGCACCAGACATAAATCAGAGCTGCTAAGCAGCCATCACAATGCATCCATTTATGGCTGCAGGTGAGCAGCACAGTAGGCAGAATTAGAATTGGTCCCTGACCTTAAAGAACTTACATTCTGGTTAGAAAGCCAAGGCTAAACATATGAAACAATGTGAGAAAACTTACTTACAGAGCAAAATAAAGTAATGAAAGCTAACTTTTATTGACAGCTTACATTGAGCCAGATACTATTCTAAGGACTTTGTATGTTGAAGTGAATTCTATCAGTGGGCTGCCCAAATCTATTTTAGTAGTGTGGAGCACCCAACACCTAGCAGCAGCTGTACATGTTGGCTATGAAACAGCCCAGCCTCTCCTATTCTCCAAAAAAAATTACCGTCTCTAGAAAGAAAGCCAACTAGCCTTGAAGTTTATGCACTGCCACCCGCTGGGAGCAAGCTTGCAGCCAGTGGCTGATGGATACAGAGGTATACAAAAGGCCTATTCTGTGGTGTAATTTGTGGTTCTCGGCTCTCCGTAGGATCAGGCTGATGTTAGAATTCTGCTGAGAGCCTCTCTTTACCTAGTTATCCCCACACGCTTTCCTCCTTCCATCTCTCTCCTTTCTCTGAAATCCTTCCCCCAATAAATCATTTGTACAATAATCTCTGCCTCAAGCTCTGCTTCTAGGGAACCAGACCTAAGACACACATAGGAACTCATTTAATACTTGCAACAAACTCATGCGGAGTTTATTACTATTATACATCTTCATTGAGGCACAGATGGGTTAAGGGCTTAGGCAAGGTCACTCAGCTTATAAATGGTAAATCTTGACTTTGATTCCAAGCACTGCTGGCTTGAGAAATCATGCTTTTAATCTCTATGCTCCTTTGAGAATTTTCGCCATGTGAAGGCATCACTATGCATGCAGAAAGAATGTAGGACTTAAGATTAATGTTCATGTGAGTGCTTTACCTTCCTAGCCTTGTGACTTTGAGTCATTTGATTTTAAAGAACATATTCATAAACTAGGCATAATAATATGAAGTGGTTAGAAGGATAAGATGAGATCAAATGTGTGAAATATCTGGCCTAGAGCAGGTCTTCAAGAATGTTAATAAAATTTTGAATTTGAGAATACCAATAGTCCTTTAAAAGTATGTAGCATTTTACAACTTATAAAATGTTTTATTTAATGATCTCTTTGAGTCTTACAATAGCCTTATAATAAAAACATTATTAGATATATTTTCTTGATTTTTTAAGTATTGAAGTTCAAGAAACTCTCAAAGTTAGTGGGAGAAGCAGGGCTCAGAGTTAAGATATCTGACTATCATTCTGGTTTTTTAATCTTTGTACCTCAGCTACTTAAAATAATAAAGTATAATTTGAAAATACTCTACTGATTACTTTTTTATTTTATTTTTTCTTTTATTCTTCCCTGGATTTTTGAAAAATATATCAACTTTTTGAAAGTGGTGAGTACCATTAGTTCCCCAATACTCCATAAAGGAGAGAAGGTGTGGATGGGAGTTCATGGAAGAAATTTCAGGGGACACTTCATGAAGGACAGGCATTTGAGCTACATTGAAGCTCAATTTTTATTTCTTCTACAAGAAAATATGTTTTGAGGACCTTTTTAAGTTTATTTTTTTCAATTGACAATTGAAAAAATTTATATGTTTATGGCATATAACGTGATGCTTTGATCTATGTATACATTGTGGAATGATCAAATCAAGCTGATTAAAATATCTATCACCTCACATACTTATCA
Source organism: Pongo abelii (assembly GCF_028885655.2). NCBI lineage: Eukaryota > Metazoa > Chordata > Mammalia > Primates > Hominidae > Pongo > Pongo abelii. The sequence continues at coordinate 64,265,217 of NC_071999.2, forward strand.
TTTTGTGATGTGAACATTTAAAATCTACTTTCTTACCACTTTTCAGGTATGTAGTACCTTATTATTAACTATGCTTACCATGCTGTAGAAAAGAACTCCAGAACTTATTCCTTCTGTCTAGCTGAGACTCTGAACTCTTTGACCATCTTCCTATCCCCTAGCCACAATCTCCAGCCCCTGGTAACTGCCGTTCTATTCCACCGAGTACCTTTCGCCCTTTAAACACTGTGTAAAATTTGGGAAGACAAAGATACAAGTTAAGGAAACAACATAAGTTGAAGCAAATAATTAGAAATAAAAGAACATCTTTAAGAAATAGGAGTAATATAGTTCAGAAATATGGAGGAAAATAGTGGAACAAAAAAGACTAGAAAGTTCATTTGGGGCAGATATTTGGGGGCAGGGAAAGACTGGGTTAGGACCTAAGGCTTCATTTTGAAGTTGGGGACACCAAGTGAGCATGGTGGGTAACTGGGACATGATTTAAGCTATACTTTAGGATCTATACCAGTGAGCAAAATGGATTTGAGAAAGTAGAAGATGAAAAGAAGGAGACACATTGAGACTACAACAATAAATAAGTGAGAAGCGATGAACACTGACAATAGGATAATAGAAGGAGGATTGTGTGGCGAGGGTTGGTGTGTGGAACTTTTCAAAGTTCAAATATGCAGCATTTGTTGATTGACCAGCGGCAAAAGGATGAGGAAGAAGATAAGTTCAAAAATAACTTTGCATGCATTTTATTTTTATAGCACAGTAGTTATGAAAACAGGATCTAGCCCCAGACCTTGACTTGTGTCAAATTTCAGCTCTATCAGTCAATTGCCAACTAAAATAAAGTTGGGCAATTTCCTTTTCCTTTTCTGCTTCTGTTACTTCATCTGTAATAGAGGATGAAAAATTGTGCCTACCTCCTAGGGTTGTTGTAAAAATTAAATTAATTCTAAAAGATGCACCTGCTGCAGAGTAGTGCTCGAGACCTTCCATCACAGTCTCTCCCCAGTATCCACAGGTCATTGGCCCCAAAACCTCACCAGAATGCTGAAGTCCCCCTGTCTGTCCTGTTTCTGTGGATTTAAAACCTGCAGATACAAAGGGACACCTGTACTGTGATAGGAACACCTTGACACAAAGCAAAAAGCAAGAAGAGATCATTTACAAAAGGAAGCAAAAGTTTCATGTGTGAAGCTGATACTGTCAGATTTCAGTTTGTATCCTGACATTGCTTTTTATTTTGGAATTTTTAAAATAATTCCTTTGCTTGATGTGTATGATTGCCCAAAAATGAGAAAGACTAGTCTTTTTAACTCCCTAAAATAAATAAAGATCAATAAGACCAATTAAACGATCCATTCAGATATGGTACTAGTCTATCAGGCACAAAACCACAACCTCGGGGACTCATACATTCAAGGTTTTCCCTATGCACAGCCCTATCTCCTAGTGACCAAAAGCATTGTAAGTTAATGAAAGTGGGTGAGCTGGAAAAACAGAAAGTGTACATTTTAGTGATATTACTGGGAAATGTAGAGTCAGTGATAAAAATCCAAGGCAATAAAAATATGAATAATGAAAAAAAAGAATGTACAATTTAAATTTTCAAAAATATTTTTTCTGACCAGCATTTGTTTCTTTCTAATAACACAATGAGATCAGTCCATCATTAGTCTTCTGAATCTGTACTGTTTTCATTATCTATAACTGATTCTAAATAACATTCTAACAAATGTACCCTCTTTTCTAAAATTCATGATTAAGTAATATGCAATTTCTCCATCCACCCTCTATCCTTGTTTATAACATTTTATTACCTGGCCTGCTATTGATCCTTTATTTTTCTATTTTCATTTTAGTGAGGGTTACTACAGCTTCCTTAGGGAAAATACTCCTTGATCATTACATCAAAACCAAGTTTTACATGTACTTAAGGTCAAAGCATGATCTAAGAAAACTTATATTCTAATGATTTGAGCTTTATACATTATGTACATACATACACATATATTTTATGTTTTCTCTTATTTGACATAAATTAATTAAATTTAGCAAAAATATAGTGAGCTCCACTTATGTATTCTTATAACAAAATATTTTCAGTATGTTTTAGTTCGGAAAATTTTGCTTAGACAGCAAACCCCAAGTCTTAATATAGGCTTTATGTTGTCTATAAGATGTTGAACAATTTTTCAATCAGGTATTCGGTAATAACTAACAAGAGAACCTGTTAGAAGAAGGGTTGGTTATTCAAGTGAGACATTGGAAAAGAAAATACGAAATTATAATACATAATATTGTAAAATCTTACTTGATGCTTCCCAAGCAAATTTAAATATTTCTTGCTCTATTGAAGAATTATCACAATAGTTAGAACTTTTATTTACATGTTGCATAGACAGGACACAGGAAACCTACAAAATGGCCATTTCTGACAGCCTTTTTCTTGTCCACTCTTCACTATAGAACAGGCTTCCTTAACCTAAGCATTTTGACATTTGGGGTAGGAAAATTATTTGTGATGTGACAGTGGTGAGGAGATTCCTGTGCATTGTAGGGTGTTAAGCAGCATCCCTGGCCAGGACTTGCTGAATGACAGTAGCACTTCTACCCTCAAAATAGTGACAACAACAACAAAAACAATACGGTGGCTCACATCTGTAATCCCAGCACTTTAGGAGGCTGAGGCAGGCGGATCACCTGAGGTCGGGAGTTTGAGGCCAGCCTGACCAACATGGAGAAACCCCGTCTCTACTAAAAATACAAAATTAGCTGGGTACAGTGGTGCATGCCTGTAATCCCAACTACTCGGGAGGCTGAGGCAGAAGAATTGCTTGAACCTGGGAGTCAGAGGTTGTGGTGAGCCGAGATCGTGCCACTGCACTCCAGCCTGCTCAACAAGAGTGAAACTCCATCTCAAAAATAAAATAAGAATAAGAATAACAATAACAATAACTCCAGACATTGCTAAATGTTCCCTGAGTAATAAAATCACAGCTGGGTTAGGATTACTGAAGATAAATAAAATAAATATTAACTTTTCCAACTTCCCTCCTGGCTTGGAGGTGACAGATGACCAAGTTATAACCAATGAGATATAAAAAAAATATAAAGGAACTATTCTGAAAAGTATTGTCCTTCTTAGAGAAAGCTCCTCTTTCTCTGGTTTGGTTAAGGTGCCTCGTTTAGAGCTGAGGTTGCCATTTTTTTGAGCATGAGAGGAATGTCAAAAGCATACCTGGCATGCTGATTCAGAGCCTGAATGTTGTGAAGCTCTTGCTCAAAGCCAGCAGTCACCTACCCACAAACTTGTTGCCATGAGAATAAAATAATCCTGCAATTACTATAAATGCTTTAGTCAGCTTCTCTTTTACCTGCAACTGAAGACATTCTGCATAACTATAAACAAGGTATTATTGTTTTTGAAACTTCTCACAACTATCAAATGGGGATAATAATACTGGCAAGTTGTAGAAATTGTTCACAACATGAAAAAAAGACAATATGCATTAAAAAGATAAAGCTTAACATGTAATAGGTGCTCAGTAAATGGTAGCTATTGTTGTCATTGGCATGGTGTCAATTGGTGAATAACAAATATACTTTTAATTCCTCCTTATTCTTTGTAGAGTAATATTTCAAAAGAAAGTTCCCAGAACCTCCTATGTTAAAAGGCCTGAAATGACAATTCCTACTGGGATCTAAAAAAAAAAATTCCTATTGGGATCTAATTAAGGATTAATGGAGTTTCTGAAATTATATTTGAAAAATTTAAATTGCATACATGCATTAAGTCAGGACAGAGTCCACTGCTTTTAACAGGTTTTTTAAAGGGGCTCGAAACCTGTTTATCCAAAAATGGGTTAATAATGAACACTTAGAAGCTTCTTGGCTTGGTAAGGTTACTATAGTTAGTTAATTTAGATAGGCTGCTTTTGAGGAAAAATAATATGTCAATAAGTTCAGAAGGAAAAGAGATTTGCTTATTACGAACTTACAACCTGGGTGGTCTGATGAAAAGGAGAAGGCAGGCTGTATAAGCACAGGAGTGATGTTAGCTTTTGAAAAAACACCAAAAACACCTCTTCAAGAATTTAAAATGAGAACTTTCTCTTCAAGAAAAGACAAAGAAAAAAAAAGCTTCCTTCTTTAATGAATTTTGTTTCCTCAATTACAAGACAAAATTGGGAGGTGAAGACAAGACTTTCTCCTCCCTAAAATGGCATATTTGAACTTCCTTGAAAACATAATATAAACAAATACATTGATTATATTTGATTCAATACAATGAGAACAAACCTAATTTGAATTAAATTTGCCAGGCATCATGTTTTTTTTGCCTAAGGCATACATTATTCTGGCCTGACTATTATGAATACAATAATTTAAGGTAATTTATCCTAAGCTTTAGCTATCTTTCAAAAAAATTATCAATAGATTATTTTTAAAAAAACCCTTCTTTTGAGGAATTCATCATTCTTCCTTTTATATATCTGAGAAAAGGATACTTTCTTCAGAGGAAGTTATGGAAAGAAATGATTACAATTAGAAAATGAGAGAGAAGACAAGAGACGGGAGAAGAGGATGAAGGTTAAAAAAAGACAAATCTTGGGAAATGAATCTAATCTTGTGGAGCGTCTTCAAATTCGCTATTTCATTGCAACTAATAGCATTTTGATAGGATTAATTTACCTTACATGGATAAGAAAGGTACTCAGAAAATATTTTGTCCACCAATGCTAAATAAAATGAACTTGATTTATATATGAAATTAAATATACTTACTGAAACTTTATTATAAATTGTCAATTTGAAAGCTAGGTGGAATACTAGAAATTCTCCTGTTATTTGACAGAATTTAATTCAGTTATCTGGCATGCACATTTGCCACACATTGCATTTTCTTAAACAATAGAACAACCTGTTCCCTGAACCATTTCCTTGAATGAGGCTTGTAAAAATTCCTATAATATCACTGAAGGTCATTGTCAAGTATCAGAGATTCTAACATTTTTTTAGATTTGCCAGCAGAGATACCTAAGGAATACTAACCAACTCAGTCCTTCAACAACAATTATCCTTATTAAATAAATGTATCAGATGAATCTTCAGCACAAAAGAAATTAGAACTACTATGGCAAATCTGCAGTGTAAATCCATGGCAGTAACTGATTTTCGCAAGAGAATATTAATCAAGAAAAGTTTTAACTTTCAACTCCACTAATGAAAAGACATTTTCTGTTACATATCACACAAAGCCTGATGGGGTGAAGGAGTGCAAGCCTTAAGCCTCTAGATTTTAGCTGATGTATTACTTCTTCAAATTCACAATGCTTTTGAAGTGCCTCAGATCTTAAATCAAGGAACCTGCACTAGAAAGAAGAGAGTTGCAGTGAAATTAACTTTTTCCTATCCTTGTATATGGTATTATTTTTCTTGTTTTAGTACCTTAACATGAAAGATGTATAATACCGACAGAGGCAGTCATTTTATATAAAAGACTGGAATAGCTAATTTAGTGAGCAAATAAATGGTGGCACAAATCCTCCTGCTCCTTTAACCCATCATCAGGCATTTTAATCAAGCTAGTCTGTTCCCAAAAGAGAATCTCATTGCAGTTGCAATTATTTTCTTTAATGTTGATGCCCCAAAGGCAGCAGAACAAGCATATTGCCAAAATTCAGTTTTAAAATGAACAGAATTTCAAGATGACATATTCTCTCCTCTTGTTCTACTACTGTTTCGCGTTTCTCTAAATCTTAGTAAGCATCTTCATCGGTGAAATTCAAATGCTAAAACTGCCCACCTCATAGGTTTAGTGTGTTTCTTAAATGAGACAGTGTATGTAAATCAGTCAGTATTCAGTGCCTGACATACAGCAAGTGCACAATACACATTAGTTTTGGGTTTTTTAGCACTCACATTTTACAGATGACACATTTGTTTTTACTGTTGTTATTTTCTTGCCAGAATTTTCGAGGGAAAATAATAATTATCTTTGCAATTTTCCACTGTGATCACAGTTTTAATTTATATGCTTTGAAAAATAAACTAATCAATGAGAAGAGAAAATATGTTATGTCTTCATGTGTCTGTAAAATACATTTTGTTTGTGCTAAAGTTCATGGAAGATTGAATTCAAGAAGTGTTGGGGTGCTTTTGATTGCTTCTAATATCTGAGATGGCAGAACGGGTACAACATTAAGGATTGCTTCTCTATGCCAGGGCAAATTTTTCTTACTGCATCCTTATCTTCTCTGTCACTCACAACCACTGGCTCAGGGAGGATTTGGCAGGTGGTTGATAAATGGAAGTTCTGGCTTCTTAGGGCACTTTCTGGAAAGTTCCCAGAAATATCAGATTGACACAGTAATGTATGTAATGCAGTAAATGGTGGAAGATGCCAGGGTTGCCATTGAGGGAAGTCAAAAAGAAGAGAGAAATGAGACAGAATACATGGGAAGTTCATAATACAAGTGATCAACACATATTTAGCAATCACTTATTACTTGCTAATTACTCTACAGCACATAGTGATATCTAGTATGGGGAACTAGAGGTGAAAATGAGCAAAATACAATGCTTGTCCTTAAGAAGCTTTGAAATGACTGGTGTAAAAATAAGCGTATGTATGTAAAACTAAACAGTGAAATACACTGTGTAGGTTCTAACAGACAGTTTTTGTCAAATCTATTAAGAGATATGGAATATGAAAAGGAGCAAGTCGCATTTTCTGGGAGAGTGGAAAAGGGTGATATTTGAGCAAAAGATTAAAAGTTAAACAAGAAGTGAAAGACTATTCCAGTGAGAGGAGCTAGATGAGTAGAGTGAATCTGGACATGGTGTATGTATTTGTGACTGGAAATTACATCAGGGAGCCAAGCTGGGGTCCAGCATTTTAAAGCCCCCAGTTTCAGGCTGATATACCAGGTTTTCATCCAGTGACAGTGGGGGACTACTGGAAATGGTTTACAAGGAAGTGGTATGGTTGCATACTTGTTTTGAAAAAATTACTCAGGCCGCTGTGAGGAGGAATTTAAAAAGGACAATGCTTGAGGCAAGAAAGCACCCAGCATCTGACTATAATGGTCCTAGGGAGAAACATGTGTGCCTGAGCTTGGGATGGGGATGTATCTGAGAGCCACATAGGATGAGATAAGAAGAAACAAATGGGGCCAGGTGTGGTGGCTTACACCTGTAATCTCAGCACTTTGGGAGGCCGAGGTGGGTGGGTCACCTTAGGTCAGGAGTTCGAGACCAGCCTGACAAATATGGTGAAACCCCATCTCTACCAAAAATACAAAAATTAGCCAGGCATGGTGGAAGGCACCTGTAGTCCTAGCTACTCGGGAGGCTGAGACAGTAGAATTGCTTGAACCTGGCAGGTGGAAGCTGCAGTGAGCTGAGATTGCACTGCTTCCGTCCAGCCTGGGCAACAGAGTGAGACTCTGTCAAAAAAAAAAAAGAAGAAACAAATAGGTTCAATGGGGATGCAGAGTCAGGCCCAAACTAACAGAGACAGCAAAGCCAGATTAGCTTGTTAGACACAGTAACAATGAATGAGACACATATAAAATAATTGAGAAGCATTTCAAAAAAGGGAATATCTTTTATTTTATGAAGTAGCTTAAACGTGCATACTGCCCTCTCCCTTTTGTTTTTGATTTTTTTCTTTCAGCAAGTGCTATACACTCTTAAGTATTAATAATTCCACCATTGCCTTTTTTTTTTTTTTGCAACATTACCTATCTCCCATCATATGCTAAACACCATACAAAGAGTTTTATGTCTATTAGTGACTGGGCTATGCAGTGCCCAGACATTCGGTCAAACATTATTCTGGCTGTGTCTGTGAGTGGGTTTTTGAACAAGATTAACATTTGAATCAGTAGACTGGATAAAGCAGATTGCCCTCCCTAATATGGGTGGCTTTCATACAATCAATCAAAGACCTAAATAGAACCAAAAGTCCATATAAGAAAGAACATCTGCCTGATTAGTTGACCTGGAACATCAGTCTTGTGCTGCCCTCGAATTAGAACTATAGCATCAGCTCTTCTGGATCTCTAGCTTGTGGACTACAGATCTTGGGACTTCTGGGCCTCTGTAATCATGTGAGCCAATTCCTTTTAATAAATCTCTTACTTCTGTTTCTCAAGAGAACCATGCCTAACAGGTGATTACAACGATCTAGTCCCCGTAAAAATATTTTAAGAAAAGACCTGGCATCCTGATTTTAAGATGAAGAAAGTGAAGTATAGAAGGACTGAGGAATGCATCCAAGGACACACAAGGGTGGAGTCCAAATTCAAACACAAGCACTCAAACAAAGCTCCAGAGTCTCTGCTCTACTACTACACAATGTTGCATCCAATGCCCTTGCAGGTATACATTTAACAACAGAGAGGAACAGGCGCAGCATTAGCTATTGATGACATAATTATGTAAATAACTATTTAAAGTTGTGACAAGCTCCACAAAAAGATGTAAGACCATATAAGTGTGGGGAGTCTTGCCTGTTCTGGGGTTCAGGATATGCTCCTTGAAGTCCTATTTTAGAGACAACTAAGAGGACACTGAAACAGTATGTCTAAAGATGCCAGAAGGGAAGGCCCATGTGGCTGATGTTAGTCAAGAAGGGAGGGGCATGTAACAGAAGTCTGGATGAGACCAGGTGCAGCGGCTCACACCTGTAATCCCAGCACTTTGGGAAGCCGAGGCAGGCAGATCACAAGGTCAGGAGTTCAAGACCAGCCTGGCCAACATAGTGAAACCCCATCTCTACTAAAAATACAAAAAAAAAAAAAAATTAGCTGGGTGTGGTGGCGGGTGGCTGTAATCCCAGTTATTCGGGAGGCTGAGGCAGGAGAATCGCTTGAACCTGGGAGGCAGAGGTTGCAGTGAGCCAAGATCATGCCACTGCACTCCAGCCCAGGTGACAGTGTGAGACTCTATATCAAAAAAAAAAAAAAAAAGGTTGGATGAATAGCCCAAAGGTGAGTGACACTTGTACAGAGTTTTTATTTATTGCTAATATCAGTGTGAGGTAATTGAGGTGACTTAAGGGATGCAGATATTGTAATAGGGCTATTTGCATTTGGAAAAGCTTTCAGCTCCAGAGAGACCTGGATAAGAGTGGGGTAAGTGGGTTTAGAGAAGGGTGCTTTAGGAGCCATGGCTGTGGTTGAAGTGAGAGATCACACAGGCTTCCAGCAATGCTCCTCAATCTGCAGTGGGAATGTCTGTCCAGGTTTTGGGTTGTTTTGTTTTTAAAATTCATTCCAGACCAAGTGAAAGACTTGAAAAATATTACATGCTTAAACATCTCTCAACATCAAATTTCTATAAAAATTTGTAAATGCTTACTTTATATTTTGATAATTCATTGCCCCAAAACAACAACAGCAATAACAACAGTTTATAGGCTAGCATTAGCCCACGGATCACTATTTGAGTAGGAGACTAGATGGTTATAATATTACATATTAAAATAAATCTACATGTTATTTACATATTATTTACATATTAAAATGGATACTACTTAATGAATAATTAGATTGAAGGGTTTGTATTGAGACAGAGGAAACTGGCAAGAATGACAATTAGATTTTTGGCATGAGCTATTGAATAAATTACAGAGTTCTTCACTGAAAAGAGAAAATTGGAGGGAAAGCATGTTTGGGCAGATGTAGAAGGTGTAGATGTAGAGAAAAAAGAATGTATTCAGGGTAGTATTGGTTTTGCAATGACTCTGAAGATTTTGAGTAGGCAGTAGACTATATGAGTTTAGAATCCAAAACATTGATATTAACAAATAATACCAATAGTAATGAATAATAAATATTAATAATGAATATTTATGAATAACACATAGCCCAGAAATAAGGCCACAAACCTATGCCCATTTGACCTTCAACAAAGCTGACAAAAACAAGCAATAGAGAAAGGACCACCTATTCAATAAATGGTGCTGGGAGAACTGACTAGCCATACACAGAAGATTGAAACTGGACCCCTTCCTTATACCATATACAAAAATCAACTCAAGATGGATTAAAGACTTAAATGTAAAACCCAAAACTATAGAAACCCTGGAAGACAACCTAGGCAATACCATTTCAGACATAGGAACAGATAAAAGATTTCATGACAAAGGCACCAAAAGCAATAACAAAAGCAAAAATTGACAAATGGGATCTAATTAAACTTAAGAGCTTCTGCACAGCAAAAGAAACTATCAACAGAATAAACTGACAATCTACAGAATGGGAGAAAATGTTTGCAAACTATATATCTGACAAAGGTCTGATATCCAGCATCTATAAGCAACTTAAACAACTTTATAAGAACAAAACAAACCCCATTAAAAAGTGGCCAAAGGACATTAACAGACACTTTTCAAAAGAAAACATACATGCAGCCAATAAGCATATGAAAAAAATCTCAATATCACTGATCATTGGAGAAATGCAACTCAAAATCACAATGAGATACCATTTCACACCAGTCAGAATGGCTACTATTAAAAAGTCAAAAAATAACAGATGTTGGTGAGGTTTCAGAGAAAAGGGAATGCTTATACACTCTTGATGGGAGCATAAATTAGTTCAACCATTGTGGAAAGGAGTGTGGCAATTCCTCAAAGAGCTAAAAACAGAACTACCATTCGACCCAGCAATCCCATTCTTGTGATACACCCTGAGAAATATAAATCATTCTACCATAAACACATATGCATGCAAATGTTCGTTGCAGCACTATTCACAATAGCACAGACATGGAATCAACCTAAATGCCCATCAATGACAGATTAGATAAAGAAAATGTGGTAGATATACACCATGGAAGCTATGCAACCCTAAAGAAGCATGATATCATGTCTTTTGCGGGAACATGGTTGGAGCTGGAGGCCATTATGCTTAGCAAATTAATGCAGGAACAGAAAACTAAATACTGCACATTCTCACTTATAAGAGGGAGCTAAATGATGAGAAGACATGGACACATAGAGGAGAATAATAGACACTGGGGCCTCCTTGAGGGTGTAGGGTGGAAGAAGGAAGAAGAACAGAAAAATAACTATTGGGTACTAGGCTTAGTACCTGGGTGATGAAATAATCTGTACAACAAACCCCCATGACACAAGTTTACCCATATAATAAACCTGCACATGTACCCCTGAACCTATAATACAAGTTAAAAAATAAAATAATACCTCTGTACGTATGGTATTTATCTAAGAAATGTAAACATTTAATTCTTACCACATCTTATGATATGTGTACTTTTTTTTTTTTTTTGAGACAGTCTCGCTCTGTTGCCCAGGCTGGAGTGCAGTGGCGCGATCTCCGCTCACTGCAAGCTCCGCCTCCTGGATTCACGCCATTCTCCTGCCTCAGCCTCCGGAGTAGCTGGGACTACAGGCGCCCGCCACCACGCCCGGCTAATTTTTTTGTATTTTTAGTAGAGATTTCACCAGGTTCTCCAGGATGGTCTCAATCTCCTGACCTCGTGATCCACCCTCCTCGCCTCCCAAAGTGCTGGGATTACAGGCGTGAGCCACTGCACCCGGCCCCAATATGTGTACTATTTTTGTGCCACTTCACAGATGAGAAAACTGAGGTACAAGCAAGATGAATAATTTATTTACTCAGAGTCACACAGCTGAGAAGCAGATGCCCAGAAGGAGAAAGAGAGGCAGCCGGAATCCTACACACTATTTTGCCTCCAGAAGAAGCATGTAAATAGAAAACATAAATTTAGGTTGTGAGGTTAGGTTTTCAAAGAGCTCTGTTTTAGCTTATGGGCAAATTGCATAAGCTATAACATTTTGTTGTTGTTGAGTTCTGGGGTTTCCAGTCTTTAGAAATGAAGATTAGTCAGACATGACCAAGGAGCCAGCTTCATAACATTTACCACTCCCTCTTATTTTTGGAACAGATAATTATATACTTAAAAGATGAAATTTTGAAGAAATTAAATCAGAAATAACATTCTTTTTCAATTGCATAGCATCATATTCACTCTTGATCTGTTTTATGAACATGTAAGTGTTGTTGAAGAAAAGTATTATTAGACCTAGATTAGCTTAACTACGTCACTTTACAATATGCAACAGTAGGTTGCTCTTAGTTAATAAGTAGGAATGGGAATTTATAGCAATTATCAATAGATACTGCAGGTGGTAGCAGATTCAGATGTGGGCTGTCAAAATCAATGCTTAAGCAATACCAGACAGGACCAGCCTAGGGGAGAGCAGATGTACAAGGCCCCAGATAGGCTGGGGGTCCAACTAAAGTCCAAAGACAGGGGACCTTGACTGTAGGCATAGACCAGCATGGATATGAGTCCAGAAGATCATCCTGAAATCCTTTTAAGAAAACAGGAGGCCGGATGGGTGCACCATAACCTGAAGCTTAACAGAATTCAATATATGATATATCAATCCAACAAAAAACAGCATCTGGGAGATCCAAATAGCAGGCTGTCATGCTAAAAACAAACAAGCAAACAATAAGTAAGAACGGGATATGTCAAGGGATTTTTGGCTTTGGTTTTTTGTTGTTTTTTTAGATAGAGTCTTGCTCTGTTGCCAGGATGGAGTACAGTGGCGTGATCTCAGCTTACTGCAAGCTCCGCCTCCCAGGTTCAAGAAATTGCCTGCCTCAGCCTCCCGAGTAGCTGGGACTACAGGCGCCCACCACCACGCCCAGCTTATTTTTTGTATTTTAGTAAAGATGGGGTTTCACCATGTTGGTAGGATGGTCTCGATCTTCTGACCTTGTGATCTGCCTGCCCCAGCCTCCCAAACTGCTGGGATTACAGGCATGAGCCACCACACCCAGCCCAGGGAATGTTTTTTAATCACTTTAGAAAGGCAGTAGTTCCCAGCACAGACTTTGTAATCAAAGAGCCTGGGTTGAAGACTCACTTGGCCAGTATTTAACCTTGGACAACTTATTCAAGTTCTGTAAACTTTACGTTCTTCTTCATAGGATTTATAGACGAATAACAAACCAATGTTTATGAAGTGTTTAACACGATAGCTGGGTTGTGCTGAATAATCAGGAAATGTTAATTAGGGTGATGAACACCATAATGATGATGATAGTCAGGATAAGGTAGGCACCCTGCTTCTGAAAAATATTGCATGGTTTAACAGATAATATAGATATAAATATATCCTACTTTTCTACAGTCTTTTTGACCAGAATGTTTTTAACCTTTGGTTAATAAAATGAAAGTAAAATTTGGTAATGTAAGACTATCTTTTTCAAATGAGTCTAGCTGTAGAGAAATTACTGAGCCAAGCCCGAAAGGGAGAGTGTGGTAGGATTTTCTGTCCTTTTATTTGGTAGGATGCAACATATTAATAATTGACACTGTAGTATCTCAGGCTTGGTAGCCTATGTGCATTGGGTAATCCCCAAGTCCCCAATCTTTACCCTCACCCCAAAGCTGTATCATTTCCCTAAATACTCCATGTTGGGTCTATAAGAACACCTGTGCTTTTATCCTATTTTCTGTTTGGTGTTCCAGTATCTGGAGTTAACCCCAGGTTTCTAGCAGTGATTTGCTTAGAATTACTATTAATCACCTACCTACTTTGCAGGGTAAACTGTGGATATGGAAAGAATTAACCTGTATGGAATGAAGTGTGGGACCTGCCAAAAATGTGAGAAAATAAGGCAGTTGCAGGCCACACGAGATGAATTTCACAACTGACACTGCAAGTCCGTGTTGCAGTAGAGCTCTGGTGAATGGAATATGGAGAAGATTATTTCAGAGTATTGAGGACAGACAATAATACTGGCACCCAGCAGGACTAGCTCAGCAAGCTGTCGGGGATTGAAAGGGGACCCTGAAAAGGGATAGAAAAGCTGGAATGCTCGTGTTGCTTCTAAAAATAATTTGTGAATATTTTAGCCAATTTGTGAAAACAGTCTGACACTTCTAAGCCTATTTAGAGTATAAGAGAGACACACTAATTCTGAATCTTTTCTGGACTCTGCATGGAGCTTAAGATTTACTAGTCAGCTAATTTCCATATAGAGACAATATAAGGGCAGCAAAACCTGAAAATTTATTGTTATATACATGAAGTGTTGAAATTGATAAAAAGGGTGTCAGCTATGATTTTGGCTAGCTATGCTCTAACTTTTTTGTACACACACACACTCACTCTTGCACACTCACACATATAGATACATTGTCTCTCTTCTTTTTTTCTCTCTCTTTCTCTCTCTTTCTCACACACACACAGACACTTTCTACATATTTATGATGATTCAGATTAAATGTGAGGTCATTATATCCTGTCTCTAGGCTGTCTCCCTTTAAGTGTCAGCCCCAGAAATAAATCAAGTTTCTTATGATAAATTATATCAGAATAATCTTTTTTGTCAAGTTAGTAAAAATGTGATTAAAAAAATGTGATAGGCCTAATGCATCAGTGTTTAGAGAGGCAATGAACAAGATATTCATGTAGAGTGGGAATGAAGACAGGACAAAATGATAAAAGCTCTGTGAAAGAAAAATGCAAATGAATTAATATTACCTGGTTTAATAGCATACTCAGAGAATGATAATTACAGAGAACATCACTTAGTTCAGGAATCTGACAGAAAGAACTCAAGGTATGACTTCTTAGTTTGTTTGCACTGCAGTAACAAAATGCCTGAGACTAGGTTATTCATGAGAAAAGAAATGCATTTCTTCCAGTTCCGGAGGCTGGGAAGTCTACAGTCAAGTCACCAGCAGATTTGGTGTCTGGTGAGGGCCTTGTTGCTCAGTCCTTACATGGCAGAAGGGTGGAAGGACAAAAGGCTCTAGCGTGCTCTCTTCAACCTCTTATATAAGAGTTCTTATTCCCATTCTGCCCTCATAACTTAACCACCTCCTGAAGGTTCCCACTTTTAAATACCATCACCTTGGTGATTAGCTTTCAACATGTGAATTTTGGAGAGACCCCCATGTTCAAACCAAGCATATGATCTGTGATATTTATTTGTTTTAAAATTGCAGACAACTTACTTAACTTTTCTAAGCCTCTGTTTCCTCAACTCTATAATAGGGATAATAAAAGTAATAATGAAAACTTTCTTCATATGGTGTTCCTGAAGTTTAAATAAAAAAAAAAAATCCTTTAAAGTCCTTAGCACAGACGTTTTTTAAAAAGAGCATTGCTTTCCAAAGAGAAATGCATCCTCTTCAAAAGGTGTGCATTCCCCATAATAGATTGCATAGTTCAGAAGTCCTTTTCATGGGGATGATACAGAAAAGAGTCAAATATCAGGTAGGTGGTTGGATGGAATGACCTTAATATCCCTTACCTATGATACTATCATTTTATGCCCAAGTTATTTGGCAGTTGGGATTCGAGGGATCTTTTGGCAGATTTCAAGTGTCCTCCACTGGGTAGTAAAAGGCTAGGAGGGTTGCACAATGGACCAGTTAGAAAGTCTTCCCATTCAAGTAAGAAACACCTCCACTCAGACTGGCTCAATTAATGAGAAAATATAATTATTTCAATCATAACAGTCCAGTAATATATTAAGATTAGTTGATTTAGGGCTTCAGAGATAACATCTAAGAATTTTCTTATTGCTACTTCTACCTTCAGGGTCAGCTTCATCCAAAAGTGGGTTTTCTTCATGGTCCTAAGATGGCTGCCAACAAGAAGTGGGGAATATGGTTTTGATTCACCTGAGCTTCTTCCTCTAACTGTCCTTCCCTTCAGTCCAGTTGAGCCATCCAAGGGTGGCTTACCTTCAGGAGATTAACAGTCGCCAGAGGATTTCAAGGCACTGACTGGCCTACACCAGTGAACAGAATCACCATTGTGGGAAATGTATGACTATGAGAGGCAGAAGTCAAGACCTAAACCAAGCACATGTCTTTAGAAAGGAAAAAGAAATCAGTGAATCCTGCCTAGGCAACCAGGCTCATTGTAGGTAATTACTTCAGAATTAAGAGATTAGATAAAAGATAATCAATGCTTTCCCTAAGACTAGGTGATCTAGATCTATAGAATAAGGTCAGGGCAGGAAAATAATTGGTCAAGTTCAGAAGGAAGCAAGGGTCCATTACCCAGATGTTTGAATAATTTCCTTCCATCCTAATAATATTTACGTAAAAGTGAAAAGATTAAGGAAAGCTCTAAAGAAATAATGCAAGTTAAATAAATAGTAATGGCACTTAATAGGTCATTTTTCAGTATGTATGATATAATTATAGTAGGAAAATATTTTTCTGAGTACTCACTTTGTGATAGTGCTGAACATCCTGCATAAATTATTTCATCAGTAGATAATTTTGGCTAAATAAGTGAAAAATGAATGAACCAATATGTTAATGAGAGACACCTATATAAAGGAAAAGCCACAAAATCATACCTCATTCAAGTTTTGCTTTTTTATACGATTGGTTAAAGAGGTTGTTAAAAATTAATTCAAATGTGAACCAGGCCGTGGAGAAGCCAAACACAGAAGTCATGTCTCAGTTTGAGAAAAACACACTTTACTGAAACTGAGATGAAGAGTTAGAGGAATCAGTGATAATTTGGAGGTAGCAAACATAATAATGCCCTATAGGCCGGGTGCACTGGCTCACGCCTGTAATCCCAGCACTTTCGGAGGTCGAGACGGGTTGAGCACAGGGTCAGGAGATCGAGACCATCCTGGCTAACACAGTGAAACCCCGTCTCTACTAAAAAATACAAAACATTAGCCAGTGTAGTGGTGGGCATCTGTAGTCCCAGCTACTCAGGAGGCAGAGGCAGGAGAATGGTGTGAACCTGGGAGGCAGAGCTTGCAGTGAGCTGAGATCGCGCCACTACACTCCAGCCTGAGTGACACAGTGAAACTCTGTCACACAAAAAAATTATAATAAAAAAATGCCTTATAATATTTTATAATAGCCCTCCACAAAATAAAACCTTTCAGACCAGTTTTCATGGTGGTTAAAACCAAATAACAAAAAAGTCACAAGAAAAGTTTTATTAAAATACATGAATGTTGGGGGGAGGAGCCAAGATGGCCAAATAGGAACAGCTCCGGTCCACAGCTCCCAGCGTGAGCGACGCAGAAGACAGGTGATTTCTGCATTTCCATCTGAGGTACCGTGTTCATCTCACTAGGGAGTGCCAGACAGTGGGCGCAGGTCAGTGGGTGAGTGCACCGTGCACCAGCCGAAGCAGGGGTGAGGCATTGCCTCACTCGGGAAGCGCAAGGGGTCAGGGAGTTCCCTTTCTAGGGGTGACAGACGGCACCTGGAAAATCGGGCCACTCCCACCCGAATACTGTGCTTTTCCAACGGGCTTAGGAAACGGTGCCCCAGGAGATTATAGGCCGCACCTGGCTCAGAGGGTCCTATGCCCACGGAGTCTTGCTGATTGCTAGCACAGCAGTCTGAGATCAAACAGCAAGTCCGCAGCGAGGCTGGGGGAGGGGCGCCCGCCATTGCCCAGGCTCACTTAGGTAAACAAAGCAGCCAGGAAGCTTGAACTGGGTGGAGCCCACCACAGCTCAAGGAGGCCTGCCTGCCTCTGTAGGCTCCACCTCTGGGGGCAGGGCACAGGCAAACAAAAAGACAGCAGTAACCTCTGCAGACTTAAATGTCCCTGTCTGACAGCTTTGAGGAGAGCAGTGGTTCTCCCAGCACGCAGCTGGAGATCTGAGAACTGGCAGACTGCCTCTTCAAGTGGGTCCCTGACCCCTGACCCCCGAGCAGCCTAACTGGGAGGCACCCCCCAGCAGGGGCAGACTGACACCTCACACGGCCGGCCAGGTACTCCAACAGACCTGCAGCTGAGGGTCCTGTCTGTTAGAAGGAAAACTAACAGAAAGGACATCCACACCAAAAACCCATCTGTACATCACCATCATCAAAGACCAAAAGTAGATAAAACCACAAAGATGGGGAAAAAACAGAGCAGAAAAACTGGAAACTCTAAAAAGCAGAGTACCTCTCCTCCTCCAAAGGAACGCAGTTCCTCACCAGCAACGGAACAAAGCTGGACAGAGAATGACTTTGACAAGCTGAGAGAAGAAGGCTTCAGATGATCAAATTATTCCGAGCTACGGGAGGATATTCAAACCAAAGGCAAAGAAGTTGAAAACTTTGAAAAAACTTTAGACGAATGTATAACTAGAATAACCAATACAGAGAAGTGCTTAAAGGAGCTGATGGAGCTGAAAACCAAGGCTCGAGAACTACGTGAAGAATGCAGAAGCCTCAGGAGCCGATGCAATCAAATGGAAGAAAGGGTGTCAGCCCTGGAAGATGAAATGAATGAAATGAAGCGAGAAGGGAAGGTTAGAGAAAAAAGAATAAAAAGAAATGAGCAAAGCCTCCAAGAAATGTGGGACTATGTGAAAAGACCAAATCTACGTCTGATTGGTGTACCTGAAAGTGACGGGGAGAATGGAAACAAGTTGGAAAACACTCTGCAGGATATTATCCAGGAGAACTTCCCCAATCTAGCAAGGCAGGCCAACATTCAGATTCAGGAAATACAGAGAACGCCACAAAGATACTCCTCGAGAAGAGCAACTCCAAGACACATAATTGTCAGATTCACCAAAGTTGAAATGAAGGAAAAAATGTTAAGGGCAGCCAGAGAGAAAGGTCGGGTTACCATCAAAGGGAAGCCCATCAGACTAACAGCGGATCTCTTGGCAGAAACCCTACAAGCCAGAAGAGAGTGGGGGCCAATATTCAACATTCTTAAAGAAAAGAATTTTCAACCCAGAATTTCATATCCAGCCAAACTAACCTTCATAAGTCAAGGAGAAATAAAATACTTTACAGACAAGCAAATGCTGAGAGAATTTGTCACCACCAGGCCTGCCCTAAAAGAGCTCCTGAAGGAAGCGCTAAACATGGAAAGGCACAACCGGTACCAGGCACTGCAAAATCATGCCAAAATGTAAAGACCAGTGAGACTAGGAAGAGACTGCATCAACTAACGAGCAAAATAACCAGCTAACATCACAATGACAGGATCAAATTCACACATAACAATATTAACTTTAAATGTAAATGGACTAAATGCTCCAATTAAAAGACACAGACTGGCAAATTGGATAAAGACTCAAGACCCATCAGTGTGCTGTATTCAGGAAACCCATCTCACGTGCAGAGACACACATAGGCTCAAAATAAAAGGATGGAGGAAGATCTACCAAGCAAATGGAAAACAAAAAAAGGCAGGGGTTGCAATCCTAGTCTCTGATAAAACAGACTTTAAACCAACAAAGATCAAAAGAGACAAAGAAGGCCATTACATAATGGTAAAGGGATTAATTCAACAAGAAGAGCTAACTATCCTAAATATATATGCACCCAATACAGGAGCACCCAGATTCATAAAGCAAGTCCTGAGTGACCTACAAAGAGACTTAGACTCCCACACATTAATAATGGGAGACTTTAACACCCCACTGTCAACATTAGACAGATCAATGAGACAGAACGTCAACAAGGATACCCAGGAATTGAACTCAGCTCTGCACCAAGCGGACCTAATAGACATCTACAGAACTCTCCACCCAAATCAACAGAATATACATTTTTTTCAGCACCACACCACACCTATTCCAAAATTGACCACATACTTGGAAGTAAAGCTCTCCTCAATAAATGTAAAAGAACAGAAATTATAACAAACTATCTCTCAGATCACAGTGCAATCAAGCTAGAACTCAGGATTAAGAATCTCACTCAAAACTGCTCAACTACATGGAAACTGAACAACCTGGTCCTGAATGACTACTGGGTACATAACGAAATGAAGGCAGAAATAAAGATGTTCTTTGAAACCAACGAGAACAAAGACACAACATACCAGAATCTCTGGGATGCATTCAAAGCAGTGTGTAGGGGGAAATTTATAGCACTAAATGCCCACAAGAGAAAGCAGGAAAGATCCAAAATTGACACCCTAACATCACAATTAAAAGAACTAGAAAAGCAAGAGCAAACACATTCAAAAGCTAGCAGAAGGCAAGAAATAACTAAAATCAGAGCAGAACTGAAGGAAATAGAGACACAAAAAACCCTTCAAAAAATTAATGAATCCAGGAGCTGGTTTTTTGAAAGGATCAACAAAATTGATATACCGCTAGCAAGATTAATAAAGAAAAAAAGAAGAATCAAATAGATGCAATAAAAAATGATAAAGGGGATATCACCACTGATCCCACAGAAATACAAACTACCATCAGAGAATACTACAAACACCTCTATGCAAATAAACTAGAAAATCTAGAAGAAATGGATAAATTCCTCAACACATGCACCCTCCCAAGACTAAACCAGGAAGAAGTTGAATCTCTGAATAGACCAATAACAGGAGCTGAAATTGTGGCAATAATCAATAGCTTACCAACCAAAAAAAGTCCAGGACCAGATGGGTTCACAGCCGAATTCTACCAGAGGTACAAGGAGGAACTGGTACCATTCCTTCTGAAACTATTCCAATCAATAGAAAAAGAGGGAATCCTCCCTAACTCATTTTATGAGGCCAGCATCATCCTGATACCAAAGCCGGGCAGAGACACAACAAAAAAAGAGAATTTTAGACCAATATCCTTGATGAACATTGATGCAAAAATCCTCAATAAAATACTGGCAAACAGAATCCAGCAGCACATCAAAAAGCTTATCCACCATGATCAAGTGGGCTTCATCCCTGGGATGCAAGGCTGGTTCAATATACGCAAATCAATAAATGTAATCCAGCATATAAACAGAATCAAAGACAAAAACCACATGATTATCTCAATAGATGCAGAAAAGGCCTTTGACAAAATTCAACAACCCTTCATGCTAAAAACTCTCAATAAATTAGGTATTGATGGGATGTATCTCAAAATAATAAGAGCTATCTATGACAAATCCACAGCCAATATCATACTGAATGGGCAAAAACTGGAAGCATTCCCTTTGAAAACTGGCACAAGACAGGGATGCCCTCTCTCACCACTTCTATTCAACATAGTGTTGGAAGTTCTTGCCAGGGCAATTAGGCAGGAGAAGGAAATAAAGAGTATTCAATTAGGAAAAGAGGAAGTCAAATTGTCCCTGTTTGCAGATGACATGATTGTATATCTAGAAAAACCCATTGTCTCAGCCCAAAATCTCCTTAAGCTGATAAGCAACTTCAGCAAAGTCTCAGGGTACAAAATCAATGTACAAAAATCACAAGCATTCTTATACATCAATAACAGACATACAGAGAGCCAAATCATGAGTGAACTCCCATTCACAATTGCTTCAAACAGAATAAAATACCTAGGAATCCAACTTACAAGGGATGTGAAGGACCTCTTCAAGGAGAACTACAAACCACTACTCAAGGAAATAAAAGAGGATACAAACAAATGGAAGAACATTCCATGCTCATGGGTAGGAAGAATCAATATCGTGAAAATGGCCATCCTTCCCAAGGTAATTTACAGATTCAATGCCATCCCCATGAAGCTACCAATGACTTTCTTCACGGAATTGGAAAAAATACTTTAAAGTTCATATGGAACCAAAAAAGAGGCTGCATCGCCAAGTCAATCCTAAGCCAAAAGAACAAAGCTGGAGGCATCACACTATCTGACTTCAAACTATACTACAAGGCTACAGTAACCAAAACAGCATGGTACTGGTACCAAAACAGAGATATAGATCAATGGAACAGAACAGAGCCCTTAGAAATAATGCCACATATCTACAACTATCTGATCTTTGACAAACCTGAGAAAAACAAGCAATGGGGAAAGGATTCCCTATTTAATAAATGGTGCTGGGAAAACTGGCTAGCCATATGGAGAAAGCTGAAACTGGATCCCTTCCTTACACCTTATACAAAAATCAATTCAAGATGGATTAAAGACTTAAATGTTAGACCTAAAACCATAAAAACCCTAGAAGAAAACCTAGGCATTACCATTCAGGACATAGGCATGGGCAAGGACTTCATGTCTAAAACACCAAAAGCAATGGCCACAAAAGCCAAAATTGACAAATGAGATCTAATTAAACTAAAGAGCTTCTGCACAGCAAAAGAAACTACCATCAGAGTGAGCAGGCAACCTACAAAATGGGAGAAAATTTTTGCAACCTACTCATCTGACAAAGGGCTAATATCCAGAATCTACAATGAACTCCAACAAATTTACAAGAAAAAAACAAACAACCCCATCAAAAAGTGGGCGAAGGACATGAACAGACACTTCTCAAAAGAAGACATTTATGCAGCCAAAAAACACATGAAAAAATGCTCACCATCACTGGCCATCAGAGAAATGCAAATCAAAACCACAATGAGACACCATCTCACACCAGTTAGAATGGCAATCATTAAAAAGTCAGGAAACAACAGGTGCTGGAGAGGATGTGGAGAAATAGGAACACTTTTACACTGTTGGTGGGACTGTAAACTAGTTCAACCCTTGTGGAAGTCAGTGTGGCGATTCCTCAGGGATCTAGAACTAGAAATTCCATTCGACCCAGCCATCCCATTACTGGGTATATACCCAAAGGAGTATAAATCATGCTGCTATAAAGACACATGCACACGTATGTTTATTGCGGCATTATTCACAATAGCAAAGACTTGGAACAAACCCAAATGTCCAACAATGATAGACTGGATTAAGAAAATGTGGCACATATACACCATGGAATACTATGCAGCCATAAAAAATGATGAGTTCATGTCCTTTGTAGGGACATGGATGAAATTGCAAATCATCATTCTCAGTAAACTATCGCAAGAACAAAAAACCAAACATCACATATTCTCACTCATAGGTGGGAATTGAACAATGAGAACACATGGACACAGGAAGGGGAACATCACACTTCGGGGACTGTTGTGGGGTGGGGGGAAGGGGGAGGGATAGCATTGGGAGATATACCTAATGCTAGATGACGAGTTGGTGGGTGCAGCGCACCAGCATGGCACAGGTATACATATGTAACTTACCTGCACATTGCGCACATGTACCATAAAACCTAAAGTATAATAATAATTAAAAAAATAAAAATAAAAAAAAAGAAAAACAAAAAACAAAACAACAACAACAACAAAAAAGAAACAATAAGTGCTTAAATCAAACGTTTTGTCAGAAAAATAAAAACTTTAATGCCTTTTAGTTTACGTGACTTTAGTAATCCCTGGGAAATAAAGATGGTCTTAAAGATTATTAGTAAAATAAAAATGTCTATAAAATTTAAACATTTGAAAAAAAAATAAAAAATACATGAATGTTTTTCCCCTTGGAAAAGTCCACAAGGTTTTGCAATAGAACCTCAAAAATTCTCAATGTCTTGGTCCCTATTTTCTAGATTTGTACTTAAATCTACCATATAACTGTTATGTTCTTTTGTTATTAATACGGAATTTTATTAATTATAATTATACCAAGTTTGGTAAAATAAAAGCAAAACATCAAATGAAGGTCGGATGCATATTACATATAGCTAACACCAATGGGCTCTGAATTTTTTGTTTCCCACAGCCTCCATTCTGCCAGCTCTGGGGTTCTATTGCCATTTCTTTCCAAATTATATTTGCTCTCTGTCAATGTCCACTGGCAGTTTGACAAAGTGCTGAATCTGCAGAAACCATGGCATGCTGTGCAACAGCTCCCATAGCAGATTTCTGACAGATTTTCTTCCCCTGCAGTAATAAGGCTTGTGCTACATTTTGTGAACAGGGACATAGATTAGTTAATATTTCCAAAGCATTTTGAAGATGAAAAGTGCCACATACGTACTGATTTTTACTAATAATTTCTCTTGCTGTAAGGATCAAAATAAGCTCAGAAACATATTAAGCCCTACTCACAGAAGCATTAACACTTTGCTAAGATTGTCAGAATGCCCAACAAAGACAAAACATTGCATTTGCCTTCACATTTGACAACATTTGATAAAACTGACAAATCAATGCTCTGGAAAAAAAACCTCAGCATTTATCACAGTCATAATTTATTTGAATCATGGATAAAGTGCTAACAGAGATTCTGCATACGTTGACAACATTGTGGATAGTCACCTGAGAATTACATAGCACAGTCTCAATACTTAGTTCAAAATCCTTTAACTAAAATGAGCGTTTGTCTTTCTGTATATTTATCTTTTATTTCACAGTTGAGACTTCACTAAACCAAAGGTTCCCAACTGACAAGGACAGGCCCAATTAGTAAAAAGGTCTTAAGGCTCAGGTTAAAATGACCAATTCTTGACCACATCTCAAAGTACTAAATCAAAATCTTCAGAAATGAATCTAGAACGTTTGTATTTTAAACAGGAGTTCCCATTGTTTTGGCTTTTGAGTTGGGCATTAGAAACCTCTATTAGCTAATTCCTACACTTCTGAAAGAGTTTCTGGTTTCTGATAGCCTATACTTCTTTTACTCTTAAACAAGAAGTTAGGTGTGGTTCCCTTATTCCTAAGATTTGGATTAAATTGGTTCGAATCATAGGAAATTGAAATTTTGTGGAATTTATGTATCTTCTTCTTACCACCAATTAACATTCTAACTTTAGAAAAACCTTTCTTTTCTTCATGTCTTTGGTTATTTCTCTGTTTCCATCCTTGCTTGCTACAAATGTTTGGTGATATCAAACCCACAAATTCCACCTATAGTCTTCAGTACAGCTGCACCCTTTGATTTCTACAGTAGCCCTGATTCTTGCTCTGGCACTGCACTAACTTCTTGCTTTTAACTATTTTAAATTCAGACAAAAGACTTAACTTAGGCCTTTGAGGATATTCTGTCTGTTCAGTTGAATTTTGTGTTTTCACCTTGTCTACTTTTACTGTTTCATCTCATTTTTCTTTAAAGTACTATCTGTCAATGTATCTTTGTTTTATTTATTTTCATCCACCTTTTTGTTCTTTCCTTTTCAAATGTGGAACAAGAGGTGCAGGCATCAGATGAACAGTCAGGTGCATTGCTGGCCTACGCCAGATCAGTACAGTCAACCCCACTCACAAACTAGGCTCCTGTTGGTACAACAGCATCACCTTTACCTCATTTCCAGAACAATGCAGAGGTATCATGGTAGAGATAAAAATGCGTAAGATCTAGGATAAGAAAGTCTATCTTTAATCCCTGTTTAGCCCCTATTAACTGTGACCTCAAACAAGAAATTGACTCCCTGACTTTGTAAAGGAAAGGTAATAATAAAATCTTTGTCTACTTCCTGGGATGATTATCAGGGTCAGATCAAATTATGGATCTAAAAGAGCCTTAAAAACTTGTTAAGTGGCTGTTATTCACACAAGAAAATCTGTAAATTAAAAAGCCATAGTTTTAACAAAAATAAGCACTGGGAATTGACTAATTTCTTCCATCTATCTCTGGATAAAGAAAGGATCAGCTGGAAAAGGGTAGAGAAAGGCAACACTTCACTGCATGAGAAGCAGGACTGTGTGAGGACTGAGCTGAAGCCAACACAACAGAAAGCAGAGTGGTAAGAAAAATGGGTGGCATTATTGGGCCACGGGATCAGGCTTGACTGACACAGCCGTACCTTGGGACTTTTCAGATAAGTGAGCCAACACACGCTTTGTTTTAATACTGGCTTTAGTTACATGTTTTATCACTCATGAGAGATAATAACATAAGGAATCATAACTGGTTAAGCGCATCTGTTAGTTGTGAGTACTAAAGCACTTGTTGGATCTGGTATTTAGAAAGATAGATCCAAATAATTTGACTGAAGAATAAGGTTATCATTGCTAAAAACATGTTCACAAATTTCAAATATGCTCATACAATTCAACTTAGAAAGGATGAATGAGGACCTCCCTGGGGAGGATTATAATTTGGAATGCCACAGAACTGGGCCCCTTACTAAAATATCCTTTATAAGAAAAATGAGGGTCTCAGATAAAGCTATTCCACTGTTGACCATTGCTAAACATCTACCCTATTTTTTATCTGCACTTGTGGAAAATTTTCACCTTACTGAGAAGATATCTGAGAACAATGCAAGCCTTTGTCAGCAGTATTGATCTACAGTTAGCCTTTGATTCTATAGACAGGACTCACTATATGCCAAGCTATGTGATCTCAGCACAGATCTCAGGCTATGAAGATTCCTTCAAAGTCTGAAGCATAATACCACTGGGAGAATCAGAGTAGGTAGGAATGGACTCTCCACATTAAATTCCAATCAAAATCCAAGAAAGATATTTGTGTCCTAACTGTACTTCTTTTTAATTTATTTCAAAATAATGTGATACAACTTTCAATTGATCTGAATGAATACCCTTCTGCCACAGGACACAAGACAAGCACTTACTTCTGTACTGATAACATAGGTTTCTCATTATTAGGTTGCAAGAGATGCCTTAATAATCTACCAAGCCTTCTGGCTACACACTGTCAGTTTAATATCTACTGTGCCAAAACCAAAATTATTTTAGATAGACACTCCAACATGCAGATAGAAAATATGAGTGAAGTCTATGTAACAAAATGATTAATTTGGCTATCTGGGCTAAGTGGTAGGGTAGTACAACTTGCATTTAACAGTTCAAGAAGCCTATAAACATTCATTTATTACACACATCTGTATGTTTTTAAAAAAATAGATTTCCAGTGCCAGATTCTGTGCTAGGAAAGCCCTGTGGCTGCTTGGTGATTAAGATTCAGCCCTTGCCCTTAAGAAGCTTATATTTTAAGGTGAAATGTCAGGATTATATAAATTGTATAAAATTCACACTATAATATGGAGACTAAGGCAAGAAAAAATAAAACTATTGCATATTTTCTTTGATAAGACAATAAATAGCAATGCGTGATGTGCCTAGTTTATTATAATGCACAAAGTTAACAAGTATTCTTAACCGACAAGTATTTAATCTTTTATTTTAGTAATTTTTGTACATGTTTCTTATTTCAAGTATCCTCATATCTTTTTGATTTTTAAAATTATTTTGAAGCATAGATAACATAATTTGTGTTTCTGCATAACAGTTTCACTTGCCTTATGAGGTCGCCCCTTGCATAATTTATATTCCATTCATTGAAAAACCAAATACATGAGAACATTTGTTATAAACAAGGGAAAGAGAAAGTGATACAGTTTACCCCATGAGTACATAAGGCCAGTCATCAAGCTTAGTTCAAAACCGTTTGAGAAGGTGACGTTTGACAGAATCCTTCATAATATTCCTTTGAACAAGGTAGAGAAATGAGGTCTAGCAACAGTACCCACAGTAGACTAATAGAAGGCTACACAAAGTGGTGACTCCTGGATTATGTTCAATCTAGAAACCAGCCTCTGAGGGCACATCTTAGAAGGTGTCCTGGGTATTGTCCTGTGAAATGTTTTTAATCATACATCAGATGAAGCCACAGAATCTGTATCTAAGATATTTTTGAGATGCTGTAATTTAAGAGGAATAACTAAATTATTGGATAGTGGAATCAGGATATTTAAAGTTTTCATTTAAATTCTATGCACCTCTGTTTTGTTCAACAATTAAATATAAAAATACAGGCTGGAAGAAACAGTAATTAATTGCAGTTTGGGTAAAAATGCAAGAGGTTTAGGTAAACATGAAAGTAATTTGAGCCAGAGGTATCATATTGTTCCAAAAAAGGTAACAATGCTGTAAGGGGAGCTTTCCATGCCTTTATTTAGGTCATGGAGTTAAGCCCAAAAGTGTGCAGGAAATGGGAGCAGGAGTGGTGATGAGTCCCCAAAACCATACCTGTAAAATGTGGAATGTGGAATGTTTAGCCTGGAGAGAGAGAAGTATGCTTGACTGAAATCTTCAAATATGTGAAAGTCTACTGTGTGTAAGGGGAAGTAGACTTATTCTTGGAATTTCCAGAGGTAGAAACTAGTATGAGTAAAAGAGAGAGTCAGATATGACTCCTTATCAGGAGGATATTTAAAATGATATGGACTGGTAAATGGATTTCCTTCTAAGAAGTGAGCATTGGGGAAATGATAAAATGTTTAATGACCATTTGCCAAGGATGTTGTGGAAAATTTCTTAATTGTGAAAAAATTAGGATGACATGACTCTGAAATTTTTTTCTAACTGTAAGGATTTATCGCTTTATATTTTACCTGATTCTTGGTATATATAATAGGCCCCAGGTAAATATCTGCTCCCAATTATGCTCTTGTAAGTACTAATGAACATGTCTCTTTTTTTTGAGGGACAGACCCTCAGATCTTACGCCTCTGTTCCTGCTTGGTCTTTGTATCTATTCCATAGGCTAGAGGTATTATCAACACAAGATACTAAGAATATCTTAGCAACTGATAGACTCCCTCCCTGTGTAACCAAAACCAAAACAAGACGAACAAAAACATAAGAAACAAATTTGGAGTTACGTGTTTTCTAAAACGTGTGTAACAGTTTTTCATACTTAGGAGACTAAAAGAACAGCCTTTTTCCAAGTTGATAAGGAAGTTTGGAGGACAATGGTTTTTACTCCAATAATTCCTTTGATATTCGCCCTAACCGAAAACCATGTCAACAATGCATAGAGCCAACAAATCATTTTACATGAAACAACCAATGCCCTTGGCTATTTTTTTCACTTCCAAGATTATCTGCCTAAAGTTTCATATTCCTCAATGCTTTGTCAGTTTTTAGCATTACTTCCAAACTCTATGTTCCATATTCTGCAATACATTTTTTCCACTTATTCTTCACTGGCAAACTCCTACTTAACTCCCGCTACCTTGCTTAATTTTCCTGTCTCCTACAAAGTTTTGCCGAGCTTCCCTGGGTAGAAATGCTTATTCCAGCTTTGACATCAATAGCTTCCTTCAAAACTCTACTATGGCACTTGTGATGCATTATTCACGTGTGAGTCTTCCCATCTAGGTTAAAAATGTTTTCTTGAATACAATTTCACTTTGTTAATTTTTATGTCCTCTTCAGAACCCAACATGAGGGCACCTAGGACACTACAGGCATTAAACAAAAAACAGGAGAAATGACTGAAGCAATACATACAGTAGATGAGTAGATATAGGAAGAAATAAGAAAAACTACATATAGGAATTATGAACTTAAAATTATGGCAAAATATTATTACATGGAATAAAAACACACCTAAAGGAAATATGGTACACAGGATATCTGAAAAGAAACTAAATTTTTGTGCTCTGCTATTATCCACTGTCACTTATGGGAGTAAACATTAAATGATGGATATCTTATCAGCTAATTTGTCTAATTCTAGGGAAGGTATTCAGATAAGAGAAGTACGCAGATAATAAAATTTTACTTGTTTTATCTATTAAATTTTCATTCTTTCCCAACAAGAAAATTATAAACAAAACTGAGTAATTTCAATCACTTTAAGGCCACATGTATGTTTGTTCATCTTTGCATCTGAGTCCATATATGTAGGAAACAACAAATACTTGGTAAATGCATTCATTGATTATTATGCATTCTGTGACAGGTTTCTTCTCTCCTTTCTTTAGCTAGCACTTCTATTAAAAATGTCTTCCTAGGCCGGGCATAGTGGCTCATGCCTGTAATCCCAACACATTGGGAGGCCGAGGTGGGCAGATGGCTTGATCCCAGAGGTTCAAGACTAGAATGGTCAACATGGCAAAACCCTGTCTCTACAATAAAAAAAAAAAAAAAAAAATGCAAAAATTAGCCAGGCATGGTGGCACATGTCTGTAGTCCCAGCTACCAGAGAGGCTGAGGTGGGAGGATGGTTTGATCCATGAAGGCAGAGGTGACAGTGAGCTGAGATTGCGCCACTGTGCTCCATCCTGGGCAACAAAGTGAGACTCTGTCTCAATAAATAAATAAATAAATATTTTCCATGACCTCCTCTTTCAAATTACTGTCTTCATAGATGAAGAAATTAAATAATATGGTTACAATTGTGTGTGTAATAACATTTTTTAAACTCTGAATTTTGTGCTTTTCAGTGTATTAAAGTCAGAGCTTTACTTGGATGTTTTCTTGATGGTTACTAGTATTGCTTATTTTTAGTCATTGCTACCTCTCTTTTGTTTGATATTGTTTGAAATCTGACTGAAGCATGAATGTTTTCAGGTATCTATTGCAATCAGGTACCTACATGAGAAGAAAGTATTGTTACTGTAGTTCTTCAGACAGAATCTTCTGATTTCTGCATAAAAGTGTTGTTGGTGAATACCAGTATTTCTAGAAAGTTTAACTCCTTATATGTAGATTTGAAAAATAACCTATTATTTTCTCTGAATGAATACAAATAAATTTTAATACCATTGAGCATAAAAAACAAGAGCCATACATAACGGTTAACAAAATTTTTGTGACATTACTAATTAAAGTTTCACATATTTCACTGCAAATATGGGCAATATTATGTGATGGGAATATTATCTATAGAACTATGCTGTGGTGGGTATATGTTTTCTCAGAAAGAACGTTGCCTAGGCTGTATCACTTAGCAGCATAATGTTATTTGAAATGTAAATAGTAGGTGCTACACGGGGTACTTGTTGAACTGGACACATTCTTATTTGAGAGCATTTTAATCAGTGAAATTCATGGAGTAGCGGTATAACACCCTTATGATACCTATGCATTTGGTGTTATACAGGCAGCAGTACTGTTGTATGCTTGTTGATTGCTGAAGTGAGAGGTATGCCACACGTTATGTGTTACTTTCTTAGCAGCTGAAGAACACTCTAAACGCTATACTGGAGATGAAATACTATGTCTCCTGAGCAAATCACATGACTCTCACTTCCTTAACACTTATAACACATGTCATAAATGGATTTCAACTATATCTCACACTTCAGATGCGCTTTATAATTTTGTTTATACATTCAAGCCATAAGGTGTTGCAAAACAAGTTAAAGGAACTCTTCTTATTAAGGTTACAGAGATAACTCTTAGGTAAGAGAAAATCTACATAAGTGAACCAAAGAATTCGTCTCTATTTCATTCCAGGTCTAAATTCAGTGCCATTTGGAAGTCATTTATATTTTAATGGCTTTGCATGTGCTTTTATTCCTATGTATTTGCACTATATTAAATTATTTTAGTAGTTGCAAGTGAGACCCTGTGTGTTTGAAATTATTTGCCAGCTTCTTGGAATATAAAGTTAAACACAGGAAAATTAATAACATGATCAAAAAAAGAGATACGTTGTTAATTGAGTGACTTTAGATGTGCCAATGCTATTCATTTCTTGTCTACTTAATCCTAACAACAATTCTATAAGATACATAGTGTTATCTCTAACCTACATACAAGGAAACTGGGCTTTAGAGATGAGTGGCCTGCTCCAAATCACAAGGAGTTGTACAAGGATTTGAACCAGTACTACTTTTCCCTACATCACAAGGCAATAATCTCTGCCCAGTGCTATGCCTGAGAATAATATAACAAATATGTATGAAAATATGTTTCATTCTAATGCTGCTTAATATTGATTTAAAGAAAAGGCTAAAAATATACCCAATTACTTTATGTTACTCTAACGTGTGAGATTGTTTGTTCCATATTTATTGACAGAGAAATATAGAAAAACAGTGAAAGGGGAGACAGTAAATGTTAATCCTGACTTTATACCCATCTCGAGCCAATACTTTGTCTAGCTTTAAGATCTTTTGAAAGTTTGAACAATGATCAAATGACACTCCTCAACCAAATTGGCAGGAGCTTTCCTGGATCATCTTGTTAGTGTGCTCTTGAAGGGCATCCTGACCTATGTTGCTTCAAGTGTCCAGAAAGCATCAATTTTCTACCTTGATTTTCTCTGATTATTGGCAATTTTCTCTGCTAGGGGCGTTCGGGTGATGAGACAAACTTAATGTGATTGGCCATGTTAACAAAGTGAGAACATTCCAGTCACTCAGTATGTACCTCATTAGTATCACTCTTTCGTAATTCATGAAACAATACCTTGAAATATACAAAAGAACCTTATCATAAGGTAGAAAACACTTGCTTGTTTGTTCTCACCCAAATCATGGTCTGTAGTATATTATTTGATGATAAAAGTCTAAAAAGACTTTTTTCTTTATCTTTATTCCTAGGTCCCTCTGCAATTTTTTTTATTATCCTTTCATACTTGGAAGTCTTTATTTCATCAACCAACATAGTATAAGTATTTAATATTTAAATCTCTTTTAGTTATATATTGCTACGCACAGCAAAATAAAGAGCCATAAAAATCTTGAAAAAAGATTTCAAAGGCATAGTCTTCCAATTTATTTTAAAATATAGTTACTTATTTGTCAATAAAACAGGAAGCTGTATTTATAATTTGGAGTAACTAGTAGGAAATATTGTCATTTGATAACAGCAGAGAGTATTTATTTCATTATAAATTTTCTAGCTTTGGCAAGAACCTTAAATAGCATTAAGCTTTGAAAAATGGCCAAGAATGTATTTAAAAGCATAGAGAGTATATACCTAAAAACAGATAATAAAGCTTAATGTAGACTAATGCTTGACTACATAGTCAAACTAGTATACTGTGTATCTGGAATAAAATACCATTATTCATAAAATGGCTGTATAAGTAGGCTCCAAGTAGAGTCAGATAAATGGCACTATATAAATTCATAAAACCTGATGGATTACTATTGACAATTATCATCAAGCTTTATTTTACCTACAAAAGAAAATAATTTTTAAAAATGGCATGCTGTTGGTTGCCACAAATGTCACCTATTTTTCTTGAGAAATGTCATCGCAAATCAGCTTTTAATACTCATCAAACATCTCTACTTAGTTTTACCTATTTAGATGATATGCTAAAGGATTCTGGAAATTTTAAATAATTGAAAAAGAAGAAAGTGTTGCAGAGGAGAGGTCTTTATAAGAGTAATAAACTAAAAAATATTCTTTTTTAGACCTTATCATCTTTCATGAAATATTCAGAAAAAATTTTGATTAAATAAGTTTACAATTAATAGTTAAATATTTAGGGACAATGTACTAACTAAGCTGTGGAAACAGTACAAGTATTTAAGAATGTTGACTGGTGGTGAGGAAATGTCAGCTGCCAATAAATATTAAAAGGCGAAAGAACAGGACTTTAAACAGAGCTTACTTAGCTATGGGTCTCCTCCCCACACACAAAAACTCCCTGACTGGCAGATAGGCTACAGTTCCTAAGACTTTGGCTCTTCACTCTAAAAGAGTTAGCTTTCCACCAGAAAAGATCCTCAGGACCCACAATTCATACTGCCAGCTGAGAATCCACCCTGGGGGACAAGGTAAGCAGACACTGAGGCAGCTGGGCCATCCTGGCCCTAATTCCCCCAGCAGTGTCCACACTGAGCACTGCTGCCATTGTAGAAGGCAGTCATTGGCTCATCTGCAGGGTGTCTTGTGCTGCATGAAGTGAACAGGAGGGTGTTCGCATTGGGGACATGGCTGGGCAGGACAGTGGACATTCTCCTAGGCAGTTGCTCTCCCAGGCAGCTGCTCCCCCAAGCACATTATCCACTTCTTTCAGCTTTGGATCCTTCCAATTTGTGATCTTATAGGTGATACTGTACTGGAAGGGCAGGTGTTGTAGGTGGAGCAGTGACAACACTGTCCCTCCTCCAGGATCAACTCATTTTCCCAGCCTGGGCAAAACAGCATTATTGTCTCAGACTCCGACTCACAGGCTCCAGCTCCCAGCCAGAAAATATTCTTTAAATAATTTTATAATTCCCTGATTGTATTCTAAAAATTTTATAGGAAATATTTTGCTCTCTAGTAGAAAGTCAGTCATTAGATTGAATGCTGAACCAAAAATTCGAATATCTATTTGTGTTATCAGGATGGCTGTCTATAATATTTTAAGTTAGGTTAATTCCTCTTTCATTGTATTATATACAAAATTGTGGTGTTTATAGTTGCAAAAATTGTTTTAATATTCTAGTTTATAAGATTATGATATCTATGAATTTTAAAAATATTTAGAAGTAGATAAAGCTTATATTTTATTTGACTATATTAATTATTTTAGAAGAAATATTTTAGAGATCATAAATTTAATTTTGGAAACATATTTTTGAAACACATTTTTGACAGGTTTTCTCAAGAAATAATACTTGAAAAAAAATTAGTTGCTTGCTGGCATTAGCACATGGGTTGAAAGCTGTGTGAATGTTTATTAAAGTGTAGTAGCAAATAACAGTTTATCAAGTTGATTGGAAGGATCCTGTATGTGTCACTGGGATTGTTGTTAGGTCCAGTTAGGCTCTTTTAACAGCTTCATCAATGATCAGGCAGAAGAAAGAGACAACATGTTAATTAAATCTCTGGAGCTATTATGCCCAAGTATCAATCTATAAAAATTGTCAGCCCAGAGTGCTTAGTTCAAATATGCTCAGAAATAAACTTTAAAACAAAAGACTGCTACAGAATTTGTATTTCAACAAAAATGTAATGGAATAATGTTTTAAATTTTGTATTGCAGAGATACTTTCTAAATTATCAAAGAAATTGGACAAAGGTGACTTTTTGTTTAAATGTAATCAATATCCTTAATGTGTTTTTATTTGCCCATAGAGAGGAAAGTGAAAATTTTATAAGGTGTGCAGAGAAATTGCAGACAAATAATCACATGCAGACTTAGACCACAAAACTCGTTTGTTGTTGACCATCAGCTTTTCTGTATAGCTAAGGACTATGAACCCTCACGGCATTGCCAGTTTTGCTTCACTCTTTGAACAATGCTGACTATAGCTCATGGGCCTGGAAGAAAGTAAGTCCTTCCAATAATCTAGAGCAAGATGGACAGCCCAGAACCTCTCTGCTAATCTGGGCTAATGTAGCAGCTCAGTTATAAAATTGAGTTCCTGCTGTCTTCCTGAGTCTAACTTGAAGCTCTTTCTTTTCCACCTTTCTCCCCTGTGCTTGCTTTAGTCCCATCTTTATAATATGATGGCCCTCCAGTTGCTGTGGCATGAGTGAGTTTTTCCTTCTTCCTACTAATCATACATCCCCTTCTCACTCTAGGAACCGGAAATTTCTGTTTCTGCATCCCAGTCTCTGCTTCATGCTGACAGACACCTGTGACACTATTTATGTGGCTGCCTATCTGCTTCCCTGAATAGAAATATCTCTAGCTGCTCCAACATTCCATTTTCTTGTGTTCTATCTTCATGCTTGTTGAAATAGTCTATTATTCAATCTTTCTAATAGCAACAATTTACTACCACAAATGATGAGTAACATATACATAAGTGTAACAACTAATAAACAAAATTACAAAGAAATGTTTCCTTAATTTTAATACAAAATAGCAATGTGAATTTATTTCACTATTATCATTAGATGTACATATGAATTTTAAATGGAATATTCCACATTAAAAAAATCCTAAGTGAACGTAACATATTTATTTGCTATTAGGCCAGTCTCATTTACTAATTTCATTAAGGGAATACATGTATTGTTTTAATCTGAATAAATTTTCTAATATTTGAAATTTTTCTGATTGGGGCAATTTTCCATTACATCCAGGCTTTTTAGTAGTAATTAATTAGAATTTTGCACTCAGTAATATGCTATGTATCAGTGCTATTTTAAAAGTGATAATCTAATAGTACTAATTCTTTTGTTGGGAAATAAGGCAGAAGAAGTATCCTATTGCTCACCAGTCCCTGCTCCACATAATATGCCTGGGCACCTACCAATTTATTATCATACTTCAGCCATGCTTATCTATCCAAATGGATCTTTTCTGGGCATGAAGCATGTAAGAACTCTTCAGTTCTCTATTAAGCTATCTTCTTGGCATCCTTTGCCTATTGTCCAAATGCTTTATAAGGCCAGTTACCCTTCCTTCCCAAATATCCTTCTTGAATTTGTTCTCATATCTTACTATCTATGGGAATCCTGCTTTCTGACTTCCACAATTCTGAATTTTATATGCATTGCTGTGAGTGTAAATATTTAACAACCAGCTCTCCTAGAGAAGCAAAAGCCCCAATTCATACCATTTAGTAGTTTTAATGACAGAAACGTCCACCACCATGGACAATTTCAAGCTACCAAAGTGACTTCCCTAATTAGGAGTTAGGACATGTATGTTATTTATTGCTGCCTAAAAAAACTAGTCAGCTAGTTTAACAGCTTAACAGCTTAAAAGAACACATATTTATTATATCACAGTTTCAGTTGGTCAGAAATCCAGGGTCTCTCAAAAGACTGCAGGCAAGGTGCCAGCCAGGGCTTTCGTCTCAAATGAAGGTTTAAATGAGCTAGTATACAGTTTCAAGTTCACTCATGTGGTTGTTGGAAGAATTCAGTCTTCTTAACGTCATCATTTCTATGTGCTTATTGCCCACTTGATGAAATCCTCTTCCCTGGAACTCTTGCCTACCTGAGTTAAAAACTGGTCAGGCAGGGGACTTGTTCTGGCAGATCCTGTACTACCTGGACTGGGTTGTCCAACTCTCCCTCATTATACCTAAGTCTCAGCAAGATGACAATGAGTCCAAACACCAGGGTAGAATCCCATCCTTTTCCCCACCACATACATACCAAGAAAATCTTTTCATCTCAAGGCAACTGTTTAAACCTGAAGCTATCTGTATTAGTCTGTTTTCACACTGCTGATAAAGACATATCCGAGGTTTAATGGGCTTACAGTTCCACGTGGCTGGGGAGGCCTCACAATCACGGTAGAAGGCAAAGAGGAGCAAGTCATGTCTTACATGGACAGCAGTAGGCAAAGAGAGCTTGTGCAGGGAAACTCCCCCTTATGAAACCTTCAGATCTCCTAAGACTTACTTATTCACTATTATGAGAACAGCATGGGAAAGACCTGACCCCGTGATTTAATTACCTCCCACTGGCTCCTTCCTACAACACAAGGGAATTCAAGATGAGATTTGGGTGGGGACATAGCCAAACCATATCATTCCACCCCTAATCCCTTCCAAATCTCATGTCCTCGCATTTCAAAACTGACCATGCCTTCCCAACAGTCCCCCAAAGTCATGACTCATTTCATCATTAAATCAAAAGTCCACAGTCCAAAGTCTCATCCAAGACAAGGCAAGTCCATTCTGCCTATGAGCCTATAAAATCAAAAGCAAGTTAGTTACTTCCTAGATACAATGGAGATACAGGCATTAGGTAAATACCATTCCAAATGGGAGAAGTTGGCCAAAACAAAGGGACTGCAGGCCCCACGCCAGTCTGAAATCCAGTGGGGCAGTCAAATCTTAAAACTCCAAAATGATCTCCTTTGACTCAATATCTCACATCCAGATCACACTGATGCAAGAGGTGGGTTCCCATGGTCTTGTGCAGCTCCACCTGTGTGGCTTTGCAGGGTATAGCCTCCCTTCTGGCTGCTTTCACAGGCTGGCATTGAGAGTCCACGGCTTTTCCAGGTACACAGTGCAGACTGTCAGTAGATCCACAATTCTGTGGTCTGGAGGATGGTGACCCTCTTCTCGCAGCTCCACTAGGCAATAACCCAGCAGGGACTCTGTGTGAGGGCTCCAACCTTACATTTCCCTTCCACACTGCCCTAGCACAGGTTCTGCATGAGAGCCCCACACATGAAGCAAACTTCTGACTGGGCATCCAGGCATTCCATACATCTTCTGAAATCTAGGTGGAGGTTCCCAAACAACAATTATTGAGTTCTGTGCACTGGCAGGCTCAACACCATGTGGAAGCTGCCAAGGCTTGAGGCTTGCATCCTCTGAAGTCGTGGTCCGAGCTCTACATTGGCCCCTTTCGGCCATGTGGAGTGGCTGGGATGCAGGGCACCAAGTACCTAAGCTGCACACAGCACGAAACTACTTTTTCCTCCTAGGCCTCTGGCCCTGTGATGGGAGGAGCTGCCATGAAGTCCTCTGACATGCCTGGAGACATTTTCCCCCTTGTCTTGGGGATTAACATTTGGCTCCTTGTCACCTATGCAAATTTCTTCAGGCAGCTTGAATATCTCCTCAGAAAAAAATGGAATTTTCTTTTCTATCACATTGTCGGACTGCAAGTTTTCCAAAGTTTTATTCTCTGTCTCCCTTTTAAAACTGAACATCTTTAACAGCACCCAAGTCACCTTTTGAATGCTTTGCTGCTTAGAAATTTCTTCTGCCAGATACCCTAAATCATCTCTCTCAAGTTCAAAATTCTACAAATCTCTAGAACAGAGGTAAAATGCTGCCAGTCTCTTTGCTAAAACATAACAAGAGTCAGCTTTGCTCCAGTTTCCAACAAGTTCCTCATCTCCATTTGAGACCACCTCAGCCTGCATTTCATTGTTCATATCATTATCAGAATTTGGGTAAAAGTGATTCAACAAGTCTCTAGGGAGTTCCAAACTCTCCCACATTTTCCTATCTTCTTCTGAGCCCTCTGAACTGTTCCCACGCCTGCCTGTTACCCACTTCCAAAGCTGCTTCCACATTTTCAGGTATCTTTTCAGCAGCACCCTACTCCTTGTACCAATTTACTGTATTAGTCCATTTTCACATTGCTGATAAAGACATACCCAAGATTGGGCAATTTACAAAAGAAAGAGGTTTAATGGACTTACAGTTCCATGTGGCTGGGGAGGCCTCATAATCATGGTGGAAGGCAAGGAGGAGCAAGTTACATCTTACATGGATGGCAGTAGGCAAAGAGAGCTTGTGCAGGGAAACTCCCCCTTATAAAACCATCAGATCTCATGAGACTTATTCACTATCATGCAAACAGCACAGGAATGACCTGCCTCCCTGATTCAGTTACCTCCCACTCGCTCCCTCCCACAACATGTGGGAATTCAAGATGAGATTTGCATGGGGACACAGCCAAACCATATCACTATCGTTGGTTCTCCACATTAAATTATTTTAAATTTATTTCATTGAGTAATAGCATTACCCAATTCAATTCACCACCGTTAACTTTAACTTGGCTTTTGCTTCAAGAGGCATTTATTGCATCATTTTCATTTTATTTTTCTCTTTTTTATATTTTTTAGAGATAGGGTCTCACTCTGTCACCCAGGCTGGAGTACAGTGATGAGATTATTGCTCACTGTAGCCTGGAACTCCTGAGCTCAAGCCATCGTCCCACCTCAGACTCCCAGGTAGCTAGAACTATGGGCATGCACCACTATCCCTGCCTCATTTTTTAATTTTTAATTTTTTTTTTTTTGTAGAGATGGAGTCTCACTATGTTGCCCAGGTTGGTTTCAAACTCCTGGGCTCAAGCCATCCTTCCACCTCAGCCTCCCAAAGTGCTGGGATTACAAGTGTGAACCAGCACACGTGGCCTCTGTTAAGTTTTTAATTTCTATATTTATTAACATTATTCTGAATATACACTCAAGGTTGCTGAAGCAGAAGAGATTATTAATTACTTATCAAAAATAATACATGTGTAGTTCTCTTGTGCCCCAATTCTTACCTCTGGAGACGTGTTGAAAGCCACATGTTGTCCTGCACATAGGAAATCAATATTGTAGGTGAGAAACAAAAAATACATAAATCTGGACATTTACATAAGAGAGAGACAGCTGCTTGCTCCTTTCCTGAGAATGTTTCCTTAGAAATATAGCAGAAAGGACTCTGGATTCTAATCTTTTGGACAGTAAATAAATTTTCCAAAGGAAAGGTAAGACCAGCATATTTACAATCCAAGAGTATCTCCACAGTCTCAAGTCTCATCTCCTCTTAAAATATAAACTCATGGCTCTGGGGAGGCAAATCTCTCTGGATAGTCTCTCATTATCTACTCAGTCATAAGATAAGTTAGGCTTGTCATATAATCTAGGTCCCAAGTTCCAGAAAAATTTGCTCAGAACTCCCTGCCTGTGCAGAAACATAAAAATATTTTCCCTACAGTCTCCCACACTTCTGTTTCTCTGGAACTTTCAATGCAGCATTAGCAAACTTTTCTGAAGCCTCACACTCCTCTGAGTAACTCCTATATCCCTTGCCTTAATCCTAACCTGGATATTCTTTGAGGTCACTCTTTCTCCTTTAGTCCATACAAGTAAAGGATGTTCTTTTTCTTAATCTCAGCAAGGTCTCATCCATTCAGGAGATGAGGGTAAGTGTCCTTCTTGCTCTCCTGTTGCTTTCAGGTCATTTCTCCCCCTTCCTTTTTGATAAATTCTGCACTGTTGAAGTGCAAGTCATTTTAGCCATCTTACAAATTTCCCATCTCAATCCTGCCATTTTCTTACTTCCCAACTACTTCTCTTCACTCAACAAAAGCCTTACCTTCTGGCCCACAGCCTTTCTTTCCATAGCAACTTCTGTTGTCATTCTCAATAACAGTATCACATTCTGGACTCCCAGTCCATTGATCTATTCACTAGAAACAATGTTTTCATCCCTAATCCAATTCAGTTATCCATTTTCATGAGTTTATCGTGAGTAATATCATGAGTTTGTCATCAACAAAACTGTGTCACTTCCAAAATAATTCCAAACATTCCATTCTCTGTTGACCTGTTCCTGCCTTTCCAGCTCACGTTTCATTACACCAAGTCCAATGTTCTTCCAGTTCTTCATGACCTCCAATGCACGAACTTCCCCAAATTTTCATCATCTATCATCTGTGTGTCTTCATTTCTCTCTTTACTTAATGCATACTTAATAATTCACTCAATCACCATCTTACCACATTCATTTGATGTTTCATCTCAAATTTAATAAGTCTACAATTTCGCTCATGATAGTTCCTATACCTAGGCATCCTTAGAATCCTTACCTCAATAAATGACACCATTGTACTTTAATAAATCTCAAAACGTTTCTCTATTTCCTGTATCAAGGCCATTCATTCACTAATTCAAAAAAATTTTCCAATCCACTTTTAAGCACCAGAGAAACCATAGTTGAGAATTGGAATCCAATACAAATCTCAAACCAACTCACTGCCAATGTTCTCTCTGTGGCCCAAACCTCTATTATTATTTAGTCTGTAATTCTGAAATAACTCCCTAACTAATCTCTGCTCTTCCACTCCTGGCCCATCCAAACCATTCTTCATGTGGCAGCTAACATGTCTTTTTACAGAACTACTGAAGACTTCTGTAGCTGTTCCTTGCACTTATAACTTCATAGACACGTGTTCCCATGAACTAAACCTGTGTAATTTAGCCCTTGGTCACCTTTTCTCCTCAGTACATGACACTTGCTCTCTGGGTCACCATCTAGCTCCAACTCTCTATGCAACAGGGTAGCACAGTTTTTCAGGTCTCAGAACTCAACAACCTCTTTACTTCTGCTGGTCTTTGGGCTTGCTGTTCTCTCTGAACAGCAAGATATTTTTCTTTCTGATCCTTGCATGAATGACCTCTTCTTGTCCTTCAATTCTAAGAGTAGATATTTCCTCTTCCAAAAGGCCTTTCATAAAGAATTCTTCAGCTTTCCCTTATTACCCTCAATTACAGGACTTTGCTTATTCCATCCATTGCATTTATTGCAACATATCATTTTATTTCACGTTTATATATTTATATGTATATAATTTATTTGTATAAATTCATTTGTTTGTTATTTATTTCCTCATGGCAGTGCAAGCCTCATGCAGACAGACATAACAATATGCCATGGTTACACCTGCAGTTAATATGCCAGTAACTGCATATTAATTGGAATATATGGAATATGGTGACCCTAAATTCCACCAACATCTGTGGCATGAACAAAGGATCTCCCTCCTTTCAAAAACCTATAATCTCCATTCAACCAATAGGAGGACAATATGTTTTTAAATGGTTTCCAGAGCTCAACAGCTTTCTGAAGTCAGCACCACATCTCAAAGGTAGAGCACTTTTCCACATATCCTAAAAATGATTATTAACTGGACAGGGCAGCGAGAGGTAATGCCCTCCTGGCCAGATATATAATTGAACTCTTCTAGGTACGTGGAAGCAGAGGCAATTTGAATAAATCCCCAAAGTCATTCTGAAACATCACCTCCTACCTCCATCCCCACATTATCCCACTGGTGAAGAATCAAGAAATTCTAGGCAAAAATCTGATTTTGAAACTTCCTTGTTGAAAGCCCACAAATGGTTCATTAAGATGGCACACGTGATTTTCGATGATCAAGTCTGTGTTCGTGTCACCAGCTTCAACTCACCACTCCCTGACTCATGACGTACTACTCTGCATCGATGAAAGACTGTTATCTTTCCTGCACACTGTGTATACACACACACACACACACACACACCATATATATAGTATTTATATTTAGTTACGTTAAATTTCCAAAGATACACAAACACACACCTTGAATAATTTAATGGTTTTGAGTGGTTGAACTTTACAATCATTTGTCATCCAAGTGATTCAGTCTCCCAAACATTCACATGAAGAATATTTTGTTCAATTAAGCCAACCCAAAGCAATGAATTTCTCAGTTACTGAAATACAAAGACTTGTATAAACCATTGGTTCTGGAGGCATCATGCTACCTGACTTCAAACTATACTACAAGGCTACAGTAACCAAAACAGCATGGTACTGGTACCAAAACAGAGCTATAGATCAATGGAACAGAACAGAGCCCTCAGAAATAACGCTGCTTATCTACAACTATCTGATCTTTGACAAACCTGAGAAAAACAAGCAATGGGGAAAGGATTCCCTATTTAATAAATGGTGCTGGGAAAACTGGCTAGCCATATGGAGAAAGCTGAAACTGGATCCCTTCCTTACACCTTATACAAAAATTAATTCAAGATGGATGAAAGACTTAAACGTTAGACCTAAAACCATAAAAACCCTAGAAGAAAACCTAGGCATTACCATTGAGGACATAGGCATGGGCAAGGACTTCATGTCTAAAACACCAAAAGCCATGGCAACAAAAGCCAAAATTGACAAATGGGATCTGATTAAACTAAAGAGCTTCTGCACAGCAAAAGAAACTACCATCAGAGTGAACAGGCAACCTACAAAATTGGAGAAAATTTTCGCAACCTACTCATCTGACAAAGGGCTACTATCCAGAATCTACAATGAACTCCAACAAATTTACAAGAAAAAAAAAACAACCCCATCAAAAAGTGGGCAAAGGATATGAACAGACACTTCTCAAGAGAAGACATTTATGCAGCCAAAAGACACATGAAAAAATGCTCATCATCACTGGCCATCAGAGAAATGCAAATCAAAACCACAATGAGATACCATCTCACACCAGTTAGAATGGCAATCATTAAAAAGTCAGGAAACAACAGGTGCTGGAGAGGATGTGGAGAAATAGGAACACTTTTACACTGTTGGTGGGACTGTAAACTAGTTCAACCATTGTGGAAGTCAGTGTGGCAATTCCTCAGGGATCTAGAACTAGAAATACCATTTGACCCAGCCATCCCATTACTGGGTATATACCCAAAGGAGTATAAATCATGCTGCTATAAAGACACATGCACACGTATGTTTATTGCGGCACTATTCACAATAGCAAAGACTTGGAACCAACCCAAATGTCCAACAATGATAGACTGGATTAAGAAAATGTGGCATATATACACCATGGAATACTATGCAGCCATAAAAAATGATGAGTTCATGTCCTTTGTAGGGACATGGATGAAATTGGAAATCATCATTCTCAGTAAACTATCGCAAGGACAAAAAAACCAAACACCGCATGTTCTCACTCATAGATGGGAATTGAACAATGAGAACACATGGACACAGGAAGGGGAACATCACACTCTGGGGACTGTTGTGGGGTGGGGGGAAGGGGAGGGATAGCATTAGGAGATATACCTAATGCTAAATGACGAGTTAATGGGTGCAGCACACCAGCGTGGCACATGTATACATATGTAACTAACCTGCACATTGTGCACATGTACCCTAAAACTTAAAGTATAATAAGAATAATAATGATAAAAAAAGAATTAAAAAAAAAATTGGTTCTCACCTTGTTGAGGAAGTCTGCATCCAAACTATCTGGACAGCTTTTTTCAAAGTATAGCTTCACATATCCCTATTCCCACCTCGCTCCACCTCACAGCCAGATTATATTATTCCTT
This sequence comes from Pongo abelii, assembly GCF_028885655.2. Lineage (NCBI taxonomy): Eukaryota > Metazoa > Chordata > Mammalia > Primates > Hominidae > Pongo > Pongo abelii. Next base: position 64,309,184 of record NC_071999.2, read on the forward strand.
AGTTATGTGGGTTGGGGAAGAATAGGTATTTTGAAAAACCCTCTTGGACATTCTGCATTGCTCTGAGTGTTCTGCCCTAGATAAAAATGGCCAATATAGACTCAATCTTAATGGATGCTTATATATTAGAAGAAGATAGAAAAAGCAAAACAAAAATTATTTTGCATCAGGAGTTGAATCTAATCAGTAATTCTGTGTATCTGGATAGCTAAGTTTTTCTTCCAGATTTGTTTACCATAAATAGCTGCACCTCTGCTTTGTATCACCTGCCAAGATTAACTTATTAATTACACAAATATTTATAAAAGCATCCACAATGTAATAGCTCTGTGCTATGTGCTGGTGATACAAGCAATGAGCAAAAAGTACGTAGTCCCTATACCTAACAAGCTTCCAGTCTAGGAGGGGAGTCATATATTAATCAAATAACCACATTGATGATATATAATTATCAATCAAGATAGGTATAATGAGGGAAATAATGACAGTTCTGTGAGAGGATATTTCACATATATCAGATTTCTACTAGGAATCAGGGGAAGCTTCCCGAAAATAATTGGGCTGTGACATTAAGGATGAATGAGTTAACACACAAAGAAGGAAGAGGAAGGGTGTGCTCATGACAAAAAAAAAAAAAAAAAAACAAAAAACAGTGTAGGTAAAATCTCTGTGGTGAAAGTGAGAAGTCAGGTCCCAGGTATTCAAGATTAATAGGGTGAACAGCAGAGGCCCAGGGGGAAACCAGAGGCATCATGGGTAGCAAGGGGCTACACTATCAGGGCCTTGCTGGTCATTTTAAAGATTTTTTTTCTAAGATCAACGATATCTCATTGAGAAGACAAAATATAGAAAAATCTGTTTTGAGGCAATTCTGTATTCTTGGCAAAAGATAAGTTTAATTTGGATTATGATGGTGGTAATGGAGATAAAGGGAAGTGGATCAATTCGTGAAAGAAACACAGATTGGGCTTGATATGGCAGTTGAGGTAACAGAGGAGTCAGGGATTGCTTCCAGCTCTCCTGTTTTACAAGTAAAGTGTCATTTTCTAAACTTGGGGGGCAGTTTGGTGATAAAGAGTTTAATTTTGTACCTGATAAATTTGAACTATTTTGAGTTAGTCAAATAGCAAAATGTTAAGTTGGCAGTTAAACATTTAGGTCTGAAGCTCAGAGAAGAGAATTGAGCTGGAGATATATTCAAAGATGTTCATTTTACATGCAGTAATTGAAATCATAGCATGGATGAGGTTGCATAGGTAAAGAATACAGAATAAGAATAGAAGAAATCCGGCCGGGTTTGGTGGCTCACGCCTGTAATCCCAGCACTTTGAGAGGCTGAGGCAGGTGGATCACGAGGTCAGGAGACAAGACCATCCTGGCTAACACAGTGAAACCCTGTCTCTACTAAAAATACGAAAAAAAAAAAAAAAAAAAAAAATTAGCTGGGCATGGTGGCACGCGCCTGTAATCCCAGCTACTCGGGAGGCTGAGGCAAGAGAATCGCTTGAACCCAGGAGGCGGAGCTTGCAGTGAACCGAAATTGCGCCACTGCACTCCAGCCTGGGTGACAAAGAGAAACTCTGTCTCAAAAAAAAAAAAAAAAAAAAAAAAAGAGAAAGAATAGAAGGAATCCTATAATAAACCTTAAGAAATTCCAACATTGAAAAGCCACTTTAAGGAAGATGACCCTGACAAGAGAGACCAGAAAAGAAGGCATAGAGGCAGGAAGAAATCCAGGAGAATAATGTGCTGGAAAAGCCAAGGGAGGAGAGAGGTTTAAGGATATGAACAGCACTGTTAAATAATGCTGGACGGTCAAACCAGAAGATAAGTAAAAAGTGTTCACTGAACATAGAAACATGGAAATCTTTAGTGACGTAATGAGAGCTTGTTTGTGGAATAATGGAGTAAAAGTTCAATTGAAATAACTTAGGAGTGAAAGATGAAATGCAAACAGCATGCATAGATAATTCTTTCAGAAAGCTTGATTGCAAAGAAAAAATGGGCAATAGCTTCAAGATTTATACAATGAAGATGGTGTTTTATTTTATTTGTTTTAATAAGAGGCATTCATATATATATATATGCACTCACACACACACACACATATATACATAACACACGACACAAAGAAAGGAGGAGCAGAGAAAAAGGAGGAGAAAGAAAGGGTATTACTGATAATGAAAGATTCCTGAGAAGATAGGGCAGCAGGAGGAGACCAAAACACAACTGGAAGCTCTGGCTTCAGACAGGCATTCAGGGAACTTCTCTATTGTAAAAGCAGTGAGGGATAAGAGATGCGAAACAAATGCAGGTAGATTGGGACATTTGATTAGCATGGCATTTAAAGGTGAATTCTACACGTTTTGTAAAGTGGGAAGATACCTGCCAAGAAATGGAAAGATATTGGGGGAGGTTTGATGATAGTGGAGAGGACTTGAAATAGTTTGGGCTGTGATTAGAAGAACCTAGAGGAACTTCCATGCTTTATGAAGTCCTGGGCAGGACAAGGAACCAAACTCAGGTTGTTGATCCTGAGGGGAACACCTTTTATTTCTTCAATTTCTGTTCTTCCCAAAAATTACAACCCTGTTTGCCAGCTCAAATTTGGGATCTTAATTTGTACCCCTCTTTTACCATACTATATGGCTCTGTGTGTGTGTGTGTGCGTGTGTCTGTGTGTCTGTGTACTTCTGTTTATCTTCCAATAGGATCATAGCACCTTGAGAAACTTAGCATCAATTTGCCATTCCAATATACGCTTGGTTTAACACACTATGTACAAATTCAACGCTTAATAAATATTTGCTTCGAATAAATATATAGGTGTTTGTTTGAATATAATACAGGAAACATAAAAGGTTTCCAAGGTTTTAAATCTCAAACATCAATTCCTAGATTTAGTCCCAGACATACAAAATCTTCAATTTCATATATAATTCCAGAATGCCAAATATCTGAACTCACATACACTATGACTCTTGTCTGACTGTAGATATATTTGAACTAGTTATTCTATAAAGTGTGTGCCTGAACGCTTTTTGCAAATCTTTCTGCAAATTGTCTCTAAGGCAATAACATCACCGAATCAGATGTATACTTAATAAACGACCGCTAGTAAGAGCATTTTACATGGAAACGTAAATGTCTTTTTAAATATGCAGGTAGAATAAAAGGTTCAGCTATAAGATATTTTGATTTAAGTTTTATCATTGAAATTAAAGAATCTCATACTTAACCTTCAAGAGCTGCCATGCTGGTGAATGGAAAATTATTTTTGATTACAAAACAAGCAGTTAATGCACTTTGCTTTAAAAAGATTTGCTTCAGAGACAGTGAGGTTAGCTGCTATTTTGAATTTCAAAATGAGGCCCTGATTTCCTGTAGTGGACATTCTTGCTGACATGTCCCCGGGTTCCACAGCTATGCCTCGCTACTTGAGTTTTGCTTCACTGTGTCCTTCTGCCCACATACTTGAGGGCTCTGTCCTCCATTTGCCATCGAGCAGCTGCCTAAGAATCCATCTGTCATCCGTCTTTCACACGTGCACCACCCAAAGGAGTCCCTCCTGCAATACATCAAAAGTACTCCTGTGCTGAGGAACTGTCTGCATTCAAAATCCAGCAGAAAATAAGTTCAAGGGGAGACACTAAGAATACATGACTGGTTTGAAATACCAAAATAATTGCAAATGGAAATAATTTAGCAAAAGCATGATAAGTAGAATGGCAAAATGACTAGTTATGTACACCTAATATATTAATATTCAAGGAAAAGGGGTGAAAAAAAGTAATACAACACCAAAAGGTTTTAAACGTATGAATAAAAAGTAGAAAGGTAAATTAATATATAGGGTGAGCACTTTGATTACTGAATACAGAAATACTTCTACTGTTAAGGGATAGAAGAAATTAAAAAAATAAAAATATAAAGCAGTAAACTAATTTTTTAAAAAAAGATATTCCCAACAATAATTATTCATGATAATGCCAATATATAAAAAAGGATTTTAACATCTATGTTTCGGTATAAAGTTTGCACTGATCTATAACCTGAAAGAAATTTGGTGACAAGTAACCAAGTCACTGTCTTCCTATTGTCTCGTAGGTCTCAATAGCCATCAGCATCACTAACACCTCATAAAATGTCCTGTGTTTTAAATGGGTGGGGAGCTCATTTGATATACTGTTTATCCCCTTGATATTAAAAAGAACTGGCAGAAGTGAGTTTGTGCAAGGAAGGGCAAACAGAATAAAATTTAAAAAACCAAGGCTATTAGTCAAAAAGAATGAAAAAAAGAACCCTAAGTTCTTCAAGGAAAAGTGATTAAAAGCATGACACTCAAAGGTCCAAAGAGAATAAATGATTCAAACAAGGCTAGAGTGTTAAAATATACATCTAGAAGGATTTGACACCTACATTTCTAAAGGACCTGAATGATTTTCACCAGACCTCAGGCTAAAAATTTGTAATGAGAACTTCTCAGAAGCAAATACCAAGGGGAAAAAGTCAGTTGTTAATAAAAAGGAATTTGTATTTGATTTTCATTAGTTCACATTCATTTAATTTTCCTAAAAGAATATGACTTTGAAAATAATAGTTTGTATTGACTAAATAGAATATTTCTGATCATTTTGCAAACATTGGGATATTAAAGTTCTTTATAACTCAGTGACATTCAACAAATATCACAGAAGAAATAACAAACCAAACAATGCAAAAATAAGCAAAACTGTCTACCTATAGTCCTATAGACACTGAGGAGACATGATTTGAAAGCCACAGAGACAGTGTGATTAGGAATGTCTTTACAAACATAGGGGAGAAAGTCAGCCCACTTACAGAGATTCAGAGGACAAGCATGAACACCTTCCCTAACTGTCTACCACCAGTTACAATATTTGAAATTCAACCAGCATTATTTCTTTTTATTAATTTAAAGGTATTTGGGATTTAGTAATCATGTCTTTGAATTCTAGAAAAGAGCAGTTTATAGCAAAAGAAAAGCAAAAAGTCCTGGTAAAGATTTTGACCGATAGGGCTTGTCTATTGGAGCATCTTGTAAGGATGGGTCATCAGAAAGCAGAGTAAGGAGGGAGTCGAATGTAAAAAGAGTTCAAAAAGAAGCATTGAATATTTCCCAGTTTTACAAGGCTTGCAACATTTTCAGCTTTATAACATCTGTAGGCAAAATGGAAAAATGAGTCATTGAAGGAAAAAGGTAACTCTGTGCCTATTGAGAGGAGAATGCTAATCTCATTCCATCATTTTTCAAACTATTGTATTTCATCAAAGACACCCTTAGCATTATAGCACAGGTATGCACCACATAACAATGTCTCAGTCAACAACAGATCCCTTGTATACTAGTGACCCATAAGATTATAACAGAGCTGAAAAGTTCCTAGAGCCTAGTGAGTTGTAGCCACAGTAATGTCATAGCACAACACATTACTCACATTTTTGTGGCAGCGCTGATGTAAACAAACCTACTGTGCTGCCAGTCATAAAAAGTTTTACACATACAATTATGTACTTGATAACAAACGACTATGTTACAAGTTTGTATCCTTACTAAACTATATTTTATCATAATTTTAGAGTATACTCCTTCTACTTATTAAAAAAAAAGTTAACTGTAAAACAGCCTCAGGCAGGTCCTTCAGGAGGTATTCCAGAAGAAGGCATTGTTATCATAGGAGATGACAGTTCCATATGTGTTATTGCCCTTTAAGACCTTCTAGTGGGACAAGATGTGGAGGTGAAAGACAGTGGTATTCCTGATGCTGACCCTGTGTAGGCCTAGGCTAATGTATGAGTTTGTGTCTTAGTTTTTAACAAAAAAGTTTAAATAGTAAAAATAAAAATAAAAGACTTAAAAATAAAAAGCTTATAGAATAACAGTATGAAGAAAATATTTTTGTACAGTTACACAATGTGTTTGTATTTTAAGCTAAGTGTTATTACTAAAGAGTCCAAAAGTTTTAAAGAATTAAAAAAGTTTATAAAGTAAAAATTTTACAGTAAGCTAGGAGTAACTTCTTATTGAAGAAAGAAGAAGTATTTTTATAAATTCATCTTAGCCTAAGTATACAGTGTTTATAAAGTCTACAGTAGTGTATAATAATGTCCTAGGCCTTCACGTTCACTCACCACTCACTCACTAACTTACCCAGAGCAACTTCCAGTCCTGCAAGTTCCATTCATGCTAAGTACACTATACAGGTGTACCATTTTGATGTTTTATACCACATTTTTACTGTACCTTTTCTATGTTTAGATATGTTTAAATGCACACATAATTACCATTGTGTTACAATTGTCTGCAATATTCAGTATAATAATACGATGTACAGGTTTGTAGCCTAGGAGCAACAGACTATACCATATAGCCTAGGTGTGCAGTAGACTATACTATCTAGGTCTGTTAAGTACGTTCTATGATGTTCACACAATGACAAAATCACCTAACAACCATTTCTCAGAATGTATCCTTGTCTTTAAGTGATGGATGACTGTATTTACAATCTGGTAGGAGTCTTTTGAGCTCTTATAAAATCTCCAACATTTTACTGATGGGAAACACCGATAAAGTGTTCCTTACTAAATTCATAAACCACTTAGTTATACAGCTAAGACAAGCAGCTGATTTTCTCAATTCTAGTGGATTCACAACATGTCTCATTGATTTCTTCCTAAATTTTTCTCCCTCAGATAAACCTATTGATGTAGGTGATGTCACCATTGTTATTAGAGCATATCGCTGTGTTGTATCTACCCTACTGAACTGGCATCCAAAAGTACACTATGATTCAGCGAATGGAAGTGGAACATTTCATTGCTTATTTCATGAAAACATTGTCATAAATTTCATTTTATTTCTAAAAATAATGGATGCCATTGAAACTATTTTCAGTGTAATTTTACTTTCAGACTTAGAAATATTTCACTTGCAAAAGGACTGTGCCTACCATAGAAAGGTATCAATGGTGAAATATTGTAATACTAGTAAGTAAATGGAATCTCTAACTGAACTGTAGATTGTTGCAACGCCTATCATGAGTTGACCATTCAATTGTGGTTGAAATAGCTGTTTTTTGTTTGCTTGTTTTTGTTTTTTATTCAAGTTGACATCAAAAATAATAAGAGAGATTACATGATTGAACCAAAATGTTCCACACCCAGGCTCTTGTACATACTGTCATCTGTGTGTTGCTAGCACTGTGTTGTCATTAATTTCAAGGTTACACTTGGAGTACACAGAATAACCGTAGGAAATTTTCTCCATGTGGGAGCCTCTTTACTTGTTGCTTTGGAAAAGGACTTGATATCCATAACAGCCATCCAGTGCTAAAAGAGTGATAAGGAATGTAGTCATTCTTTAGTACATTGGCCACAAAATGACACCCTAAAAATGCAAAGGGCTTCGCCTGTGCCTGACTCTATACACAGTGTCTAACATGATTAGAATTAATTCACTTATAAAACGTCCACACATCCAATTTTTCATAAACTTCCACAGGCAAATAATATTATGCCATCCCTGTTTCACCCCACCTTTCCCATTATTTGAGTGATTAACTTTTAAAAATGAAACCATATAAAGAAGTTTTGTTTAAATAACAACAAAGTCACAGATTACACAGATGTCTGACTTACAAGAAAAAGAATGCGTAAAAACAGTGAAAATTGTGGGTGCCTTTGGCCTCCAAATTCATTTATCACATTACAACAAGCAATGACGTTCTCTGCTACCCAGAAAAAAATGGAGGCCTTGGATGACCCTCTAAATCTGTGTTCAGTGTTCCAGGAATTTCCAGAACTCCACTACAGAAAGAGTACCCAGTAATTCCCTTCAAACTGCATCTCAGAACTGATCTCTCCTCTTGGCTCTCTCTGTCAGTTCAGGTTGTTGCCTGATGCATGCCTTTCAGGGGCTATGTGACTCATGGTGAGTTCGCCTTACTTTACTCACCACTTCAAGGGGCAGATGCCAAAATAAACTCTGTACCATCACAGGGAGAAGCTGTTTCCGTTCACTGGAAATGGAAATCTTCATCTAGTTTTTACTTCCTTTAATTCTTATGCTGTTATTACCAGAGTACTCTGATAACCTCCCTGGCCTGTTCTCCACCGTGTCCCTATACTTCTTGTATCAAACTTTTGTTTCACTTTCATTTATTTATTCAACAAATATTCAAAATAGTACTATGTGACAGATACTTCTCTAGATGCTTCAAAAACATACAACAGGAGAAAGCACTCCTTGTCCAAGAAATTCACAAATTTTGGGGATCTACAATTTCAATAATGACATTCTAACACAGGAGAAAGAAGCCACTCTTTGATAGAACTCTCTACACAGTTATCTCTAAAGTCATTCATTACTCTTAGAAGATGCAATTATTTGCTACAATATAGATTGATGGTCTGGTATAGTAAAGAGTGATGGAAATAAAATTAGGCCACCCAGTTCAAATCTTATCTGCCATTTTCTGGCTATGTGACTTCACAGGTCTCAGTTAAGTGGTTATTCCCTAAGCATGAGTGTCCTTAACTGTGAAATTGTTATAACAATGACCTACTCACAGGGTCATGTGAAGACCACTTGAAATAATTTATGGAAATTGCAGCACAGCTTCTGGTCCTTAGTAGGCACTCAATAAATGTTGTTTTAGTCAAATAAATTACAATAAAAATGATACATTAGATGCCAACCCTGTAATAACTCCTTAACTGTTTGAAATAATTTAAGACTTAGAGAAAAGTTGTAAAGCAATACAAGTTCTCTCATAGCCTTTCCTCTGATTCCTCAGATTATTTTATATATAGTATTCTCATATAAACAATATTTCAAAAATAAAATCTCTATATTTTTAAAGTAATTTTCAGACATAATATTCCTTCACTCCTACAGACTGTAGCATTTCTCAAGAACAGTAACATTCACTTATACAACCAGAGTAGAATTATCAAAATTAGAAACAAACATTGATACAGTATTATAACATATCTATAGACTTACTCATTTCATCAATTGTTCCACTAATGTCCTTCATAGCAAAAGAAAACAAAATGTTTTCTGGCCCCAAATTTAATTTAGGCTCACACATTCCATTTGCAACTTATGTTTCTTTAGTTCCTTCAATCTAGAAAAATTTCCCTACCTTTCTTTGTCTTTCTCAATCTTGACATTTGAAGAATACAGGTCTGCATTTTGTAGACTGTTTCTCAATTTTGGTTTGTCCATTTTTTTCTCATGTTTACATCAGTTTATGCCCTCTTGGCAAAGCAATACAAGAGTAATATTGCGTCCTTCTCAATGCATCATATTAGGAGACATATAAAGTCAATTTGTCCCACCAATAATGATATTAACTTTGACCACTAGATTAAGGTGGTGTGTGAATAATCTCCACTATAGAATTATTCAATTTCCTTTTGTAACCAATAAACATCTGTGAGGAGATATTTTAAGACTAAGTAAATACTCTATTGCTCACTATATTTTTGTCCACTAGTCCCACCATGCAATGATTTTACCTAAAACAGTTATTGCTATGGAAATTGCCAAATGATGATTTCTAATCACTTCTACATTTATTAGACATAATCATATAATAACATTTACTGTTAATTATGAACAAACTAATATTTCATTGATTCATCTAACAACCAATGTTAAGAGAAACAACCCATTTAGGCATCAGAGGAAAATGTTTTTTATCTGTTAAATATGCCTTTTATCAAGCTATGTTATCATCATAAAAACAGTATCTGTTTAAAACGTATTTTTAGAACTGCATTAAAACTTCAGCACAAAGAACATTAAATCCTCACAAAAATGACTGTCTCTGATAAGGAACAGGAAAATAGGACACACTAAGAACAAAATTAGCCAAATAACATTGTCTGAGTGACCCTGAGAAGTAAGAGAATGGTGTCTAAATATATTTATTTACTAACACACCCTATCCTTCTATTTTTCTTTCTTTTTTTTTTAAGTCATCTTGTTTCTGAAGGAATCTATGGGCCTATCTTCACTGTTAAGATCAAAAGAAAACTAAAAAAAATCACTATATATTTGTGAAAGTAGATTTGTTATTGGTTAAGGGTAAAGAATCCAGAGAAAAACTCCTTTTCACTAGAAAATATGTGAAGAAATATCTTTGAAGGTGCTTTTCTATATGCTTGGAAGTTCAGATATTTCTTAAATTTTGAATTTATACTCTTCTTTCTTAAGGTTCATGTATTTTGGCTTTTATAATACCACTTTACTCCTAATTCCCAATACTAATTTTCTGAACAGTACAATGGAGCACCAAATGAGTAATAAGAACATTTGAAAATTCTACTACTTTATGATATCGGGTAGTTTATATACTTCTTTGTTGTAGAGCAACATTTTACTGAATAAAATAATAGTGAAAAGTCTTAATTACATATTAATTGTTGATAAATTAAACTTTCAGCTTTTAAACATTTATAGTAAAACAAACTAATTGGTCCTGCTAGATGCATTTTGCTGTCTATATAGATTAGAGATGATTTGGATAAATAGATGGAGTAAAGCACTGGTACCTAACAGTCAGGAGACCAGTGTCCAGATTGAGCTCAATACTAATTAGTCATGTGATCTTGTGTGAGTAACATAACCATCACTCACCATGGTTATTTATCTGTAAAATGAGAAAGTTGGATCATGTGATCTTTTATGGTTACTTTAAGACTTAAAATTCTATTTATTGTAAAGAAAAAGTGTTTTGATTCTTATTATATTTCTGAAATTCTCATTATAGTTCCACTTAGCACATTATATCCAAATGATGTGTAACTCTAGCCTAGCCCCTTATCAGAGTACCGTTTAGTCATAATCAAAAAATGAAATTTCCCTGATTCAAATTATTAACATCCAAATCATAATATTTTACTACACATAGCCTGCATGTATTTCCTTTATGTTAGTAAACATTTGCATTACTCAACTAAATTTTTCTCTTTTTTATTATCCCCAAACTGCCTTCTTATTATAATTTGGCTTCCATAATAATTTGCTTTCACAGGCACTGCACAGACATTCTAATCTGCCTGATAATTTTCACAATATCAATAAGATGCATTCCGTTGAATATTTTATCCTTATGTGAGTTTGGTTAATATGAAACAACTCCTTCATGTTCTGATTTCGCTACAAAACTGACAAAAATCAACTTTCTGAACCACTGGATCAGCAAAGCTATCATCCCGGGCCCTGGTAAATTCACCAAGACGCTGAGGTCTGATAATAGAGAGTCAGCAGACCTTGCCCTGGTGATAACTCCACTTCACCATCAGTTTCTCTTGGAATGTATTACTTCCTGAGTTCTGCATTGGACATTTCTGCAGGCTTCAAGCCAAATATCGGGGCTATTCAGGTAGAAAGGGCTCTAGTAATTTTCGACCAAATTCTTAGAGGTTTACTTGATAGAAAAATACTGTTAGATATGAGCTGCCAATCAAAAAATTCAACCTTTACCATTTGAATATTAAGAAAATGTGAGCAAGATATAATCATAAAGGCAAACACTCAAAGTGATGATTCTAGGGAACAGGATATTAAAGTGAATGATGGAATGACTCAAACTCAAATCATTAAGTTATATCGAATATTTAGTTTTTAGTTTTATCTAATAACTTATATGTCTAACACCAAATTCAGGCAGTTCACTAGGTGCACAAAGCCTAAAGACAAACTATTTTACCTCAAAGTGTGGATTTTTTCCATTTAGAGAAACCATACATCTAATTCTCAGTCACCCCTGCCAAAATGAGCAGGCATCTACATCCTGGACCAGACTTTTTCTGCCATGCTACTTTCACGACCTGCTTAGAGTCCACTCTAAAATTTGTACAGATGTATCTAGGTAATAACCATCACTTATCTCATAGCCAGGTCATTGTCATGCATTGCTGAAGGGTCTAGGGATGTGTTAATAGTTCAAGCCATTTTGAAGACACCTTCTACAGTCATCTTTTGATATGGATATAACTCTCACCTAGGTCCAGCCATATTTGTTCCTTCTGCTTTGTTTGTTTGTTTTTTAAGACAGAGTCTCCTTCTGTCGCCCAGGCTGGAGTGCAGCGGCATGATCACAGCCGACTGCAGCCTTGACCTCCCAGGCTCAAGCAATCCTCACACCTCAGGCTCCGGAGTAGCTACAACTACAGGCACATGCCACCACAGCTGGCTAAATTTTGTATTTTTTGTAGAGGCAGGGTTTCACCGTACTGCCCAGCTGGTCTTGAACTCCTGGGCTCAAGTGATCTGCCTGCCTTGGCCTCCCAAAGTGCTCTTTCTGTTTTTCATCACTTACTTCTCAGGATGCCTTCAGTCTCCTATATGAAAGCTCTGCTTCTATTTTTAAAATAGTACACATATAGATATATTCCAAATATATGCCTTTGCACCATAACACATGATAGATAGATGAATGGAGAGATAGAGAGATAGATAGACAGATATCTTCTTATGCATTTTGTCTATTTTGTTCTTTTTCCTAAGCACTTTTGTCTCCCCCAAATAGGTTAAAGCAACTATCCACTATCACAACCTAAGTCCTAGGGATTCTTGTCCTAAAATTAATAGCTCAATATTCTAAAAGGCATAAATCATAGAACTTTCTTACCAAGCTAGAAGATAACCTAGTAGAGCTTTGGGCTTTGAATTTTTTTCCAACTCCTTTTCTCCTGATTTCTGCACTCTATTTCTTGTTTCCGCCAATACCATGATCGAGAACAGACGTTTGCAGTATTATCTCATGTGATATTACCAACAAGCATACCAGGTAGTGAACATTATCCATATTTTATATGCAATGATGCTGAAGATGAAAGAAGAATGGTAGCTGTCCAATGCATCACAGCTCATCAGCAGTAGATTCGGGTCTGCCTGACTCAAATGTCCATGCCTTTCCTACTATAAGAGACTGTCTCGCAATGAGAGTGTCACCTGTATGCTTTAAATCTATCTGTGGTATCTAATAAAAAATAGATCAGAGTCAACACGGTCCTAAAATGTGACTTTGTCAGTTTCAGTTTTAATTATTTTAAATACTACATTATAAGCAAATAATAATTACATGGGTGTGTGTATGAGTGTATTTGTGTGTAAAAAAAACAAGCTCTAGATGGGCTTATTTAGGACGTCTTTTTAAATTATTATGGACTTAACATTTGTAAGCATTTTCATAGAAGAGGTTTGACTGAGTGTAGCTGAATTTATTACATGCCAATCAAATTAGTGCAGTACACAAGTAACTTTGTGCTTCAGGATGGCTCTGGGAATCTCCGTTTGATTTGGGTATTGCCATTTACCCATGCCTGGAAGGAAAGAATGATGGCTGAGGTGATTGTGGGTAGACAATGACCCCATTAATCGTTGTGCTATAGATATGAGTTGTTCCTTGCAGTGACTCATTACATACTGCATCAAATAATAAACACCGACAGCTAGCTAGGAGTGAGGGAAGACTGACAGATGGTCAATAAATTCAGAACTGGCATATTTTTGTAAATTGATTGTAGGTTTGAAGGCTTGCAGTGCTTTTCACTACAACTTTAAATCATCAAAGTTGTCTTCCAGATTAAGCAATTAAAATTTAAATATGAAAAGTTCTAATGATTCGAGAATGAGATATTGCCTATTCTCTCATGCCACTGAAATTTGCTCAATTATTTTTACCAGAAAAAAAAAATCATCTTTAGAGTTTATGGGGAAAAAGTGTAGTGGCTAAACTGCAGATAATTTTCTTTGAATGCCATGAAATATCTATGTAAAATTTTTAGAAATCATCACAAAATTGTGAAACATTTTTCCTGAAAGTTATGATTATTTCTAATCTAAACAGGTAATATTAAAAGGAAAATAAACGCAAAGCTTGAATAATGTGCGGTACTTTATAAAATACATTTCACAAGTCTAAATATTCTGCCATGTAAGATGTAGTTACCACGGTTGATATAGTTCCCTCTTCCTATAACATCCAAAATTGCATAAGTCTTATTTTAGTGGTTTGGGGAGATTTATAAAGAGCATGCCAATTCCATAGCCTAGGGCAGTACAATAAAGGCAACAAACTTGTCTTCTGTGTTGAGACAGCCTGCACCAGTTACTTGGCTTTGATAGCCTTTTCTTCACAAAGCATAGATTACAAAAGAAATCTGTTCTCAAAGAAGATGAGAAAATGCTCATTTCATTCATTGAATTAGTTGCAAGCTTATGTTTAATATCAACATTATAAATAAATACCCCATACATACCTTTCTCTTCCCATGGTGTTATGTGCTGGATCTCTTCTATTTGTCCTTCCTAATGTACTCTGCTTCCTGTCAATTATGGGTTTGTGTCCTGCAAAAAGGTTTGTTTAAATCCAAACCCCCAGTAACTGTGAGTGTGACCTTATTTGGAAATAGGGTCTTTGCAGATGTAATCAAGTTTAAGATGAAGTCATACTGGATTTGGGTGAGCCCTAATGCATATGATTGGGGTCCTTATAAAAGAAGAGAAAACACACAGACACATGGTGGTAAAACATTATGAGATGACAGAGCCAGATGTCTAAGCAGCAGCTGCAAAGCAAGGACCATCAAGGATCACCGCAAACCATCAGAATCTAAGAAGAGGTGAGGAAGGATCCTCTTCTCTAGGCTTCAGAGGAAATATAGTCCTGTTGAAACCTTGATTTCAAGCTTCTAACCTACAGAACCCTAAGACAGCAGTCCCTAACCTTTTTGGCACCAGGGACTGGTTCCGTGGAAGACAATTTTTTCATGAACTCGCGGGTTGTGGGGATGGTGTCAGGATGAAACTGCTTCACCTCAGGTCATCAGGCACTAGCTTCTCATAAGGAGCATGCAACCTAGATTCCTCACTTGAGCACTTCACCATAGGGTTCGTGCTTTTATGGAAATCTAATAGCTAGCTGATCTTGAGAGGTGACAGCGTGCTGGCAGTCCTCACAGCCCTCGCTCGCTCTCGGCGCCTCCTCTGCCTGGGCTACCACTTTGGCGGCACTTGAGGAGCCCTTCAGCCCACTGCTGCACTGTGGGAGCCCCTTTCTGGGCTGGCCAAGGCCAGAGCCCACTCCCTCAGCTTGCAGGCAGGTGTGGAGGGAGAAGCACGAGCGGGAACCGGGGTTGCGTTCGGCGCTGGTGGGCCAGCTGGAGTTCCGGGTGGGCCTGAGGTTGGCGGGCCCGCACTCGGAGCAGCCGGCCGGCCCTGCCGGCCGGGGCAATGAGGGACTTAGCACCCAGGCCAGGGGCTGCGGAGGGTGTACTGGGTCCCCCAGCAGTGCCAGCCCACCGGGGCTGCGCTTGATTTCTCGCCGGGCCTTAGCTGCCTTCCCACGGGGCAGGCCTCAGGACTGTAGCCTGCCATGCCTGAGCCTTCCCCTGCCTCCGTGGGTTCCTGTGCAGCCCCAGCCTCCCTGACGAGCGCCGCCCCCTGCTCCATGGTGCCCAGTCCCATCGACCACCCAAGGGCTGAGGAGTGCGAGCACAGGGCACGGGACTGGCAGGCAGCTCCACCTGCAGCCCCAGTGCGGGATCCACTAGGTGAAGCCAGCTGGGCTCCTGAGTCTGGTGAGGACGTGGAGAGTCTTTATATCTAGCTCAGGGATTGTAAACACACCAATCGGCACTCTATATCTAGCTCAACGTTTGTAAACACACCAATCAGCACCCTGTGTCTAGCTCAGGCTTTGTGAGTGCACCAATCGACACTCTGTAGCTAGCTGCTCTGGTGGGGCCTTGGAGAACCTTTATGTCTAGCTCAGGGATTGTAAACACACCAATCAGCACTCTGTATCTAGCTCAAGGTTTGTAAACACACCAATCAGCACCGTGTGTTTAGCTGAAGGTTTGTGAGTGCACCAATCGACACTCTGTAGCTAGCTGCTCTGCTGGGGCCTTGGAGAACCTTTATGTCTAGCTCAGGGATTGTAAATACACCAATCGGCACTCTGTATCTAGCTCAAGGTTTGTAAACACACCAATCAGCACCCTGTGTTTAGCTCAAGGTTTGTGAGTGCACCAATCAATACTCTGTATCTAGCTGCTCTGGTGAGGCCTTGGAGAACCTGTGTGTGGAAACTCTGTATCTAACTAATCTGATGGGGACACGGAGAACCTTTATATCTAGCTCAGGGATTGTAAACACACCAATCAGTGACCTGTCAAAACAGGCCACTGGGCTCTACCAATCAGCAGGATGTGGGTGGGGCCAGATAAGAGAATAAAAGCAGGCTGCCCAAGCCAGCAGTGGCAACCCGCTGGGATCCCATTCCACACTGTGGAAGCTTTGTTCTTTCGCTCTTTGCAATAAATCTTGCTACTGCTCACTCTTTGGGTCCACACTGCTTTTATGAGCTGTAACATTCACCGCGAAGATCTGCAGCTTCACTCCTGAAGCCAAGGAGATCATGAGCCCACCAGGAGGAACGAACAACTCCAGATGCGCTGCCTTAAGAGCTGTAACACTCACCGTGAAGGTCTGCAGCTTCACTCCTGAGCCAGCGAGACCACGAACCCACCAGAAGGAAGACACTCCGAACACATCTGAACATCAGAAGGAACAAACTCCAGACGCGCCACCTTAAGAGCTGTAACACTCACCGCGAGGGTCCGCGGCTTCATTCTTGAAGTCAGTGAGACCAAGAACCCACCAATTCCGGACACGGTCTGACAGGAGGTGGAGCTCAGGTGGTAATGCTTGCTCACCCACTACTCACCTCCTGCTGTGCAGCCCAGTTCCTAACCAGCCAGAGACCCCTACCAGTCCATAGTCCAAGGAGTGGAAAATGCTGCTCTAAGACAAGAAATTCCTGTTGTTTTTAGCCACCTGTTTTGTAGTACTTTGTTACAGCAGCCCTAACAAATGGATGCACTGTTCATTCTGCTTAGTGCCCAGGAAGATCGCCCACAGAGACAGCAACAGTGAGTCTCCTCTCACGTCTGGTTCAGGTAGGTCAAAATAAAGCTCTGGAAGGAATGTAAGGACAGTGGAAGACTAAGACTGCTAAGTATTCTGCCGGTTCCCTCCTGCTAAGTTGCTTTAACTTGTTTGTTCCTCTCCCAACAGATACAGCTCCAGTCCCTCTCCATAAAGCTGCCCTCTGGAGTCTGGTAACTGCTTTGTCTCCTTCCCCGCTCAGACCTGGATGGTAGTGGCTCCCACGTGTCATCATCTATGTTAAGTATCAATTGTAGCATAATCAATTAACATGAATTTAGTGGCTTAAACCAACACACATTAATTATCTCAAAGTTTCTATGGGTCAGGAATCAGGCATGGTTTAGCTGTATCCTCTGACTCTGGGTGTCCCAGCAGAAGCAATCAAGGTATTAGCCAGGGCTGGTGCTCATCTGAAAGCTCCACTAAGGAAGGATTTAGTTCGAATTCATTGTTGCTGTATTTATTTCCTTTTGGATTGTAGGACTGAGGGGCTCAGTTCCTTTCTGGCTATTGACCAGAGGGTATCCTCAATCCCTTGCCGTGTAGCGCTATCCAGCGTGGCAACTTGCTGCTTCAAAGCCAGCGAGGGCAAGTGTCTGCTAGCAAGATATAAGTCAGAGTCTTTTGTAATTTAATTGTAGAAGTGGCATACCCTCAAAGTTGAGATATTCTGTTGGTTATATACAACTTAATCAAGGGGAGGAGATTACATGAGGCAGTGAATAGCACAAGATCAGGATCATTGGGGTCATCTTGAAAGCTGCCTACCATCCTATGTCTTGTTAGAGAACTTAAATTCTGCCCACACCTTAGTAAATAGCCCCCTATTTAAGTGTGCCATCAAATAGGGGACTATTTACTAAGCCCCCTATTTGAGGATGATAAATTCAATTTAATCACTCTTCTTTCTATTCACACTGATGAATTACTGTTCACTCTGAATAATGTGCTGGTTTCCAAGATTCACCAAAACTAAAGAAATCTATCAGTACTGAACATTCTCAACATATTCAGTCATCCAGGCCAACATGGTCTATAAATGTAACAATTTGCCTAAGTCATGAAATAAAACATTTTTTTCTAAAATAATTTACATTTATACCTGATTAGATCAAATGATAATTAGTTCATGAGAAATTGTGTAGGATATCAAGGGTCTTGTGATGGTTAATATTGAGTCTAGACTTGATTGGATTGAAGGATGCAAAGTATTTTTGGGGGGTATGTCTATAAGGGTGTTGCCAAAGGAGATTAACATTTGAGTCACTGGACTGGGAGAGGCAGACCCACCCTCAATCTAGGTGGGCACCATCTAGGCAACTGCTGGCATAAAAGCAGGCAAGGAAAGAACAGACTTGGCTAAGTCTTCTGGCCTCCATCTTTCTCCTGTGCTGGATGCTTCCTGCCCTCGAACATCAGACTCCAAGTTCTTCAGCTTTTGGACTCTTGGACTCTCATCAGCGATTTGCCAGTGGTTCTTGCGCCTTTAGCCACAGATGGAAGGCTGTACTATCGGCTTCCCTACTTTCGAGGTTTTGGGACTTGGACTGGCTTCCTTGCTCCTCAGCATGCAGATGGCCTATTGTGGGACTTCACCTTGTGATCTTGTGAGTCAATACTCCTTAATAAACTTCCCTTCACAGATTCATCTATCCAATTAGTTATTTTCCCTTAGAAAACCCAGACTAATACAGGCCTATACAATTGGGTGGTAGATTCAGCAATAGTATGACTAGAACAAGTGAAAATGCTGTAATCAAGAAAACTATTAAACATTATCATGGAGAAAAAACAGAAGTCAAAGCTTCTGACTTCTTTTGGGGCTGGAGTGGCAACACAAAATATCATGGCCAAGAGATAAACAAAGACAATAAACGAGTAGATGATTCAAGAAAAGAGGAGATAAGAATGACTGGAGAAGCCTGGGAGTGTGCAGGACAGGACTATCAGAATGATAGGGAAAGAAGCTCGTGTGCCCTTCGGACAAGTGTATGCCCACTGTGTTAAAGACTCTTGCACAGACATTTAAGCCCTATGCAGGAGAAGCAAGTATATTAGTGACTCTCTTTATAAGAAGACAAGTAAAGGGTGGTTTGATTTTTCTCTCTTTTTAAAAAATTTCTTAAGTAATACATTACAAATACAGTTTCAAGGAAAGAACACCAAGCCAGAAGCAGAATTGAGAATACAGTTCCTTCTAGCTCCAACATAAATGTCAAGGTCCCATGTGATTCAAAGCAATTTACTTAATATTTTAATTTCCTCATCTAGAAAACAGAATAACATCTACCTTGCCTACATCACAAGAATGTTGTGAAGATCAAATAAGACAATGAATACTAAAGTAAAAAGTATTAAATACTTTTTGAAAAGTAAAAAGCATTAAATAAATATTATTAAAAATATTTTTCAAAACTCAATCATGTAGCATACATTTATGACAGTTATAGGTCTGTCATAATTTCAAAAGACTAAAATTTTCTTTACTTGGCTCATGATTGGGGCACTTTAGTAACTATTGAACTAAAACATATAATATATAAAAATATATCAACTTAATGGCACTAGAAATTTTTTTCTAAGATATGATCCAGTGATTTCTGTGAGTTTGATATTGTAAAAAATGAGGATAATATTTTCTAATATTTCCTGACATGGTTTCCTTCTCAGTAAGTACATCCCTGGAAATGCTATCTTGGAAGGAGAAAATATGACACAGAAAATATTCCTGAAGACAAAAAAATAAAGTAGGAGTTTTTGCAAGGGTAGAGGGCAAAAGAAGAAAGATAAAAAGAGAGATGCTGATCTCATTCTCTGCCCACCTCACATGCTTGAATAGAAAGTTTCTAGATAGTCTAGAAAGTTCTAGATAGTTTAGGAGGAAGGTAATCCAAGGAGCTTAGTTCCCTATAAGGGATCTTATGCCCTACTGGGAAAACATCTTCTAGAAGGCCTCCCATCACCATGTACCAGCCACTGCATAGAACCGGTGGCATGGGAGGAATAGAGAAAGGATGATCTGGGACTAGTGCTGCAGAAATTCCCCACCTTCCATGGCGTTTGATATTCCCAGTGGAGGCATCGGAAGTAGCTGAGAGGTCAGAACTAACCTGCCTACTGTAGCGACACTGAGGTAAATAACATGATGAACCTATGTCAGGGTGGAGAATAAAAGCCTAAGTCAGCAAATGTAGAACTTGGTTAAGCCTCAAAGGAGTCAGAGAAACAAGACAAGCCTAGGAGAGGCCAACTCAGCCCAGGAAGTACTCCAAATGTCACCAGCTGTCCTAACTCTGCCGGAAATGACAACAGGATGCCTGATGAGCAGCTACAACAAAAGCCTTGTCACAGAGACCAGCAAGGAATCAAAAGAGCCTCACAAGGGCCTGTGTGAGAGCTAAGCTCCTGACCCTCACACTGAGAAAGGGCTCAGCAGTCTCCCCCTCGAGCCCACACGGTATCTTGGGAATTTGCAAAGAAAGAAACATCTCTGAAATAGAGATGAGCTCTGTAGCCTCAATATTTATCCAAAAGGAGAGAGGCTTAAGCCAGAAGAGACTGAAATACATTAACTTAGTAAGTTTACATATTATCTAACACCCTGTGGATAGAGGTTTTGAGAAAGTTCAAATCAGTTACAGAGGAATTTTTGTACATCTGAGTGTAATGTATAAATTTGCAAACTTAACCACATTTCCAAACCTGTTTCACATATACATTTTAAAAGAAGTATCACATTTCAGACCCATAAAGAATTTAACCTTTCAACATGAGCAAACATAATTTGCACAAATTTCTGCCTTACTGTGGAATGGCAGATTCTGACATGAATTCATATGTGTAACACAGTACATTATATGTGACAAGTATCAAGAGCACAGGGCAAATGTCCTCAGGCAATAGTGCCCTCCACTTTCCAATGAGATGTGAACCCTGTAAACCAAAGGGCAGTGGAGGTGCAGCCCATATACTTATCTTCCAGTTCACAGACTTTTTCTGTGCAGTAATATAGTTATAAGCCCTTTTAAGTAGAAATTTTGAACTAGAATTCCAATTCAGCCTTGAGAAAAACCTCACATTAGGACAATATCAATAGGGAATAATTTAGGACTTAACTCCTTTTTTTTACTCCATTCCAGATTTATTCTTTATGAGATGTGAATATCAGAAACATGTGGAATACTGAATAGATTTTTGAAAACCTGAAGCAAAAGAGAGCATGTATTAAAAATGGAAAAAAATGTCCAATTCTGGCATCGAAAATCATATTAGTAATCTTGTTACTAATCTTGTATTAGTAATCTTGTTATACTTACAATTAAAACATTTTATCTTCAGAAGGTCATAGGAAAAAAAGAAGTAATACTAGCTCATTTTTTAGGAAAAATTTTTGTGTTTAAATTCTTAGAAGATATTACTTCAGAAGCTAACCTAGAATGTGTATGTCTGTAGACAATATCAATAACACAACGAAACAGGTACAAACAAAGTCTAGAGTTTCTGGTTGATCAGTAGTCTCAGTCCATAAGAACCAATAGTTGCTTTTGTTGATTTTTTTCATGAATAATGTCAACAATTTCAAATTTCAATGCTATTGACATTTATTATAAAACCTACCGGTTTATTCAACTAAAGGGAAGATGTCAAATGTTCCTGTGATAGTAACCATCTGTACCTTCCCTCAAGTGACTTCATGTTTTCCTGAGGTCCAGCTGTAATTATAAGATTTTCAGAAGTGGAAAGAGTCTTAGAGAAGATATAACACCTAGAAATCTCTTAATAGAAATAAAATTTTTGATTTATAAAATACTCTATACATTTCCATTCCCTATAGCAAGAGATGGATTATGGCTAATACTCAGCTAACACGGCTACTCACAAACTCTGTACGATAAACACTAAATAGTAATCACTTGATTCATTTATTTTCCCCTGAAAGTTTTGAAGCATCTAGTACTCACCTTTTGGGGCAATTGCTCTGAAACCAGTGACATAATTGGTTCCTTGATTTTCAGTTACAAAAGCCAGTTATCAAATGAAGATGGAATTTCAGTTGCCAGTATTATACTTCTATAGATTTTGTATATTTGAGGGAATTGCTAGTAATTTTGTGGCATACATTTGTAAAAATCATTCTTTATTTTTCTTATATGTGTGACATTCAAAAAATAAGAAAGCTTGAACTTGCCTGTTCCTTCAGCTAGGGAGTAGCCACTTTTGAAATAGGTGCTAGCTATGAATGAATTTTAAGAGTTAGTGAAAATGTTGAAGAAAAACACATAGCTAAATGGAATAGAAAATATTGGGTCAGACATAAATGATCATGCTTGCTTTACACATTTGTTTACACTTGCACTAGTTCTGGCTTCTATCTTACATCTCAAGTTACTTCAGAAGTAACCAAAATATATTGAAAATAAATTTTCAGTAGCTCAGGATAAACTGTATCCAGGCTGGATACTTTAAATATTTTAATTTTTTTGAAAATTCATGTATGGTAGGTCACATTCACACTCCAAAATTTATAGTCCCTAAGTTGCAGTAATTCCTGCTTCGGCTGCTGACTTACAGCCCTGACAATTCCATTTTTATTTTTTTTTAATATCATGAAACTTAACACTGCTGGCTCTGGCAGGAAGGTAAGACCCACAGTTATTTTCTCTTCCACATTTAGTATTCACAAACTAGACTGATTAAAAAATTGCTATGGATGTGACTTATCACGTATGGTACTGCCTTCTGACTAGCAAAGAAACTTAAATACTAGAAAATATCAACAGCATGATTACATATAGAAGAGAAAAGAGATGATACTCATTTATCCTTTTGAAAGCCATATTTAGCTATGCAACATTATCAGCAAAGTACAGATGAGGTATCTCTGGAGGGTCACTCCATTTTACTTTGTTTAATTTAGAGCAGCAGTCTCCCATCATGGTCATTTCCAGTCTCTAGGGCTGGTGATCACATGAAAGATAAGATTACACTCCTTTTAGGGAGTGTAAAAGGAAAAACATAAAAAGAGTTTATTTTTGTTTTCATATATCAAGGAGTTTACTTGGTAATTAATACTTTCTATAAATATTCATATTCCAAAAACTATTTCTTTCGGGTCTAACTTCATATGCTGGGACATAAAAGTGTGATAAAAATGCCAGTGTATGAGGAATTCTGTTTTGTTTTGTGTTGTTATTGTTGTTAGTCTTAGTCACTGGGACATAGTAGAGTACAGGATGACTGGTTAAAATCAGACATTTCTTTCTTATAATAAGCTCACTTTATGCCCCTGAGGAAATAAGTTTTAAAAAATCCTTGTTCTCTCCATTTGTTAAATAGGTATGAAAGTAACCATCAATTTCAACAGTATGTGAGGTATATTTTAATTGGTTTATGTAGATGACTTTGAGATCTCATCTTAGAATCTTCTATGGAAGTATCAAGTAAGACGACATGTTTATAATTCCAAAGTTATTATATTTCATCCTTTGTTGTATTTCAATATCTATTAAAAAGTAGAGGTCTAAAGCAATGGTTTTCAAACTTGAATGAGTATGAAAATCATGTAGAAATCTTGTTAAAACATATAATTCTTGGCCTGTCCTTAGAGTTTCTGATCCAGAAAGAACATTCTGAATAGAAACTAACATTCTTAGATGAATTTACATTTTTAATTTGCAGACTAGCTTTGTTTTGTGAACACACATAAAAATAGTAACTATAAAATATATAAAATGTGGCTATAGAATAAGATAAACATTTTTTTCTCCCTGCTTATTTCAATGTCAGTTTTTGAGACCTTTGCTAAGAAGTGGTTTGGACCACAGGAAAAAAAAAAATCATACAGCCTGGGTTACTTAGATGAATTACATGCTTAGCAAGAGAGATGTCTGGCAAGCTATCAACATTAGATCATTGTACCATAAACTGTATTTTCTCCAGCACACAATAGCTAGTAGTCCAGCTAACTCAATAAAAACAATATTAACGCTGTTACATTACCAGACAATCACATTCCCATTAGCATCGGCCTCTGTGAAAGGTATTCCCAAGTTGGAAGTTAGCCAAACTCCTTCAGACAATCTCAACTTACAACACAATGTAATTTGGAAATGGCCATATGGCAATAAATATGGCTGCAAAATATTGCACAAGCCCTTGCTCAGCCTTCTTATGTGACAGAGAGAACTGAGCATCTAGAGATTGCCTTAATAGTAGCCTGTCTTTATATATACATGGAACATATTAGCATAATCTTTGGCCCTATAGCCACAGAAAAATAAACATTCTTTCTGAAATTGAATAAACAAACATTTTATCACTCGAGTCAGTTTTAATACACAAATCCTTGCCTGTGCTCACGAAGATATAAGCAGTAGGGAAAATGGAGAGGATTACAAATAGTGTTTCTTATATTGTACAATCAGCCACATTTTCTTCCATGGAAGAGATTGTTTACACATCATTTTCTTGTATTTGGTGAATGAAAAACATGAATGCTGAAAAGATTAAAGCAAAAATATTTAAAACCTGATAGAATCTACAGTGAGGTCTGTTCCGATTTTTTGCTACCCTGTGTCTATCAGGTAGGCAACTGTAGTGGTCTACGGTCATCATAAGGACTAGCTTTTCTATTCTCTTGCCTTTTTAGCATTATCCTTCAAGCAAGTATCCACCTGCCCAGACAATCAACCTGACTTTCTATGACTTCTCAATAAATGAAGCTCACTCCACTAATCCAACGGTACCGTCAATCGAAAATATCGATATGAAAGCTTGAATTGCACATTTTATGATCAGCCAACTGTACTTAGGCAACAGCCATATTTAGAAGAGAGCCATTTTCTTGTCTTTTATAATTATATTCTACTTTGCCCTCACCAACATTAGAACACTATCGTTTTGCATATTAAATGCCACATGATCAAAAACACAGCAGAATAAATTGGTGACTCTCTTTCAACCCACAGAAATCTCCAGAAAACAGCATAAATATTTTAAAAATGTCTTCCTAAAAACGTAGCTGAAAAATACAAAATTGGCAAGTATGTATTCTAGACCATTAGCCCTATGCTAATTCTCACTAATGTTTCTCCTTATTAAGACACTTATTTTCCAGATGCATTTATAGCAGGGATTGCCTACTTTGTTGGTGGGAAGATAGGGAAACACCACCCAATATTTTTCAGCCCTTTGTAAGGGCAAGCTAGATTTTACTACACATTTTTCTACCCATTTACCTACCCTTTGTGAACGTGACAGGTTGTCAGATACTTCCCTCAAGATAGAACATTCTGATTCAGTAAGATTGAATGCATATTAAGTAAGATGGTGGTATTTTAATTTGCATTTCCTTCTTTACCTAAGTCAATTTTTAAAATATCTATCTTTCCACAACAAATGAGACTTAAGCAGAAGCTAAATCATTAGCAAAGCAAACCACAGTGTGGCTAATACTGTATTTTCTACCATCTTAAATGTGAACTGGTTCAGTTCTGACTACATCAGTTGAAAATACCAACTCAAAATTACTTCAGGCAGTGTTACTGCCCCCACTGAAACTCAGCTGTTATTTCCTACCTATCATAATACTAACTTTAGAAAATTTCCCTTTGGTCTCAATGAAAGCATTGAAGGAGAGAAAATTTTCCCACCATGTCACGAGTATAACACATGTATGAGATATTAGATGAAATTAGCTAGGTGTGGTCACAATGCAGTTCTGATATAATGAAATGAATACTAAACTTGTAATCAGAAGACATTGGTTTGTGACTAGGATCTATTCCTTGCTATTTATGGAAGCCTCATAATTTCCCCAAGCTTCAGTCCTCATAATAAAAGGAAAAAGTTGAGCATAATAATGCCTTCTTCATAATATGGTTATGGGCATCAAAAAAAGATAATGTATTTTTAAATACCTTTGAACTATAAAATGTCCATCTATGTAAACATTAAGTTTTCCTGCCCCACTCTCCCCATCTCACTTTCCCCCTGTTGTCACATAAAAATGGTCCCCTAGACAATCTCAACATTCAATTCATGGCTTCAGATACTGGCTCCCATATTTCCATTTCTCATTTAAAATTCTATCCCATTCAAAACCAACTACCTACCACGCATGTATATTCTATAGTCGTCTCAAGCTCCTCGAAAGCCATGTGTCAAAATCAAAATCCACCACTTCTCAATACCTGCCCATTTTCTTATATTTCTTTTCTTGGTGACTAGAACCACCATCCATTACTATCCAATTGTCCCTACATTGCTAATGCTAGGTCATTAGTACTGACCAGTTTGATATTTTTGCCTCAAACACTATTGTCACTGTTGAAATTCAAACCCTCACCTCATCTCTTGTGTTACTAACAGATTTCCTTGTCTCAGTCTCCTCATTCCACTTTATCCTTAATGGTACTGTCAAAATGCTCTCATTAAGCACATATCTGCCTAGGTTATTCCTTGCTTGAAATCTTTCATTAACTGTTCATCATCTTGAGGGAAAAATACAAATTCCTTCTTGCAGACTTTCCGAGATCTAGCTTCCTTCTAGAGCTTCCTCTCCCCTCCAGCTCCTCACCACTCACACCCCAATGTCCAGTCATGCTGAAACTAAGACCTCTCCCAATGCATCTCATAGCTACACTAAGCTGTTCCTTTCCACTGGCCCCTCCCATTCCCTAAGAGTTCTCCATACTCATTTTTTGCCTTTTTTTTTTTTTGAGACAGGGTCTCACTCTGTGGTCCAGGCTGGAGTGCAGTGGTGCAGTCACAGTCCACTGCAGCCTCAAGCAATCCTCCCACCTCAGCCTCCTGAGTAGCTGGGACTACAGGCACATACCATCACACCTATTTGTTTTTGTTTTGTTTTGTTTTGTTTTTTGTAGAGGTGGAGTTTCAACATGTTGCCCAGGCTAGTCTCGAGCTCCTAATCCCAAGCTTTCCACCTTGTGTGAGATCAGGAGTTCAAGACCAGCCCAGGCAGTATGTGGCCTATTCTTGTAAAAATGTGGCCTGTTAATGCAGCCTATAATAATGTGGCCTATTATTCTTGAGGAAACATTAAGTAGATGCTCTTCCAAGAAATTTTGTCTCAGACTGAGGTCTGTGCTGCCAGGTCACCCTCCTCACCCTATGATACAGCTAAGCTTTGTGCCCCACTCATATCTCATGTTGAATTGTAATCCCCATAGTCTCCACTTGTTGATGGATGGATCTGGTGGGAGATGATTGGATCATGGGGGTGATTTTCCCAATTCTGTTCTCATGATAGTCAGGGAGTTCTCATGAGATCTGATGGTTTTATAAGGGGCTCTTCTCTCTTTGCTTCCTTCACATTCTCTCCTCTCTCAACTGCTGCCATGTAAAACATGCCTGCTTCTCCTTTGGCTTCTGCAATGACTGTAAGTTTCCTGAGGCCTCTCCAGCCCTGCAGAACTGTGAGTCAATTAAACCTCATTTCTTTATAAATCACCCAGCTTTGGGATTTTCTTCATAGCAGTGTGAAAATTGATGAATACAGCAAATTGGTACCACAAAGAATGGGGTACTGCTATAAAGATATCCAAAAACATGGAAGCAACTTTGGAACTGGACAACAGGCAGAGGTTAGGGAATAGTTTAGAGGACTCAAAAGAAGACAGGAAAATGTTGAAAAGTTTGGAACTTCCTAGAGACTTGGAGGGCTCCGAAGACAGGAAGATGTGGGAAAGTCTGGAACTTCCTAGACACTTGTTGAACGGCTTTGACCAAAATGCCGATAGTGATAACAACAATGAAGTCCAGGCTGAGATGGTCTCAGATGGAGATGAGGAACTTGTTGGGAACTGGAATAATGGTGACTGTTGCAATGCTTTAGCAAAGAGACTGGTGCCATTTTGCCCCTGCCCTAGAGATGTGAGAGAGAATTTAGAGCATCTGGTGGAATAAATTTCTAAGAAGCTCAAGAGGTGACCTGGGTGCTTTCAGTTTATGCATTCACAAAGAGGTGGTTTGAAATTGGAACTTATGTCTAAAAGGGAAGCAGAGCACAAAGATTTGGAAAATTTGCAGCCTGAAGATGCAGTAGAAAAGAAGAACCCATTTTCTGGGGAGACATTCAAGTCTGCTGCAGAAATATGCATAAGTAACAAGGAGACAAATGTAAATTGCCAAGACAAGGGGGAAAATGTCTCCAGGGCATGTCACAGACTTTCAAGGCAGCCCCTCCTATCACAGCCCCATAGGCGTCAGAGGGAAAAATGGTTTCATGGACTGGGTCCAGGTGGGGAACTTGGTGCCTTGTGTCCCAGCCATCCACCTGTGGCTAAAAGGGGCCAAGGTACAGCTCAGGCTATTGCTTCAGAGGGTGCAAGCCTTATACCTTGGCAGCTTCTGCATGATGTTGGGCCTGCGAGTATGCAGAAGGCAAGAATTGAGGTTTGGGAATCTCTGCCTAGATTTTAGAGGGTGTATGGAAATGCCTGGATGTTCAGGCAAAAGTCTGTGCACGGGTGGAACCATCATGGAAAGCCTCTGCTAGGGCAGTGTGGAAGGGAAATGTGGGGTGGGAGCCCCCCCACAGAGTCCCTACTGGGACACTGCCAAGTGGAGCTTTGAGAAGAGGGCCACCGTCCTCCAGACCCCAGAATGGTAGATCCACTGACAATGGTAAATCCACACTGCCAAGTGGAGCTTTGAGAAGAGGGCCACCATCCTCCAGACCCCAGTGGTAGATCCACTGACAATGGTAGATCCACTGCACTGTATGCCTGGAAAAGCCACAGACACTCAACACCAGCCTGTGAAAGCAGCCAGAAGGGGGCCTGTACCCTGCAAAGCCACAGGGGAGAAGTTGCCCAAGACTGTGCAAGCCCACCTCTTGCATCAGCATGACCTGGATGTGAGACATGGAGTCAAAGGAGATCATGTTGGAGCTTTAAGATCTAATGACTGTCTTGTTGGATTTCAGACTTGCATGAAGCCTGTGGGCCCCTTTGTTTTGGC
Organism: Pongo abelii; assembly: GCF_028885655.2. Taxonomy (NCBI): domain Eukaryota; kingdom Metazoa; phylum Chordata; class Mammalia; order Primates; family Hominidae; genus Pongo; species Pongo abelii. The sequence goes on from NC_071999.2 coordinate 64,338,156, forward strand.
CAATTTCTCCCGTTCTGAAAAGAAGTATTCACCCAATGCTTGTACCCTCATTGCATCTAGGACGTAACTAACTTGCTTTTGATTTTACAGGCTCCTAGGTGGAAGGGAATTGCCTTGTCTTAGATAAGATCTTGGACTTGGACTTTTGGATTAATGCTGGAATAAGACTTTTGGGGACTATTGCGAAGACATGATTGTGTTTTGAAATGTGAGGACATGAGATTTGGGAGGGGCCAAGAATGAAATGATATGGTTATGCTTTGTGTCCCTACCCAAATCTCATCTTCAATCGTAATCCCCATAGATCCCAAGTGTCAAGGGATGAACCTGGTGGGAGGTGATTGGATCAAGGGGGTTGTTTCCCCCATGTTGTTCTCATGACAGTGAGTTCATTCTCATGAGATCTGATGGTTTTACCAGGAGTTCTTCCCCCTTCACTCTCTGCTCACTCCATCCTGCCACCCTATGAGGAAGGTGCCTGCTTCTCCTTGTCTTCTGCCAGAACTGTAAGTTTCCTGAGGCCTTCTCCAGTCATGCAGAACTGTGAGTCAATTAAACCTCTTTCCTTTATACATCACCCAGTGTCAGGTATTTCTTCATAGCACTGTGAAAACAGATTAATATACCCCTTTATCATTCATGATGCACTCAAAGTGTTTCAATTATTAGCTTCTTATTTTTCTCTCAATTAAAATGTGAGCACCAATTTTTCTTTTAATATCTAATTTACTAGTGTTAATTATGTTGCCCAGAATATTATAGATATTCAATATATTATTGCTGAAAAGTAAATTTTGCCTAGTCATTTGTCTTTCTTATTCTTTAATTTTTGTTAAAAAGTTACTAAAATGTTATAAGAACTAAGTTCTTAAGATACCTGATCTACCTGAAGAAATGCTACTTACTTGCCTTCATATATACCAAAACAAAATCTTACCAATACAAATCTCATTTATGCATGGAGTTAGGAATTCCAATTCAGGAAAGTAAGTTGAATTCTTATCCCATTCTATCATAATAATTCCAGTTATAGAAACACTATCTGATTTCCAGAACACTGAAATGAAGATTACCAAAAACTTTGCCTCATTCCAAGCTGCACTAAAGGTTGAGAGGGTGTTTCTCCAGAGAAGGGTGACTCAATGTACTAAAATTGAATCTGACCTTGGAGATTTCTTTGATTTGTAAGAATATTTATCTTTTACCTATTAATTTTGCAAGTTTAAATGGTAATAACTGTAGTGTGGTAAAATGTCTCTTTTTAAAAAAGATACATTTCACAGTAAAATGTGTCTATCTTGCTTCACCAATTTTCCAAATTTCTATACCAAAAAAATTCTAATTTTTGTTTTCTTTGGGTTAATATAAATGGTGACAATCTCTAACTCGTTTAGGAAAAGGAGGATGCTGTCATAAGGAAGATGCTTTTAATAAGTAACTCCCTTATTCCAAAAAATGATGTTCCAAAGAAATAAAGTGAGGAAGAGGAAACCAGATAGTATGGAAAATCCTTCTTTAATGTAGACAAATAAAGCAGACAGACAGAAACAGGAAAGCAAAACATAATTAAGGTGGTCCACAAATTATGTTTCAGTTGACATAAACAACTTAAGGTCAAGACTCAAATTTACTGATTGTTTTCTATAAATAATTTTCCTTATGTTTCTTCCTCCTTTTTCATCCTGTGACCACACAAATCTCACCCTAAACACATTCTCCTATAAAATTCTGCCCCCTCCAATGAAAAACAAATCTATTTATGTAATGAATCCTGTAATTCAATTTGCTGTCCTTAAAGATTCTTTGAAAAAAGGAAAAGTTTGCTTTACATTCCCACTTGCTCTCTGAGAAAAACACAAGTGTCTTAAATAAATTAATTCACTTTCATCATATATGTTCAGGGCTTTGTGTTCATGTACAAAGCTAACCTCCACAATACCACTTATTTTGCAGTAATAAAAGGACAACATGGAATATGAAGTTTTTTCAATGACATCTTTTAGGGTAAGTGTAGTAGAACTGAATTTGGTAAAAAAAAACTTCCTCCAAATATTCTTGAGCACTCCCATCATTAAACTTTTTATCAAATCCCCTGTTAATTAAGCAATAGTCAACTGCTAGATAGAAAATTTCTCATGTGCTAAAATAACCACCTAAACAATTTTCTGATTAATAGTCAAAATGCCCTTTGAGATGCCTTTTTGATACTACTATTTTCATTTAAAGATAGAGGGGTAATGAGCCTGACTAAAAAATATTCAGAATCTTCAATCCCCAATTTCTTAGATAAAGAAGTAATTCTCTCAGCAGCCTCTGAAAAATAAACTAAATAGAATTGACACAATCAAGAAAGAAGAGTACATATATTTCAATACATAATGTGTCTGTAACATTTGTGTATCTGTTTGTCACTAATAAAACTAAAAAAGTAAAAATATTCACAAAATAAATAAACCTCCGCCATAGATTTACATTAAACCCTTTTGTTTTCACACTGACAGTTATTTATGTATACATTAATTCACTGTCTTGATAGGTTCAGGTGTTTGTATTCATGCATAAAACTACTTTAATTGAGGTTTGAAATCACTATATTTGATAATGTGGATCTTTGAAGTTTCTGTGATACATATTATCATAAGCTTTAATTTTCTAATTTAGGCTAAAATCTTTACAGCATGACCTCAGAGAGATCCTGCAACACATCTTAATGACGGCAAGGGTAAAGGTAGTATCTTTCAGAAATGGGGGAAAAAAAGGAAAGAGTAGGATAGCCCTAATTGTTCAAATCTCTTTGAAGATAATGGCTAAGCCCATTAATTGCTTTTAAAATAAAGCAAATTTGTGGAGAGAGAAAAAGTGTGACACATCATGTAAACAGATACTCTCACTTTTTGACACTGGTGTTATAACCCCAAATACATGGATACTCTTTGGATTGGAATAAAGGGCACAGCATTACACAGAAATCTAAATCCCTCATAAGATAGTAATTTACTAGGGATTAATTAAATTCTAAGAAACATAAAACCCTGCTTATTTACAGACTAGATCTGAACTAAAATGAGGTTTTGGGGTTTTTCTTGTTTTATTGGTTGGTTTGGTTTTAAGAAAGAAAGAGAAAGAAAGAAAGAAAGAAAAAAGAAAGAAAGAAAGAAAGAGAAAGAAAGAAAGAATGAAAGAAACAAAGAAAGATCCAACCAAATGTGTTAGGAGCTAATCTAAAACTGTTTTTCTTGAAAGACAACCATTTCCTTTGAATAATGATAAATATCAATAATTTTCTTTCCCTTTTAATGAAAAATTAGCACATTCAGAATTTTCTTTAAATTTCCATGCAGTACCCATAAACATGTATATATTTATATTGTACTTTCTTGGGGAGGCACTTACTCCACCACCATGCTTCCACATCTCATTCTTTTATTTCTTTTATTTTTCTTGTCTCTATTTTAAATTTTCTTCTTCTTTTTTTTTTAACTTGCTTATTTATCCATCTCCCTCCTCTAGGAATGTACAGACTACAAATGTAGGACTACATCCAGCATCTTAAATTCTGTATCCCCAAGGGCCTATTATGTGCATGGCACAGTAGTAATGCAGTGAATGATTTAAATCTCCTTTTACCCTATGCACTTTCTGATTTCAAACCTGTCTTTTGTGATGATATCATGATGATTTTCTGCATGAAATTAAATATGCTTTCAATGTCCTAATGTGCACTCAGATATACAAACCAAAGTTCTTGAATTCTTTTCATTCTTGGTGTTTTTCCTTTATGAAGTTTCCTGTGTAGGGCCTGGAATGAAATTCATTGGCTGTGACAGGCTCTAATAACAACACCAGCCTTCTTCCAACAGCAGCAACCAGGCTGACCACTGCGGGAGGGACATATGTGCCCTCATGCAGGGAAGATTTCTTCCTAACCTTCCACTACAATCAATACAGAGAAATAGGCAGGGCTGCTAACATCAGGCCCCATTAAGATGACTCTTTCTACCCTCCTGATATTTAGACCCCAAGAGAAGTGTGAAGAAAAAAAGAGAATAAGAGAGGATGGATGAGAGAAAATAAGATTGAGGAAAGGGGACGTGGTAGCTTTTCCCTAAACCATCAATTGCCAAGCTTACTTTTGGCAGCGAGAAAAAGAGAAAGGGGCAGAATGTGCCTGTCTGAAGCTTTTGTATTTCTGCCCAGACTGTGGGGAAAATGATGGGATTAAATAAAAATGCCAGCGATAACAAAAAGGAAATCTTCCCAATAGTTTTCCTTGCCTGAAGGATGAACTGCTTGAAGTTATGACCTCCCTGCCCGTCTCAATGAGGTCAAGAAACTGTCACTCCTACAATTGTGATTAATGATGCTCCCGCTGGTGACATATCTCTAACCACAGTCTCTGGAGTGCAGCAAGACTCAGTTGCCTTGTGGTGTGTTGAGTCATTGCTCTGGTGAAAGATCTGTTTGCTACAGCAACAGGCTTAGCTTTCAACAAGGCGTCCTCTTGATTCTTTGCTGCAACATCCTATCATGAAAGAACAGAGAGCCCAGTACAAAGAAGGACTGCTAAGAAGGATGAAACATTAAATTAATTTTAAAAAAAGCTTTTGTACTGAATGGCAAAATGCAGCATAATGAATAATTAAACAATTAATAATGTAATCCTCTTAAAAGCACACAGCCACTATGGGAGAAGATTAAGTGTTTAACAGTTTCCAGTATAATGCAAATGGTAAGGAGGAGCCTTTCTTCCCCACTTTTTAGGGTAATAGAATTGAAAGCACATTTCCGGATTTTAATTAAATACTATTAAATTTTCAGTATTAAGCCGGCAACAACAGTGCTGCAATATGGAAGGATTATTAAATGCAAAGGTAAGTACACAGTAGCAAGACGTTAACATTTCTTGGTTCTGTTTTTATAAAAAGAGTTTACTTGAAAGGGTGGATTCTACTTCTAAGCTACTATGGTGCACATCACCAAACATCAAGCTAAATGCTAATCTGTGTAAGTGACTGTAAGATTGAGATTTAGATTAGTGTACTTCAATGACAGTCCAATCGTGGAGAAAAAAAGAAAAACTAGAAAAGCAACATAGAATAGTTGCAGAGGTTTGCAACAAAGTAATTGATACATCCAAATTCTATTACATTCTCAAACCAACAATTAATATTCTCTATGACATAGCACCTGGGCTGCTACAATTATATTTGCAGTAATTCCTAAAGTATCACAGATATGGGTTGCCTTAACTCTGTGTCCCTAGAAGCAGAACATGACAGAAGGATTAAGAAAGTTCTTCCAGGTGAAACAGTGAAGCAGTGAAGGAGACACCAAAGGTGTGATTTCAGATGAACCTCAGCTAGCCTGATCATGCAGAGCCTTCTGGAGCATACATTATGCCACAGAGTTTGCACTGGTAAGGGACTCCAGCAGCCCAAAGTCATCCTTTGAAGAAGGAGGACATACAGAAACAGTACTGGGCAGTATAAAGGATTCCAGGGATCCAAGCAGAGCACCAGCAGTATCTCTACAGAGTTGTAGTAAAGAAAGATTCTGAGGCTGGGCATGGTGGCTCAGACCTGTAATCCCAGCACTTTGGGAGGCCAAAGCAGGAAGATGACTTGAAGCTAGGAATTTGAGACAGCCTGGGCAAGTTAAGGAGACCCTATCTCTACAAAAAAATAAAAACAAATTATCGGGGCGTGTTGATATGCACCTGTAGTCCCAGCTATTCGAGAGACTGAGGCTGGAGGATTGCTTGAGCCCAGGCGTTCAAGGCTGCAGTGTCACTGCACTCCAGCCTGGGTGACAGAGCAAGATCCTGTTTTTTAAAAAAATTAAGAAAAAGAATAAAATAAAAATCTCAAATTAATTCAGGAACAGAAAACTAAATACTACATATTCTCACTTACAAGTGAGAGCTAAATATTGAGTACAAATGGACATAAAGATGGGAACAATAGACACTGGGGACTCCTAGAGGGGAAAGGGTGAGAGCAGGGCAAGGGCTAAAAAACTTCCTATTGGGTATTATGCTCACTAGCTGGATAACAGGGTCATTTGTACACCAAGCCTCAGCAACATGCAACTTACTCATGTAATAAACCTGCACGTGTGCCCCCTGAATCTAAAATAAAAGTTGGAAAAAAAGAAAGATCTTTGCTTATAATTATTCTTGAACTCATTTAGCTGTATAGTTGACTGCAGTTTAAGTTAAAAATGCCGATTAGGCCCAGCACTCTGCATGATCAGGCTAGATGAGGTTCATTTGAAATCACACCCTTGTTTGGTGTCGTCTTCTTCCACTCCCTCACTGTTGCTCCCGGAGGAACTTCCTTAATCCTTCTCTCATGTTCTGTTTCTAGGGACACTGAGTTAAGAGAACACATTCCTGTGATACTTTAGGAATTAGTGCAAATGTAATCACAGGACCACAGGTGCTATGTTACAGAAAATATTCTACTTGCCTCCACTCCCCATGGCTAGCACGTACATGAAAATTTATCCCCAGACCCAGACGGGGCTTCAAGCAGAAGCAATTTTTGGAACTACAGGTTGTCTCTCCCTCATTCAAAATACTGGGGGACAGAAGTGTTTGGACTTTGAATGCTTTTGGATTTTGGAATATTTGTACATACATAATGAGATATCTGGGGCTTGGGGCCCTAGTCTAAACATAAAATTCATTTATGTTTCACATGCACCTTATATTCATAGCCTAAAGGTAATTTTATACAATATTGTAAATAATTTTGTACATGAAACGAAGTTGTATTAAGTAGTTATGTGTGGAATTTTTCAATTGTGGCATCATGTTGGTGCTCAAAAAGTCTTGGATTTTGGAGCATTTCAGATTTTGGATTTGCAGATTGGGGATGTTCAAGCTGTTTTGTCTGACCCTATAGACTCTGGGCTTAAGTAACCCTATGTCCTGTTCTGAGAACTAAGATACATGCCTGAATCTCAACCCCACCTGCACTCCTGTAAGGTTTCCCCTTTGTTTAGGATTCCAGTGTGTTGCTTAGATCTCAGTCCCGCTAAGAAAAGATATTATGTTTCACTCTTGCCATTCCTCCTCTGAACTTTGACTCTCAATCCAGACTTAAGACCTTACCACTTCCCATTTGGTTACCTCCCTTGAAGTCTCAGGGGATGTGCTCCACATATAAGTTACTGAGAATCCATCATCCAAACATGTTGCTGCTTTCTGCTGTTATGGCCTCCAGCTTTTGATTCCACATTTCAAATTCCCTTTCCTCCTGTCTCTGGAGGTGGAGCTATATGGGTCTCTTCAGATGACAGATTTTCCTTTTGTATCTTATCTGGTAGCAGTGATCTGGGCCCTATATAACTACATCTTAGAAGATAATACCTGTTATGGTTCTAAAGATACCCGATTAGAAAAAATAATAATAATACACTCTTGAAGTTATTCAATAAGCAATTATAGGGGGAGAAGGAGATCCAAAGGAAAAAAATTCATAAAGTACTCCAATATAAAAGGATAGCTTAGATACTTGAAACAAGGTTTGCTCTTTAAATTTTCACTCTAGGGAGTAATTCCTCGAACTACACCAGACTTGGGAGAGAAGTTGACCTGGAAATGAAAAGTAGCACTCATGATATGCAAATTTTAACCATAGAACATAATGACAACTTAAATTATTTAACCTTGAAGATGTGGACACATAAACAAAGGCCAAGGATCAGGTGAAAGCCTGAGCCAAGTAAACTAATTACCGTTAATTTTAAAATAATGTTTAAGAAGCACAGCTCAATTAATTGGTATTACTTGGTTTGTTGGCAATAATAAAAAGACAGTTAAATTTTATATTAGTGTAAATACATTTTAACATATAAAACACAAGTTTTGGAACTGCCTGGGAATATTTCATATTTGTTTTTAAAAGTTCATCCTAAAGTAAGGTCCATAGATCTTACATTTTCCTTCTCCACCAGGTAGGGCAGGGTTGCTTCATATCATCAGTACAGAGTTCAAGCCCACTAAATTAAGGCAAAATCTTGTCTTCAGCAGGTATTTGAGGTCCAGAAGATGATGGGCAAGATGAAAAACCTGATCACTGAAGAAAAAAAGAATCAGAAGTACAGCCAGGACCAGATGCTGAAGAAGATCAATTTGATGTGGATTCATAGACTCTATGGGATAAATCAGGCAACAAAGCCAGTGGGAATTAAGAAGCAGGCAGAAGTACAGCCAGGAGGTACACAGCTGATTTAGCATCTTTATAGCTATGAGTTTTCTTTTAAGCTCATTCCCCTCTAAGATACATCTATTGGTTTTGAAGTTACTGCTCCCTTAGACCAATCTCAATGGTGTTCTTGAACTTGAAATCAAAAAGATCTGCATCCTCCTTCCAGCTCTGACGTGTATTAGCTGCATAAACCTAGACAAAATGTTTATATTATTTGAATTACAATGGGCAACATAATATCTCACTCAGAAATATTATGAAGATTAAATAAAATATTGAGTGTTAGCTACATGGCACACTGTAGGCTTTTCATGATGTTATTCCCTCCCTGTGCATTCATGCTTACAACACCCCTGAAGCCTTCTGGAATAGAAAGTATCCAGGTTTCATATTGTGGTGTTAGGGGAAAATGGTCATATGATAGAGGTGTTATTACACCGGTGGAAAGTGTGATGCCAGGTAAGCCACTTAAAGATGCAACCCGCTCCTAACTTAGCAGGTACTGAGACCAGCTTCAGTGCCAGCGAAGTTTAATACCCACTCCCATGAGCATCGGACCCAGCAGGGTCAAATGTAAGATAAGTTCGTCTAAGTCAGGGTGAAGGAGAACTCATGCTATACAAAGCTTACGTGGAGAAGACTAGGAGCAGGAAATACAAAGTGTGCAAGTCAATCATGACTGTTAAGCATATATATATACACACACACACACATATAGATATGAAACTAAGCACCTGCCATGTGCCAGAGTCTGTGCTGGGAGTTTTACATCTCATTCATTCTCATAATTCCTGCACGGTAAGTATTAATATTGCCATTTTATAGATGGGGACATTGATCTTCAAAGAGGTAAAATAACTTGTCCAAATTACACAGCCAGCAAGTAACAGTAACGAATCTGTTCAACTCTGTATCCTTGGATCTTATTTTTGATTCACTGATTTATTTTGGAGGCTGAAATAATGTGGGGATTTTGATATGGTTCTTCTGCTACAGGGACCTGCTACCAGTTAACCAGAGATTTAACCTGAAATTTTGGTTGCTGTTGTATAGACCCCTCCAAATTTAACTAGGTAATAATTGATAATGAACACAACAGTGAAGCAGTTGAGTGTGGGGAGAATATGGGGGAAAAATTATCCTAGATGTCATATGTATACATAAGATACATACTTTAGCATCAAAAAATTTCTCTGGATTTAGAAGATTTATTTACCATGGAGAATACATTTCTAGAGTAGGGAAAGTACTAAAGAAAAAATATATATTGCATAGGAAACAAGAAAGGTTCCCTTGTCCCCCTCGAGGGCAAGGTGTGTGATGGGGGTGTGGCTCACTGAAGTGCCCCTGCTGCTCAAACCTCTAGGGGAGCATATAGAAGGGCAGGTTCCGACCCCACGGCAGTGTCCAAGGGTGAATGTTTACAGCTCCTGAAGCCCCAGTGGGCGTGTGTCACAGGGTGCCCTTTTAGTTTACCTGTCCCTAGGCAGCTTGTGTTAGTCAGTTCAATTAGACCCCTGCCTTATGGCAATGACAAAGGCCTTTCTATATCCAGGGATTCTTGCTTTGATATATCAGAAGTATCAAGGGGCTTGGAGAATTAATGCAAGGTTTTATTGAGTGGAAGTAACTCTCAGCAGATGGGGGAGCCAGAAGAGAGATGGTTTTCCCCCGGAGTCAGGCCACTGGGAGTTCTAGCTTTACTCGGAGTTCCAACTTTTCTCCAAACCATGCCTCCCCCGCAAATCCGCATCATTCTGCTCCTTGATGGCATGCCAGCGTGCCAGTGTGCTCCCACGCCAGTGCATCCCTCTCAACGTCCAGCCCTGTGTGTTCCTCCACTGATGTGTTCCTTTCAATGTCCAGCCACCTCTGTGTCTGCCCACTGGGGTCTCGGGTTTTTATGGACACACCATGGGGGCGTGGCAGGCCAGGGTGGTCTTGGGAAACGCAACATTTGGGCAGGAAAACAAAAATGCCTGTTTTCACCTAGGTCCTTGGGCACCGGCCCAGGGGTGGAGCCCTAGCCAGGGACCACACCCTCCTCCACCCAGCACTTCCCTTCCCCTCTTCCACATTGTTTAAAGGGACCAGCCCTTCCCTTCCCAGCCCTTCGGTATCACATAGAGGAAGTAACTTCCAAAAGTTCTAATGATGTTATTGTACTTTAATGTTCAGCATATAATATTATAATCCTCTATCTCTGTCCAAAATTTTCAATGCAGTCTCAATTTCTTTTTATTTGTCTAAAAAATGTAATTCCAATTTCTAATGATAACTGGTGAAAAAACCTAATTTGCTTGTAAGGAACTATTTTTCCAATCAAGTTTGCTGGCATTCATCTACATGCTAATGAAACATGAAAGTTCAGTTCTCAACATGTAACTACCCCATATTGCCATTTGAAACCATTTTAAAGATAAAGGGTATCATATTTAGATGTGAAGAGAATTGGAATAGGTGTGAAAAGGCTAAGATGTCAGAGCTTCTTAAGAAAATTAGCATTATTGATATTCACTCTTTAAAGAAAGAATGGCAGAAGATGAGTTGTGAAATGCAATCTGTGCATCAGATACCACCAAGAGCTTTGCAGCCAGCTTAAGTAAACCAAATTTGAATAAGGTCAGAAGTGCAAGCACATACCTGTAATCCCAGCACTTTAGGAGGCCGAAGAGGGAGCATCACTTGAGCCCAGGAGTTAGAGGCTACAGTGAGCTATGATCTCGCACCTGCACTACAGCCTGGGCAACAGAGCAAGACCCTGTCTCAAAAATAAAACAAAATAAAAAATCTGTTATCACATCTGAATTAGACGAGGCTCCTCAAATTTCAGCCAAAGTGAAAAATCCAGGAAATAATATTACTAGTCAAGGATGTGGATATTTTTGCTCAGTAGAACTGATTAAATTTTTCCCTGAGGAAAGACTGAGGTTAAGAGAAGACTAACACTTTGAGGCAGGTAACATAAATAACAAATTTATTCAAGTAGCACTCTTTGTTAAGGACTGTGATCTGTTTGCACCAGTGCCCACGTGTGGACGCTCTCATGTGTGGGGCCCCAAAAGCATGCCATCCGCAGGGACAGAGGGCAGAGAGCCAGGGGAAGAGCAGCCAGCGGGAGAAAAGCCCATTGTTTCTCTCCATCCAGCTGCTACTCACTTTCTCAGCCTAAACACAGAACTCAGGTAATGGCTGTTGAATTCCTTTTTGAATGACAATATAGATACTTCAATCTCAACTAAATCTCATTTTATGCTCATTTCACTTTGCTGCAGCATTTTTTGTCTTCCATGCTGCATTTTTCTTGAACAATCACCAAACTGGCAGACTCTGACTAGCTTGTCAGAAAGGAAAAGGAATTTATGTTTCATAGGAAATTAATCCAATCAGTGGAACATTTATGAGAAACCAAGCCAGACTTGTTTACAAATGAACAATACCTGAAGGGAGAGATTTTAATCTCATTATAATATGACCTTCCAAAGATTAGGACACAACTGTTTAATTCTCCTTGTTAACTCATTGTGTTTAAAGTTTACTGTGTCTTATGGTTATCAGGAAAAAAAAGGAAACTAAAAATCACCTTATTCTAATAAAATAGGAAGTGAGAGGAGGTAAACCAATAATAACCTTTAATACTGTGATGAAAAAAGCCTTCCATAAAACAAGGATAAACAACGTTGCAGTCTAATTTACCTCTGCATAAAATGTAAACTAGAACTCAATGTGCAATAAAATATTAGTATCTTTACCGCCAGCATAATCTTAACTAATCATTTCTTATGTTATTTCTGTAGTTACAGTAAGTCATCTGCATGAAATTTGACTGAATAAGGTTAGCCCAGCAACTGAAAGTACCGGGGCTTTCCTCTTTTTGCATTTCATAAAATCTTTTTCCATTAATGTTCTCACACATTTCTAAGCTATCCCCAAACTGGATCAGCCTCTACTCTTTTCAGAATGTCACCAACCCAAAACAGTTTTCTTCTTAACAATCCCCTTCTTTGTAATACATAAACACATTCTTCAGGGGCACTGTAATTATCCAAAATGAGCTTTAGTACTGCAAATTACTTCAGCACCCCTATGATTTATCTGTAGTAAACATAGTTTATAATATGTATATTCCCATTAAAACTGCCACTAATAATGAATCAACAGTACATAAACATTTATATGATAGGGCACGGACAAATACCAGATGCCCCTATAATAGTTACATTTCTTGCTCTTCCTATCATGTTGGGAAAAACCAAGCCTTGGCATTTCGCCATGTTTATGAAAATACCTTTGAAAATGGCTCAGCACATTGCACTTCACATTTGCAACCATTTCCTTTAAAAAGATGGCATTCGTCCATACTTATGAGGTCTGGGTTATTGCATTTCCATATTATGCATCATTACTCCGAGTAGGTGTCTTATCAGCAGCTCCAGTTGCTGTGGAGAAGATTGGAATTAAGCACTGGAAGCTTTTTATTTATTTTACATGCTTTATTCCTACAAGATTTTCTGCGTATAAGCTCCTTTGTTCAGCTGAGAATTGGATACATTGCCAAGGCATTGTAAAATTTACATCTTGCTTTTTCTCCTGTATTCTTTCCAAAATTGGATTGAAAACAAAGTATAGTTTTTAATTAAAGCTCTGACCGACAACAGACATTTCTCCCCCCCAAGCATTGGCATTCTTGATCAGTGGTGAGGTTTCATAAAAGCCTAATAGAAGATGTTCACTACTTAACCACAATCAGCCTTAAGCAGTTTATATTTCAGTTAAAATCTGGGATATTCCTGACGATATTAATTTAAAGATAACTGTCACTAAAGTTGATCCAAATATAATCAACAAGACCATGGACAAATCTGAAACAAATTCACCTTTCCATTTTAGCATCATGTAATCCAAAGTGATGTTCCTGCTGACTTCAATAGAGAAAAACTGAAAGAGAAGTCTGTTATTTTTTCAAGCAGTTTCAGAATAGACTTCTGATTACTATTTTATTACTTGGAATAATCTATCATGGCTTATTTTATCCTGAAGTGGAATCCAAAAGTCATCATTTTTTGGCCTTCAAAATGTCTTAATGACTTAAATATCCTCAGTAAGGCCAGTAGTAGCCAAATCATCTGAACACAGGTTTAACAAATCTGAAGATCATAGTAAACCTTGTTATGTGATTTAAGGCTAAGCTGGTCAAGAAATCAGTGGCTCTGTCTTCCCATTTGTAAAATGAAATTGGCAAACACTCTTCCTACCTGGGAAGAATTTGCCCTTCTTTACCGAAGTTTTGGGTCCTTTGCCTTCTGTAACACCACGAATTTCCTCTCTCTCCCTGGGCTATCTGCCTCCAGCACCCAACATTTAGATCTTGAAATTCTTCAGGACTGAGTCACAGCTCTTTATATTCTCTTGCCATACTTTCACCTGAGGTGATCTCATCCATTTTTCAGAACTTTGTAAACACCTAAGCCAATGATACCTAAATTTTAATGTTCATTGCAGGGCTTCACTGAGATCCACACTTTTTTTTTTTTTTTTTTGAGACGGAGTCTAGCTCTGTCACCCAGGCTGGAGTGCAATGGCACAATCTCGGCTCACTGCAAGCTCCGCCTCCCAGGTTTCAGCTATTCTCCAGATTAATCTATGCAAGACTAGATTATTACATTTCTCCCTAAAGGTGAATAAGATATTTTCTTCATGCCAAATGAAATTGCTGCTACAAAAGAAGGTTGAGATGAAAAAAGAAATGAAGAAAAAATAAAGTGGTAAATTTGTAGGCAGCTCTAAATAAGTATTAACTGTATAAAACAATATGTTTAAGAATTTAAAAAGATAGTGAATATGACAAATATATCAGTTACCACATTAAATATAAATAAATTAATAATGATAAAAGAATCACCAAGAAAGTTTAACAGTTTAAAATATACATCCACTCAATTACATGACCTCAAAATGCATAATTTTATAAAATAATAAAATTATAAGAAGAACCCAAATGCACAGTCAGTGGCAGTTTGCATATATAAATTCAAGAAGGATACAGAGAAAGAAAGATTTAATAAATATTATAGCATCCGAATGCAAAAACATAAAAATTGGACAATATCCTATGCCATAAAGTAAGTACAAATAAATTAAAAAGGTATATGTTTTAATAACTATTAATAATCAAAATATACCTAGAAAATTATTATATGTTTGGACATTATAAAAACACAAATCGAAAGGAAATCATGAGAGAAAAAAGAAAGTATACTAAACTACATGATAATGAAAATACTACATATTAAAATTTGAAAAGTACAGCATGTAAAATGTATAGCCTTAGAAGCACACATTCAAAAGAAAAGATGGCTTAAAAGTAATGCTTTAAGCATCTGTCTTGAGAAATTACAAAAGAACAGCAAAAAAGAAAGTAGAAAGAAGAAACCATTAAAGAAAAAGAGCGTTGATGAATGATGATGAAACTGATAATTAAATATAATAGAGAAGACAAAGCCAAAAATTGGGAGGCTAGTAACATTTATATATATATACACACATATATATTTTTTTCAAGAGAATAATGAAGAAGAGAAAATTAACTTATATCAGGAATAAAACAGAGGAGATTCTATAGATATTACAAAGATAATAACTGTATGTAATAACTTTATTTCAATAAATTGAGAACTTCAGAAGAAACTGTCCAGAAAATTTCTAGAAAACTACCACTGATAAATTTGACAAAAGATATAATAAAAAACTGAGATAAACATAAAGAAACTGAAACAGCAATATGAAACTTCCTCCAAAATAATGTTTAGGTTCAAACATCTTTACTAACAGGCACAATGAAAAATTAATATCAATCCTACATATTTCCAGAGAATGACAAAATAAGATAAACTCTAATACATGGTATCAGACTGGATTTTCTTGATACCAAAAACCAATAAAGAGAATATGACAAGGGAAACATACGGTCCAATCTCATTATGAACATAGACCCCAAAATTCTTAAAAATGTAAACCCAGCAGTTGGTAAAAAGACTTCATCATAAGCAAGTTGGTTTATACTAGAAATTCAGGTTAGCTTAACATTAGAAAGGCAATGCAATTGGTCATATTAAGAATAAAATAAAAAATAGATATCACCTCATTGATCAATAAAAAGCATTTGATGAGTTTTAAAAATCCATTCATGATAAAAGTTAAAAATAAAAACTCATGGCAAACTAGAACTAGAATGGAGCTTCCTCAATCTGATAAAGGCTAATTACAAATTAAAAAAAAAAATCCACTGCAAGCATCTTATCTAATGGTGAGATTTTCAAAGCTTTCCTTTGAAGTCAAGGATGTGAAATATCATCACTTCACTTCAATCTTGTACTGAAGGGCCTTGATAGCACTGAAAGGCAAGAAAGAGAAATGAAAGATATAACGATTAGGAAAGGAAAATTAAGATTGTCATTATTCTCAGTTAACATAATTTCATTTGTAGAAAATCTAACAGAATCTACAGATTAATTAGAAGTATTTTGTAGCAAGGTTGCAGAAAAAAATCAGTTATATTTATATGCCAGTATCAAACACTTAGAAAATAGATTTTTTAAAGTCACCATTTCATTGGGGAAACTTTAAGGACATCGGTCTAGGCAAAGAATTATTGAGTAATACCCCTAAAGCACAGGCAACCAAAGCAAAATTGTACAAATGGGATCACATCAAGTTAAAAAGCTTCCACACAGCAAAAGAAAAAAATCAACAAAGTGAAGAGACAACCCAGGGGATTAATAACCACAATATAGAAGGAACTCAAACAATTCAATAGAAAAAAGAAAATATAATAATCCAATAAAAAAACGGACAAAGGATCTGAATAGAAATTTCTCAAAAGAAGACATACATATGGTAAACAAATATATGAAAAGGTGCTCAATATCATTGACCATCAGAGAACTGCAAATCAAGGCTACAATGAGATATCAACTCATCTCATTTAACATGACTTTTAGGCAATAACAAATGCTGACGAGGATATGGGGAAAAGGGAACCCTCGTACACTGTTGGGAATGTAAATCAGTACAGCCACTGTGGAGAAAAGTATGGAGGTTCCTCAGAAAACTAAAAATAGAATGACCAGGGCCAGGCATGGTGGTTCCCACCTGTAATCCCAGCAGTTTGGGAGGCTGAGGCAGGAGGATTATTTGAGGTGAGGAGTTCGAGACCAGTTTGGCAAACATGGTAAAACCCTGTCTCTACTAAAGATATATAAAAAAAAAAAAAAAAAATAGCTGGGTATGGTGGTGTACACCTGTAATCCCAGCTACTCAGGAGGCTGAGGCACAAGAATTGCTTGAACCCAGGAGGCAGAGGCTGCAGTGAGCCAAGACTGCACCACTGCACTACAGCATGGGTGACAAAGCGAGACACTGCAAAAAAAAAAAAGAACTACCATATGATCCAGCAATCCCAAACCTAGCTATATACTCAAAAGAAAGGAGATCAGTATATCAAAGAAATATGTGCACACCCAGGTTTATTGCAGCACTATTCACAATAGCCAAGATTTGGAAACAATTTCCAATTTCTGTAATAATGACCCAGTGAGAGCCAACACCTAAAATCAGTAATGAACTTATATGCAGAGTATATTAAAACTTCCATAATCAACAATAAAGAGCCTGAAAACCCAATAGAAAAATGGGCCAATGACTCCAACAGGCTCTTCAAAGAAAATAAAATGCAAATGGACAACAAACGTGAAAAACTGCTCAAACTTATTTATAAGCAGGAAAACGTAAAAAAAAAAAAAAAAAAAAAAAAAAAAGCAGTGAGAAACTACTACATACTCACCAGATTTAGGGGGGAAAACTAACAATAACATTGTCAAAGAAGTGAAGTGATGGCTTTCTCTTACATGCTGTTGGGACTGTAGATTAGAACAATCACTTTCAGAAACACTTTTGGATTATCTACAAAAGCTGGAAATTGACCCAGAAATTCAAATTCTAGGCTTATTCCCTAGAAAACTCAGACATGTGCACCTGGATACCTACAAAAGATTGCTTATAGCAATATTGTTCCATTTGGCTTTATACTAAAAATAAATAAAATGGCCATCAATAATAAGATGAACAAATAATCTGATGTTTATTTATTAGATGGAATACCATACAGTAATGAAAATGCACAATCTATAGCTACACCAACAATGGAAATAATTCCTACATGCATAATTCATTTGATAAAGACTCAAGAACAGGCTGAACTAAACCATATTATTTAAGATTGCATACTAGGCAGTAAAACTGTAAAGAAAAACAATGAAGGAATTACCAAATAAATCTGGATAATACTATTCCCAGGAAGGGGAGAAGGGGATTGTGATCAGGAAGGTGTTCAGTTGCTTCTGGAGTGAGGGGAATGTTTTGTTTCTTGATGTGATTTCATGGTGTTCACTTTATAATGCTTCGTGAAATTGTAAAATTATATTTATGCACTTTTCTGTAAGTCTGTTATAATTCACATTAACAATTAAAAGAAAAAAGAGTTATTCTCTCACTGCAAAAGGCCATACAGAACAATAAAAATCTTACTCTTTTATGAAATTGTTTTTTGTTGGAGGTTGGGAGGTTGTTATTAGCTATAATTTTTTGAACATGTGAGAGGGGAACTCAATGAGAAATGAAAATGAGACATTTTTACTTTACTGATGGGCATTCTAAATGATAAAATATACTTTAAGAAATGTATTCATATTTTCAATTAATTCTGTAAAGAGATATTTCAAACTAGGTTAACAGTTGCCTTGAAGAAAGGCTTGTTTTAGTGAAGAAGAATAATGGTTAACTACGCTATCCATTTAAATAAAATAATGGACACTTTGTCTCTGTTTTCTTCCATTCAGTTTCATAATTTCCTAATTAGTGTCATTTGAATTGGTGAAAGTGTATCATCCTGGCCCTCCCCATCCCTCCACCCCACTTCTCATGTGCACTCTCTCTCAATATTCTTTTGTATTTTGTTTGACTGTTTTATTGAAAAGCCATAAACAAGCAGTATTAGTTTGCTAGGGCCACCATCACAAAATACCACAGACTGGGCGGCTCAAACAACAGAAATTTATTTTCTCATTCTTTTAGAGGCTGGAAGTCCAAGAACAAAGTGTCAACAGGTTAGACTTCTCCTGAGACCTCTCTTTTTGGCTTGCAGATGGGCCACCCTCTTACCGTGTCCTCACATCACATTATTTCTGTGTGCATTCCTCCCTGCTATCTCCTTCATTTCTTATGAAGATGTCAGTCACACTGGATTAGAGCTCCATCCTTATGAATTCACTTAAGCTTAATTACCTCTTTAAAAGCCCTATCTACAAATAGAATCACATTATGGTTTAGGACTCTCACATGCAATTTGATGGCACACAATTCAGTCCATAACACGGGCTCTTTGATTTTGATAATATTATACCTAACCACCCTTCAGAGTATCCAGTGTGGTACAATAAATGTGAAATTTGGCAACTCTACATTGTTGCTCAGAAAATGACAAATCATAAGACCTATCATCTAATCCTCTCTCCTTTCAATGGTAAAATACAGATAATACATTTAAATAAATTGAGTATGTAAAATGGGACATGAAGCTTTTTAGAAGTTCCAATTGAAGATTGTAGATACATTTCAAAAGGACCTGGAGAGGAAATGGGCAATAAATTATGAGCTGTAGCTCTTCCTAAAGTCATCAGAAAGGCCTTTCCTTCTTCCTTTGACAATACCTCCTGGTAAGTCAACCTGTTCTTCCTTTCTGATACCTACTTCAGATAGTGGATGTAGCCCTTAAAAAGAGAATCTCATTTTCACACAAAGGGAGGAGAACAAAAATTTAAAATACAAGAAGGATACTAGGTCCCCACTCACAGCCCACACCATAGCCCACACCATCTTTATCTCATGCTTCCAGGCTCTTTCCACTCACTTCAGCCTTCACAATGCCAAATTATTGTCCAAAAAATAAATCTAATCATGTCATCCCCTGTTTAAATATTTGAATGTTTCATTGTTTCCAATAGAATCAAGTCTATATTTGATAGCTCGGGATATAAAGCCCTTTATAAGCATACTCCGGCTTACTTTGGCAAACGTATTTCTTGCTACTTCACTACATGTGTACTCTGATCCAACTGCATAAAACTCCTCAGCAGCCTCCAGGTTCGTCCACTACCTTGCCTAGAATTCTCTTTCACTGCCTCTGTGCCCAGGACACTTCTCAGCTTTATGACACAGCTCACAGGTTACCATATGTGGTGCCGCCTTACTGCCCAAGCAAGCTTAGTCTTGCTTCACGCTACCACAGAACATTGTTCTTACCTCAATTATAGTGCTCATGATGTTACACTGTAATTGTTTATTTATAGCCAAGCCCTGCACTCTAGGCATACCCAACTTGAACACTGTGTCTTGTATATATTTGCAGTCTCAGTTCTTGGCATATGGTAAGAAATAAAACCATGATAATAACTCCCACTAAATATGGTTTTAATGTAAAAATCAATGCATTCTTTTATTCCATCAACAAATATACATATAGATATCAAGGGTCCCCTACAAAAAATACTCACTGAAGCTGTGGACATACAGCTGTGACTGTCAGATGTATACATGAATCTTACATTCTAAAAGAGAAAGATATCAAACAACTTACTATATGATTAATTATTTCACTGATAACAAGTTCTACAGAGGAGGAAAAAAAGATGTGATGTTATTGAAATATATCATAGGTAGCATGATTTCACCTAGGGAAGAAATGGCTAAGCAAGTTTTTCTTATGAGTTACCACTAATAAAAAAGAGAGAGAGAGAGGTGAACTAGGCCATTATACCCAAAATGCAGTTAAGTGTAAATGATATAAATTATTATTACACAGTGTATTTTAGTGTATTTGTTTTTAATAACTTTCTCTTAATTATGGCATATAATCATGATTTTATTTTACATTTACTGCAATGATATTAGATTTCTTTTTCTAGTATATTAATTTTAGTAAAAAGAATGATTTAAAGAAATTTAGCAAATTAAAGGAAGATAATAGTATCAGTATATAGAGAGACACGGCAAAAAATTATATATAAATAACTAGTGCTAAATTCCACACAATGCAGAGGAAAAGGAAAAGAATTTCAGGTAAATGGAAAAAAAAATGAGTGAATGCCTTACAGAAAGAGCCTGGCATGTAGAGAAAATGAGAGAACTCCAGCATGAATGAAGCTCTGAGGGAGAAATGGCACGTGTTGGAAGATGAGGCAGGGGACATCAGTGGGGAGAATGAAAGTGATGAGAAGAATATTTTGAGAAAGTCATATGAAGGAGGTGGATGAACAAACAACAGAAGACTGAGGAGGAATTAACGGAGAACCAGCTTAGCATTGCATCATGCCGACCAAGGGAAAACGTGTTTCAAGAAGGGAATAATCAACTGTGTGCAACAGTGCTGACAAGATGAGAACCCAAAAGCATCAACTGCATTTGACGACATGTGGGTCATGCATGTCCTGAGCCAGATAAATGATCCTGCCTGAAGTCTCTGATGTATCCTTCTCTGGATTTTGGATAAATGAAAATAAAGAGGGTCTCAGGCAGAAGATAGGCCTTGATCTGTCTCCTGTGTTACGGCCCAATTTTTCTGAGAAATGTATTTTTCAAATTCATTTCTTTGGACATGTATTGCATGAAAAGATCATAATTTCTTATTCACCAATTATTGATGATTTTCTTTGATGACAAATTAAAATTCCTTTACTAGATGTTTGATCCTGGGCAAGTCATTTATCCATCTGAAATTCCAGTTTCCCTTTCTGCGACATGCAGAAAATGATACTACAGGTCACAGTTTTTATGTTTAAGGATAATGTACAACCAGCCCCTTGCATAAAGCAGGTACTGCCAAGTAGCTTGGATTCTCATTCAGCTACAGTAGGACTTTCTTCTCTTACCATTGTGCTTCACTCCCCTTCTTCAAACCATAAGGAGAAAATGAGTCTGAGGTTTTATTCTTGAACATCACATGCTTACCCATGAGGTTACACAACCATTCCCATATAGGATCAGCGTTTGATGACAATGCAGTTTTCTGCATGTCATTGAGTTCCAAAAGTAATCAGTACTCAATAAAATACCTTTAAAAATATATAGACAAGTAGCTGACTTCCCCAAATAGGCAGATCCCTTAAAACAAACAGTAACTCCATGAAACTCATGAAATTCTATTTCCTGAGATTAACATTCAAGAGATGTTAAGTATGCCATCAACATTGTTTAGAATATTACAGTTATTTTAACTTATTCTTTTTAAGAGTAAATCACATTTACAGAAGCACACTTACAAAGGACTGGTGAAGACAATGCCATGTGCAATAAATAGAATTGTTGTTTTTGTTTTTACTCTTGTCAGTGAACACTTATTAAACACCCACTAGGTACTGGACCTCATGGAAATGAATGTGAGTTAACACATTTCTTCTCCAAAAAGACATTTTTCAGTGACTTAATTTTTTTCTAGTATTTGGGGTAGACAAAACTGACTACATCACATTAGAAGTCAATCTGTTATCAAATTTAAGTTGTTGGCAACAGCAAACATTTTTAGATTACATGAGTGTACACACTCACACACACACAGGCACACACAGTAAAAGCATCTGAAATAGGCTATATTCTATTATTGTAAATGTACTCCCTGACTGAGACCTTGTATGCCAGCCTGAAGCAAATTATTATAGCCTAGCTATTAACTCCTAAAAATAGGGAGCTATAATGGAAACACTTGGAGACTAAAGAGTGAGCAAAACTACTATCCCAGCAATGGTGCAGCAATGAGACACATTTGTATAGTTTGCCATGTCACGGCAGGGATTAGGTGTCAGCCATCCCTGCCTTGTCGCACCAACCTGTACTTTCGATTCTTTTTTTTTTTTGTCCTTTTACTGTATACTTAAAAAAGTTTTTGTAATAGTCTCTTTCTTAGTTTCTTTCTCTTCTCTCCTCTCTGGCAAAATTCTTAGGTCAGATTTGTCTTTTAAAACTGTACCCCTTGTCCCCACCCAAGAAAAGGGTGGGAGCATTTGTTGAAGCAGAAGTCATGAGTAAAAATTGCTAAAGTGATCGGAAACAAAAATGCCAGAACTGTGACCCTTGGCAATTTTGTAGCGCCCTTGCTGAGTTGACTATATATGTGAGTGCACATTTTCTAATGCAACCCACTGGATCCTGACCATTTTCTAGAGTGTAAGACTATTTTCTTTGAGCTTATGCTAGGGCAATAATCTATTGTCATCTAAATTTATGCTGTGAGACAGCTGTTTATTATCTTATAATTAGGTGGGCCAGTAGAATGTGTTTGTATATCTATTTGACATACCCGAGACTTGAAATAAATCATTTGTATAGTGACATATTGTTAAGAGAAACTTGAAAAAATTAAAATATCCTATTTAGCTTACAGATTTCAAACTATAGGCACAAACAGATAACCGCACAGTTTATCTGAAATCACAAAGAAAATATAAAGAATTGAATGATGTCACATGTACCTCAATCTTAAATTGAGATATAATTTTCATACAATAAAATGCACACAGACCTCATATGTGACAATTTGATGCGTTTTGAGCAGTGGATACACTCACTTGTGTAACTCACAAATCTACGATAATAAGGAACATTTCTATCATCCCAGAAACTCCTATCCACTCATTCTGTTCCCCTACCAACCCTCTTTCCACAAGAAGCAACCACTGTTCTGATTTCTCATACCATAGATCAGTTTTGTCTTCTCTAAAATTACACTAAAACGTGGAAATAAACACTTTTGTGATTGACTTCTGTCATTCAGCATAATGGTTTTCAAAGTAATTCATGTGTTTACACATACAGTAGTTCTTTTATTTCACTGCTGAGTAATATTTCATTGCCTATATTGAAATTGATTAGGCATTCACTCATCAATGAACATTTGAATTGTTTCCAATTTCAGGTTATTATAAATGAAACTTCTATGAACATTATTGAACAAGTCTTTTTTTCAACGTATGTTTTTATTTTTGTTGAATAAACACCTAGGAGTAGAATTGATGAATCATAGGGTAGGCAATTGTAACTTTAAAAGATACTGCCAAATGGATTTCCAAATTAGATGTATCAGTTTTACACCTCCTCCAACACATGAGGTTTCTGGTTGCTATAAATACATGTCAATTTCTAAATATTTTTTTCAGCATTTTAAAATTTATCTCAGTATGTACTAATATCTCATTGTGGTTTCAATTTTCATAAGCCTAATGACTAGTGATGTTGAACATGTTTTTATGTGACATTTATCTCCCTTTGTAAATACCTGTTCAAGACTTCCATCCATTTATTAAAAATTGTGTTTTTGGGGTTTTTAAATTGATTTATGAAAGTTCTTTACATAGTTTGGCATAAGTCTATAATCAGCTATATATGCACAAATACTTCCTTCCACTTAGGTTTTTGATGAGCAGAAATTTTTAATATTTATGAGGAATAAATTATCAATTTTTCATTTCAGTTATTGCATTTTTCAGTTCTAGAATTTCCATTTCTTAAAGTTTTTATTTCTCTACTGGGATTTTCCATCTGTCTATTTATCATGTTCATCCTTTCCTTTAAATTCCTAAACATAATTTAAATTGCTATTTTAAATTCTTTGCTAATTCCAACATATCTTTTGTCTCGGTATGTGTCTATATTATGTCTTATTTCCCCCTGGTTATGGGTCACCCAATTTCTTGTTTTTTATGCCACTTAGTAATATTTTATTTTATGCTAAACATTACAGGCACTATGTTGTTGAGAGTCAGAATTGTTTTTAAATCTTTATTTAAAGTGAATTGAGTGTTATTCTGGCAAGAAATTAATTTAATAGTGTATCAACTTGATTGCTAAAATAGGTCCATATTATTTCTTATTCTAAGTCTAAGGTAGCCCTATTCCCAATATCTAAACTTTTGGGAACTAAGTTGAATGTCTACTGTGTTTAGCAAAACTTCAACTTGTCATGACCCCACCTCTTTAGAAATGTGCATCCTCTAGAATCCATATTTATTTTCACAGTTCCCCAGCCTCATTGCCTCTTTCCCTGTATACTTACAGCTTAATAGTTAGCAAAAAACTTAAAAACAATTTCTAGGAAAATTTCATTTTTACATAGTTCCTTTCTCTGTGGTCCTTGGCCTTAAAAATTCCAATCCACCCAACAGCCCTGTACTGCAATCTCCACCTCCTAAATTCAGCAAGACTATCAAGCTCTGTTTGGGCTCTACCTTCCTGCTTTGCAATCTGGAAACTGCCTCTAGATAGAGAAAGTCATGGTGATCACGGAGCTTACTTTGTGTGTTTCCTTTCTAAGACCACAGCCCTGTGTTGCCTCTTGTCGAACGTCTCAACAGTTGTCTCATATATTGTGCCCAGTTTGATAGCTGTTTGTGGTGAGTAGGCTATCCCAATGTCAGTTACTCTCCATGGCTGCAATAGAGTCTCCCAAGATCTGTTATTCATGACAGGTAACATGCACCAGAAACACAAAACATGGGTGCTAGTCAGGAAAAGGCCAAGACACACAAAAAGACCTCAAAGGTTTTGTTTTCATTTTGTTAATAAAGACTCCATTTTAAAAACCTTGCTTGCCTGATTTAAGCAACCGAAAGCATAACAGATTCCTTCTGCATTATACCCTTCAGCTAAGTGGGGTTTCAAAGATAATATAAGCAACTCTTTAAAAAGCCATTAGTATTTAAAAAGAGCCAAATACATTGTATACATTCAGGAAAAACGAAAAACAATACTATGAGATGTAATTTTTGGAAATGAGATCTGAGCTATATACGACATTTGATCTCATTTCTTTTTCTTCTTTGTAGTGAGAGCATACTCAAAGTTGAAAGTGGATTCTGGACTCTTGTCATTTTTATAGTTTAAACTAGAAATATCCCAAGTTTTCCTAAACTGAGCTCAAGCTATTTTCCATCCTGCTTCTGTGTATAATCGTGCCCAACCTCTGCCACCCTCACACTTACACACACTCCCACACAGATGCACACAAATGGCCCTGTGAGAGCACAGCCCTCCCTGCCTTTGCAAAGGATGTAGAAAGGCAAGGATCATAACACAATTTGAAACAGTGTCATTTCCATGATCATTATCCCTTTTTCCACATTCCATCATGACTTAGTGTTAGCTGATTTTTCTGACATAGTATACACTGAGACACACGCACGCACACACGAACTGAGAAATACAATATTACTGATTTAAATTTAAATCATTCAAAAATTAGAATAATCTTGGATAAAAAATAAAGACTCTAGGTACAGAAATGCATTTCAGTTGTTGCTTTTGGAGGGCCAATTCTGCTCCCGTGTCTCCTGACTTTCTTAGTGGTGGCTGTGGAGCTGTGTCGGGAGCAGCAGTGGTTACAGACAGTGTTTAAAGCCTCCTGGACAGAGGACAAAATATAATCGAATCATGTTGGAGGAGAAAATAACTAAAATTCAAACACTCTTTTACTAAGAAACCTTCAAAGGAAGAAAAGAACAGACTGAAAAATGAGCTGAAGCAAAAGAGCGGCAGAGACAGAGCACAAGAAAAAGAGATCAGGAATAAGAAATCCCTTCATCTAGTTTAAAGTCAAAATGTCCCTTAGTGAAGTAGACCTTTAAGTGTAAAGAAGTGAACTAAACTTATTTGGGTAAATGAGGCAAAGGGGGCAGTATGACGGCCTCCTTACCTTTCACACACAGTTAACTCTGCAACAGAAGGCTGATCACCTCACTTTGAATTGCCAGTTAAACCCCTGTCTTCCCTTTCTCTGTCTGCAATCTTTAGTTCAGGTAGTGGACTAGATATTCATTCCAGTTCTTGTTCCATGATTTGCCCATGGTGCTTCTGGGTCTTCTTTTGTGTTGTCTGATCAAGGTAAACAAAAAGATTGAATAAGGAAAGGATTAAGAAAGTGAAAACCGAGAGAATTGAAATAATCTCTCTCAATTCACAGAGCAAGAATGTGGCAGAGATCACATTGTCACAGGGTCCCTGTGTGGTTCGAGGTTGTATTCTTTCTACTGTGCCCTATTCTCTTCCCTCAGGTTCTGAATATTTTGGAATGAGAGTACAGTTGTGTGGGTGGTTTATGTTTGTACAAATTGGCTTTCCAGACCAAACATTGGCTTATGTTTGTACAAAATCTTTCCAAAACCAAACACTGGCTTATGTTTATACAAATTGTACAAATTGTAGTGTATGTCATGAGACAATGTCACATTTATTATTTGTTGTTAAATAATGACAACCTTTAGTCAAAGATTATGAAATTCAATGAAATTAAAGAATAAAATCTATCATGACGTTAAAGCATCTAGTACAGCATCGTTTCTTTTCAACAACTGTCCGAAACTGTACAGAGCTTTTATAAAGTTATTAGTGAATGAGATCTATTGCTCTGAAACTAACCTCTCTTAGCAGCCATGGAAAGTAAAGATCTCATCATTTATTTTTAAAGCAGAACTTCAATCAAGAAAATCCAGAAAGATATTATTTATCACTACAGATATTATGTTGTCTAAGAGGTGCCATTGACCTAGTTTTGCACTGAAGGGACCACAATCTTGACACTACTATTCATGGAGAGAGGATCCAGGAGTGGTTTTTAAGCCAATATGCACTGTTATGGCAGTACTGATTATTAAAATATTTAAATAGTTTCATTTTGATTGGTAAACATCAGATGTAATAGGCAGTAACATGGTTTAATAACATAAACCATGGAGAGAATATGGAGAGAAGCACATATAGTTTCTCTCCAAAGCCAAACATACACTGTAATTCCAGAACCTTTTTTTCCTTGTTCAGGCACTGTGCACAGAACTAAGGGTCTGCTCCCAAATTATGCTATTTATTCTAAATATCAGGACAGGAGAGCCAGCTTTGCAACCAAACTGAAGAGAACCTATTCTATGATCTTCCATAAGAAATGCCCATAATCTGCCCAGGAAGAGAAACAAGGACCATGCTCAAGTAGTAAATGAAGGGCCTGCTGAGGCAGTTGTCAAATACAGGTGCTGCACAGTGCTTTGTCCAGGAAAATTTTTAAAGAGCATGGGTCTTTTTAACAACTTATTTCCTGGTGGGGGGTGACTATCCCCGTGAGTCAGAAAAGGTCAGGAGGGGTGTTGCCTAAATATCTGCCAAAACACATTTAATAGTTAGAAGAGCATGTACCCCAGAGAGCTACAGTGAAGTCCTATTTGTCACACTCACCTAAATTTGCCACCTCGTCCCCATCCACTTCTTCCCTATGCTTATCAGTTCCCCTAATCCTAGGAATATACCAAGTTTGCTTGTCTTCTGGCACATAAGCCCCCTACCTTACTCAGCTATCAGTAACTGTAATTGTACTCTCTTCCCCTCTCTTATTTCCCCCTGTTATTTTTGTCCCAGTTAATATGTTGGCATCTGGCAGCCCCACCTCACCTGTTGACACCAGCCTGCTCCTGATTCACCCCAGGTATTCAGCTGTCTCATGCTCCTGGGAAACAAGGAAGATAAAAGCCCTGGCCCCTGGCTCCATAATCCCAGCAACAACCAATCTTCACTCTCTTCTTGCCCTTCCACTGCTTCTCTCTCATTCTCTCTGGTTTCTGTCTTTTTGAATATTGATTTTTGACTATTCCACAGAGATAGTGCATTCGTCTGTTTTCACACTGCTATAAAGACATACCTGACACTGGGTAATTTGTATAGAAAAGAGGCCTGGCGGGGCGTGGTGGCTCATGTCTGAAATTCCAGCACTTTGGGAGGCTGAGGCGGGTGGATCACTTGAGATCAGGAGTTCGAGACCAGCCTGGCCAACATGGTGAAACCCAATCTCTACTAAAAATACAAAAAATTAGCCGGGCATGGTAGCACGCGCCTGTAATTTCAGCAACCCGAGAGGCTGAGGCAGCAGAATCGCTTGAACCTGGGAGGTGGAGGTTGTAGTAAGCCGACAGTGGGCCACTGCACTCCAGCCTAGGTGACAGAGTGAGACTCTGTCTCAAAAAGAAAAGAAAGAAAAGAAAAGAGGCTTAGGCTGGGCGCAGTGGCTCACGCCTGTAATCCTAGCACTTTGGGAGGCTGAGGTGGATGGATCACTTGAGGTCAGGAGTTCAAGGCCAGCCTGAGCAACACGGTGAAACCCTATCTCTACTAAAATACAAAAAATTAGCTGGACATGGCAGTATGCGCCTGTAGTCTCAGCTACTTGGGAGGCTGAGGCAGAAGAATTGCTTGAACCTGGGAGGCGGAGGTTGCAGTGAGCTGAAATTGGACCATTGCACTTCAGCCTGGGCAACAAAACGAGACCCCATCTCTAAAAAAGAAAAGAAAAGAAAAGAAAAGAGGCTTAATCTGCTCACAGTTCTGCAGGCTGTACAGGCTTCTGCTTCTGGGGAGGCCTCAGGAAACTTACAATCATGGTGGAAAGTGAAGGGGAAGCAAGCACATCTTCGCATAGCTGGCAGGAGA
The DNA here is from genome assembly GCF_028885655.2 of Pongo abelii. NCBI lineage: Eukaryota > Metazoa > Chordata > Mammalia > Primates > Hominidae > Pongo > Pongo abelii. The sequence continues at coordinate 64,366,937 of NC_071999.2, forward strand.
GAGAACCAAGAAGGAAGTGCTACACACTTTTAAACAACCAGATCTCGTGAGAACTCTCTCACTATCATCACAAGAACAGCAAGAAGGAAGTCCTCCCCCAAGCTCCAATCACCTCCCACCAGGCCCCTCCTCCAACACTGGGGATCACAATTCAACATGAGATTTGGGTGGGGACAGAGCCAAACCATATCAGGGAGGAAGTAAAATGGAAAAGGAGGGGCAGAGACTTGAAGAGTGATGAGGGGAGTCATATCCCAGATGGACAGGATAATCATGAAGCAGCATCTATGGGTCGGAGAAGACAGCTGTCACCTAAAGGCTGACAAGTGAGTGGGAAATGATCACAACAGATAGAAACATGACGCTGACAGGAACATTATTTATCTGGGAACTACATAAACAAAAGATCAGATCACCAATTAGTTATTCCAAGATTACTTCTGGTGTGTTTGCTCTGACAGTTGCCTCTCTAATCTCCACGCTCCTGGTCTTGGATCTATATCTTTGACAACAATAAAAGGAGGAACGTTTTCAACTCCACTGATGGAAGCAAGTAGTTTTTGAACTGATTAGGGATCAATGCTGAGAATCCATTCAGTGATAGCTGCAGTACTCTGGTAATTTGTTGAAGAAACTTTCGTCCCTCACCCAACAGCTGTTTCCAGCCCTTTCTTCTTCAATATCAAAGCCCTAAAGTTCTGAGAATAAAGATGCTAGAATTTTAATATACTTAATTTTCTTTTTTCCTGGAAGCTACCACTGACCCAAGAGGAAGTCTACTGGAGGGAGTCCAAAGGCATTTTCTCCTGGATAAAAGATATCTGCTAGAACAAAAGCTTTGTCACTCCCCTATTCCATCCCATCCCAACCTCCAACCTTTCTTCCTATTTTTGACTTATTGTAGCCTGAGGACTGAGGCTTGGAAGCTGCTGAAGCCATTTTCTGACCAGGAAGGCAGAGTGATGATGCACTGTAGATCACAAAGCAGAAAGCCAGAAGGGGCCTGGATCTTGGTGAGTTCTTGATCTGCTAAATTGACCAGGAAAAGGCTACCTATAGACTTCCTATACTTATCATTTTCCTTTCACTTCAGTGGACATATTTTTCCTGGTATTTCGTGACTTGTAGATGAAAGCACCCAAACAAGCTAGTGCGCCTTAAAGAACCCCACACTGACCTGTGGCATGCCAAAGCATCCTATTTCCCTTCATTCTGAGTCGTTAGCATTTTTGATAGACCATCAGTAGGAGATAATGATTACCCCAGAAGGAACTGAAGAATTTGAAATGATCACAGAAATTTAGAATTGATGGGAGTAGACACATATCCTCTCTTCTTCATCAGCACTCTTTTCTACCAGATTGTTCTTGGGAAGTCATCAAGCTTCTGTTCAATTTTCCTAAGACAGAGAACTCATTATATCATGAAACAGCCCAACTCTCCCCTACCTTTTCTTTATGTAATTCAATTTTCCTGCCAGACCATAAAACAACACATATTATGAGAGAAAAAGAAGAATTCAATAACATTAATTATTTCATTAATGAGCATTTTTAAAATGCACTGATCTGTAATGAAACCACTTGAAACTTGGAGAAAGATCATATGTTGAATAATATTATGTTTTTCTTGTATTTTTATAAATTATTAACACATTTTTGGATTGATTTAAAAGTAAAGAAAGTGAACAAGCTTAACATTATCTTGTAAATAACCCAACTAACACTAGTAATGTTATTAGTAAGGCAGCCTCACTGCACTTAAATCATTAATTAATGGAATGTAATTAGAGTAAAAGATAAAAAGAAAAAATAATTTATGAAATATAATAACACTATGAAGAAATTTTGTGATATTTTTATAGCACTCTATAGCAAGGAAGAAACCTGCAGGGAAGAAAACTGACTACATATTTTAAAATGTATATAACTAGTATAATATTAAACATAAATATTTATCTAAGTATCTATTCAGAAGTTGGCTTCACTCAGCAATTTATGATCACAGAGAATTTATGCATTTATTTATTTTTTAAATGTCTTCCATTTTAGTTTGACTATTAAAATAATCAGAAGTTCAAAATAAAATTCACTGAAAACTTCCTTGGTTATGAATTGTATTTTGATGTTTGCTCAAAGGCCATTAAAATGTGTTCAGTGACTGATGGGCTGATTTGAAATTTCTTGCATGCTTGTAATGTCATCTTGAAATATTGTATTATTCTAAGATGCCAAAAAATTTTTAACAAAACTTAATATGGCTATTTCAGTGTTATTCCATCAAATGTGAGATCGCAAAATTGCCGTATCTCTTTAGGCCATAGACGTGAGCCATACCATATGAAAATAGAAAACGAGCTCAAGAATTTTATAGTACAGTCATTGATCTTACAAAAGCATCTGTCTACTGGAGCAAAGCCGAATCCTGCACACCAAAACAGCCTTATATGTATTTAGTTCACTCTCTGTCTTCTAAGACACATGTGCCCATCTCTTAAATCCGAAATAAGAATGTGTCCTTTCACACTACAAAACTATCTCCAAAATATGTATTGTGAATTATCTGTCTGGTCAAAGTAATAGACAAGATAACTTGTATCACCTATTTATTTGATTCTTTGTATTTTACACAAAAATATCCAACTCAATGGGGGAAAAAAGGTAAACCAGTAAACCACATATTCAAGGTCACGTATTATGAATAAAAGAAATCTCCCAGTTGTATATGTAGATAAAGGCTTGGAATTCCACCAGTGTCCAATTAAGTGTCACAAAATATATTACCCCATCTGTTTTTCTTTATCTTTTTTAGGACTAACATTTCAAACCTAAAATTTACCCTTTGTATCTTCCAATTGCAAAGGACTGACTACCACGCTAAAGTTCAGTTCATCTGCAAACAATTCAGGTTTTATGATCTCACAGTTCACTTGAATAGAGACGTGTTGATTTGTGACAAATTGTGTTAGGTTAGCTTAGAATTTCCAAAAGTAACATCTGCAAACTTTCATTTTAACATTATATGTTTTGTTATATTCTCATTTTTAGTATCTCATTTGTTAGTATTCCAAAGAAAAGTAATGTTCCCTGAAAACATAAAATAGAATGCAAGGTGGTGTGTGGTATGCATTTTCTAGTTGTTTTGTTAGTCATGCTATGAAAACAAAGAGCATAATTTTGTGGCTAAATACTGCCCACACCACCTTTGAAAAATGCTACCTCTAGGAACATCACTTTCTCTGGTTGATATCCTTTATACCCTCATCTGAAAGTCAAATGAACATTTCCAGGCAAAAGAAATAAGAGCTAGGGTGTGCCAGTGGGTTTATTTTTAATTGGAAAAAGAACTTCTCTTTCTTAAAAGTCAGGTAATGATTTCAATGTGTTTCTAAGCAAGACCTGAATAAAATATTAGACAATCATGCTCAAAAGCTATTAGTGGTTTTCTAATCTAATACAAGGAGCAGTAGTTTCGAAAGTAATCGGGGTTTTCTTTATTTGTAGTTGCAGAACTTGTGGAAAATTTACCAACTATACCATTGTTTTTGAAATTTTCATCAGGCACTGAGTTTCCAGATTTTTATATGTGACTGGGAATAATATCCCCATGCATTAACTGATAGATTTAACACACAGAAAAGTGTTACAGAAATAAATACACAGTATTTATGAGATAAAATCTAGACCTGCAGACAGTGGGGGACAGGCTGATTTTTGCGTGTGTGGGTCCCCTTCCCCACTACAAATAGTCTGTTATTCTAAAGTCTTATGATCATTTTTTAAAATTATTATTTCTGGAGCCAAATTCGAAGGCTAGAGTCTACTTTGTTCCCAGATAAATTCTCGTATTGAATTCATCAATCAAAGTATTGATTGGAATAAAATTTGGATTTGTGTTTCTTTAACTCTGGCATCACAGATCATACAATCTACATGTCCACAATATATCGCAAATGCTAGCATAGGAAATTGCTAAGCATGGAGCAATGGGTAACTTTTATTTAAAGGGAGAATTGTGTGAGTCGGGCAAGAAAGCAAAAATAATTGGATGATGTTGTGTGACAGAGCAAGCTGGTGTGTTTTCTTCCTCTGAACACTTCAGCATTAAATGTAGAATTTCCTTGGTTATGGCAGGTGCATGGTGTATTGGGTTCATGTTTTTAGTTGACAACTTTTGACACGTGTGCTAACTTTCAGGATGAAGGAAGAGAATCAGACAAAGTGCCAAAATATATAAAATTCCAACCATCTCACCTTTAGAAATAGGTCTCCTCTCCAAAATAAAGCTCTTTCAAGAATAGAAATCCAACTGTGTTCTCCAACTGTAGATTTTGCATGGTAGAGGTTCAGTAAGGAATACTGAGTAGGATTTATATCCATTAGCATACAAAAACTCAATTTAAGAAACATTTTGAATGGTGACAAAAGAATTGCCTCCCCACTACATCTTTGAAAGTGCACTTGGCACTATATTTCTTGTCCTGCTGATAATCATCTTTTCCTCCTGCTGTTTACCCAGTCCCCATTTCTGAAGACTAAGTAACTTTTTTTAAAAGAAAACAGACATGCAATATTAAAATAAATCCTAATGACTTGATCTAGAGACAAAGTATAATGACCACCATTTTAAATATCATAAACATAATCTAAAAAATAAGAACTTGATATATTTTCAATATAGAGATACATATTTTTCCAACACTAGTAGGATGCATTAAAATATGTTCTCCTTAAGAGATTTCAAATTCATTACCAGACAGTTATGTTTTCACTTTAGTTTTAAAAGCAGGGCTGACAGTGCTTTATGAATAAAAATGAAAAGCAAATTCCACAGTCAGAAGTCTAGTGCCTGTGAGCCCTTGTTCCTTGGGATTTGAGATTACACATTGGGCAAACCAGTAGCCTACTGATTCAATCTCAGTGAGTAACAGAGGGGTTATGGTGAAAAAAAAAATAAAAACACTAAAAATATATCGAGTTCTGGCTACCAAGAGTTTTATTAGCCAGATACAAAAATCAATAGGAAGCCTTTGGGCTCTCAATGTGGAGATTTTAAAAGAACCTATAAAGGGAATATTATCAGTCTTCCTGTTCATCTACTGAAATAAAATAGAGGTTGTAGCTCTCCTCTTCTGGCTAAGAACAGTAAAAGAATCAAGTTTGAGCACGGCAAAGGCTGCTTCACATACCCAGCCTCTGAATAATTCTCCACACATCATCGTGTAAGCCACACAGTTAAAGGTAAGGTTATGTCTGAATTTCAGACTGGAAGGGGTCCTGGATATCATCTAATTAAATGTCCTGATTTCATAGTTGAGGAAAGTGAATTGACAGTCACTTAGCTATTTAGTCGTGTAGCCGTGACTAGAATTGAAATCTTCTGAATATCCATCAACAGTTTTGGGGCAGTTTCCCCTTTCCACCATACACAACAGAGATGTTGCTTGTGAACCAAAAGTCACTGGTTTTCAAGCATTTTTGAAGATATGGTGAGAAATACATTTCATATCATTCATTATTACCACATACATACAAGAGAAACAAAAATTTCTTGAAACAATATTTACTACCTATGATACACCCAGGTTCTCTATTCCTTTCTAGTATATGCTACTGTATTTCTTTTTGAATGGTAACCAAGACCCAATAAAATAATAATTTCACTTTTTGCTAAGAGACTATGATTTTTTTTTTCTTTTTGAGACAGGTTCTTGCTCTGTTACCCAAGCTGGAATCCAATGGCATGATCATAGCTCACTGCAACCTCGAGCTCCTGGGCTCAACCGACCCTACAGCCTTAGCCTCCCAAGTACCTGGGACTACAGGAGCACACCACCATGACCAGCTAATTGCTTTCTTGTTTGTTAAGACAGGATCTTGCTATGTTGACCAGCCTGGTCTCTAACTCCTGGCCTTATGCAGTTCTCCGAAATCACTGGGATTACAGGTGTAAGCCACTGCACCTGGCTATACATTTTGAAACAATAACTGTAGTCTAACTTTCCTATTTTGTTGTCTTTGAAGAGACATAAAGAACTTTAACTATCATTTCAGGAAATTATGCCAACAACCCAAGAGGCAACAGAACAGGGCATGTACCCTTCAGACAGAGGAAGACCCTGAGCGAAGGTGACCAGTGCCGATTTTACTCATTATGCATGACTTTCTCATACCGATTCACCCCAAATTGCTTGTTCACATAGCACTCTACCCAGTCAGGAAGAGGATGATCTAGAGAAGAAGCTTTATTTCCACATAACTGCTTCCACCTTCCTGATTTCCATTTCCAATCATGTTTTGCTGAGTTGTTGGAAAATCGGAGTACCTTTCACTGTAGTTTCTTTTCACAAGTAAATTGCTTTCCCCACATTTTGCTGGATAATTCCATTTTAATAATCCTTAAATACATGCCCATGTCTTTCATCTGGTTCAGCGCCCCATTCCGTGGACCATGGGCAACCCGTTCTTCTATTCAATTCCCCTCTGTAAATAGAAAATAGGGATCCCTGTGGAATACTTACAAGTCCTTTGACTCTTTTGTAGTCACATGCTTCCTCTGTACCCCACCCTACTCCCTCTCCCTCCTCCCACACACTCTCATTCTCTCTCTGGTTCTTATTCTGTCTGTCTGTCTCACAAACTAACACATACTGGCAGGGATACATGCCAATCTGGGGATAGGATGTACAAGTTGACTGGATTCCTTGGGTAATGCAGATATGTGCACTACTCCCACTGCTGGACCCCACTATCTGTCATTACCAGTGTGCACACACACATAGGCACCTGCAACCATCACCACCCGGTCTAGGGATCGAGTGATTTTTTACATGGCTAGTTCTTTCTGTTGGCTAGTTTTGTGATTCTGTTCACTTGTTTTCAACAAAATTGCAAGCAAAAGCCTAATACAGAAGTGAGAGAGAAGGAGCCTTTCCGGTTTTGGGGAATATCGAATGTACACACTGGCTTTGTTTCTCACCTGTCTTCTACCTTCTACCATTACAAGGCAGGCTTAGCTCCTTGGAGCAGTTTCCAAACCTGAGGTCTCTCCCAGTGCTCTCAGACATTACCAGAAAAATATAATACTCCGTTCATCTGGAATGGGAATGAAATGGAAAGAATAAAGGGAAGAGAAATAGAGGGAGATAAATTCCTTATAATTTGTGTTAGATAACACCTGAAAGACTTAAGAACAAAGCTGTGCTGAAGTCTTCGGCAGAGATATTATTAGCTGTATTGTTTGTATTCATCCTTGTATCAGTTTCTTTTTAGTAGCAGCCACACAAGTGATCAAAGGGTCTTCAAAAAGAGGACTTTATTATGACAAATATCACTCACAGTTAAGCCATCTCCGCATTCCTGAAACATGCACAGACCCTCAAAAAGAACAAAAGAAATTAAAAGTAAGAAACCCACATTGGGCAACAGTCCCCCATGGCAAGCATGGCATCCTTTCCTTTTTAGCTAAAATCATTTTTCAACCGGTAAGAGAGCAGACTGCCGAGAGGCTCTCTGTGGAGCACTCACAGAGATGGCAGGTGATGCCATCCCAGCCCTCTGAATGGTCAGAGAAGAATTTCTGCTTCTTCACATTGTAAGCCAGTGAATCTACATCGGGCATAACTGCAAAATAAAAGCCAGATGGTCTCAAAACTTTCCTACTGCTGCCAATGACCCAGAGATGAATTGTCTTTGCAGGGATCAATCCAGCAATCTTGACTTATAGACACTCTAGACTTAAAGTAGCACAGCCCCACCACCTCCTCCCTATAGTGGAAAGACCTTGTTTAACCCCAGTTGTACAATTCTTCACAAACTGGTATTTGCAGTGAAAACTCTATATGCCTAAGTGCAAACAAAAAGGTTTCTTGAAGATGTTTTTGTGTCTCTCATATGCCTTTAGTTAAATGTGGATGGAAATGTTTGAGGCAACTTCCTAAGTCAGACCATTAACAGGATGGGTTTTTCTTGTTGAACATGGAGTGGAAGGTCAAGCAATGAGAAATTTGGCAAATCTTCTTGGCCAGTGGCCTCCAGCAATGTGTTTCAGAAGGCCTTTACTTATCTGTTCTCTGCTCTCAGCCCCACTATTTGTTTGAGGGTGATGAGGCACAATTGTGACAGGTTAGATAAGGTTTCTGTCTGCACATTCCTCAAACTCAACTGAGGTTAAAATAACAGAAACAATAATGTCTGTCAATCTGAGATGCTGTAAATAAGTGACACAGAGGAGCTGTGCCCAGATGTCAGGGATTTAATTTAGAACTAGGAGCACTTGGAGAAACATTGAACAGTGTCCCAGAATCATGAATGGTTTTCTCCAGAATGATCCGGCAAAGTAACTTATTCTCTTGACCATGGCTTCTTTGGTCCCCATACCCAGCAAAGTAAGTACTTTGGATCCATTACAACAGCAAATTGGCACATGCCACACACCTTTATAGACTTAAATATCAGAATCACTTCCATGCAACCAGCTACATTTTAAAGCCAAAGCTTTTATACAAACAATTCAGAATGTGAGCTCTTGGTGTGGCAAACATAATGCAATCATTTCATTTGAGAATAGCAATGTAAATCCCCCCCCCTTTAAAATGTATGCTTTATGCATAGACAGTTCACATGAATGTTTGTGAAAGGCCTGGTTCCTGAGCAATAACTTACTGAAGAGTAGACAATTGGTGTTTCATTGTTTTGTGGCATTTGCAGCTAAATCAAAACTCCCAGGTTGAGCAATGGTTTCTGTTTGATGTAGTGCAAAAGCACAGATGCAGAAGATAATGACTGCTTAGAAATTGCCCTTGTGCTTGTCTCCAGTGGTACAACTTCATTTCCCATAGTTCTGATTCAGAGTTATGTAGAACTTGAAGACGTATATTTGTTCAAGGAACACTTAGCGTTTGTCTTTGTTATTTAGTTGTCATATCATTAGCTGTGATGGACTTTTTTTTTTTTTTTTTTTTTTTTGAGACTGAGTCTCACTCTTTTCGCCCAAGCAGGAGTGCAATGACGCGATCTTGGCTCACTGCAACCTCTGCCTCCCTGGTTCAAGCAATTCTCCCGCCTCGGCCTACTGAGTAGCTGGGATTACAGGCACCCACCACCACGCCCAGCTAATCTTTGTATTTTTAGCAGAGATGGGGTTTCACCATGTTGGCCAGGCTTGTCTTGAATTCCTGACCTCAGTGATCCATCTGCCTCGGCCTCCCAAAATGCTGGAATTACAGGCATGAGCCACTGTGCCCGGCTGGGATGCACTTCTTTTAGATGGGATATAGTTCAGAGGCACTGACCTAATTTGCCTAAAAAGTGACTCTGGAAGTTTCAACTAAAGAATTCACAATGTTTTTGCTCAATATTTGATGTACGTAAATTATAAGGAATTCCATGAATCACTTTCATTAAGGTAACCTTTAAAACCATAGAGAAAATTTGGTTTACTGAGATTAGTTTTAAGAAGAACACAACATTTGTTAGAAAAAATAATTTGAGAAGTAACTTAGATACCATGAAGGCATGCTTAGGGTAATGAGAGATGCAAACGTTCAGGAGGAGAATTTAAGATAATACTGGAGGAGGAAAGGAGGTAGACTAAGAAGAAAGGAAAAAGAAAGAATATAGATAGTACAGAGAAAAGAGCAAGATGATGGATTCTATACATAGCAATGAATGACCATGTAATTTTAAAGTAAATTTGACATAAATCATGAAAGGTTTGGTGTGAGTGGTTTTCTTGTTGAAACCACTTCAGAAGCTGAATTCTGCATTTCATACTGATTTTGAGAAAAATGTAAGGGCTACATGTGAACTCAAACAGCTGATATATAATCAAAGATTTGATATATGATTTGTTGACTTAATGCTCAGAGACATTAGCAATATTTTACCATACTTGGAATCCTAGAAAATAAGAGATCATGTCTTAAACAAAAATAAATAAATAAATAAATAAAAAGACTTCAACATAAAAAATTTACTCCAATAAAAATTGAAAAGAAATTAAGGGAATGTTTTCTAATAATTGTACAGAGAAAGAATATTTAGCAAAACAAATAAAAGGAAATTATTTTTTCTTTCACTTTATTTTGCTAAATATTTGAATACTTTATTTTGCTAAATATTTGCTAAATATTTGAATAAATGATTGAATATCAATCAGCTGTTTGAAATATATGAATATCAGAAAATATTTTTAAAATTTTAAAGGTAGAAAAATTAATTGGCAATTATTGCTATGACATGACAAACAGCAAAAAGTACTCAATAAACAGGCTTATAAGCTGGAAGCCATCATCCTCAGCAAACTAACACAGTAACAGAAAGCCAAACACCGCGTGTTCTTACTCGTAAGTGGGAGCTGAACAATGAGAACACATGGACACAGGGAGGGGAACATCACACACTGAGGCCTGTCAGGGGGTGAGGCTGGGGGGAGAGAAAGCATCAGGACAAATAGCTAATGCATGTGGGGCTTAATACCTAGGTAACAGGTTGATAGATGCAGCAAACCACCATGGCATATGTTTACCTATGCAACAAACCTGCACGTTCTACACATGTATCCCGGGACTTAAAGTAAAATTAAAAATTAAAAAAGGCTTATGAAATCAGTGTGGTCAATGCTAACACTTTGAGAAATATAAGCAAACAAACATCAATCCTGAAAAACATAAAAAAACAAAAATAGCAGTACCTAATGAGTACATGCATGCTGAAATACTCAATGCTGTTATAAGGGTGTGATGGGATGAGCACACTCATAAACTTTTTTTTTTTTATTTTACTTGAAGTTCCTAATACAAATGCAGAACATGTAGGTTTGTTACACAGGTATACGTGTGCCATGGTGGTTTGCTGCACCTATCAACCCATCATCTAGGTTTTAAGCCCCTCAGGCATTAGCTATGTGTCCTAAGGCTCTCCCTCCCCTCGGCCCCCACCCCCCAACTGGCCCCGGTGTGTGTTGTTCCCCTCCCTGTGTCCATGTGTTCTCTTGTTCAAATCCCTCTTGTGAGTGAGAACATGCAGTGTTTGGTTTTGTGTTCCAGTGTTACATAAACTGCTTTTAATAAGGTTACAAATTTTGCAGTTTTTCTCGAAGGCATATACATACACCACTTTTCAGGAATTCTGCTTCTGTGAATCTATCCCACTGAAATTATTAGAAATAAGAATAAATTATTCTGTGTAAATATGCCAATTATTATATTATAATAAAATTCTGAAATTAGCCTTAATGTCCAGAGATGGTTAAATAATGATGCTGTGTGCTAATGATGGAACATTTTGCAGCCATTGAAATGCCGTTTTAAAAGCATGCATTTGAATATGCCCATTAGGCACTTTTTATTAGAAGAAAAAAAGTGAAAAACTAAATTGTATGTATATTAGAATTCCTATTTTTTTCCTCTCTATATATATTTAGACAGAGGGAATAGACAATAGATACATAAGTCTGGTGAAAAATACAGGAATATATATATCATGGTTATATGTGAATTTTTAGAGTAAGATTTTCATTTACTTCTTAATACTTTCCCATATTTTTCAAATTTTCAAAATAAACAATTATTACTTTTGTGATGTTTACTTTTGATCATTCTTTACCCATCACAAAATATTATCCTCTTGAAGTATTGAACAAGTAAAACACTCTGAAATAAAGAGATGCTTAAGTTGAGATGGACCTAAAGAATAAAGCCTATTTGATTTTCTGCAATGTGAGAAGTGGACTGAAGATTGCTACTAGATATGGTGTTGCCTAAGGGTAGATACTTCTCAAGGTTACACTTCATTATCAAGTATGGAAATGGTTTGTCAAGTATGCATAGTTAGTATAAGTTCACCTTATTTGGCTATATATACATAACTGGTGTTTAAGTGAGGTGATGCAATGTGGATTGATTAAGATAAAATGATATGGGAACCTCTTTGCAAATTCCAAGTTCATTTACACTTATCATACGTTTGAAACCTAGTTAACCTTAACTGATGGGAACTCTATCATCATAGAATGTGCATGTGCAGTTCGGGAGCCCTAACAGCTTGGGTTGTGTAAATAGAAAGTATCAAGCTACTGGTCTTGTCAAAACCCCAGGCAGGATAAGCTGAGCTCTTAATTGTTGGTGCCGTCATCAATCCCAGTTGAACCAAGAAAATCAAGTCTTTCAGCTCTGAAATGATTAAATTGAGACTCAATCTATCCCACTTCTGTTTTCATCGCCCATTTCCATCAAATTTCTCAGGATTTTGGACTACCAGGTATTTCTTCTTTTTTGTATGTTAACCTCTAACCTCTTACTCTTTAGTAGTTCCTTCCCATCCATAAGTAAATGGGCTAAATTTCTCTCCCATACAATAAATGCAAAAAAAAAAAAACCCATAAAACAGAAAATCCTTTATTGACCTCACATGACTTTTAGCAACCACTGATCTCTTTCCTCCCTTCACAACAAAACATTTCAAAAGACTTTTCTACAGTTTCTATCTACATTTTATTTTCTCACAATCACTCTCAATCCAATGACCTTCATGTAGTTAAATTCAAGTTTTTTTTTTTCTTTTTAGTGCTTGTCTTACATCATGTCTTCTTGATATTTACCCTTGATGCTACTCTCCAACCCTTCCCCTATTTTTCAAACACTCCCCGCCTTTAGCTTCCATGATTTTGAACTAAGTTCAATGAGTTGGACAATTCCTGCTCTGTCTCCTTGGTATAGTCAAACTTTGCCACCAAAACATTAAATGTTGGCTTGGGTTCTTTGCTTTTAAAATATAGTAATTCTGCCACTCATGCTGACGGTTTTCATTATTACCCTACAAGATTTTACCAAATTTTATCTCAAGCTCCAGCCACTTTTCTGACTGCCTATTTAACACCACCACCAGGATATTTAAAAGATGCTTCACAACATCAAATTCCCAATCTGCCACAGTCTACTCCATCACTACTACCCATAACTTTATTCTTATGTTTTCTATATCATTGAATAGATATCTCACTTTATTATGTTGCACATGCCACATATTTTAGCATCATTTGTAATATCTCTTCCGTACTCCCTTAACCAACTCAATACCAAACCTGGCTGATTTTTGCCTCCTAAAATACATCTCCTATTTTCTCCCTCTACTGTATCTTGACTGGTATCCCTGCTTTTATTCTTGCCTCCCTCAAATCTGCTCTCTATTTTGCAGCCAGAATGATATTTTTAAAACACAAGGTTGAGTATATCATTGTTTGCTAAAAACCCTGAAAGGGGTTTTCACTGGTTTGTGGGGCTTCTTTTATGTGTTTTAAAAAGTCATTCCCATTCACGGCCCTTGCCCATCTCTCCATTATCTCTCTCAGTGTACTCCTTTCACTCTCTGCATGCCAGGCATGTTAACCTTCTTTCACGCCTCAAAAAAGCATGCTCCATCCTTCCAGAGTATGTGCTGTTTCTCCCACTAACTGAAATGCTCTTCACTCAGATACCCTGTTGTTTTTATTTAACCCCTCATCAAACTTTTTTTTAATCTTAGTTAAATAATACTTTACTTTTCTGAACTAAATCTCCCAGCATAGACATAAAAGCATAGATATGGCAGTGTATCTCCCTGCTATGCACCCTCATAATAGTCTTTTTCAGAGTTGTAATTGTAAATTGTAGTTTCAACCCCTTTGCTGTCTAAAACATATTATGAATGAATGAATGAATGAATGACCAATTAATATGTACTAGGTCCTGAGGTGACAAAAGCAATTTTGAGATAAATAAATCCCGGTTCCTGTTCTCCAATCTGGTGGGAAAGAAACTTACACAAATAATTAAAGGCATAATGCAGTGTGATAACTATTGTAGTAAAGAAATGTACCATACAAGTTTGTGGAGAGGAAAATCCAATTAATTCTATGTGGAAGGGATAGGGCATGCAAGCTCCAAAGCAAAGCTGACACTTGTGCTGGACTTTGAAGAAAGATCTGAAGTTAGTGAGGTAAAGACTTTGGGGAAAAAGATATCCTAGGCATAAAGAACAGCATGAGCAAAGTCAAGAAGGTGTCGGCACACATGTCAGGTACAAGGAATTTGGAATGAATGCTTCTTTGTGTCTAGAACAGGTGGTGTATGGAGGAAAGTAGCCCAAGATTAGAAAAAGAGATAGCTGTCTAGAATTGCCACAGCTGTGAATTACTATGCAAAGATCTTGAGACTACACTTTTCTGAACACAGTGAGATCTTCTCTCTCTGTCTCTCAGGTGGCATGATTTTTGTCAAATATAGTAGGTGGCAAAGTGGTGGAGAGGAATGGCGATATGAGAGTCAGGAAGTCCCATAGAAACCTATTACAATCATCTAATGAAGCCATAATTAGAGCAGTAGCAATGGGGATGGAGAGAGGATTTTGGGATTTTTATCTTCTTTTTTAACTTTTAGGTTCAGGGGTAACTGTGCAGGTTTGTTATATACAAAAATTTGTGCCACAAGGGTTTGTTGTACAGATTATTTCATCACCAGGTACTAAGCTTAGTATTCAATAGTTATTTTTACTGATCCCCTCCCTCCTCCCACTCTCCATCCTCAAGTATGCCCCAGTGTCTTTTGTTCCCCTCTTTGTGTCCATGTGCTCTCATCATTTAGCTCCCACTTATAAGTGAGAACATGCGATATTTGGTTTTCTGTTCCTGCATTGTTAGTTTACTAAGGATGATGGCCTCCAGCTTCATCCATGTGCCTGCAAAGGACATGATCTCATTCTTTTTTATGGCTGTATAATATTCCATAATGTATAATATGTACCACTTTTTTTAATCCAGTCTATCACCAATGGGCATTTAGGTTGATTTCATGTCTTTGCTATTGTAGGTAGTGATACAATGGACATACCTATGCATGTGTCTTTATGATAGAACAATTTATATTCCTCTGGGTATATACCAGTAATGGAATGGCTGGATTGATTGGTAGTTCTGCTTTCAGCTCTTTGAGAAATCACCACACTACTTTCCGCAATGGTTGAACTAATTTACACTCCCACCAACAGTGCATAAGTGTTTTCTTTTCTCCACAACCTCGCAGCATCTGTTATGTTTGAACTTTTTAATAACTGCCATCTCAAACTAACTGGTTTGAGATGGTATCTCATCGTAGTTTTGATTTGCATTTCAGAGAGACAATTTTTCAGTAAAATAAGTATGACCTGGTGGCCAACTGGAATGTGAACCAGGGAACTAGTGAAAGAATGGAAGAATCAAGGACATTTAACTTGGGTAACTGACTGGCATTTACTGAGACAGGGTACACAGTAGTAGGACAATGTGTGGTGGAGAAAACAGCCACATTTTTCTGCTCCTGAACAGTGCATGATCTAGTAAAAGAAAGACATACCATCAGCAATCACCTATAACATGATATTAATATGCAGGAAAACCTTTTCTTACCAGCTGGAGTAAGATATCATCTTAAGGAGAGCCCATCATTTGTTTAGGAAGTGTTTTGATAAATCTGCTGAGAATCAGGGCTGACAACTAGGATTTGAAGACCTGGGTGTCTAGCTATATGCACAGGAATGTAGAAGGAAATAGAGACACTGTTGGGAGTTGGGGAAAGATTGAAAGAGGGAGTAACTGGCAGCAGAAAGGGGATATCCAGAGCATATTTGGAGGTGAAATGTTTGTGTTATGTGTAGCATAGAATTCTTCCTTTGGATTCTACTATGACTTCTTCAATAAATTCCACACTTCATACTGACACTTTGAGGAGCATATTTTATTTTGGGAGAATGCAAAAGAAGTGCCCAGGGTTGTTTCATGCTTGATGGAGAAATCAGAGGAGAGCCATATCTGGGTTTCAATGTAATTTTAAAGTCCTATAAAGAAAATGTAAAGAAATACATAGACACATAGAAGCTTAGTAGGATAATGCTCCTGTCTGAGATTTCCTGAAATGAAGAACTTTCCCTGGCAAGTAAAAAAAAAAAGCATATGCAAAGGCATAAAGTTATACAATGGTAAGTGATCTGGGATAATCAGTGTGATGAAGGGTAGGACAGGGAGGGGAATAGTGAGAAGTGGCTGAAGTAATGAATTCAGACCAAAATTTTCTATTCAATAAGGGAGTATATATTCAATTTTTTCCCAGTAGTACTTGAGAGTGAATTTATACTGTCTACTTGTTTTCTAACTATTTAAATATTTTACTATGAATATCTACCAAAAGCCCTGAGATAAAACAATGGCTACATATGAGGCAAAGGGAAGTTGAGCAGGTCCTTGTCACACTATTGTGGAAAAGAAAAAAGGGTTGAACATGCAAAATCTCTTAGATATAACACTAAATAAACTTTTTAAATAATGTCAGAAAGAAACATTATATACATGGAATCACCATACCCTCCTGGCATATAACTCAGTCATTGACTGATTACTTCCTACAATATTTCCAGGATGAAAAGCATGTTCTTGCTAAAAGTCCATGCTTAATAATTAAAGGCTCTGTCTCTTCATTGAGGAAGAATTTGTAAAATTTGTAGTAAGACTATTCCTTAATGCTGATTTCTTCTCCCTACACTAAGAATTGTAGCTAACACTGTTGCATGCTTAATATGACTTTCTTCTCAGGACCAAAGCACGATCTCCTTCATGTTATGGGGTAGATGAGCAATTATGCATGACTAATTCTGTAAAACTCACATCAAAGATATAAAGATTAGTTTCATTACGTTTCCATTATTCTTTAATAATTATTAAAACAAAGAACTACCTACTGTAGATGGCTCAATGGACCTTGTGTTTCCTTCCTCTGCATTTGTAATGAATTGAATAGATTTTATATTTTCAACAAATCAATTGTCTATTCCCTAATTTACATTATTGTTCACTTGGAAAAGATGAAACATTTTACTCTTCAGTGCAAGGTGTACATTGAATGAGTACGGGATTTTTATGCAAATTATTCATTGACACTAGCGAAACAGAAACGTATCACTTATTATCAAAGCTAAATTAGCCAAAAGATTCATTGTTATTTTTTTCCCTCATTCTAATTTGAAAGCCCAAGATTATCAGTACACCTACTGTTCTTTCTGCATGCATAACACATTTAAGGGAAAAAGCATTCATTACTCTATCCACAATTCTCTTAAAAAAAAAATTAAAAAAAAAAAAACAAAAAACGGCCAGGCGCGGTGGCTCACGCTTGTAATCCCAGCACTTTGGGAGGCTGAGGCAGGTGGATCACGAGGTCAGGAGATCGAGAGCATCCTGGCTAACACGGTGAAACCCCATCTCTACCAAAGATAGAAAAAATTAGCTGGGCGTGATGGTGGGCACCTGTAGTCCTAGCTACTGGGGAGGCTGAGGCAGGAGAATGGCGTGAATCCGGGAAGCGGAGCTTGCAGTGAGCCAAGCTTGTGCCCCAAAACAAACAAACAAAACAAAACTCTTTTTCGAGACATCAAAGAAAATATCATTTTTATATCTTTTCTACAGCCTGTTGTTTATACAGCATTTTAGCAGCTGCAACACGTTGAATCCAGAGCCATCAAAAATCCTCAGTGAAAATGACTAGTGACTAGTAGGAGGGTTTCTCACACATTTCATCTTGACCTTCTCTAGCTCACACTAAGATAAGACAGCTTTTAGAATCATTTCATTAACATTAGGTAACCATGTGAAGGAAAATCTTGTTCAGAAAGAATTTACCACACCACCCCTCTGGGAAATCGCTTAGTAAACCTGCACACTGGGCTAGTCAGGGTTTGTTAAGTGTCTGTAGCCTTGTTTAAATCCCAAATACACTGAAAACAAACCACACCTTCCACTGTTAACCTTACTGCTATCATGAGACTAGCTAGCCCAAATACCTGAGATAAACGTGACACTCGCAGCCCTCACCAACTGTCAGTTTATCCCACCGTTAGAGCCAGACCACTGGAAAGACCACATTAAAAAGTAATCATAAAACCTTCTTGAATGATGATAAGTTATCCCTGCTATTTTTAAGTTTTTCTTTATAGACTTATTTTCATTGCTATGTCAGGATTTATGACTTCCAAGTGTAAAACGCTGTAGCCCTGGTTCACAGGGAGGTTGCATTAGTTCAGCAGGTCTATCCAAACACAAATCTAGAAGATGTTTTGATGCAGAGCCCTATTTCTCAGTAGTAATGTCAGTTCTCATTTGGTATATAATAAAGTGTACTGCAAGACCTTTTAAGTCAGCAACCATTTTGACATAACCTGGTATCAGGATAAACAGCTGCTGCAAAGAAGTGATTCTTAAGGAAAATAAAAATGTAATCAATCACCATTGAGTAAGAAAAAACAATTTATAATATTTTAAAAGTTTAGCGGATGCAATATTGCTCTGTATTTGTGGGTGGTCGGTTAACTATTCTCTTCCCACAAATTAGCAAATCTCTGAGCATAATCATTCATGTTCTAATGGTTAAAGCTGCTTCATATTCTCCTCCCACAACTTTCTGTGGTAATTGTTTTCAGTCATCCATAAAGCAGTGAAAATAACGCATATTTTATTCATGATACCAAAAGCAAAATTGTGGGAAAAAAGTAAAAACAGAACTACATATAAAAGATTTCAACTTCTGAAACACAGTATCGGTTTTTAAAGGAAAAAAGAAAACTTTCTTTGCTAATACCTTTAACCTTACATGTCCCCAAACATGCTTAAATAAATGTAGCAAAAGACAGCTTAGACACAAAACGGTGGTAGGGAAAATGTCCCGTAAAAGAAGTAGACGACTGAATGAGGATGAAAAGAGAGAACAGGGAAACCTCACAAGTTGCCTTCATAAAAACAACTGGGTTAATCTTCAATAAAAACCAGCATTTCCAATTATTTTTAAATGCTATAGTATAAAATTAACAATTATATCACAAAAATACTATTATGCAATGAATTCTTCCAAACGTCTTTTGTTTTACAAATAGAAACATACTTTTCGTCTGACACAAAACTTTTCATTCATACTCAAGTGACAGCCACACCTACTGGGACAGCCTCCTATCTATTCAAGAAGTATTTCTGAGGGCCCACTCTGTGCCAGAATCGGTGACAGATGCTCCTATCAAAAGAAATATAAATAGCTACTTTAATGTATTTTTTAGTAAGGTTATGTTAGGCATATTTCATTCTTAAAAAGAATCCCAAATATATTAATATGATATATAATAGAAACAACATTTCCTGAAATGGGCATGCAATGCGTGGATATATTCATTGTGAACAAGAGGTCAGAAGCCCAGAGAAATAGCAACCTGGCACCAAGAATCAACAGGCTGATAAAAAAGAATGAGATCATGTTCTTTGCAGTGACATGGATGAAGCTGGAGACTTCATTATCCATTATCCTTAGCAAAATAACACAGGAACAGAAAACCAAACACCACATGTTCTCACTTATAAATGGAAGCTAAATGATGAGAACACATGGACACAAAGAGGGGAACAACAAACATTGGGGCCTTTTGGAGGGTGGAGGGTAGAGGAGGGAGAGGATCAGGAAAAACAACTAATGGGTACTAGGCTTAATACCTAGATAATGAAAAAATCTGTACAACAAACCCCCATGACACAAGTTTACCTATGTAACAAACCCGCATTTGTGCCCCTGTACTTAAAATAAAAGTTAAAAAAAGAATAAAGTACTTAGGAGTAAATTTAACCAAGTAAATTTAACCAAGTTATAAAGTAAATTTATAACTGAAATTATAAAACACTGGTAAAATAAATTGAAGAAGACATAAATCAGTGGAAAGCCTGTGTTAATGTATTGGAAGAATTAATATTGTTAAAATGTTCACACTATTCAAAGCAATTTACAAATTCAATCAATCCCTATCAAAATTCCAATGCCATTTTTCAAAGAAATACAAAAGAAATCCTAAAATTCATATGGAACCACAAAATACCTGCAATAGCCAAAGCAATTTCAAGAAAGAAGAATACATCTGGAGACATCATACTTCCTGACTTTAAACTATATTACAAAGCTATAGTAATCAAAACAGTATTGTGCTGGCATAAAAACAGACACATATATCAATAGAATAGAGGGTCCTAAAATAAACCCACACATACACAGTCAACTAATATTTGACAAGGATGCCTAGAATACAAAATTGGGAAAGGATAGTCTCTTTAATAAATGATGTTGGGAAAGCTGGATATCTACATATTCTAAAGGTCTTTATAAGATTTTTTAAGACTTTATGAATTTTGAAAATTGAATGAACAATATTTGTGCTTAAGAAAAAGAATCAACAGGCTGAACAGATCACAAGAGACACAAGACAGTACAACCAGAAAAGGAAATTTTCTTCTCAAGGAGCAACATCATGCTGAACAGAAATAGAGCAAACTATTTTTATAAACATGAAGATACCATCATACTCTATTATAGATAGCATTATAATTATGGATATTTTTAAATGTTTTACGCTTTTACTGCTTTTCTTGTTCTGCCAAAATTCTAATATTAGCAAGCGGAGTCAAAGACAAATCAGTTGAAAACCATTGCAGTCGCTGAGTAAGGTATTTGCATTTCTTCAGTAACCATTCATAACTCTTATGAATAATCTCAATGAGTGTGACTAAAACCTGGAGTTGTCTGACTCTCCTCAGCCAGATGAATCTGACCCCTCCCTCTTTACACCCCATTCAAACTTCTCTTATAGCACATAACATTTTATTGTACTTCTTTATAAATCTATCTCATTTGCCATGACATATCATCTTGAGGGGAAGGACCTTGTCTTGTATAATTTGGTACCCATTACCTATGGCACTTATTGATGTCTTAAATAATAAGTAATAAATTTGTATTTGAGTTTTAAGTAATCAGAGCCAGAAAAGGAAATAAAATCAGGACTATTACCAATATTTTGTTTTAGAAAAATTAGATTTTGATTTTTAAATGTGATATTTATTATTAGTATTGCTATGATTCTTTTGCTAAAACTGCAAAGCCTATACCTTTAAATTCTGCCTATATAATTAGCTCTCAGCATGACACAGAACAAGCCACTCAACCTCTAAAAATTTTTAAAATTTACCTTACAGGAAGGGTGGGAGAAACCAGCTATGAAACAAATTATAATATAAAAGTGCTATGTAAAGATTAATGGAGAGGACTATGACTTATAAAAAATGATTATAATAAAATAAAATAACTGTGGATGCAATAGCAACCTATATCAGAAACAAAGGGGTTACAGAAACAACTTTGAAGTTATCTCAATAACTATTTATCCCAACAGCAGTTTATTCAGATCACAGTTGATGTTTATTCTTTAGTCCCTGAATACATTTCTAAGATGACTTCTCTAATATGCCTTATGTTGTAATAATGAATATATTATTGAATTTATAAAGCTTATTATTCATTTTTAAATACACAACTCTGGTACAAGATCATGACTTTTATAAGCTAAAAAAAGAGATATATTTGGAGAGCTAAAAAAGTTCAAGAGTCTATGGGATGCAAAGTTTTCCTTGACTCAAGACCACTTTTGACCCCATCCTTTTATTTTGAAAAATATCAAGCTTACATAAAAATCATAAAAAAAGTATAATGAATACCACATACCCTTCAGCTATATTCACCAAGTAACATTTTGTCGTATATACTATATGTCTAAACACATGCACACACACAAAGACACGTACTTTTTTTTTTTTTTTTTTGCTGAACTGCTTGTAAGTAAGCTGCACATAATAAAATATTCACCTCTAACTATTAAATAATACAGTTTATATCTCCTAAGAAGTAGGAATCAGGCCATTGTTCTACATAGCCACACCATCATGATCACACTTAAGAAATAAAACACTGGTATAACAATATTAGCTAATCCAGTGTTTCTCAAATTATCTGTGGAGGAGAATCAGTATTTGTCGTCTCCAATCAACTGAGAAACAATACTTTTGTAAAATAAAATAAAAATGAATTACTAAGAAAATGAGAAGGCACCTCTATGCCAAAACAATGTCAAGTTACTATAGAAATTTCTACTTGTTTCCTCTTAATTTCTGCACTTAACTCCTTGTTGATCAATAAAAACCAATTAAAAAAATTAAAAGACAATTGGCACTGTCTTAAAGGCCATACTTGTAATAGCACTATTATGACACTGAGTAAATATTCAAGTGACACCAATTACCCCATCAATTACATTTTCTTTTAATTTTTTTAAATTTATTTTTATTTATTATTATTATACTTTAGGTATATCTCCCAATGCTATCCCTCCCCCCTCCCGCCACCCCACAACAGTCCCCAGAGTGTGATGTTCCCCTTCCTGTGTCCATGTGTTCTCATTGTTCAGTTCCCACCTATGAGTGAGAATATGCGGTGTTTGGTTTTTTGTTCTTGCGATAGTTTACTGAGAATGATGATTTCCAATTTCATCCATGTCCCTACAAAGGACATGAACTCATCCTTTTTTATGGCTGCATAGTATTCCATGGTGTATATGTGCCACATTTTCTTAAACCAGTCTATCATTGTTGGACATTTGGGTTGGTTCCAAGTCTTTGCTACTGTGAATAATGCCGCAATAAACATACGTGTGCATGTGTCTTTATAGCAGTATGATTTACAGTCCTTTGGGTATATACCCAGGAATGGGATGGCTGGGTCAAGTGGTATTTCTACTTCTAGATCCCTGAGGAATCACCACACTGACTTCCACAATGGTTGAACTAGTTTACAGTCCCACCAACAGTGTAAAAGTGTTCCTATTTCTCCACATCCTCTCCAGCACCTATTGTTTCCTGATTTTTTAATGATTGCCATTCTAACTGGTGTGAGATGGTATCTCATTGTGGTTTTGATTTGCATTTCTCTGATGGCCAGTGATGGTGAGCATTTTTTCATGTGTTTTTTGGCTGCATAAATGTCTTCTTTTGAGAAGTGTCTGTTCATGTCCTTTGCCCACTTTTTGATGGGGTTGTTTGTTTTTTTCTTGTAAATTTGTTGGAGTTCATTGTAGATTCTGGATAGTAGCCCTTTGTCAGATGAGTAGGTTGCGAAAACCTTCTCCCATTTTGTAGGTTGCCTGTTCACTCTGATGGTAGTTTCTTTTGCTGTGCAGAAGCTCTTTAGTTTAATTAGATCCCATTTGTCAATTTTGGCTTTTGTGGCCATTGCTTTTGGTGTTTTAGACATGAAGTCCTTGACCATGCCTATGTCCTGAATGGTAATGCCTAGGTTTTCTTCTAGGGTTTTTATGGTTTTAGGTCTAACGTTTAAGTCTTTAATCCATCTTGAATTGATTTTTGTATAAGGTGTAAGGAAGGGATCCAGTTTCAGCTTTTTCCATATGGCTAGCCAGTTTTCCCAGCACCATTTATTAAATAGGGAATCCTTTCCCCATTGCTTGTTTTTCTCAGGTTTGTCAAAGATCAGATAGTTGTAGATATGCGGCGTTATTTCTGAGGGCTCTGTTCTGTTCCATTGATCTATATCTCTGTTTTGGTACCAGTACCATGCTGTTTTGTTTACTGCAGCCTTGTAGTATAGTTTGAAGTCAGGTAGTGTGATGCCTCCAGCTTTGCTCTTTTGGCTTAGGATTGACTTGGCGATGCAGGCTCTTTTTTGGTTCCATATGAACTTTAAAGTAGTTTTTTCCAATTCTGTGAAGAAAGTCATTGGTAGCTTGATGGGGATGGCATTGAATCTGTAAATTACCTTGGGCAGTATGGCCATTTTCACGATATTGATTCTTCCTACCCATGAGCGTGGAATGTTCTTCCATTTGTTTGTATCCTCTTTTATTTCCTTGAGCAGCAGTTTGTAGTTCTCCTTGAAGAGGTCCTTCACATCCCTTGTAAGTTGGATTCCTAGGTATTTTATTCTCTTTGAAGCAATTGTGAATGGGAGTTCACTCATGATTTGGCTGTTTGTCTGTTGTTGGTGTATAAGAATGCTTGTGATTTTTGTACATTGATTTTGTATCCTGAGACTTTGCTGAAGCTGCTTATCAGCTTAAGGAGATTTTGGGCTGAGACAATGGGGTTTTCTAGATATACCATCATGTCGTCTGCAAACAGGGACAATTTGACTTCCTCTTTTCCTAATTGAATACCCATTATTTCCTTCTCCTGCCTAATTGCCCTGGCCAGAACTTCCAACACTATGTTGAATAGGAGTGGTGAGAGAGGGCATCCCTGTCTTGTGCCAGTTTTCAGAGGGAATGCTTCCAGTATTTGCCCATTCAGTATGATATTGGCTGTGGGTTTGTCATAGATAGGTCTTATTATTTTGAGATACGTCCCATCAATACCTAATTTATTAAGAGTTTTTAGCATGAAGGGTTGTTGAATTTTGTCAAAGGCCTTTTCTGCATCTATTGAGATAATCATGTGGTTTTTGTCTTTGGTTCTGTTTATATGCTGGATTACATTTATTGATTTGCGTATATTGAACCAGCCTTGCATCCCAGGGATGAAGCCCACTTGATCATGGTGGATAAGCTTTTTGATGTGCTGCTGGATTCTGTTTGCCAGTATTTTATTAAGGATTTTGCATCAATGTTCATCAAGGATATTGGTCTAAAATTCTCTTTTTTGGTTGTGTCTCTGCCTGGCTTTGGTATCAGGATGATGCTGGCCTCATAAAATGAGTTAGGGAGGATTCCCTCTTTTTCTATTGATTGGAATAGTTTCAGAAGGAATGGTACCAGTTCCTCCTTGTACCTCTGGTAGAATTTGGCTGTGAATCCATCTGGTCCTGGACTCTTTTTGGTTGGTAAGCTATTGATTATTGCCACAATTTCAGCTCCTGTTATTGGTCTATTCAGAGATTCAATTTCTTCCTGGTTTAGTCTCGGGAGAGTGTATGTGTCGAGGAATTTATCCATTTCTTCTAGATTTTCTAGTTTATTTGCACAGAGGTGTTTGTAATATTCTCTGATGGTAGTTTGTATTTCTGTGGAATTGGTGGTGATATCCCCTTTATCATTTTTTATTGCATCTATTTGATTCTTTTCTCTTTTTTTCTTTATTAGTCTTGCTAGCAGTCTATCAATTTTGTTGATCCTTTCAAAAAACCAGCTCCTGGATTCATTAATTTTTTGAAGGGTTTTTTGTGTCTCTATTTCCTTCAGTTCTGCTCTGATTTTAGTTATTTCTTGCCTTCTGCTAGCTTTTGAATGTGTTTGCTCTTGCTTTTCTAGTTCTTTTAATTGTGATGTTAGGGTGTCAATTTTGGATCTTTCCTGCTTTCTCTTGTGGGCATTTAGTGCTATAAATTTCCCTCTACACACTGCTTTGAATGCATCCCAGAGATTCTGGTATGTTGTGTCTTGGTTCTCGTTGGTTTCAAAGAACATCTTTATTTCTGCCTTCATTTCGTTCTGTACCCAGTAGTCATTCAGGAGCAGGTTGTTCAGTTTCCATGTAGTTGAGCGGTTTTGAGTGAGTTTCTTAATCCTGAGTTCTAGCTTGATTGCACTGTGATCTGAGAGATAGTTTGTTACAATTTCTGTTCTTTTACATTTCTGAGGAGAGCTTTACTTCCAACTATGTGGTCAATTTTGGAATAGGTGTGGTGTGGTGCTGAAAAAAATGTATATTCTGTTGATTTGGGGTGGAGAGTTCTGTAGATGTCTATTAGATCCGCTTGGTGCAGAGCTGAGTTCAATTCCTGGGTACCCTTGTTGACTTTCTGTCTCGTTGATCTGTCTAACGTTGACAGTGGGGTGTTAAAGTCTCCCATTATTAATGTGTGGGAGTCTAAGTCTCTGTGTAGGTCACTCAGGGCTTGCTTTATGAATCTGGGTGCTCCTGTATTGGGTGCATATATATTTAGGATAGTTAGCTCTTCTTGTTGAATTGATCCCTTTACCATTATGTAATGGCCTTCTTTGTCTCTTTTGATCTTTGTTGGTTTAAAGTCTGTTTTATCAGAGACTAGGATTGCAACCCCTGCCTTTTTTTGCTTTCTGTTTGCTTGGTAGATCTTCCTCCATCCTTTTATTTTGAGCCTGTGTGTGTCTCTGCACATGAGATGGGTTTCCTGAACACAGCACACTGATGGGTCATGACTCTTTATCCAATTTGCCAGTCTGTGTCTTTTAATTGGAGCATTTAGTCCATTTACATTTAAAGTTAATACTGTTATGTGTGAATTTGATCCTGCCATTATGATGTTAGCTGGTTATTTTGCTCGTTAGTTGATGCAGTCTCTTACTAGTCTCGATGGTCTTTACATTTTGGCATGATTTTGCAGCGGCTGGTACTGGTTGTGCCTTTCCATGTTTAGTGCTTCCTTCAGGAGCTCTTTTAGGGCAGGCCTGGTGGTGACAAAATCTCTCAGCATTTGCTTGTCTGTAAAGTATTTCTCCTTCACTTATGAAGCTTAGTTTGGCTGGATATGAAATTCTGGGTTGAAAATTCTTTTCTTTAAGAATGTTGAATATTGGCCCCCACTCTCTTCTGGCTTGTAGAGTTTCTGCCGAGAGATCCGCTGTTAGTCTGATGGGCTTCCCTTTGAGGGTAACCTGACCTTTCTCTCTGGCTGCCCTTAACATTTTTTCCTTCATTTCAACTTTGGTGAATCTGACAATTATGTGTCTTGGAGTTGCTCTTCTCGAGGAGTATCTTTGTGGCGTTCTCTGTATTTCCTGAATCTGAATGTTGGTCTGCCTTACTAGATTAGGGAAGTTCTCCTGGATAATATTCTGCAGAGTGTTTTCCAACTTGGTTCCATTCTCCCCGTCACTTTCAGGTACACCAATCAGACGTAGATTTGGTCTTTTCACATAGTCCCATATTTCTTGGAGGCTTTGCTCATTTCTTTTTATTCTTTTTTCTCTAAACTTCCCTTCTCGCTTCATTTCATTCATTTCATCTTCCATCGCTGATACCCTTTCTTCCATTTGATCGCATTGGCTTCTGAGGCTTCTGCATTCTTCACGTAGTTCTCGAGCCTTGGTTTTCAGCTCCATCAGCTCCTTTAAGCACTTCTCTGTATTGGTTATTCTAGTTATACATTCTTCTAAATTTTTTTCAAAGTTTTCAACTTCTTTGCCTTTGGTTTGAATATCCTCCCGTAGCTCAGAGTAATTTGATCGTCTGAAGCTGCCTTCTCTCAGCTCGTCAAAGTCATTCTCCGTCCAGCTTTGTTCCATTGCTGGTGAGGAACTGCGTTCCTTTGGAGGAGGAGAGGTGCTCTGCTTTTTAGAGTTTCCAGTTTTTCTGCTCTGTTTTTTCCCCATCTTTGTGGTTTTATCTACTTTTGGTCTTTGATGATGCTGATGTACAGATGGGTTTTTGGTGTGGATGTCCTTTCTGTTTGTTAGTTTTCCTTCTAACAGACAGGACCTTCAGCTGCAGGTCTGTTGGAGTACCCGGCCGTGTGAGGTGTGAGTCTGCCCCCGCTGGGGGGTGCCTCCCAGTTAGGCTGCTTGGGGGTCAGGGGTCAGGGACCCACTTGAGGAGGCAGTCTGCCCGTTCTCAGATCTCCAGTTGCGTGCTGGGAGAACCACTGCTCTCTTCAAAGCTGTCAGGCAGGGACATTTAAGTCTGCAAAGGTTACTGCTGTCTTTTTGTTTATCTGTGCCCTTCCCCCAGAGGTGGAGCCTACAGAGGCAGGCAGGCCTACTTGAGCTGTGGTGGGCTCCACCCAGTTCGAGCTTCCGGGCTGCTTTGTTTACCTAGGCAAGCCTGGGCAATGGCGGGCGCCCCTCCCCCAGCCTGGCTGCCGCCTTGCAGTTTGATCTCAGACTGCTGTGCTAGCAATCAGCGAGACTCCATGGGCATAGGACCCTCTGAGCCAGGTGTGGGATATAATCTCCTGGTGTGCCATTTTTTAAGCCCGTCTGAAAAGCACAGTATTCAGGTGGGAGTGACCCGATTTTCCAGGTGCCGTCTGTCACCCCTTTCTTTGACCAGGAAAGGGAACTCCCTGACCCCTTCCGCTTCCCGAGTGAGGCAATGCCTCGCCCTTCTTCGGCTCGCGCACGGTGCGCGCACCCACTGACCTGCGCCCACTGTCTGGCACTCCCTAGTGAGATGAGCCCGGTACCTCAGATGGAAATGCAGAAATCACCCGTCTTCTGTGTCGCTCACGCTGGGAGCTGTACACCCGAGCTGTTCCTATTCGGCCATCTTGGCTCCTCCCCCCATCAATTACATTTTTAATGTGACCCAAGCAAGAATTATGCCTCTTTATTCTCTTATAATCTAAGTAAGTGATTCTTCCTCTCTTTCCCTCTCTCTCTCTCTCTCTCTCTCTTTGACATTTATAACATTGACCCTTGGAAGATTCCAGGCTAGTTGATTTGTAGAATGCCCCAACAGATGACTTTGTTTGGTGTCACTTCATGATCAATTTTACTTTAAACATCTCAGGCCAGAATACTAGAATAGGTGTTTCTTTGCTCCTGCTGCTGCATGACATTAGACGGCAAATGATGTTAGTTTGTTCTATGGTTAGTAATGCTAACGTAGTATCTGTCAGACTTCATTATGTATATAGCTGTTTCCTTTGCAATTCACAAATAATCTGTTTGCTGACATGTTGACATGGTGTAAATATCTCATTCCCCAGCAACATTTCATGCAATGCTTTTAGTATCTATGTATGCATTTTGCCCAAAATAGTTATTATATTTTAGGTAAAAAAAAAAAAGGTTATGTCTAACTTGTTTTCAAACAAAGTATTAGCTGGCATTCCTCTGTAATGGAGAGTTCTCCTTTGCCCCTCCGTCTCTTTATTTTGGGGGAAGTTAGCTCAGTTGGCTCATGGATTATTTTATTCTTTTTCAATTAATATCCATAATTCATTATTCTCATAATCTATTTTGAAGTTCAAAGTGTTTGAAATTTGGCCAGTGAGAATTTCTTCAGGCCAGCTCTTAGGTAGGTGTGAAATGTCCCCATATACTTTCAAGTGTTCCCTTACTTTCTGATACAATGTATCCACCACATACTTTCCCTGCCACAGAGTAAATCATTTATTCAGTGATCCCTGGTTCCTTTGAGTAAGGAATGGTGTTTGGAAGCCAAGATTTAAGTGCTAGGGGTAATCATTACTACTGCATATTATATTTTTCAGGAGTTTGTAATTTTTTAATCCTCCTCTTAACATCTCAATCAGTACAAAAACATTGTTTCATACATGGAAATACTTAGTATGAGCTCTATTAGAAAACATTACTAGTGGGAAATTGTTGAATTAAAATTTCATATCTATTTAAACATGTAAGCTTTTAAATGACTAAAGCTATATTGTCATACCTTTTAGGGATGAAGTTTGTTATGCATAAATATGTAGAATCTTATTTAAATCTTTTCAAAAGTGATATTTTCACACTTTCCAAATCTCCTCAATAAGATGTGATAAATCTTTCCTTACAACCCTAATAGCGTGTTGTTTCTTAATATCCCATGGTACATGGTGTCTTATGCTATGAATATTTCTGGCTATTGCTCATCTAACCCCTACAGTGACTGAGTTTAGTATCTAAAGTCAGAAGAC
This sequence comes from Pongo abelii, assembly GCF_028885655.2. NCBI lineage: Eukaryota > Metazoa > Chordata > Mammalia > Primates > Hominidae > Pongo > Pongo abelii. Next base: position 64,396,419 of record NC_071999.2, read on the forward strand.
TTGGATTTGAACATCAGATCCAACACTTAACCAAATTTTCTCCTTTGAAAAATGTCACTTAATTTTCCAAAGTGTAACTTTTCTATATGGAAATAGAAGTAATATTATCTCTTTATCATTAGCAGTATTTATAATATCCATAAATGTCTGAGATCCTGGGAATACAGGATTCAATCAAGGTCAAAGGTTTTTTTCATAAGGCAGGAAATATATTTACATATTGTGGAATACCTGTCAAGGTAAGACCTTTAGACCTACTCACAAAGATATTTAAATGTTGTAAAATATCTTTTAAAATGCAAAATCCAAAAAAATAAGCAATTTGGGGAAATTGGCAGACTTCCATGATGTCATGAAGACAGCTAAACTGGAGATTTGTGTTACTTGACCACCGGACTCTTAAAATTATAAAATCCAGAATATTAATTCGATTAATATAAATATAGGGTACTATTAGGGAAGTTAGTCAGTACAAAGAAGGCCCTGGACATCTGAAACTCCACATCACACAGTAAACCACATTATCAGATGGTATAAAACTTCAGGTATTCAAGATAATTATTTTCTTCCTACTCATAAACATCTTTCAAAAGGGATACATTTGGTATTAAATATATCATGTTTAAAATTAAACACAGTGGAGGCTTCTTATTTCAGCTCCATCATGTTAAGAACTGCAAAGTTGTCACTCCCATCCTATAACAAGAAAATCTGGATCAACTGCAAGCAATTACATTTCTTGCACCCATCAGAGGACTGAGGTTACAAAGCAAATTACCAACCTGAAATCTGGAGAAACAGGTGTATCCCAAAAAGATACATCAACAAAAATCTTTGCACTGTGAGCAGAGCCAGTGGAGCATAAGTTGGTAGGAACTCTTAAAGGGTAATTTCAACAAATTTCTGGAGGCCTAGTGTGGAACTGAATGACAGTGAGACGCTTTTGGTGGCCACACTCATAAGAGGGCATCACACTTTCATGGAATCTAACTCCAGGAAGCCCACCTCCAGGTTCTCAAGATGGAGAGCTAAGAAAGATCCCCTTGAGGCTCTGGCAGGGGGGAAGGAAAGAGTAACATTGTAGGACATGTCCAAAGCATTTTCCATAAAAAAGGCATACTGTCTAGCGAAACAGCTTTCCTAAAGCACACTTCTGAAATGTTCCCCTCTGGGGGAAGGGAATTCCTCCCCACATCATCTCCTCTCAGCCAACCTAAGATATAAGCCCTATAAAAGATTAAGATTTAATCAACTTATCCTAAGCAGACAAAAACGAAATAATAAAAATTAGAACAGAAATCAATAAAATTGGAAACAGGAAACCAACTAGAAAATCAATAAAACCAAAAGCGATTTCTTTGGAAAGATCAATAGAATTGATAAACCACTAGTCATGCTAACCAAGAAAGTAGAGAGAAGACACAAATTAGCAATATCAGAAATGAAAAAGTAAGTTAAATTATATAATAATGGAATACTACGAACAAATCTAGGGCCATAAATTATACTTACATTATTACTTAGATAAAATGGACCCATTCCTTGAAAGACATAAACTATCAAAACTCACACAAGAAGAAAGGAGTAACCTGAAGTCCTATATTTTTAAAGAAAGTGAATCAATAATTAATGGCATCACAAGAAAAGAAAGCATCAAGCCCATATGGTTTCACTCACTATCAAACATTTATTGAAGAAATAGTACCAAGTCTCCACAATCACATTCAGAAAATAGAAGCAGTGTAAATACTCCTTAACTCATTCTATAAGACCAGAATTACTTTAATATAAACCAGATAAATTTAAACATGACACCAAAGGCATAATCCATAAAAAAAATCCATAAGTTGGACTTTTCAAAATTAAAAATCTTTGCTCTGTGAAAGTCCTTGTTAAGGCAATGAAAAGAAAAGCTACCAACTGTGAGAAAATATTTTGCAAATTATATATTGGGCAAAGAACTCATTTTCAGAATATATTAAAAAAATTCTTTCTTAGCTCTCCATCTTGAGAACCTGGAGGTGGGCTTCCTGGAGTTAGATTCCATGAAAGTGTGATGCCCTCTTATGAGTGTGGCCACCAAAAGCGTCTCACTGTCATTCAATTCCACACTAGGCCTCCAGAAATTTGTTGAAATTACCCTTTAAGAGTTCCTACCAACTTATGCTCCACTGGCTCTCCTCACAGTGCAAAGATTTTTGTTGATGTATCTTTTTGGGATACACCTGTTTCTCTAGATTTCAGGTTGGTAATTTGCTTTGTAACCTCAGTCCTCTGATGAGTCCAAGAAATGTAATTAATTTCTTTACAAGAAAATAAGACTACAAACTAATATTTCTCATGAACATTAACCGAAAAATCTGCAAGAAAACATTAACAAATTAAATCCAATAATATATTAAAAATTATATTCCATGACCAAGTGGAATTTACTCCAGGTATGCAAGGCTGGTTCAACATTTGAAAACTAATCAATGTAATCCTACATATTATCAGGATAAAATAGAAAAATCACATGATCATATCAATTTGTACAGGAAAAATGGAAATGTCCTCAACTTGGTAAAGACTATTTACAAAATTCCCAGTGCTAACACAATTCTTAATTGTGAGAAACTGGACACTTTTCTCCTAAGAATGGGTAAGGTCAAGATGTCCACTCTCATTTCTATTCAATATTATACTTGAATTCCTAGCTGGAGCAACAAAACAAAACAAAATAAAAATAAAATGCATACATATTTGAAAGAAAGAAATAAAACTGTCTATTGAGAGGTCATAGGCAAGGTGTACATTGAACTCCAAGAAAGTGCCAATTTCCAGAGTTTTGTACCATTTTACACTCATACCAACAATGTAGGAAAGAATGTTTCTCCATATTCTCACTAGCATTTGGAATTATTTGGGTTTTTTTTGGGGGGGGGGTCATTTTAATAAGTGTGCATAGTATCTCCTAATGGCTTTCATTTGTATTTCCTTGACCGCTAATAATGTTAAACATATTTCCATGTGTTTATTTACCATCTAGATGTCTACGTTGGTGAAGTGTCCAAGTCTTTTGTTCATTTTCTAATTAGATTTTTTTTTTTAAGTTTTAGTTTGAAGAACTTTTTAATATATTCTGAAAATGAGTTCTTTGCCCAATATATAATTTGCAAAATATTTTCTCACAGTTGGTAGCTTTTCTTTTCATTGCCTTAACAAGGACTTTCACAGAGCAAAGATTTTTAATTTTGAAAAGTCCAACTTATGGATTTTTTTATGGACTATGCCTTTGGTGTCATGTCCAAGAATTTGTCACCTAACATTAAGTCAGGAAAATTTTCTATTATATTCTGTCCTAAAAGTTTTGTAGTTTTATGTTTTACATTTAGGTCATAAGAATCCATTTTGAGTTAAGTTTTGTATGGGAAGTTTAGGTCAAAGTTCTTTTTTGGGGCTATTGATATCCAATTTTTCCAACATCATTTGTTAAAAAGTATCCTTTTTCCATTGAATTACTTTGCACATTTGTCAAAAACTATAACTTTAGTTTAACTATGTAAATTTAATAAGCTTTCAATTTAAAATCACAAGTCCAAGTCCAAAGCCATTATGGGGCATAGTTTCACCTTATTTAAAAATTGAATTTGTTATACTTATGATTTTTTGAGTACTTTGAAGTTTTCATTTGTTAGTCAGACAACTGAAGTAATTTAAGTAATTTAAAAGAAAATAGATCATATCAAGTGTATAAATACTGTTTAAAATGTTGAAAAGTGATTAAATGTGCAAATTAGACCAAACACTATTAAATGGCCCTTGAAGATTGCTAAAATTTCCTAGAAATATTAATAGAATAAGTCTCATAAGCTGCAGTTTCATACTTAAAGATAAAATAGTCCTCTTGAATGTATGAGTGTGGTAAACTGAACACTAATTCTAAAAAACAAAGTAACCCCTGTTAGAACAGCTAAAATAAAAAAATAATGAAAATACCAAATTCTGGAAACAATGTAGAGAAACTGAATCCTTCATACATTGCTCTCAGGAAGGAAAAATGATACAACCACTCTGGAGAATAGTTGTCAGGGTTTTACAAAACTAAACATGACTTACCATATGGCCCAGCAATTCTACCCTTGGGTATTTATTGAAGAGAAATGAAAACTTTTGTTTACAGAAAAACTTGCACATAACTGCTCATAGCACATTTATTTTTAATGGCCCAAAAGTAGAAACAGTACAAATGTCCCTTAAAAAGTAAATGGTTAAACAAGTTGTGGTACATCTGTGCCATAGAATACTACCCAACAATAAAAAAGGAATGAACTATTGATAGTTGCAACAACTTGGATTAATCTTAGGGAATTATGCTGAGTGAAAAAAACCAATCCTAAATGATTATATACTGTCAGGTTTCATTCATATTATACCACTGAAAATTATAGAGGTGGAGAACATAGTGGTTGCCAGGAGTTAGGGTCTACAAAAAGCCAGGGTGAAAAGGAAGATGGTGTAGCTAAAGGCAGTATGAGAAATCCTCAGAGTTATGAAACTGTTTGTGTCTTGACTGCAGTGGTGGTCACACAAATCTACAATGTGATAAAATTGCATAAAATTAAATAAACACACATGCAAATGAGCATGTAAAACTGGCAATGTTTGAATAATATTGATGGATTACATTAACATCAATATCCTCATTATCTTACTGTACTTAGTACAGTAAGATGTTGGAGTCCATTAGGAGAAACCAGGTGAAGTGTACAGGCCCTCTCTGTATTATTCCTTACACCTGTACTTGAATCTACAATCACGTTTTTTTAAAACATAATAAAAAGAGAAGTAAATCTCAAATAGTCCCTTCTATGCACAAAGAACAAAAAGCAAAACTCTTAAGGGCGTCAAAAAAACTGACACTAGCATAAACACACACAGAAATTGCTTAGAACAATGGATGAATACATAGTATGCATTTAATGGATTGTACCTTCTGCTATTGCTATCACAATTATTAATATTTCTATAACCATTATCATCAATATTTGAACTTGCATTTGTTCTCATGCCTGATACTCTTCCTTCAAATAGCTCATCTGATTTCAGTGTCTGAGAAGTTTACCACAAGAAACATCACTTCCTTGACAACTTATCTCAACGAACTATGCTCCGTCATTCCACTTTTCCTTGCTTCTACTCTATCCCTTTACCATGATTTATTTTTCTTCTTGGCACTTATAAACAAATGAAATATTGCATATTTCTGTGTTTATTTGTTTATTCTCGATTCTCTCTCTAAAGGCAGGCTCTATGAGAACAAGACTTTATCTACTTTTGTTCACTGTTGCTTCCCTATTTCTTACAAAATGCCTGACATGATACAGGTTCAGGAACAATTTATTAGGAAACATTGTGTTATGCTGAAGAGTGAATGTTGATGTTAAAGATAACAATGCAAAATTAACTTTTTCTTATGTTTTAAGCAACAACTTCGGATGTGTGAGAAAAATGCTAGAGAAGATAACTTCAAAAATCCCTTTGCAAAATTTTTTATTAAAATACTCATAAAACTATTTTGAAAAGAATCTTTTATGCACTTCAATGGGGAAAAAAAGATCAAGGAAATGTTGTGTTCTTCTAGGGTTTGACACTATTCTCCTTATGCCTTATTCATTAGTTTGAATTGAAAGTCTGCTGTCTTTTGGAACCTGCTCTCTTAATTTCACTTCTCTGCTTCCACTAGCTATTCAAGTTAACTGGTTCTTAAGAGTTCTACCTCTTAGGGTGGAAGCTCAGTTGCCTCAGACCAAATTTGCATTTTGCCTTCAGGTTCCATATAAAGTCTCTTACTTGAAGTTTCTTTTTGCTTCTTTATGCAGGAACTTTGAAATTCATCAAGCTACAGAAGTATAAGCTCCCCCACCTTTTCCTCCCAGGATATCCATAAGTCTTTTTAGGTTCCCTGGAAAGAAGAAATGGCATTTTAAAAATATCTACTGTAGACCACATCTGTTTCAGAGGGGGAGACAAACTGACTTTGCCTGTCTCAGTTCTTTTTTTTTTTTTATCTTTAAAGAACTTTATTTATTTTTTATTTTATCTTATTATTATTATACTTTAAGTTTTAGGGTACATGTGCACAATGTTCAGGTTAGTTACATATGTATACATGTGCCATGCTGGTGTGCTGCACCCGTAAAGGAACATCTTTTCTACCGAGGTCCACTGTGAAGTGGTTTATAGTAACTGTCCCAATGAATCCACGTGGTTTACTCTTCATTAAAAGGATAAGTAAGTAGGGGGAAAAAATGTGTCATGGGATCTATTGAGGAAGATGGATAGCTACCATTTATTGAGTATTCTAAAAATTTTATACATGTTTCAGGATATTAGAAAGATTGGGGCTCCAAAAGATAGTTATCAGATAGCGAAGTGAAGGTAAAATAATTCCCTCCCAAAATTATGTAGGATTTACAAAGGGATGGAGGAGAACTGCAACAGAAAGATGCAGCAATAAGTAGGTACTGTAAATAGCTGTTAACTTAGAAAGAAATCACAGCAACCACAGAACTGAGACACATCCTTTAGGGCAGGGGTCCCCAACCCCTGGCCATGGACTGTTACCGGTCTGTGGTCTGGCCTATTAGGAACAGGGTCGCACAGCAGGAAGTGAGCAGTGAGCAAGCAAAGCTGAGCTCTGCCTCCTATGAGATCAGCAGTTGCATTAGATTCTTATAGGGGTGTGAACCTTACTGTTAACTGCACATGTGAGGGATCTAGGTTGCACACTCCTTATGAGAATCTAATGATGATTCTGAGGTGGAACAATTTCATCCTGAAAGCATTCCCTCACCCTCCAGTCTGTGGAAAAACTATCTGCATGGAACTGTTCTCTGGTGCCAAAAAGGATGGGGAATGCTGCTTTAGGAAACCGCAAAAGAGGAGCCAACCTGAAGTGAAAAACTCATTAAATACACAAGAAAGAAAGGCAACTTGGAAGATCTGCAGATGTAACCACCTGAGGCCGTTTTCCTGCCCGCTGCACAAAGAAAGACCATGGCATTGTAGTAGAGAAAGAGTTTAATAGATATGAGGCTGGCCACACCTCATGGGAGGTGGAGTTAGTACTCAAATCATTCTTGCCCAAAGCTCCTAGATTAGGAGTTTTTCAAAGGTAGTTTGGGGAAAGGGGTGGGGGTGGCCAGGTAATGGGTGCTTGCTGCTGATTGGTTGGGGCAAAGATGAAATCAGAGGGGGTTGAAACTGTCTTCCTATAGGCTGAATCACTTCTGGATGGGGCCACAGGAGCAGGGTTGGTGGGTCCAGATGGATCCATGGGTGTCAGACGTTACAATACTTGAAAAGATATCTCAAAAGGCCAGTTGATCCTAGGTTCTAAGGTAGTGATGATATTTGCAAGATTGACTGGGGAAGTTGCCTATCTTATAACATCTGTAATAATAACTGACAATTATTTATGTCTGCACTGTAGCAGGACTCTGATGCCTCTCCTCCCTCTAGGCCTGACGAACTTTCATTACCTATGCAAACGCCTTCGAGTTTGGGCAAGGCCTATTATCATTTAAACTATAGCCAAAATATCTTCCAAAGTTAGCTTGGCCCAATGACCCAGGAATAATTAAGGGAAAGACAAGATTGTTGGGGCTGGTGAATATCCAGGTTACCAATGGCAAATCCATACAGATCTGCAGCAACCTCAATTCTTTCCTCCTCAGAAGAAAGAATTTGACGGAGGGGCATAAGGCAGAAAAAGAGACCAAGGCAAGTTTCAGAGCAGGAGTGGAAGTTTATAAAACTATTTAGAGCAGGAAAGAAAGGAAAGTACACTTGGAAGAGACCCAAGTGGGCACTTTGGAGGTCAAGTGTTCTGTTCAACCTTGATCCTAGGACTTTATATGCTGACTCTCTTCCAGCGCCTTGTGCCCCTTTCCCTTCTTTCTTCCCTTAGGGTGGGGGTCCCACATGTGCAGTGCCCTCCTTGCGCTTGGGAGGTGAGCATGTGCAGTGTGCTCAGGAAGTTGTGCACATGCCCATCTGAGGCTTTCTTCCCTTTTCTGATGGAATGCCCCCGGAAGGTCATACTCCATTTTGTCTCTTAATGCTTATGCTCGAGCCCACTTGTCCAATTCCTGAGATTTTATTGGAAGCTGCCAATGATCAGTTTCAAGTGTTTTTATATACTGGGAAATTGCCTCTCCCTGGCATCTGTGACCAACTATTATTTTAGTGTCACAGCTGCTGGACCATCACTTAATGGTCACCTGACATTCCTGGTGGGTAGGGGGAGCCCCCTCCCCACTCATGCCTGACTACCCACCTACCTATTATAACAAGATGGGGGGTGGGTTAGCTCAGATCTCTTTCACTGTCATAATTTTCTCATGGATACAATTTTTGCAAAGATGGTTTTATGAAGGCCACTGATCTAAGTCACAAAGCCAAGCAGTAATGTCCCATCCAATTAATCTCTTTCCTACTTAAATTCAGAGTGAAAGAACAGCAAGTTAGTATGGATGGAAGACCCTACCTTTCCCACTATAGGTCTCTAGGCTGAAGCAGGTCCAAGCTAAAGGAGGAAAAACCTTAAGGTATAAAAGTTAGAAGTTTCAATTATTAACAGTATTAAGCATTCTAATGATTTAATTGAGATAAGGTTTGCAACTTATTTTTCTGCAGGGCTGTGTCCTATCTAAGAATCTGCATAATAATTTTGGGCCTGCTGGAGGTTTCTTCCAGGAGCAAAAGATTACCCTGCCTGACTGTGGGAGACAAGAAAATAAAGTTGCATTTTGATCAAAATCCACGCATCACACCTATTCAACATACTGGTTACACATACATAATCTCCTTTACTCCTCACACCATCTTTGAAAGTTAGCATACAGCTTGTGGTGTTGTTCGGGGAACACATGCTCAGAAAGGTCCTGGGCTGGCTTGGTTTAAGGCTCTACTCTTAGTGTCTTGAAATTTTTAATACTTTGGAAAAAGGAACCCACAATTTAATTTTGCACTGAGCCCTGCGTATTGTATAGCTGGTCTTGCAAAGCACTTTTACTGTGCTGTCTGTGTTCAACTTCTCGACTTACATTGGAGTTATATGGGTGTTAAGTTTTAACCATTGGTTATATCGTACATATATTTTATGCAATTTTCTGTATATATTTAATATTACACAAGTTTTAAATGTAAAAATAAATACTTTCCCAGAAATAGATTTACTCCAGGAAACAGGGAAAAAAGTTTAATTTCTGGCCCGGCACGGTGGCTCACGCCTGTAATCCCAGCACTTTGGGAGGCTGAGGTAGGTGGATCATTTGAAGTCAGAAGTTCGAGACTAGTCTGGCCAACACGGCGAAACCCCGTCTCTACTAAAAATACAAAACTTGGCTGGGTGTGGTAGCACATACCTGTAGTCCCAGCTACTCGGGAGGCTGAGGCAGGAGAATCACTTGAACCCAGGAGGGGGAGGTTGCAGTGAACTGAGATCACGCCACTGCACTCCAGCCTGGGAGACAGAGCAAGACTGTCTCAGAAAAATTTTTTAAAAAATTTAATTTCTCACTCAAGTTCTTAATGAGATATAAAGCCAGGCTTTTAGCAAATAGGCAAAAATAAGAAGAGGTCAAATCAGTGTTTTTTAAATTTAGAAATTGAAATAAATTCTGCATTACAGCACAAAACAGCAGATATGACACAGCAGAAAAATAAATTTTTAAGCGTAAAAAGATAACCTGAGATGTAATTCTACAATTTAGAATGAAGACACACAATGGCGAGAGAAGATAATATATATAAAGGGTAAATGACAGAGAGCCAACTTACAGGTAATGGTCAACTCCAAAGGAAGAGAAAAATGGATCAAAAGCCAATTATAAAAAAGATCTTTCCAGATTAGAAAAAAGGACCTGATACCAACGGAAACTAAGATGTCTCACTGTGTCATGGCAAATTTAATAACCAATGTATTTTCCACTAATTTTCAATTTGATATCCAACAAAATCAAAGTGATCCTGAAACCTAAACTGAAAAACAAGTAATCTTCCAGTAATTAACTTACAATCAGGAAGAGTTCAATTTTTTTGTTCTTTTCTCTGCCATAAACAATATAGAAATAGGTCTTTTGAGTTTGGCAGTGAAAATTGAAGAAGGTGATGACACAAAAATATAGTCACCAGTCAATTTAGCACTCATGATTTAGAGCAGAATGGCAGAGCTTCAGAGTTTCAGAAAAAAAAATACTCAAATACTCCAATATTCCTAGGGAAGAAAAAAAGATTAAAGATATTAATAAGTCCACTGGAAAATAAAAATGAATCAAATTTAAAACTTTATCATTGAGAAGTTGTGACAGAAAAGAACTAGCTATAAATACGGAAACAAGCAAGAAAAATCTTCAAAAATTACTAAGAATTATTGGGAGAAAGATTGACGCTGCTAGGTCTCAATAACTGGTGTAACTATGGTAACTAACATAGGATGTGAATGACAAAATATGCTTTGTAAAAATAATACTTTTTTAAAAAAAAATAGCAGAGTTTGCAAGCCTAGATTAAAAATATATCAGATAGGAAGAAAAAAAGCACAAAAATATTATACTCATTTTTCCATGAAATGGAGTTCAAAGTTGTCATTTTTTGTTTTTATAACAGCATAACATATACAAATTAATCTATGAAAATTGCTAAAGTTGCCAATAATCAAATTAAAATCAAATTATCCATTTTCCAAATTATTACAAGTGATAAGAAAATACTGTTGGGGTTCAGAAAATAATATCCCCAAATCTGTCACTTTGACATGCTGAACTAAAGCAGCAGCCTCAAGGTCTCTCTGACCTTCCCCTTCTTCCGTCCTGTCTCTCAATCTTCTGTCTCTCCCGAAACATAGGATGAGACTGCTCTCTGAAGTGCCCTTATCTACCTTGAAACTGGACCTGCCAAAGAGGAACACAATTGCCTTCGATCCCTTCTCTAAAATTTCATTAACCAGAGAAGATTAAAACTCATATCACAGAGACTGAAAATTAAACACCACACCTACAGCCCAAATAAACTTTGTCCCAAGCTATTGTTTGTCCTCTGGTCCCACTCAGTTTACAAAGAGACTCATTTATAAGCTAATTTCTGTCCATTCATCTCTCCTAAAATCATTTACTGTCTCTCTAAAATTGGCTACAGCCACCATTTCCCTGTCCCCTTTGAAGAGAGTATTTAAGTTTCAATCATCTGGCCATCCTCTGATGCTTCATATTTTTTGTTCGGCTACCGTGCTTATATACATTGAGAAATTTGTTATGCTTTCCTCTTGTTAACCTTTCTTTTGTTATAGGGATATGAATTGTGACCCTTATGATGAGGAGGAAAGGGATCATCCCTTTCTGTTCCTTCCACACAAAACATTTTCTATGCAACAGAACACGGTGAAAGAAACAGCTTCACTAAAAGAGGCATAAAATTAACATAAGTCAGGTCTAGAGAAAGAATGAAAATCAATTACAATAAAGTTAAATTCAATATTAATCAAATGGTTCAAATGAAAACACCCCCAAGCCTTGGAATAGTATTAAATGACTATTATTTCAGAGGAAATACAGTATAAAATACAGAACTACATAGAAATTTTTTAAACTGTAATAGTACAGCTCAATCTTCTAGATGAATATGGACACTCAAACTGGAAATAAAGTAACAGGGAACAGAGGAGAGACAAATCTTTCTATCCCTAGAGGTGCATTTCCTCTCCCTTTTGATAATTTAGCAGAGCTGGCTCAGGAGACTTGAGTTGCCTCAAGGGAAGAACAGGCTGACACCAGCTACTGTGTCTCTAGGGTTCCCCCTTTCTAAAAAGGCTTCTTCCAGACCAGGGAGCTTCCACTCTTAAATACACACTTAGATGTTCCTGGCCCTTTGCATAAATACAGAGGGCAAGACGCTTCCCTTTGACACATGAGCCTCTGTGCATTATGAGCCATCCATGCTCCCTAAGTTGTGGGTCTATAAGATTTGGGGCAATATGCCTGTGCTCTACTTTTTTCTGCTAGTAAATTTCCTCCCCAAAACCCTGTTAAATCTAGTCTGCTTTGCTAGTGACGTTGTCCATGATTGCTTTGCACAACAGGAATAGAAGCCAACAATTTATTATGCCACATATTCATCTGAGGAATGAAAAGTGGATTACATTTATAAAATTGATTAACATCATATGTCACATAAAAAGGATAAATAAGAAAAATTATATTATCCCTTTAATGGGATGGTAAAAAGCATTTGATAAAATATTATGCCCATTTATATTTTAAAACCCTTTAAAAAGGACAAGAAAGATGGGCTCAGAGTTTATTTCAAATCGACATCCAGCATTATACTCAGTGGGGGAATGCGCTACAGTCGCTTCCTTTAAATCACTAGCAAAGCAAATAAGATTTCTCTCTATTTTTAAACTAATGATATTTAAGAAATTCTGATCAATTTCATAATTTATGAACCAAAAATAAGTGAAAACATAATAGAAAGAAACAGGAAATATTTTTGTTAGTTGCAGAAGACATAATGCAAAAGTTCTAGAAAAGCAATTCATTGAAAAATAGAATTCATAGAGGAGCTCCTCAAAGTGGAAGAGTAAGAGATGTATGTGAAAACATCTGTTCCAGTTCTACATACCAAATTCAAGAATTCTCATTTGAAAAAAAATTGTAAGAATTATTCCAATGAGAAAAGTAAGAGACCTATAGGGATAAAACTGTAAACATTTATTTTATGTTTATATCTAATATATATTTCCATTATTATTTTATATTTCTCAATAGTGTCAAGATTTTAAACCTGCTCATATTAATCTATAGGCTTAGTTCAATTAGAATAAAAATTGTAATGGAATCAGATTTTGAATATTGAGGAAATTAAACTAATCTGTAAGAATAACCAGGAGAGGCCAGGCATGGTGGCTCTCACCTGTAATCCCAGCAATTCGGGAGGCCGAGGCAGGCAGATCACTTGAGTTCAGGAGTTCGAGACCAGCCTGGCCAACTTGGTGAAACCCCGTCTCTAAATAAAAATACAAAAATTAGCTGGATGTGGTGGCAGAAGCCTGTAATCCCAGCTACTGGGTAGGCTGAGGCAGGAGAATTGCTTGAACCTGGTAGGCGGAGATTGCAGTGAGCCGAGATTGCACCATTGCACTCTACCCTGGGCAATGAGAGCAAAACTCCATCTCAAAAAAAAAAAAAAAGAATAACCAGGTGAGAACATCTCTGAAATTTTTCAAAAGATAATAACTAGCCAAACTACCAGAGGCATTCCAACCAGAGCACCTCCATCTTGAACAGGGGCTGGGTAAAATAAGGCTGAGACCTTCTGGACTGCATTCCCAGGATGTTAGGCATTCTTCAACACAGGATGAGCTAGGAGGTTGGCACAAAATATGGAACATAAGGACCCCACTGATAAAACAGGATATAGCAAAGAGGCTGGCCAAAACCTGCCAAAACCAAGATGGTGATAAAATTGACCTCTGGTGGTCCTCGCAGCTCATTATATGCTAATTATGATGCATTAGCATAGTGAAAGACACTCCCACCAGCACCATGACTGTTTAAAAATGCCATGGCAACATCCGGAAGTTAATATGGTCTAAAAAAGAGACGAACCTTCGGTTCTGGGAACTCCCCATCCTTTTCCTGGAAAACTCATGAATAATCCACAACTTGCTTAGCATATAATGAAGAAATCACCATAAATATATTCAGTCAATCAGCCCATGCTGCTGCTCTGTCTAGGGAGTAGCCATTCTTTTGTTTCTTTACTTCTCTAATAAATTTGCTTTCACATTAGTCTGTGGACTCACCCAAATTCTTTCTTGCATGAGATTCAACAACCCTCTCTTGGGGTATGGATCAGAGCTCCTTTCCAATCCAGAAGGTTTTCTTATCTCCTTTTTCTTGTGCTTCTTTCTGGTAACAAAGCCATATATTTAAAATAAATTGTATAGGTACAGTAATTAAAACATTGGCCTACTTGTCTACAAATAAACGTACAGACCATTGCAACAATTCAGGTGACTAAAAAGAAATGATGTTGTATAAATGATAAAAGAGGCCTCACAGGCCAGGAGCGGTGGCTCATGCCTGTAATCCCAGAACTTTGGGAGGCCAAGGTGGGTGGATCACTTGAGTTCAGGAGTTCAAGACCAGCCTGGGCAACAGGCGAAGCCCATCCCTACAAAAAACACAAAAATTAGCCAGGCATGGTGATGTGTGGCTGTCGTCCCAGATACTCAGGAGGCCGAAGCAGGAGGATCGCTTGAGTCCATGAGGTCAAGGCTGCAGTGAGCTGTGACTGTGCCCCTGCCCTCCAGCCTGATCACAGATGGAGACCCTGCCCTCCCCCCACAAAAAAAGAGGCATCACAGATTAAAGAATAATAAAAGGATCATCTATTAAATGGCCTTAGTACAATTTGGTGAGGAGCAAAGAGAAGGGAGAATCCATGTACAATTCAATTCATACCATACAACATATTTAATTCCCGAGGAATTAAAAAAATAATAATTATTAAAGAAAATTAGAGAAAATTTATCTGATTTTCTAAGGCTGAGTTTCTAAGTAAAATAAACATTAAAAAAGAGGAAATAATCCTATAATCGACCCCATAAAAATAAAATCTCCTGTGTATGAAAAAGTTAATAGAAACTAAAGGTAAATAAAAGATTGGGTTCAAATCAATAGCAAGTAAACAAAGAGGTAATATATTTATAAACCTCATTCCTCTTCTGATTTGCATGTTTGATACCTGCTGTGATTCAGCACTGTCTCACATGTTTACTTAATAGTTATAATTCTACCCTGTTATGCTACCTGTTTGTTATTTTATGTTATCTTACTATGTATCTGTTAAAGTCTCAATATTTTTCTAAACATTCCACGTTTAGGAATAATACTTTAAATAAGTAAACAAAGCAGGAAATGATTTCAGAGTATAAAATTAATTAGAAAAATACCAAGCTCCACTAGTTATCAAAGAAGTATAAGTCAAAGGTACAATAAAAAAAACTTTAAAACTTTTAATCTATTAGCAAATTTTTTTTAAAAGATAACATCTAAAACTGGCTTGTATAAAATATAAATTTTCTCTTATACATTTGGTAATAGTAGAAGTTGAAGTTACAATTAGGGAGCAATTTATAATTATAAGCAATGCTTATAAGTTGTCAGAAATTTCTCGATGATAGTAAACCCGTATCCTAAGAAACAAACAAACAAACAACATTAAAATAGTTTGAAAAGGCTATTTTTGAAAGCTTTAAAATAGCCTGTATATCCATCGGCACAGAAATGGGAAAGCAAATTATGGCCCACATACAGGGAACTCGATGCTGCCATTAAAATGATGATCATGAAGATTACATAACAGCATGGAAATACTTATGATAATTCCATCATAAAAAAACAAAAAAGCAAAATATAAAATCATGTTCATGGTAGCAAAAGAATAAAACTGGAAAGAAATCCACTAAATCAATAACTTAGTATCTCTTTTTAAACAACTGTCGACAAAGAGTCAAACTAAAATATTTGAAGAGATTTCTGAGCCAAATATGAGTGACCAATGGCCCATGACACAGCCCCAGGAGATCCTGAGAAAATGTGCCCAAGCTGGTTGGGTTACAGCTTGGTTTATACATTTTATGGAGACATAAGACATCAATCAATACACGTAAGAGGTACAATGGTTCAGCTCAGAAAGACAGGACAACTGGAAGCGGGTGGGGCTTTCAGGTCATAGGTGGATTCAAAGATTTTTCTGATTGGCAATTGATTGAAAGAGTTATTACCTAAAGACCTGGAATCAATAGAAGGGAGTGTCTGGGTTAAGATAAGGGGTTTTGGAGACCAAGGTTCTTATTATGCAGATGAAGCCTCCATGTAGCTGATTTCAGAGAGAACAGATTGTAAATATTTCTTATCAGACCTAAAGGTTCTGTTCAATCAGTCTCAAGGTCTCTGTTTTAATGCTAATGCTGGTCAGCTGTGCCCGAATTCCAACAGGAGGAGGGTATATTGAGGAATGTCTGACCCTCACTTCCCATTATGTCCTGAACTAGTTTTTCGGGTTAACTTTGGAATGCCCTTGGCAGAGGGGAGGGTTTCTCAGTCGGCTGGGGGCTTCGAATTTTATTTTTGGTTCTCTTTTTTTTTTTTTTGAGACAGAGTCTTGCTCTATCACCCAGGCTGGAGTGCAGTGGCACGATCTCAGATCACTGCAACCTCCACCTCCCGGGTTCAAGCGATTCTCCTGCCTCAGCCTCCCAAGGGACTACAGGCATGTGCCACCGTGCCCAGCTACTTTTTATTTTTAGTAGAGATGGGGTTTCACTATGTTGGCCAAGGTGGTCTTGAACTCCTGACCTCAGGTGATCCACCCATCTCAGCTTCCCAAAGTGCTGGGATTACAAGTGTGAGCCACTGTTCCTGGCCTATTGTTGGTTTTCACTACAGCAAAAAACATCCAATTCTTTTTAGGTTGCAAACACACAGTCTGTACTCAGTAGTTAAAAGTACCCAGTTCCATATATTCCAATCCTTATTCCGATCTTAAGTCAAACATTCCAATTCAACACTCCAGTATTCATTCAAAGATAGAAAAAACCTTTACTCCCCTACTCCCTCCCCAGCTGGGGCTAGAACCTGGGGGCTGGGAAAGGAGATTTTCTTTTTTCTCTTCCTCCTCCTCCCTAGATTACTAACTTGGGCCTTAGGGTCCTCGCTCTTTTGTTGCCCCCTCACCCACTGGACAGGTCTCTTAAGCAGGATTTTAATGAACTCTTCTCTCCCGTAGCATCCCCATGCATGTGGTCCCTGAAAAATGCAAGTTCATTCTTTGCCCTGTAGGGGTCTCAGTAATCAAAAATGACAAACTCTTCCTGTCTTGCTCTTGGGATAGAGTCATGAACTGAGGGAAGACACCTAGGGCACTCTGATCCAGCTGCTGGAAGCTGACTCCTCCAGGCTTGAGGCAAGAAGGCAGTGGCTTCCCCCCCATCCCTAGGAGGATGGGAGTCTTACAATCTCTGTTTCTCTCTCCAGAGAGGCCTCACAAGTCACTTGCTCTCTCTTCAGTTTCTTCACCCTTTCAAATTGTTGAAATGGTTAAGGAGTTCAAAAGTTGTCAGGAGGATTCTTGTCTACCATTTCGAGGACTCTTCTTAGTTGTTTATTAGAGGCTGTTAACAAAACAAGAAATACCACAGAGAATCCAACAGGTCCAAAATGGTCCGGAATATTTTCCATTTATTTGAATGATTAAACAATGAAGACCAGGCACAGTGGCTAAACCCTTAATCCCAGCACTTCGGGAGGCCAAGACAGGCGGATTGCTCGAGCCCAGGAGTTTGAGACCAGCCTAGGCAACACAGTGAGACCTCATCTCTACAAAAAATAGAAAAAAATAGCTGGGCATGGCTCCCTGCATCTGTGGTCCCAGCTATTTGGGAGGCTGAGGCAGAAGGGTCACTTAAGCCTGGGAAGTTGAAGCTGCAGTGAGCCATGATCACACCAGCCTAGGCAACAGAGTGAGATCCTATGGAAGGAAGGAAGGAAGGAAGGAAGGAAGGGAGGGAGGGAGGGAGGGCGGGAGGGATGGAGGGAGGGATCAGGAGTCAAAAATTCTAGATTCTTTTTGCACCCTTACTAATTAAATGCCTTGGTCAGTGTCCATAAGCTTCCTAAGCTCTGTTTCCTCAACTGTAATGGAAACAATAAATTATAGCTGTTCTACTTCTTTTACAGGATGCTATAATAAACAAATAATTTGTTTACAGTAAATATTATATCAACATACACTAGCCTTATTGCAATTGACTATCTCATAATAGAAATAGTTCTATGGATTATGTTTTCCTCTTAATGTTTGTGAAGTGCTTTGGTCTTCTAAGTAGTAAAATGATCAGTAATGAAATAATCAGAAGTGAATACTAAAGTCAAAAATCACTGTTACGACATTCATTGAAGCTTATCAGAATATCCACCATTTTTTAAAGTATTAACATTTGAAAGAAAATGACAGCTTGTAAGATATTTTTTAACTGAAATTAATAAAGAGATATAAGCATCCGAAAACAAAAGCATGTCAAAGCTTCCCCTTTAATGAGCACGAAAGACATATTGCTGAGGTTAAATACTTTAACAAACTAGCGAAATGAGTTTAGTGTTGACAGAAGCTTTTTGTTAAAGATTATTGCTTTTATTCAGATTCAGATGAAATTGTTTGCTTTAGTTAGACAATGAATTTCTTCCTCAGGAGCAATTTCCCTGTAAAGTTATTTTTATCAGTGGCAATTATTATCTAATGTTAGAACAGAATGATAATAGAGGCACTTCGCTCTAGGTTTTCCTGGAGGGGTTCCCTGGAGCCCAGAATCCTTGTATGTCCAATGAAGTGCTGAGGAAGCCTAAAGAAGAAGGCACCTAAAAGACTGACCTCTGCTTGCTCCTCCATTTCTTTTTCCTTATTGTCTCTTCTGCCCCATTTCCCTCCTTCCCCAGTTAACTCCCTAACAGATCACCTCTAGGTATGAATATTAGTAATGCAATGCATTAGATGCTTAACTCTTTCCCAAAGGAGAGCCTCCAGTCTACAGGAATCTTTAATTAATTGAAGAGGGAACAATTTTAAGAAGACCTCCAGAGCTTTGCCTATCCAAATCTCATTCTTCTCTTCTCAACCCTGACCATGTGGGCCATTCAGTAAGCAAATAGATTTTACCTTGGTTAGCAGCGTTCATTCGCACAGCATCACCCCTACCTTTGCTGTCCACACTCTAGCTTTCCCTGCTCAAATTCCAATAAAAGCATCATAAAACAAAATACCACATTTATTTGGATAAATATAAACAAAGAAAATATTTAAAGCTGCTAATGGTACACCCCCGCAAAAAGAGTCTTCTTTCTGTATTTCCTAAATGGGAAAATACATTTATATACAGTGCATATATATCTGCAATATGTAGTGTATAGTTATCTCCCGAGAAACATCACCAAAATAATTTTGCAATATAAGTTGTTCAATGTAAATAACAATAGCATTAGTAATTAAGTGTGATAGTTCAAAATAGCATGGAAATGTTTACAGTGTTTTTCACAGAATTATTCCATTTTAATATTGAAAAATTATTTGAAATTATCTTCTCATTTTACATGTGAGGACACTGAATGATGAAGTGACTTGCCTGAAGGACTCTGCACACTCATAACAAGAGCCAAGGTCTCTTCTCTCCTGGTCCATTGTTATGTGTCTGTATGTGTTTTACACAACATCGCACACCTCTTAGGTTTTTTAATAAATCTTACTGGAAAATCGTTGAAGTGATCAACTCAACACCTACCTGGAGCCACTGTAACTCCCTTAAGGATCAAATAAAGATGAATAAGCGAATGAGAGAAACTGACAGCATTCCTGTCCTGCTGACCTCATACCTGAGAGCATAACTAGTGACTTCATCTCAGTCTCTTCACTCCGTAACAGTTCATTGCTTACATTCTTGATGTGAACCCACACCCCCCTCAGGTTGTAGCAAAATGTTCCCACCATATGATCCCCATCATGGCTATGTGTGCTTCGCTGCTTCAGTGGCTGCCCCTCACCCAAATTCTCCTCAAATTCTGACTAAGCCTTGAGGATAGGTCGTAGAATAAATCTAGGTCTTGGCCTCTATATTTTGAGATTGCCCAAACAAGGCTATCCAGTCTCTCCAAAGAAAAGACAACTTCATTTTCCCAGTTGTGGCCTCACTGCCATTCTTGTAAATACACAGCTGCTTGAGTTCCTGGGCCGCGGGCTGCCTACACTCCGTGAGTGCTTTCCCTCCGAGGATGGGGAAGCTGTGCTTGGTGCCTGCATGTTGCTACTGCACCCAGGAATTGAGATCACTCCTGGGACTTCTGGCTAGGGATACTCACCGAGCGCAGACAGTAACAGCATCCACTGCAGAGAGCTGTTCTGTGAAGAAGTTGGTGCATGAAAAACATTTAGCGCACCACCTGGCACACATGAGTGCTCAGTAAATTTATACATTTCTAACACAAGATAATGGAGAGGAGTATTTCCAATATAAAGAAAGGACTCTGAAGCAACAATCCAAATGTCCTTCAATAGGTGAACATTTTAAAAACATTGGTATATTCATACCAGTGAATATTACTCAGCAGTAAAAAAGGAATGAATTATTGAAACAACTTCAATGGATTTAAAGCGGATAATGGTGAGTTAAAAAGCCAAGCATATAATCTTGCATGTCATATGATTCAATTTATATAGTATTACTTAAATTAAAAAATAATAAGGATGGAAACAGATTAGTGTTTGCCAGGGGTTATGTGAGGAGAGAAAGAGTAAAGTGGCTTTGGTTACTCTTTAAAGTAACCAAAAAGTAAAAGTAAAGTACAGTACAGTAAAGTAAAGTAAAGAAAGACAGCACAAGGGATAGTTGGGATGCAAGTGCTCTGTTATCTTGGGTAACACAAATCTACAGATAGGAGAAAATTGCATAAAATTAATGCAGACATTACATGCACTTTAAATCGCATTAAGTTAACGCAGACACGCACACCCTTGGATACATTAATTTAATGCAATTTAAGTGCATGTAAAACTGGTAAGATTTGAATACATTCTGTGGATTATGTCAATTTCCTGGTTGTAATATTGTACTACAGTTATGCAAGGTGTTTGTTATTTTGTGGGAAAACTAAGTAAAAAGCCCACAGACTAGCTCTCTTATTTCCTACCACTACATGCAACTCTACAATTATCTACAAAAAGTTAAATAAAATAACAACTACTAAAATAATTTCCTGGGGTTCCTATAATTGTCATTCTGCCTTTAGTTTTTTTCTTATTGAAGATGAAGACCTGGGAACAACGCCCAAATAAAAATGTACTTGTAGAAATATACTTTAGAGTTATTAAAAATCCTTTTTAAAAAATAAAAGCTTAGAATTTATAGGCAAATAGATTACTTTGTCCAACTATTTTTTTCCTTCAAAAAGGAAGGAGTAAAATTAGGCATTCATTGACAATTTATTTACAATCTAAAGTATGGTTAATTAATACTGACTTTTCTGACTTCCAGCCACCCAATCCAAAAATAACTCATCCTGAGCTCCTGACATCTACAATCTAAGAGTCTAGAATCTTGGATCTTGTGCCTGAGAACTTTACAAACACATACACACATGTTTAAAAAGTAGCCACAAGTTGGGAGGAAATGGGAGCAGGAAACAGAGAGCTTTTGTTTGTGGATGTCTTTCCTGCCCTTCCCATGTGGCTTACTTACAATGTCAGAAATTTCTTCTTTGGTCCTCACTTCCTCCAAGTTATTTACCAGAGTTTAAGACTGGGTCTTCTGGCCGGGCGTGGTAGCTCACGCCTGTAATCCCAGCACTTTGGGAGGCTAAGGCGGGCGGATCACAAGGTCAGGAGATCGAGACTATCCTGGCTAACACGGTGAAACCCTGTCTCTACTAAAAATACGAAAAATTAGCCGGGCGTAGTGGCGGGCGCCTGTAATCCCAGCTACTCGGGAGGCTGAGGCAGGAGAATGGCGTGAACCTGGGAGGCGGAGCTTGCAGTGAGCCGAGATCGCGCCACTGCACTCCAGCCAAGAAAAAAGACTGGGTCTTCTAAGTCACCAGAGAGGGAAATGCTTGACTGCTGGTGTTTACCTGCATAGCAGCAGTCAGCCTGAAGCAATGTGCCTATGATCCTATGAGTATTCTAGAGGGCCTGGCATTTTCCTTGATGTTGTTTGTGGGGCCAATGCTATTCCCTTGCTGCTGTGATATTCTGTGTTCATAAACCTCCACCAATTTATTTACGAAAATAAATCTATCTCATCTAAGACGCTGGCAAAAATTCTCTGTATTATGCCTGCCTCCCAGAAGTTCTTTATTCAAACAGCCACAGACAGACTTGTACCATGAAGTCCGCAAAGCCCCAACTGCCAACATCACCCTGACAAGAACATATTGTGTACATCACAGTTGAAAAACAGGAGAAGCTGTGCAGCTGGTTTAAAATAAAAAAAGTGCTATCAAGTTTCAATTAGTGGAGTTCAAATTGTCTACTAGAACAAGGCTTTTCAAAATACTTGTGGTAAAGAACCAATTGCACACTGATAAAACTGTAAATTTCAATAAAAATAACTTATTAGAAAAAGAAAAAATTCATGAAGACATAAGAAAATATAACCCCCAAATTTTATTATTAAATTGACAGACATCGAATTACTTTGTCAAATTGCTATAGAAATTTCTAAACACTGAACTCTCGATTTCAGCACTAATTTCAGTACAAGCAGTCCATGAGCCTCACCTGACCACATTTTGAGAGCACTGAACTGGAGGACATGCTCTCATCTGGTCTTCCACAGTGCTCTTCAACACTCACCTTTAGATGACCCCTTTGTGCTTTTTTTTCCTCTATTGCTGCTCTTGGCAAAGAAAGATTTAGAAAAAGATCTCAGGTCTACGTGGTACTCCTGAAATCATGTTGTCTCACTTGAAAAAAAGGGCAGGGCCATGTTTATCCATCTTGACATTTGACCTTTATTTCTCAGTGGTTAAAAGGATCCTGAAATGTAGGAATTATCTCAAGGAAATCAAAGTGAACTAAATTGCAGGTAACAGGAAGAGACATTAAATCCTGATTTTTTTTTTTTCAAAATCTGATCTCTATACCATTTCTGCTGGCTACTGTAATATTTTAAGAGGTCTACTGTATCTATAAAAATTATTTTGGTGTGTGGTTATCTATATTTTCTGCCAATAAGGAACTCAGTATATGTTTTATAGTTCCTTCCATTGCTATTTATTCTAATTATTTATATGTGCATTTTTTTTTCTCCCTCAAAGAGAGGACACTCTTTCTGAAGGCAAAAACTTCACCTATTGGTTTTTTTACATCTTTCATAGTATCTAGCACAGACCATAAATCAACATTCAGTAGATACAGAATAAGCACACTAAGCATCAGTTATCTTATTGTTAGTTGAAACCTTTGATATGAATAATATAAATTTTTCAAAGAGGAATAAAATGATACTTCAAAGTGAAAGGTATATTTTAAATACAAAATGACTACATAATTTCAATTCTCTTTCATGATTGAAAAAGCCTTCTAACATCTTAGAAATCAGTTTTTATTGCCTTAGTCAAAGATATATAACTGAGCAGTTATAGTTATTTGTTTTTTTCCTTGAATTAGACCATTGTAGCTACTCAGCAAAGCATTTTTGGAGGACCCTGGAGACAAGGCTGAATTTGCTCCTTGGTCAGTAAGGACCCTTAGTCAATAATAACACTACCCTAGCTGTTAGACTAACCTCAAAAAGCCGCTAATGACCCAAGTTGAATGGTTTTCCAATGTATGCTGCCATCTTGGACTCACTTCTCAATTGACAGAATCTCTACAGCTGCTTTAAAAGCTTTCTACTTTTTATTTTGCCAAAGCCTCTTTAAACATTGCCTAAGAGCACTGAAGCTTTTTCAAACAAATCAGACCTTCTAATACCTCTCAAGCAGCTGTGATGACTTCACGTTTTCACAAAGGGAATAAAAGATGGAGGCTGTAAAGAGTGGCTTATGGGAGTGTTTGTACTTACAAATAAAATGTCTTAATAAGTTTATTCATGTAAACAAAATAATAAGGAATGATAAAAATGACAAAAACACACTTAACTATCTTCACCAGTGTAATTATACCAGTGGATTCTGTCTACTTCTGTGGAGAGGAAAAAAGAAAATGAATAACACTAAGTACTTAAAATTTCACGTGTTAGAAAATTATACTTATATTTCCAATAAAGGTTCTAGGAACAATTTTAATAGATCTGAATGATGAATAACTATATCATTCCAGAAAGCTTTTCTAGTATTCTAGGCCAACTTTAAAGTGTTAAATTGTAGGATACACAAAATATAGCAAATAAAGTTATAAAAATTATGAGGTACCTTTCACATCATTTTGGTAGAGGATTCAAAAATCTCTCTTTTTTTTTTTTTTTTTTTTGAGATGGAGTCCTGCTCTGTCACCCAGGCTAGAGTCCAGTGGTACGATCTCGGCTCACTGCAACGTCTGCCTCCCAGGTTCAAGCGATTCTCCTGCCTCAGCCTCCCTAGTAGCTGGGACTACAGGTGTGTGCCACCACACCTGGCTAATTTTTGTATTTTTAGTAGAGATGTTGTTTCACCATGTTGGCCAGGCTGGTCTCAAACTCCCGACCTCAGGTGATCCACCTGCCTCTGCCTCCCCAAGTTCTGGGATTCCAGGAATTAGCCATGGTGCCCGGCCTAATTTTTTTAAAATTAATTTTTTAAAAATAGGTATGTATTTTTAATTGACACATAGTAATTGTACATATTTATGGGGTACAGGGTGATATTTTGACACATGTATAGAGTGTGTAATGATCAAACCAGGCCAATTAGCATATCTATCACCTCAAATTTTATCTTTTTTTAGTGCTGGTAACATTCAAAATCCTTTCTCCTAGTATTTGAAAAAAATGCAATAAACTATTATTTACTATAGTCACCCTGCAGAGCTACAGAGCACTAGCATGTATTCCCCCATCTAGCTGTAGTTTTGTAACCTCTAACCAATCTTTCCCTATTCCCACCTCCCCCAAACCTTCCCAGCCCCTAGCAACCACTATTTTATTGTCTACTTCTATTAGTCAAATTTTAGCTTCCACATATTAGTGAGAACATGTATTTATCTATCTGTACCTGACTTTTTTCACTTAACATAATGTCCTCCAGGTTCATCCATGTTGCTGTGACAGGATTTAAAAAAAAAATTTTTTTTTTTTGAGACGGAATTTCATACTTGTTGCCTAGGATGGAGTGTAGTAGCACAGTCTCGGCTCACTGCAACCTCAGCCTCCAGGGTTCAAGTGATTCTCCTGCCTCAGCCTCCCAAGCAGCTGGGGTTAGAGGCTCCCGCCACCATACCTGGCTTTTTTTTTTTTTTTTTTTTTTTGTATTTTTAGTAGAGACGGGGTTTCACCATGTTGACCAGGCTGGTAACTCCTGACCTCAGGTGATCTGCCCGCCTTGGCCTCCCAAAGTGCTGGGATTACAGGTGTGAGCCACCATGCTTGGTCGGATTTCATTTTTTTTTTAAATTATGACTGAAGAGTATTTCATTGGGGATACAAACATATATATATATGCCACATTTTCTTTCTTCTTTCCTTGTGGTTTTTTTTTGTTTTTTGTTTTTTGTTTTTTTTTTTTTGGAGAGACAAGATCTCACTCTGTTGCCAAGGCTGGAGGGCAGTGGTATGATCACAACTCACTGCAGCCTCAACTCCTGGGCTCAGGCAATCCTCCCTAGTAGCTGGGACTACATGTGCGAGCCATTGCACCAGTGTATATATTTTCTATATCCATTCATCTCTTGATGGACAGTTTGATTGATTCCGTAACTTGGCTATTGTAAATAGTTCTGCAACAAACACGGGAGTTCAGATATCTCTTCAACATACTCATTTCCTTTTCGTACCACATCTTTATAATACCCTCTTTATTCATAGTCTGGGTCCTGAGGTATTGAATTGAACATATATTTCTAAGAAAAGCATGCTATTTTGCCAGTATTTAATTGCATAACTGAGGTATTAATTCCCTACTTGCAACATACTTGGGAACAGTTTCCAATATATTTACATGGTAAACTTAGTTGTTTTGTTTTTTTTTTAAAGCATGCATCTGTATTGTGAAAGAAGTACCAGAGTCCTGAAAAGAGACAGGGATAATTCTTATTTGTACAGAATCCCCATCATGTAATCAATATTAATATGCCTTGGCAAGAACTTACCTTTAAATTTAATGTTCTTGATGGGGATGGAAAACTCATGACATGACATGTATGTTCTGGGAAAGTAAACATTTGAATTGATAACAAACATAAGAAATTATTTGTAAGACCCAAATGGTGTTCACTGACCATATAATGGCTAGATTTTTCTGCGTATCAGTTCTAGATGTACTGTAGCTCTTCCTAGATATAACTATAACATTATCCTGTTCTATTTCTTATTATATGGAAGTCAATATCCTAACTGGCTAACTGGCACCCGATGAGGTCTCATGATCATTTATCAAATGAATGAATGAATGGGTGAATAAATGGTTGAATAAAAGTGCAAGTTTAACTATACCTAACCAGAACTGAATAGAATGATACATTAGCTTTTCTATTTCTTGAGATCTGTTACTGTATTCAGTACGGTAATTTTCAAACTTTAGGCACTAAATAAAGATTTGTTTTCATTAAACAACGTGGTTAACATTCCTTACCTCGCAAAAAAAAAATTATACAGCATTTGCATTTGTTAAGTTTAAATTAGTAAATTTTACTACCTTCTTTATTTTTCATGTTAAGAATTCCTGCCCAACTGAAAGTTTTAAATCTCTCCCACAGATTTTCATAAATATCACTTCTCTTATAAGTCCATTTTACATATTATTGTTAAAAGGCTATGTTTAGCAAGCAATCTAGATGTTATATATCAAAGTGTCTATAGTTAATGACAATATATTACATTCTTGAAAAATGCAAAGAGTGGATGTTAAGTGCTTTCATCACAAAAATGATAACTGTGAGGTAATGCATTTGTTTTCTCCTTTTTTTGTTTCTTTTTTCTTTTTACAAACCCTGCATGTGGCATTCAGTGCATTTGTTAATTAGCTAAATTTAACTATTCCACAATTTAGAAATACTTCAAAGTATCATGTTGTACACAATGAATACATACAATTATTTGTCAAAAACAAACAAACAAACAAACAAAAAAAAACAAAAAAAAAACAGCCTAGCACAGTGGCTCATGCTTGATCCCAGCATTTTAGGAAGCCAAGGCAGAGGATCACTTGAGCCTGGGAGTTTGAGATCAGCCTGGGCAACATAGTGAGACTCCATCTCTATAAAAAAAAAAAAATAGCCAGGCATGGTGGTGTGCACCTGCAATCACAGCTACTCAAGAGGCTGAGGTGGGAGGATGGCTTGAGCCCAGGAGATCAAGGCTGCAGAGAGCCATGACTGCACCACTGCACTCCAGCCTGGGTGACAGAGTGAGACCTTATCTCCAAAAAATAATCCAAAGCAGAATACACAAGTGTAAATACAAGATCGGAGCCTGAATCCTTCCCAGGCTCTAGCAGAAAATAAGGACTCCAGGAAAGAGGATTAATCCTGCCAGGCACTACCTTGAGCATAATAGGTGGTGCTGAAGAACATGGGCTCTGGTGTGAGACCACAGGGTCTGAATCCCGGCCTCACCAATTCTTAGCTTTGATTCAAAAGGCAAGTAACCTCAGTTTCTCGTAGGTAAGACTGGATAATAGCATCTACCTCATAAGCTTAAGAGAAGAATTAGGTGAGAACATGCACATAAAAATCCCTGGCATACAGTAAGTTTTCAATAAATGTTAGGGATTATTATCATTACAGAGAACCCAGACTCTTTTTCTGGGAAATAGCGTTTTTAAATTACCTGTTTTTTTTCCAAGTATCACTTGCCCTAAAGTTGATGTATGAATTAAGTGTTTTTCTCTTCTAAATTTGATGTAGATTAAAATGTGGTGTTTAATTCTTATTCTAGCATTATTACAGGGACGTTTGGGAAGGGTGAGAAGGAGAGTTATACCTAATGAAGTTCTTTTCCTTGAAAAAAAGGAGCCATTTATTCCAGATAGCAAGAAGCTGGCACAGACACCCTTTTGCTTGCCCTCTGTCCCCACCTGCCATTCCTCCCACTACTTTTCAACGTTCTCTCTTCCTGCTAGATGTCCTCATGATGATATTTCAATATAAAACAATGTGATTAAAAACAAATTGACACTAAAATATTAAAGATACGTCACACTTCCCATGATACTTGCATTTTAAAATAGGCTTTTCTGTAATGGTTATGCTTAATATATTGTGCAAGCCTCAAACACTGAAATTTGTCACTATAGTACCAACTATACAATAGAGATAATCTCGGTGTATAGGTGGGTAAATACACATTTAACAAAAGGCAAGAGAAGTGAACCTCTGAATGATGGCCTGGTAAGTCTAACATCAACAGTAAAATAATGAAACGGGCCTGACAAGATGAAATTTATCAAAATCTGGAGGTTGATGGAATCATGAGCAATAAGCAGCATGGTTTTATAAAGAGCAAATCATATCCGACACAATCAATAGCTCTTTTCAGCAGAATGACAAAATTAGAGGAAGAAGGGAATCAGGTAAGTGTTGCCTATTTGCACTATCACAATGGATTTAAAATGGTCCCCTCAAATTTTAAATTCAACTGTAGATAAAACTGACTCAGTCATGAATACTTTCTAAAAAGGGCTGAAAAAAAAAAAGTACAATGTCACAGATAATGACAATGCAGGCCGTTGTGGGATGCTAGAGTTAATAAAGCTCATTCACTGCATTTTCTAAACTGATGAAAAGGAAAAAGTGCATCAGAATTGTGTATAACGTGTCAGTGAATAGCGCATTTCATAGAACACAATTAGGCCGATTTTAAAATACAATGGATAATCTAAAAGGATCGTAGGTGAGATCCCTGTAACAACTATCTCTTGACTAAAATAAAACAGACTGAGATAAAGGGAAAGCCCTCAGGATCAAGAATCAATCAATCCTGGGTTGTGTTCTCTCTCCGCCTTCTCCAACTGCATTCTTCCATGATTCATTTAACTGGCTGGGATTCTTCCCCTAACCCTGACTTTAGGACAGCATATGACTGGCAAGAACCTCATGATGTCCACTGAATACCTTGGCTGTTTGACCGTAAGTGAATGGGAGAAATTTCTATATCCTTTCTCAACTCTGGCACCCAGTCTTCTTCTTCCATACAGACGTAATCACAGCTTTGGTTCAGAAATGCTCTCCCGGCTCATAGTCTGTTCAGAGAGAGACAGAGAGAGAAAGAGAAATAAACAATGGAAAAGAAATGAAAGTTAAATACAAGTATGTAGAAAGTTCTAGAGCAACTCAAAGAAATAAGAGACTGTCAGAGAGAATTAGGTAAATGTTTCAAGAAGGGACATTTGGTCAGGGCCTTGAAGACCAGGTAGAGAGGAGGTGGGAAATGGAGGGTCTGCCACCTGAAGGGGCAGCAGACACAAACACCTCCTCCTGGATATGATGAGAAAGATAACTTCTGTGCAAGCTCCATCCAGCTCAGAATGCTGCTTGAAGAGCAGATGGAATGACCCACATGACAGAATTTTGCAAAATGCTGTATAAATATGAGAGATTGTAATTATGCTACGAGTAGTTAAAAATTGCTTTAAAAGAAAATTCCTAGTAGGCTAAATGCTAGGGGAGCCTAAAACCCAACTGCCTAACTTCAGCCTAAATGCGGCAGCATTAGCATTACCAGGCTTTACCCAGGGCTCTAACCCTTCTAACCACGAGTAGAGTAGGGAGACACCACATACAGAACAGAGGCCGAGTTTTCTTATGCATACCTGTGCTCCCAAACAGAGCGTGACTCACACATGTGGGATATGAAGCTGCCCACAGATCTGCATGCATCCACATGCAGCAGCTGCCACTATCCTTCTCTGCAACTATGTTTGCTGTGAAGAGGAGGGTAGAGCGTCCACATCAACCAAACTTAAAAGCCTGGAGTCACCTTAGACTCCTTCCCTCTGTGTTGTGATTCCATTGTAATTTATCATCTTTCTTGTTCTCATCTTTTCATTTCCTTCCATGCTGTCACCAGCAAATCTACCTCTTCACTTGGGCAATTATAAGGCTCCCTATCTGGGGTCTTCTATCAGCTTTTTAGCCTCTCTCTCTCCTCTAGTCCACTCTCCGGAACAACTTGGCATAGAAAAATACCACTGCTGTCCTGTTGTGCACTTATTTGAAATTCATCACTAACTCCCCATTGCCAGTATCAGTGATTCTCAAACTTCATTTGCCGGAAAACCGTGTCTGATATTTGTTTAAAATGCAGACTCTAGGATGTTCCTTCCCATTCTGACTCACTCATTGTAGGGCTCTGGAATCTTCATTTTTTAACAAACAAAAATTTTGTGTTAGTTTTACTACTGTTTTGGGGACAGCTCAGAAGTCAGCTCTTATTGGGTGTATAACTGACCTTTAAATACCTGTTACCAAGTGTCTATTTAAAGTCACACAATCACTTCAGTTAGGCATGATTATCAAAATTAGGAATACAATTTATAATTTTTATATGCATATAATGCATATCTATCAATTTATATATTTAAACATATAGTACTATGTAAATAAAATACCAATTGGGTTGTCTTTCTGTCTCCAAGGGGCTACTAACTGGTGCAGAAATATGGAAATGACTCACAGTTTAAAAGATGCTAAGTTATCTGCAGTCATGTTCAAAGGAAGCCTGATTCATGGTCCTAGACTCACACAGTTTAAGTAAGCCTCCAAAAAATAACTTCTTCTGTTGGGAAGGGAGGGATGTCTTCCTGAGGAGATTTAAGTCTTCAGGTAATAAGCTATTTTTTTTCTTTTCCTCCATGGGGTAAGATCCGTAGTGGTGGAACATTTAACTTATTCCTCCCATTATGGTGCCCAATCCATCATTCCCCAGACTGGAGACTGGTACCTGTCTTCTGTCTAAAAAGGGTGAAATGATCAAGCAACAAACGATGTGCCCAGGAAATGGTCAGGAGAAAGGCAATGAAACTGAGGGGCATGTTGCATAGACATAGTCCACAGTCCCAGAACTTAGCACACAAGGGTTCATGAATTTGATACGAATCAAATGGATGCCACATTAGGCAATTGGGACTTTGGTCAACTTTCCAGTCACCAACCGGAATTAGAGGAGCCTGTAAGCAAGAGGTTGTAGGATATATGGTGTTAAAGCAAAATAAGCAAAAGGCCATTAGACTGAGGCTATTTCTGTGCCCAGAATCCTTACACATGCAAGCTGAAACTTAACTTAGGGGCAGATTTTTTTTTTAATTGACAAATGAAAGTTGTATGTATTTATCATGTACAACATCTTGTTTTAAAATACAGGTACCTTATGGAATAGTTCAACGAATTAATGAAAATGTTCATTATCTCATAAACTTGGCTTTTTTGATAAGTAGTGAGAATACAAAATCTACTTAGCTATTTTTACAATACAATACATTGGGCCAGGCGCAGTGGCTCACACCTGTAATCCCAGCACTTTGGGAGGCCATTGCTGGCATGAACACCTGAAGTCAGGAGTTCAAGACCAGTCTGGCCAACATGGCGAAACTCTGTCTCTACTAAAAAATACGAAAATTAGTTAGGCACGGTGGTGCACACCTGTAATCCCAGCTACTCAGGAGGCTGAGGCAGGGAGAACTGCCTCAGCCTGGAGGTGGAGGTTGCAGTGAGCCGAGATTACACCACTGAACTCCACCCTGGGTGACAGAGCAAGACTTTGTCTCAAAAAAAATAATTAATTAATCAAAAAAATACAATACATTGTTAACTGTAGTCACCATATTGCAGAGTAGATCTCTTGAACTTATTGTTCACATCTAACTGAAATTTTGTATCCTTTTTCAGTATCTCTCCAACTCCCAAACCATGGCCCCTGGTAGCCAGCACTCTACTCTCTGCTTCTATGAGCCAAACTTTTTTAGATTTCACCTATAAGTGAGATCATGCAGTATTTGTGTCTCTGTGCCTAGCTTCTTTGACTTAACATGATATCCTCCAGGCTCATCCATACTGTTGCAACTGAAAACAAATTTTCACTTTTTTAAGTTGAATAGTATTCCATTATGAACATATACCACATTTTCTTTATTCATTCATCTGTTGATGGACACTTAGGTTGATTTCATATCTTGGCTATTGGCAAATAGTGCTGCAATAAACATGAGAGTGCAGATATCTCTTCAAATAATTTTACTTCCTTTGGATATATAACCAGTGGTGGGATTGCCGGATCATATGGTAATTCTATTTTTAGCTTTCTAAGGAACTTCTATACTGTATTCCATGATGGCTGTGCTAACTTGCATTCCCAAGCAGAGGTTTAAAGTTTCCCTTTTCTCCACATCCTCGCCAAAGCTTGTTCTCTCATCTCTTTTTGATAAAAGCCATTGCAACAAGTATGAGGTGATATTTCATTATGGTTTTGATTTGCATTTCTCTGATGATTAGTGATGTTGAGTATTTATACCTGTTGGCATTTATATATCTTCCTTTGAGAATGTCTGTTCAGGCACTTTGCCCATTTTTTAATTGGGTTATTTGTTTTCTAGCCACTGAATTGTTGGAGTTCCTATAATATTTTGGATATTAACTCCTTGTATCAGATGTTTGGTTTTGCAAATATTTCTCCCATTTCACCAGTTGTCTCTTCACTCCATTAACTGTTTCCTTTGCTGTGCAGAAACCGATTAATTTTGAATCAAGCTTCAGCCAGTCATAGATAGCCAACTAGCCCACTGGTTAAATAATTTGGTGCCTTTCATCAGATTATACCCATATAGGGCAAGGGTTCAGCTGTAGCCAATCTAGTAGAGCCCTTAACTTTGCTTCTGCATTTAGTCTGTAAAAGCCCACTGCTCAAGCTGCTGGAGTCAAGCTCTCTGAACCTCTCCTGGTTTTGAGAGCTGCCCAATTCATTCACCATCCTTTACTCAAATAAAGTCTGTTAAATTAATTTTGTCTAAAGTTTTTATTTTAACAATAGTTATCTGTGGAGACAATGGGAGGAAGAGACCATATCTCAGCAGGGTAACCAGGCCAGGGAACTGAACAGTTAAGGCCTCAAAGAACCACCAAACGAACCCCATGAAAGATCTAGCATTTGAAGGCCCGCAGCCTGGAGAGAACCAGTGGCCACATTGGTTGGAAACTGTTCGACAATCACAAGAATGGACTGCAGCCTCCTGCAGCTCCAAACAGTGCCTGGGACTGAAAGAGGCCTGACACTCTCCCTGGCCACTGGTTTTACAAAATTTTAAACAAGCTTCTCCACAGCCATGTAAAACCTCTGCTCTGTCTCTTGGAGAGAGAGCATTGAATTAGAGTGTAATAATATCTAAAGTTGACTGATCCAAACCAGAAGTCCCAAAGTGTTATGAGATGAGACTAACATTCATCAGATGGTGTGGAAATACTCTCTGAACATAAAGATGTTTATAAATGTCATACTTTTTTTAAAAAAAAGAGTACAAACATAAAATAAAGAAAATATAATTCCAAAGTACATGTTAATAATTCTTCTCATTTTTGAATTATGTATCTTAAGTGTATCATGGTGTAAAGAAAAACAATTTTTGATAGGAATCAAAAGACTTGAATTATAGTACCCACCAAAATATTGAAAAACTGGATCAATGATATAACAATGATGAACAGTAGTTTTGTATCCATGAATTAAGAGCAGTAATTATTACTGCTCTTATATGGCCACCAAAAATGGGCCATAGTATCATAAGACTTTTGAAATTCACTATTCAACTCTCAATTTTTAGTAGAGATATTAAAAATAAAAACTCCACATAACACCAGATATTATTTTGCTCATTACTTGTTAAATGTTTTTGCCAAGCTAATCTCTTTTCCAGTATTTTTGGGTATTCATCTAACACCTAATTCTAAAATTGTATATCTAAATATGGGAATTAGACTGTATGTTTTCTAAATTTCCTTCAGCTCTAAGACTTCATGGTTCTCTTTTCCTTCAGTTTTAGTACACCTTTTATTAGAACTGTTAACAAGTCTGAACATTGTCCAATTTCATTTTTTTTTTTTGCCAGAATTAATGAGCAGTAAAATAATCAAATGGGAGCAGAAATATATAGAGAGAAGACATAAGAGGAAAAAAATTTTGAGGAGAAAAAACTGACTGGAAAATCAGCTAAAAAATATCAAGAGTTAACTCCCTCTTCATCTTATTTAATAGAGTATGCCATTAGACGTAATTCACATATGGATTGGATTGTCTAAAACAGACAAAGTCTTTGAAAATGATTACAGTTGAGGCTAAAATGTTCATAGATATTGAAGTTGAAGAAGATTGTCACTTCCTGATTCAGATATTATGTGAAAGAATCACCAGTCTTAGATAAAATAGTTGAAAAATTTCATGTTACCTGGCATGAATTTGAATGTCTAGAAAGAAATAGCTCTTAAGAGTCAGTTTCTTGGCAACTTGGTGCTGTGCCATAAGGTAGTCTCAACTTCCGCTTTTTAAGCAGGTTGAGCTGATGCATTGCTGGGACAAATCATAACAACAGAGTCTCATCCAGCATTTGTGATGTTCTATTCCCAGCAAGTTCGTGTGTCCCTTGATTCAAGAATAGGTATTGAGTTACAAACACCTGGTACTGCAAGGATTTTTACTTTGTCCACAAACACTAAATTACCTATGTACGTAACCCAAATATCATTGTTCGATAAGTTGTAAAGGTAACATGGTAATTTAGAGATTGCCAGTGTAATCAGGCAGGAAGAAAGAGAGGCCAAAGAGAGAATTTCACGTCAGAAACCTGTTCACTTCTCCCGCTGAGGCTAAAGTAACTACGAATCATGTTAATTAATCTGCCATAAAATGTCACAGCCTAAATGAGTTCAAAGGATTTCAATTCAATCCATAGTGCATCACAAATACCACCATGAACTAGAGCCAATGCTGCAGCCTTAAATCTGAGAGACATGCAGATAAGAAGACAGGTGTATGCATAAAAGAATAAAGTATAGTAGAAACCAATTACAGCAAAGTCGTTTTTCTTCCACAAGAAAAAATTTTATTATAAAAAGAAAAATTACTACAACAAAAGGGACTGTGATTTTTTTCTAATGATTGAAGTATCTATCTAGTTTCTTGATGAAATGAATTTCACTCAGGTTGAATTATAAATAAATTGTCCAGTTTGCCATGAATATTATAGTTCTACTAAAAATCATACCACCTGCACTGAAAGATATAGTGAGTCCTAAACCTCATGTCCTAAACAATCAGATGTAATTACTGGGGCATTTAGAACTAATATGATGTTTTCATATCTAAGATTAAATATGCAGATGGTGACAAAGTCTAGGGTGCATCTGGTTCCAAATAAGAGGTTGACAAAGGCTCTCTTGCTTGTTCTGTTACTTAAATATTTGACAGGGTACAGATATCTAATATATAATTTTGTAGGTGAACATCATCACCCAGCTAATCCTACTGTGGATATCCTTATATTTCAGATCTGTAGTACTCTTTCTACTCTCATCAGATTGTTAGTGGTGACAGCTGAACACTTAAGCCCAGCAAAAATGTATTATTAGCAAAAATCTGGCTTATTATTCAATTATCAATGGCTGGTTGAACTGTCAAAGTAGGCTAAGTATGGCTTTGATAAGTATGCAGAAGTTCTCAAAGTGTTCTAAAATAGTAATTTCACAAAATGAAGCTTTCCTAGATAACTTTTGTTTTTGTTAAGATATACCTGCCCTTTGCTCATCAATATAACTTAGACCATATTGTGCCAAAATGGACTTCAGCCTATTGATATTTCAGGAATGCTAAAGTATTCTGTTTAAAATAAAAAAGAGGCGGTGTTGAGGAACCTGGGTATTTTTTTCTTTCAATAGAAATAATGTTTTAGATAATACATCTGTAGCTAGTGTTTGACTCAATGATACAGTTTATCAGTATTACTATGAACTCAGCATTATTTGCATGACCTTTTAAAAGCCTCTTAGCTTCTCAGGCTTTCAGTCTGGGTGACAGTAATAGTAATATTTTGTAATATTTTGCAATGATTAAATATGTCAGAGAACCTAGCACAGTTCATAAAGCAGATACTCTTTATGTTAGTTTTCCTTCTGCTTTGAATAAACATTTCATTCTTTCCTTCTTTGCCCTCTTCATCCTCTATTCCTTATTTCTGCCCTTCCTTAGTCATTTGTCTCTCTATTATGAGGATCATCATCTTGTATTGAATTTGTTTTTCACTTATCTATCTTTCCACTTCACTATAAACTCTGTAAGGACAGGAACGCATATTTTCATCGTTATAGCCTCAAATCCTAGTACCTTTAGCACACATAATAAACTCAGACTAGCTACCTCTTGAAAGAATCAATTTTGGGAATGTAAAATTTAATCCCTGCTTCTGAAATAGAGAACATTATAAAAATATAATTTTAAAAATTTGTATTGCCATAACCCCATACAGATGATAAAGGGCTTCCAAGTGCATAATTCATTTGTTTAATGTATAAAACAATCTTGAGGTATACAGCTGGAACATGGCAAAAGAAGTCCAAAGCCCTGAGCTCAAAACCCTGACATTCCAAGTTTCCTAACCTGAGGTTATTTTCTAAACTCTTTGAGTCCTGTTTGCTCTGAGCTGCAGCCTTCTCATCTTCAAACAAGATTAATATCTGTCCTGCCTCTCTGGCAGGGTTTTCGTAAGGATCAAATGAGGGAATGTATGTTGAAATGCATTGTGAACTATAAAAACATAGATGTAGGAAGTGTCTATAAATCCTTCTCAAAGAAAAGATATGTTATAAATAACTAGTTGTTAGGTGTCATCTTCACTCAATAATAAAACAAGTGATGACTACAAGGCCCTTTTTTGTACACAAAAATTGGTAACTTGGATTGATACGGTTGGGGTTGTTAGAGCTCCTGTAAGAAGTCAGAGTGCATCTGAGCCTTGAAGTCTGCTAGAACTTGAATGTGAAACAAATAGAAGGACGTGGCAGACAAGAAGATTTTGAAGACTTAAAGTGTAGCCCAAGCAGGTAATTTGAGGGGAGAGTAAAAAATCATCCTTGCTGTAATAGAGCATTGGTGTTTGAGAATGGGGTTGAGATGAACTCTCGCTGGTGTTGAGATGAACTTGGAGAACTAAAGAGGTCAGAGCACGGGGGACTTTGCATGTCAAGGTAAGTTTCAACTTTTTCATGTTAATAATACAATCATACTATATTTCATGTAGAAAAAAATATTTTATGGAATCAATAATCTATTATGAGGCAAATAGATTTTAGGGAAATAAATCCAATTGTATTCATTAGATCAAAGATGGAAGACTACAGCACTGAGACTGGTTAAAAGGGAGAAGATAACTATTGTGGCCTATTCAGGAATGAAGACCAGAAAAAATAAAAAAAAAAAGCTTAAGGAGCAAAGTGCTAATGGGAGGTGGGAGAAGGAGTAATGAATTCAACATTATAAGGAGCTTGGTGTTAAAATCAGTTCAGATACATAGTGTGAGTATGGCACTGGGACACAGGGATAGGACATGCTTAAATGGGCAGATGCATGGTGATGACTCTGTGAGTCTTAGGGATGAATAATTCTCAGGAGGAGGCCCATGATATTAAGCTTTTGTTGGATATGAATAAGTTAATGTGAGTATAGCATTACAGAAGAGGAACCATCTCAGCATTTATAATTGTGTGAGCCAGTCTTTCATAATAAATCTCTATCTACCTATCTGTCATCTCCTATTGGCTCTGTTTCTATGGAGAACCCTAACTAACACAGAGAGCAAAACATGCATAAAAGCAATCTTGAATCAGTACTGAATATGCAGTAGGCAAAACACATGACATTCAGCAAAGTAGATAGTATGCAAATATGCAATAATTTTGTCTGTCAACAAAATTGAAAATTCCTGGGTTAAAATTAACTCTAAGGTTTGAAATGTCTTGTATGAATAGCATATATTTGAAAAAAAAAAGTCAGAAATTCTTATTTTTATAGCCTGTAACCACCCAGTCATGAAAGAGCACATAAGAATGTAAAAAAAAAAAAAAAATCATTCAATTTAGGAGCAAGTGAAGGTAGTTTTAGATATTTAGTAACTCTCTCTACTTTCAAAATAATAAAATATTTGGAAACAAATGTTTGGAATTATACATGATAGAATGCTTCATGTTCATAGAACTTTACAGTTTACAAAACACTTAAATGAATGTTATGTAATTTTTTTCTTTTTTGAGATGAGGTCTCACTCTGTCACCCAGGCTGGAGTGTAGTGACACAATCTCAGCTCACTGCAACCTCCGCTTCCCAGGTTCAAGTGATTCTCCAGCCTCAGCCTCCCAAGTAGCTGGGACTACAGGCACAATCCACCAATGCCAGGCTAAATTTTTGTATTTTTTGTAGAGGCAGGGTTTCATCGTATTGCCCAAATCGGTCTTGAACTCCTCAGCTCAAAGTGACCTGCCAGCCTTGGCCTCCCAAAGTGCTAGGATTACAGGGATGAGCCACTGCGCTGGGCCTAAATGTTATGTATTTTTATTGAGGAATACATACTAACATGTTTGTAAATCTTTTTCATAAACTGTAAAGCAGATGCAAATGTAAAATATTGATAGCAATTTATAGGCATTTTATTGAATAATTTTAACTTGCTCAGTTATGTACTTGAAGCAGTTTTATTTTTCTCCAATCTCTACCTCTCTACCAAATATTTTCTATTCATTAAGGAGATCTTTGGCAGATCCCATAGATTCGGGGTCACTTTCAACCTTAAAAATCCAATCCAGTGTAGTTTAAAACTACAATATCATATTTTTTTCTTCCCCAAAACCAATCTTGGGGCTTTGCCTCAGGAGTGAGAATAATCTGCTTATTTTGCCCCTAACTATACTTCCTGGTTTTAGCTTCTCTCAGATTGGAGACTGTATTAGTCTAATTTCACACTGCTATTAAGAATTGCCCGAGACTGGATAATTTATAAAGAAAAGAGCTTTAATTGACTCACAGTTCAGCATGAGTAGGAAGGCCTCAGGAAATTTACAGTCATGGAGGAAGGTGAAGGGGAAGCAAGGCATCTTGTTCACAAGGCATCAGGAAGGAGAATGAATGCAGGAGGAACTACCAAACACTTACAATACCACCAGATCTTGTGAGAACTCACTATCACGAGAACAGCATAGGGAACTGCCTCCATGATTCAATTACCTCCACCTGGTCTCTCCCTTGACATGTGGGGGTTATAGGGATTATGGGGATTACAATTCAAGACGAGATTTTGGGTGGGGACACAGCCAAGCCATATCAGAGATGTAGAAGAAGGATGGAAGAAAAGATCTCTTCATTGGGCTGTAGTCACTGTTCTCCAGCTAACACTAACTGGCCTCTATACCTTCATTGTGGAGGTGTCCACTACTAACTCTCCCATAATCAACTTCCTGTGTACTTCCCTGAAGAAGATGAGGAAGTTATAGCACGGAGTTTCTAACATGCCTCAACTTATACTGGTGGCTCGCATCATAGGCAATCCACTGGGCTGGAGATGGTGGGGGAGAGGGCAGTTAGCCTGGTAGCTAGTAAACCCTTTTGGTTAGGATAACAGCTAAGATAGGCACAGAGACAGAGCCTCTGCATGAGGGAATCCCTATGGTGGGATTCCATAGGTCCACTGCATAACGGAATCCCTATGGTGGGATACATGCTAATCATCCATTCTTATGGGCATCCCAAACTCTGTGGATGGTTCTGTTGGATCATTCTCCTTGCTTGGCTTAGGCAATCATATAGCTGAATGTCCCCCCAAATTCATGTGTTTTGAAATTTAATTACAAATGTGATAGTATTAAGAGGTGGGACCTTTAGGGGGTGATTAAATCAGAAAAACAGAGCCCTCATGGATGGGATTAGGACCCTTATAAAAGGGCTTGAGGAAGTGGGTTCATTCCCTTCTGTCCCTTCCACCATATAAGGAAGTAGCATTAGTTCTCTCTGGAGAAAGAGGAGCAATAAGGTGTCATCTGGGAAGCAGAGAGCAGCCCTTGCCAGACACAGAACTTGCCTCTATTTTAGACTTCCCAGCCTCTAGAACTGTGAGAAATAAGTTTCTGTTGTTGATACATTACCCAGTCTCAGGTACTTAATTATAGTAGCACAAATGGACTAACACAGGCAGCATATTAGTTAGCTTATTACTGCATAAGAAACTACACAGACATATAATACTCTTAAACATCAAACATATATTATTTCTCATAACCCTAGATCCAACTGTAGAGTTCTGCTGATCTCGGTGAGGCTCGGTTCATGTCAGTGGAGCCACTCATGCATCTGCAGTCAGCAGGCAGGTAAGCTGGAGCTAACTACTCTACCATGGTCCCAACTGGAAGACATAGTTCTCCTCCATGTGTCTCTCATCTGGAAGGCTAACTGGGATTTGTTCTCTTGACAATAGCAAAATTCCAAGAAGGAGAAAGGATCCCTGCATAGTGTCTTAAGACATAGGTGTAGAACTGGAATATCATCACTTCTGCTATGTTATTTAGCCAAAAAAAAAAATGCCAAAACCTCATCCCAGATTCAAGAAGTAGGGAAACAGACTCCACTTATTAATGGCAGAAGCTTAAAGGTTACATTTTAAAGAGCAGGGATAAAGGAAAAGACAGAAAATTAGGGTAATTTTTGCAATCAAATTACTAGAGAGGACCTCCAGCTTCAATTATTTACATACATTTCCCATGCAAAATATACTCACCATCTCCCAAGACCTTTACAAGTCCCACCCACTCAGCCCTGGCATGATGATCGTGATCTACGTTAGGTCTTGTTGTGGCTTCTTGTTATCCAGAGATTTTTACCTAAAAAGCCAAGCCTTCTAGAGTCCAAATACAAAATAAAGCTAGGACAGAATAACCCATACTCTCCATTCAGAAATGACACTTCGTTCAAAAATGTGGAGAAGGAGAGGAACAGAATAGTCTCAATATTCTTTCTAAATCATTTCCCTGCCAGGGAAATGTTGCAAGAACTCCCGATTCAGGGTTTGGGTAATGTTCCTTTATTAGATCCTGGTTCTACTCTCTGGGGGTGGTCCTCTTTTCCAACGTTCTCTTCAGATCTTGCCACAACCCTCTTGCCTCTTGATTCTGAAACACCTCTTTTCCATCACATCTTATTTCTGAAGAAAGAGCCTGTGCTTGCTGCTGAGTACCTTTTTCAACCTGATTCCTGCCCATATCAAATTGAGGGAATAAATTTACTTTCAAAAGTTGAACAGTGTCAGTTCCTTTTAGCTTGATTAAGCTGCTCTTTTGTCATTACAACTTTGTGGACTTTATACATACCTGATTATTGTCTACTTCCTGTTTCAAAAGTTACACTCAAATTGTTTTTCCGTGTCCCTTTCTAGATGTAATCACTGTTACTTTGGGATCAGACTTCTGTGAGACCACACCTATATAAAGTTTCCTAAAAAGTCATTTTTCTCCAGCTGAGAAGCCCTACTAAGCGTGGCCTTAATTCTTGCAGAAAAAAATTCTCATTTTTTTGTTAAGACTTAATTTTTAAGACTTAATACTGAATTCCTAAGTCTTAACGAAAGATCTTTCAGCCTTACTCTAATTTGATCTTTGTCATCAGGCTTCATTTTTACCTTGAGAATCCATTAAAAGCAAAAGAGATTAGAGATGAGAAATAGCTTTTATTTCCAACCAAGAAAGTTCTCTCTATTCCGTCTAAATTCTCTTTGTAAACCGGCCAATTCTTTTCTTAGCTCATCTCTTTCTTTAGGTTACCTTACCAATTCAGCTACAAGCAACCACATGACAGTTTTAACATTTGCCTGGAAATCATCTTGATCAACTCCAAGAGTGCATTAGGAACAGTTTTTATCTTCCAAATTACCAAAGGCCACATTTTAACACCTGTTGTGCTCCTGTATAACAAAGGTCATGTTTCCAGCCTCCACCTACCATCTTATTGTAAAATCAAAACAACATATGAGGATTTTGTTTTGGCAACATTCTACTTATAGGTAATAATTTCTGTATCATTTAGATAATGCTGCATAACCAAGCACCCCATAACTTCGTGATTTAAAACAGCAATGACTTATTACTTCCAAAATCTAAGTATGGCTGGGCATTTCAGCCAATCCAGTCAAAGCTCCACTGAACATATCTGGAATCACTCATGCATCTGCAGTCAGCTGGTGAGTCAGCTGGAAACTGGCTGGGCTGTGATGGCTCCACCTGGGACATCTCAGGTCCCCTCCACTGCACATGCCCTTCATATCCTTTGAGAGGCTAGCATGGGCTTGTTCTCACGGGGGTGGCTGGATTATAGACAGAGTGGAAATATGCAAGGCTTCTTGAGAACTAGACTCAGCACTCCGTTCTGCTGTTTTCTATTACCCAAAGCAAGTCAAGCAACAGGTAGCAACAGGCAAAGTCAGTCCATATAAAAAATATGAAGATTCTACCTGTTGCTAGAAAAACCTGAAAAGTCACAATATAAAGCATTTGGATATAAGGGAGGGAGTGTTATTTTGCAATCTTTATGGCAGATGTGAAGCACCCCAGGACAGAAAGAATGGAGAAATCACAGCATTCCCCACTGGGCTAAAGACATGGCATTCAGACAGTCCCTCCACTCTCACTCCCTTCCCCAGCCCTCTGCTTAAGGAGATGTGGGATAGAGATGGGAGGAAGGACATGGGGGTTTATGAGACACTATGTTGGCAATGATGGAGAATGGCAATACAGATTCAAAGCCGGTAGAAAGTAACCCCAATTTTGGTGTTTTGTTTTAAACAATATATTTTATTGACATTTCTTAGACACTAATTGTGGGGTACAGTTTTCCATTCTGAGGCAAAAGGAATATTCCCATTCCTATTATTATGGTGTTATTCTATGATTTAACCTAACTGGGTTGATAGAGCTGTAATTTATTGTTATTTATCAGATAGACCTTTGGAAGGGATAAGGACTGTAACTCAAGAACACACCATTGGGAAGTGGTGAAGTTTGCAACTAACTCAAGTCTTCTGATTGCAAGTCAGTGGCTCCATAATTTCTTCATTCAAAGGGTTTGTGCCTGGCAGGCAGGTTAGAAGAAGGAACTAGCAGACTTTTCTGAAAGCTGCATTTGCACA
Source organism: Pongo abelii (assembly GCF_028885655.2). Taxonomy (NCBI): domain Eukaryota; kingdom Metazoa; phylum Chordata; class Mammalia; order Primates; family Hominidae; genus Pongo; species Pongo abelii. Next base: position 64,439,336 of record NC_071999.2, read on the forward strand.
GCATTTAATGTAAGACTGAAAAAAACTCAGTTGTTCTCCTAAAAAAAAGGGGGGGGGTGGCAGAGGTGCTGATGGAAATAATGAAAGTTAACCATCATCGCGGTGCAATATAATCTAATACTTGGTGGTACTTTCGATCTAAAGCTACAGCTTTTTTCACTATGTTGCCTTGCCTCTTGTAGTGAGTGGGTAGTATTGTGTCTCCCAAAAACTGTTTGTGCCTCCAAAAATGTCCTAGCCCTTTGTACCTGAGAATGTGACCTTATTTGGAAATAGGGTCTTTTAGATCTATTCAAGTTAAGATGAGATCATACTGAATAAGGGTGGGCACTAAATCCAATGACTAGTGTCTTTATAAGAAGGAAATTTGGACTCAGATACATAGGAAATAACACCATCTGACAGTGGAGGCAGAGATTGGAGCAAAATGTCTACGAGCCTAGCCAGAAATGCCAAGGATTTCCAGCAACTACTAGAAGTTACGAGGAAGCAGAAAGGATCATCCTCTAGAGCTTTCAGAGAAAACATGGCCCTGCTGATACATTGATTTTGGTCTTCCAGCCTTCAGAACTGCAAGAGAACTGTGTGTTTTAAGCAACCAAATTTTTGGAAATGCATTATAGCCCCTTAGGATATACCTTTCAATTTCATCCAAATTGTTACTGTAAGAGAGGTGAACCTTTTACCTCTACCCTCTACCCTCTTAGAGTCCCAGCTGGGCATGAGAATTAAATTGATATAAGATAGATTAACACAAGAGAAGCATGTAACTTTTACATGATAGAAGGAAATGAAAACATAAAGAAGTGTCAAAACCAAAATGCTTTTATATTAGGTACAATTACAAAGAGATGTAATTGTAGTAAAGCGACTAAATAATGTGGTGAGGCTAGAGGAAGAAAAGAATTATTTTAATAATATCTGTTTGTACAGAATTCTCCCAGCTATGACTCCCCATTGAAGAATATTTTTCTTCTCTGGGTCCAGGAAGGGCATCTGTGACATGAGAATTTTAATCTTCTGTTTTCAGGAAGAAAGAGATTAGAATGTCCTTCTTGCATCTGCTGTTTTTCAAGTGCATTAACTCAAAATAATCCTTATACAGAAGTGGTCAATTTTGAGATGTATATTCGGCTACGCTTCATTACAAATGTGTTGACCTAGTCCACACCACTGTATAATCTAATGAAGGGAAAAAAGATTGCAGACAAGTTAACATTTCCTATTTCTTAAATTGAGGAAGAGAGGAGTCCGAGGGAATAAAGAACTGTCACTTTAAAATATTATTTTTTCTCTCCACTTCTCACAAGGTCAGCCTCCCTACCTAAAACAGCCACTTGAAGCTAATCTCAAAGCTTCCAGTACAATTTTATTTGACCTTTAGTTAAAGACCACCTCTACCAGGCAACTGACTTTGTTCCATCCCCTTGGGCTGTTGCAGAAGTCAGATTTCACAGTGTTCCTTTCATTGTTCTGCTTGGAAACCTAAAACCTGTTCATCCTAAAAGAAACCAACCTGAAAGTGCCAACTGAGGCAATAACAAAACACATATTTCATATTTTTGAGAAAAAATATTCAGGGAAGAAAAATGAAGAGAATAAAATAATCTGTTTATCTGAAAACTATGTTTTTCTATGCTGAGCACTCTGTTTATAGAGCCAATATGTCATGTCCACCAATAAGTGGAAGTGAAGCATGTTTGTTCCACACATTGTTTGACACGGAAAGTGACTTATTGGCATTGGGTAATTTAAACTCACATAGTGGTGTCTGGAGTATATTAGCAGCATACCATGCAAAGACTAGATTGTTCAGCAATTTGTGTACCAGAGAGAAGCAGTCCAAAACAATTTAGGAGAGAGGCAAGGGCAAAAAGTGTGGAGAAGTTGCTTTATGTCAGACAAATATAGCTGCCATTAGGAAGATATTCATTAGCATCAGTTAAATCTAAAAATTTGCCACCCAGTTTGCTAAATCCTAGTTTAAATGGCAGAGTTACAGGTAATGACATGGTAATATTGATCTACCACATACTCAGCACTGATGCTGCCTCAGATAATCCACTGGATTCATTCTTCCTATTTTTCCCTACCTTCTCCATAACAAACAACATCTGAAGGGACACACACACACACATACACACACACACACACTCATGCATATTTATTGCTATGAAAAACAGAATGTATTGGAATTAAAAGTATTTGCTCTGGAGTTAGACTACCTATATTTGAATCCCAGGTTTACCATTTACTGCTGTGCAAACTGTATCTATGGAATAGAGATTATATAGCTCATATATCATATGTACTATTGTGACAAGTATTATAAAGGATAATACATGTAAAATGCAGCCCGAGACACCAAATAAATAGTCTATAAATGTCAGATATCATCATCTTCTTCATCACTATCATTATACACACTCATAGGATTGGTTATCAATGTACATCTGTATGACTGGAAGTCTCTACAGGTTTGTACATGAACTTAGGGGTCTAAGGCTTACCAAAGGTTTGGACTTCAGAAAATTATGTTAATTTTTCCTTTAGAAAATATTGTGAAATAAAACTCAGGAAAATATCTGCAAGTTTAAACTTAATCAAATGGTCAGCTAATTAATAGAGAAAAATATGTTCAATATTAACCAATCTTGTCAGCTAGTCCACCTAGATAAAACAGCGTTGTCTTATCTGCTCATTTATAGACCAGTTGAATCATGCCATAAAGGATGAGTTAACATGATTAAAGGCAAGAAGCAACTAAAGCAAAAGGTATTGAGGGAAGGTAACAAGTAGTTCCACTTGTCTAGCTCAACAGATTGTAACGTAAAGCACTCTGGACCTCAGACAAATCCCAACTTCTACTACCCAGCATGCAATAGGAACATCGAACATTTTCTTTGGGCCTAAATGTTGGGTTGATTGGTTTTCATATCAGCTATAAAGCAAAGGTTTGTGTGATATGAAATAAGGAACTGCGTGTGAAAACTCTAAGATTTTTCAAAACTGGAAAAAAATAATATAATTTATTATTAAACCCATCAGAGATATTTTTAATATGAGGTTAAAAAAGTAAAACTAGAAATACTAGTCCAGAGAAGTTAGACTTTCCACTCTAGCTTAGGAAAAGCCAATAAGGAAACTTTAAGTGAGATAATCAAAGTGATGTAGGTTTTTTGTTGTTGTTGTTGTTGTTTTTGAGACAGAATCTAGCTCTATCGCCAGACTGGAGTGCAGTGGCATGACCTCTGCTCACTTCAATCTCCGCCTCCCAGGTTCAAGCAATTCCCCTGCCTCAACCTCCCGAGTAGCTGAGACTACAGGCACACACCACCACGCCCGGCTAATTTTCATGTATTTTAGTAGAGATGGGGTTTTGCCATGTTGGCCAGGATGGTCTGGATCTCCTGACCTCGTGATCCACCCGCCTCAGCCTCCCAAAGTGCTGGGATTACAGAAGTGAGCCATCATGCCCAGCCCAAAGTGATGTTTTAATGGGTTGTTCTTGCAGCCATGTATGGCCTTCTTTTGACTGGGTCATGTTTTCCTTCTTGCAAGTCAGATAAGATAGCAAATAAAGACAATCTACACAATATGTTCTTGCTCCTTAGAATTTTCTATAGAAAATATAGATTAAAAAACTACTTGTGACATTTACGAGCAGGGTTTCCTGGCTGTCAATCAGCCTTCTGGTGCCATAAATCAAGATACTTACAAGAAGATGGTCTTAAAAACTAGTCAGAAATGGGTATTTTTAATGTCACAGTGCTTGGTTATATTTTTAGAGAGACTTTTTTTGGTGTCGTTGATATAAGTGTACTACATTTCACTTCTACCTATGGAGTAGGTCCTATTAGTGTTCAAAATATTTGCTGCCCCTCCCTGTTGGGGTTGATTGTACCTTCTCTCTCCATTGCTATTAAGCTTGTCTCTGCAAGTTTCTTTGAGCAATAAGATACGAACAGTAGTGACATGTGCCACTTCCAAATAGAAGCTATAAAAGCCTTCACATGGTCCCACCATCTCTGACTGCCATGGAAAAATGAAATATTAAAAGCTCCCACGCTCTTAGAAAAAAACTTTATGGAAGGCATGTAACAAGTAAACACCAGAACTCTCTAAACCTATCTAAACAATCAATGATGGATCTATAGCCATGGTAATAGTAATGATCAGAACTGCTCAAGAACATCAGCCAATCAGTGACAACCTCTTACTTCTAAAAGTCATCGATTCAAGAATGGATTTATAAAAGAAAGATTCCCTGGATGTCAATTAATCAATAACCGTATCCCCCTAGTAACTATGCTTCTACAGATGATGTCAGCACACTCCCATACTACAAATCTGCCAATCCCCAAACTCCAGTCTTTCCAAAAGCCCTATAAAGGATCAGTTATCTGCTTTGCTTAAGTGTATTCTTGATTCACATAGCTTTCCCTCCCTTAAATAAGCAATAAATTCAGCCTTAAGGTTCTTATTTCAAATACTGAGTGGTGGTCTTACCTTTTGACACGTGAAATAAAAAATGACCAGATAGGGCCTACTCTGCCTGTCTGAGTCCTCATTGAAGAGAATGTGGCACAGAGCCATGGCTGGCCCTCAGTGAACAAGTAACTTCAGTAAGACACAACTGTTGTTTGTGCAAGCCACTGAGATTTTCACGTAGTTTGTTACCACAGAATAATGTACACTATGCTGAATTATAAAGACTGTAAGTCTAAGTTATAAAATTACATAAGAAAACAGGCAGTTATAATTTATGTCCCACTCCTGAGTTTTCCACTTGTGAGATCAGACTTATCTTCCTCATTTAATATAATTATTAAGTTTTCACAATTTCAACACAGCATTTATTTTAAAGGGTTCATTTTATTATTTCATTTAAAAATTATTTTTCCTGTAAACTATATGATTTTCAAAGATTTCTCCTCTGCGAAACAACTTCACCAAAACAATAACAACACTATGCATAAAAAATATAAAACAGTATAAAAATATAGCAATAAAAGAAATAATACATTATCCAGCCATAAATGTTCAATTTGAAGCAATTTCCCCCCAAGATTCTATATCTAGTTTTAAAATCAAAACAAATAAGGAAGTTAAATTTGTCTTTAAAACATGTTAAATTTTACTAGAAAGTATCTATTACAAAGAGAAGTAGTATGCCTGTAGTTATGTTTCAGTTGATACATGATTATTTTCAAATTTTGTTATGTGGTTAGAACTCATGGAATCCATTTTGAAGGGCAGATAATCATAATAATTCAGTTATCATGGACACCTATTAATTCATATAACAAATATATAGTGATAATATATGTAAACTACAGGATTCAATGCAGTTAGTGTTCTAAAATAAATAAGACACAGAAATTGCTTTCAAGTTCTAAAAGTGAAAAAAGTCTAAAAGTAAAAAAAGAAAGTCTAAAAGTTTAAAAAAGGAAATTTAATTTATACTCCTAATAAAATGAGAGTATAATCAATGGCATCAGAAAGACGTACATAAAATGATATGTGAGAACTGAGGGATAAGAAATTACAATTGAGGAAAATCAGAGAAAGTTTATGGAGGAGGTACCTTTAAACAGGCCTTGAAAGATCAGTAGGAAATACACATAGGAGCCTGTCTTCATACAAGCAAGGCAGGACTACCCATCTCTTCAGTGTGACCCTGATCTAGACATTACTTTTAATGGTAAAAACCACAATTACTTTTGCACCAGCCTATAGCAAGGCAGAGCTGTTCTCTCAGTAACATGATTCACCATTTTCGTGATGTGTATCATTAATACTCTCTGAGATTTGGCAGGAGGTGAGGGGAGAGTTATGTTTTAAGATCTGCTCTGCAGGTTTATCCACTCACTTAGGCAGCATAATTTAACCCAGCTACTCTTTCTAACAAATTTTAGCGAAGTAGAGATTTCAAAGCATACAGGTCATTAGAAATTAATTCAGGGTCTATACATTCCTTAGAATTGTTGGCCTATGAAGGCCTAGCCTTGTCAATCCTTGAGTCAGAATCTTCCTCAAAGTGGACTACCTTTCTGTATTTTATTTCTTCTATATGGGTCAGAGCTTTAATCCAAAGCACTGAACCCCAGCCAGGGATTAATAGTGGTGAAAATTGTTAGTTAACTAGACTTGATGGCGCAGCCAACTGATAAGGCATGATTATAGGCCTCATAATTCACTGGGAAAAATTCATTAGTCAACATTTTTACCGACACTCCCTTCCTAGTAATAGTCAAAGCACATTTCTACAGCCCTTTCCGACCATTACTTTTCTCACTTGAGAAATTCCAGGATGAAGGGATTAAAAGAAATGTAAATTCTTCACTTCATATCTCACCTACAAAAGTGGGCAGCAACATGATTTGGGGAAATTTCCTGAAGCCATGATGAAATTTATAGCAGAACAAAAGCCACCTGGATCTACTATTTATTTTGCAAAGCAAAGTAAAACCTTTTTTAAAAACTCATATTCAATTTTATTAAGCAATATTAAAAAGCAATACAGCTTTCAGGACACACAGGAATATAGTGCACATATCATTTATATGCAGTTGTGCATAAATCATTCTTTTTTTAGAGGAATGGAATCAGAACTTCATGGCACTTGCAGAAAATACCCACTTAATTTTCAAGAAGAACTCTGTAAAAGAATGCTTATCAACTTCTCCAGAATAAAAATTGGGCCTAAATATAAAGACTTTGCCATTATATGAACACTCTTCAACGCTTTGACTCAGTGAAGTTAATATCATTGCCACCATTCTTAAAATAAGTGGAATAATGGGCATATTCTGGGCGGGGGGAAAAATAGTAATTAACTGTCAGAGTCCATGAATGTGAATGGAACTAAAGTCTCAATGTTCAAATTTTTTTTTTTTAATTGCCTGGCTTAAAAATTCAATGTAATCAGCAGGTACTTTCCAAAAAGAGACAAAAGCAGTCTGTCAACTTTCTATATCAACCATACTAGGGGTCCAAACTAGGTTAAAAAAAAAAAAAAAAAAGGACTTAGCAGTGATTCAAAAGACCTTGGCCTCAGTCTCAAATACATTAGATACAACAGCTTAGTAGTTGATATGAAAAGGTCACTTTCTGTTTCTCACTTTCCTCACCTGAAAATGGCATTCAAATAGTCATCCTGGAGTTGTTCAAGCATCGAATTTAAAAATATATAGGCCGGACGCAGTGGCTCACACCTGTAATCCCAGCACTTTGAGAGGCTGAGGTGGGGGATCACCTGAGGTCAGGAGTTCGAGACCAGCCTAGCCAACGTGGCAAAAACCTGTCTCTACCAAAAATATAAAACTTAGCCGTGCGTGGTGGCATGTGCCTGTAATCCCAGCTACCCAGGAGGCTGAGGCAGGAGAATCGCTGGAATCCAGGGGGCAGAGGCTGCAGTGAGCTGAGACTGATTGCACCACTGTACTCCCGCCTGGGCAACAAAGCAAGACTCCGTCTCAAAAAAAGAAAGGAAGGAAGGAAGGAAAAGAAAGAGAAAGAAGGAAAGAAAGAAAGAAAGAAGAAAGAAAGAAAAAAAAATATATAGACACTCTGTAAACTGTAAAATGTAAGAGGTCATGATTGCCACACTTTTATAAAGTCTTTACAACCTTGAGTTCCTGTAAACAAAGCTTCTCAGTTGACCCCGTGGATATTTTACTTCTAGACCACCTTGGCATTGACTTTCTTTGTACTGCTAGATATGTCCCTACTCTCTCTTTTTCCTGCCTGTGAAACTGAGTGGATCTCCACTAGTGACAAATATTTGTGAACTACATAAATGTTTCAAAAGTTCTCTGAGAGACTCAGAGCAAAAAGCAGCCTGCAAATTCAAAGTGCTAGTTAGATTTTCATGAGACTAAAGTATTACCACATCTCTCTGGAATTTGCAGGGCTTTTCTATCCTTAGGACGTAAACAGAATAAATTGAATAAGGGTTACTGGGTCCTTGAGAGCAGTTCCAAACAGCCATCTAAGCACACAGACTGGGGTCAAAGCTGGATACAGAATCTCAGAATTCCATTATGACACTGTTGGATGAGGCTGTTTTTCCTGCATACATAATGAATATATTATCTCAGGCTTTCCAACTGTTTTGAAACTAGACATCCGACATTTAAACTTGGGAGTAAGCAATTACTGAAAAAATGACAATCTGCACCAATGAAAAAAGTTTAGAATATTTCTTTCTTCAGCTGGGTACATTTAACTGTGTGAGAAGAGGAACTAATCTATGTTTCAATTAGTTCCCTGTGATTCCAGCAAGGTTCGATGGATTAATCAAATTCTGGCTTTTGGGGGGAAGGATTTACTTAAAATCAGATTGATCTGTTGTTCTCATATTATCACTGGTAAATCTATATTTACTCTGCTTTAGGGCTTCTGAAGAGTAATAAATTGTCACCACTCCTGCAGTCTGCCTGAGTCTCAAGTCACACTTGAAATGAGTTTAATATTTAGAGCCCCTTTCAAAAGTACTGTTGCTTGCAGACACTCAGTCGTAAACCTTCCAACAACAACAACAACAAAAAACACGACAGTAGAGGCAAGATTTCATGAAGGCAGAATCAGACTGTAAATTTTCTTCCTGACTTTTGGAGACAAGGAAGACGGTTTCACCAAGCAAAAGCAAAATTCAAATGAAAAGAGGGTGAGATGTGAATGTCGAGTGTGCATGTGCATGGTGGCAGCTGAGGGGGGGTGGGCATCTAATTGCATTCTGCAGGAGTATTTCCATCTACGAATCATTTCCCTTTAGTGAGGATATTCTTCCTAGGCTCTGCCTTTCCCTTCATTTGATGGACACTGACAGTGGCCTCTCCTGTTCAAAATGCACTCTGCAGGTGTTGCTCGGAAAGGGATGCACATCACTCAGTTTCCTTATCATCTCCAGGGACTGTTGTTCTTTGTCCCTTATGGGACAAAGGCTCTGATAAAACTTCAAGGCTCTGATGTTGAAATACGATTCCTGAATTTAAAGACCATCACTGCTGCTCTTCCTGCCAGAGAGCTAGACTGCTAATTTGATGCACAGGTACACCTTTTGGACTACAAGGGGTTAACCCAGTCTGCCAGCCAAGCCAGGAGAAAAGGAGCTGACTCCCAGATGCCACTGCCAGTAAAATTAATCCTGGAGCTTAGCATCTGGATGCTTCACCTGCCAGGTGGGTCCCAGTAGGTCTTTTTCATTGCTGGGCCAGATTAAAAGAGAATGATAAGCAGAAGTGGTTCCACACCCATCAGTGCCAAGAAGGAAAAAAGCAAAAAACATCCTTCACTGAGAAGGAACCTCCCGACTGCCTCCAGGTATTAATGCCCTGAAAACAGTGGACAGGGTACCCCATGCTATGTCCAGACACCACCTGACCAGTCTGCCTGCTGGAAAAAAGACTCAGTGAACATCCGAAGCCACAGGGTCGGGCACACTGAGCAAGTCCAAGCTACCTTCAGGGTGCCACCTGTCAAGTTTTCACCGGAGCAGACAGGATTTTCAAATGTGTTCTTTGGTTTCAGGCTGCTGGTAACATTTGTCAGGACACTTTTTTTTTCCTGCCTTGTTTGTTTTGAACTTAACAGAAAATCAAACTTTCCCAAATCCATGTGCTTCCTTGATCTTCTAGTCTTAAGAAATTCTTTAAGCTCCAGGCTTCCTCGTCTTCACAGGTCCTCAGTTTTTTATTAAAAAAAAAAAAAAAAACTGGTATTTTTAACATGTTGTTTTAAAAATTAGAAATACAGTTACATTATTGGGGTATTGCCCAGAGCTGGAAAACAGTGCATTCCACCTATCTAGATGAATCCCATAGCGGAGCAAAGGGCTGGAAAAGCAGGAGAGAGAGCCAGAGGTACAGACCTGATTTGCTGGGCAAGAACCTCAAAGAAATAATGAGGTCCCAGGAGAGGTGGAGCTCTGATGTAGGGAATTGAATCCTCTTCCAAAGCTTTCATAAGATGTGTTTTTCTTTCTATTGCCAGATAAAGGTCTGTGTGGGGTAGAGGGGAAGAAAGAAGGAAGGGAGTGGAAGTATTTGATAAAAAATGGAGGGGAATGGTGCAATGCTTTGCTTAGGTTTCAGGTAAGGTTTCCTTGAAAAGTACTATGAGCAATTTAAACAGTGAAAGTGTCTGGGAATTAAAGAATAAACCAGGACAGAGACATGCATTTCAAGGGCAGTTATCAGCGATAAAAAGGGGGTTGCAAAGTAGCAGTTTATAAATTTGATCTCTGAATATGAAGCCACATTTTCTAAGTCTATGAACTAATATTTTACACATAGAATATCTAAAAGCTAATGTAAATTTTTTGAATCTGAGTGTGTGTATCCTCTGAAAAGAAGAGCTGCCAAGCCAAATCTCAAGTTTTAGATTCACTCCTTATAGCAAGACAAAATAATTATTTCTAAATGTGAAAGTCAAAATTTTTCTTCAGCTGGGTGAATCTAAGCATGGTTAGTTGACTCTTTTATGGAGATGACTATTTTTTAAAATCCACCTATTCTATAAGGAAATGATACCCTCTTCAACTTTCCCCCTGCTCACTGCTCTACGTGATTTCTTATCATTTTGGAAAAAATTTACCGCAGTTTTCCTAGGACAATCCCAGGTGGTCCTTGTTATCCTGATGAAATTATTAACTCACCCTTTTTTATTCTCATGAGTGTCCTAGTTTGGATGATAAATAACATTGCTTTCCTACTAGAGAGGACTGCAAAGTTCTGATGTACACAGGGCAAGGCCAGTGGGTCAGGAGACCAGGAGCTGCGGAAACCACAGCCCTAGGATGAAGCAGGTACCCCTGGGTAGGGCCCACGAGGAAGTGAAGGAAGTGCCCCAACTGAGTTCCACCAGAGCTAGTGAGTCAGTGTACCTTCACTCCTATTACAACACTTTGTGGGGTTTTCTTTTGTTTTTGTTTTCGAGACAGGGTTTCCCTCTGTCGCCCAGGCTGGAGTGTGAGTGGCCAGATCTCAGCTCACTGAAGCCTCAACTTCCTGAGATCAGGTGATCCTCTCACCTCAGCCTCCTGAGTAGTTGCGGCTACAGGCACGGACCACCACTCCTGGCTAATTTTTTTTTTTTGTATTTTTTGTGTAAAAATGGGTTTCACATGTTGCCCAGGCTGGGCACAAACTCCTGGGCTCAAAGGGTCCTCCCACTTCTGCCTCCCAAAGTGCTGGGATTACAGGCATGAGTGACCGTGTCCAGCCAACACTTTTTATCTAATAATGGCTAGTGAAATGCTCAGAGTCCCCTCAACTAAATTATGCAGAATTGAACAAATGACCAGTGCCCACCTTGGGGCCTGCTGGGTGAAGAGGGAAAAAACACCGAAAAGTCAGGGCTGTGCCTACAACAATAACCAGTGAAAGCTCAGCACAAGAGAAGGGAACAAGAGTCGATTCCTAATTCCTATAGCCTTTCCACTGTGAGCACACTCCCTTAGCTGCCAGCCTGAGAGCCTCTGGAATGTGTTTTATTAAAGAGTAAACAAAAAAATTAGTAGCTTGTTTTTACTGAATTTACTATATTGGTAAATTTTCTCATACCCCTACCAAAAGGAATCTACATGCTCAAGATAAAAGGAATGGGCATTCTATAAAAGATATGTCCTTCCCTACCCATTATATTCAAAATGTCTATTTTTTTTAATGGAGTAAGTGGAAGAAACAAGAGTAGAAATTTTGCAATGAAAGAAACTTGCGGGGGGAGGAGCCAAAATGGCCAAATAGAAAGAGCTCCGGTCTACAGCTCCCAGTGTGAGCGACCAGAAGACAGGTGATTTCTGCATTTCCATCTGAGGTACCAGGTTAATCTCACTAGGGAGTGCCAGACAGTGGGCGCAGGACAGCCGAAGCAGGGCGATGCATTGCCTCACTCGGGAAGCGCAAGGGGTCAGGGAGTTCCCTTTCCTGGTCAAGGAAAGCGGTGACAGACTGCACCTGGAAAATCAGGCCACTCCCACCTGAATACTGCGCTTTTCTGAGGGGCTTAGGAAACGGCGCACCAGGAGATTATATCCCGCACCTGGCTCGGAGGGTCCTACTCCCACGGAGTCTCGCTGATTGCTAGCACAGCAGTCTGAGATCAAACTGCAAGGCGGCAGTGAGGCTGGGGGAGGGGCACCCGCCATTGCCCAGGTTCACTTAGGTAAACAAAGCAGCCAGGAAGCTTGAACTGGGCGGAGCCCACCACAGCTCAAGGAGGCCCTGCCTGCCTCTGTAGGCTCCACCTCTGGGGGCAGGGCACAGACAAACAAAAAGACAGCAGTAACCTCTGCAGACTTAAATGTCCCTGTCTGACAGCTTTGAGGAGAGCAGTGGTTCTCCCAGCACACACTGGAGATCTGAGAACAGGCAGACTGCCTCCTCAAGTGGGTCCCTGACCCCTGACCTGGCTAACTGGGAGGCATCCCCCAGTAGGGGCAGACTGACACCTCACACGGCCGGGTACTCCTCTGAGACAAAACTTCCAGAGGAACAATCAGACAGCAGCATTAGCAGATCACGAAAATCCACGGTTCTGCAGACACTGCTGCTGATACCCAGGCAAACAGGGTCCGGAGTGGACCTCTAGCAAACTCCAACAGACCTGCAGCTGAGGGTCCTGTCTGTTAGAAGGAAAACTAACAAACAGAAAGGACATCCATACCAAAAACCCATCTGTACAACACCATCATCAAAGACCAAAAGTAGATAAAACCACAAAGATGGGGAAAAAACAGCAGAAAAACTGGAAACTCTAAAAAGCAGAGCGCCTCTCCTCCTCCAAAGGAACGCAGTTCCTCACCACTAACGGAACAAAGCTGGATGGAGAATGACTTTGACGAGCTGAGAGAAGAAGCCTTCAGACGATCAAACTACTCTGAGCTACAGGAGGAAATTCAAACCAAAGGCAAAGAAGTTGAAAACTTTAAAAAAACTTTAGACGAATGTATAACTAGAATAACCAATACAGAGAAGTGCTTAAAGGAGCTGATGGAGCTGAAAGCCAAGGCTCCAGAACTACGTGAAGAATGCAGAAGCCTCAGGAGCCAATGCGACCAACTGGAAGAAAGGGTATCAGTGATGGAAGATGAAATGAATGAAATGAAGCGAGAAGGGAAGTTTAGAGAAAAAAGAATAAAAAGAAACGAGCAAAGCCTCCAAGAAATGTGGGACTATGTGAAAAGACCAAATCTACGTCTGATTGGTGTACCTGAAAGTGACGGGGAGAATGGAAACAAGTTGGAAAACACTCTGCAGGATATTATCCAGGAGAACTTCCCCAATCTAGCAAGGGAGGCCAACATTCAGATTCAGGAAATACAGAGAACACCACAAAGATACTCCTCGAGAAGAGCAACTCCAAGACACATAATTGTCAGATTCACCAAAGTTGAAATGAAGGAAAAAATGTTAAGGGCAGCCAGAGAGAAAGGTCGGGTTACCCACAAAGGGAAACCCATCAGACTAACAGCAGAACTCTTGGCAGAAACCCTACAAGCCAGAAGAGAATGGGGGCCAATATTCAACATTCTTAAAGAAAAGAATTTTCAACCCAGAATTTCATATCCAGCCAAACTAAGCTTCATAAGTGAAGGAGAAATAAAATACTTTACAGACAAGCAAATGTTGAGAGATTTTGTCACCATCAGGCCTGCCCTAAAAGAGCTCCTGAAGGAAGCACTAAATATGGAAAGGCACAACTGGTACCAGCCACTGCAAAATCATGCCAAAATGTAAAGACCATCGAGACTAGGAAGAAACTGCATCAACTAACGGGCAAAATAACCAGCTAACATCATAATGACAGGATCAAATTCACACATAACAGTATTAACTTTAAATGTAAATGGACTAAATGCTCCAATTAAAAGACACAGACTGGCAAATTGGATAAAGAGTCAACACCCATCAGTGTGCTGTATTCAGGAAACCCATCTCACGTGCAGAGACACACATAGGCTCAAAATAAAGGGATGGAGGAAGATCTACCAAGCAAATGGAAAACAAAAAAAGGCAGGGGTTGCAATCCTAGTCTCTGATAAAACAGACTTTAAACCAACAAAGATCAAAAGAGACAAAGAAGGCCATTACATAATGGTAAAGGGATTAATTCAACAAGAAGAGCTAACTATCCTAAATATATATGCACCCAATACAGGAGCACCCAGATTCATAAAGCAAGTCCTGAGTGACCTACAAAGAGACTTAGACTCCCACACAATAATAATGGGAGACTTTAACACCCCACTGTCAACATTAGACAGATCAACGAGACAGAAAGTTAACCAAGATACCCAGGAATTGAACTCAGCTCTGCACCAAGCGGACCTAATAGACATCCACAGAACTCTCCACCCCAAATCAACAGAATATACATTTTTTTCAGCACCACACCACACCTATTCCAAAACTGACCACATACTTGGAAGTAAAGCTCTCCTCAGCAAATGTAAAAGAACAGAAATTATAACAAACTGTCTCTCAGACCACAGTGCAATCAAACTAGAACTCAGGATTAAGAAACTCACTCAAAACCGCTCTACTACATGGAAACTGAACAACCTGCTCCTGAATGACTACTGGGTACAGAACGAAATGAAGGCAGAAATAAAGATGTTCTTTGAAACCAATGAGAACAAAGACACACTGTACCAGAATCTCTGGGATGCATTCAAAGCAGTGTGTAGAGGGAAATTTATAGCACTAAATGCCCACAAGAGAAAGCAGGAAAGATCCAAAATTGACACCCTAACATCACAATTAAAAGAACTAGAAAAGCAAGAGCAAACACATTCAAAAGCTAGCAGAAGGCAAGAAATAACTAAAATCAGAGCAGAACTGAAGGAAATAGAGACAAAAAAAAAAACACTTCAAAAAATTAATGAATCCAGGAGCTGGTTTTTTGAAAGGATCAACAAAATTGATAGACTGCTAGCAAGACTAATAAAGAAAAAAAGAGAGAAGAATCAAATAGATGCAATAAAAAATGATAAAGGGGATATCACCACCGATCCCACAGAAATACAAACTACCATCAGAGAATACTACAAACACCTCTACACAAATAAACTAGAAAATCCAGAAGAAATGGATAAATTCCTCGACACATACACTCTTCCAAGACTAAACCAGGAAGAAGTTGAATCTCTGAATAGACCGATAACAGGAGCTGAAATTGTGGCAATAATCAATAGCTTACCAACCAAAAAGAGTCCAGGCCCAGATGGATTCACAGCCGATTCCTACCAGAGGTACAAGGAGGAACTGGTACCATTCCTTCTGAAACTATTCCAATCAATAGAAAAAGAGGGAATCCCCTCTAACTCATTTTATGAGGCCAGCATCATCCTGATACCAAAGCCGGGCAGAGACACAACAGAAAAAGAGAATTTTACACCAATATCCTCGATGAACATTGATGCAAAAATCCTCAATAAAATACTGGCAAACCGAATCCAGCAGCACATCAAAGAGCTTATCCACCATGATCAAGTGGGCTTCATCCCTGGGATGCAAGGCTGGTTCAATATATGCAAATCAATAAATGTAATCCAGCATATAAACAGAACCAAAGACAAAAACCACATGATTATCTCAATAGATGCAGAAAAGGCCTTTGACAAAATTCAACAACCCTTCATGCTAAAAGCTCTCAATAAATTAGGTATCGATGGGACGTATCTCAAAATAATAAGACCTATCTATGACAAACCCACAGCCAATATCATACTGAATGGGCAAAAACTGGAAGCACTCCCTTTGAAAACTGACACAAGACAGGGATGCCCTCTCTCACCACTCCTATTCAACATAGTGTTGGAAGTTCTGGCCAGGGCAATTAGGCAGGAGAAGGAAATCAAGGGTATTCAATTAGGAAAAGAGGAAGTCAAATTGTCCCTGTTTGCAGATGACATGACTGTATATCCAGAAAACCCCATTGTCTCAGCCCAAAATCTCCTTAAGCTGATAAGCAACTTCAGCAAAGTCTCAGGATACAAAATCAATGGACAAAAATCACAAGTATTCTTATACACCAATAACAGACAAACAGAGAGCCAAATCATGAGTGAACTCCCATTCACAATTGCTTCAAAGAGAATAAAATACTTAGGAATCCAACTTACAAGGGACGTGAAGGACCTCTTCAAGGAGAACTATAAACCACTGCTCAAGGAAATAAAAGAGGATACAAACAAATGGAAGAACATTCCATGCTCATGGGTAGGAAGAATCAATATCGTGAAAATGGCCATACTGCCCAAGGTAATTTATAGGTTCAATGCCATCCCCATCAAGCTACCAATGACTTTCTTCACAGAATTGGAAAAAACTACTTCAAAGTTCATATGGAACCAGAAAAGAGCCTGCATCACCAAGTCAATCCTAAGCCAAAATAACAAAGCTGGAGGCATCACGCTACCTGACTTCAAACTATACTACAAGGCTACAGTAATCAAAACAGCATGGTACTGGTACCAAAACAGAGATATAGATCAATGGAACAGAACAGAGCCCTCAGAAATAACACTGCATATCTACAACTATCTGATCTTTGACAAACCTGAGAAAAACAAGCAATGGGGAAAGGATTCCCTATTTAATAAATGGTGCTGGGAAAACTGGCTAGCCATATGGAGAAAGCTGAAACTGGATCCCTTCCTTACACCTTATACAAAAATTAATTCAAGATGGATTAAAGACTTAAACATTAGACCTAAAACCATAAAAACTCTAGAAGTAAACCTAGGCATTACCATTCAGGACATAGGCATGGGCAAGGACTTCATGTCTAAAACACCAAAAGCAATGGTCACAAAAGCCAAAATTGACAAATGGGATCTAATTAAACTGAAGAGCTTCTGCACAGCAAAAGAAACTACCATCAGAGCGAACAGGCAACCTACAAAATGGGAGAAAATTTTCACAACCTACTCGTCTGACAAAGGGCTAATATCCAGAATCTACAATGAGCTCAAACAAATTTACAAGAAAAAAAAAACAACCCCATCAAAAAGTTGGCAAAGGATATGAACAGACACTTCTCAAGAGAAGACATTTATGCAGCCAAAAGACACATGAAAAAATGCTCATCATCACTGGCCATCAGAGAAATGCAAATCAAAACCACAATGAGATACCATCTCACACCAGTTAGAATGGCAATCATTAAAAAGTCAGGAAATAACAGGTGCTGGAGAGGATGTGGAGAAATAGGAACACTTTTACACTGTTGGTGGGACTGTAAACTAGTTCAACCATTGTGGAAGTCAGTGTGGCGATTCCTCAGGGATCTAGAACTAGAAATACCATTTGACCCAGCCATCCCATTACTGGGTATATGCCCAAAGGACTATAAATCATGCTGCTATAAAGACACATGCACACATATGTTTATTGTGGCACTATTTACAATAGCAAAGACTTGGAACCAACCCAAATGTCCAACAATGATAGACTGGATTAAGAAAATGTGGCACATATACACCATGGAATACTATGCAGCCATAAAAAATGATGAGTTCATGTCCTTTGTAGGGACATGGATGAAATTGGAAATCATCATTCTCAGTAAACTATCGCAAGGACAAAAAACCAAACACCGCATGTTCTCACTACTCATAGATGGGAATTGAACAATGAGAACACATGGACACAGGAAGGGGAACATCACACTCTGGGGACTGTTGTGGGGTGGGGGGAGGGGGGAGGGATAGCATTAGGAGATATACCTAATGCTAAATGACAAGTTAATGGGTGCAGCACACCAGCATGGCACATGTATACATATGTAACTAACCTGCACATTGTGCCCATGTACCCTAAAACTTAAAGTATAATAATAATAAAAAATAAAAATAAATTTAAAAAAATTAAAAAAAAGAAAGAAACTTGCTATTTAACATTAATGAGATAAAATACGTACATATTCATTTAAATAATGTATGTTATAATAAATAAGAAATAATTCAAAATAATTTTAGGGCATTTACACTGCTCAATATAAATATAGTTTTTTAAACCTCAATTTAAATATTTCCTTCTGAATTGTATAGGACTTACCTGAAAAGTGGGCTGACAAATCCTAAATATACTCACTTGATCAACAAATATTTATAGTATCTATCATGCACAATGCACTTTTCTTTAAATAGTGATCAAACACATAACATCAGGTATGTTTAAAGCTCGGAGGAAATGTAAAACATACACACATACAAAAGCATGTCACATTAAAATTACATGATGCATAAAGCTTTCTCACACCCTTTATTTCATTTGATTCTATGGACAGCATATTTTACAGGTTAATAAAACAAAATTCAGAGAGGTTAAGGGAGCCATTCAAGATGAGATGGCTAAGAAATTAGCAGAGTTGGAGTCCCATTCTATAGTTTCTAAGCAAGGTTTTTTATTTCTTTATTTTTATTTCAATAGTATTGGGGGAACAGGTGTTTGGTTGCTGGAAAAGTTCTTCAGTGGTTGTTTCTGAGATTTTGGTGCCCCCATCACCCGGGCAGTGTACAGTGTATCAAATGTGTAGTCTTTTATCCTTCACCCCCCTCCCACCGTTCTCCCTGAGTCGCCAAAGTCCATTATATCATTCTGTGCCTTTGTGTTCTAAGCAAAGTTTCTTTGGCAATAATTTTATTTCTTATAGGATGGGCTGCACATGGGAAAGAATATGATATACAATTACAATATGGCAGGAGGCAAAAGAATAAATAAGTATTCTAGTCACAGGCCATGTTAATTTAGACAAAGTTCTTGAGTTTCTATTTCCTCCTCTGTGAAATAGATTAAATGCTTATGATACTCTGTGACTTATCTCTGTCATAGTATTTCACAATCAAGTACTCTTGAAAACTCAAAAAGAAATGCAAAGTTTTATTCCCACTAGAAATAATCAATGACTCCAAGAGTATTTCTATCTAAACAAGGTGTATTTTCTCAGAAAAATAGGTTGGGAGTGGAGGCTATGTCTACCAGTAGGGCCATACTGGTTGGTAAAATATTGACATATTTCTGAGCTGCTTGATTAACTGGCACTGGCTCTAGTCCCTTAAAAATCCTGGCCTTTTCTCTGAAATCTTCTAGATCTTCCCAGGAGTCAGAAACTAAAGGAACAATGCTAGCAAGTTCCTGCTTCGGTGCTAAGGCCAGTACCAACCTTACTAGTACTTGACCTCTGTCCCTGCCTTGTTGGAGACATTCCTGACCAATAAAGAAAAAACTCCGTTTTTCTGTTTGCAGCTTGCTTTCTAATGTAGTCAGAGTCACATGGCCAACATCTGCCTATATTCCTGTGATCAATGTCCTTGTAAATATACTACCACTCTTTTTACCCACTGGGTCTTAGTCCATTTTTGTGTTGCTATAAACGGATACTTGAGGCTGGGTAATTTGTAAAAGAAATAAATAAGTTTATTTGGCTCACAGTTCTACAGGCTGTACAAAAAGCATGACATCAGCATCTGCTTCTGATGAGACCCTCAGACTTCTTCCACTCATAGCTGAAGGCAAAGGGGAGTTGGTACGTCCAGAGATTACATAGTGAGAGAGGAGGCGAGAGAGAAAAGGGATACGTGCCAACTCTTTTTAACAACCAGCACTCACAGGAACTAATAGAGCAGGAACTCGCTCATTATTGCAAAGATGACAATAAGCCCTTAATGAAGAATCCACCCCCATGACCCAAACACCTCCCATTAAGCCCCACCTTCAACACTGGGGATCAAACTTCAACATGAAGTTTGGGGGAACAGACATCCAAACTATAGCACATCACAAGATAGTGATTGCAGGAAATGTAAAAGACTGTGGCTAGGATGGAAATTTATCAAAATGTGATGCTTTATCTCCAGGGGCATTAATAAAACAGTAGAGAAGGTCGAAGGCTGAGAGATCTGGGAGCAGTGGGAAGGTTATTGATCATTATTCACTGTTTAGGGCAAAGGAAAAACTAAAGACTGCTTCAATTACCCAGGAATTTACTTCCCAACTCTCAGCAATATAATGCAGTTAGACCAGGAAACAGAGCTCTCCAAAGCCAGGTGAACCTCCCTATATAAAGGACTCCTACATAAAAGACCTCCCTACATTAAAAAACAGGAATTTCAGAGACTCAGAACACCAGCAACACTTGTCTCCAGTTTAAAATCTGAGAATCCACCAAAATCTGTCAAATGGACAATGAAGAGAACCCAAGGGAACTCACCAACCCTGTTAGCAGGCACATGTCATGCAAGAACATACTCTGTTCATCCAAGGACAAGAAAAAGAAAACCAAACAAAAATAAGCATGATATTTGTGAAAATAGTCTGCACTTTCAAAAAGAGAGAGAACCTAAGTACTAAAGATGCATAAGAAAAACAAACCTTTGAAAAAGATCTACTATAGGAAATGGTAAACTAGTAGATTCTTTTTTTACAGGAACTTGAATGAAATTCAAGAAAACATAGACTCTGTAAAATAATATAAGGTTAACATTTAGATAGAAGGGGAACAGACTAGGTCAGGAAAATATAAAAAAGAAGGTAGATTTTTAAAAAGGAAAGATTGTAATGATATAAAATTACAAACAAATTATTTATTTGATATATCTTCATGAAGGGCTAAGAAATCTCACAATATGAAGACTAGCAAGATCTCTGGGACAATATTATAGAAAACTGTCCCTAAGACAACAAACTTAAGAAGCACTTCAAGAATGCAGAAAGAAAGAAGAGAAAAATTATGTTATTAGGGAGGATGAAAATGGGATACAGAAAATAAAGATATAAGAAATGGGTAATTGATTTCCTGGTGGGGGCAGGGCATGGAGAAAAGAACAAATAAGACAATAAATAAAAGAACAACATAAATGAGTAAGGCTTTCCTAATAGAGGAAAATAATATTATGTTTTCATAATAGATTAGAACATGACTAATTTCATAATAGATTAGAACATGACTAATTAGAACATGACTGAAGCTATAAAAAAGAAGCCTAGGAAATTTCTCAAGAAAGTCCTGAGGTCTTAGCTCAAAAGAGCTTACCTTTTTTTCATCATATTCTGGTGAAGTTATGATTTTCCAAAAAAAAAAAAAAAAGAAAAAAGAGGCAAATCATGCATTCCTGAGGCTGGGCCAGGACACTCAGGAGTTCTCTCTCTCAGAAAAAAACTTCTGAGGCAGGCCATGGACTTCTCTAAAGAGTTTAAAGTGTTTAAAGTAAAAAGTTTTTTTGTTTTTTTATTTTTTTAGAAGAATTCTCAAGTATGCTTTTAAAAAGGAAAGGGTTACCACTAAACTCTATGCTCAGCCAAATTTTCATTCAAATAATAAAATAAGAAAAAATTATTCTTAGTAGTGCAAAGGCTCAGAAAGGATATCTCCCAGAGTTCTTCCTGAAAATGTGAAACTGTTCAAAAGATCAGTAAAAAGAGAACCCAGAAATGGTTAACCTGTGGTATAAAAAGATGCACAGAAGGCACTGAACCCAAAAGGGTTTTGAAAGAATATTTATTATTATTAATAACTTAAAAATATGTATTTATTCAAAAATCTCATAAGAAAAAAACTCTGAAACAAAAGAAGGGATGAATAAAATTAGGGTACTCAGTAGATCAAGAGGGTAGAAACAGCTTCTGATTTATTCATGGCATTGATTATTAGCAAAATATATGTTCGAATATGTCTTTTTTTAATTTTAAGATAAACTCTACTATTTTCAATAAGTGGGAGCTAACGGTTGGGTCCTCGTGGACATAAAGATGGCAACAATAGACACCGGGGACTACTAGATGGGGGAAGGTGGGGGTGAAATGCACTGAAAAACTACCTGTTGGGTACTATCCTCACTACTTGGGTGACAGAACCATTCATATGCCAAACCTCAGCATCACACAATATACCCAGGTAACAAACCTGCACGTATCCCCCAAATCGAAAATAAAAGTTGAAATTATGAAAAATAAAAATACCACCAATAAATAGTGTCTGGGTGTGGTGGCTCACACCTGTAATCCTAGTGTTTTGGGAGGCTTAGGTGGGTGGATCATTTGAGCTCAGGAGGTGGAGACCAGCCTGGGCAACATGGTGAAACCCTGTCTCTAAAAAACAAAACAAAACAAAAAATTAGCCAGATGTGGTGGTGTGCACCTGTAGTCCCAGTTACTCAGGAGGCTGAGGACAGAGGATCACTTGAGCCCAGAAGGTCAAGGCTGCAGTATGCTGAGATTACTCCACTGTACTACAGCCTGGGCAACAGAATGAGACTCTGTTTCAAAAATAAATATAAATAAATAAATATCATAAAATACCGTTTTCAGGGACTTTTTCTTCCAAATCATTGGGACAAAAAAAATCAAAATAACATTTCATATGACAACAGGAGCAAACAAAGAAAATAAAAAAGAAGCAAAATATACAACAATAAAAGACAGATATCTCCAAACAAAATGAGAGAATAAACTCAAAATCACAGTCATGATAATGAACACCCCCACTAAAATATAACTCTTACACTTGGCTAGAAAATAAAATCTAGCCATAATAGCCCTCCCTAACACAAAAGGACAAAGCAAAACTAAAAGTAAATATTTGGGCAAAGATACCTCAGTTAAACCCAAGGAGAAAGAGACAGATAAAGCATATTACTAACAGAAAAGTAAAAGGTAACAAAAATTAAAATGTGCATAATTTTATATATTTCTCTATATATGCTAAATATATAGATAGATACAATCTGTAATTATGATTCTGGAGTCCTAAGCAATTATACTATATAATGTAGTATAAAATACATTAGGCAAAAATAAAATGAGAAATAAATAGAAACACAATGTAGGGAGATATTTTAATACAAAATGTATAGGCTTTGTTAAGTAAATAAGATTTAAAATGATATAAAAAATCTAAATACTTAAGATTTATTTACATTTATATTGAACTATATAAGGAAAAGAGAAATGTTCATGGAACTTTTGCAAGAATAGTTCTTGTATGAGGCCACAAAAAAAGCAAAATAGTTTTTAAAAACTCAATGGTTCATATTATTTAAAGCAAATACCAAAAAACCCTCAAAAACCTACATGTTAATATTAAAATTCTAAATAAAAATTTTAAATGTTTGAAAAAAATTATTAATCTAATAAATAGCTTATGTTAAAAAATAAAAATAACAATTATAGAAAAATGTTAAAGTAACACTAATGATAAAATTGTATACCAAACATCTGGGAAATGGCCAGAACTACTCAGTAGACTGACTATTCTTCTAGATTAAGAAGGATGGAGGGAGAGAGGGAGGGAGAGAAGGAGGAACAGAAGGGAGGAAGGGAGGAAAGGAGGAACGGGGAGGAAGGGGAGGAAGGGGGGAAGGGGGGGAAGGGGGAAGGGTGAAGGGGAAAAGGGAGAAGGGGGGAATGAGGGAACTACGGAAGGAAGGAAGGGAGGGAGGAGGGAAAGGGGGAAGGGGGAAGGGAGAAGGGGGAGGGAAGGAAGGAAAGAGGGAAGGAAGGAAGGAAAGAAGGAAGGAAGGAAGGAGAGAAAAAAAGAAGGAAGAGGAGGAGAGGGAGGGGAGGGGAATGAGACAGAGAGAAGGAAGGAAGAAGGGCAAAAATATTAACTAACTTGTTAATAACATAAATTAGGAAAGAAAGCACAATAAGGCAATTTTAGGAAAAGTAGAAGAAAGAAACTAATTATTTTTTAAATGCATAAGTAAACAATTTAAGGTAAAATTTAAAAAGTAGAATTAATAATCTAAAAAGCAGATCTTTGAAAAATGGAAGAAATCAATCAAAATAATTCTTCATAAAATCATCACTTAAAATAAAAATCCTAATACACAAATTTAGAATTAGAAAGGGAACATTACAGTACAGAGGTAATTAAAAATAATATCGTATATTAAGCTATGCTAAGGCTTTCAAACTATTAATGCAATGTAAATTTTTCCTAGGAAATATAATTAACAATATTGACCTAGAAGAAGCAGAAACCACGGAAGGAATTTAAACATTAATTAGTGAATTACTTAGCAAAAATGTGCCAAATTAGAACAACAAGGTATTGTGCTATATAAACCCTTCTGGAATATAAAAACAAATGATGAGCTTTCGAGTTTATTTTACAATCTTTTGCATAATCTTGATACCAAAACATAAAAATAGGGAAAATAGGAATTCAGGCCAATTTTATATATACATACAGATTTGAAAATTATAAGTAAAATCTTATATATGACAGCATTATATTTTAAAAAGTATTCACCATGGTTGCTCTATTTATTTTTGTAACACAGCAAAAGCTTATTTTATATTAAGAAATCTGTTATCAAATAATAACTTTAAAAATGGTTATCAAAAATTGTTACCTCAATAGATTCCAAAAAGACATTTGCTAAAATTCTTCACATATCCCAACATAGTAACAAAGACTCTCCAAAAAAAAAATAAGGAAAAGTTCCAGATCCAGGAAATCTCCAAAAGATCACAGCAAAAATTTCAGCAGTCTCTAATATAAATTTGATCTACTATATCACTGCGTAGGGTTTCACTGTGAACTGAGACCCAGATGACAACTGCAAAACCACTCCAGCTGCTGAGGTTACTTGATTTAAACCAGAATCCTCATTTATATCCATGTGAAAATAGATATTTATGAAAGCATATTCTGGTAACATTGTTGTTGGCCCAGATGTATGGAGTGCTACCAGCAAAAAGCCTTCAGCTTTCAGTCCTGTAGGGATTATCTCAAATATAGAGAGCTCTTTCACCCAGAGTTAGCCTTTTCTTGAGGTGGCCCACCTTCCATACTGTAGTATAAAGTCCTAGCCTTCCTGATTCAACTCAGGACAATTCTGAAGGGCCTGTAGTTCCTTTTGTAATTAGCTGCGGCAACCATTGGGAGTGCATTGCATTGCAACCTCTCCTTCTGCCCAATCCCACTTGCTCCCCTTCTATTTCACAAGTGTCCATCTCAAAGGTGCTGCTTACAAACATCCTGCAAGCTAAACTCCACTCAGAGTCAGCTTCCCAGGGAAACCAACTGAAAGCATTAAGACATATAATGATGTTATTTTACTCAGTGCCTGGCTCTAACATTTAGGCCAGGCATTACCTCTTTGGGCAGAGACTTAGAAATGAGTCAAGAACACAGACCTGAGGTTTGTGTTTAGGACTAGATGCATTGTTCTATTTCTGATGGATTATTCCGAGCATTAGTTTCTCATCCATTAAACAAGAGAGTTGATCTAAGGGATTTCTAAGCTCTTTGCCAGTTCGAAAATGCCATATGATAAGATCTTCAAACATATATATTAGATTTAGGGCTTTAATATCCATAGAAGGATTTAGTGAACTTTCTCAACAGCATGTTAATATAATCATTCAGTAAAAACAAATTGTCAGATAGTTTGAGGTTGAACTAGAATGTCACTAGGTAGTCAAAGGATTAGGAGAGAAAATGAACATTATCTTCATTCACTTATCTACCAACTCATTTATTCATCAAGTAATTATTGAGCAACTATTATGTGTCAAACATTGTGTTTTGATCCAAAATCAGTAAGATATGGCCCTTATCCTCTAGAATCTCACAATTTAGCAAATGAAATCAATACTGAAAATAACAGCAATAACCCACAAATATAAGTTCAGCAATAACATACAATGAGTTCTGTTGGACCATAGAATAATACACCCAGCTCCACCTGAGGGTTGCAGAAATCATTTCCCAAAGGGATTGACAATCCCTGGTGTAGGAACTGAAAGCTGTTCACAAAGAGGAGGCAGTCTACATGAAGATATAATCTCAAAAATTAACATGGTATTCAGAGAACACTCTAGTTCTTAGGCACTTAGCTAAGTGTCCCAAGGCATGGTCAGGAGCAAAGTCAGCAAGGGTTAGCAAATCAGTTCATGGATCCTGTAAACTGGTGGTAACTGTGCTTCCCAGAGCTACCCCACTCTCCTCCTCATGCCCAATATTATGATTCTCTTGTTGCAGAGTGTGGCCAAGAAATCTTCAAGCCAAGTTAATTGGGTTGATTTGCAGATGGATGCTGCAAATTATACTTCAGGAAACATCAGGAGTGCCCATACATCTCAGTATGCCTGGGAAAGCCTCACTTTTCACCTATTGTTTCAGCATAATTAGTAATAAATTTGTCATTCACCTGCAAATGTGTCCTCCTTTGCAGGATAAATTATTATGGTCATTCTAATCCTGCAGGGATATAGGGAAGGTGCCTTGGGTCACAGAGAAGGGCAAAGTGTAAGGGATGGTCCAAGGGGGAGAGACTCTGGTTTCTTCCTCTGATTCAGTTGGATGAGTGCTATACATAGGGCCTCATAGCTTTCTTCTAAAAAACAAGTCTTAGCAGTCAAAACTGGAAACTAGAAATCATTGAATGGTTTTAACATGCACTGACATTCTCAAATGGACAGTTGAAATAGATTATCTTGGTAGCTGTGTAGACTATGAAGTAGGAGCAGGCAGTGTAAATAGGAGGCTGTTTAGCTGTCCACAGGAGGAAAAATGAAGGCCCTAAGTAAGACAATGAGTGGATTAGAAACATCTGAGAAATTTTACGGTAAAATTGGCATGACTTGATAATTCATTTTATGGGGATGGGGTGAAAGATGTCAGTAAGTTATGGATGACATTCATGTGAACATATACCACTAAAGAAAAACCCCAGGATACATGATGTGAATGCTCTATTATTGAACAGCTTAGGAAAATCTTCTGCAAAGGGCAGAGAGGATTTAGTGAGAAAGGCCAAATCTCCTGCCTGCATATACAATAATAACACCATTTTATTCCACTTATAAAAATGTTCTGTTTCATTAAACTTTACTAAACATTTTTAGATTGTCAGACTATACCCCAAAAAAAGAAAACTAAAATGTGGAGATCCAAAATCATAGTGAAGTCAAAATTTACTCATGTTGTATGTAAGTTATTAAACATGATTCCAAACAATATGGATATAGGATTTAGGGAACTGAAGCTCATACCATTTTGAGGGATGTCTTTTTAAAAATAATACAAAATTGCACATAAAATCAGTTTCTACTCAGGAATAAGAAAAAAACGACAAATCACAGATTTTTAAAAGATGAAAATATCACCCAGAAGATTTAAGATAATATATAACTTGCTTTTTAACATGTCTTTAATGATGCTATTCCCATATAATTGGCTACTCTTTGATTGCCTCTTCCTAAGATTTTATAACATTTTCTACAGTGGATCTTCTCAGCTTTTGCAGCCTTGGCACTATTGACATTTTGAGACAAGTAATTGTTGAGAGCAGGAGAAGGGGAGAAGGGAAGGAGATGTTCCACGTACTGCAGGAGCTGCAGCATCTCTGGCCTATATCTACTACATGCTAATAGCATCCCCCACCAGTTGTAACAATCAAAAATGTCTCCAGCCGTTGTCAAATGTCCCCTGGGAGACTCATTCAAATGAGAATCACCACTCTGTAGAAAGAACAGAGAGACAGTGTTTTAGTCTGCTCAGCCTTCCATAACAGAATATCACAGACTGGGTGGCTCAAATAGCAGAACTTTATCGTCTCAGAGTTCTAGAGGTTGGAAGCCCAAGATCAAGGTTCCAGCAGGATTTGGTTTCTGGTGAGGGCTCTCTTACTGGCTTGCAGACAACTTCCTTCTCTCTGTATCTCCATATGGAGGAGAGAGTGTGTGAGCTCTCTTGTGTCTTGTCTTTTTGTTTTTTTGTTTTGAGGCAGAGTGTTGCTCTGTCACCCAGGCTGGAATGCAGTGGTGCAATCTCTACTCACTGCAACTTCCACCTCCCGGGTTCAAGAGATTCTCCTGCCTCAGCCTCCCAATAGCTGGTATTACAGGCATGCACCACCACGCCCGGCCAATTTTTGTATTTTTAGTAAAGATGGGGTTTCACCATGTTGGCCAGGCTGGTCTCGAACTCCTGACCTCAAGTGATCTGCCCGCCTCAGCCTCCCAAAGTATTGGAATCACAGGCATGAGCCACCATGCCTGGCTCTTGTGTCTTTTCTTATAAGGAGCCTATCACATAGGCCTCACTCTTCTGACCTCGTTTAACCTCAATTACCTCCTGTAGGCCTCATCTCCAAATAATATAGTCATATTGGGGGTTAGAGCTTCAACATATGAATGTTGGGGGAACACAATTCAGTCCATAGCATATAGATAATTAAGTCTTTTTTCTAGTATGGTTGCTCAAAAAAATTTCTTTAATATTTTTGGAAAAGTTTTTATCGGTTTTGCAATACTTAATTGGTAATATTTTATAAATGTTTAGGGTTGTTGGCAAATTTCAGAAGACATCAAGCTTCTTTCATAAATGACCTATAAGATTTTAGGACATTTCAGCTTTGCTGAAATAATGATTAATCTTAAAAGCTCTTTGAATTAATGACTTTTTTTTTTTTTACCAGTTTTTCATGAATGTCATTATTGTAGTGGTGTATTATGATTTTGTGTTACCATTATCTATGTCAGATTTTCATGTCCCCTCAGGAAAAAATTAATAAGAAATCTACACAGGTCTAGTTGGGCAATGATATTTCAGACACAGGAAGAGCATAGCAAAGTTTTGTCCCAGTAATGACAAAGAGTCAGTTTGGGTACAGTGTAGTACATAGGGAAGGCAGCAGTGAATGAGAAATTTAGAAAAAATGCTCTGAAGACAGGGAAGGAGTGGGAAATATCATCAAATGCTGGCAAGTGACTGAGAATAGATGACCATGACTTAAAGTTTGAGTTAAGGAATCAAAGTTTGGTTGATGGGCCAGTAGGCATATGAAAGTGTAGCGTGACAATCGTTAGCATTAGAATCAGCCAAACCTCAGTTTAAATACTTATCTGACACAAAGTAGCCTGTGAAACCTTTAACTGTGTCGGCTCATGTCCTCTAAGAAGCAGATACCAAGATAGAATTAGATGTACAAGAGATTTATTGAAGGAAATGGCCATGGAAAATAAAGAGAGGAAACAGAAGCTATTGACAGCCTTTCAAATCATGATGAAGATCTGACACTCATAAAAGGAAAGAGAGAAGAAAGGAGGATTGGATCGGAAGACCCTCAGACTGCAGTACAGCTCTGAGAAAGTCTCAGCTGGAAGGCAAAGTCTGCCCATCAGAGAAGTTCTGAATTGAATGGGAATTGTCTAGCTCGAGAACTCTGGCCATGTTTCATCATTGGCTGAAAGCACCTTGGGGAAAGTGTGATTTTGTGGGGATGCTAAGATGGATCCAAAGGTGTGGCATCTGGAGGAAGCATGCCAACATATTCTCTTAAAGGAAAGTATGAGCCATGAACCTCCAGGGCCTGACCACTGGCCATAGCTTATGTATAGAAGTCATTCGCAAGCATATAAATCTATTCCAATAAACCCAAACTGAATGTATCTCATTGACATTATTTTTAGCCATATGCCAAAAAAAAAGTCCCAGCTTATTCCAGTGCCACCAGACATGAGTGGAAATATGACAGAGGGGAAGTTGCAGTGAAAAGACACAGTGGTCTTAACTGATTGTGGATAAGATATCTTTTGAAAATTTACAGAAGCGTATGTCTGTGTGGACATGGGCTAGAGACCCTGCCAGGACATTGGAAGGGGTCCTGCAAATGAAGACCCTGAAACTTAAAATGCTTTAGCTTCACACAAATCTACCCCTGTTTCTAAAGGTGGTGATAATTTATTTTTATCAGACATGCACTACCATTGAGACCAAGTCCAACTCCTAAATCCCTAAAACTCTCAGCTAAATAAAACTAGCATAGGATAAGTGCATCTCGAAAGGCAGAAGAGCTGCCCCCATTCTGGAATACAAAATCACCAAGTTCATGGGACCAGGGAGTTCTCATTCTTCAGTTTGGGCCAGAGTCAATATCTAAGGGTCCAATCTAAGGGAGAAGGGCAGGTTCCTATGTGGCAAGCAAGTTCAAGGTAGGGGCAGTTCTCAATATGGTTGGATGAGAGCTCCAGATGAGGAAAGTCCATGTGGGACAGTATGAAACAAAACAAAACACAAATCAAAAGTGGGATCCAAAGCAGGGTAAGGGGCTGGCAAGATCAAAAAGAGGAATCTAGAGATCTTGTCAACAGGCTATGAGTTAGGACTAGCCTCTAGACTTGGGAGAAGGAGAAAAGAGTTGAGAAGAGCAGGAAGCCAGGCCTACCAGTCAGCAGACTGCCCATCCTCCCTATGCACCAATGAAGTCAAACTAAACTGTCTGTCCCTAGATGTCACTGGTGGGGAGGGAGCTGCTGAAGCCCTACTGTAGGGTCCCCATTGTCTCAAGGGTTGAACCATGGAAAACAGGCATTTATTATCCACACCTGGGCAGAATAGGTCCAGATAGACAAGTAATCAATGAAGAATCATAGCAAGCCCTCCAATAACATAGTTTCATTCAATCAGTGTTGTTATAACATTGATGAGAAAAAAAAAAGACTTTATTTCCAGCAGGGACCACTGTCTATGTGGCGTTAACTCATTTTCCCCAGGTCTCCATGGGTTTTCTCTAGGCACTCCAGTTTCCTCCCAGATCCCAAAGATGTGCACCTTGGGTAACTGGCATACCTGCACTGTCCCAGACTAAGTGAGTGTGAGCATGTTTGAGTGTACCCTGAATGGGGTGCTTTCTTGTCTCGGGTTGGCTTTCACCTGGTACCCTGAGCTTCTAGGAGAGGCTCCAACCACCCAGGACCCTGAACTGGCATAAATGGGTTGGAAAATAAATGAATGAATGAATAAAAGTTGTTGTCAAATAAAAGTTTGTGAAGTCTATGATAATCATCCAAATATACAACAACAAACAGTGCATTAGGAAAGTGCTCAGTGAGCCCACCATGCTGGTAGGAGGGGCTCCTTCCAATTTTTACTTGGCAAACATTTATTCCTTGATTTAACCCACCACCACTATGACCACCCTCACTCCTCATTCACCAAAAACTGGGGAAGTAATTATCTTACTTGTTTTTATTAAACCTTCTTAAATGTATGTATAGCTCACATTTATTTTAATGTTTAATATTAGGATCATTTTGAGTCTTCACTTAGAAGTTTAGTAATCTATTTGGGACCAAAAATATGCAGTAGAAACTTAACTCTCATTTATGTCAATTAACCTATGTTAAAAACTGGCTTCATTATACAGTTGTTCTGCTTAAAGAAGCAGTTTCCAAGAACCTATTGATGACACTAAGTGAGGACTCACTGTTGTCCATGATGGACGAGAGTCTCTGTAGGGCATCGAAGCCTCAGACCTCTAAATATCCTAATCACCATCTCCATGCTGGTAAGGTACTAACACAGGGAAAGCCTAGCCAAGGTGAGACCTTGAGAGGCATAGAGAGATTTACCAGCAATTGTGTGTGTGTGTATGTGCATTTTACTGGTACAAATTGAGATGCAAATAAATCAGAAAATAATCCTGGAGGAGAGGGCAAGAGAAAACAGCAAAATAACTAGAGGGAAATAGCAGAGTTCTTCAGAGACAGGTGGCCTTTTGCAATTGCAGCGTTTGTATAAAATCCAGGTGTAAGCAGCAAAATTAGTGCATTTTTAAATTTAAATATATCTTTCTTAAACAGAGTTAATTTATTTCCCAGCTTTCTGGTTATTGGTCTCATGTTTCTCCTAAAAAAAAAACTTAGAACCTGTAGTGCACAGAAGGAATTAGTGATTCTTTCTAGCTATAAATTATTTATCACCTTATTCCACTCTCTTTACCTTCATTGGGATGCTTCCAAATTGACAAAGAAACCTATTTACTGTTAATTGATTACCACTCTAAATTCATTGAGATTGCAGCAGTAACAAGCATCTCAAGTAGTTCAGCTGAGATTAGCTGTATCCCATCACAGGAGAGAAGGCAAGATGTGGATAAGGCAGGTTCTCCTCACTGACAGTGGACTTCCAATTTCAAGTGCACATGTTTTGAAATTCAATACGACACTCTTAGTTTGCCTGAAAGACAAGTTAAAATGCAGACCTTCATTTTTGCAGCACAAATGATGGTCAACAGGAATTAAGTCAGGAAAAAAGAATCCTTATTCGTCCTACATGTTAAAACTTACAAGAAATAGATTAAAAACTCTTGATAGCATATCTGTTAATAGCATTAGAAAAGGTTTTCACTTTTATTCAGTTCTAGCTCTGCAAATACAATAAGCATTAAATTTTAAAGCAAACAAAATAAATGCACCAGAATCTAGTGTTACATGGGAATATGGAAAATTTCTACACCAAAAATGAGCTGTATAAAGATATATGTTGTTTCAACAATATTTTTTGCAAAAAAAAGTGACTTATCTATAATATCATACATTTGATGGTAAGGATATATGGTAAAAATTGTTATTTCCCCAAATTGGGACTATTTCTTATCAAAGCCATAGTTAGTTATAATAAATTCAGAGGTCAGCAGTCTAAGAGCACTCAAAAAATAATTAAAATTAAAACACTTTAAAACTTTGACACAGCCTACAAGAATGACAATTTATATTGCAAATATTAATATCAATTTATTCATTCAACAAATGTAAATTCAGTTCTTAGTTCAAGCCAAGAATTACTCTATGAGCAAAACTGACCAAAAAAAAAAAAAAAAAAAAAAAAACCCTGTCCTCATTAAATGTGCAGGCAAGGTAGGATGGAGGGTCTAGTGAGAGAGACAAGAAACAAATATACACAGTGATGCGGTGATGAATGTTACAGAGGAAACTAAAGCAGAAGAGGGAAAGAGAGCTGATGTTTGGGGAGGGTGTTGCTATTTAATAATGAGTGGTCACGAAAGGCCTTTCTGACAAGGTGATCTTTTAGCAGAGCCATCAAGCACTTGTGAAAATCCGCAATTTGCCCATCTGAGAGAGGAGTGTTCCATGCAGAAAGAATAGAAAGTGCAAAAGTCCTGAGATGATAGTTAGTGGGCACATTGGAGGAGCTACATGCCAGTGTGGCTGGAGCAAAGGGAGTGAGGGAGAAAAGTAGACCATGAGGTCAGACCATGAGGTCAGAGAGTTCAGATCAAGCAGAGTAGAAAGTCCTTGTGCAGATGTTGGATCTTACAAAGATCCAACAGGGATTACAAGTGATCCTGATTACAAGGGATCAGTCGGCTCTTCTGGCAAGGATGGAAGCAAGTGGGTGGGGAGCAGGGCAAGGGTAGAGGACTACTTAGGAGGTTATTGAAGTCGTCCTGACAAAAAATAGTGTTGGGTTGTGGCAGTGAAGGGTGTGACAATTTAAAGACGGTAGAGATGGGAGCTCTATGTCCACAGAGAAAGAGGAATCAAGGATGATGGAGGTTTATGTTCTGGAGTCGCCACGTACTAAGAGAGAAAGATGCTAGGAGCAGATGGGGCAGGTTTAAGGCAGAGAAATTAAGAGTTCTGTTTTGATCATATCAAAATTGAGATGACAATTATCCAAGGGGAGGTGTGCGTGTGTGTGTGTTTTCCACTGGTCATGTTACTAAGAAAAATTATTGTTGCTTCTGGAAAAGATTGAATCACGGTATAAGAGAAAAAAATCTTTGGACAAGATGCCTGAGGCAGCATGAAAATACTGAAAGACTATTGAACTAAAATAGTCAAAATGCCACTAGCTCAATTGTCTCAAAGTGTCAAACAACCTTTTGGAGACTCAGTAGTCTCCCATCTGTAAAATAAAGAAGTATGACTAAATTTCGTGAATAAAATGACTCAGCTCTACCAAATTCAAAGAGGATATAAATCCTTCAAAACCATTTCCTGCAAATAAACCTCTCATGTCCCTCCCAAGGGGGGAAAAATGTTATTTTGTAGACAATGACAACTTCTCACTTTGGAAATCAGGACTTGTTTTAAGGTTTTAGAACTAACGTTCAGAAAGTCCTGTCTTTTGCAGAGACTGAACAGTGTCGAGAAAGAAATGTATGAGCATCAGACCCAGCATATTTCAATCCTAGTTCTTCTGGCAGAAGCTAGGAAACCTTGCTCAGATCTCCAAAATTCTGCTTGAATGTACTCATTTATAAAAGAAAGCAAGAAACACACTGTTCTCACAGAGTTATTCTGAAGATATAAGAATTAAAGCATTTAACACCACACAGCATGGTATATAATGTCATATGGTTTAGGATACATTGTATATTTAGAACACCCCATAATTATTAGTTCCATCCTTTCCCATTCCTATCTCCTCACTTCCCACTCCCAGCCTGGAGGTGAGCTGGACAAGAACCAAGCCCTTTAGTGTCAGGATTTGATTAGTCATGGAGCTGAATGAGTGAGAGCTCTCAACAATATGAATTAATTTACACAGTGGGGAAGCCAGGAGAACTACATTCTTAGCATCTACTCTGTGCAAGGTATTTTGTAAACATTAGTGGAATTAATCTTCATAACAAACATACAAGGTAAACATTTTCATCTTATTTTATAAATAAAGAATCTGAGGCTCTGAAAGGTTAAGTAATTCAAAGAACTCACGTAAGATCATTAATTGTTTCATAATCAGTAATTGTTTCTCAGACGTGCTTGATTCTGGAATCTCTTTGCACTGCATCACTATGTCTTCCTTGATGCTGCTTCCCACCCTGCATTGGTGACCTGGTGGTTTTAAAACATGATGGTAGGACCAGGTCTCCAGTCTGAGAATAGCCTGCGGACATGACCTGTCTAGACTTTTGCTTGTCTGTGCCTCTCTTCTCTGAGTCCCATCTGCCACCGTGTTCTGTCTGTACTTTAGTTTTTATGATCAAAGACTCTCTTTAAATCAATGCTATTCCTGATCAGTCATCTTGGCATGTCTGCAGCCAGCAGCCTGGTCTACAAATCTAGCTAGCAATCTCCTTTGATCATTGTTATTCAGCTCTGTAGAAACCTGGATGTTGTCTTTAAGTGTTCCAAGTCACTCCTTACAATCCATCACCAAGTTCTGCTGTTTCTACATTCAAAGTATCCCTTTAATCTTTCCACTTCTATTTCCTTAACTGTCCTTCTACTCCAGATCTCTAACTGCCTCTCAACTGGATTTCTACAATAGCCCGTTATCATTCTCCCCATTTTATCTCTTCCACATCCCCAATCCATTATCTATGCAAAGTAAGATTTTAAAGCAAAGCCTAATTATGTACCCCTTGAAATACTTCCTTTGCTTCCCACTGCACTTCAGACAAGGTCCTTACCCTTTTTGGTATCATGTACTACCCACAGTCTTGCATGGTCTGGCTCTTCCTCTCACTTTGGTTCTCTGTGTACCAGCCACAGCCACCTCCTCTCACTTCTGGGAAAGGCACAGCTCCTTCCTGTCTCTGAGATATCACATGCCCAGCTCCTTGTCATCCTTCAGTTTCCTGCAGAATTGTTAGCTCTCTATCTCTACACTCATTTCAATTGCCTTTTAGCAATTCACAGTCTATAATTACATAGAGTGGCTGCCAAGAGAAAGGAGAAGAGGATCCAGGCAGAGATAAGAAGAGCCCCTGCAAGCATGTAGAAAGGTCCTGACTGGAGGTTGAAAGAACTATGTGTGTTTGAGAAACTGAAAGAAAAACATTCTAAAAGACAGCCTTTGTGTCTCCCTGCAAGATTGTAAACTTCATGAAGGCAGGGCCATATCTGTCTCATTCACCAATTCACTTAGCCTAATACATACAATGCCTGATATGTAAGATTCACCAAGTACATATGTAAGTCATGCCTTAATGCCTGTGAAATGAGGTGTAACAGCCACTTTGAATATTACTCATTAGTACTTAGTTTACTCCTGCTTTCTCAATAGAATAGAATATAGCTGATAGTTTTTACAGAAACTTGTGTCTAACCACCTCACATACACATGGTTTATTTGTAGTCATTGATGCTTATCTATGCATAATTTTGTTGTCTTGGTTCAGATTTAACTTTCATTTAATGAATCCATGACCCCTTTCTTCTCTGTACTGTCCTTCCCTCCCAGCTTTGTTTTCCATAGGCTTTGGGTGTTCTGAAATAATACGTGGCCTTACCTTGACTGACAGGTAACTCACAAAAATAAGTATCTTGGCACTTCTCTGTCTGACCTCCAGGGTGCATGTCAAATTCAGGTCTGTTCATTGCCTCATCGTTCTGAGGCAGAAAGTACTTGGGGCAGATGGCAGAAGCACAGTTGGCTGAGACAAACGGCAACAAGTGGCAACACATTTACAGATTCTGCTCCCTTTCATGTTGTGTTGACCAAGGCAAGTCACATAGCCAGGTCCAATTTCAAAGAGGCAAAGAAATACACTTCACGTAGGTCAGCAGTGCTCGACATTTTTGTCACCAGGGACTGGTTTCGTGGAAGATAATCCACAGACGGGGTGGGGGGTGGTTTCAGGATGAAACTGTTCCACCTCAGATCATCAGGCATTAGTTAGATTCTCATAGGAGTGCACAATCTAGATCCTCTTCATTCAGAGTTCACAATGGGGTTCATGCACTGATCTGACAGAGCTGGAGCTCAGGTGGTAATGCTGGCTAGCCTGCCGCTCACCTCCTGCCTTGCAGCCTGCTTCCTAAGAGGCCACAAACCACTACCAGTCCGTGGTCCGGGGGTTGGGGATCCCTGACTTAGGTGACTATCTGAGGTACTGCAAAGTTCCATAGTAAGAGGTATGAAGGTATAAACCTATCAAATGAAGAGAGTGAAGAATCAGGAACAGTAATGTGATCTACTATGGCATTCACACTTCTAGTCTTTGCGTTCAAGGAGCAATCTGGGATCCAGTTATTATACTTAAAGACAAGATAAAAGTGAATAAATTAGATCAACCCTTTCAAAACTAATGTATTGACAAAATGCTTATTCTGAGATATGTATTTATTTACAAAGTAAAAGGTAAGCATTTACAACTGTTTTGAGAACAGTATTGAACAGAATGTATCAAAAATAGAAGCTGGTGGTTTCAAAACTCCCATATACAAAGAAATATTGATTAGCAGCAAGAGTAATTTTTAAACTTGTCATGTCAATAGCCATTAGCTACTAAAATTTATCACAAGGTGTTAGTTTTTAGGTCTCACCTGTAGAAAGATATTAAAGATCAATGTAAAAGTAAAAATAATTAAAAAGTAAAGATTCCACTTAATATGGGCTGGAAGAAAGCATTCAAATTCAAGAGTGTAGAAAAGGCTAGAAAATACTTTGATAAAGTTGTTTAAGTTGCAGTATCTTTGAAAAAAATGAGAGAGCTACAATTTATAAAAGACTGATTAAAGATCTTGGGTAAAATTAAAATGCTAGAAATGAAGTGGGAAAGAGAGAAACACATACACAAAATCATTCAATTAATTTCTTAGGCCAAAGATGGTAAGAACAAAAAATTATAACAACAGCAAACAACCCACAAAATATCACTATGAATAACAACTAAATGACAATTTATACCTAATGTAAAACTGAGAATAAAATAAGCAGATAATGAATAAAAACAACCATCATTGCCATGTATTGAACATCATTCCAAACAGCTTATGTATAGGCTATCTACATAAGAGGAAATAAGGAAGAGAGGGAGGGAAGACAAGAAAAGAAAGAAAAAGGAAGAAGAAAAGGAGAAGAGAAGGATGGAGGGAAAGGAGAAGGGGAAAGAAGGGAGGGAGGGAGGGAGGGAGAGAGGGAAGGAAGGAAGGAAGGAAGGGAGAATAACTATGAAACTGGAATCATACCAATGTTACTTTTAGCAAACAAATATTAAAGTTCCTTTGAACTTAGCAGAAGCCTAAAATTTTTCTTATCACAATAGATATTCATATTTTAAATTTTAAGAAAGTAGTTCAAAATTTTGAAAAGGTTGGAATGATTGTACTATTTAACATGTGTTAACTTAGGTCCTTAACCTGTGTTAACACATGCCCTGCTATAAAAGATGAAGAAATTAGTCCACTTCCAATTCTTCTCACCTTCTAATTTTTTTAATTGTATTTAATTACTTTGCCAAGATTTATAACATTTCCCTAACGCATTTCCCACTGGCTCAGGCCAGCCATAATCACCCTCTTGTTATTCCCTAACCCTGCCAATATCATTCATGCCTTAGATTCCTTTTACTTGCTTCTCCTTCTTCCTAGCACATTCTGCCCCCCAAATATTTTCCAGGCTGGCATCTTCTCGTCTTCCAGGTCTCAGCTCAAATGTCATCCTCTCAGAGAGGCCTCCCTCACCAACGGAGCCTCAAAATAAACTCAGCATATTACTTTGTTCTAATTTCTCAAGATAATTTATCGCCATTAGAAATCCCCTTCCCCAGCACTTTAATTTCTATCTTCCCACACTATCATGTAAATTTCACAACAAAAGGAATATTTTGTTCACTACTTCTATTCAGAACTGCAACACTTCAGAGATCTGTATTTTGCTCTAGATTAAAGGCTTGTGTCAGGACCCAGAAACTCTCTTCTCTCAAGCTAGGCATCAAGGATTTGGGAGGTATGCTTACTATTTTGCAGTTCAGGGTTGTTTCACTATTCTCATTGCACTGCAAATTGTTTTTTAAAAGTTTACCTCTATTCTTTTGTTATTATTGCTGTTTTTGAAGTATTTTGATAGAGGAAATTTAACTAAAATCCTTCTACGTCAACATTATCAATTTATATTCCACGCACATTTACACAGTAAATATTTTAATTTTTCTCTTCGGTTACTTGTGTAAAACCGAACTTGGAAGGAAGAAATGATAAAAGAAGATAAGCAGTGTGAACCACCACCACCATGGTTAGTTGCAGATGACTTTGGGAGTCTAATGAACACATATCCTTCCCTCCATTAAAAAAATGAATAGGCAAACTCATAAATGCAGTTCCCTAAAAGCCCATTCATAGGCTCTTTTGAGAACCATGGACCATATGTAAGAAAACCTCGGTGAATGCAGATTTTAGGTTAGATTTTTTCAACATTTGAACCTCTGCTCTTTCCCTTTCCCAACATAAACATAATAAATTATTCAATAATCTAAATGATTTGAACCAAAACAAACTGCACCACATCCTACCTGAGAATATCTAATTATATCTATGACAATATGTTACTGTTTGTAAAGTGTTAAGAACAGTGCCTGCCACATATTGAGCACTATATAAGTGTTTGACAAATATATTGAACAAATTAAACTGTTTTGAAACAACTCTGATCCTCTTGTTAACTGCTGAAGACATATTGATGTTACATGGTATAATTGATAGTGGAACAAAATATACGTCCCAGTAGCTATATCCCAAATGCACAATAGTATGAAAAGAAAGAGCATGAACTAAGTTGACATGGATCTGTGGAAGATGTTATGGCTGCGATGGCAAAGATGGGAGGAAATGTGAGCAGCAACTATCTAGATTTCTCTGAACCTTCCCCATGGCCCCAAGAGTAGAGCTTCTGTATTTACTAAGTCTAGCGTTTCTAATTTCTTGGTTCTTCTTCCAAGCAGTCATGGTGATGATGAGTAGCAGGGAAGTAAGGTAAATATAGAATTCATCCCATTATGCATCGCTTAACAAAGGGCTATGTTCTGAGAAATGCATCGTTAGGTGATTTTTTCATGCAAACATCATAGAATGTACTTACACAAACCTAGGGTGTATATCCTACTACATGCCTAAGCTATATGGTATAGTTTATTACTCCTAGGCTACAAACCTGTACAGAATATTACTGTACTGAATGCTGTAGGTAATTATAACACAATGGTAAGTATTTGAGTGTCTAAATATAGAAAAGGTGTAGTAAAAGTAGGGTTTTATAATCTTATGGGACCACCATCCTAGATGCACTTTGGCATTGACCAAAATGTTGTTATAGTGTACATGACTGATATGGTAAGAGTGGGTAGGAGTAGCAATGGACCAGCAGTACCTGGAAATTCTCTTGTGCACACTATCTCGTTAATCTATTTATATAAAAGTAATATTGTTTCCATTAATTACATAAGTTGATAATATGATTATCACAAATGATAATATGCCAAATACCCCGACTTGATGTGTATTCTATGCTTGTAACAAAATATCACTAGTACCCCATAAATAAGCAAAATATTATTTATCAATTTAAAAAACCTGCTTCAGTATCCAGCAACTTTGTTAAGAGAATGCCACTATGTAGATTAAGAAGTTGCAAGTGTCAACATTTTATATAGTTTTTATATGAGAATTATAATAGTGAAGGGTATCATTATTCTTCAACTAATAGTATATTCTAATAGCAATTACAAAAGGTGGAAAAAGTAAGCTAATCAACTTTTTTTTTTTTTTTTTTTGAGACG
Organism: Pongo abelii; assembly: GCF_028885655.2. Lineage (NCBI taxonomy): Eukaryota > Metazoa > Chordata > Mammalia > Primates > Hominidae > Pongo > Pongo abelii. Next base: position 64,479,606 of record NC_071999.2, read on the forward strand.
GAGTCCTACTCTGTCACCTAGGCTGGAGTGCAGTTGCGCGATCTCCGCTCCGCTCACTGCAAACTCCGCCTCCCGGGTTCACGCCATTCTCCTGCCTCAGTCTCCCAAGTAGCTGGGACTACAGGCGCCCGCCCCCACACCCGGCTAATTTTTTGTATTTTTAGTAGAGACGGGGTTCCACCGTGTTAGCCAGGATGATCTCGATCTCCTGACCTCGTGATCCGCCCGCCTCAGCCTCCCAAAGTGCTGGGATTACGGGCGTGAGCCACCACGCCCGGCCAGCTAATCAATTTTTTAAAGGTAAACTCAACAACGGGCTTTTTATTATTATTATTTTTTTAAATGAGGAGATAAAATGTTAGAAACGTCTAAGTAGAGAGATGTTGAGAAAGAAGTGTAGGTCAGAGAGGCAAATCTTTAGGTCATCCGGATATTGAAGAGTGACAGACCAGACTAGGAGAGATGTGGCTGAATTGAGGAAGGATTTGCATTACTTTAACCTAAGTGTAAGGGCAGTCAATAACAAGAAATACTCTCACCAAAGAAGTTCAAGTTATCGATCAAAGTTGCACTGAATTTTGCCTTGTCAGTAGGACTTTATGATAATGGCATTATAATTAAAATCAAAACATGCAAATTTCTTAGGGGAGGGTGGGCACCTAATTCTTTCCATTTTGGAGGAAGTCTGCGGGTAATCTGGGAGGATTTTGTCCATTTATCATTTCTATGTATTGGAAACATTTCAAGTTCTCTCTTGTGGCTACTTTAAAATATACAATACACCGTTGCTTGCTATAGTCATCTTACTCTGCTAGCAAACATTAGAACTTATACTTTCTATCCAACTGTATGTTTGTTCCCATTAACCAACCCCTCTTCATCCCTTGCTCCTACCTACATACTCTAGTATCTATCATTCTACTTTCTATCTTTATAAGATCAATTTTTTAGCTCCCACATGTAAATGAGAACATGTGAAATTTGTCTTTCTGTGTCTGTCTTATTTCATTTAACATAATGGCTTCCAGTTCCATCCATGTTGCTCAAGCATATCTTTTGACCACTGTAGGCAAATTTGCTCTTTTTCTTTGTTCTATTGTTTCTTACATACAAAAAAATCCTAAAGTTTCTTCTAAGATGGTCTAATATACCCTCATATGGCAGCTTAGATGTTGACCATACCACCCAAATGAAAGGAGCCCTTTCTATATATCCCTAGATCATAAAAAATATTTGTTTCTATGTGCCTACACTACCTCTCTGGCTATCAGTCATTTCAGGTTATTGCACTAATATGCGATAGAGATATGAGAGGGATTTGTAACTGACAGATGCATTAGAACTAGATTGTGCCTCAGCCCAACTCCTCCTTGAGCCCAGATTTATACAGTAATATTTGGTCTAAACAATCCAGACATATAATCCATGTGACATTCTGCAACACTGCCATCCTCTATCCTAGAGGAGTTACCACTATTAGTAGAGCACAATAAATAATGCAAAAGAAGCCCCTTTTGTGTAAAAGAGTTACGCAAAACTCAGCAATGACCACACACAACGCCCACCATATGTAAGAACCCTACTATAATATTGCAGAACAACACAGCTGAGACACTGCCTGCATTTTCGTATTATACCTCTTATTCTTTTTATTCACTCAAATAAACTGTATGTGACCATATTTATTCAATCATCAGAAAACTAATGAGAGTATAAATGTAGCCAGCCATAAAAATGAAATGCCCAACAGCCAATGTAGGTTATGTATTAAGATGTGGGTTCTCTCAAGGCAGGTTATTTCTGTAGGGACTTCATCCCCACAAATTCTCAAGCATCTATATGGCGTTACACAACAGATTGCTCTGTCAGGGCTTCTGCCTCTGAATTCCAGGTGTGCTCAATTTTGCATCTGTTACTTCACAAATGCATCAGACTTGAACGGCAAACCATATGGCTTCCTTTACTGGACCTACTTTCAATCACAAATATGCACAAATTACCGGTACAGAGGCTGCTGCCATCTGAAAATGCCAAGAGTGAATGGTGTTGGGTTGGGTGCACAGACATAACTCAACATGAGTTTACAACAGCCCTGAAAGGACAGCTGGGTGCTTCCCAGCTGACCCTGATCTATGGCATCTGGATAACAAATGTGCACATTTAGAATAGCCTGTTTAGTTACTGCTCTGAGCTGGGGATCAAACAAGTTACAGATAGCCCTGAGTCCAAATACAGTAGTGACACGCAGTAATGGTGTCATTATCAGGCAATAATTCTATGCCTATCACTGACTCCCACTGGCAATAAAAATGATAGTCGGTAGCAAAGTGGCCAGTAACAGACACTAGCAAGGGGATAGCAAATTACAGTAAGTACCATGATTATATCTTCAATTAGCATTGTGTGTGAATGTTGAGTCCGTGTGTGTGTCTGTGTGTGTGTGTAAGCATCCCAGCGATGAAGTTTGAGTGTGTGTGTCTGGTCACTAGTCCTCTAGCAAAGAACAATTAAGTAAAACAAACAAACAAACAAAAACAAACCAGGAATATTCATATTCTAAAATTGTTTCTGGCACTGCTAGCTGATGAGCTATTATGAAGTGTGTTTTCACTGCACAGCACTTCTTTTTATGACACAGTCATGGATCTCCAAACATTCCCTCAGGACAAGATGCTTTTTAAGAAGGGAACTCTCTGAAACCCAAAAATACTAAAATACTCCTATATACTCCCTCACGCAATGGAAAAGTGTTCAGAGATGAAGATCTACTTAAAATTTCTAAACAAAGAGAGAATAGAAATTTTTTGACCCTGCATATTCATAGCGCCTTAAGAAAGACTTTTGTTGAAGTGGTTGTTACATTCTTTACATCAAGGGTTTACCATAAACACTGCTTGAGGCAATCTCAGATTATAAGGGCTTTCTTACACAAAGAAAACAAAAATTTGTGCTGCTCCACTGGCACTTTTATAAATTCTATATTTACTTTACAAATAGTAAAATGTCGACAGGCAAAAGTGTAAAAGACAGCCGCAAATTAACATTATTTAACAACATTCAGAACCAGTCTAATTTTATAATGATTAGAGAAAGGTTACAAACATTTAACACAAAGAAAAATAAGAGATCTAAAAATTCCAAATTGAATCCAAAGCTAACACTATTGGAAATGTTACCATGTAGTTCATTTAAGCTTCTAAGTCCTTTGACTGGTGATATAAGCTTAGTGCAAATCAAAGCAAAAAGTAACATAGCATCAAAGTTTGCTCACATCATTCGGCTTTCTCAATTTCTCCCTGCTTCCCAGTGTGAGGCTGGCTGCATTCCAAAGTTATTTACTTTCTTGTTATCAACTTAGGCAATGAATTCTACAGTCAAGAGCATCATATGCTTTCTTTCTTTTAGCCAATTGTATTGATTTAGTTCTTTCTCATTGGCAGATAAATTCAGCTTATGTAGCGGCAATTATCCAGAGGGAACATTAATAAGATCCACAAGATATAAGGAGTTTGCTGAAGCCCCCTGGACTATCCTTAAAATCTGACTCTGAGACTATTTTTCACTTATGCAAGACCAGAATCTCACTTGCTCCATCTCATTAATCTTTAATGCAATGTCATGATTTACAGCTATTGGTGTAATTTTCATAAGCATGAATCCTACCATTATTAAAGTGACTTAAATTTTTAAAAATAGCCACTTATGTTTGGGGGTCAAAGATTTAATAGAGATTCACAACTCTCACCCATGAAAAATCAGCTCATAAGAGATTGTGGTTCTAGGACTCCTGAAACAGGGAATCCACCATAAGGAAACACATAAAATATTGCTGTGTAACAGGTTTAGGTTTGCACATATTAACTTATTCTATGTGATTGTCCCATCTCCAGCCAATTTACTAGTTACCATTACTTATGCAGGAATAAACTAAGTAGAATAGTACAAAGTAGATTCTTTGGCCATGTTGGGACTAAAATAATGGGTTAAACCAAGGGTCAAAGAGACGAATTTGCTGCCATGGCCTTAATAATGGGTATTATTAAGATTATTAATTATTGAGCCATTATGACTTAATAAATAAATGATATTTACACCATGTCTTAATATTACCCCACCCCAAGATTGCTAAATTTGTCATTTGTTTACCTGAGTAGACAAATTTTCTCTCTATGTACCTGGATTTTAAGAATTCCTTCTAGCAAAGAGCTGTAAAATCACAAACAATATGCAGCATCCAACTTAATTGACACTCCTATTTCTAAATTACAAGAAAGATGATCTTATCTAGGAATTTGACCTCTGCAAAATTGATATAATATACATCTTTGGTATTCTGAATAGATATATCTTCAGAACTCTATAATCCTCAAAATTACGAATTCTTCTAATTGAGAAACAGATTGTGGGCAGCTAGCTAGATTTCCTCACCAGTATATTAAACTTACTTAATTTCCAGCCTTGCAGCCATAGAACTGAAATTCACATTGGTACTCCCAAGTGTCATATCATTTAATGTCTTTAGGAAGTAGATACGTTTATAGACATTGGGATCCCTCAAGAAATGTCAGAACCATAAATGCTCAATTTACTAATGCCAATTGTTGCAAAAGCCCTAAACTTAATAATCTTTGCTTTTGGTAGGAGAAAATAGATTTTTAATGTTAAAGCAACAATTATTTAAACACGCTCAGTAGTAGATGTTCAGCAAAGTTTGATGGATTTCTATTGAAAGTTTACCTAATGTAACCTTTCATAGCCAACATAATGAATAGATAGATAGATAGATAGATAGATAGATAGATAGATCCATGTGATGTTTCTATACGTTGTTTTGAAATCTTTTAAAAACAATCTGCAAAGTAAGAAGTGGATAAGGTTAATGTATTATAAAACTCAGGAAAGAAGAAAAGGATAAGTTACACTGAATGAGAATGAAGTAGTTAATTAGGTAACTCCTAATTTTACCTAGAGAGAAGAAAGTAAAGGAAACAAAGAGAAAACTATAAAATAAATTATCATTAAGAAAAGAATGAAAGCAAGAATTTCAGCATAATCATGTGCTAATAAAGTGATCAGATAATAAAACAGGGTTATCAAAGATAAAAGATAAAGAGCAGGACACGAAAATCAATGCATTTAAGTTTTCAACCACTTAATGATTGAATCATTGAGCTGCCGCTGCTAGGAACCCAGGCCTTAGAACAAGAATGATTTCGTCTTCAACAAGAAACAGACTTGTGAGTTGATGCCACAAGGAACTGCTCCATATTTGCAAAGTTCTGAGAACAATAGTTGTTGTTATGTAGAGACTGCTAGTTGTATCCCCCAATAGCTGTTCTCTTCTTCCTTAATACTTCCTTCTTCTTCCAAATTTTTGCTGAGTACCTTGCCACTAAAAGCATTTCAATTTTCCCAGCTTCCCATGCTGTTAGGTATGGCATGGCTTTAGATTTACCAAATGGGATACAAGGATAAGTTACATAGCAGTTTCTAAATGCTTTAATTAAGAGGCAGCTGATGCCTACCTTTATCCCTTTTTGATTTGTTCTTTCTTCTTGCTTTCTAGAATGCTGATGTGATGACAAAAGCTGGACTAACCCTCATTCACCATCAGGTGATCTGAACGATAGAAGATGGTAGAACCATCTTTTATCTTTTTTGTCTACCAAAAAATGGTAGAACAAGACAGAGGAAATCTGAGTTCTGATACCATACCAGCCCTAAGCTATCTACCTCTAGACTGTGACATGAAAATAAATATATTTCCCTCTTGTCTAAGCCACTGCTAATTTTTGTTTTGTTCTGCTTTATTTGTTTAATCTCTAAGAGCTGTCGCTAATCTTTTCTGAAACCTGCTGATATCCATAACCCTTGAAATTGTTGACAATTAGTTATTTAGACAGTGATCTCAAGCAAGTACATGTCTGTTGTTTAGGAAAAGAAGCTAGGCTTACAAAATTGGCTTTTTATCAATACCTCTGTCTTCTACAGGAAATAGTTCTACCAGTCTGAATTTTCAGGCTTTCTCCACCAGTGACTAATTATGGTAAGAAACTGACTTGAATTGGCCACATTTATTTCTTGGGTGGAATTAACATGGGGAAGGTCTCTATTCATTCCTGGCCTAGTCTCTTCATTCTGTCTACAAGAGGGAAAAAAAAAAAAAAAGGATATTAACCTTCAGACTCCCAAGCAAGAATAAGGGAATAAGGTAAGTCAGGTTCCACATCTTGCTCTTGCAACTGGGTACATTAATTCAAGAGAGTGGGGATGGAGAAGGAGGTCCATTTTGGTCTCAAGACCAAGCCCAATTCTGCAGTTGAGCTAAACTGAACAGGGCAGTTATTTTAAACTCATCCTGCCTTGCTGTGCTAGTTCTCAACTTAGATAAGACTATTGAGAAGAAGAGGAGTACGAGTGATTAGGCTAGCCCAGTAGTAATATTATGAGCTGCCCCACAGTATAGTAGTGTAAGGTCATATCAGGTATATGATTAGTCCTTATTTTTCAAGTTCTATGTATTTGTCCATTTAAAATAATTACGATTTTATAAAAATGGTATGTTTTTCTTCTTCCTCTTTGGGTCTGTGGTTTAAAAAATTATATCAAATAAAACAACACACAAAAGTATCACCACTTTATATATTAGTTATCTGAGCTTCAGAAAAAGCACTACAAAACAGCATAATTTTCAATTCACTGAGCAGTGTCTTCAGTGATATCAATACGAATGTAATGCCCAGGGAAACAAGTGTCATACTCCAGGCATTTTTTTTTATGTTTAAGCATTTATTAATTCTGATTTTGCATTTTTTATTTTGATATATTTTTCCTCTTTTCTTTCTTTCTTTCCTTTTTTTAAAATTATTATTATACTTTAAGTTTTAGGGTACATGTGCACAATGTGCAGGTTAGTTACATATGTATACATGTGCCATGCTGGTGTGCTGCACCCATTAACTCGCCATTTAGCAATAGGTATATCTCCTAATGCTATCCCTCCCCCCTCCCCCCATCCCACAACAGTCCCCAGAGTGTGATGTTCCCCTTCCTGTGTCCATGTGTTCTCATTGTTCAATTCCCATCTATGAGTAGTGAGAACATGCGGTGTTTGGTTTTTTGTCCTTGCGATAGTTTGCTGAGAATGATGATTTCCAATTTCATCCATGTCCCTACAAAGGACATGAACTCATCATTTTTTATGGCTGCATAGTATTCCATGGTGTATATGTGCCACATTTTCTTAATCCAGTCTATCATTGTTGGACATTTGGGTTTGTTCCAAGTCTTTGCTATTGTAAATAGTGCTGCAATAAACATACGTGTGCATGTGTCTTTATAGCAGCATGATTTATAGTCCTTTGGGTATATGCCCAGTAATGGGATGGCTGGGTCAAATGGTATTTCTAGTTCTAGATCCCTGAGGAATCGCCACACTGACTTCCACAATGGTTGAACTAGTTTACAGTCCCACCAACAGTGTAAAAGTGTTCCTATTTCTCCACATCCTCTCCAGCACCTGTTGTTTCCTGACTTTTTAATGATTGCCATTCTAACTGGTGTGAGATGGTATCTCATTGTGGTTTTGATTTGCATTTCTCTGATGGCCAGCAATGATGAGCATTTTTTCATGTGTCTTTTGGCTGCATAAATGTCTTCTTTTGAGAAGTGTCTGTTCATATCCTTTGCCCACTTTTTGACTCCAGGCATTTTTGTTTTGTTTGTTTTGTTTTGTTTTTAACATACATTCCACACCTTATGTATTTCTAAGAACTATGCCAGGGAATAAACCTTACACATCAGAGAGCAGTTACATGTTATTACGTTCCAGTAGATGGGAAAATCTGGAGTTATGTACCATTACAGAGTACCATGCCAAGCTATACTGAACCCTGAGACAAAAGAAAAAAAAAAAAAAAACAGTTATACTGTTGCTGCCTTTACTTAAAATTTTGATAGTTTGTTTATTATGGATTTTTTGTACTAAATTTTGATTTTGCAAATATTGCATTAAAATATTATCTTGGCCAGGTGCACTGGCTCATGCCTGTAATCCCAGGACTTTGGGCAGCTGAGGTGGGCGGATCACAAGGTCAGGAGATCGAGAGTATCCTGGCCAATATGGTGAAACCCTGTCTCTACTAAAAATACAAAAATTAGCTGGGTATAGTGGCATGAACCTGTAATCCCAGCTACTCGGTAGGCTGAGGTAGGTGAATCGCTTGAACCCTGGAGGCAGAGATGGCAGTGAGCCGAGATCTCAGTGAGCCAAGATCGTGCCACTGCACTCCAGCCTGGGCGACAGAGGGAGACTCCGTCTCCAGAAAAAAAAAAAAAAAAAAAAAAAACCTTGATTGTTGAGTTTATTAGCTCATTTTTAAATCGGGAACTCAAGATGAAAGTGTATGAGGAGGATCTATGAAATGATCTCATGGGTCTCAGCCTAGTCCCAGCCTGCATTTCAGAACCTAGCACTGGCTATTTGTATGACTTCTGCCAAGCTCATCTGCATTTCCAAATCTTAGAACACCAGCAATGTAACACCAGTTGATGCTTTTTTGCTTCACATTGTTATATGATAATGAGGAAATGCCTGTGCCATGCACGATCTCTGAAGAGGTGGCATTAAATAACTTCAATCAGTCTTGTTGTTACCCTAAAAAATACAAGTCCTTTACCTTCGCTAGACATGTTTATAATAGAGTTGGTCAAACTATCCCTGTGATAGGAGCTACACGGTCACATCAAAAAGCTGCGAATCAGGTGAATAGTAAAAACTGTGAGCCCCTTTGGAGGGATTCTTCTTCTTTTTAAAAAGAAGGTGTGTAGAACTACTAAAACCTGCAGATATTTAATAAGAACAAGCATCTGTACTTTGCTTGCTTCAAATTACACAACATCATCCTAGCACCAGTCCAGGGCTTCTTACATGCACTGATGCTGAAAGCAGAGACATAACAAAAGGCTGGACTAACACTTTTCTTTGCCTCTAGCAACCACTCAATGTTCTGTTTTATTTTATTTGGCTTTATTATTTGGCTTTCGGCTGACCACCTAAATGACCAGCCTGCAGCGACAGCAAACATGGATCCCTTTGGCGAGACAGATGAGACCATTCTATCAATCCTCATATACTCCACATTGTGGGGGCCACAAAGATGGGGTGAACCCCTCTTAAGGGTCCGCACACACACCCACACCACAAGCACATGCCTCCTTATAAGATGGCTGCTGTCTAGAGAGTAGAGATTGTTGCCAAAGAACAATGGGTATCTTTAGGGATAAAAGCATTACCTAAATGTAAGATTTTGTCAGGTAATGACCTCACGAGTTTCAAAGTATCTCACAATTGCTGCCTGGTGTTGATTATAGGGTAGGATGCAGTGTACTTAGTAGAAAATCCAGATTAGGGCAGTGAGAGAGGTGAGGTGTCTGTCAGGACTGACATGCAATGAAAGATTATAAAAACCTGGTTTCTCCCAGCCTGACAATGAACATAGTCAGAAAGAAACTTAATTGCACTATTTAAGATTAGGAAAGGTATAGGGGGAACAAAGTTATCAATTCCAAGCTTAAAATGCCATTGCACAATATGAGAATAAGGACTTATATGAACGGCGCAGCAAGAAAATTTAAAAACCAATAAAATGAAATACTTCTGCACACAGTGGAATTCAGTGCTGCAGGAGATCAGAGAGTCAAATGCAGTAGCTATATTTTAAAAGGAGGCTGAATAATTTTATGACCACTGTAAAACAGGAGACAGGCTTAAATTGCTGCAGGAGGTTAGAAATAAGGAAAAACTTTATAACTGCAAAGGTAGTGAGACCCTAGAGTGAGTATAATCTGAGAATTTTGATATGCCACCTTTTAAAAAAAAAATTAAGATTTGTCACTCCTATTAGCCAAACCAGGGATCTGCTCAACCTTAAAGCCTATAACTCTTTGTTTTGCTCTGTGTTGCCCTGCCATCTTTTGTCTTTCAAGTTTATGGCATTGCCAAGGCAGTTTTCATGAACGCTCTGGTGATCCTTTTCCCAGAATTCATGCACACCAAAGTGATTGGCCAGATGCTGTTTGCTTTGTACACAGATTCCTGAAACATACATTACACCTTCAGTCTCTCCTCCCACTTCAAATCACTTTACAGCCCCGAGGAGCAACTGTGAGCAGACTTCAAACTACACACAGAAATTCCATTAGATTTCAAATCGGTTGTCTTAACCTCTTATGCACCACAGACCACAATAATCCATCAGCACATGCTGGTTTAGCCACATTCTACCTGTTCTTAATAGCCAACAGTGAGCCTCTAGATAAATTATGACTTTCATTCTGCTGACTTGATTGCTTCACATTCCCTACTGGATCATTCCTCGGTAGTGGTGCCCAAAATAATTCTTTGCATTTTGTGTAATATTTCAGAAGCTACGGTACATTTCTATATCCATATCATTTGATAATCACAGAAGCTCACTAAGGAAGTCAACGTAGAACAGATATTAATATCTCTTTTTGAAAAATGAGAAATCTAGCCTCATTTCTGCTTAAGTACTTGCATCTTCAGATTTCTGGTGCTTTTCCATACGCAAAATGATGCACTATAGTTAAGCATTCCTGATCATTTTATTTAAAATCCTCCTCCTTCCGCGCTACTTAAATGTTCCACCATATCTAGAATGATCTGCCTTTTTCCCTCAATAGTCTAAGCTCTCAGAATTCTATTTATTATATTTTAAAAATTCACTTAAAATAATCTTGTGCCCCAAGCAATGATTCCTAATACCTAATTTTTCTAGGACTCTTTCTTTAGTCTTCTGAAAAGCATATTTGGATTCGTAACATACCAACAAATAGATAAGTAAGATCCATAGGTTACTCATTTTGAATGCTTCACAGATTCTAGAACATCTTCCATATGAGTGTTGATATTTGCATTCATTTATTCAATAAGTATTTGAACACCTTCTATGTGCCAAGACACTGAGAACATATAACAGACTAACGTTCCTGCCCTTATTGAGTTTAGATTCTAATGAGGAAGGCAGATGGCAAACAACATAATTAAGAAATTTACAGAGTGTTGGATAGTCTAAAACATATAAATTAGGTAAATAAGGAAAGAAGTATTAGGATAGAGGCAAGGAGTTGAAATTTAGATAAAGTGATCATGTAAGGCTTCACTGAGAAGACGACTTTTGAGTGAAACCCTGATTGAAGTAAAGGAACTAGCTACGTAGATGTCTGAGGGAAGAGCTTTCCATATAAAGGAGTAGAAGGGCAAAGGCCCTGGTGTGGAGCCATGCCCGTGTGTTTTAAGTAACAAGAAAAGAAGCCTGTGTGGTCAGAGTTCAGTGAGTGAAGACAATCGTGGTAGGAGGTGAAATCAGAGAGGCACTAGGGACAATAATACAAGGCCTGATAGTAGATGAAGAGTCATGTGAACAGAACATGATAGGAACAAATTTATACTTTGCAACATCTCTATCTGCATGTTGAAAATAGGCCAAAAGGGGCAAGGGAAGAAACAGAAACATCAGTTAGGTGTCCATTAATCCATGCAAGTGACTCAGCAGCTGTGGGGGTGGTGAGAATAGGATAAATTTAAGATATATTTTGAAGGTAGAATCAATAGAATTTGGGTCAAAGCAGATGTAGGATGCCAGAGAATGGGAGGAGTCAAAGACAACACCAAGATTTTAGCTGAAAGAAGTAGGTAAATGAATTCCCCTATTCACTATGATATGGAAGACAGCCATAAGAGCAGAAGTGAAGGTGGGGGAATATCAGCAGATTTGTTCAGGAATTAAGTGTGTAATGTATAGACATCCCCATGGAACATCAAGTAGGCATTTGTGTATATGGGATTTTTGAATGCATTTAGATACTGAAGTTCAGAGGAGAGGTCCAGGCAGGAGACATAAATTTAGACATTATAAGCATGTGGATGGTGGTATTTAAAGACATGAAACAGGGTGAGATCCCCTTGTTTGGGGAAGGGAGGGAGAATGAATAGAAAAGGGAAAAAATTTAAGAAGTCCCAACACATTTAAACATTTAGAGACTGGGAAGACAAAGAACACAGCAAAGAAGTATCTAGACAACTAAAAGGAAAGCCAGGTAATTATGATTTAGAAGTCAAGTGAAGAAAGTATTTCAAGGGCAGAGTGGTTACCTATGTCAAAATCTTCTGATTAGGCTTAGCAATAAGGAAATCATAGATAATCTGGTAAGACTGGTTTCAGTGGGAAAGAGGAGGCAAAAGATGGTTTGAGTGAAAAAGAAGAGTAGGCCAGGCCCAGTGGCTCACACCTGGAATCCCAGCAGTTTGGGAGGCCGAGGCGGGCGGATTGCCTGAGGTCAGGAGTTCGAGACCAGCCTGGCCAACATGGTGAAACCCCATCTCTACTAAAAATACAAAAATTAGCCGGGCGTGGTGGTGGGCACCAGTAATCCCAGCTCCTCAGGAGGCTGAGGCAGGAGAATCACTTGAACCCAGAAGGCGGAGGTTGCAGTGAGCTGAGATTGTGCCACTGCACTCCAGCGAGACTCCGTCTCAAAAAAAAAAAAAAAAAAAAGAAGAGTAATTGGAAACAGCAAGTCAGCACACATAGATGACTCTTTCAAAGAAAAATGAGGAAAGCCAGAGGAGGAAGTGGGGCCATGAGAGGGTATTTTTTTTTTATGTTGGAAAAATAACAAACTAACATTTGCAAACTAACTGGAATAATCCAACAGTGGGGGAAATGGGTGAGCCGTGAATGAAAGGGGACAATTGCCATTGTTGTTGCCTTTGAGGAGAGAAGGCAGGATGAGGTTTAATCACACGTGGAGTATTTGGTCTTAGCCAGAAATATCCATAGTTCATTTACAAAGAAGAGAAGGTAGGGTATGTGGGTTAAGACATAGGTAGGCGATGAGAGCATGTGGAGGTTTTCTCCTGATTGCTTTTGTCAGTAAAGTAGAAAGGTTTGTCAGGTGAGGGTCAGGATAGATGGGGAGAGGCTTTGGAGGACTGAAAGAGAAGTATATAGCAGTAATCTTGGAGACTGGGAAAATAAGTAGATTGGTAGGACAGCTGGCAGCATTAAGACCCACTTTGATATTAATAATCATGTGTTTAAAGTGAAACTGTTCATCTTGATTGTGTATTTGGTCCCACTTACTTTAGCTGCCTGAGTTTAAGCACAGAGTAGTCAGAAAGCTTATTTTAACCAAGGTTGTGATTTGGCCAAGTGAGTATAACCAAAAAAGCAGAGAGGGGGAATGGAGTTGAGAGTATTTGCAAGTAAGTAAGCATGATGATTGATTGCAGGATTTAAATGTGAGAGAGGATTAGGAGAGGAGGTTAGGGATAGAGAAAAGATAGCAGGAATTTGGGGCAGAATGGAAGGGGGCTGTTGAAAGATTGCTGCAATTGAGGTAATTGAGGGAATAAGCTAGGAAGATGAGCGTGGAGTGGTAACCAGTTAAGGGGTGTTGGAAACTGAGATAATGGATGGGTATGGGTAATGAAAAGATCAAGACTGTAGTCATAGGAGTGGTTGGCCTTTTGCTCCAGAAAAGTCAAAGTGTTTCAGGAAATGAGAAGAAGTAAGACAAATGAGGATGAGAGTCTGGAATGGTTTGGGATTCCTGAACTTCTTTTAGTAACTGATAGGAGCAGAAGTAAAAGTCATGATGGGATTAGTTCTTCTGGTCCCAAGTAACATGATGGAGGAGGGGCTGGAAGTATCAGGGGAGGGCGGCTGTTGCCAAGAGCTTGAATTCTGGAGATCCCCCTTGACTCCTAATGAGGAAAGCATGGGAATGACAAAGGGCAGTCTCATTCCTAGGGCACAGCTACTCTCCTAGACTCTGCTGCTGTGGGCCTGCGGAGGCGTGGCCTTCCCTAGTGCTCTGGGCTGTTCTGGACATCTGCCAACAAGTTCTTCCAGGCTGCAGAGGCTGCAAAGGCCATTGTGATGGTTCTTCTTGGTCTCCACTTCCTTCTACAATGGTAGCCAGGGTCATCTATAGAAAGTGAAATTATTGAGGAGGCTTAGGGAGAGTTTTAAAGGAAACTGTAAATACATAAGTCTCCACTGTTCAATCGAGTATATGAAATATCTAGCAAACAATTTTGGAAAGAAGGACTATTGAGAGGCCTATAGCTAATAATACCGATAATTTCTAACTCCTTCTCTTGATCTGGCTGGTCATCCTTGGTCAGAAAAATGTTTTCCAAGCGATAACACATCATAGGATCTTAGACCATATTTTACCACACACATAGTTCAACCTGAGAAAACGGAGGATTGTAGTAAACCCCACACTGTCTTCCAGATAGGGTTGCTAGATAAAATAAAGGAGGGCCAATGAAATTTAAATCTTAGATAAACTACAAATAATTTTTTAGTGTAAGTATGTCTCATGCAATATTTGTATTTACTGTATTTTTATTTGCTATATCTGATAACCCTACGCCTAAAGGAATTTTTAAAAATTGATAGAGATAGACAGATGGCTAACCTTGATCTGTCTTAAAGCAACAAACCAGCCAGGGGCAGTGGCTCACACCTGTAATCCCAGCACTCTGGGAGGCCGAGGCAGGCGTATCACGAGGTCAGGAGATCGAGACCATCCTGGCTAACACGGTGAAAACTCTGTCTCTACTAAAAATACAAAAAATTAGCCAGGCGTGGTGGCGGGTGCCTGTAGTCCCAGCTACTCTGGAAGCTGAGGCAGGAGAATGGCATGAACCCGGGAGGCAGAGCTTGCAGTGAGCTGAGATCACGCCACTGCACTCCAGCCTGGGCGACAGAGCGAGATTCCGTCTCAAAAAAAAAAAAAAAAAAAAAAGGCAACAAACTGGGCTTTGTACCTCCTCCCAAGTTACCCATTCAAGGTTTTCCATGTCACACACAGAATCAAAGAAGACTCAAGTAAAGCTAAAATAAGTCAGTAGTCACCTAAGATGTCCCTTCTCTGCTTTGTCCAATACACTCCATTATTCCCCATATCCCCATACAGTCTTAGGGAATAGAGAGAGAGAGGCAGTACAAGAGGATGGATCTGGTAAACCTAAGAAGGTGGTGTCAGGGAGATTTTGTAGGCATGGGACAAAAGAAGGGACCCTGCAGGAGAGTCCCTTAGAGAATATTTCTACCCCACTGTGCCCCTTTCATGACACTGGCATCCTTCTGCTGGGTCTCTGGTATCGCCCTGGGTCTCTGGTATAGCCCTGGGTACGCTTTTTCACCCTAATAGGTATTGGACAAAAAGAAAAGGTGGGAGATGGAAGAGATTTTTCCTAATAAAATGTTTCAAAATAACCAATTTAAATATAAAGAATTTAGAACAGCACGTTAAGCATGCTCCTTGTATTCTATTTACTTAGAGCAAAGATCATGTTCCCTGATTATCAAAGGCCAGCAGTTACCAGAACCTACACTGTGTCATTACCTAATGGCATAAGTCATATGGGTGGCTGAAACATGAAAGAAATACCGTATATTAAAATCTGCTATCAATCCAGTAGGGAAGAGCCAGCTGGATAAATCAGAATACACTTCAAATAATCACTATATATGAACCTGCAAATTTATCCACATCCCTATCTCAAAAGCTAACACATTTCATGCTCTTTCTCATATTTAAATCTAGATAAGTGAATTTCCAATATCCTTTGAGGATGCAGCTGTTGTTTAACAGTGTGATTTTATATTTATATAGTGCCGGTTATCATAGGATCTTAGACCATTTTTACCAGCTTAATTCAGTATTAATAACCATAAAAAAAACCCAGTAATTTCAGCTGCATTATTCTACTGGGCAACTAGACAGTAACACATTTATTTTCCTGGGCATTTGGAAGTTCCTGCATTGTCCTCAAAGAGAAAAAGTAGTCAAATCCTCTAATCCCCCAGAGGAAAATAAAAAATAATGAAGACCAGCCAACAGGACAAAACAGTGATGTTTCCAAACAAACTCCACTTGTGGGAACCTCTAGGAAACCATTTTGATTGTTCCAGGAAAGAGGAAACTGATTTGGCAATGTGGTGAAAAAAATGGACATTTATGTAGGAAACAAAATCAAGATTCTTGTACAGATTAGGCTATTTGGATAAATTTGTGTTTTTAGATTAATATGGCAACTCCCCAAAATGTGACTATAACCAACCAACTTGGAAATGTGTTTTTATGAGAACGCAAATTTGGACACAGTCTCCTATTTAAACCCTGTACCTGGAACAATTTTATCCTCTTTCTACACCCCATAATCTTACTCTACCCAACAATATAGCCAGCATGGTTATTGTATCACTAATAGCTGATGTCTATTGAAGTGTATGTCTGTTCCCAAATTCCCCAGTGACCCTCTCTCCTCCTACTGGATAAATCTGATTCCTTTTATTTTTCTCACCTTCTCACCATTTACTTAATTCTGTCTCAATACAACATTCTCTTGGGTTCTTACACATATCTTTTCCCAATATTTAAATATAGGACCATTAAGTAATATGGGTTTTGGGATGAAGTACTAGTTCCTGAATTAGAGAATCACCATGGAGAATTGGGTTTAAAGTTGTTGGGGAAAGGAGAGAAACAACTCCAAGCAAGAAAATGAGCAAGTATACTCTATTCTGTCTTGTAACCCATATGCAGTTGTGTGTGTGTGGAGATTAGCTGTAAAACTTGGCAGTTTCTCACCAGATGCTAACAATGATTTTTAAACAGTTCAAATAACTAGGATAACTATGCCTCATTAAATGACACTGTGCATGTCAAACACCTTACAGTACAGTTTATTTTGGTTGATTTGCATACAGCGATCTTCTCGGTGCTGCATCATTTCTTCCATTTTTGAAAGGAAACCTCCTTTTGAAAGTTCTTTTTTTTTTTTCAGTCATAAACACACCAGCCCTCCTTCCTCAGCAACGCAGGTCATTCACTCAAATCTGGTCACAAAACTGAAGGAGCAGCATGCCAGGAAGAATCATACACACATCAGCCCTCCTCCCTGCAAAATGCATGTCATTCACTCAAATCTGGTCACAAAATTGAAGAAGTGGCATGCCGGGAAGACAGACTGAACACTGGACATTATTAGGCACTGTGGGATTACTTAAGTAGCTCCATAGAAAGAAATTGCATTTTCATGTCACAGTGGTCCGAGATGGATTTAGGACAAGACAAGGCAAGTAATAAGGATGTCTGTTGAATGTCATGAATCCTACTAAATCAATTAGTTGCTAAGATATAAGAAGATTTTCTCTACCCTCTTCCTCACCCTCAGTGCTACAAAGGCCATGAAGTTATCAAGCACGGGGGACTGGAGTGCTCTGCCAATGTTCAGCTGCTGCAGGAGGCTCCTAAATGGAAAATTACTCTGATTGTGAAAGTGCAATTTCAGATGGCAAGCATCATTGATGACACTGAACCTCTCTGCTGAAACTCAGAGAAAGACCCAAGTGTTTATCCCATTCTAAAGATACAATTAGCTGAAGTTTTTATCTCCGCATCTGAAGAGCCTAAATCAGACAAGTGTCCTATGATTATTTCTGGTGGAGAAAAGGAGGACTGCATTCCTACAACGGGGCTGGTTTCTTTTTTTTCCCCATTAACTGACTTTTTGAATAGGCAGCAATTAATCACTCTTCTCTGCATACAAAGACAAAATTAAAGCTTTGTATTCTAACTTCAATTTGAAGAGTATTTAATGGTAAAGAATCATCACGTGGTCAGCATCTTCAACATTAAAATAAGAGCTTATACAGAATATAGTGACCAAACAATCTTTTATCTCTGTGAGAATAAGTCATTTCAGTTTTAATCATCTTTAGGGAATTATAAAGTTTAAATAAATATAGTATTAGTGATTTTGTTTTAAAAAATGCAAAGAATATGAGAGGGTGTTTTATCCATTTGTGTTACATCTAGAGGCTACACTTAATCCAATCATTCTTCTATTGCACTGGATTTTTAAAATACTTTGTTTTGGAATTTAATGTAAATATAGAATGAGTTCACTCTCTTTATATTTTTTTTTTCAGGCTGAATTTGGTTCTTGAAAACTTCCAAATTCATTTAGAAATTCATCAGTCAAGTCCAGTAAACAAGAGTCCCCAGTGACTGCTCTGGAAACCAACACTCACTCCTTAATGAACATGTTTATCATGTCCATTTAGTTAAGCAACAAATGTTTATTGACCATCTATCAGAGAGAGAGAGATGGGAAATGCGAAATTCCCATCTCCCAAATGGGAAATTCTCCTTGACCCCTTCACAGGCCTTGAGACAAGGGTGCCTCACTTACTCAGTCTGCAGCTCTCAGCTGGGACAGGCAGCATGCAGGTGAGCAGGCTCAGGAGGTGGGATGAGTGCTTCTGGGCGCCGGCAGGAACAGAACCCTGTGCATCCCTACAGCAGCATCTAGGAGGGTGCCTGAGACCCCTGGAGCCCCACAGGGTGTGTTACCGTGTGTTCTTTTAGCTTTGCAATCCATAGATGGCTTAAATGTTCAACAGCTCAAGCACCCACACCTGTGACTCCCAAGTTCTTGCTTGGCATCCAGGAAGAATCAGGTCACATGAACAAGTTGAAGGGTCATAGATCACATGAACAAATTGATGGGTCATGAATACAGAGGATTTTATTGCCTATGACATAGGCTTTCAGGGGGAAGGGGAGCTGGAAAGGCGATGGAGTGAGAAGGCGGTCTTCTCCTAGAGTCTGGCCATCCCCTGCCAGGTTCTTCTCTGAAGTCCCAGCATCAAGCCATCCCTCTAAAGTCAAGCTGCTTCTCTCTGACATCTGCCTACTTCTTTTCTTCTTCCTCTGCTGCTCCTCTGCCAGTGGAACCTGGGGTTTTTATGAGAATCTGGGGTTTTTATGGGGTTTTTATAGGAATGGGGGGGTGGGCCAGGCCAGGGCAGTTTTCGAAAAGGCAACGTTCAAGGGGGGTAAATGAGGATGTAAAGTTCTCACTTTGAGCCATGGTCCCAGGCTTGAGGGTGGGGCCTTCCCAGGAACCGCCCTCTTCTGCTCAGTATTTCCCTCCCTCACTTGGACAATTCCAGCACCTTAAATTATTTATCAACAAAGTGCTCTGAGAGTACTTACAAATGAATGATTAATTTCAGTTGAAGGGATCATGAGAAGAGAAAGTTTAATTTGGTCTGGGTCTTGAAAGATGAGTGAGATTTCAACAAGAGTGATCAGTGAAGGATAAGAAAGTAACCATATGTCAAACAAATGTGACAGTAAAGCCACAGAGCACAGGAAAGTACACAGTGTGTTTACAGTAATATAAATATCCTTTTGTAAGTCAAGAGTTATTTGTAAAAAGGCCCCGGCGTGGTGGCTCATGCCTGTAATTCCAGCACTTTGGGAGGCTGAGGCGGGTGGATTACTTGAGATCAGGAGTTCAAGACCAGCCTAGCCAACATAGTGAAACCCCGTCTCTACTATAAATACAAAAAATTAGCCAGGCTTTATAGAGTGTGCCTGTAATCCCAGCTACTTGGGAGGCTTAGGCAGGAGAATTGCTTGAACCCGGGGGGCGGAGCTTGTAGTGAGCCAAGATCCCGCCACTGCACTCCAACCTGGGTGACAGAGTGAGACTCCATCTGGCCAACAACAAAAATGAGTTACTTGCAAAATGTAAGGCTAAAAAGTAGAATCATGGCTACCTAGAAATGTATATCTGAATAGGCCTGTGAGACCATCCAATTCTACTCCCTAGTTTTATAGATGAAGAAACAAAAAGTAGCTAGAGTGACTTGTAAAGATCACAAGGATAACTACTTCTAGCCAGAACTGGACCCAAATACTGTGTCATCCAAACCAGTTTTTTTTGCACCATCCCATGTGTAGGCTGGCATCATATCGTGGAAGGTGGCTCTGGTGAGTGTTGGAAGTTTCTGAGAGGAGAGTGATATGATCCGACATGCATATCACACCAGAGAAAACCCTGAGGGCAGTGAGAAGGGACTGGAGAGAGAAAGATTGGTGAAAAAATTTCTGCAGTCATCTGAACCACAACTGTGATGACTGAAATAGAAAGGATATGATGGATTCAAGTGTCGTTTCAAGGATGAAATTGCTGCCGCTTGGTAATGAGAGAGAGGGAAGAATTACAGATGATGAGCAAGCTGTAGAGCCTGGGTGAAAGTGGGTGTTATTCCATCACCTGGGAAAGGAAAAGGAGAATGAAGAAAGACTTAGAGGGCTAAACAGGTTAACTCTGTGTTCTCCTATCTTGGTGAATGGAACTTAATCACTCATTAGAAGTTAGGATCTAGCTGGGTGCGGTGGCTCATGCCTGTACCCCAGCACTTTGGGATGCTGAGGTGGGCGGATCACCTGAGGTCGGGAGTTTGAGACCAGCCTGACCAACATGGAGAAACCCCATTTCTACTAAAAATACAAAATTAGCCGGATATGGTGGCACATGCCTGTAATCCCAGCTACTTCGGAGGCTAAAGCAGGAGAATCGCTTGAACCAGGGAGGCAGAGGTTTTGATGAGCCAAGATCCCACCATTGCACTCCAACCTGGGCAACAGAGTGAAACTACATCTCAAAAAAAAAAAAAAAAAAAAAAAGGGTCTAATCTCTGCTCCACGTTTCTGGCCCTTAGAGAACACATGCCAAGATTAGTGGCAAATGAGGCCAGATAATTAACTTTATTAATGGCTGGTGAAGAACAAAAACAAAAAGAGAGGTTTTGAGCACTATACCAAGAGCACTCTTATTTTTTACCCCAAGTCAATCTTCCACAGGGCAGATTCTGAGTAATCATCTCCATCAGCATCAAGGAACACATTCCCAAACTCAGACAGAGGTGGAACAGAGAGATAGAATGCAAGCACATCTGCCAAGAAGAGGGGCCCAGTTCTGTGGATGTGGTTAGACACAAGATGGAAAGGAAACCTTTCCACATAAGCACAAAGGAAGGTGAGGTTTCCTACCTAAATTTTTCTTTAGAAGACAGCTGCCCTTCCTTTTAACAAATAATAGTCCAAGGAGTATCTAACTCTGGCCAAGTGGATCGACCAATCCACCTCCTCAAAGAAAACACAGAAAGAGGCAGGAGCTTCTATCTCAATGTGACCCTGCAAAAGTCAAACTTACAGCAGAATAAAAAGAACAGAATATTTCCTTCCCATATTTTTAAAGTCAGAAACCTGAGAATCATCTTCTCCCCTGATAGTTTTCTCCCATTCTCTTCTCTCATGATAGTCAGGCAATCCCTAAGTCCTATCAGTTCTATCTTCCAGATACAACACAACCTTGTCTCCACTCACCCATCCTCACTGGTATTTCCTTCATGTCCCCTAGATCAGTGCAGCAGAATCTCCCAAATGTTGTCCTAGTCTCTGACTTCGCAACCTTCCATTTCATTCTTTACAATTCTGAGATATTCTAAGATGCAATGTAATCACACTATTCTTCCACTTAAAACTAAGTGCTCCCCGTCATCTCCAGGATAACATCCAAATGCCTATCAGTATTGTGTTTATTGCAATTATTTGTTGCCATGTCTTTTTATTCTACTACATTTCTAGTTCTTTGGAGTTCTTGCGTTACAGAGATGTTTTCCCATTTATTATTATATTGCCAATGCCTGGCAGTGTGTCTAAGTACTATATTAGAAATATTTTGACCTGTATACAAGACCCTTCCACATCTGACCCTGCCTATTTCTCCAACTTTGTGCCCGGTCACAGCCCCACAAATTTCTTCTTAACTCTCATATGACTTCTAATTCCAAGTTTACCAAATTATTCTCAGGTGTCTGAGTATTCTTTGCTCTTTCTCCTCACATTTGCTCACTGTCTTTGTGCTCTTCTTTCTATTTCTCTTTTCTGTCTAGATATATTTCTCATTTACTACCTACATTTCAAGACACCAACTCATGCCTCCCTTCCTCCACACACCTTTTGTTAATCTTAATGTTTACTTTTCATCATACCACTGGGTTCAGACTGAGTAGAAGATTCTTCCCATGGTATCTATGCATATTTCTAACACTGCATTTATCAAACAGCTTTACAATGGTTATTTACCTTCTTTCTTCTCATATATATGTTAAATTCCTTAACTGGTCTTCATCTCTGGAAGCAGGACTAAATGACACACACATAGATTCAGTAACTATTGAATGAAAAAGGAAGGGAGGGATGGTGGAAGAAAGGGAAGTGGGGAGTGAGGAAAGAAAGAAGGAAAGAAGAAACAAAGGAAGGAAAGAAGGGTGGAAGAGGGAAAGAAAAATGGGAAAAAAAAAATAAATAAATAAAGGAACTCAGCCATTTATATATTAAGTTTTTCAATGAACATTCCTTGTGAAATGTTCAATAGATCCATAAGTAAAGTAGACAGAAGGCTGAGTAGCTCTATTCCTCTGTCTTCCTGCTAATTACTTTGCTTTAATAGACCTTCTGAAACAATTCAATAACTAGAGGGTTTATTCTAAATTGCATTTTAAGTTATTAGGAGACAGAGTAAAAACAAATCTTTTAGGAAAAGCCATTTTTAATTAAATATTTAACTTTCTTCACTTTGTCTTAAGGCCTGTAGAGTTATGCAAGTCCAAAAATGTCTACTACTCAATTAAAAGGTGCAACTATACAAAGTAAGCGAGGGAAAATTCAACTATGTTTATAAAGCACTTGTGAATTTGCTGTACCGCTGGAAGAGTACCACATCTCTCCACTACGTTGTCTAGTTGCTGCCTTCTTTCCAGACAGCTGCAACTGACTGTCATGTTTGCAATCATGAAATACAACATTTCAAAAATTAAACTATAGTTCATGGTTTCTTTCTTTTTTGGGGGGGGTGGGGGGGCCTTAAATCTTACAGCTCCAAAAGCCCATTTCTTGATGAAATGCAAAAATCCTTTAAAAATTATTATAGGAATAAGTAAGAAAACTTGAATATTAAAAAAGACCATTATAGTTAATTTACATGAATGAAAGCTAGAGGAGGAGCTGACAGTGAATAATAGGAGTCGCTTATTAAGGCCTAGAGTACTGCATAAGTAAGTTGTAAGAAAACATGTAGCTTTAGTCTGCAAAGTTCTGTTATTAACATTGTTGCTTCTTTGGAGAAAGAAACAGAACAAAGAAAGTTAAGGTTCCTGTTAGCAATAGCAAATATGAAACATAGCTGACACTTCCAATCAGTATCTACTTTGTATTTTCCTTGCCTATTCTCATTTTCATGACAAACTTGTTTGACTAGAGCTCTTCATTCAGTCAATAAATGCTTATTGCTTTGCTATTATGTGAACATAATGGTTAGCAAACCACATTCCTTGCCCTGAAGCTTATCAGGCAGATTTTTAAAAATCCAAGAGAAAATCAATGTGTGATCAGGGATAAACTGAGAAAGCAGGGAGAAAAGAACATAATTTAGTGACATACGGACTTTAGCAAGGACTTGCAAGTGGCGAGAAGGCAAGGTGGGAGGGTCACTGTTATACTGAGATACTGCGTTAATTCAGTAAAGAAGGACGGCAGAGGAATGGGAAAAAAAGAATCAGAGGACAGAGAGAGGATTTCCCAGTCTGAAAGAACAGCATCTTCAAAAGCAATGAAAAGTATATTTTTAATTAATTTGAAAACACTTTAATATCTTGTAACATATACTGTATGGAAGAAAAGACAGAAGAGGCTGAAGAGATAACAAAGGCAAGATCATGAAAAATCTGATAAGATATGTTAAGGAGTTTGGATTTTATTCTGAGGACTGTGAATTGTACTTGGAAGCAAGGAATTCCATAATATAGGTTTTAGAAAGACCATAAGCCATTGGTACGGGAAAAGACAAGATTGGAGAGAGTCTGGAGATTGTTCTGGTAGCCCAGGTAAGAGGTAATGATGGCCTAACCCAAGAGAGTGGAGACGATTTGGAAAGACATGGATAAATTGGAACAGTATTAAGGAGGAAACAATAATGAGACTTGCTATATAAGTGTAGAGATTTAAAAAAGAATAAATATCTCTCTAGGTTCTTTATATCATGTATTTTTTATTTTATTTTTGTGTTATGTGATCTGTCACTCACGGTGGCTAACCATCCTAAGAAGTCGCCCAAGGCATCTACGTGGGCTGCATCTAGTCATTACCCTGATGGGCTAAGAGCACTAACAGATGTGAAACTTCTTGTCCAACTAACAGTTATATTTTCATTGCTCTAGAAAAAAAAAATGGAACATTCAACATTATACCTAGGGAACAAAAATGAAAAATACCTAAAAAGATAAGAATAATGACAAGTTTGTGATTAGTATTCCCCATATAAATTACTAATAGCATAATAAACAACCCTAAATGCCTCAGTGAATCTGATGTGTTTCTGAATTTAGTGTGGTGTTTCTGCTCAAATCAAAAGAAGTTTCTGTAACTATTATTTTACATGAGTTCACATCCTGAGTCTTTCTTTGAACCTGGAATTTAAGCAAACCTCAAATCTAATTATAAGCTGTTAGGGTTCTTCTTCCTCCAAAAATCTGAGGATAGACTGAAATCCTTTTCATATTTGCATGAAATTGATAGGGTAAGTATAGTTCCCTATTAAGAGACTTCTCAAGCAAAGATAAATGTAAGCACATTTCAAAATGTCCCAAGTATCATCCAGTCTTTGCCTTTTACTACATCAACCATGAGCCAAGAAAAAAAAAATAGGAAAAAAGTAGTTTGTGCCTTGAGCAAACAGAGATGAATAACAGTGAAGATCCAAACATACCATCCCGATAGTCTCTTTTAAGGAAATAAAAGTAACACAGACTTCTGAGAAAATATAAATGCCATAGGGTGCTAAAAATATCAGTTATATAACATGAAGGGAGAAGAGGCAAGGGAGTTGTTCATAAAGAAAAATCTTCCCCAAACCCCACACAACAAGCCAACTCACACAATACTCAAGAGAACATTATTCTTTTGCTGCTCCTTCCCTGGATGGCCAAAAGTACAAATCCAGTAAATGTATGTTGATAGGTTTAAGTCTGGGAAAAACAACACCCTAACATTACAAGCCTTGGATATAGCCTGGCAAATACATGGCCAAACCAGAAAATTCTCCAATCATTACAAAAGAACTGCACAACCAACATGGTGAGTACATTAAATTCCCCTGAGTAGTATTTACTGGCACTACACCTTTTTAAAAAATTGCCTTACATTTTTAAAATGACAAATTGTTTAAGTAGTTTTAGAGAGGTTAGAAATTAGACACACACCTACCTTGATCTAGCACCCTACCTTAGAAGAACAACAGCTGCCAAAGATATCAGGTTCTCAATCCTGGAACCTGTAAATGTCACCTAAATGTGGAAAAAGAATCTTTGCAGATGTGATTAAGTTAATGGTCTTGACATGGGAAAATGATCCTGGATTATATGAATGGGCCCTAAATGCAATCACAAGTGTCCTTGTAGGAGAGACACAGAGGGACATTTGATATGGACAAAGAGGAGAAGCGATATGACCATGAAAGCAGGGATTGCACTGATGTGGCCACAAGCCACGGAACCCTTAGGGTTACCAGAAGCTCAAAGAGGCAAAGGAGTCTTCCCTAGAACCTGCACAGAGAGAGGTGTCTTCGCCCACACCTTGATTTTGGCCCAGTGATACTGATTTTGGGCTTCTGACCTCCAGAACTATCACAGAATAACTTTTTCAAGTTTGTAGTAACTTGTTGGAGCAGCCACAGGAAGCTAATACAGATGCCTTGGGTGTAGTAGAGAATGGGGAAATTTCTCATCATTCACTCTGCACTCAGCAGTTCTACACAATGCGCTCAGGGCCTTGGGTGTGTAACCTCATAAAAGAGGCAGAGCTTTAACTGCTTTAACTGAAGGCTGTTGAGTGCAGGCAGTCTCCTGAGTATCCTCACACCAGAGGAGATTCAAACTTCTGTGGAATCAGAACAGGCAAGCCCACTCAGTAGCACAGTTAGGCAGAGGGTAAGTGACTACATCCCTTTCGATGCAAATTACTGCAGCCAGTTCCAACTGGAAACATTGTGGTAGCACCTCAGTTTGTACATCTTACTGTAGGGAGAACTCAGAGGCCAGTGTGGAGTGATACGAAGGACGGCTCCTGGAGTAGGGTACTCTTTTCTCGGTCCAGCATTCATCAACAAAGTGACTTTGAGCAAGTTACCAACCTACTTCACAACAGTGTCCTAGGGCAGCTTTGCAATTAATTTGTAAATGCCCTTTGGCCCACAGAAAATCCATTCAGCCTGTGAGATTTGTATCTCCCAGAGCTACTGATTTGCATACCATGCAGCTGTGCCAAAGAGGCAAGCATCTGCCTGCAGTAAACGCAAGGGCAGAGTTCTCTTCTATACACACATTCCCTGGAAAATCCAAATTACAAAGAAAGGAAGAGGGAGACTATTACATTTGTTTCAGTGCCATTGACTGAATCCTATTTGACCCATTCTGATTATGTTTAGCAAACAGGTATATTGGCGAGCATTTATTTCCTCGGACCTGAGAGACTATGGGCAAAATGTGTTCAGATGCTTTTGGATCCTCAGGAAAAGGGCACTGTATAAATCCAGGGGACTGTTATGTGAGAGAGACGGAGACTTTATCTCCCAGTCTTAATAAAGAACTAAGCATAAGGCCTATCTGACTTCTAGTTCAGACACCAAATTGACCCCTCTGGGAGTTGGGGAAGTCTCAATCTCCTTCCTGCCTTATATAGCAGTGGTAATAAAGGAGCGTGAGCTGAGGATTAACTAAAGTTCACATACTGCCTTGAAGAGAAAAGTCTTGATTTAAGTGCTGAAAATTTATATTAGTGGGAGGGGAAAGACTAGAGAATGGCAAAAGGAATAGAAAGTTACACAAAGTTATAATGAAAAATATAAGTTGAAGCAGGTCTAAGGAAAAGATGAAAGATCAGACACAAAGTAAGGGGTAGGAAATGTGTTTTTTTTTTTTAGAGAAAAAAAACAGGCTTTTTCTCCGGCTGTGTTGGCTCCATCAGGGAATGCTCCTGTGGGTCCTAAAGGGAAGCATATCCATTAAACAGGAAAAGAACAGGATTCTAAGTGGAGAAAAGAAAAAAAGCAGCAAAAAATACCGGGAACAAGAGAAAGAAAACGGTTAAAAGGCAGTAAGGGGCATGATGAAACAATAGAGAATGAAACTCTTAAGAACTTGAACAGGATCTCTAAGAGTCCATTAGCCCCCATTCATTAAAATAGCAAGGATTGCTTCCCTGACTTCATGAAATCAGAGTTAGCCCAGCCTGTCACCTTCCTGATACAAAAATAACTTGACCAAATAAAATGGATGTGGTCTAGCCTCTTGGCATGTGGTAAAAAGAAATATTTTATTTATATTCAGATACTCTAACATAAAATATGCTGACCACCAAAACTGTATTTGTATACAGAAAAGCAATTTAACAGAACTTAGTTGAAAAGTTGAACATAATTATATTGGTTTGCAGGCTCTTATTATCAAGTAAATGGTTAGCTTTTTGTGGATCAGGTTGTTTGTTTTTTAATCTCATCACTTAAACTTTACCTAGATGTAGCTGACAATACAGCCTATAAAAGGTAAACATTTTAAAATTTACAGAAATTTTTAGGGGCAAAGATATTATACCTTACTTTGGTATTATATATAGGTAATTCCAAAACCCATCATGTGGTTTTGTAAAAGTCTTGGACAAAATCCATCAGATTTTGTGGTCACATCTCTCTTTGTGGTGCGAGGTAAAACAGGGGGTCGGAAAGTGACCAAATTGGGATTTAATTCACAGTCCGAAAGAAAGACAGAATTTCCCCAGCTCATGTGTGGGCAGATCTCAGATTACAAAGCCAATCTGCCATGCTCTATTTCTCTAGGAGTACACAGTCCTTTTACCCTGTTCCAAATGTGCAATTATGCCATACTGTCTATGCAGCATTTTAAGATTTAAAAATCTCATTTTTTTAGCATCATCATTCATTTGCTGAACAAAAGTATCAGATAGGATCCAGTTAAGGAATCAAAACCATACCAGTTATTTTAATAAAGAGAATTTAATTAATGCAAAGAAATTTTAATTAGGATTTACAAAACTGAAAACCTGGAGGTCTCCTGGAGGTGCTAAATGTAGAAAGCAACTACCTTCCCAAGGGCTGGAGAACAAGGGGAGATGTTGGGAATATTAAACTTGAAGCTACATTGTCAATATGGTAGCCACTAGCCACAAGTGGCATGGAACACTTGAAATGTGTTTAGCCCAAATTGTGATGTGCTGAAAGAGTAAAATACAAATGAGATTGCAAAGACTTAGTATGAAAAAGGAGGTAAAATATCTCAATAATTTTTAGATTGCTTGTATGTTGAAATGATATTTTTTGATACATTGGGTTAAACATATTTATTTCACCTATTTCTTTTTTACTTATAACAAATCATGACTTTCTTGTAATAGCATTAAAATATCTATAATGTCATTACTAGAAAGTTTAAAATTTCATATGTGACTTGCATGTTATTTCATTGGACAGGGATGGCCTACAGGCTCAGAGGAAGGCTCCCGTGGAGCTTGGACACAGTCTTTGGAGAGGGTGCTAGAGGCTGATGTTAGTGTATCTGAGAGTAAATGATAAGGCTGGCTCCAGCACTGTAAAAATCTGCAAATTAGAATCAATTGCTGCTGAATCAACTGTCCCTGCCAGGGTAAAGAGGTGTTGTTACAGTGGTTCTGATAGGGGAAATAGAGAAACAAGGACGAAGTCTTTTCCTTCCTTAGCCTTGCAGTTTTCCTCTATTGCCTCCAAGTGGTAGAACCAAACAGGAGTTCAACCCTAAGGGAGAAATGTGACTTGCAGGGTCCCAGCCCCAACTGCACAAAGCAAAATATAGAAAGGTGAGTCTGATGTTGAGAGGCAAATAGCTTAATAAAAGATGCAACAAATATTCATCAAGTGTCAGGCATGGTTTTAGATATTAGGGCTACAACCACAAACCAGACAAAGTCTCTGTCCTCATCCAGCTTCCATTCTACTGAGACACAGCAGACAACAAGCAAATACATAAACAAATAAGATGATATTTGTCTAGGCATTATGGAAAGAAAAAAGCCATGGCTTAGAAGGTAGCAAGATGAGAGTGGGGCATGCATAGCTCCTGGAGGGAGCTGCAAGAGGTCCCTGCAAGAGGCCCCTGGACACTTGTTGGTCTGCCAGAAATCCAAATTCTGCCACTAGTCACACCACCTGCATCTCATGGAGACACATTGCCACGATTACATGGTTGTACTAAAATGCAATGCACTAAAATACAATGCAAATATTAATGAAGATAATATTACTGCCCTGGTATGAAACGGAAAATTAATTTTATCACTGGATAAAGACATGAAAAAACTAGACTTCAAGGACATCCACCTGAGTATTCCGGCAGAAAATCATGAAATTTAGTGTTTTCATTGATTTGATAGGTTTATCCTTTAACCCAGATTCTAAGACGTATGAAAGAATGTCTTAGCTCTCCAAGGAAAAGAAGCCATTGAAATTTGGTTTTCTTTTGACTTGGCATTATACAAAAACAATGAGCCTAATAATTTCATATCAACTCAGTGCTACTCTCATCCAAGGACAGTGGTGGCCAAGCATCCTTGTATACAATCACTGGTTGCATACTTCCAGAGAGGATCTGTCTCCTAATGGAACAGCTAGCTCACTACTCTGATTAAACAAAGTTAGTTCCGCAGATTACGTTGTCAGTTCAAGACTTTGCAGACAGCCCTGTTTCATAAAGAGAAAATGAATATTATTTTTAAAAAAGAGAAACATTTTTACAACTTTGTAATTTTTAATAATCAGGACTATTGGCTTCAGAAGGCTATTGGGGCAAATAATGACTGTCCACCATAAAAATTACAAAGTTTTAAAATAATAATTATAAAAAAAGATGGGAACAAGATGAGGTCAAGCCCTGATTTAGATAATGAGGTCAGTAAACACCCCTCTCAGGAGATAATATTTGAACTAAGGTCTGAAGGGAAGTGGGGAGAAAAAAGTCTTCCAGGGCAGAAGGAATAAAACTTGCAAAGTCTCTAAAAACAGAATGACTTGGGATTGTAGTTGGAGCATAATTGTCAGGGGAAAGATGATGAGGGATGATTGGGACCAGATTATGTAGGGTCCCTGTAAGTCATGACAAGTAATGAGGATTTTAACTTAATTGCTATGGGAACCACTGTAGGATTTGAAGCAGGAGAGTGGTATGATTTGATTTACATTTGTAAAAGGTCATTCTGGCTGCTGTGTAGAGGAAGACTCTAGAGGGGCAAAAATATGAGGAAAACCAGGAAGCTAGTGCAATAGCCTAGGTAAAAGATGATGATGGCTGGGACTCTGATAGAAGCAGTGGAAATGGTAAGATAGGACTGTATTCAAGATATGAATTAGAAGTTGAGCCAACAGTTCCATTAGAGAATGGGCTGATTCATGTAATTCACTTGAGTAAATTTTTCAAATAGCTAACATACTTTGAACACCAAAATTATTTTTAAAAAATCTTGTTTTCATGGAAATCTTTCAAAATTGTACAAAACATTCCTTGATCTTCTTCTATAGAAAATTCCAACCAAATTTGCAAATTGTTGCTTTGACTCAGATCCTGTTCTCCATTTTTGTCTGCCATCTGACACATTCCCTGTCAATTTCTTGCGTTTCTCAACTCCAATTACTTTCACTCCATATGTTAAAGCTCTTCTTGTTTTGAGGCAAATTTTAATTAGGATGGAAAGACTATTTTTCCATATAAACGAATCCATACATTGGCTATGCCATTTAGGTAGAAGCTGCACCTGCCTGACTGAGGTCAGCATCTGCCACCCCAGCCTGTTCATCAAGCCTTCTCTTACCAAAGCCCTCAACTTGGTAAGGTGATAAAATTATCTTTACTTCTGAAAACCAAAAGTATCTTTGCTCTTGAGACACCAGCCATGTTTACCTGCTATACCCCACCAAGGTCAAAATCAATACAATCCACACTTACAAAAGCCAAATGACCATTTAGAAAATCTAATCTTCATATTGAGTCCCAATTTCTAGTCTTTGTCTAGTTTTACTATTCTCAGCTAATCCACAAAGATGCTGAGGTTTCATGGGGCCAATAAATGACCTTCCATTCTTCCTTTCCCAGTTTCTAGATGGAAGTCTGAATTAGAAATCAAATTATCATTTACTAATGGATCTAAACTAGAGCCTGTGGCTTGGATTTAAGGCCAATGGCTTTCCTAATATGTCCTCCTGAACTGAACTCAAACCACCATACTACAAACTCACCACCTGGAATGATGAAGGTGAAAGTGAAATTGGAGTGGGATGAAGAGCCTATAAAGAGTGAAGAAGTAAGACAGAAAATAATACTTGATACTTCATAAAGCTGGGTTCTGAAGAGGAACAGAGAAATGGAGCCGTAGCTAAAGGGGATGTCAGATCAATGGAAGATTACATTATGAGAAGGGAAGTAATGGGATATGTTTATATATTCATGGAAAATAATCAAGGGAGGTGGGAGAGATTAAGAATGTTGGAAAATGTATATATACATATGTATGTATGTGTATATATATATGTGTGTGTGTGTATATATATAATATCAAAAAAGGGGGTGTCCTTGACAGTCAGCAGAGAGAATTCAGAGCCCCAGTAGAGAGACTGGCCTCCATAGTAACGGGTGGGAATGTAACGGTGATGGGGGCACAGGAATTTAGGTTTCTAGATTTAGTTGTGGGCAGATGGAGTTTTCATTCTGTTTTCTATTTTCTGAATGAAAAATGAAGTGAAGTATTCAGCTAAGAATGAGAGGGTGGGAGGTGTGAAAATAGAGAAAGTTTGAAATTAAAATCTTGCTGGGTAGAAAAGCAGAGTTACAGAGGAAATGATTTCTTAGTATTTGTGGAAGGCCCATTCGAAGTTTGTAATAATTTAAAGTGAAACCAGTCAGCGCATCCACGTAACTTTCTCCAGCAGTATTTGGAAAGCCGGGGATAGCCAACGAGAAGCTACATGGACTCAACTAAACACGAGCTATTGTAGGCCAAGATGGAGAGAAATGGAGAGCAAATGGAGTTGAGGGCTTTTACAAGAGCAAGATTATGTTAATTTAGTTAGCAATAATCATTGAACCCCTGGTATATATCAGTAACTAGGCAAAAATACTCAGCTAAGCTATAGGGAGTTGTTAAGTACTGGCACTGTCTAGGGCTTCCATCAGAACTGGGTGTAGATTTTTTCCTTAACCCAGCCTTCCTTTTTTTTCTTTTTCATGCTTCTTGGAAACACACACACACACACACACACACACACACACACAATTGGGAATATATATTTAATACTTACCATGTATCAAGTACTATGCTAGGCACTGTTCAAAAACATAAACTCGCCGCTCCATATACCAATGCTGTGAAGAAATCATTATTATTAGTGCCATTTGCAGATAAGGAAGATGCGTAAAAAGATGTTAAGAAACTTATGCAGATAACCATATCACTTTTGGAACTACTAGCTTCACAGACCTTTGCTTCTACAGGTTAAAGTCTTCAGGATTTAGGGGAAAAAACCTGAAATATTTTTCATTAAAATAGTTAAAATTTCCCATTTTCACTTGAGTGTATAAACGACCATGCCATTATCTGCAGATCCTTTTGGAAGAAGTTAAGAACCTTAAACTCTGTTACAAAATTGAGTGGAATTTTTATTTCAAATTATCTAAGGTTACAAATTGAGCAGTCTTGCCTATACAAGTAATCCTTCCTAAACTCTCTTGTGGGTGATACATGCTGAAGAAAATATTTATGCTTTAGTTAACATTTTCTACTTAAGAGAAACAATCTGAATGTCTAAATTTAGGTCTGGAAAATAAACACAAATTTCCCTTCCGTAGTTCCTCTTCCTTCCTTCCTTGCTAATCAAACCAAGATAATGGATCTGCCCTAGAAATTGCCCAATGACTAACAGGTACTATTGTTTTTCATATGAGAAACCACACTTAAAGAGACACCCCTTCTTATTTGTGAAAAATATCGCAAAATTAAGGAGGATGAAGAGAGTCAAGCAAGGGTGAAGTTCACTCACTTTCTTGACAAGGAGGTCAAGAGTTTTCCCTTGTTCCCCTGTTATCTAGAAAAACACAGAATTCTTAAAGTTGAATCATGCAAAAGTTCCTTTGACTACTTATATTTTTCAAGACTATGCTATATTTGAATATGTCCAAGTATCACTATCTGGAAAGACACACACAGGTCAGTCAAATATTTAAAAAATGAACTGTACTTCGCTAACAGCAAAATTAATTGGTATGCATAGCACTGTAGCCAGGTTTGGTAATAGCTATCATTCACTGAGAATTCTCTATATTCTAAGCCGCAGGTTCTCAATCTTCATTACATATTAGAATCACTGAAGAAATTTTTGTTTTGTTTTGTTTAACTTTTTATTTTAAATTAATTTAGACTCAGAGTAGTAGAAAAAAAATAGCACCAAGTGTTCTCATATATCCTTCGCCTGCTTCCTATAACATTAACTCTTTACATGATCATGGTACAATGATCAGAGTCAGAAAATTAACATTGGTACAATACTATTAACTAGATTACTAGAATTATATTAGTTGCCTCACTAACATTTTTTTCTTTATTCAGTATTGTATTTATTGTTATTTCTTCTTAGTTTGTTCCAATCTTTGATACTTCCTCAGTCTTTCCTTATCTTTCATAACCTCAACCCTTTTGAAGGGTGCTGATCAAGTTATTTTGTAGAATTTCCCTCACTGTGGGTTTTTCTGATGTTTTCTCATATTCAGAATGAAGTGATGCATTTCTGTAAGAATACCACAGAAGTGATGGGTGCTTCTCAGTGTGTCAGATCAAGGGGTTTGTGATATTAACATACTATTCTTGCTGCTGTTAACTTTGATTGCTTGGTTCAGGTCACATTTACTGGGTTTCTCCATGGTAATATTACTATTTTTCCCTTTGTAGTTATACATATCTTAGGGATAACACTTTGCAACGCTGCAAATACTGTTTCTTGTCAAACTTGCACCCACTTATTTTAACATCCATCAATAGATCTTGTCTACAACAATTGTTACTGTGGTGTTTGTCTAATGGTGAGTCCTTCTACACTGTTTGGAATTCCACCTGAGGAGATTTTTTTAAATGCTCATATCTTGCCCCCACCAGAGAGCAATTAAATGAAAACTTACTAAGCATATTATCGCTTGTCCTCACAATAAGGCTAATAGGCTGATATTATTATAATATTATTGCCTGCATTTAAATATGAATAAATTGATACTCAGAATGACATAATAACTTATATTTTTTGTGCCACTAAGTAGCAAAGGCAAGACAGAAATTCTAAGCTGCCTGTCTCTAAAACTCACGCTCTTTTCACTGTCCCATCCTCTCTCCATCAAAGTTCAGCTCATTCTTCCAGATGTTAAAATCTGCCCTGTTTAAAGCCTACTCTCTCTCCCAACTTCAATCATCTGTAATTTTTGCCTAGATCATTCCAGGGTTAGACACATCTTTTTTCCGGAAACTTTTGACATCCACCTTCCTTAAGAGTTAGGAACAGCTGTCAGCTACATTATTTGTCTTCACCTGGAGAATAGATCATTGCTGAAAAATTTGTAGATGAAAGAGTATATCACACACACACACACACACATCAAATCATTTATGTGTTTAGGATAACAAACAATATTTTAATGAAATATAATCCAAATGCTCTCTGAGCGAGTTAAATTCATCAGGCATTGAAACATCAAAAACTATGCACGCAGTCAGTGGTTAAGAGCAAGGTTCTGAAGCCAAGCAGATCTGAGTTAGAGTTTAGCAAAGCACTCAAAGACATTGAACATGTCTTTTAACCTCTTTAAGGTTTAATTTCCTAATTTTTAAAATACACTTCTTGCGAAGAGTCAATGAACTCTTAGCACAGGGCACAAGCAATTAGCAAATATGAGCTTTTAAAAAAAAACCCACTATAACCAAACTGCTTCTTGACAAGAGACAAGTGCTTTTAAAGAAGATGCTGGGGGCAAACGTGAGAGAAGTAAGCTTAGAGAATTTGGATTTTTAAGAGACCAGATGTTGCGGGAGTGTACAGGAGTTTTGGAACTGCCAGAGGGGCACATCAGGCCTCTGATAGAGAAGGAGAAACGGAAATGGAGTGTGTGAACGGTCTTGATTGATTTCCCTTGTGGAGGCAACTATCAGTACAGAGCTGGATAGCTGCCAATCAGTTATGGCATCATCTGAATGTAAAGGTAAAGTTTTCCCAAGAACATCTTTCAGGAAGGATATTATATGTGTGCATCATGGAGATAAGAAATTTTGTCTATTTCAGTCATTTCTATACTGCAAAAACACTACCTAGCATATAGTAACTGTTCAATAAATATTAATAACTGTTGGATTAATGGATAAATGAATGAATGCATGATAGATTCAAAAGACCATATTAAGAAGCTTAGCTCCTTAATTAGGAAGGTATGCCCCATAGATTCAAAAGACCATATCAAGCTTAGCTCCTTAATAAGGAATGTATGCCCCATTGCTTACAGCGTTTTCTCTTGTGGAGAAGGGTAAGCAAATTAGGGAGCAGGGCTGATTTTCTCAAGTCTGTAGAAAAAAAGCCTGAGTGCACCTACCAGCTGCTATTCCTCTCTTCCTCTTCCTCATTTCAGAGTTTCCTCTAAACCTTTGTTGAACAAATAAGGAATGATGATTTTTTTTAAGGATGCCAAATTGTAAACTGGTAGGACATTTATAAATCTGTTAGGCCTTGGCTGTATGTCACTGAAAATTACATACATACTAGGGAAAGCAGTCATCACTTGCCCAGCTATGAAAATGTGAAATAAGATGCCTGTGGCAAAGACTAGAAGTTGCTTTTTTCACTTTCATGCTTAATGAGAGAACCTGAGGAATGTGCCTAGCTGAAGAATTGTATTTCCCAACCACATTTGTAAATCCAAGTAGCCACTGTGATGTATGAGACCTCCAGGGAAAGTCTTTTGCCCCTGGCTCTTACTATTATTATCCCTGCCTGGAATGAAGACATGATGGCTGGAGCTCCACGAGTCATCTTGTAATTTTGAGGATGCTGGAACAGAAAGATATTATATATAGGCCAGGTCTCTAATGATTTTCTGGAGCTGCCATACCAGCTCTGGAATTTCCAGCTCCAGGCTTGAATTGTGTGGAAGAAAAACAAGTTTCTATCTTGCCTATGAGATTATAGTCAGGTCAGTTTCCAGCATAATTTCAGTGTTGTACCCCCATTAGATGAAGTATGTGTACAGCTGAATCAGTAGAAGCTAAATACGTGTCCTTTGGAGGAAGAAGGCAATTAGAAGTGTTTTGTTGTTGTTGTTGTTGCTTTGGTTTTTTTTTTTTTTTTTTTTTTTTGAGATGGAGTCTTGCTCCCTCTCCAGGCTGCAGTGCAATGGCACGATCTCAGCTCACTGCAAGTTCCGCCTCCTGGGTTCAAGCGATTCTTCTGCCTCAGCCTCCCGAGTACCTGGGACTACAGGTGTGTGCCACCACGCCCAGCTAATGTTTGTATTTTTAGTAGAGAGACAGGGTTTCACCATGTTGGCCAGGATGGTCTTGATCTCTTGACCTTGTGATCTGCCCTCCTCAGCCTCCCAAAGTGCTGGGATTACAGGCATGAGCCACTGCACCCGGCCTGGAAGTTTTCATTGGCAGTGTTAGTAATTATTAAGAGGGCAGGAGAAAATACATAGCACAACTTAAGGAAACACTTCTTACGAGAGCACTATTACCTACTTCAGAGTTGAACAACAGACCTTGTACCTAAGAAAATATTTTTGTCAATAACTGGCACATTTTAGTATTGAAAAGAATCATGAATCACCCAGTTCAATTACCCATCTGTTGCTCAACTCTCCTCTAGAATATTTAGGTAAGAAGTCATCCAGTTATGTTTGGCTACATCAAGTGATAAGTAACTATACTTCCCATGCCTGCCCATTTTTATCTTTGAACAATTCTGAAAGTTAAATTGTTTTTTACCTTAAGCTAGAATATGTTTTCCTCTAGCTTCAGTCCACTCATTCTAGTCCTGATCTTTAGAGCCATTTCAGCACATTCAAGCCCTGTTCTAAGTGATAAGCCTTCAATTACCCGACTCCTGTTCAGACAGTTGCCCTTTCAGATCTTCATGTCACAATATCATTCTGAACATGTGGAAATCTACTTCTCCAAAATCCACAGAATATGTATGACTATACTTGCTCATTGCTTTCCTAGCTATTGCATTTTTTGAAAGGAGGTGGCCATGTCCTCTCCAATTACATAACAACTTCCATTTTGCTGAAAAATTATCTTTTCACTATCAAATACAAGGTAATTATTATTTCCAGTTGTTTTTAATAACTCTGGGAGATAAATTTTGAGACAAAGCAGGTAAGGAAGTTGTCAGACGTGTACTGTTAGGTGAATGAGCGTTCCATTGCGTATCCCCCAATTTTTAAAATTCCCCTTTTTTTCTATATGTTATACCTGTGCAACTTGTATGACCTAAATCAGAAATAAGTCATTTATTTCTTATATCAAGTTAAATGATATTTAATACATCTTCACAATAATAGTACATCTGTCCTTTCACCTTTCATTAATACTCCATGATCTCCAATAAATTATTTTCTTAGAATTTTGGAGTTCTAAGCCGGCATAAATGATATGACACAGAATATGACTGTGACTTTTTCCACTCAACAAAATCTGTCCCTACTGAATTGGAGCTGTTCTCCCATTACCATATTTCAAACATACCCTGCTTGCTAACCTTTGGTGACACCAACAAGATATTTACCATCTGTGTTATGATATCTAATTCACTTGGTTACCTGCTAAAATCAAATCTATTGAGCCCACAGGATGTAATAATAACCAAAATAAATGTAACCTAAAATAGTTATTTTTAAAACTAAAAAAAAAAAATGAAATTGAAGTTTAGCCAACTGGCAATTTAGCAAGGGCATTGTAAATTTAATCAGGAACTAATCTCTGGGTTTGACACCTAAGGGCAGACATCCTATAAGGAACTTCTGCCACTTTTCTCTGCTTCCACAACTAGTGTTATGTCAAAAAGGCAAAATGAAAATGGTCAGGAGTGGCATTTACCTCATACCAAGAGAGTAAAAGTCATTTTTCAAGCTAGATTTTTAAGAGTGTAAAGCCAGGTTCACAGTTTAAGAGAAACATAGTTTCTCATTCACAATCTGTCTTCCAGCCAACCTATTCTATTACCAATATCAGGAAGGTGCAGAGATAAAATATAGTTTAAACCTCAAATCCCTCAAACCAGGCTGTCAGGGAGGGGAAAGGTCAATGCTGCCATGCTGGATAAAAGAAAGCTGATGATGACCACTGTGGTGATAGCAGCTTTTCACTTGATAAGTAGGAATTGGAAGAATTGGGATGGGATCCGCAGAAAATGAGAGTTGGGTTATTTGAGGTTTGTGCTGTTGAAGTTAGAGACAGATGTGCCTAGAGAGGGTTAGCTAAGTAGTAAGTTAGGCAATGTATGTTCAAAGGGAGATAAAGCATCTACAAGCTCTAGGACTCACTTCTCCTGTGCTAATGCTGTAAGAGATTCTTTTCTTCTGATTCTGGAAATTTCATGCCCAAGCACAGGAGGGATAAGTGTCTTTGGTCTGTAAGTGTACTCATGTCCTCCACTGAGTTTCACTTAAGCATGTTTCTGTTTCATAAAATAAACGTAGAAAAATGTTCAGAAGGTTAGTGGGATATGATTTGGAGTTCTCATTCACATGGTATACAAAAATAATTGCTTGAATTACACAACTGTTGTATAGAAGATAACATTTTTATTATTAGCCTTATGGGCTAGTGTTGACATTTTACATGCATGAGTGAGGATAGGATTCTTCTGTCTTCAAGGATTCCACAGGATAGGAGAGAAGATAAGGCATGTATAAGGAGCTAATACATAATCAGTACAATGGTGTATGCTTTCAGAGAGAGATACAGATAAAGAGTCCCAGAGGTTCAGAGAAAGAAGAGATGATCTCTGAACTCAAGAATACCACAAGCAAGATGGCAGATGGTAAAGCAACAGGATTCAAATATAAGCATGTTGATTTAGTATCCTGAAACTTTACTGAAATCATTTAATAACTCTAGAAGCCTTTTTGTGGAGTCTTTAGTATTTTCTAAGTATAGAATCATATCATCAGCAAAGAGAGATACTTTAACTTCTTCTTTTCTTGTTTGGGTGCCTTTTATTTCTTTCTCTTGCCAGATGGCTCTGGCTAGAACTTCCAGTACTATGTTGAATAAGAGTGGTGAGAGTGGGCATCCTTGTCTTGTTCTAACTCCAGCTTTTTCCCATTCGGTATGATGTTGGCTATAGGTTTGTCATACATGGCTCTTATTATTTTTAAGTATGTTCTCAATGCAACGCAGCCATAAAAAGGAATGAAATAATGTCCTTCGTAGCAACATGGATGCAGCTGGGGGGCTGTTATTCTAAGTAAATTAATGCAGGAGCAGAAAACCAAATACCACACATTCCCACATATAAGTGGGACCTAAACATTAAGTACACATGGACATAAAGATGGGAACAACTGGAGACTTACTAGATGGCGGAGCATGGGAGTGAGGTGAGGGTTGAAATGCTACCTATCAGGTACTATGATCACCACGTAGGTGATGGGATCATTTGTATACCAAACCTCAGTGACACACAGTTTACCCGTGTAACAAATCCACACATGTACTCCCTGAGCCTAAAATACAAGTGAGAAAAACAATAGCCACAACAACAAATGTGAGCACGGTGAGTGCTGGCTGATCTCAGTCTTACAGCCCTGCCTCAGCCACATCATTTCACTGTGCATTAGTTTCTTCAACCACTAAATGAGAAGGGGAAAATGGCATTCTTGCCCAAAGTACTCATCATCAATAGACAGGTCCCAAGCCAAGCAAAAATAATGCATTGTTCATGGAAAGCTTCACAGTGCTCAGAATAGAGCAGAAGTAGCTTTGCTCTCCAAACTTTTACATGCTTCAGGATAGTCCCTACAAACTGTGACTGTGTCACCAAGCCAGAGGAGTAAAACCGGATGTTCACATGCAGCCAGTGTTAAAAGAAGGTTAATTTGTGTTAGCAAGCTGTCAAATAACCTGTCACACTTAATTATTTTTCTTCATACACAGACTCCCCCACCCCCTCAAAGTATTAAATAAGTAAATAAATAGAAAAATGTTTCTGGGATTACGTGATAGCTAATCTTTCAAGGCTACTTTGTGTCTAAATAAATAAGAAGAAAAACAAAAACATTGCTGTTCTAAAGGGCTTTTATTTTTCTTTTTAAAGACACTGCAAAGTACTAGCCATGATATAAATTCAAGGGCAAGTGCTTTGTTCATTATAAATTTGAATTAGCAAATTGTTCCTCTTCACCCAACATATTTGTAATGTACAGAGATAAAATTTGATAAATTCATAAAAACAATTAAATTATCACAACAAGAGGTGTTAATACAGTATAAGCACCAACAATGCATGAGACAACCCAAAATGCAGAGAAAGTAATACTCTATTGTAGTATATGAATTACATTGTTAAAATGGTTATTGATGTTATAGCTCACATTTCAAAGACTGCCTTTATATAATAGGTATATTGTCCAATCTGATAATGAGAAAATATGTTCTCAAGGGTAAACCTGCTCATATATTATTTCTATAAAATCACAGATATGGAAGAGTTACCCGAAATAATGGCACATCTGAAAATAAGAGGCAGGGAGAAGAATCTAAAGGAATAAAATTCTTTTAAATAATACTAAAATATATCACTTTACAATTTTTTTAAAAAGAAACTACTCTGCATCAGGTGCTTCAAAACAGAGTCAAAAAGGACGTGCGAGATTACATTATTTAGATTTCTATAGCACTGCACATTTTTCAAACATCACCTATGCATGAATTCTCAGCAGCATTTTTCTATGGTTACTTGATTATAAATTAGATAAATCCTCTCTCGCTCTCTCTCTCCTTTTCTCTCTTTTATTCTGATAAAGAAATTGAGAAGGAAATGAGTTGAGTAACTTGTCTCAGCTCATGTTGAAAAAAAGACAAGATTCAGAACATCTAATAAGAGAATTTTCAAATATGATAAAAGGGGTCATGTCTGGCCAACTTTAAAAAAAAAGAAAAAGAAAAATTCGTCCTTAATCATGGTTTAAACAACATGTTTTAGGTTATGTCAGTGGTAGGGGTCACTTCTAGTTTCTAGCCCAACCTGTAAAGAGCATGCAAGTCATCACTCCCATCTTCACAAGAAAAAAAAAGCTGAAAAGCTGAGCAAAATCAGAATCAACAACTCTTCTTACATCCTTCAGAAAATTGAGGTCACAGGACAAAGAACCATCCCCAAAACAGGAAAGACATAGAGAATCACAGCTTACCAGGAACAGAAACCTCAGCTAGCACCAGCACTGGTTAGGAATTCTTAAAGGGTAGTTGACTAATTGCTGAAGAGTAAACATGGACTAGCTTAAGAAAGAAAAACTTCTGCAGCCTTGGGGGTGCCCTCACACTTTCATGAGTTTTACCTTGAGTAGCCCCACAAAATTCTTAGTGAGATATCAATGAAAAAAAAAAAATCACCTTATCTTCCAGTAAGGGAGGGAGAAAAGTGACCATTTTGAAAATGCCCAGAGCATTTCAGCCTTCTTAACAAGGGCTCCCTTTACGGGAAAAAATTTTCCCAGACCCTAACTGACTTGGATTTTACCAGACCCTAATAGACCCAGAGGAAGAGAAATACCCAACTTTAAAGCCTTCCTGTCTCATTTGAGAAACAAAAAAAAACTAAACAAAACAAAACAAAACTAAGAAGCATTAGTGAAAGTGACAGCCCAGGGGCACAGGCCAACTAAAAGACTTAGATAAAATCAGAGGACTACAGAGTTCTTCTCCCACCACTACCACTCCACACACCTATCCTATAACCACATCAATAGGGCTCCTAAATAATAACAAGGGATTACAGTTAAAAAGCACTGCAAGTCTCAGACCCTATTTACAAATGAGCCTATAGGGATACGCAAAGACAACAGAGAAGAAAAAAAAAACAGGACATCAGAAGAAATTTTAGCCTCTGACATCTACAGCTACAGCAAATTATAAACACAGATGAACTATAAAATCTCACTCAAAAAGTTACCTCCATTCCTTTACCAATATATGAAGCTTACCTTTCAACAAAAAAATCATAAGTCATGCTGAAAGGCAAAAAACACAGTCTGAAGAGACAGAGCTGGACTTAGGTATGGCAGAGGTTCTGGAATGATTGGACCTGGAATTTAAGTACAAGTAATATGCTAATGACTCTAATGAAAAAAGGAGCAATATGCAAAAACAGTTGGGTAATGTAAGCAAAGACATGAAAACTCTAAGAATTAAAAAAAAAAATGCTAGAAGTAAAATTTGCTATGACAGAATTGAAAAACGCCTTTAATGGGCTCATCAGTAGAGTAGATACAGCCAAGGAAAGAATCAGTGAGCTTGAAGATATGTCAATAGAAATGCCTCAAACTGAAAAGCAGAGATTTATTTAAAACAGAAAAAAAAAAACTGGAAAAAAAGGAGCAGACTACCCAAGAAGTGTGGTGCAAATATGAAAGATGGAACATACAAATAATAAGAATTTCTGTAAAAGAAGAAAGAAAAAAAAACAGAAATAATATTTGCAGCATTAATGGCCAAGAATTTTCAATTGATGGGACTTGCTATGAGGATACAAGGGGAAATTAGGGAATGTAAAAAACTGTTTCAGCTACCAAGGAAAGTATCTCATGGAGAATTAGAATACCTTGTCTGTCTCATCACACAACATAACCTAGTAGTTGCTATTCCCATAGATCATTTTTCTACTATGAGTGGGTCTAGTTCTGTTTCCTGACTACTTTCTTCCTTCTTCTACCTCATGTCCTTTGTTTACATGACTTCTGCCACCTCATACCAGCTGTTTTTCTCTGGGTGTCTCTTAGCCTTCTGATCCATTTAGTGTCTCTGTCCCTCTCTCTATGTTCCTATTCTACTCCATAAGGAATAATATGACGGGGTTAATCACAGTCTAGCATAAACCATCCCTACTAGACAGAATTCATTCTTCAAGCCTCCTGATAGGTTGATAGATGATTGTATTTGGCTCTGGTGTCAATTCCCAATCTAATCATCTTTGATCTAAGAAAAGTCATGTAATAAAATGAATTAAGGACAAGATGCTTCCTACTTCATGTTTGGAAGGGACCATTGGCATGGTGGCTTCTTAGTATGTTATGAATTCATCGAAATTTCTAGGCATTTGGTAGCATGTTGCAAAAAGCAAACAAATTTCCAAAGAAAATGGTGACTTTGAGTCAATATATCCTTTTCTTCTTGAGCTCCATTTCTGTCTTATAGATACTCTCATTGAAATTATGTTGTGCATTCCCCACCAATAGTGTCAACTACTGAGAATGGATACCCCAATGGAGAATGATATCACCAATGTAGGGGC
Organism: Pongo abelii; assembly: GCF_028885655.2. Lineage (NCBI taxonomy): Eukaryota > Metazoa > Chordata > Mammalia > Primates > Hominidae > Pongo > Pongo abelii. Next base: position 64,523,197 of record NC_071999.2, read on the forward strand.
AGGGAGTGTGAAATGTAACACTGCTGGTGACAGTCCTGGGGTAAACTCTGAGAGTTAACAGAACCCAAGCCAGACTTCCCAGACCACCCGGTGCACTCTTGTGACAGACCAGGACTGACAGGTACAAAGAGAGTAGAAAGGTATTGATCTGACATCCCCAAAAGCAGCTGTACACTGTACATTCATTGTTCAAGCAGCTGTACAGCTGTACATTCTTGATAGTCCCATTCCTTGAGTTATTTCACTATGTCATCTGTCCCAAAATATTTTTAGCTATGCCTCTACTAAACATGTGGCTTGAAGAAGCAAAGATAAAAACATAGGCTGCAGCCTAGGGTTGTGTGTGTGTTTGTGTGTGTGTGTGTGTTTGCATATGTGCATGCACATATCACTCTGTGTGTGTAATTTTTCCCTCAAGAGCACAATGTTTGAAGAAATGTATTTTTCATCTACCTGATTTCAATTTAGGCTGTCAATTTTCTGAAGCAGATAAAAATCAATGTAGGAAGAAAGCATAGTATTCTATTAGTGCTTGCTTTTCACTTGAATTCAAGTTAAAGATGAATGTGCTTCCTCTCTCCTAGTTTTCAAGGGATCACATTAAACTAACTTCCCCTCTGTACACACATGACACACCGCAGTAAGGGAGAGGCATCAGGACAACATCATTCCTTTTAGTTCTTGACTGTGTTTGACCTTCCTGGACACCTTTCCTAGGGAAGAGGAAAGTGCTTTGCTCTACCTCCACATAGAGGGCTATGTGTGAATAAAGGCTATGAGATAGAAGATAAGAACCCTCTTGTCTTTAGACCTCTCTGGCCTCAGAATCAAAAGAAGAGGTCTCATGCATCACATCTTTTCTATTATCTTAGTCCGCTATGCATACCATTTCTCGGTAAGAAATAGAGTGAGAACTCCTGCTTCCTACTAGAAACGTGTATTTAAGAAAGACACACAAAATACGTAGCAACACGGTGTTCCCATTTTACCAATTTTCTCTGGTCTCACGTACATTGTAACCCAATTGCTACATTGCTGTAAAATATGCATTTCATCCTAACTTGTTTCTTTGGATAGATTTTCAGGGAACAAGAGGCAAACATTGTCCTCCATAACATCTTTGTCTTACCAAAAAAAAAAAAAAAAAAAAGGCTATCACTGTTGTCACTATTCAATTTGAAAAATAATATATGACAATTATTTATTCAGTCACCAAAATGCATTGAGTGCCTCAATATTCATAAATGTTCTTTACACATGTCTGTGGGAACTTAAAATGGGCACTTTTCTCATTTTAAAGATGAAGAAACAAAGTCACAGAGAAGTTAGATGATTTATCGAAACTAAGAAATGGAATATAATTGCAAAAATGAGACTTTTTTTGAGTTAGGCGTAGTGATTGACAGCCAAATCACTTCACTTACATTTCACACAACAGCTCCAAATGTTGCCATCCTTTAGGAAGCATGAGGTAGATAGATGGTAGTTAGATAGATAGATATTAATAGGAAGACAGATAATCATGTAGCATAATGCAAGTACTTGCTTTTACCTCAGTTACATAAAATTTGTTGTGGCTTTACACTCTGTTTTAATTAAAAAGATGTTGAAAGTCAACTTTATTTTTCACTAGAAAAAAAAATGCCAAAACACTCCCTAAATTAAAAAAGAAAATAGACCAGACTCACTTTGTTCCCTCTCTTAAGGGTCTCTTGTCCATGAATTAGCATTAATGAAGGGAGGAAGATGAGTGAACTCCCCATATCTGGAAAGTAAAGCAAGCCCCAGATATACCAAGGGCTTAGTGTACGTGCTGCATAATGGTATTTCTGAAGAGTAGTGAATTCTATATTCAAACAGAGGTCAGCAAATAAATCCACAGTGTCTGAGTGTTTGATTATTTTCTTTCTAAAGATGAGCTGCTCTGATGGTTGGAAGTTTTCATTTTCCAGCTCTAACACAGAGTAGTCACAGATGCAAACACGGACACTTTGCCTGCAGTCTCAATATAGATTAATTATCTGGCTGCCAGAAACCATGAGTGGGCTATGCTGTTTCCGTGATAAACCCCAACCCTCCCTCACGCAGAGACAAAAGAAACACACAGAGAGAGGCTACAGCCTCAAACCATAGTTATTTCACCTTGAATAGACTTTCCAAACGAAGCCCTTTCACTTTTCTTTCTATATCAAAACATTAAAAACCAAAAAGGAATTTCAAATCCTGTTTTTCTTCATTAGTGTATCGGAAACAGCTAATTAGAAAAGATTTCTTTTACTAAATGATTTAGTTCTTATGTCGGTTTTAACACTTGAAAGGTTACAGCTTCAGGAAAGGAGGAAAGAGCCTTAATTAAAGAATGAATTATTGAATATTCAGTTTTAATTGATGTTGCCCCATGTTATTATTTTGCCTGTTTATAGATGTTTCATGTGATTCTGTTATCAGAATAACTAAATAGAGAGACATTGACTACTGAGCCTAAAAAAGAGGAAGGCGTCTGCCTGATCACATTCAGCCATTTAAGTTCAAGAATCATCTGAAGCGTGGTTTCCATGACAACAAGTCACTAATTGCAAACATAAAATAAAGTAAAAAATCAACCTTCCTTGAATTTGGCAGCTACAAAGATGATGTCTAATTTTTTAAAAACAGTGAAATGGCACTTTTCCTTAGGGAATCCCTCGAGTCATTTTCCTGAATCCAAGAAGGTACTCCATTGTAGGGTTAATTCTAGTCTGGCAAAGGTGTCAGCTGCAAGCTGCCCAGATGTGCCAGGCTTTGATTACCAACACCTAGCTTTTGGTAAAGATAAGAAGAGATGGTTACAATGAGGAATGAGGGATTTTTGTATTTCTGAGCTACAGAACAGAAGAGAGCTGCTGAGGCAGATAAATTAACCAAAGAAATGTCTACCAAATTCTGGATTTGAACATCCTTTAGACAAGTGGGGGTGGGGGGGGGGGGAGAAAATTGAGGGGGAAAGGTGAGTTCAAACCTAAATTCGCCCACTTTCCATGGAGTTAGTCACCTGTGCTCACTCACTAGCAAAGGTTTCTGGTTTCTCTGCCTGGCAGATTTTTAAAAAACAAACAAAAAAGTGAACCCTTTGAGATTTGGAAACCTGTTCAACCGACACAATGGCACCATTCAAAATTCACCAATGTATGAACTGCAGCATATCATTTGTAAAAATTGCTTCAGCCTGAGTTACCTTTCACCAGCTCTCTAAGTCTACTCACTGGGTCACTAGGAGTGAGCAAGAACATTTTGATAAATTCTGTTTCCATGACGATGAATTAACCAGTGAAAAGGGGGAGGTGTTGAAAGATCTGTATTCTGTAGAATACTCTCAAATGTTTGCCTGTTTTCATTTTTAGCCATTTAGTTCTCATGGCTCTGTTCCACGACTCTTTAATTTGCCAGTAGCTGTTTTTCCTACACAGATTACAGGAGTAATTCATCAGAGAATGTTTCACTCAGTGGTCCCATCTAATGTAAGGAAACATAAAAATGAATTTTTCCAATTATGCCTTTTTTGTTTGTTTAGAAAGAATGTAGTAAGCTTTTTTCCTTTTCTTCTCTCACAATCTAGCTTTAGTGTTCTTATTCTCCCTTATTTATTGACCATCACCTTACACAGGCTACAACTGCAATTTGTAAGATGTTGGGATCTGCTTTTAAATACCAATAAATCCCTGAAAGGCAATGATTTTTGAATTTAGTGGACTGAAACCCCAAAGGGGGATGTAAAGAGAAAAGAGAACATTAAAACATGCAGGCCCAGTACATGTTACAATGAAGCAAAGTGTTCAGAAAAAAAATTAAGAAAGCAATAGAACCTTTCCCTTACTAAATTACTTTAAATTGGCTTATTTATATACAATGGGATCTGTTTATGTGATTTCAGCATTTATCTACTTCCTAAATTTAATGATAAAACTATGTCCTTGGGGAGCAAATAAAGAAAGTAATTCTGATGGTTTTGTTTTCCAAATGATGCAAATAGCAAGAACTCATCTATTTGCACCAGGAAAAAATGGATATGAAACTATTTTTCTGAGGTATAAAGTCAGAATAATTTGTCCATAAGACATGTGTTTGCAGTCTAGGTTTGGTATGTATCTCAACAAGTAATTCATTTTGTTCATTTTAAAAACTAAATCTAAATAATGAGATTTTCCCTTTTTTTCACCTAAAATAAAGCAAATAACCAGTTTTCAATTTCCAGTTGTTTGCTTTGCCATTGTGCAGCCACCTTTTAAGGGATACTTTCAATCCTTCCCAAATTTATTCATCCTTTGCTCAAAGCAAAAAGAATTTTTACTGGGAGATGTTCTGGATCATCAACAATTAAATTGATCAGATGTTATCCTACTCTAAGATTGAAAGTGCAAAGAACTGTGAGAATCCCAGGAAGTAAAGAAGGAAACATTTGTTATGCAAAGTTCTGCCAATCAGAACTACTTTTTAGGCAGGATACGGTGGCTCACGTCTCTAATCCTAGCACTTTGGAAGGCCGAGTCAGGTGGATTGTCTGAGCTCTGGAGTTCGAGGCCAGCCTGGGGAACATGGCGAAACCACGTCTCTACTTAAAAAAAAAAAAAAAGTACAAAAAAATTAGCCGTGCATGGTGGTGTGCGCCTGTAGTCCCAGCTATTCGTGAGGCTGAGGCACGAGAATCCCTTGAACCCGAGGGGCAGAAGTTGCAGTGAGCCTAGATAGTGCCACTGCACTCCAGCCTGAGCAACAGAGCGAGACTCTGTCTCAAAAAAAAAAAAAAAAAAAAAAAATCTAAACTACTTTTTAAAATTTTTAATAAATAGTAATGCAATAATATTTCTTTTTAGTTAAGAACAGATCTTCAGGGTCATATTTGCTCTAAGAGCTTAATTTCCCTACCAAGAACAGAAACAACTTTTACATTGAAAATAATATGGTAATTTTTCCCCTCCCTCTTCAACACACATGCACACAAAATGTTATTAATATTAGTGGATTTCAGAGAATGTACATGATTGAAAATCAAAGTAATTGTTTCAATGAATAAACCCTAGTTGTTTTGCAGCAGACATCTATAAACCGCTAGAAAAGAAAACTATGCCAATCTAGAATCAGTATATTGGTAGCTCTGAATTTGTTCATGTTGATTCAAAATAGTGAGGGCAACAGTATCAGTTAACTGTATACGGACAAGGGGAAGGCTAATGGTGTCTTTTGTTCACCTGATATATGTAGCTCCTTCTGCTTCTTAAGGGTAATGTGTATAGGTTGTGCTAATAGTGCCATGCTTCCCTTCCTAGACCCGAGGCCATAATGCAGGTAGCTGGCATTCGGTTCACACTGATGTTAATAGTGGAAGATTTATCTGCCAGCTGTTGTCCAGAAAATAGAGATGGCATGGGCCACCTCAAGAAGCAGCTACCTTCATACAAATGTGACCCACAGTTAGCACCAGGCAGTGCAGGAGTCAGCTCATTAATGCTAATGTCTCCAGTGAGAAATAGATAAACAGCAGCTCTCTCAGTCCTGTAGATTGAAATTGTCACAAAAATACTGTTGAGCTCAGGTGCTGATCATTAAAAATGAGTACAAATGAGAGGAATAATGGCTTGTTGATCCACCTGAGTCAAGTTTGACATCCTTATGATGCTATTTATAACTGTATAGATGTCTTTCAGCCCTCAGTGAGAGAGATTTTTGACAAAGAAAATAATGAAACTTCTTGCGTTTTTGGTTAAAACTGGTCAATAACGATACATCCTAAAAATTCCAATAATTTTAGTTCATTAAATGATATACTCAACAACTATTGCATATGCCACAGAATATCTATTACTTGAAATTCTTATTAACACTGATGTGACATTTTATAAATATTCAGGACAATGACAATTTGAAAGGCTTGTTACTTTACATATGTGCATGATACATGTTCAAATACATAGCATAAATCATAAACATGGTCACATTTAAACACCCCTGAAAAGAGATAGTGAATGTATATTCACATAACAATATAAACGCTAATAAGAAATGTATATTTATGGATCTAGGCCAGGCACGGTGGCTCACGCCTGTAATCCCAGCACTTTGGGAGGCCAAGGCGGGCAGATCACGAGGTCAGGAGATCGAGACCATCCTGGCTAACATGGTGAAACTCTGTCTCTACTAAAAATACAAAAAATTAGCCAGGTGCATTGGTGGGCGCCTGTAGTCACAGCTACTCGGGAGGCTGAGGCAGGAGAATGGCGTGAACCTGGGAGGTGGAGCTTGCAGTGAGCCGAGATAGAGCCACTGCAGTCTGGCCTGGGCGAAAGAGCGAGACTCCGTCTCAAAAAAAAAAAAAAAAAAAAAAAAAAAAAGTATATTTATGGATCAAAAGAACAGGTATCTTCTAATATGTGCAATCTGTTCCTAAAATGTATGTAACACTTTTTTAAATCATGTAGTATTCTAATTCACTGAGACATGATTGCTTGAATAAATTTTGCAATGGTCCTTTCAGTAAAGCCAGAAATACTTTTGTAATATAAAAAACTATCCTCTCTATATCTGTTTTCCACTTTATATTTTTATACGTACGATTTTTAAATATTGTGTTTAATGCAAAAAATTTTAACCTACGTACCTGTATTTGTTGTTGGAATGTTCCCCATTACTCTTCCCCCAGAGGTAATGCTGAGAGGTATAGCTTCAAGGGCTGTATGTTGGAGGCAAGAGATTTGAACAAAAATACTGGATCAAACATCCAGCTTTCCTACCCAGAATCTAATTCCACTGTCCACACATTTCTTCCTACTGCAAAAGAGCTTTATACCAACATCTAGTTTGATAAGCCAGGATCTCTGTCACAAGCAAAGGAAACGTCTGATACTTTACTGAAGGTGGTTAGATGAATAAAAGTAATAGTCCTCTACTGAATTTATGAGTCTAGGCTAACCCTCATCAGTAAATCACATAAAATCTTAACTGCATTGAGATCATTATTTTACAAAGCACTTTTAGTGAAGTAGATTGCTACCAATTCAGTGAGATATCTGACATAGTCATTCACTCAACAAACATTTATGAAATGTTTGCTATGGCTTTGTCCCAAAGAGTTGGCTGTGTGTATGCAGAAGCTATATCAAGGTAGAGATTACGAGAGAGAGGTATTGGGGAGGGAATGGTAAGGTTTACCAAAAACTTTCTGAAATGAGATCATTGGGAAAGGGCATTCCAGACAAAAGGAGCAGCTGGGCAAAGGCAGAGAAGTGAAAATCAGTCTGGTTGGTATAGAGAATCACAAGGAGTTAAGCGTTGCTTGAGTGTTCACTGTGAGACAAGTAGTGGGAACAAAGAGTAATGCAACAGTGGAGGCTGCACCAAGAAAGGCTAGGTAGCCATTGCTAACAACTTGGACATTATCCTGTCTTAATGATCTTTGGGGTGGTGATGGCAGTAGTTCTGATGACAAGATAGTGACAGTGACAATAAATATGCAGAGAAAAGATGAACTGAAGGAATCTTTAGGAATTAGTGTTATTAGAACTTGGTGATTGATTGGGCATGGAGAGGTAAGTAATTGCAAAATTCTACATGATGGACAAACTCTAGTTTAGGCAACTGGGTGGATGGTGGTGCCACCACCTAAGGAAATGAAGCCCATTTTGGGGAGCCTGTTGAAACAGCAGTGACTGTGGAACATTCCTTAGAGATGCTCACTTGGTAATTGAACAGTTAAGTTTTAAGCTAGAGCATAGCCTTAAAGACACAGACTTGAAATCCATTGGTAAATAATGGTATCTGAAACCATAAGGCTGAATAACATTGCTGAAAGAATATAGAAAGCGAGATGACTTGTGGATTGAGGACCAAACCCTGGGGCGATTACTTCAGACATTGCCAAAAAGAACAGAAGCCAAGAAAGGAAACAGAAGGAGTTCATCAGGCATAGGAGGAGAATCCGTAATGTTAATATTATGAAAGCCACAAAAGTTAAAAATGTAGCAGAGAGGTTCAGTAAGATAAAGATGGAAAAATGTACCTAATCTCCCTCTCCGTCTCCTTCTATCTGAATACTGTCTCAAATTCTGGGGCTCCAGCGATCCTCCCGCCTCAGCTTCCCAAAGTGCTGGGATTATAAGCATGAGCCACTGTACCTGGCCTCCTTAATTTCTAAGCAAGAGAAGGCTTATCCATTTATTTTGTTTATTCTCTGCTTAGTCCTCAAAGCACTACAAATTCTTTAGATAATACTTCCTGAATTCATTCTTCTCGATTAAGCTTGTAATAAATTTTATGCAAAAGTCAGTTAAATGTTATTCTTAGTAACAAGTATCAGAAGCACAGATTGTATCTATTGCCAGTTAAAGGTAGAAACTTTTGCTTTAATGTCAAGCTGAGAGTGCAACTGATATTTTGTGAGAATTGTGAAGCCTCACTCACCAATTGGTCCTAATAGAAAGGTATACCATTCTTCAATGCAAAAGAGAGAAGAGCAACAAGTTGTGAGGAGGAAAGAGAATGGGCTATAAAGATAGTATAGGCTCCTGAGTCAGGGGTTAGTGGAAATAGAGTGAAATGTTGACTTGCCGATTTGCAGGGGAGCAACCTATTAACTAGAGACATTACCAAAGACAATCTTAATTGAGTTCGATGCAAGTAGCACACCATCAAAGCTTTGTTGTTAGGCAGAGTCAGAGTCTACCAACAGCCCATTTCTCACCATCTGTGTGTCTAGGGCAAATATTTAACTGTCTTAAGTTCTACTGTCCTCATTTGTAAACATGAAATAACATTATTACCTATTCCACAAGCTTGTTTGTGAAGATTAAATGAGATAGCATATACAAAGCATTAGTCTAATACAGTGACTCTCAACAAGTGGGTATTTTTGCCTCCCATGAAGGCATCTGGCAATGTTTGGAGACATTTTTGGTTATCACAGCTTTGGTGGGAATGGGTAGAGGCCAGAGATGCTGCTAAATTTCCTACATATACATATAGCACCCCACAATAAAGAATGACCTAACCCAAAATGTCAGTGGTGCCAAGGATGAGAAACACTGGTGTAGTGGTCATACACACATTATAATAGCTGGCAGCATTTCCCAAGTAATCACATTTCTGTGCTTAGCACTTTCTCTTCTAACCCTCACCAAAATCCCATGAGGTTGGTTCTAGTAATATACCCAGGTTACAGACTCAGAAACACAAAAAAGAAGTAATGTACACAAGGTCACACAACCAGTAGCAGTAGAACCAGGATTCCATAAATGCTAACTATTACATTTCATGGAAAAGGAAAAACTTATTCAGGTGTCTTCAAATGTCCAACTCTTGCCACAAGAATGACAACTTTTCCACTTCTATTCAAACATCGACAAAACTCCTACAAAATTGGTAAGCTGTGTGTTTTGATTTCTGCACTTAGATTTTTGTTTTAAATGTGGATAAAATGAAGTAATGGCTAATAGAGGAGACAGTGTAGCATTTCTTAAGAGCATTTTAACAAGACAATTGCTAGATCTACTTTTAGAGAAATCTTTTTAGTGTTAAAAATCAGTAAAACCTTACTTCAATAACTGGCATTAGGTCTTCTCTAATGCCAAAGTCAATAGCTCCTCTTGTAACATTGTTGTGGTTTAAGTACTGCTTCAGGCCTATGCTAAACTTGCACATGGGATCAAAGAGATAGAAGTCACCTGACTATATCAATTTCACTTTACAGTCTGAAATTCTAAGGATCTGTACATTTATCCAATTGTCAGTGATGTGTCATTGATTGTTTTTTAACAATCTTTTGTATTGATGTGTTTTGCAAGGTGTTTTTCTCCTCTTTAAATCTTCCTTCAGGGAAGCTGAAACAAGCTGGTGAGCATGCATGTTCGTGAACCTTAAAAAAAAATCCTAGGAAGGCAACAAAGGCTGAAATGTGAGCACACATGTAAGTCTTCTAAAAACTTTAATGTTTATGGAAATTCAGCATTCTTAATTTCCAAAATTATTGAGTGAAGACAGGATAGCATAAAAAGGAAAGCAATATGGTATAGTACCTAGAAGTGTAAGATTTACTGTCAGATCAGTCTACGAATCCAGGCTGTATCATTTACTATATGATCTTGACAAAGTGACTTGATCACCCTGAGTCTCAGTTACCTTTCCTATAAAAGATGGAAAATCAGACTGATCACAGAGGGGTATCCAAAGGTAAATTTTTAAAATACATTTTACACTACCATATGCTGAGCACTGTTCTAGACGGTAAGGATGTGATCATGAACTACTCTCATACAGCTTGTAATAACAAGATTGAAATTAAATATAATCTCAGATTGTAATAATGATTCCAAAGAAAAGAATTCTAGGTAAGCTAATCATGATCAGACAAGAGTAGGGGCTGGTAAGTCCTCTTAGGAGGTATCATTTGAGTCAAGACATGAAGAATATGGGATGGTGATCCATGTGAATATTTGAGGAAGGGCATTTCAAGCAGAGGGAAGAACAAATGAGAGACCTCCTGGCAGGAATATTCTGCTGAATTTGAGAAGAAGCAAGGAAATCAGTAACACTATTATTCACTGACTTACGAGTTGAATTTAAAAGTTAGCCTAGATGGATCGCTTGAGATCAGGAATTCGAGACCAGCCTGGGCAACATAGTGAAACCCCGTTTCTACTAAAAATACAAAAATTAGCCAGGCGTGGTGGCGGGCACCTGTAGTGCCAACCACTGGGGACGTTGAGGTGGCAGAATTGCTTGAACCGGGGAGGCGGAGGTTGCAGTGAACCAAGATCATGCCACTGCACTCCAGCATAGGCAGCAGAGCAAGACTCTGTCGCAAAACATAAATAAATAAATAAATAAAAGGTAGCCCAGGTAACTCATAGAGAAATTTTATGCTACAGTAGGATTTTGGATTTTATTCTAACTGTGATGGGAAGCCATTGCACACTTTTGAGTAGGGGAGTATCATGATCCAGTTGTGTTTTGAAATGATCACTTTGGCTCCTATGTGGGGAGCAGACCCTAGGGAATCAGGAGTGGATACAGGATGACCAGGTAAAGGCAGTCCCAATAGGGCAGGCAAGTGATGATGGTGGCTTAAAAGGGGAAGACAACACTTGGAAGTAGCTAAAAGTGGTTGGATTCATGATGAATTTAAAGTAGATTCAATGCAACTTCTGATAGATTGTGAGTTGTGACAAATAAGAATGATTCTAAAGTTTTGGGCCTAAGTAACTGGGTAAATGGCAGTGCCATTTACTGAAATGGGGAAGACTAAATCAGGAATAAGTAAAAAGAAAAGGAACTATGAAGAGTTTAGTTAGAGATATGAATTAGATATTCACATGTAAATTTTGAGTCGACTATTGAATATGATATGTATTCAAGAAAGAGGTCAAAAATGGATCTTAATTGTGCATTATCTGAGAATAAAACATATTTAGTTTATGAGGACTGAGTGAGATCCCTATAGGAATATGTTAAAATTGAAGAGAAAAGAGGGCCAGGATCTGAGCTCTAGGGTTCTCCAATATTTAGAGGTCAAGGAGATGAGGACAATGCAGGAAAACCATGGGAATGGTGGTGTCCTAGAGCCAAGTGAATAAAGTGCATCGAGAGAAAGAACAACCTACTGTCATATGTTCAGTGGGGCTGAGTGAGATGAGGGCAGAGTGGACCACTGACACTTGGCAACATAAAAGCCAATAGCAACCCTGAGAGGAAAAGATTCAGTGGAGTCGTGGGTACGAATGCCTTATTCACTGGAGTGAGTTCAAATGAGAATGGCAGGGGTGAAAATAGGAAAGAAAAAGGTCATTAACATATTTTTGGGAGAATTAAATAAGAAAACATATGCATTTAACTCAACACTTGGCCATTATAAAGTACTACTAAATAGTTGCCATCATTATTTTTTATCATTTTTATGGAGTTATCCCCTATCATTCAAATACTATACACTATATTAAAATTTGGCATCGCCAAAACAAAAGGAATAATTATATATGTGTGCATATGCATAGAAACATATACCATTTATTGAATACCTTTACCAAAAGAAAATTCATGTTTAATTATTTTGTTTTATCCTCACAACATTCTGTGGAGAAACAATATAGCCAAATGAGTTTTTCTCAGTTTTACAATGGATGAGGCTTAGACTCACAACTTATGCCTTGCCCAAATCACATATAAAGCCAGAAATGAAACCAAGCTCTAATGACACTGATAAGGATTGGCTGTGTCTCCACCCAAATCTCATCTTAAATTGTAGTTCCCATAATCCCCACGTGTCATTGGAGCAACCCAGTGGGAGGTAATTGAATCATGGGGGCAGTTTCCCTTATCCCATTCTTGTGATAGTGAGTTAGTTCTCATGAGATCTGATGGTTTTATAAGGGGCTTTCCCCGCTTTTGCTTGGCACTTCTCCTTGCTGCTGCCATGTGAAGAAGAATGTGTTTGCTTCTGCCATGATTGTAAGTTTCCTGTGGCCTCCCCAGCCATGCTGAACTGTGAGTCAATTAAGCCTCTTTCCTTTATAAATTACCCAGTCTCTGATATGTCTTTATTATCAGCGTGAGAATGAGCTAATACAGCCACCTACCTCTTTTGTCTTCTCAGCAATGAAGACGAGAAGTTCAATTATACCACCAAAGAGAAAAATCAAACAAGATCAATGAGAAGTAGACAATGTAAATATCTGACTTGAAGAATTAACACCCCAAAAACATTTTAATTCATAAATTATTTACACATGCACTGTTAGCCATCTTGTACAATTTGTTCTTTGTCGATATGGTCAAATTCCCTCCTCAAGTGAGAAAATGTTCTGACTTAAAAACAGATTGAAATGTTTTCTTCATAGGAAATATGTAAAATAAAATAGAAAAAGGCAAAACAGTTCCTTGGGCATATATTTAACCAATCAATCAATGGCAACTACCTATGCCAAGTACTGTGTTAGGTAGTGTAGATAAAAGAGCAAACTCTCTTGGCACCTATAGTCTAGTGAGAGACAGATACTGATCAAATATGAAGTATTAATTTATTAATTTATAAATACATGGAGGAAAGCAACAGAGTGCCATGGAAGAGAAAAACAGAGATAAGCTAAGCATAGTGGAGTGTGCCTGTAGTCCCAGGAGTGTGCCTGTAGTCTCAGCTATTTGGGAGGCTGAGGCAGGAGGATCACTTGAGCCCAGGAGTTTGAAGCTGTAGTGTGCCATGACTGTGCCTATGAATAGCCACTGTACTCCAGCCTAAGTAATTATAGCAAGATCCCATCTCTAAAAAAGTTTTAAGAAAAAACAGGAACAACATGATCCAGTGTCACTGTGGCTGATATGTGTAAAAGAGATATGAAAATATCTGGATCTTTCCACAAACCACATATCGTCCATTCCAGAAGTCTGAAAGAGACTCCCAAAGAAAGACTCTCAAAAAAGGGATAAATTCAGTAAGGCCCTTTAATAACAGTTATGAAAGAAGAATGGGGTTGAATTACTTTTTGTTTTTTCTTTCTTTTTTTTTTTTTCAGGATCGAGGCTGAGAATTTCTTTTAAGGATTCCATCTTTCTTGTTTCCAGATTAGTAAAAACAAGGAACAATGTGTTTCCTCTTCATTTCCTTGTAAGAGAGTACTGAAGCCAAAGTGAAATATTAAAATAAGCACGAAACAATTCAAAAATGCTTCCAAGATATGTTAGCTGCTTCCACAATCCATATGAATTCCTGCTTAATTCCTTCACAGAACCAATTTCCTATGTGCAAGAGACTAGAGCTCTTTGGAATTGTAATCAATCCAAGTCCTTGGTACCTTCTGAGTTGCAAACCATTCCCCATCAATGAGAGAATGTCCGGGATGCATTGTGTGACAATCTTCAAATTAGCTACTTCATACTGCATCTTTGTTAGATGCTAAACTAAACCTTCTTGTTTACTCAGTCCTCCAACCCCAAAATTGCTTGCTACTTGTTTCTACCAACCCATGCCCCACTGTTCCCCACTTTCCCAAATCTTTCATCTGCGTTCTCTGGAACCCCAATCTGATTAATCCTTACATATTAAGTCTCTCAGAACAATTCATCTTCTGCCTTAGTTAGAAATCAGAAGTTCTAACAGGAGGTCTGTGAACTGTTTCAAGGACTTAGTGAAATACTTTAAAAGATTTATTGTTTTCTTTTTGTTATTTTTAAATACATATTTCTAAACTAAAAATTGTTACTATATTACAAGAATAATGCCTCACATCGTGTGGCTGGCAAGATGGCGGAATAGGAACAGCTCCTGTCTGTAGCTCCCAGAAAGATCAACGCAGAAGGCAAGTGATTTCTGCATTTCCAACTGAGGTACCCAGTTCATCTCACTGGGACTAGTTAGATAGTGGGTGCAGCCCACCGAGGATGAGCAGAAGCAGGGTGGGGCATCACCTCACCTGGGAAGCACAAGGGGTTGTGGAACTCCCTTCCCTAGCTAAGGGAAGCCATGAGGGACTGTGCCATGAGGGACGGTGCTATCTAGCCCAGATACTAGGCTTTTCCCACAGTCTCCAAAACCTACAGACCAGAAGAGTCCCTCAGGGACCTACACCACCAGGGCCCTGGGTTTAAACCATGAAACTGCACAGCCATTTGGGCAGACACCGAGCAAACTGCAGGAGGTTTTTTTTTTTTTGTACCCCAGTGGCACCTGGAACACCAGCAAGACAGAACCGATCACTCCCCTGGAAAGGGGGCTGAAGCCAGGGAGCCAAGGGATCTTGCTCAGTGGATCCCACCCCCACGAAGCCCAGCAAGTGAAGATCAACTGGCTTGAAATTCTTGATGCCAGCACAGAAGTCTGAAGTCAACCTGAGATGCTCAAGCTTGGTGGGGAGAGGGGCGTCTGCCATTACTGAGCCTTGAGTAGGCAGTTTTCCCCTCACAGTGTAAGCAAAGCTGCTGGGAAGTTCGAACTGGGTGGAACCCACTGCAGCTTAGCAAAGCCACTGTAGCCAGACTGCCTCTCTAAATTCCTCCTCTCTGGGCATGGCATCTCTGAAAGAAAGGCAGCAGCCCCAGTCAGCGGTTTATGGATAAAACGCCCATTTCTCTGGGACAGAGCACCTGGGTGAAGGGGCAACGGTCGGCGCAACTTCAGCAGACTTAAACGTTCCTGCAAGCCGGCTCTGAAGAGAGCAGTGGATCTCCCAGCACAGTGCTTGAGCTCTGCTAAGGGACAGACTGCCTCCTCAAGTGGGTCCCTGACCCCCATGGCTCCTGACTGTGAGACACCTCCCAGCAGGGGTCTACAGATACCTCATACAGGAGAGATCTGGCCGGCATCAGGCAGGTGCCCCTCTGGGACGGAGCTTCCAGAGGAAGGAGCAGGTGGCAATCTTTGCTGTTCTGCAGCCTCCACTTGTGATACCCAGGCAAACAGGATCTGGAGTGGACCTCCAGCAAACTCCAGCACACCTGCAGAAAAGGGGACTGACTGTTAGAAGGAAAATTAACAAACAGAAAGCAATAACATCAACATCAACAAAAAGGATGCCCATGAAAAAACCCCATCCAAAGATCACCAGCATCAAAGATCAAAGGTAGATAAATCCACGAAGATGAGGAAAAACTAGTTCAAAAAGGCTGAAAATTACAAAAACCAGAATGCCTCTTCTCTTTCAAAGGATCACAACTTGCCAGCAAGGAATGAAAACTGGATGGAGAATGAGTTTGATGAATTGACAGAAGTAGGCTTCAGAAGGTGGGTAATAACAAACTGCTCAGAGCTAAAGGAGCATGTTCTAACCCAATGCAAGGAAGCTGAGAACTTTGATAAAAGGTTACAGGAACTGCTAACTAGAATAACCAGTTTAGAGAAGAACATAAGTGACCTGATGGAGCTGAAAAACACAGTGCAAGAACTTCGTGAAGCATACACAAATATCAATAGCCAAAATGATCAAGCAGAAGAAAGGGTATCAGAGATTGAAGATCAACTTAATGAAATAAAGCATGAAGACAAGATTAAAGAAAAAAGAATGAAAAGGAATGAACAAAGCCTTCAAGAAATATGGAACTATGTGAAAAGACCAAACCTACATTTGATTGGTGTACCTGAAAGTGACAGGGAGAATGGAACTAAGTTGGAAAACACCCTTCAGGATATTATCCAATAGAACTTCCCCAACCTAGCAAGACAGGCCAACATTCAAATTCAGGAAATACAGAGAACACCACAAATATACTCCTCAAGAAAAGCAACCCCAACACACATAATCATCAGATTCACCAAGGTTGAAATGAAGGAAAAAATGTTAAGGGCAGTCAGAGAGAAAGGTCAGGTTACCCAAAAAGCGAAGCCCATCAGACTAACCATGGATCACTCTGTAGAAACTCTACAAGGCAGAAGAGAGTGGGGGCCAATATTCAACATTCTTAAAGAATTTTCAACCCAGAATTTCATATCCAGCCAACCTAAGCTTCATAAGCAAAGGATAAATAAAATCCTTTACAGATAAGCAGATGATGAGGGATTTTGTCAACAGGCCTGTCTTACAAGAGCTCCTGAAGGAAGCACTAAATATGGAAAGGAAAAACCGGTACCAGCCACTGCAAAAACATATCAAATTACAAAGACCATCAACACTATGAAGAAACTGCATCGACTAACGGGCAAAATTACCAGCTAGCATCATGAGGACAGGATCAAATTCACACATAACAATATTAACCTTAAATGCAAATTGGCTAAATGCTCCAATTAAAAGACACAGTCTGGCAAATTGGATAAAGAGTCAAGACACATAGGTGTGCTGTATTCAGGAGACCCATCTCATGTACAAAGACACACATAGGCTCAAAATAAAGGGATGGAAGAAGATCTACCAAGCAAATGGAAAGCAAAAGAAAAGCAGGGGTTGCAATCCTAGTTTCTGATAAAACAGACTTTAAACCAACAAAGACCAAAAAAAGACAAAGAAGGGCATTACATAATGGTAAAGGGATCAATGCAAGAAGAAGAGCTAACTATCCTAAATATATATGTACCCAATACAGGAGCACCTAGATTCATAAAGCAAGTTCTTAGAGACCTACAAAGAGACTTAGACTCCCACATAATAATAGTGGGAGACTTTAACACCCCACTGTCAATATTGGACAGATCAATGAGACAGAAAATTAACAAGGATATTCAGGACTTGAACTCAGCTCTGCACCAAGCGGAACTAATATACATCTACAGAACTCTCCACCCAGTGTCAACAGAATATACGTTCTTCTCAGTGCCACATCACACTTATTATAAAATTGACCGATTAATTGGAAGTAAAACACTCCTCAGCAAATGCAAAAAAACAGAAATCATAATAGTCTCTCACTGCAATCAAATTAGAACTCAGGATTAAGAAACTCACTCAAAACCTCACAACTACATGGAAACTGAACAACCTGCTCCTGAATGACTGCTGGGTAAATAATGAAATTAAGGCAGAAATAAATAAGCTATTTGAAACCAATAAGAACAAAGACACAATGTACCAGAATGTCTGGGCCACAGCTAAAGCAGTGTTTATAGGGAAATTTATAGCACTAAATGCCCACAAGAGAAAGCAGGAAAGATCTAAAATTGACACCTTAACATCACAATTAAAAGAACTAGAGAAACAAGAGCAAACAAATTCAAAAGCTAGCAGAAGACAAGAAATAACTAAGATCAGAGCAGAACTGAGGGAGATAGAGACACAAACAAAACTTTCAAAAAAAAATCAATGAATCCAGCAGCTGGTTTTTTTTAAAAGATTAACAAAATAGGTGGACCACTAGCTAGATTAATAAAGAAGAAAAGAGAGAAGAATCAAATAGACACAATAAAAAATGATAAAGGGGAAATAACCACTGATCCCAGAGAGATGCAAACTATTATCAGACAATACTAAAAACACCTCTACACAAATAAACTAGAACATCTAGAAGAAATTGGTAAACTCCTGGACACATACACTCTCCCAAGACTAAACCAGGAAGAAGTCAAATCCCTGAATAGACCAATAACAAGTTCTGAAATTGAGGTAGTAATTAATAGCCTACCAACCAAAAAAAACCCAGGACCAGACAGATTCACAGCCGAATTCTACCAGAGGTACAAAGAGGAGCTGGTACCATTCCTTCTGAAACTCTTCCAAACAACAGAAAAAGAGGGACTCCCCCCTAACTCATTTTATGAAGTCAGCATCATCCTGATACCAAAACCTGGCAGAGAAACAACAAAAATAAAATTTCAGGCCCATATCCCTGATGAACACTGACGCAAAAATCTTCAATAAAATACTGGCAAACTGAATCCAGCAGCACATCAAAAAACGATCAAGTCGCCTTCATCCCTGGGATACAGGGCTGGTTGAACATACACAAATCAATAAACATAATCCATCACATAAACAGAACCAATGACAAAAACCACATGATTATCTCAATCGATGCAGAAAAGGCCTTTGATAAAATTCAACACTCTTCATGCTAAAAGCACTCAATAAACTAGGTATTGATGGAAAGTATCTCAAAATAATAAGAACTACTTACGACAAACCCACAGCCAATATCATACTGAGTGAGCAAAAGCTGGAAGCATTCCCTTTGAAAACCGGCACAACACAAGGATGCCCTCTCTCACCACTCCTATTCAACATAGTATTGGAAGTTCTGGCCAGGGCAATCAGGCAAGAGAAAGAAATAAAGGTATTCAAATAGGAAGAGAGGAAGTCAAATTGTTGCTGTGTGCAGATGACATGATTGTATATTTAGAAAACCCCATCATCTCAGCCCAAAAACTCCTTAAGCTGATAAGCAACTTCAGCAAAGTCTCAGGATGCAAATCAATGTGCAAAAATCTCAAGCATTTCTATACACCAGTAATAGACAAACAGAGAGCCAAATCATGAGTGAACTCCCATTCACAACTGCTACAAACAGAATAAGTTTGTAAGGAATAAGTTTGTAAAGAATAAGTTTGTAAAGAATAAGTTTGTAAGGAATCCAACTTACAAGGGATGTGAAGGACCTCTTCAAGGAGAACTACAAACCACTGGTCCAGGAAATAAGAGAGGACACAAACAAATGGAAAAATATTCCATGCTCACGGATAGGAAGAATCAATATCATGAAAATGGCCATACTGCCCAAAGTAATTTATAGATTCAATGCTATTCCCATCAAGCTACCACTGACTTTCTTCACAGAATTAGAAAAAACTACTTTAAATTTCATATGCAACCAAAAAAGAGCCCAGATAGCCAAGACAATCCTAAGCAAAAAGAAAAAAGCTGGAGGCATCATGCTACCTGACTTCAAACTATACTACAAGGCTACAGTAATCAAAACAGCATGGTTCTGGTACCAAAACAGATATATAGACCAATGGAACAGAACGGAGGCCTCAGAAATAACACCACACATCTATAACCATCTGATCTTTGACAGACCTGACAGAAACAAGCAATGGGGAAAGGATTCCCTATTTAATAAATGGTGTTGGCAAAACTGGCTAGCCATATGCAGAAAACTGAAACTGGACCCTTTCCTTATACCTTACACAAAAATTAACTCAAGATATATTAAAGACTTAAACATAAGACCTAAAACCATAAAACCCCTAGAAGAAACCCAGGCAATACTATTCAGGACATAGGTATGAGCAAAGACTTCATGACTAAAACACCAAAAGCAATGGTAACAAAAGCCAAAATTGACAAATGGGATCTAACTAAACTAAAGAGCTTCTGCACCGCAAAAGAAGCTATCATCAGAGTGAGCAGGCAGCCTACAGAATGGGAGAAAATTTTGGCAATGTATTCATCTGACAAAGGGCTGATATCCAGAATCTACAAGGAACTCAAGCGAATTTACAAAAAAAAAAAAAAAAGCCCATCAAAATGGGCGAAGGATATGAACACTTCACAAAAGAAGGCATTTATGTGGCCAACAAACATATTTAAAAAAGCTCATCATCACTAGTCATTACAGAAATGCTAATCAAAACTACAATGAGATAGCATCTCATGCCAGTTAGAATGGCGATCATTAAAAAGTCAGGAAACAACAGATGCTGGAGAGGATGTGGAGAAATAGGAATGCTTTCACACTCTTGTTGGGAGTGTAAATTAGTTCAACCATTGTGGAAGACAGTGTGGTGATTCCTCAAGGATCTAGAACCAGAAATACCATTTGACCCAGCAATCCCATTACTGGGTATATACCCAAAGGATTATAAATCATTCTACTATAAAGACACATGTACACATAGGTTTATTGCAGCACTATTCACAATAGCAAAAACTTGGAACCAGCCCAAATGCCCATCAATGATAGACTGGATAAAGGAAATGTGGCACATATACACCATGGAATACTATGCAGCCATAAAAAAAATGAGTTCATGTCCTTTGCAGGGACGTGGATGAAGCTGGAAACCATCATTCTCAGTAAACTAACCCAGGAACAGAAAACCAAACACCACATGTTCTCGCTCATAAGTGGGAATTGAACAATGAGAACACAGGAACACAGGAAGGGGAACATCACACACCGGGGCCTGTCGAGGGCTGGGGGGCTAGGGGAGGGATAGCATTAGGAAAAATACCTAATGTAGATGAGGGGTTGATGGGTGCAGCAAACCACCATGGCACATGTCTACCTATGTAACAAACCTGCATGTCTGCACATGTATTCCAGAACTTAAAGTATAATTTTAAACAAACAAACAAAAAAAAGAATACTGCCTCACATCAAATGGTCTATGTTATTTAGTATATATCATCAAGTAACATGCAGTCATCATCAAAACCATATTACAATGTCTAGAAGAGTTTCCCATTGACAAAATAAATAAAATGTTTCTGCTTTATGATTAAATAAATCCATCATTGTTTATGCATGATTAAGTTGCAAAAAGTTTCAGGGATTATAAAGTTTTAAAGATGCTTATATATCCTTTGGTTTTGCTTTTATTTTTGAAATTGGATACAAAAGCCACAATCTTTGCTGTGTTGGAAGATGTATAGGAATAGAAACATGAAACCAACAAACATAAAGGTTTACCTTGAATTGGTAGACTTTTTTAAAAATAAGAACACTTGAATTAGAAATATTGAAACCTTACCAAAAGTTTGCCAAACCAGGAATCAAGACCTATTGTGTCGCTCATCCTTGACCCCACATCTACTCACTTTCCAACTCCTATGTATCAAACCCCCTAAATACCTCTCAAATTTATCCACTTGTCTCCATACCCACAGCCATCAATCACTCTCATCAAAGTCAATGCCATCTATTAACTGGTTCTTAAAATTGCTACATTCTTTTCTGTGCCTCTGGTTTCACTCCTTCCTATCCTAAATATATTCAGGCAGGGTGATTCTTGTATTGGAGACAAAGAGAGAGCACAGATACCAAGGTGTTTTTGAAACAGGTGGCCCTCCCTATCTGCAGGTTCTACATCTGCAGCTCTAACCAACTGCAGATCAAAAATACTAGGAAGAAGTATATAAAAATAAAATAATACAAATAAGAAATAACACAGTATAACAATGATTTACATAGCATTTACATTGTATTAGATATAAGTACTCTAGAAATGATTTGAAGTATTATTTGACACTTGAACAACATGAGGGTTACGGATGCCAATCTCCCCCGCACACAGTCAAAAATCTGTGTCTAACTTTTGACTTCCCAAAAACTTACCTATTATCCAATTGTTGACAGGAAGCCTTACTGATAATACAGTCAATTAACACATATTTTACATGTCATATATATTACATACTGTATTCCTACAATAAAGTAAGCTAGAGAAAATGTTCACAAAATTATAAAGAATAAAACACATTTTATATACTTTTTTAGAGGGAGAGTTCTCACTATCTTTGCAAGGCTGGACTCGAATTTCTGGGCTCAAGCAATCCTTCTGTCTCTGCCTCCTGAGTAGCTGGGACTACAGGCACTTGCTACCACACCCAGCTCCTACATTTACTATTTATTAAGTGGAGGAGAATCATCTTCATCCTTCTCATCTTCAGGTGGAGTAGGCTGAGGAGGAGCAGGGAGAAGAGGGTTTGGTGTTGCTGTCTCAGAGGTGGCAGAGGCAGAAGAAAGTATAAGTGAACCCATGCAGTTCAAACCCACGTTGTTCAAGTATCAGCTGTAAACAGGAGGGTGTGTGTAGGTTATATGCAAATATTACACCACTTTATATGAGGGACTTGGGCATCCATGAATTTTGGCATTTAGAGGTTCCTGGAACCAAGCCCTCGAGGATACTGAGGGATAACTGTTTAAAAATTCTGAGAGAAGTGTGATGGAGAGGAAACTGTATTGAGGTGGAATAAAGGCTTAAAAATCACTTTGTTTAGTTTATGGAAGATTAAATTTCTTGGAGCTAATTTGTAGTGTAATTGCAAGTAAGATAATGTAGTGAAGAAATTTGGGGTTGTCTTTGGGCAATGAGAGTTTGTTGACTTGTTTTTCTCTAATGCTAGGGAATTTTAATTTGTCATCTCTCTGACCAAAGAAAGGAGTGGTTCTTTTGTCTTCTTTGGGTTCAGCATTCATGGGGTAAGAGAGGTTCTCATTTGAGGAAGAACAGACCACAGATTGCATCAACCTACGGGATGGCTGGAGTCAAGAGAAGAAACCAGCAAGGAACCCCTTGTGACAGATAATGACAAATTAACTGAGTTCCGAGTTTTCTTTTTCTGCTTTGTAATACTATTATAAGTCGTTTGCAAGCCCCCAGCTAAATTGGGGTTCTGGTACCAGAACCACTAGCAATCCTGCTCTAACAGGAAAAAAAAAAATGTGGAGCTGAAAGTTGGTGTTTCCAGAGTGGCTTTTGCAAGATCCTTTTATTAGCTGACAGACAGCCTCATGCCTAGTTGTTCGACCCAAGATCAGGGAGGCCCTCACATGGGAAACTTGTTTATCCTGGCAGATGCCCTTGTGGCTCTTGTGTGACCCGTGTCCAGTCTATGCCTGCCTGACCATTGCTCTGGCACTGGGAGCTCACTATTGTGTTCTCCCTGGCATCCTGAGGAAAATGGCCTGGGGCAGCCCATGGTTCTTCAGATGGAAGGCGCAAATTCAATACACCATCACAGTGGGAAACAAGTTCAAAGATTTTTGCTCACAGATCCTGGGAAGAGAGGGTGTAATGAGTGGAGAGGTCAGTCCTCCGTCTCCCGTGAGGCAGGAATGAAGAGTCAGGCAGAGGGAGAGCGAGCGTGTGTGTGGTCACTGGCAGTGTATAGAAAGGAATAGAATGTAGGTCACTTTAACTTTGCAGCAAATGCCTGAATGGCTTGTTTAAAGGAACCGGAAAAGCGGGGATCCCAGCCTGCTAGGTGGGAGAGATGCTTCTAGGTTCTTATCTCTGGCCACTGGCTTGAGCCAGCTGGGTGTGGTGTAGAACTAGAAACTGTCAAGGGCCACTGAGCCTTGCTTCTGGTATGATAAAGTTGTATTCAAAATTAATGCTGAGCCCACACACAATTATAAGAATTTACTACTATGAAAGCCTCACATGTTTAGTAAAACATGTTAGTATAGCCTTAGAGAAGGAAATAAATGGGCTTTATTTATGCTTGAGGCAAAGCAGTGCAGGGAGAGGACAGCAGCTTGCAGCGTGGTGATAGCAAGGCCAGAAGTATTCATGAGGAGCCTTAAGCAGTAGTTAGGATGAACAGTGAAGGAAAATAACCCAGGAAACATACGCCCTCCTTTTCTGGAAATCCTCACACAAAATTTTGTACTCTACACAGATGGAATATTCATTCAGAAAATCTATATTTTCAGTGCCTGACACTGTTCTAGATGCTGTGGATAACAGATGTGAACAAAACTGACCATGTCCCAGCCTCTGTGGAGCATAGGGCCCTGTGCAAGAGAGAGAAAATAAACAAGCACAAATTATGTCACATGGTAAGAAATGTAATGGAGAAAAGCAAAGTAAGGTGCAGGGGATAGCAGCTACTGAGGGGAAGGCTTGGTAACATATTGTAAAGGAGATCGGGGGACCTCTCTAAGAAGATAACATTTGAGCAGAGATTTGAAGGAAGTTGTGAGTAATCTATACAGATGTCTGAGAGAAGAATGTTCCAGGCAAAGGGAACAAGTGAAAAGACTTGAGACTAGAGTGTGCCTGATATTTTTGATAGCTTTGGGAATAAAAAAGGCTCCATATGTCTCTGTGAATCATTGCTGTCGCCATTGGTATGTATTGGCATCAAATCTTGTTTTCCACTGAGAAAATCATTAACTTCATCAAATACCAAACATGATTGAGACCAGTTTTTCCTGAGGTTTCATCAAGAAATGAAAGCAGAATGTAAAATTTTTTAACAACTATACCAGATTTTCTGATTTTCCACGAGGTAAATCTTGATGCATCTAATTAAATTCTGGGCAGATATTTCATTTTTTTTTCAGAGAGAGAGAAAATGAAAGACAATTCTAAGCAGTTTAATTCACAGTCTCCCTCTCCATTCCAAGTTCTGCCATCATTCCCAGAAAGTTGAGCATATAGATGGACAATACATCCAAAATCTGGCTTCAAACATTATTTTCATAATTTCAATGAATTTCCCACCATTCTAATTCTGCTCTCCACATCCCATGGAGCAGGCCTGGTCTTTTTTCGTCACTTGAAATGCTTGCGTCTGGTTTCTTCAACAAAAATATTGCTATCTGATAACCACAAGTCCTATCCTTCCAGTTGTCTCACTTGGCTACTTACACAATGCCTGTAGCTGCAAAGTAGCTCAATGGTTACAGCAAGTGCTCTAGCATCAGATGCCCTAGGCTAAGAGCGATTCTGCCATGTTCAGAATGCGTGAATACAAGCAAGTTTCTTAATCTTGCTAAGCATCTGTTTTTCCTGTGAAAATAATAGCTATCATTGGGAGGATAATATAAACTATAACATTTAGCACGACAGCACTGACAAAACATGCAATATATCACACTCCTTTTGATTATTACTTGACCTCATCAAGACCTCTAGTTACTTCACTCTTCCACTTTCTTCTTTATTAGCCAGTTTTTAAACTTTCTTCCCCTCACTCACCCTGCACCCCAGTCTTAGACAATTTGGACATTCACTTTAGTCTCCCTCCTGCCAGTGTTCTCAAATCTCACCTCACTGTCCCACTGTACTTCCAATGCATTCTGTCTGTAAAACCCCAGTCCTAGGTTGCCACCAAATAATAAATAAATATAAAACTGTAAACTGAATACCTCTGGGTATACTGTCCTTAGGACAGTGTAAGTGTTTAGTAAGTAGAATGAATGGATGGATGCTACCATAAATCCAAGGCCTGTATCCTCGAGAACCTCAGAGCTACCCACCAGCTTTATTTCCTAGTCATCTCTCTCCTTTTTTTTCAAAGTAGTTACTTTGGCTGCCATTCTTCTCAAACTCCAAGCCCTGCCACCTGACTTCTCAGGGACTGCAGTCTGTGTCTTCCTCCCACTCCTGTATTCCTTCTCTACTGGATCTTCTCTATCAGCACTGAATCATCCATGAGTCTCTCTCCTGCCCACATGAAAACAAAACAGCACATCCAAGCATCTTTTCTCCTCAGATCCTCTCCAGTTACTGCCCTATTTCTCTTCTGCTTTTTCCATGGAAATTCCTTGAAAGTATTATTTATACTCACAGTCGATACTTTCTTATTTCCCACTTACTCCTTCGTATGTTTGCATTCTCACCCCATAACTGAAACTTATTTTGTCAATGTTATTTGTTGCAATGGAAATTTGGCATTTTGGCAACAATTGACATTTTAACCTCTAGATATTTTTTTCTTGAATGCTTTATTCCCTTGAGATTTTTTAAATAAGTTTTATTGAGATGTAATTCACATGCCATAAAGTTCACCCTTTTAAAGAATACAATTCAGTGAGTTTTAGTATATTTACAAAGTTGTGTATCCATGACCACTAATTCCAGAATACCTTATTACCCTAGAAAGTAACCCTGTACCCATCAATTGATGGGCATTTGAGTTGTTTCCACTTTTTGACTATCATGAACAATACTGCTATGAACATTCACATACAAGTTTTTATGTAGATACGTTTTCAATTCTCTTTGGGTATATACCTAGGCTTGGAATTGTTGAATCATATGGTCAATCCATTTACATGAAGTGTCCAAAACAGGCAAATCTACAGAGACAGAAAGAGGGTTAATATTTTTCAGGGGAGAGGACACCAGGACACTTCATGTAAATGGAATCATATAATATGTGGCCTTTTATATTTGGCCTCTTTAGCTTAGCATGTTTTGAAGATTTGCCCATATTGTATTATATATCAAAACTTTATTTCTTTTTATGGCTGAATGATATTCTATTGCATGGATATATCACATATTGTTTATCAATTCATCAATTGATGGGCATTTGAGTTGTTTCCACTTTTTGACTATCATGAACAATACTGCTATGAACATTCACATACAAGTTTTTATGTAGATATGTTTTCAATTCTCTTTGGGTATATACCTAGGCTTGGAATTGTTGAATCATATGGTCAATCCATGTTTAACTTTTTGAGGAACTGCCAAACTGTTTTCTGAAGAAGTGGCTACACCAGCAATGCAAGAGGGTTCACATTTCATTACATGCTTGCCAACACTTGCTACTGTCCATCTTTAAAATTATGGCCATTCTAGTGGATGTGACATGGTATCTCATTGTGGTTTGGATTCACAGTACCCTAATGACTAATGATGTAGAATATCTGTCATGTGCTTACCAGCCATCTGTATGTCTTCTTTGAAGAAATGTTTATTCTTCCCTGATTTTTGAGATCACATTCTATTGGTTTTCCTCTGTCTCCTGTATGGGTTCCTAGTCTTCTGTCCTTGCTTTAAATATTGAAGTTCCTCATTATTCTGCCCTAGATCCTGTTCCAGGATGATCTCATCCATGCTCAGGCATTTGTTAAAATCTAAAAGTCAATTATTTCTAATTCTCCAGTTCAGTTCTCTCTTTTAATATCCAGATGGATATCAAACTATTTACTGAACATGTTTAAACTTGAATGTATTGTTCTCCACCAAACCCCAACCCATTTTTCCTAGGATGAATGGTCCAATCATTCAGCAAAACACCCAAGCTCAAATTCTAGCTATCCTCCTTTTCCCTTTTCATCAACTGTACATCTAAAGTGACCAAATCCACCGTATTCAACCTCTTAAATTGTCCTCAAATAGGGTTTTCTGATCTTTTCTTAATTATCAATCACCTATATCAGCCCTGTTCATTAATTATCTGAACTTCCAGCAATGGCTTCTCTACTCTATTCCCAACCGGTCTTCTCATATCAAATGTTTTATCCTTTGAGGCAACACCCCTCATAATCTTCATATGAACAGCATGAAAAAAGCTGACATGTTTAAGGACTACATTTCCCAATCTACCTTCCATCTTGTTTTTCACACACAGAACTTCCAAGCAGAATCACCCTCCAGGTTAGAGGACAGAGGTGAGTATGGGGAAGTGGCAGCCACACAGGCCATCTGAAAGCACTGGTAGGGAAGCAGCTTGATTATCCAGTGGCAGCTTTCATGGATGTCCTTCTGCCCTGGTTTTCAACCTTGACTGTGCACAAACATCACCCACAGCTTTTTTGTTTTGTTTCAATACCATGGCTGGGCCCTGCTCCAGATCAATTAAATGCAGTCTCTGGGGGTGCTGACCAAGTACCAGTACTTCTGTAAAACACTCCAGTGATTCGGACATGCAGCCAGGATTGGGAAACATTACTCTGAGGTCCAGCTGGTCCCTAAGTTTCTAGTTGCCAAGCCTAGGCCATGGTAGCTGCAGCTGATCCTGATTCAGCAGCTTTCCTGCATGACCAGTGTAGTTCGTGAGTAGGAGGTGGTGGCCACTGCTGTGTCTACAGCAGTTCCTTGGCCAGTCAGCATAGCAGTGTGACTTGCGTGATTATTGTCTCTTGAAAATCAGCCTAAAGCCAGCTTCTCCAGCCCTTCCAACAAGTCTGTAAGCTGCTTAATACCTGGTAAGACATCCCATTCTGCTAAAACTGGCCAGAGAGTTCCGTTGTCCACTACTGAACCTTGACCAATGCAGCTATCTAAATTAATGTCTGACCACATCACATTTCTGCTTTAAATAATTCACTGGTTCACCATTGTTCTCACATTAAACCTAAAGTGCCTTTAAGAGACTTGTAAGATCTTTTGTGATCTGGTATTTGCCTTTATGAAAAGCAATGTCAAAAATATGTGTTAAAAGTATTTCATAAGTGCATACCTTCATTGAGAAATTACACATGTAAGAATTTATTTTAAAAAGATGTGGACATATAGGAAAAAATGAGGAATATAAGGATACACATCACTGCATTGTGCATTAGTATTTTTTTGGAAAAAACTCTAAACAACTTATAAGAGTCTGGAGAGAAATGTTATAGTACCCTCATAAAGTGAAATAATTTTCGTTAAAGAATCTTCATGTGGTAATCTTGTGCATGATTTCTATAACTTCTTATACTTTACTCTCATTTCTCAATTTTTTTTCAAAGAACATGTATAAACATCTCTCAGGAAAAAAAGTCTTGAAAACATTTTCACCTTAGGAAGAAAAATTTGATGTTTACAGTGAACAGGCCAAACCAAATAAGCAGTCCCCCTGAAAGAACAATGTTTTAATAAGACAGGCTCTTTCTAAATGAGCTAGTGCAGGCGTCCCTAATGCAGGAAGGAGCCTCATTTGGAAAGAATCTGTCTTCTTAGGTCCCCTAGTGGAGACCTGTCCACCAAGGGTGCCCTAGTGCAGGGGTCCTGCTGTGTGGTCCAGTTCCTAACGGGCCAAGGACCTGGCCACACAGCAGAAGGTGAGCAGTGGGTGAGTGAGTATCACCACCTGAGCTCCGCCTCCTGTCAGATCAGTGGCGGCATTAGATTCTCATAGTAGTGCGAACCCTATTGTGAACTGCACATGCATGCGAGGGATCTAGGTTGTGCATTCCTTATGAGAATATAACTAATGCCTTAGTATCTGAAGTGGAACAGTTTCATCCCAAAACTATCCACCCCCATCCTCCATCCACAGAAAAATTGTCATCCACAAATCCAGTCTCTGGTGCCAAAAAAGTTGGGGATGACTGAGCTAGTGGACAGGAGCTCTCTCCCACTAATAGTTTCCTTCTGTGCAAGCCACTTTGACCATCACTATGGCCTTTGTGGTGGAAAGGAGGTGAAAAAAACATATTGTAAGGGCTGGAGAAACTCAAATATCTTATAAATAGTATCTATTTGCCTTGCCTACAAGATAAAAGTGAAAAAAAGAACCCTTGACAGAGGAAAGAGATCAAAGCAGACCTCAGGAAGTTAAGAGAAATCTTCAATCTCTGCTATCTCCTTCTGATTCCTTTCCTCCTCCTTCAGCAGTGTATATTATACCAGAAAGGAAAGTAATTTGGCATCGACTAACACACATACTGATAAGAAATCATCAAACATGTTTCCAGCAGCTAGCATGCACAGGAGCCACAGCAGGAGCTTCAGGTAATAGACAGACATCACTATCATCTCAAGCTGTATATCAACTGGTTCCTTCAGTAATGGTGTAGATGGGAAATTCTGCATCACCACTTCATAGGGAGGGAAATTGAGGCTCTGGGAAATTACATCCCTTCCTCAGGTCAGCCCAGTGCCTAAGTGGCAGGTCAAGTTTCTTAGCCAGCTTTCTTTATAAGTTCTGAAATAAAATTTTACAGAAACAAGCCAGGTCTCATCCAGGTCTGCAAGTGAGAGGGAGGATGAAGGAGAGGGGCAAGAAGACCTGAGAGGGGACAGTAGCAAAGAAGGAGCCTTTTGAAGAATGAGTTGCATGCAGAGCACTGAGTTCCCATTCATCACTTCTTTATAATGGAATTTGAAGGTTAGCATTTTTGGGGGAGAAATAAATTTGTGGTTAACATAGGAGAATGTTTGTGTGTGCATGGGCCTATTAAGGCCTATAATATTTTCATTATAAGCATGTGGCTTTCATGCTGAGAGAGGGAACCTAAAACTTCTCCCTCTGTGCTGTGTGGTTGGTTCAGAGAAAGGCCATCCTAAACACCTAGAGGTCAGTATTAGTCCGCTCTCACTTTGCTAATAAAGACATACCCAAGACTGGGTAATTTAAAAAGGAAAGAGGTTTAATTGACTCATAGCACAGCTATGGCTGGGGAGGCCTCAAAAAACTTACAATCGTGGCAGAAAGGGAAGCAAATATGTCCTTCTTCACATGACAGCAGGGAGAAGACGAATGAGAGCCAAGTGAAGGGGGAAGCCCCTTATAAAACCATCAGATCTCGGAGAAGTAACTCACTATCATCAGAACAAGATGGGGGAGCCCCCCCATGATTAAATTATCTCCACCTGGTCCCTTCCATGACATGTGGAGATTATGGGAACTACAGTTCAGGATGAGATTTGGGTGGGGACACAGCCAGATCATATCATTCCACACCCGGCCCCTCCCAAATCTCATGTCCTCACAATTCAAAACACAATCATGCCCTTCCAACCGTCTCTCAAAGTCTTAACCCATTCCAGCATTAACTCAAAAGTCCAAGTCCAAAGTCTCATCTGAGACAAGGCAAATCTCTTCCACCGATGAGCCTGTAAAATCAAACAAGTTAGTCATTTCCTAGATAGAATGAGAAAACAAAGGGTTTACAAGCCCCATGCAAGTCCAAAATGTAATAGGGCAGTCATTAAACTTTAAAGTTCCAAAATGATCTCCTTTGACTCCATGTCTCACATCCAGGGCATGCTGATCCAAGAGTTCTGCTCCCATGGCCTTGGGCAGTTCTGCCCCTGTGGTTTTGCAAGGTACAGCCTCACTCCTGGCTCCTTTCACAGGCTGGCGTTGAGTGTCTGCTTTTCTATGCACATGGTGCAAGCTGTCAGTGGATCTACTATTCTAGGGTCTGGAGAATGGTAGCCCTCTTCTCACAGCTTCACCAGGCAATGCCCCAGTGGGGACTTTATGTGGGGGATTTGACTCCACATTTCCTTTCTGCACTGCCCTAGCAGAGGCTCTCCATGAGAGTTCCGCTCCTGCAGCAAACTTCTGCTTGCATATCCAGGCATTTCCATACATTATCTGAAATCTAGGCAGAGGTTTTCAGACCTCAATTCTTGACTTTTGTGCACCCACAGGCCCACCACCACTTGAAAGCTGCCAGGGCTTGGGGATTACACCCTCTGAAGCCATGGCCTGAGCTGTACCTTGGCCCCTTTTAGCCACTGCTGGAGCTGAAGCAGCTGGCATGCAGGACAACATGTCCTGAGGTTGCATAGAGCAGGAGAGCCCGGGGCCCAGCCCACAAAACCATTTTTCCCTCCTAGGCCTCTGGGTCTGTGATGGGAGAGGCTGCTGTGAAATTCTCTGACATGCCCTGGAAACATTTTCCCCATTGTCTTGGTGATTAACATTCAGCTCCTCATTACTTATGCAAATTTCTGAAGCCAGCTTGAATTTCTCCCCAGAAAATGGGGTTTTGTTTTCTATCACATTATAGTCAGGCTACAAATTTTCCAGAATTTTATATTCTGCTTCCTCTTGAATGCTTTGACACTTAGAAATTTCTTTCTCCAGATACCCTAAATCATCTCTCTCAAGTTTAAATTTCTACAGATCTCTAGGGCAGGGGCAAAATGCTGCCAGTCTCTTTGCATAGCAAGAATGACCTTTACGTTGCAAGACCTTTTCCTGCCCAGCCCGCTGGCACTGGACTCTCTCCCCTGTATGTAAGCCCTGAATAAAACCTCATGTCTTGTTTCTTGGCTCTGGGACTCTTCAGCCTCTTGAACCTGGCGGCTTCCCTACTGAGGTTAAAAGTGTTCAGCACATCATTTGAACCTATATTAGACTGCATGAATGAGAAATGAATGAGAAATAAATGTGTTATTTTAAGACATGGAGGGGAGGAGCCAAGATGGCCGAACAGGAACAGCTCCGGTCTACAGCTCCCAGCGTGAGCGATGCAGAAGACGGGTGATTTCTGCATTTCCATCTGAGGTACTGTGTTCATCTCACTAGGGAGTGCCAGACAGTGGGTGCAGGTCAGTGGGTGAGCGCACCGTGCGCCAGCCGAAGCAGGGGTGAGGCATTGCCTCACTCGGGAAGGGCAAGGGGTCAGGGAGTTCCCTTTCCAGGGGTGACAGACGGCACCTGGAAAATCGGGCCACTCCCACCTGAATACTGTGCTTTTCCGACGGGCTTAGGAAACGGTGCACCAGGATATTATAGCCCACGCCTGGCTCACAGGGTCCTACGCCCATGGAGTCTCGCTGATTGCTAGCACAGCAGTCTGAGATCAAACAGCAAGTCAGCAGCGAGACTGGGGGAGGGGCGCCTGCCATTACCCAGGCTCACTTAGGTAAACAAAGCAGCCGGAAGGCTTGAACTGGGTGGAGCCCACCACAGCTCAAGGAGGCCTGCCTGCCTCTGTAGGCTCCACCTCTGGGGGCAGGGCACAGACAAACAAAAAGACAGCAGTAACCTCTGCAGACTTAAATGTCCCTGTCTGACAGCTTTGAGGAGAGCAGTGGTTCTCCCAGCATGCAGCTGGAGATCTGAGACTGGGCAGACTGCCTCCTCAAGTGGGTCCCTGACCCCTGACCCCCGAGCAGCCTAACTGGGAGGCACCCTCCATCAGGGGCAGACTGACACCTCACACGGCCGGCCAGGTACTCCAACAGACCTGCAGCTGAGGGTCCTGTCTGTTAGAAGGAAAACTAACAGAAAGGACATCCACACCAAAAACCCATCTGTACAGCACCATCATCAAAGACCAAAAGTAGATAAAACCACAAAGATGGGGAAAAAACAGAGCAGAAAAACTGGAAACTCTAAAAAGCAGAGTGCCTCTCCTCCTCCAAAGCAACACAGTTCCTCACCAGCAACGGAACAAAGCTGGACAGAGAATGACTGACGAGCTGAGAGAAGAAGGCTTCAGATGATCAAATTACTCCGAGCTACGGGAGGATATTCAAACCAAAGGCAAAGAAGTTGAAAACTTTGAAAAAATTTAGAAGAATGTATAACTAGAATAACCAATACAGAGAAGTGCTTAAAGGAGCTGATGGAGCTGAAAACCAAGGCTCGAAAACTACGTGAAGAATGCAGAAGCCTCAGGAGCCGATGCGATCAAATGGAAGAAAGGGTATCAGCCCTGGAAGATGAAATGAATGAAATGAAGCGAGAAGGGAAGGTTAGAGAAAAAAGAATAAAAAGAAACGAGCAAAGCCTCCAAGAAATGTGGGACTATGTGAAAAGACCAAATCTACGTCTGATTGGTGTACCTGAAAGTGACGGGGAGAATGGAAACAAGTTGGAAAACACTCTGCAGGATATTATCCAGGAGAACTTCCCCAATCTAGCAAGGCAGGCCAACATTCAGATTCAGGAAATACAGAGAACACCACAAAGATACTCCTCGAGAAGAGCAACTCCAAGACACATAATTGTCAGATTCTCCAAAGTTGAAATGAAGGAAAAAATGTTAAGGGCAGCCAGAGAGAAAGGTCGGGTTACCCTCAAAGGGAAGCCCATCAGACTAACAGCGGATCTCTCGGCAGAAACCCTACAAGCCAGAAAAGAGTGGAGGCCAATATTCAACATTCTTAAAGAAAAGAATTTTCAACCCAGAATTGCATATCCAGCCAAACTAACCTTCATAAGTGAAGGAGAAACAAAATACTTTACAGACAAGCAAATGTTGAGAGATTTTCTCACCACCAGGCCTGCCTAAAAGAGCTCCTGAAGGAAGCGCTAAACATGGAAAGGCAAAACCGGTACCAGCCACTGCAAAATCATGCCAAAATGTAAAGACCATCAAGACTAGGAAGAGACTGCATCAACTAACTAGCAAAATAACCAGCTAACATCATAATGACAGGATCAAATTCACACATAATAATATTAACTTTAAATGTAAATGGACTAAATGCTCCAATTAAAAGACACAGACTGGCAAATTGGATAAAGACTCAAGACCCATCAGTGTGCTGTATTCAGGAAACCCATCTCACGTGCAGAGACACACATAGGCTCAAAATAAAAGGATGGAGGAAGATCTACCAAGCAAATGGAAAACAAAAAAAGGCAGGAGTTGCAATCCTAGTCTCTGATAAAACAGACTTTAAACCAACAAAGATCAAAAGAGACAAAGAAGGCCATTACATAATGGTAAAGGGATTAATTCAACAAGAAGAGCTAACTATCCTAAATATATATGCACCCAATACAGGAGCACCCAGATTCATAAAGCAAGCCCTGAGTGACCTACAAAGAGACTTAGACTCCCACACATTAATAATGGGAGACTTTAACACCCCACTGTCAACATTAGACAGATCAATGAGACAGAAAGTCAACAAGGATACCCAGGAATTGAACTCAGCTCTGCACCAAGCGGACCTAATAGACATCTACAGAACTCGCCACCCCAAATCAACAGAATATACAATTTTTTCAGCACCACACCACACCTATTCCAAAATTGACCACATACTTGGAAGTAAAGCTCTCCTCAATAAATGTAAAAGAACAGAAATTATAACAAACTATCTCTCAGATCACAGTGCAGTCAAGCTAGAACTCAGGATTAAGAATCTCACTCAAAACCGCTGAACTACATGGAAACTGAACAACCTGCTCCTGAATGACTACTGGGTACAGAACGAAATGAAGGCAGAAATAAAGATGTTCTTTGAAACCAATGAGAACAAAGACACAACATACCAGAATCTCTGGGATGCATTCAAAGCAGTGTGTAGAGGGAAATTTATAGCACTAAATGCCCACAAGAGAAAGCAGGAAAGATCCAAAATTGACACCCTAACATCACAATTAAAAGAACTAGAAAAGCAAGAGCAAACACATTCAAAAGCTAGCAGAAGGCAAGAAATAACTAAAATCAGAGCAGAACTGAAGGAAATAGAGACACAAAAAACCCTTCAAAAAATTAATGAATCCAGGAGCTGGTTTTTTGAAAGGATCAACAAAATTGATAGACAGCTAGCAAGATTAATAAAGAAAAAAAGAGAGAAGAATCAAATAGATGCAATAAAAAATGATAAAGGGGATATCACCACTGATCCCACAGAAATACAAACTACCATCAGAGAATACTACAAACACCTCTACGCAAATAAACTAGAAAATCTAGAAGAAATGGATAAATTCCTCAACACATACACCCTACCAAGACTAAACCAGGAAGAAGTTGAATCTCTGAATAGACCAATAATAGGAGCTGAAATTGTGGCAATAATCAATAGCTTACCAACCAAAAAAAGTCCAGGACCAGATGGGTACCGAATTCTACCAGAGGTACAAGGAGGAACTGGTACCATTCCTTCTGAAACTATTCCAATCAATAGAAAAAGAGGGAATCCTCCCTAACTCCCCTTTTATGAGGCCAGCATCATCCTGATACCAAAGCCGGGCAGAGACACAACCAAAAAAGAGAATTTTAGACCAATATCCTTGATGAACATTGATGCAAAAATCCTCAATAAAATACTGGCAAACAGAATCCAGCAGCACATCAAAAAGCTTATCCACCATGATCAAGTACGCTTCATCCCTGGGATGCAAGGCTGGTTCAATATACGCAAATCAATAAATGTAATCCAGCATATAAACAGAACCAAAGACAAAAACCACATGATTATCTCAATAGATGCAGAAAAGGCCTTTGACGAAATTCAACAACCCTTCATGCTAAAAGCTCTCAATAAATTAGGTATTGATGGGACGTATCTCAAAATAATAAGAGCTATCTATGACAAACCCACAGCCAATATCATACTGAATGGGCAAAAACTGGAAGCATTCCCTTTGAAAACTGGCACAAGACAGGGATGCCCTCTCTCGCCACTTCTATTCAACATAGTGTTGGAAGTTCTGGCCAGGGCAATTAGGCAGGAGAAGGAAATAAAGGGTATTCAATTAGGAAAAGAGGAAGTCAAATTGTCCCTGTTTGCAGATGACATGATTGTATATCTAGAAAACCCCATTGTCTCAGCCCAAAATCTTCTTAAGCTGATAAGCAACTTCAGCAAAGTCTCAGGATACAAAATCAATGTACAAAAATCACAAGCATTCTTATACACCAATAACAGACAGAGAGCCAAATCATGAGTGAACTCCCATTCACAATTGCTTCAAAGAGAATAAAATACCTAGGAATCCAACTTACAAGGGATGTGAAGGACCTCTTCAAGGAGAACTACAAACCACTGCTCAAGGAAATAAAAGAGGATACAAACAAATGGAAGAACATTCCATGCTCATGGGTAGGAAGAATCAATATCGTGAAAATGGCCATACTGCCCAAGGTAATTTACAGATTCAATGCCATCCCCATCAAGCTACCAATGACTTTCTTCACAGAATTGGAAAAAACTACTTTAAAGTTCATATGGAACCAAAAAAGAGCCCGCATCGCCAAGTCAATCCTAAGCCAAAAGAACAAAGCTGGAGGCATCACACTACCTGACTTCAAACTATACTACAAGGCTACAGTAACCAAAACAGCATGGTACTGGTACCAAAACAGAGATATAGATCAATGGAACAGAACAGAGCCGTCAGAAATAACGCCACATATCTACAACTATCTGATCTTTGACAAACCTGAGAAAAACAAGAAATGGGGAAAGGATTCCCTATTTAATAAATGGTGCTGGGAAAACTGGCTAGCCATATGAAGAAAGCTGAAACTGGATCCCTTCCTTACACCTTATACAAAAATCAATTCAAGATGGATTAAAGACTTAAACGTTAGACCTAAAACCATAAAAACCCTAGAAGAAAACTTAGGCATTACCATTCAGGACATAGGCATGGGCAAGGACTTCATGTCTAAAACACCAAAAGCAATGGTCACAAAAGCCAAAATTGACAAATGGGATCTCATTAAACTAAAGAGCTTCTGCACAGCAAAAGAAACTACCATCAGAGTGAACAGGCAACCTACAAAATGGGAGAAAATTTTCGCAACCTACTCATCTGACAAAGGGCTAATATCCAGAATCTACAATGAACTCCAACAAATTTACAAGAAAAAAACAAACAACCTCATCAAAAAGTGGGCGAAGGACATGAACAGACACTTCTCAAAAGACATTTATGCAGCCAAAAAACACATGAAAAAATGCTCACCATCACTGGCCATCAGAGAAATGCAAATCAAAACCACAATGAGATACCATCTCACACCAGTTAGAATGGCAATCATTAAAAAGTCAGGAAACAACAGGTGCTGGAGAGGATGTGGAGAAATAGGAACACTTTTACACTGTTGGTGGGACTGTAAACTAGTTCAACCCTTGTGGAAGTCAGTGTGACGATTCCTCAGGGATCTAGAACTGGAAATTCCATTTGACCCAGCCATCCCATTACTGGGTATATACCCAAAGGACTATAAATCATGCTGCTATAAAGACACATGCACACGTATGTTTATTGCGGCATTATTCACAATAGCAAAGACTTGGAACAAACCCAAATGTCCAACAATGATAGACTGGATTAAGAAAATGTGGCACATATACACCATGGAATACTATGCAGCCATAAAAAATGATGAGTTCATGTCCTTTGTAGGGACATGGATGAAATTGGAAATCATCATTCTCAGTAAACTATCGCAAAAACAAAAAACCAAACACCGCATAGTCTCACTCATAGGTGGGAATTGAACAATGAGAACACATGGACCCAGGAAGGGGAACATTACACTTCGGGGACTGTTGTGGGGTTGCGGGAGGGGGGAAGGATAGCATTGGGAGATATACCTAATGCTAGGTGACGAGTTAGTGGGTCCAGCGCACCAGCATGGCACATGTATACATATGTAACTAACCTGCACATTGTGTACATGTACCATAAAACCTAAAGTATAATAATAATAATAATAATAATAATAATAAAAAGAAAAAAAAGAATGATCTTTACTCCAATTCCCAACAGTTTCTTCATCTTCATCTAAAACCACCTCAGCCTGGACTTCATTGTCCATATCACTATCAGCATTTTGGTCAAAGCCATTCAACAAGTGTCTAGGAAGTTCCAAACTTTTCCACATCTTCCTAACTTCTGACCCCTCCAAGTCTCTAGGAAGGTCCAGACTTTCCCACATTTTCCTGTTTTCATCTGAGCCCTCCAAACTGTTCCAATCTCTGCCTGTTACCCAGTTCCAAAATCGCTTCCACATTTTTGGGTATCTGTATAGTAGCACCCTGCTCTCCACAGTATTAATTTTCTGTATTAGTCTGTTCTCATGCTGCTAATAAAGAAATATGTGAGACTGGCTAATTTATAAAGGAAAGAAGTTTAATTGACTTACAGTTCTGCTTGGCTGGGGAGACCTCAGGAAACTTAAAATTATGGCAGAAGAGGAAGCAAGCACATCCTTCTTCATATGGTGGCAGGGAAAAGAAGAATGAGAGCTGAGTGAAGGGGGAAGTCCCTTTTAAAACCATCAGATCTTGTGAGAACTTACTCACTATCATGAGAACAGGATCGGGGAAACCACCCCCATGATTCAATTGTCTCCACCTAGTCCCTCCCACAACACATGGGGATTATGGGAACTACAATTCAAGATGAGATTTGGGTGGGGACATAGTCAAACCATATCAGAGTCAGCAAGAGCCAGCTTCACATCTTCTTTCTCCCCAAGAGTATGGTTAGCTTCCTAAATTGCTAATTTTTAATTTAAAAAATTCAGCATAGAGTAAATTTCTACTTAAAAATTATGAAATTCTTGCAAAAGTATGTAATAATTATAGGAAAAAGGAAATTATCACCTCAAATTTCTTTCTTGACTACTTTCATCTTTTCTTTAAAGCTACTCTGGGTACCATTAGTAGTGTTCCTGTCTTCGTGAGAAGACCCATGCCTAGAACAGAGTCTCCCTTCACTACTTCCAGGAATAATTTTTTTAAATGCTCATATGCGTCCATAGGTACATCACATATATGAATGTTCATTGTAGCATTGTTGGCAATAATGAAAAAAAAATCAATGCTCATCAATAAGAATGTTTTAAAACAAATTATGGAAGATCCATACCTTGGAACAATATATAGCGACTAAAAATAAGAATGTACGTGTAGAATAACAATGTTTAAAAATAGCTGCCAACCATCCCTTCCTCTTTAAGGTCTTGGTGCCTGTCTGGGAGGGAGCTCAGTTATACATAGAGTGTTCTAGGAAAAGCTTTTTTATTCTTTTTTTTTTTTTTTGAGATGAGTTCTTGCTCTATCACTCAGACTAGAGTACAGTGGCACGATCGTGGCTCACTGCAACCTCCTCCTCCCAGGTTCAAGCGATTCTCCTGCCTCAGCCTCCAAGTAGCTGGGATTACAGGTGCCTGCCACCACACCTGGCTAACTTTTGTATTTTTAGTAGAGATGGGGTTTCACCATATAGTCCAGGCTGGTCTCGAACTCCTGACCGCGGGTGATCTGCCTGCCTCAGCCTCCCGAAGTGCTGGGATTACAGGCATGAGCCACCGCGCCCAGCCGCTTTTTTACCCTTTATACCCCAAACAGCTAATAACAATACAGTATGTCCTCACTTAACTTCGTGGATAAGTTTTTGGAAAGTGTGACTGTAAACAAAATGAAGTATAAAACCAAACCAGTTTTACCATAGGCTAATTGATAGAAACAAGAGTTAAGTTTCCATGACGTATTTCTGGTCTCAAAAACATCAATGAAATTTTAAAGGCCAAAACACTTCCAACATCAAACATTGAAGTAAATGTGAGTCATACATACATTTAAGAAAGATGAATAAAAACAAGTAAAGTAATTATTTACCCAACTTTTCTAGTTCAGGGTCTGGAGTGGCCGGAGCCTATGCCAGTAGGTCAGGGCACCAGGAAGGACCGGACCTGAATAGGGCCCCATCCCATCGCACGGCACACTCTCACAAACACCCAAATTCGCTCGTGCAGGGACAATGTAGACATGCCAATTCACTTGACATGCACATCTTTCAGATGTGGAAGGAAACTAGAGCACCCAGAGAAAACCCATAAAGACATGGGGAGAAAATGCAAACTCCACACGGACAGTGGTGTCAGCCCAGAATTATTCTTTTTCTTATCAATGTTATAAGGAAGCAACATTGAGCAAAAAGATGTTATTTGAGGACTTGCTGCACTCTTCAACCCTGATCATTAATGGCAACTAGAAAAAAGCAGAGTGGAAATGCACCTGACAACATAAAAAGTAAATGACCTGCATGCATTGCAGGAGGCCAACACAATAAAATCACGCTAGTAAAACATTTAAAGTTATTTTTGCTACTACCTCTGACTCCAT
Organism: Pongo abelii; assembly: GCF_028885655.2. NCBI lineage: Eukaryota > Metazoa > Chordata > Mammalia > Primates > Hominidae > Pongo > Pongo abelii. The sequence continues at coordinate 64,563,593 of NC_071999.2, forward strand.
CCAGGCATCCAAATTTCCATGCTCTCTCTCCTTTTTTTTTCTGCTTTCAGCACAAAGGCTGATCTAAAATCAATCCTTTACAGCTTAGCGGGGATATGTCTCAGAGCCAAGGTGGACCTAGCTGAATTGCCCAGTGGCCTGTTCCCAGAAATGTATGCAGATAAAATATTTCATATACTTGTACAGTGTAATTGTTTTCTATTATTTCCACTGTTTTTAATATTTTCATTATAAGTATATAGTTTTCTGCTATACAAGGCCAAATGCATTTTTGTGGAGTAGCATGAAAGATAACAATTTTTAAAATAGTGTTCAATGAGGGGATGTGATCTAAATTTCAAAACCATTGACATCCATACTTTTAGAAAGCAACCTGTTTGAGACTTCAAATTACATGAATGCTAAATCAGAAATTAAAGGCATTTAAACACCACAAATTACTCTTGATGAGATGTATTTGTTCTGGAGCAGGGGTCTGAGTATCATTGCGGAAAGTCAGAGAAAACACTGAGGTTATAAGCAAGAGTGACAAAAGAAATGTGACACAGAAAATCAATTTGTTAGTGATGTGGAGAATGGACCAGAAAGGACAGAGGTGCAGGCAAGGGAATTAGAAAGCTCCTGCTATGTATATGTCACTAAACAGTGTATTTCACACATCTAATCTCACTCATTGCAATAGATATTTTCATATTCATTTTACAAACGGGAGAACTGAGGCTCAAGGAAACAAAATAGCTTGCCCAGGATCACATTGCTATTAAATATCAGTGCCAATTTAGGGGAAGAGATTGTACAAAATTGACTTACAATATCCTAGACTAGAAGAGACCTTAGATCAATTACTATGATAATCCTGTCTTCAGACCAGTGCTTTCAACTTGGCTAATCATTGGAATCACCTGAAGAGCTGTTCAGAATACCCAGTTCAACATCCCACACCAAAATTATTCTGATGATCAGCACAGTTAGGAAACTTCTGCTGCAATATAGGTGATTGTCTAGTCATTCTACTGAAAAAGAAGCTAAATCCAAGAGATTATTAATTGAGCATTAGATTTACTGAATTTGAGATAATGGCAGGGCATTCAGTAGGCTCAAGGAATAATTTAGCTAGAGAGATGAGACCAGATCTGGAAAGAAATATCAGAACTAAAGCAATAAATTTTGAAATTGTCTGCATGGAGATGATAGTTGGAGTCATGCAAGGTCTTCCAGGAAGAAAAGAAATACAGGAGTTAAAGGCAAAATTTTAATGAATATCCATGGAGGTAGAATGGGAAGAGGTGAAGGAACAAGTAGACATGACTGAGTAGTATTTAGACAGAAGCTGTACCAGAAAAATGCAGTGCCACAGAGGCCAGATGAATGAATTCCAATTCTACAACTATCAAAGATGTACTAAAACAACAACAACAAACAAACGAACAAAAAACCATGGATTTGGTCATGGGAAAGTTACTGGTGAATTCTGAGAGTATTATCTGGGGTAGAAGGCAGATGATGGGATTGACTTAGCCAATGAGCAAAGGAAGGCAGCACATGTAGGGCTTGAAGAAGTTTAATACTGAAAGAAAGGGAAGAAAAAAATGGTAGCACCTGGATCAGCAAGGTCAACAGAGAATGTTTTAATTGCTACTGTCATTGGGCTATTTGGCTAACACTAGGTGGGAAAGCAGTTTAATAACTTACTTTAACCATGAAAAAATTTACCTCAAACCCAGAAATATCCATTAAACTGAAGATTTGTGGACTGTTTTTATCCGTGTGAGTCAGGGAAGTGCACTGCATTTGCAGGAAAAAGTCCAGGTATGTATGCCAGGTATAAAAGATCGGTTTCATCTGTGCAGTCTATCCAGCACAGCTGATTAGGGCTCTACCTTCTGGATGCTGCCCCTGGCACAGAGGCTGTCTTGGAACAGAAGAGCTTGAGCTCTTTATGCTGTAATAGCTAAGCCAGCACTTTTACCCCATGCTGGGCTTGAGGCCAGCTTGTCCAAGGCACTGAGGACACATGTGCAGTATCATATGTCCCTCTCTTCTTTAAATTAGGTCAGCCAAAATTCAAGTTTACTTTTGTTTTGATGATGGAGGTGGGATGGTTGGCCAGGACAGGGCTTTAGACCTCTGGATCATGTGCTGCAATCCAGCCTACCAGAATGTTTCCTGATGAGGTCTGGGTGCCAAGTCAACTTAGCAATACAGTGCCACTGTTTTTTCCTTTCCATTACTCCTTACTTGCATATATCCCTCATTGAGGAAGTTGACTTTGGGCTGGAGTAGAATTCAGATACTTCTGGGTCTCCTGGCCATTTGGCCATCCCAAGCCCATCCCAACTTCCAAGGCCACATTTGGACAGGGGAAAGCAGCTCACAATGTCTAGAGCATGAAGGACAAACCAAGTCAAACTCCACAAGGGAAAACTAAGTTTAAAATAACTTAGAGGCCAGGCACAGTGGCTCACACCTGTAATCTTAGCAGTTTGGGAGGCTGAGACGGGTGGATCACCCAAGGTCAGGGATTCAAGACCAGCCTGGCCAACATGGTGAAACCCCATCTCTACTAAGAATACAAAAATTAGCCAGACATGGTGGCGCATGCCTGTAATCCCAGCTACTTGGGAGGCTGAGGCAGGAGAATCGCTTGAACCCAGGAGGTGGAGGTTGCAGTGAGCCAAGACGGTGCCACTGCATTCCAGCCTGGGCTACAGAGTGAGACTCTGTCTCAAAAGTAAATAAAATAACTTGAGACCGTATATCAGCACCAACCACCATCTCAATTTTAGCTAATGGCCTCCATTTCCATTTCACAGAAGAAAAAAGAAGGTGCCACATGGGAACTCCATAACTTTCCACTGCCTGCATCCCACTCACCCTCTTCCCCTGCTTCCCTTCTCTTACAATTCAGAAAGATCCTTACTTCCATATTAGGTCAATCCTTGTACCTTGTATGTGCACTTTGAATTCCATCCTTACTGCCTTTCTAAGAACCTTTCTTTTTCTTCTAACAAATAGCTGATTACCCACTCTCTTTCCTATATCTTCATCTTCTGCCTCTCAACCAGATTCTTTTCATCCTCAAGAACATCCAAGTCTTCGTGGTGGCTCACCCCGGTAATCCCAGCACTTTGGGAGGCAGAGGTGGGCGGATCACGAGGTCAGGAGATCGAGACCATACTGGCTAACACGGTGAAACCCCGTCTCTACTGAAAATACGAAAAAAAAATTAGCTGGGCATTGTGGCGGGCGCCTGTAGTCCCAGCTACTCCGGAGGCTGAGGCAGGAGAATGGCTAGAATGGTGTGAACCCGGGAGGCGGAGTGTGCAGTGAGCAGAGATCACGCCACTGCACTCCAGCCTGGGCGACAGAGCGAGACTCCATGTCAAAAAAAAAAAAATGCCCAAGTCTTTCTCTTTGTTTTAACCCCTACCCCAGGTCTGAGCTCGATTTCTGAGTAGAGAGGTTCAGGCTCATTGTCCCTATGTTGCCATCAGCCTCCTTAATTCTAACCTTCTCCAACTCGCTCCCAGTCCCTCACCCTACTGAAGTGGTTCTTAGTTCTATTGTGGTCACTCCATCTTGAGCACATTCAGTTGGCATTTTCAGCTTTCACCCTACTTGAATTCTTAGGAATCACTCCTAACAATGGTCACTTCCTCAGTCTAGAAATTTAGAAACTCTACCCAGCTCAAGTAACAGGACCCACATTCTCCTGTGTTATTTTGTTTGGTTTACTTCTTCTTAATCTTCTTTCCTGACCCATCTGTTCTACTTGGCTGTTAATATTTAGCTATTGGTAGCATCATTTCCCAACCCTTTTCTCAGTCTATGCTCTCTCCCATGACTAGCTTCCATGCTCATCTGTAAATTAATAACCCCCAGTGTCTATACTCACTCCAGTCCTCTCTTCTGGTCTCTAGTTCTACAAACTGAACTTTCTACTTTAAAGTCCCCATTAGTATAAACACTTTTCAAGCTGTTCATGCTCCAAAATGAACTCAAGATCTTCTCTCACCTTAAACCTGATTTTCTTATATTGTTCCTTCTTTGAGTTAATGTAACTTGTACAATCCAGGAATGTATGAGTAATCCTTATACTTCCATATCCAGTTCATTTATAAGCCATAAGATTTTACCTCCTGAATATCTCTGATGTTTTCCATTTCTCTTTGTCCTTGCAGTCACCATTCCACTCCAAACTACTATCATCTTTCCCTCACACTGCTGTAATCAATCCCTAATTGATTGATCTCTCTACATCTACTCTTGCCTCCAATTAGTTTTCTTTTCTTTCTTTCTTTTTTTTTTTTTTTTTTTGAGATGACGTCTCACTCTGTCACCCAGGCAGGCATGCAGTGGTGCAGTGGGGCAGTGGGATGATCTTGGCTCACTGCAACCTTCACCTTCCAGGTTCAAGCGACTCTTGTGCCTCAGCCTCCCGAGTAGCTGGGATTACAGGTATGTGCCACCATGTCCTGCTAATTTTTGTAATTTTAGTAGAGATAGGGTTTTGCCATGGTGGCCAGGCTGGTCTCGAAACTCCTGACCTCAGGTGACCTGCCCCCATCAGCCTCCTAAAGTGCTGGGATTATAGGCGTGAGCCACTGCACCTGGCCTCCAGTTGGTTTTCTACAGTACAACCAGTATTATATTTCAAATCTGATCTTGTCGCCCTCTCACTTAAAACTTTTTAGCACTTCTCTTGGCTCTTAGGATCTTACAAGGCCCTGCATGATCCGGTCCCTGTTTGTCTCTCCAACCTGGCCCTCATCTCACATATTCTCTCACTTTGTTTTTGCTTGCATTCTTTCCTCTTCCTGGAATCAATCTATCTATCTATCATCTATCTATCTATCTCTTCTATATTTCTCTCACACACACACACAACTTTCCTTAGTTGAATCAAACACACTTTTCCTAAATACTCACATAAACAAGCCTTCGTAACCTGCCCCTCCTTCACCTCTAACCCCCTCCCCATTATATCTCCTCATAGCACAATGTGCCTTTCCTTTACCATTTTATCACAGTGTCTAATTATGCATTTATTTAAGCTTATATAACTCTTTTACTCCATGACTATCCTGGAAGCCCCCTGAAGTCATATTCTTAATACTAAACAAAGCTTGGCCCAGGAAACCACAAATATTTTATTGAATTTGACCTATTAAGTTTGACCAAGAGGCCATAGACAAGATTGGGTTTAAAGTTCAAAATATCAAAGTTCAGGATCATGCTTGGGTCAAGCTGGAGAAGAGGTGGTCTTGGGATTCTAGGCCTCACATTTAATGCTCTGTGGATGTGCAGGTGAGTCATGCTGCCTCAAAGAAAGGGAGCAAGGCAGATGCTGTCACCATCTCAAAGGATTGTAAATTAAATAACACTATGCATGCAAAAGTGTTTTATAAGCTAGAAAAGCTGTTGTTCATAGATTTGATTTAAGCCTATATAATGTGAGATAAGATTGATGAAGGCAGGGAAAGTCTTTTATCCACAGCTCTAACCCCAGTGCTGAGAACAGTAGCAGAACATAGTAGAAGTTCACTACTTGCTTATCAATGAATAAATGGATATCCCTCTTATTAAAATAAGCTAACAGAAGAATTTCTTAACCACATTTGTTGAATGATTAAATCCTATTCTTTGAAGTGTCAGGCTGTCCTTAGAGAGATTTAATTCAAAGTTTCTGAAAAATAAGATAGAATTTCATATATGAAATGGTTTTTAAAAATCAAGGTGGTAGAACACATAAGATAATCCCTTTAGGATAATTTCAAGTTGTATTTCCTTAGTTAATGGCTATTAATCCTTAAAAATCAATGCAAGCACCATCTCCACTGAAAAGCCTGTCTTCACTCCCAGTCTAAGTATTCAACACACACACACACACACACACACACACACACCTGAACTTCTGTGGCTCTACGGGAATATTTCTTTCATAGCACTCTTCTCACTGTTTTGAAATCCACTGAGATCCTTTCCACAGTCTCTAAGTTCCGTTAGGAGAGCAACATTGTCTTATTCTAATGATTGCTAATTCCTAACATAGTATCTGGCACTTAGTAGATGCTAAATAAGTTTTCGTCGAAATGACCTGAATCTTTGAAGACTTTCAGAGAGAGTATCAATTTTATAACCTGATTTACTCATGCATTAGCTTTCAGCTGGTTTTTCAGCTAATCCCTGTTCATACCTGGAAGGAATGATAACATATCATTTCATAAAAACTTTCTGGACCACTTTCAAGGTACCAGATTCATTTTAAAAGAATTCTGATCAATACTAGTTTAAATTAGGTATCAGAAAATCCAATGCATACGTAAGTGTTTGCTGTATTTATATAAAGCTAAACTCAACAGTTTCTTCCATTTCCTTTCTTTCATTTAGCATGACATTTTCGCTGATATTCCTGAATTGCTGGATAGAGCAAATGCATTTCTATTAGAGCCAGTATTTTCCCACGGGATTCTGCCAACAGGTGCTCCAGCTTCTTAATTATCTGTACACTTTCCCTTTACTTTTTAATTACTAAAACAAGAGAATTTACTGCAATTGCTGAAAAGGCCAGATCTATTTAAATAAATAAGGCTATTCTGGATTACATACAGAATTAAATTAGGGGACCAACTGTTCCCCAACATTACATGATGTCTGGTCAATAGACAGCATCCTGGTGTTTTCTTTCCTATACCTTCACTCAGCTCTGAAATTTTGGGTAAAAAGATATTTCAGGGCAATATCTTTATATTCACAACTCTCAATATTCCAAACACAGAAGGAAAACCTCACTCTTAAGAAAACCTAGCTTAATTTTCCCCCTTCCAAAATTACATACCAGCATGAGTCCATATATTCCAGATAACTTTCTTCAGTAAACATGTAACTGTGTTACCCATCTGTGCAACCTCCATATATCTTTAAAACACCACAATCCACAGAAAACTGTCTTTAAAAACAAACAATGTGAAAAGTATACAAATGTTTGATTCATTTTTCTGAAAAGAGACCTTCCCAGGAAAAAAGTATACTGCAATATATTCAAGGTATGTGGTTTGTCTTGGGTGAAGAATGGTGAGGGTGAACAGGGTGTCATTTTTCTGCAGTCTTCACTGTTATAGTTCTAGTCATATTTCCAAAAATGTTTATGATTTTCAAAGTTTTTTAAAAAAGTTAGATTTGCCATGTACAAATCCTGAACTCCTCTGACGTTGCTTCCTTCTTCTTTTTCCAATAATTTTATATGTTACTTTACATACACATGTGCAGAAGCAACACGTAAAATGCAGGTAAAAAATCTGCATTATTTCGACATATGGTTCTGGCAAAACTTTTTAAAAGCTTACTTTATTTGTCTGACTGATTTCAACTGTATTCATTATTTCCTGTTATATTCCCTTCCCCCAAATCTCTTGCCTCAACAGAATTAACATTCTTGTATGTTCTATTTCCGAAGAACAAACTAAAGGAGCATCCCAACTATTATTGCTCTGCAGCGGCCCCTGCTGGTAAAAGACACTATACAATTTGTCCTTTGTCGGCTCTGCTTGTGAAGCCTGAATTTCCAAGGAACCATGCCACAGTCTAGCCACAATTAACCTGCAGCCTCAGCAGATCCTAGAGTGGGGCTGCCTACCCATCTGCAGGGCAGCAACTATTGCTTGTTTTCAGTGTGGAAAGAGAATGCCAGAGGAATACATACTTTGTATGGGTCTTTATTTTTCTTGTTTCTAGAACACATAAGAAAAAAAGGGATTTGAAACTGACTAAAATGATAAAAGGAAATCAATGCAGCAAGACATAGACCACCTGAAAATCTTCAGTTGAAGTACAAGTTGTGGCATGATGTCAAAGAGGCATTCTTTTCACGGAGAAGGCATATTAAATTATGCTAGTGCTGACTGCTCCTCCAAAGACTGTTGATAGATGCTCACAACAAGAAAATCTTCCTTTCTGGTTGACCTTAAAAGCTGTCTTACCCCAGGCCTTAAACGTTTCAGTGTGAACATAAAACATTTTTTCATTGATCTCATAAAAAAAATTTTCAACTTGTTCTCCTTAGTTGTTGCTTATCATCTGCCTATGCACATGGAAAGATATATATGTATATTATAGAGATGTACAGATATATTAATTCTCAGCTAAAGAATAAATACATTTATCATTCAGAATGACAGAACCAGAGTGGAAAATACCCAGGTGATTGCAATTTGTTTTGCCATGCACCCATGAAAACTCCCCGTAGTGAAAAGAAAATAGAGCAGTCAGGTTATCATAATAGAATGTATCTATTTTTCTCACGTTTATCATTATATTTAAGCCAATCTTCTCAAACACAGCAAAATGTGTACATTTTTAATAAGGATACTATTCCCCCAGGATTGAGCTGAATGGGGGGAAAAACGCTGCAGAACTAATCTGCATGAACTTAAGTTGTGTAATAGGGGAAAACAAGACTTTGGGAGAAATAAAAGAGACAAGAACAATGGGAGACAGGAAACAGGACACAGAAGACAATTTGATTTGAAGATTTGGAGTATGTGCCTATTTTGGTTTCAGGAAATGTGTCTTTAAAAGGAAGGGAGAATATGCCTAAAACAATGGAAGATCCATTATTTTTTGTATACAATCTCAACAGAAATAACATGCCTTCAAAAGAGTAGCCTCAGGGTAACTTCTAATTCATGTTTGATGAATATTATAATTTTATTTAATAGCAAATAGTACCACTAGATATGTCAGCTACCAAACGACTATTAACCAAGCCAGGTATTCCAGGTAGATTAGGCTGTGATTTTTGCAGGCTTCTCACTTAGCAACATCACGCAATGGGCAAGCCAAAGTACCAGAGGCCACCAAAGCATGGCTAGAGTAGAGCCTATTTTAATGAAATAGAATCATCCAAGTACTGTTGTTTTCCTATTCGAAAACCAAATTTGGCCTCAAAGAGCCATCTGATACAACAAAGCAGCACAACCCAGGCTGATAGAATGATAGCCTATTCGGCAAAGCTGCTAAATAGTTGTACCTTTCAAAGCAAATGAAGACAAAGAAACCCAAACCAGACACTGTATGTTCCCTCAGTAGAAAAGATAAACTTTCACGTTGTGACAAGGAATTCTGACATATGGCAAACCTTGACAAAGCATCAGGGTACAGATGAGAAACCGTTAAGTTATCTGACCTTCGTCTGTACTCTATTTAGCAGACACTCACAAAAATACTACCCAAGAAATATCACTTCCATAAAGCAATGCAAAAAAGTCACTAATCTATTATCAGATCTGGCAAGAAGAATGCTCTAGAATTTATTCACCGTTAATGAATTAACAATAGTAGGAGTATATTTATATACTTTTGTGCAAAAAAAAAAAAAAAAGTAAGGTTTCATTATGCCAATGGGTATATGCTCCTTTGACAACCTTCGTGGCAGCGATTATAAGAGCAGAATCTTGGGGGGAAATGTCATGAGGGCTCAGCTTATTAAATTTTGTAAATCATAAGGCTTGTCTGTGAATGCAGAGCACTGCAGCTGATTTAGTCGTTGGCCTAGAAACTCCGCTGTTAGGACCATTAAACAGGTCCAGAGTTTAAGTTGCACTGTAAATTACACTCAAAAGAAACAGGCAGAGACTTTCGCCTTCATGTTTTCTGTCTGTGAACACTGTCACCGCAGCAGCCCTGTGAGATGGTGTCAGAATTTTACAATGATGCATCAAACCAGTGCACCTTGATTGAGCCCACCCGAGACTATTGCAGAGTTCTGTTGTGAATTTAAATATAAAAATAGAGAACCAAATTAAATTAGGCTTTTTCTATTTGAAAAATCTTCACAGCTGGAAGAGATACAACCAATATTCTTTTTAGGTTATGCCAGCTTTTACAGTCACTTTCAACAAATAGCTATCATTAAAAATAGCAAGGACAATGCAGTTGATCGTTTAAAAATAAAGGGTTGTCATTTTGATTTTTTTTCTTAAAAGGAATAATGAATTGCCTATAGCTACTATGACTGAAACACCCCTTTAGAGGCTACAAATAAATGAAGCCATAAAGAAAGCAAAGTCATATGTCAAAGAAATCTGATTCAATTAATCATTCTTTGTAGCAATTCTGTCATGAAACTTTCTAATGTTTTGTTTCTATTGAGATGTAAACTGCTAGCTGGTAATTTGGAGCCTACTCAGTTATTTAATATTCTGTTAATTTTTTAAAATGAAGTTTTTTCATACAAGACTAAGTTTTGAAAGTTTCTAGTGTCCAAGTTACAAATAGTCAATTATTTCATAAGAACTAGGAAAGGAATTATTTTCTAAAATATACCAACTAAAGGAAAATAGTTTGAGGTATGAAATACAACATTATTGTGCTTATATTTTGAAAAAAGTGTGGCATTCTATAAATGTTGCATAGTTGTAATATTTAACTGGCTGAAAATAAATATCAAAATAACCCCTATTATACTTATATAATCTGAGGATATGTGTTTAAATTTTCACAAAAAGAAAATGTTTCTATTCAAAATCACTTCTAAAATGACGCCTTAAATATAGTAAACATTCAATAAATGTTGGTTGATGATAAGTCCAACTCTGCCCATTCTATAGAGTTTTGTAAGCATAAAATCTTCACTTTGTTCTCCATGGTAAATTCACCTAAGCCAATTGCCACTGGTAATTTATTAATATATCTACAAAGCCCTCTTCAAGGCAAAAGAAAATTAATGTCAATCATTGATTGAGTGCTTCCCACTGTTCCCCAAGATCCTGTATACCCAGTACTTTATGACATAACGAAACAGAATGCAGCTTGCTGAAATTGATTACAAATTTTTTTGCCACTTGGACATTTTTTATGTTAAGACACAAGAATCCAATTTGGAAGATATGATTAAAATGTGGTATGATATCAATAGAAGAAGGAAAGGGTGGAAATCAATACTGTGAGGGCTAATAAAGACAAATGTACTATGATTCACCAGGGAAGAAATAATGGATGAAAAATTGAATGTGATTCAGCAGTGTAACGCTGTCACCAAAAGGCAAATGCTATATCGGATTGCATTAATAGACATATCATGTAAAACGAGCAAGGTAATTTTTCAGCAGCAGCATTTCTTAACCCTATTGGTTAGGCCAAAATTGGAAAAGTGCAGCACTTTGGGCCACAATCATTACACAGAAAGTTACACAGAGTTTACAGGAGAACAAAAAAACAAGCACAAAGAAAAATAAATAAATAAATAAATAAATAAATGTTGATAGATAGAAGACAGCTAGATAGACAAAAGAAATTATCAACCACAAGGCTTAGAAAATCAGACTTGCTTTCAGAGATCAAGAGAAGTCAGTTGACGTTCAGCCTAAAAGCAAAGCCAAGTAAGGGAGGAAATAAAGATGCATAAAGGGAACAAGGTCTCAAAAGAACCAGCTGCTCTCATTAGGCAGTAATAGGACCAACAATAAATGGATTCCAGTTGTTTCCTATCATGATTTACATTAAAGATAAAGAACAATCTCTAGCATATAGACAATCAATGGTATGTCTGGGATATCAGTTGCTGGATATACTGAAAAGAATAAGTATACTCAATCTTTCAAAAGTGGATTAATGAGTACATGGCTAAAGAAACCTTCAAATATTTATAGTTATTTTCCAGTCTATACAATAGGATACCCAGTCAGATCACTAAAAGAGCAAAATGGAAAAACAAACAAAAAAACATCTGGGGAAATTGAGCTTGAAATTACAGACTCCAGGAGTCAAAGAATCTCTACTTTATCAAAAATAAATTATCTTAGAATAAAAAGATAGGAAAAATATTTGCTAATTGTATCAAGAACTTACTATATACCAGGCAATGTCCTGTATTTTTCACCTATAAAGTTCCATTTAGTACTTAAACCATCTTAAGAGCTATATACTAACTCCATGAGAAACTGAGATCTAGAATTGGTAAGCAGTTTTGCACATAAGTTCCCACAATCAGGATTTTGAACTCTAGCAGTCTAGTTGCAGGGCTCTCATAGGCTGTCCTGCCTTTCAGTTCCCAAGGAATATACCACAGAGTCTGATGGAACTAAATAGCATGGGCTAGGATGATAGCTAAAGCATGTATCAGTAGATAATGGCAGTTGATGAGTAAAGAAATAGCCTTATGAGGCAAAAGGAGAAAATTAGAATAGGAGTAAGGAAAGCTTTATTTGTCAATGAATAGCACTAATATTAGAAAACATATTGTGAAAGAGTAAGGAACATTCTTTCTGGTGACTTTCTAAAATTCTAAATAGTTTAGATTTTCATTTTGCTGTGATGATTTTGGGAAACATTTTCTGAATGTAGAGTATTAAGTTATTCAAACTCTTTTATAGCATATGATTTACATAAATCATAACATTGCTTTGGAAACATCACACTAGGGGACTTCAAAGGGAATATTTAAGTTGTCTAATATAGATTAATTTAATATTTAATTTCTATCTAATATAGATTAATCTCATTAATAGGGGCAACTGGCTACAAAAATTACATCCTCAAATTTTGCATCTCTTGGGTCCCAGAGAAAGAAGCAGCAATTAGAAATGGGAATTGAGAACCAATCCAAAACATGTTCAGGATTATGACAATTACCTAAATCGTATCACTACGGTATAAGCACACTCAATTTAGAGACATTATTCAAAGATGCATTCATAATATAAGAAAGAAGGTCTAGCTGACAAACAGATATTGCATTCATATTGCTTCCTATAAAAATAGAAGGATTATAACTATCATAATTTTCTCTTGCCCTTATAGCTTCCACGTATTCCAATGCCTTGGTATTCTGTTTCTCTTATTAATATTTTTCCCCTCACCTGAGCTGGTATCATTGAAAGCATATTTTATTTCTGGCCAAAATAATGGGTACAAATGACAAAACCATGATCTTAGAGTTGATATAGGACTTGGTCCTTCAATTCTCATCTCTGTTACCACTTTGAACATGTTCACAATAGCACAAGTGCTACTGGCGATCTTTCCCTACCTGCCCATTATTCTGTTCCTCCCCACTGTCTAGGGACCTTTAATGACCTTCGCAACAACATCATGTTCCTTCATAATGGGTTCATTTATCTGTCCCTTGTGGATAAAACTGCATAGATAAATGGTCACGCCCTTTCTGCTCAAGGAATTATCTCATTAAAACTGCTGTGTTGGAGATGAAAACTTTTGTCCGATATAATTTTTATCTCTCACATGTAATACTGGTGAATTTGTTAACTTAATACTAGATCATAAAAATAAATAAAGTGGCCTGGTGCGGTGACTCAGGCCTGTAATGCCAGCACTTTGGGAGGCCAAGGAGGGTGGATCACAAGGTCAGGATATCGAGACCATCCTGGCCAACATGGTGAAACACCGTTTCTACTAAAAATACAAAAATTAGCTGGATGTGTTGGCGCATGCCTGTAATCCCAGCTACTCAGGAGGCTGAGGCAGGAGCATCACTTGAACCAGGCAGTCAGAGGTTGCGGTGAGCTGAGATTGCGCCACTGCACTCCACCCTGGTGACAGAGTGAGACTCTGTCTCAAAAAATATAAATAAATAAATAAATAAATAAATAAATAAAGTGGATAAAGAAACACTTTATTATTTTTATCTAGTGTTAAATTAATAAATTCACCAGTATTTTTTATGAGATGTAAAAATTGTATTAGACAAAAATTTTTGTCTCCAACATAACAGTTTTAATGAGAGAATTCCTTGAGCAGAAAGGGATAGACTGGATAAAGAAAATGTGGTACACATACATCTTGGAATACTAGTCAGACATTAAAAAAATGAGAAAATGACATCATGTCTTTTGCAGGAACATGGACAGAGCTGGAGGCCATCATCTTTAGCAAACTAATGCAGGAACAGAAAACCAAATACTGAGTGTTCTCACTTATAAGTGGGAGATAAATGATGAGAACACATGGACACATAGAGGGAAACAACACACACTGGGGCCTACAGGAGGGCAGTGGGTGGGAGGAGGGAGAGGATTAGGAAAACAAATAATGGATACTGGGCTTCATACCTGGCTGATGAAATAGGCTGTATAGAAAACCCCCATGACACCGTTTACCTATGTAACAAACCTATGCACCCTGCACATGTACCTCTGAACTTAAAAGTTAAAACACACACACACGCACACAAAATAAAGTGTTTTTTGTTCTGGATCCTAGATCCTGAGCTTCCTCAAAACAAAAACAAAACCAGTAACATTGTTTACATTAAATGCTGGTTCTTAACTGTTCTTTATTGAATATCCATTAATGATAAAGCATTACTCAAACCCAGGAAGATTTAGAACAAACAGTCTTGGCTCAGATATTGGTTCTGCTACTTACTAGCTGTATAAATTGGAAACTTAACACTCCTGCACCTACTTCTGCTTGTTTAATGGGAATAACTTTACGTATGATGCCAGGATGACTATAAAAGTTATAAGACAAATCAAATTACTATGGCCTTGCATGTAGCAAGCACCCAAAAAGAATGATGACTGTTTGGTTTTTTTTGTTTTTTTTTTTTGTTTTTTGAGACGGAGTCTTGCTCTGTCACCAGGCTGGAGTGCAGTAGCGTGATCTTGGCTCACTACAACCTCCGACTCCCTGGTTCAAGCGATTCTCCTGCCTCAGCCTTTCAAGTAGCTGGAATTATAGGCACACTCCAAAGAACCTAGCTAATTTTTTATATTTTGAGTAGACGTGGTGTTTCACCATGTTGGCCAGGATGGTCTCAATCTCTTGACCGCATGATCTGCCCACCTAGGCCTCCCAAAGTGTTGGGATTACAGGCGTGAGCCACTGCACCAGGCCGAATGATGACCCTTAAGATTACAGTTATACTGTAATAAAATGCTAAAGAGCATTAGAAAGCCTAAGAACAGACCAAAAGAAGGCAGCAGATTCTTGCACAGAAATCCTGAGAGTTGGAATTGGAAAGGCCTCTGCCAGTCTTCCATTCCTATGGACCTCCTTTGTCCCCCAGGACTTCTTCAGTTATAGGGGAGTTTCAAGAAAGTAGAGTACCAAACCTCACATTCCTTCCAAGAGAATATCAGAATTTATTTGTTTAGTTCACCAAGCTTTCAAATAATATTTTATTTGATAAAATGTTTCTTTTAGTGGGATAACCTTGGAAGCTACGTGAGATGTCCAGAATTCAGCCAGGTATTAATTTTTCATTCTTAAGAGTTGAGATTTTAAAAGCTTTTTAAACTACATAATAAAAACACACAATGTAGTTAAGTTCAGGGTCTCTAACATTAAAAGGAAAAAACATTCTGCGTATTTTATGAGCCAAAGAAATGCAAAATCCAATAATTAAGTATAGCCTGGGAGAGGATTACAGAGCAATCTGACTTTTGGACTCTATGATTAATTTTGACTTTAAGTTATGAAATCCTTGTCAGATACAATGCACAGGATCAGTTTGTCCTATCCACATCACAAAGAACCAGTTGCTTCTTGACCAGAAACTCTGATTATTAATAACTTCAGCAAACTGAGAAGGCAACCAAAAGCATCACATGAGAAAGCTATCCTCAAAAGTGTTTGAGGAACAAAATTGTACCTCCCAAAGGAAACATTGTTCAAGCCAAGCAAATATAGAACAAATGTAGAATATTTAAGATGATCGTTTATTCATTCAGCAAATATTTATTGAGTAGTACTAGGTGCCAAGTACTATTTTGGAAACTGTGGAGACATTAATGAGCAAAACAGAAAAAGTCTCTACATTTGTAGACCTTGCTTTCTAGTCAGGAGATAAATACAGTAAACATTATTATCAAGTATAGCTGACGATACCAGTGAATGCCCTGTTTACATTTCCTCTACACTCACTAGTTGAAGACTGTTAACTGTGAACAACTGCAACTCTCTGCCCAAGCACAAGAAGCACACTCCGCCCACACTCAAGGCAAGGCAGAAATGACTGTGGAAGTCCTGAAAGCAGCTCTCAACTAAGGACAGAAGGGGGTCTGGTAGATCCATACCCCATATTCCTCACCTTTTGGTGGAAAGCTACTGAGCCTTGGTTGTCCACAGAGATAATCTGCTTAATAATCTACCTCCCCCTGACTTGCTACCCTACCCCCCTGCCTGTTTTGCTTGGAGTAAATTCCCAAATAAACTACTGGCTCAAATTTTATCTCAGGATCTTCTTCTAGGAGAATGTGTCTGCTTCTAAACAAATAAATTATATAGTATATTAAAAGGGCCAGGTGCGGTGGCTCACACCTGTAATCCCAGCACTTTGGGAGGCTGAGGTGGGTGGATCACGAGGTCAGGAGCTGGAGACCAGCCTGGCCATCATGTTGAAACTCCATCTCTACTAAAAATACAAAAAATAGCTGGGCATGGTGGCGGGTGCCTGTAATCCCAGCTTGGGAGGCTGAAGCAGGAGAATCATTTGAACCCGGGAGGCAGAGGTTGCAGTGAGCCGAGATGGTGCCATTGCACTCTAGCCTGGGAGACAGGGCGAGACTCCATCTCAAAAAAAAAAAAAAAAAGTGGCACGTGCTATGGTGCTATGGAAAAATACAGAGTTCGTTAGGAGAGATCTGGATTAGAGGACAGGGATAAGGTGGGGGAAGGCATTTGAACAAAGACTTGAAGGAGATAAAGGGGTAAACCCTGGGATATCTGAGGGAAGGCCAAACGCAAAGACCCTGAAACCAGAGTATGCCTGGTTCGTTCAGGACCTGGGCCACCATTATGACTGTGATGGAGCATGTGAAGGAGAGAGTATGCTGTGAAGCAGAAAATAGGACACAACAAGGAACATGGCAGCTGTGGGTGGGAGGGTTAAAGACTTTCTAAGGCCATAATTATAAGGATTCTGGGTTTTAGCCCAAGTGACATAGTAATATGGAAGGATTTGGGCAGAGGAGTGACATTAATTGACATGTTATAAAAGCTTTTTTTTGTTACTGTATTGAGAAAGAACTGTAAGATAGATGTCAAAGGTAGGCACGGGGGACCAGTTGGACATCTATTACAAAATGCATGCAAGAGTCAATCAAGGCATTAAACAAGAAAAAGAAATAATATACTTTTTAAAAATTCTAGTGGAAACATTAAGCATGAAGAAAGTAATAGATGGGGCTGGGTGTGGTGGCTCATGCCTGTAATCCCAGCATTTGGGGAGGCTGAGGTGGGTGGGTTGCTTGGATTCCAGGAGTTTGAGACCAGCCTGAGCGACACGGCAAAACCCTGTCTCTACAGAAAAATACAAAAATTGGCCAGGCTTATTGGCACACACTTGTAGTCCCAGCTACTTGGGAGGCTGAGGTGGGATAATCAGTTGAACTTGGGAGGCAGAGGTTGCAGTGAGCCAAGATCATACCGCTGAACTCTAGTCTGGGCAACACAGCAAGACCCTTTCTCAAAAAAAAAAAATAAGATATAGAACAAATAGATGGAATAAAGAGCAAAATGGATACAACTAAGGAATGGATTGACTTTGACGATCAGTTTCAGGAACTCTCCCAAGCAGCAGGGAAAGACAAAATTCTGGCTTGTGAAATCAATTTAGTGAATTTTGACCAGCTTTGAGAGAGAACAGAACAGAATGGGACAGGATAGAATAGACTAGGAAAAAAATCACTGCACGGCACATAATAATGCTAAGAATAGTTTGTGAAACCTTTAGTTATTTTTATTTTTTTTGTATGTCTATGTATACCGAGTTGCTGTGTAAAATGAATATTTTAGTGTAGGTCACAATAAAAAATGTTTGAAAGCTAAAAAGAAAAAGAGTCCATCAAGAGATGAATAGATAAATTGCATTGTATTTACATACAATGAAATATTATTCAGTCATATAAAGGAATGGAATAATAAACCTCAAAAATATTATGCTAAGTGAAAAAGGGCAGACACAAAAGGTCAAATATTGTATGATTCCATTTATTCAAAATATGCAGAATAGGTAAATTCTTAGAGACAGAAAGCAGATTAGTAGTTTCCATGGGTTGTAGGGAAGAGGGTTGAGGAGTAACTGCTTAATGAGTATGGGCTTTATTTGGGAATGATGAAAATATTTTGGAAGATGGTGGTTACACAACATTGTAAATATACTAAATGTCACTGAATTATTCAATGTAGAATGATTAATTTTAAGTTAGGTGAATTTCATCTCCATTTCTTAAAAATCTAAAAAAAAAAAAGCAAGGGATGATGATGGCTTGGACCAAAGGCTTAATGATGAAAGTGATGACAGTAGTATGATTCCAGACATATTTTATAGGTAGAGTCAACAGCATTTCAAAATTGGATGCCAGTGTGAAACTCAAGGTGACTCCAAATTTTGGGACTTGAGCAACTGTAAGAAAGAAGTTGCCATTTACAGATATTGGGAAAATTGCAGTTGGAGCATGTTTAGGGTAGAAGATCAAGAGTTTCGTTTTGAATATATTAAATTTGAGATGTCTATTAGGCAGTGTCTTAGTCAGTTCAGGCTGTTAAAGCAAAATAGCGTAAACTGGGTAGCTTACAAACAATAGAAATTTACTTCTCACAGTTCTGGAGGCTGCAAATTCCAAGATCAAGGCACTGGCAGGTTCAGTGTCTGGTAAGGGGCCAATTCCTGATTCACAGAAGGCACCTTCCTGCTGTGTCCTCAAGTGGTGCAGGGGCAAGGCCTATTTTATGAGTGCTGATCCCATTCATAAGGGGTCCACTCTTACGACCTAATTACTTCCCAAAGGCCCTACCTGCTAATACCATCATATTTGGGGTTAGGATTTCAACATATGAATTTGGGGGAACACAAACTTTCAGACCATGGCCGACAGTTAAGTGGAGTTTGACATATCTGGTATTAAGGGCAAAGATCTGAGCTGGAATCACATCCATTGTGTTTTTATTTTTGTATAAAGGAATCAGTGGATATTTGGTATTTTAAACATGGCTTGAATTTAACAGAGTCAGCTAATTAATGTAACACATCAGCTTTGTAATTCTGAGTTAAAGTGTGTAACTAAAATTTAAATGTCTTTGTGATTTTAAGTAGAAGTGCTAGCTTTAATATATTAGATCATTTTTAAAACCTTAAGTGCTCCATACTTGTAATTTTAATTTATGAGATCCATAAGAAATGATTAAATTCCTGACATGTATCAATCATGTTGATGATGTAATTAAAAATAAAAGAAAATATATTAAATCTATTAGCAAAGTTTAGATGATTTAAAGGTGTATATACTTGCAAACAGACCTAAAAGTTATTCAAATGCCCTGAAGTTATTGCTTTATAAGCAAAATAGTAAATTTTGCTTTATAAGCAAAATAGTAAATTTTGTCAAATAAACCTAAAAATTTAAAGAAGAATTCAGTGTTTAAATGTCTAACCTTAATAAAATGAATATTATTCTTCAAAAGCAAGTTAACTCCTGAATGGTCTCTTCTACACACAAACCAGCCCCCAACGGATCAACAAATTCACATTCAATAGCTTGCTCTGATGAAAAATGAAGTTGAATGCCCAGTGTGTAGTCAAGCATATTTCTGAAGACCAGAGAAATTAAATATACTCCCTAGAGTTTCAAAGTTAAGATTTTCGATACTTTTCGGTAGTATTCATGCCTAAAAGGAGCTATGGTTTAACTGCGAGTCTTTTGGAGAGTTTTGGCATTTTATGACACATGTCAAATTATTCTGGAAAATATTTGGAGGCCCATCTCATTAAGGCCCATGATGCTTTTATTGTTATTGTTGTTTTAACTATTCAACACAACACATGCTAGATTTAATCCAATATACTTTGTAGGACATGATATTTACTGCTCATTAGGGCAGAATAGACTTGCCCAATGCATTACAATAAGTCACAGCAATGCTACAATGAATACAATGCAAGAAAAAAACATGGAAGAATTTGCTACAACAGAGTACTTTCATTTTTATCCAGTTCATTAACATATCTGGATAGAAACCACAGCAACAGCAGCAGTTTACAATATTAAGAAGAATTTGGGGAAACATAAAACTGTGCTGATTAAAATTTTTAAAAATATTGTGTCTAAGCAATACTGAGCTCTATTGGATTGTAGCTATTTCTGTTTATAACCAATTGTTAATATTACAAGTGGGGTTTCATTGCGTTTATTCGTTTAAGGGCTTATTTAATGGTTTAAGGCATCTGAAACTTTTAGTTGCTCCCGTAAGTAGAATTAATTGAGGTTGATTTGATAACTGATTATTTATGAGGCTGGTTGGGGGCCTAAATAAGGTGGAATAGTGATATTAAAGCAGAAAATCACCTTAAGTAGCTGAAGTTTCCAGCTATGCTTTCCATATTAGTTTTATTCAATGGGTAGTTCCTCTTACCCCTCTAAATTTTTAACACTTGGGTACAGATCACAGAAAAAAAAAAAAGACAATTAAGAGTTACTTAAACACAGAAGAGTACCACATGAGATTTTGTAGAATGTGAGAATATGTAATCTGTCAAAGAATGTCAGTCCTATTTGTCACTTTTTATCCAAACCATTTGACCTTATCTTTAAATATTTTGTTAGTTTATTTCCAAATATTTAACTCTAAGTACAGGTGTGTATTTTTTTCTCCCCTTAAAAAATTCTTACAGATTTTACAAATTCATTTTCAAAATAAATTGGGAAAATATAAGGATGTTTCAATTTTAAAAATCTCCTATAAATTCACTACCCAGAATGAATATTTTGGTGTATTTCTTTCATATATATAAACACACAGAAAAACTCTTTATATACACACACACGTATATATACGTTTGTGTGTGTATATACGTGTGTGTGTGTGTGTGTGTGTGTGTGTGTGTGTGTGTATAAAGAGTTTTATGCCAGGGTGGTGGCTATTTAGGAGACCGGGTGGGAGGACTGCTTGAGTCCAGGAGTTTGAGGCTGCGGTAAGCTATGATCACACCACTGCACTCCAACCTGGGCAACAGAGCAAGACCCCATCTCTAGAAAATAAGTAAATAAATAAAGAGTATTAAAAGCAAATTTGGGATAATATATTTAATCTAGCTTTGTGTGTGTGTGTGTGTGTGTGTGTTAAAAACATTATGAGATCTACCGATAACTAATTTTTAAGCATACAATAGAGTGTTAACTATAGTAATGATATTGTACAGCAAATTTCTGTTTTCTTGCACAACTGAAACTTTATACCCTTTGAATAGAAACTCCTCATTTCCCCCTTTCCCCAGCCCCTGGCAACCACCATTTCTATTCTGCTTCTATAAGTTTGACCATTTTAGATACCTCATGATTCATATTTAGTATTCTTTCCTCCCCAGGTAATTTTATTTTGGTCCTTTTCCCAAATCTGTAAATATTCATGGAAAATAGTTTTTGATGGCTATATAGTATTTCATCATATAAATGTATCCTAATTTATTTAACCATTTCTCTATGGTTAAATAATTATGTTCTTTATTGTTTATTATTACACAACTACATCATTAATGCCTAAAAATATGTATGTGCCAACAGAATAAAAATTGACTTAAAAATATATAGGGAAGTTCCTAAAGAGATAAAATATTATTTATTTTTAAAATCTGTTCTATTTTCTTTCTCCTTAGAGGCACAAACTTTGGTAGTATATTTTAAGCATTTAATAGGTATGCTTTGGTTTTCTTCTTTTTTCTCATAAATGAATTTGCAATCAATTAGCTTAATTCTATTGAGTCTAATGATTCTCTCTTGTCTGCATGCCAAATTTTCATTTTATCTCAACTATCTTCATTTGAGAGTTTTATTTTTTATTACTCACATAAGCATTTTCCCGTTTGCATTCTCTAACATATTTTTGGACAATAGTGAGGATAAAATAGAATAAAATATTCAAATAATTGCACAAATACTGTTCTGAATACAAACCTAACATTACCATCGCAGCTGAAATAATAGCTGACATATTATCTGTATATACCAGCAGTAGAAATTACTACTAGCTAGCCAGCCTAGGAATCATAATATTAATAATTTATTGGAAGGGCATGAAGTTGTTCACAGGACCAAAAGGAAGTAAGACGGGAATAGGCAGCAGGCAGTCCCTATCTCAGTCACAGGAAACACCTGGAAGTCCCGCCTTGGCACTGCTACGATAAGAATAAATAAAATCTGTTTCTGCGTCATCCCATTCAAGGTTCAATTTTCCCTTGAGGAAGTATATCTAGTTGGTCAAGATGCTCTTGACAGTACCGGAGTTAAGAAGAAGGATCTATATAGAGTAAGGGATCTACATGGCCTTTTTAGTTTCTCTAGTAAGAAAGCAAGCACATGGAGTTACCTTCCCACTCAGTCCTCATGGGATGAAGGAGAGGGAATTACTGGAGGGAGAGGTGGGGTCCTCTTCAGTAAAAAAAAAAAAAAAAAAAAAAAAAAAGGAAATGAATGCTAGAATGCAAAGCTCCATGAGGGCAGGAATCTATCTTTTTTGTTCACCAGTGCAACATATAGTAAGTAGTTAGTAAATATTTTTTGACTGGAATTGGATAGGCACCAAAAACAGGAGGGAAGGAAGAAAGGAAAAAGGAAAAGAAAGGGCAAGATCTAAAAGTAATTCTAAGGTAAATTTTATTTTAATAAATGGAGAGTCAAGCTAGGTGACACTTTTCTTTCAACTACAATAAGGAATGACTCTACAGTAATGTAATCGATTTTCTTGGGTGGTTCCCATATTGACTTTGACGGCAATTTTCAAAGGGAAGCTCTAAAATGATCTTAAACAATGGCAGTAATGTTGGTGTAATATGGAGCTCCCCTGTGGGGGCATTTTAAAGGACTCATTTGTATGTTTAAGTCCTGCTTTGCAGGCTTTTAAAAAATTCATTTGTGGTTATACATTGAATATTTTCTATAAACTAATTGGTTAAGGAAAGCAATGTGAGGTATAGGAATACTAAGAGAAAAAGCAGGAAGGCCATCACTTTAAACATGATAGGCTTAATAAAATTTACAGATCAAATATAATTTCAGAGACCTAAATGATTTCTGAACACATTTTCAAGGCCTGCTAAAAGCTATACTAATAGTTACTATATATCTAATACTGATTATGTATAAGGCATTTTACATTGAATTATCTATAATACTCATAACAACCACCCTGCTAAATAGATACTGCTGCTCCAATTTTACAGGTTAGGAAATTGAGGGTCATAAAGGTTGAATTGCCCAAAATCATGCAGTCAAACAAGACAAAGCCATGATTTGAATCCCAGTTTGTTCAGTGCCATACCTTGAATGCAATACTGAATGTATACCTTAAATGCAATATTTTTACACTAAAAGCAAAAGGGCAAATGAGGCAATGTCTTCTTCTAAGATACAAATTAATGAGTATACTTATTACTTGCCTACACCTGCAAAATGCTCATGCACAAACCATTTAACATATTTTCTAAATGATGTGAAACTCAAGCAAGCAATTAATTTTATCAAACCCTTCCTTTAATTTTTTAAAACCAATTTATTTAACCATGTTTAAAATCTAACCACTCACATATTCATTGCAGCATTATTCACAATATCCAGGATACGGAATCAACCAACGTATCCATCAAGAAATGAATGGGTAAAGAAAAAGTGGTATGTATACACAACGAAAGATTATTCAGCCTTTAAAAAGAAGGCAATTCTGTCATTTGAGATAATATGGTTGAACCTAGTGGACAAAATACTAAGTGAGATAAGGCAGGCTCATAATCAAATACTGCATGTTCTCACTTGTATGAGGAATCTGAAAACATTGAACTAGAGAAGTAGAGACTATAATGGTGGTCACCAGGGGCTAGCAGGAGGGAGATGGGGGAGATTCTGATCAAACGGTACAAAGTTTTAGTTAGACAGAAGGAGGAGATCTATTGCACAGCATGGTGACTGTACTTAATAATAACGTAGTATTTATTTCAAAATTGCTAATACAACAGATTTTAAATGTTCACACCGTTATTGCTTCTCGGCGTTTTGGCTAAGATCAAGTGAAATGTTCACACCACAAAAAAATGAGTATGTAAGGTGATGGATACATTAGTTTGATTTAATAATTTCGTAATGTATACATATATCAAAACATCATATCATACCCCATAAATATATACATTATTTGTCAATTAAAAATTAAAAATCAAATCATGTAGCCATACATAATATTAATTTTAAAAATCAAAAGTACTTGAAAAATTACTAAATTGATAGTGATAAACTTTCCATTAAGTGAATGGAACTTTAGCATATGATTCACATTTGCACTAAATTTATATTTTATGGAAGAAAAAAATGTCTTGTTTTCTATAATCACCAAGGAATAGGCCCATGGATATCCCTTGTAAGGACTCCTTGATGCCAGAGCCTATCAGCATAAAAAAGTAATAAAAGGGAGCTCACAAAGATCTAAAAAGTTTATGGAAAGAACAACTACTTCATAATGAGAGTTTCCAGATCACAAAGTAGAAAGAAGAAATCCAACTATAAATCTATATTCAGAGTATAGCAGGGGAAATAGGATATGAGGTAATTTTTTGCCTTACTTTTGAGCGGCACAAATCTTATGAACGGAGGTGAAAGTTATTCAATAACATTTATTGCAAGGTCTAGTTCAGTGCCTTCCACAGGTGTGCAGTCAAAAAATCTTATTTGGAGATGATATTTATGCAATGATAATCAGTCTATTTCAGCACAGCAATTTTGGGGGAGAATATTGTCCGTACTGAGGTTAAAGCTTTGTCAAGTAAAATAATAAAAGGAAGGGCAAAGACCAGATGTGAAAAGTATTCAAAAGAGAAATTAAGATTTATGCAAAATTTGTACAAGCATTAGCAATTACAATTCAGAGAAGCAAATGCATTTTCAGAAAACTTAGAAACACATTTGGCTACATGTAGAGAATGCATTGAAATCATACATGAGTTTCTTCTCCTCTCCAACTTTACCAACTGATGCATATTTATTTACTCATTCAAAGACTAAAGATGAGGATACAGAAGGATTCTGACCCTTGTTTCAAGGAAGGGGGGATCAATTATATATAATTGAGTCCTTTCACCTTTGTTTCTTGAGGTCTATGAATACGAAATTAAATTATAAGGACTAGTGTAGTTTTGTAACATAAGAAATTAAACCAGGTAATTTTTTAATACCATGATTTAATGGTTTGGGTCAACTATATTAAATGCTTTAATATATAATATCAACTTAGGTTGATTTTAAGTTGAGAATCCTTATTTTCCTAGCATGAATTAAAATTTATTTTCCCATTACAACACACACAAACACACACACACACCAGGCCACTCTCAGTGGACACTCAATGCTGATATATAAACAGAACATGTGTCAAAACAAAAACAAAAAGAAAATCCAAGCTGACAGTTAATTTAGGAAAACCTATAGTTTTTATGAACATTTTATTTTTGATATAACTTTTATATGACATTTAGAAATAATAGAACTTTATATTATTCTTTGTCTACCTATTAAAGAATAGAAACAAGGAATAACTTATGGAAAGGAATAAAATGAAGAAAAAGGAAAAGGTACTGCAGTTGTGACATTTATTTAAAGGTAGCATGTAGAATTATTTCACTACATTCACCACAAACATATTCAACATGTATGTTTTAGAAGTTGTTAAAAACAATAGGTAAAGTTCAAAAAGCAAATAACCAGAGTTGAGTCTGTTACCTTGACAGTCCAAAATTCTCATTTAATGATTGTATGCTCAGTAAAAAGAAAGTTACCCAGTCAACGGGATACTTGTTAGAAACCCAAATGGGAAAAAGGTCACTTACTGCAAACTTCAGGTTACCTAAACACCAAATCATTTCTATCCTAAGGTTCGATTTTAGTTTTCTTAGAATTCTCTATATCCCCCTTCCTTTTTTGATTCATATACCCAGTTTGAAACTCAATGGTTGGTATAACTCCATCTACGATTTCTGCTGTCAATCAAGAACAGTCACTTTCACCTGATCTTTTCTGATAGAGAAAGTTGGAAAGAAAAAAACCCAGGTTGTTTAGTTAGCAAAGACAATGAAACATAAGGAGAGATATTTCTCTTCCATTAATAGAGGAGATACGCAGCAAGTCAAGCAATGGAAGGGCAGGAAGCAGCCTTGTCCCCAGGAGCAGCAATCAGCCAAACAGCCTGAAAGGATCAACTAAAAATAAAAACGACTTCCTTTCTCTGGGGTTTCTCATTTTACACAATCTGCTCTCTGCATCCATACTCTAACTTCATCTCTGACTTCATTCGGCAGGGAAGTATGATTTCACAACTTAAACAGACCCAGTTTACAGTAAATCTTTGCATGCAGACAACAGCAGGAAGCCTTGGGAGCAAGTCACTTTGAAAATAGGGAGGGCAAAACTGTATGTTGCATTGAGACAAGGCTCAAATAAATTATGTATTTGTCTTTGTTCAAACATATTAGATTCTACCCAAATACACACACACTCCACACACACACATAAGCAAATTCACAATTTGTCAAACTTTTGTCACTAGGCCTGGTATAAGCACACACATGCATATACGTATACATGTGTGTGCATGCATACACATGGAAGAGAGAAAAAAATATATAGTGAAACTCACAGAGATAAGCCAAAATAGACAAACAATATTTTTTTCATTCCATGCAATGTTCAAATACTTAGTAATTACTAAAAAAGAATATACCTCATTCAGGAAAAAAAAAAAAGTTGTATGCTAGAATTGGGGGAAAATACCTTTCAGAATAGGGCTATATGTGAATCTAGTTAAATTAGAGATGATCAAGTAAGAAGCATAAATCAAGCAGTGGTCAAATTAAGGAAGGTCAACCAAGACAAGGTGCGAACAGATATCTATCCAATTTTTCAACGAGAACTTATTCATCTATTCAACATTCTTCATCCATTCAACACTCATAAATATTTAGTGGGCACTCACAATATTCCAAGTTCAAACTTGACTTTCGGTGAGTTCACAGACAACGGTTTCCAGGTGGCTAAAGTTGACACATCTGGGAGTCAGGCAACAGGAATCAGAAATTCAGGTTAAAGAAAACAAAGAAAGATCAGATACTTGGGCAGATAGTGAAGCCAATAAGAGAATCTGGGCCTTCAGGCCCCTGGATCCATCTAGCTTTGCAGAGAGGTGCTCAATCTAAATTCGGGAAAACAAACTCTCCTATCACAGACACGGAAATTGAGGCTGATCAAACTCTTGTACAATTTTGTTTATTCCATAGCCCCTATGTCACCCTATCACTGTATTACCACTTCCATTTTTGTAAGTTTCTACTGAAACCCCTTATCTTAGTACAAAAAGTCTTCCAAGAATACAAAAATTAGCCGAGTGTGGTGGCAGGCGCCTGTAATCCCAGCTACTCAGGAGGCTGAGGAAGGAGAATTGATTGAACCTGCGAGGCGGAGGTTGCGGTGAGCTAAGATCACGACACTGCACTCCAGCCTGGGTGGCAAAAGCAAAAAAAAAAAAAAAAAAAAAAAAAAAGACTTCCAAGGGCATTCCTTCCAACCACTTTCTGCCTTGTCTTCGCTTTCACTCTTCATCCCATATGGAAAAAAATTCACACCCACACATGCAACATGCTCTTTCATCCTTACTTGTTTCTACCTACACTTCTGTTTGATGAGTTATTGTCTACGCTGGGCATTTTTCCAATTGCTCAATGTGAATGGCTCATAGAACACCCCTGAAAAGACTACAATAATTATTACTCTTTTTTACAGACAAGGAAACTGAGGCTTAAAGAGTAGAGTAACTTATACAATAATTCACAGCCATAGGAGGTTAAATTGAGGAACTTGTCTCTAAAGTTCATTGTATCATGTATCATGCCCCTCCTTGCCCTTTGTTTGGCTAACTCACACTCCAGACAAATGTTTCTTACTCCATAATTTGAATTAGATGGTGTTCCCTATTCTCTCTAAACAACTATTATTTTATCACAGCACTTGTCTTACTCATCTGCAGGGATTTATTTGATTGTCTTTCCTCTAGTTTCTAGAATAAGCCCACAAGCCCTTTATGCTCCCAGTGCATAGACCAATGCCTGGCACCTCAAAGGTGTTCAATAAAACTTTTCTGACTGACTCAGAAATGAATAGATGTCATGTTTCTATGAAATCATGGGCAGAAGGATTAAAACAGCAATGTATCTGACTTTAAAGCCATTCTTCCTCCAATGTACCATACTGACTCCCAGGTAGTCATAGATGAATGCCCTTACTTTACACAGAAAGTGGAAATAAGGTTATCCATTCTGTCATTCTTGAAGTAGGATAGTGAGAGAGCCAGCGTTTAAACCTATTCTATTTTGTGCCTGTATCTGGCACACAGCAGGAGCTTAATACATGTTTGTTGAATAAATAAGCCTGTTCCTGGCATACAGTTACCTCCTACCTCTTATGTTTGCTATCTGCTTAGGTTGACAATAAGCATTGCATGCTCTATAATTTTCTATTTTAATTGCGGTCCATGAACCAACGCCACTAGGAAACGTGTTAGAAATGCAAACTCTAAGTCTCCGCCCTAGACCTATTAAATCAGAATCTGCATTTTATCAAGACCCACAAGAGACTAATTTACATGAAAATGTTTGAGAAACACTATTCTAGACTATAAGGTATGTACGAATGTGTGGTTCCACTCAAGGGAATTACAATTTACGTTGGAGAGAAAAATCATCCCCATCATAAAACACAATAGGTTAACATCGTAAAACTAATACCAATGCAAAAGGAGGACAGCATTAGACACAGTAAATCAAAAGTCATAGAGAATAAAATAATGCAATATTTCAAAGAGCTCTTCTTAGGCAGAGTAGAGAGCACAGAGCACTCTACCTATCTAATAAAGATGCTGTCTGTGAGGGACTGGTAGGGAGTGCCCTGCCTGGTACACAGTGTTTGAATCATAGTGAAGACAGACCACAACAAAATTCATGTGGTTAGTTCCATATCATAACTTGAAGTGAAGTTCATCCATACAGTGGATAAAGAGTCAGGATCTGAAGGTAAATTGCCTGTGTTCAAATTCCGGCTTAAACACCAACAGTCAAAATGATCATGTGACATTGGGTGGGTTGTTTAAACCTCAGTTTCTGTTTGGGAAATGGAATAAGAAGGTGCTCAACTTATGGAATTGCAATGAGCGTGAGGTGAAATAATCTCTGTGAAACACTTAGAAGAACACCTAAGAATAAGAATACTTAAGAATACACAAATAAGCACTCAATAAAAATAATGATTGCATCATCACAATCATTCTGAAATACATAGGCAGTGGTTAATTTTGGTGTGGCTCCTCTGCCCTGATAAGCTTAATTCTATGTTGTCCTATCCCTCTTTCTGCTTTCCCATCCCAAAACAGGGCTGCTATTTCATTATGGAAACAGTTGACCATAAACCCCTTAACCTTATATAAAAATACTGTGCATATTTCTCAGGAAATGCTCGAATTTTCTATGAGACTTCGAAGGCATTGATGGTCTCAAAACAGTCTTTAATCACTATTCCGAATGCGGTGGAATGAGATGATCAAGAGCACAACTCGTGAAGTCAGCAACAACAGGCTTGAATTCCAGTCCTGACTTCACTAGTTGTATGACTAAACATGTCTCCCTATCCTTCAAGTGGGGATAATAACACTATCTTAATAATACCATTTACTGTGAAGCCTTGTGTAACAGTCCAAGGAGACGCTGTATGAAATGGTACTCTGTAATTGTAAAGAACTTCCAGATAATATAACAGTGACAGCTATTATATTGAGTGATTTCTCAAACGTTTTCTCTCACAACAGAACACTCACTCCAAAGAATCACCCCCTTAGAAAGCTGCAAGTAGGCGGGGCGCGGTGGCTCATGCCTGTAATCCCAAAACTTTGGGAGGCCAAAGTGGGCGGGTCACGAGGTAAGAAGTTTGAGACCAGCCTGGCCAATATGGCGAAACCCTGTCTCTACTAAAAATACAAAAATTAGCTGGGTGTGGTGGCAGGCTTCTGTAATCCCAGCTGCTCGGGAAGCTGAGGCAGGAGAATCAGAACCCAGGAGGCAGAGGTTGCAGTGAGCCAAGATTGTGCCATTGCACTCCAGCCTGGGCGACAAGAGCAAGACTCTGTCTAAAACAAAACAAAACAAAACAAAAAGCCAGTCGCAGTGGCTCACACCTGTAATCCCAGCACTTTGGGAGGCCAAGGCAGGCCGATCACCTGAGGTCGGGAGTTCAAGACCAGCCTGACCAACATGGAGAAACCCCATCTCTACTAAAAATACAAAATTACCGGGTCATGGTGGCCCACGCCTGTAATCCCAGCTACTTGGAAGGCTGAGGCAGGAGAATCGCTTGACCCCGGTAGGCGGAGATTGCAGTGAACCAAGATCGCGCCATTGCACTCCAGCCTGGGCAACAAGAGTGAAACTCCGTCTCAAAAGAAAAAACAAAAGAAAAGAAAAAGAAAGAAAGCTGCAAGTATAATGAGCTGGTCAGGGGGCTACTGCGCCCATTACTTGTGCCCCTGCCATGCTTACAAAGACTGGGATGGTTGAGAAGTGTAGCAAGATGGAAACAGCACTAGAGGAGGATCAGTTCAAAAGAATGTTGCTCATGCAGAGGCAGGTGAATGGCAGCAGCTCATGGCTTGACTGCTATGGGCTACCGTACTCTGATCTCCAAACAGAATATCTGAGGCCGACATGTCCAGATATGTCTTCCAGGCAGCAGTGTTTTCTCTTCAGCAACACATTTCCAGGCAGCCTTGCTGTCCTGCTTCCATTTGTCAAAAACAAAAATCAGTGGAATACAAGATTCAGAAGTCAAAAGATTCGGCTTCTTTAATTAAAAGGGGTCAAAGCAAAGTAATATGGAGATAGGGAAGAAAAACAATCTCCACAAGTAGATCAAAATGTGAGCCCGACTTTGGACCTAGACATTTACACATTGTAATCAAGTGGATTGCCAGGAAGCCAAGATCATATAGCTGAGGAGCAAGTGAGAATGAGACTATGCGAGTGTGATAACAGTTCTATATCCACAACACTTTCATCTCAGAGTACACTTGTGCTTCAAATGCATTTGCCAGCAGCTTTCCTGCCTCTCAAGCGGGAGTCTAATGGGAAGACTGGAAAAAGGGAAATATCAGAAGTTAGAATTTTATATAAGCCAGTGGGACAAGAGTAGGATAGCCCTGTACCAAGTGCACAGAGAAGGCTTCAGCGTTTTTAAAGATGTGTTAGAGTCTTCATCATGTGCCGGAACAATTCATTTCAATCAACGAGTCTTTCCAAGCTAGCATTCCTTTTGAATTTATAAAACAAAAATGCAGTCTCTTTCTTACTGTTTTCAAATCAGAAACAAGGATATTAAATCAGTTCCTGAAGAAATGACATAGGAGAGCTATTTAAGGCTTCAAATTCTTGGTAATGTGAAAAAAAATAGAATGAGGTTGGGTGTTTCCTGTCTCTGTTTAATATGAAATCATTGTACTTCTTAGCCAATGACCGTATTTAACGCATTTCCTACGTCCTTGCATTTGTTCACATTTTGTTCTCTTTGAGCTTTACTGCTTGAGTGGTGCCAGTAATGAAGGGGAACACATTTGTCTCTCATAACTGTCAGAGATGACACAAAGAAGCAAAATGAATGTGGGAGGTGCTGTTTTGTTTCTAATTAACAAGGGTTTTCAAGTATTTGTGTAAAGAAAGGGAGTCAACATTCAAAGGGTTTGAATCTATTGCCCTTTTCAATGTTTTCCTTTAAGAAAAAGAAGAGATAAATTTTTATGTAGGGAAATACTGTGTGTGCAATTCAATGGAAGTGATAGGGACAGCTAGAAGTGAAATATGAAAAAAATTAAATAATCCAAGTACTGTAAAGCAATGCATAGCTGAAGGTACCTTATTACTTTATATTATACCTTCTCATTCTGAATAACTACCGTTATATAATATGAACCATTGATGTTTAATAATAGAAATAACCACAGCCAGATGCCAAATCAAGAAGAAAAGATCTGCACTTTGAAAAAAAAAGAACTCTCTTTATGCATATGCCACATGTAAACGTTCAGGGCTTGAGCTCTGAAAGGAATCCTGCAGTGGGAAGGTATTGAGAAAAGCAGTTCTGAGCAAAAGAAGGGGGGCGGGAGCTAGTTACAAGTCTGGTTCTTGCCCAGTTGAAGTAACTGACACTATGAAAGTCTGTCTAGGCCTAACTCTGTATGTGTGAACACCACCACACACTGACACCTTATCTTGTTGCCTAGTAGCAGCTGCAAGAATGAATTCAATGTGTGGTGTGTCCATCCATCAAAAATACCTACTAAAGTGTCTAATGAGAAGAGTGTTCTGGATTATACATCTTAAGGGAATACAAAAAAAAAAAAAACAACAACTCAGACTTTATGACACACTATTTATCTGGAAAGACAAAAAGCAAAACACAAAAAGAAGAATGCCTCTGTAGTATAACATAGTGACAAATAGGATATATTAGTATTGCAAAGTGCAATGTATTAACAGAAGTAAAGGACTGCTCAATGATAATGTTCACTGAGCACCATGAAAAGAAAATGAATATACTCGGGATGAGAAAGAGGGCTCAATCATTCATGCCTTCCTCAAAAAGATGAGTTTTTAGCAGAAAAAGAATTGATGGAGAGAATCTATGAAAATTCACCAGTGAATGGAACCATATCAGAATGTAGGGATATATAAGGAACAGAAGAATGTGACTGGCAGCAGTTCAAGGCAATGGGCATTTCTTTGTCTCACCTAACAGGAAGTCTGGAGATCAGCCACTGGTGTTAGGTCTGCAGTCTCAGAGACAAGAGCTGGAAGTTTTATGATTGTCTTGGCTCTCTTTCTTGATCACAAGATGGCTGCTGCAGCTCCAGTCATCATAACTTTGATCAAGGTTTTAAAAAAAGAAAAGAAAAGGAGCAGAGGGGAGTGAACAAAAGGGAGACTAAAAGAAGAAATGGGCCCCCTTTATTAGGAAAAGTGACAGCCTTTCTGGAGCTCTGACTAGCTGGCAGAAAGAGATTGGGAAAGACCGAGAGTCTGCCAAGGGACTGTGTCTGCCACACTTGGACAGATGAATGTAAGAAAACACAGGTGATGGTGAGATTAGCTCGAGGGACTGAAACCATCTGGATGGGATTTTGAAAGATTTTTCCAAAGCATACACATGCACACACAAAGCACAAAAGTAAATTGTGGGTAGAAATAATGTCTAGAATATCTTGTTTATAAAAACATTCACACCCTTCAAATAAACTTTCATTCCTTTATGCACTGGAAAATTTCCACTTGTGACAAAAGAGCAGCCATCTCTGAAACAGGATATGGCAGTAATTGGCCACGCTGCATACAGGAATTTGCCAACACAGGTTAAACATGGAAATAGAAGCCACTTTCACCAGAGAAAAACTACAAAAACGGATTATAAGAACAGACTATGTCTGCCTAAAGAATCTCCCACCGATGTTCCACATTTCACCCTATCTCTTTTCTGGTTTGTTATCAAACAAGTGACATCTGTTTTATGTAGTGCCAAGGCACTTTGTCTTGTTTGTGGATGTTTTATTTGTTCACAGGCACACCCTGCTGGACACCCTGGTACCATGTCCCTGGTTCCTTTAATGAAGGGGAAAATGAAGGGGGTTTTCATCCCTGCTTACTTCATGTCAGCGAAGTCTTTGTGCATGGAGTCTTTTGAGCCTCCTGGCAACACTGTGATTTGAAGCTTCACTATCCTGTTCTGAAAGGGGAATAGTTTGAGGGTTAGAGAATTCAAGTTAGATGACTGAGAAAGAGTGAGTCCTGGAAGAGCTGTGTGGTATCAAGCCATGCCAGTCAGACTGCAGAGCCGGGGGACACCACCCTGACTTAAGAATTGTACGTGACATGCCAAAGACCCCAGCAACTAGCGTAATTGCTGAATTATGTTAGAAATTGAATATGTGAATGAAACCAATTCTTCGCTGACCATGAAAAAAAAAAAGAGAGAGAGAGAGTAATAAGCAATGAAATATTTTCCAGCCTGGAGAATACCAGGTCAATTTGATTCAAGCCATTCTGGTCATCTAAAGGCCTTTACATGGTTTCACCAAGCTCTAAAACAAACCTAGCTGTGTTGAGATGTCCCTATTTGCAGCACTCGAAGACAACATCGTCCTATGGAAAGAGTGAGGGTTTTAAATCAAATCATCCTGTGTACAACTCCTAGTTCTACACATTGCTAGCCAGTGTCCTTGGATGACTTGCTGGGCCTCCCTTTCCTTTTATTCATAGTAGGGTTAATAACAGCTTCCCTGTAGAGATAAATATGTGAGAAGCACCTCACACAGGGCCTGACATGTGGCTGGCATTCTATGGAGAAGAGCCAACAGCAGTGATGTGAGCCCTCTGTTAGCAACAAAATCTGCACGCGATGACACTCCCCTGGCTCAGGACCAGATGCTCCCAATATGACTCCAAAGTGAGCTAAAGAAAACAGAGTCAGCAGAACAATTCCCAGGCTTCTCTCTGCTCCAAACAGGGCAATCCAAGTATCAGCACTACCTAATAAACAGCACAAACTTATAATAGAGTCAGGAGTGTTTCAGCACATAGAGAATGATGGAAGGACATCATAGATTAGAACTATTAGTGGATCATGATGGGGATGGCATTGAATCTATAAATTACCTTGGGCAGTATGGCCATTTTCATGACATTGATTCTTCCTACCCATGAGCATGGAATGTTCTTGTATTTGTTTGTATCCACTTTCATTTCATTGAGCAGTGGTTTGAAGTTCTCTTGAAGAGGTCCTTCACATCCCTTGTAAGTTGGATTCCTAGGAATTTTATTCTCTTTGAAGCAATTGTGAATGGGAGTTCACTCATGATTTGGCTCTCTGTTTGTCTGTTATTGGTGTATAAGAATGCTTGTGATTTTTGTACATTGATTTTGTATCCTGAGACTTTGCTGAAGTTGCTTATCAGCTTGAGGAGATTTTGGGCTGAGACGATGGGGTTTTCTAGATATACAATCATGCCATCTGCAAACAGGGACAATTTGACTTCCTCTTTTCCTAATTGAATGCCCTTTATTTCCTTCATGACTTTCTTCACAGAATTGGAAAAAACTACTTTAAAGTTCATATGGAACCAAAAAAGAGCCCGCATCGCCAAGTCAATCCTAAGCCAAAAGAACAAAGCTGGAGGCATCATGCTACCTGACTTCAAACTATACTACAAGGCTACAGTAACCAAAACAGCATGGTACTGGTACCAAAACAGAGATACAGACCAATGGAACAGAACAGAGCCCTTAGAAATAATGCCGCATATTTACAACTATCTGATCTTTGACAAACCTGACAAAATCAAGCAATGGGGAAAGGATTCCCTATTTAATAAATGGTGCTGGGAAAACTGGCTAGCCATATGGAGAAAGCTGAAACTGGATCCCTTCCTTACACCTTATACAAAAATTAATTCAAGATGGATTAAAGACTTAAATGTTAGACCTAAAACCATAAAAACCCTAGAAGAAAACCTAGGCAATACCATTCAGGACATAGGCATGGGCAAGGACTTCATGTCTAAAACACCAAAAGCAATCGCAACAAAAGCCAAAATTGACAAATGGGATCTAATTAAACTAAAGAGCTTCTGCACAGCAAAAGAAACTACCATCAGAGTGAACAGGCAACCTACACAATGGGAGAAAATTTTTGCAACCTACTCATCTGACAAAGGGCTAATAGCCAGAATCTACAATGAACTCAAACAAATTTACAAGAAAAAAACAAAAAACTCCATCAAAAAGTGGGCAAAGGATATGAACAGACACTTCTCAAAAGAAGACATTTATGCAACCAACAGACACATGAAAAAATGCTCATTATCACTGGCCATCAGAGAAATGCAAATCAAAACCACAATGAGATACCATGTCACACCAGTTAAAATGGCAATCATTAAAAAGTCAGGAAACAACAGATGCTGGAGAGGATGTGGAGAAATAGGAACACTTTTACACTGTTGGTGGGACTGTAAACTAGTTCCACCATTGTGGAAGTCAGTGTGGCAATTCCTCAGGGATCTAGGACTAGAAATACCATTTGACCCAGCCATCCCATTACTGGGTATATACCCAAAGGATTGTAAATCATGCTGCTATAAAGACACATGCACACGTATGTTTATAGCGGCACTATTCACAATAGCAAAGACTTGGAACCAACCTAAATGTCCAACAACAATAGACTGGATTAAGAAAATGTGGCACATATACACCATGGAATACTATGCAGCCATAAAAAATGATGAGTTCATGTCCTTTGTAGGGACATGGACGAAACTGGAAACCATCATTCTCAGCAAACTATCGCAAGGACAAAAAACCAAACACCGCATGTTCCCACTCATAGGTGTGAATTGAACAATGAGAACACATGGACACAGGAAGGGGAACATCACACACCGGGGACTGTTGTGGGGTAGGGGGAGGGGGGGAGGAATAGCATTAGGAGATACACCTAATGCTAAATGATGAGTTAATGGGTGCAGCACACCAGCATGGCACATGTATACATACGTAACAAACCTGCACGTTGTGCACATGTACCCTAAAACTTAAAGTATAATAATAATAAAATTAAAAAAAAAAGAACTATTAGTGGATCAGGCCTGTAATCCTTACACTTTGGGAGGCCAAGATGGGAAGATTGCTTGAGCCCAAGAGTTCCAGACCAGAGTAGGCAAGCTGGCAAGACCCAGACTCTAAAAAAAATTTTTCTTTTAATTAGCCAGACATGGTGGCATGCACCTGTAGTCCTAGCTACTTGGGAGGGTGAAGCAGGGGATTCCTTGAGCCCAGGAGTTCAAGAAGGTAGTGAGATGTGATTGCACCACTGCACTCCAGCCTGGATGACAAAGCAAGATCCCACATCTAAAAAGTAAAAGTTAAAAAAAAATTTTTTTCTAAAGAACTGTTTAGAGAATGGAAAGATGAAGGGGAGACACAAAAGAACATAAAAATGGAGTGATGAGGGAGACATAATGTCAGAAAAAAAATACACACACATATATATATATATATATATATATATATGCGCCAAAAGGATCAAATGCCCCATAATTAAAGGAGATGACCTTGCAAAAAAATTTTTAAAGGCCTTCGAATTTCACAAGACCGTAGTACTCCCAATAGCGGAATGGAGCGGAGTTGCCAGATTGACATAAGCCAGATTGAGAATGCCTAGAAGGGTTGAGCAAGGTTTTGGAGGAGTTATTTTAGAACAGTTTCTCCACCTTGGCTCCATTGACATTTTGTGCCAGATAATTGTTGTGGGGGCTGTCCTGTGCCTTGTAGATGTTTAGCCGCATCCCCAACCTCTAACCACTGGATGCCAGTAGCTCCTCCAGTCCCCAAGGCATGACAGTAAAAAAATGTCTCCAGACATTGCCCAGTGTCCTGGAGGGTAGGGGGAAATGCAGCAATACCACCCTTGGTTGAAAACCACCACTTTAGAATGCAGAGACCTGTCTGTGTTTTAAACCACAAGGAAAGAAATACAGAAATAGTTTCAGTGTCTTGTCACGTCAAACTTTTCTGTTTCATATCAATATAGAGGGAAAAGTGCCAAAATTTCAAATGGTAAACAGAAGAAGCAAAACAGCAATGACTGTCAACTAAGGGGATGGAAATCAGCAGTTCTTTATTGTTGTTGCGTTCTGCAATAGTGCAAGTGAAGATAACTTTGGGAGAAAGTCTTGGACTGTAATTTTATTTAATTTCAGGGCATGGATGTAGGGTAGGCAAGCATCAAAATTGGGGCTTAGATCAGGATGGTTGGTTCTTGGCTTCACCCAGGAAAGAATTCAAGGGTGAGCGGGAGGTGTTTGATGGCAACTTTTACTGAAGCAGCAGTGTCCAGCAGCAGCAGAGGTACTGCTCCCTGCGGAGCGGGGCTACCGTAGAGGCAGTGTGCCCAGAGTGGCGGCTCAGAGGCAGTTCTGCAATCATATTTATACCTACTTGTAATTACATGCAAATTAAAGGGTGGATTATACAGAAATTTCTAGCTAGGAAAAGGGGGGTAACTTCCAGGTTGTTAGGTTGTTGCCATGGAAAGGGGCTGTAACGTCTGGGTGTTGCCATGGCAACGGTAAACTGACGTGGCACACTGGTGGGTGTGTCTTATGGAAAGCTGCCTCCACCCCATCCCTGTTTTAGCTAGTTCTCAATTTGTTCCAGTGTCCAAGCCCCGCCTCTTGAGTCAAGTCCTGCCTTCTAGGACCAAATTAAGAATATCCATTCTCTATACAATAAAAAAATTCTAATAATCTGAGAACAAATGTCCAGCCAAGAGTTTTGAAAGAAATCAAACGCTTTACAGTATTCTAACTGTATAGATAGAAAGAAGAAATGAATACGACAAGAAATTTTTATAGCTTTGGCTTGTCTTTTGGCTTTTTTAGACATGATGCATTTGGAGTCTTTCAGTTGTTCCGACCTCCCAGCTTTCTTTCAAAATGAAAGCTTTAGCATTCAATCATGAAATACTGTACCCCAGCTGCTCCTATTTTTAAACAGATTCTGCAGAGTTGATATTAGTATAGTTTAATGTTTTAGGCAGAAGTTCATGAAAGAAATAATTCAATCCCATATATTTACTTAGTCACATATTAAAAGAAATATGATTTATAATAAACATCTGCTTTCCAGTCATAGCATAACAGAAGGCAAAGAAAGTTGGGTGTGAGCAGTGACATACACTCATGTGTATATGTAATTAAACCTTTAAAAAAAAAAAGCTGATGAAGTTTTTTCATACCAGTCCAAGAATAAATAATACCTAAGTTAAAGTCAGGTCTTATAAAAGTGCTTTCTTAAATATAATGGGCTAATTCAGAAGGACACGCCTGTTAAGGTCTCTCAGCTTAGAAACAGCTGGCTGTGCCAGGTACAGCGGCTCATGCCTGTAATCCCAGCACTCCGGGAGGCCGAGGTGGGAGGATCACCTGAGGTCAGGAGTTTGAGGCCAGCCTGGCCAACATGGTGAAACCCCACCTCTAGAAAAATACAAAAATTAGCCGGGCATGATGGTGCGTGCCTGTAATCCCAGCTACTCAGGAGGCTGAGGCAGGAGAATTGCTTGAACCCTGGAGGCAGAGGTTGCAGTGAGCCAAGATCGTGCCATTACACTCCAGTGTTGGCAACAGAGCGAGACTCCATCTCAAAAAAAAAAAAAAAAAAAAAAA
Organism: Pongo abelii; assembly: GCF_028885655.2. NCBI lineage: Eukaryota > Metazoa > Chordata > Mammalia > Primates > Hominidae > Pongo > Pongo abelii. The sequence goes on from NC_071999.2 coordinate 64,602,887, forward strand.
AAAAGAAAGAAAGAAAGAGCTCTCTGGGATAGATGTAGGTGACACTGCTGGAAAGCAAAACAACTGGTCAGTTCTGAGGGGCGGAAATTCAATAAAATGGATTTTTTGGCATTGTGAACTCACTTCTCTAAGAAAGATGATCACATTTAATTCTCACTTTCTAATTGTTTGCCCTAAATTGCTTTGATAAGAACTTACAGGAAAATACTACAGAGATTGCTGTAGTAATTTATATACACCAACATATCTAATGCTTATATTTTCTTCTGTTTCTTATAAAATATGTCCCTGAAGAAATAATGGATATTTGAAAAAGTAATTGCTGGATTTTCTGGAAAAGCCCCCAAAGATAAGGACTTTAATTTTAAAAATAGCCATTAGGTTAATATCAGTGAACTCTGGTATACAGCATGTTCCAAGTGAGGTCATACTCTTGAGTTAATTCTAAAATAAGCTGTTTATTTTTGTTTGTTCCATGACTGTACGTTGTAGCTTCATCTCAGGCCAATCAGATCAAAACTGCAGATGTTGATTCAACAGAGACTACTCTCTAGTGTAAATAGGTAAACTCAAACTCATGGCCCTTATTGGAAAATAACTCAAAGTGTTATTTTTTGGCTGAGAGACTCAGCTAAAAGATAACCTATTAATGTGGGGGAAAAATCAACCAATATGTATTGTTTTGTGGTTAATCAATAATTCTACCTTCATTTAAGGGAAACAAACAATATGTTTGCCATTGTGAATCACAATAAACAAAGAAAAATTCTACAATTGACTCAAACTTAACCTGAGTACTAGTTACAAAGTATCTGTACCTCTCTATAAATCAGCAAGGCAAATCAAATTCATAGTTAAATTACAGCCGGCCTCAGTTACTCTTTTAAAATTTTTGATAAACAGTATTTGAAATACAGTTTGTTTGAACCATGACTCAGATTATAGGGTTTCAGCTGGAAAAAAAAAACAGTTACAGTAAAAAGGTAGCACATCCATCCTCTACAAAATAATGTTCCAAATGACCAACATGAGCTTTGGTTACAACAATGATAATCAACATTCTGTTCCATACCATAAACACTCTTACCCAAATATCTGGCACTGGAAAAGAGTCTTAAAGCTAACAAGGGAAGTTGAAGTGAGATATTGTGTTTTTCATGCTGAAACAATACATAATGTTTCGGATGCTGCAAAGGGATAATGATAAAAACAGAAAAGAAGCTCTTAGTGTTGTTTGGAAAACATCTTGCAGATGACTGCATCTGTTGTCGTTAATTAATTTTGCAAAAAAAGAAAAGGTAACTGTATTATCTCACCTTTGAGGTCTTGCAGTTGCCCATTCTTCACACTCCTTTTATGAAAATGAGAATAACAAGAACACAGGCTCATATTAGGGATTCCTTTTGAAAAGCAATCTTAGCATCCGTACAGTTTAACCCAATTCCCTAACTTACTACATTTACATCTTTAATGTTTACCATAATTGATGTTTAAAATATTTAACTCAAGGCGCTATAAGAATCTGAAAAGTCAATTTGTGTTTAATATGCCTTGTTTATTAAAGCATAAAATTAGAAAACATATTTTCAAAAGATTATTCAAAAACTATGATTGAAGCAAAGAAATAGAAGTTGGGATGATTGATGGATAGTCAGATGGCTTATGTTCAGCCATGCCAGAAAACTGAGCTGTAACCAAATATTTATAGTTCTGTTACAGAGCCCTTTTTAGTCAAGCTGCCCCAATGCGCTCTCTGTCAGCAGTTCTCAACCTTTGTGTTGTGTGTGTGTGGTGGGGGTAGTGGGGAGAGCAGGGGCTAATGGAAAGACTATGTCAAAATGCCAAACGGCAGAGTTCTCCTCATACAGATTCTGACTCTGCAAGTCAGAGGGGGATCCAGGATTGACCTTTGAAATAGGTAACCTAGGTGATTCTGATGCAAGTGGTCCATGAACAATACATTGAGAAATATTGTAGCCTCCTCCTTAACTCTTGGGAAACCTCACTTTACACTCTTACTAGTCTCTTCCCAACCACTCTCAGGAATGCACACACCTCATAAAAGGATCCTCCTTGCTTCTCACTGTTTCCTGGGAGTCTCTTTCCAGTCTCTGCTCCCAAATGTTCTCCTTGCCTCTCTTCCTGAATCATTTTATTCCACTGGACTACTTGATGCTTTGGACTGTTCTTTGCTTCTTGATACTGAGCTTACCTGACACAGAGACTGTAGTTCCCCTGCAAATGCAATTTTCTGCAGAGTACAGACAGTTCTGTTCTTCTTTCAGCATATATGCTATCAAAAATGTGTGACATTATTATTTTTAAAATGGCATAGTGGTGTGATATAAAGAACCTGGGATCTGAAGTCAGACCTAAATTTGCATCTTGATGTTGCATAGTTGTAACTTTGGATAGTGAGAAAGTCATCTGAGGCTGTGACCCTCAGACTCCTCATGTATAAAGTTAAGAAGATAATACCTCCCTCTTAGGGTTTTAGTTGGAATTCAATGAGATACTATCAGTGGAAAGTCCTTTGGAAACTGTAATTTCCTACAGGAGTATTAGACTATTAGGTAAAGTTTTGAATATTTTTGCCCAGCAAGAAGAAAACCCTGCTAATAGTCATCTTTACATCCCGCCTTCTATAAAATAAAATATAGAACTTCTAGCTTCTTTCTCATGAGAGGTTAAAAAATATAATCCCTTTACAGTAATTTTGTTATTTAGACACCAATAATGCTAACACTTTAGTGATCTGAAAACCAACTGTTCTGGATATTTTCCACTTTTCATCCCCTTCCCCACTTCATCTGCCCTACTTTCAAGCTCAGGAAGTGCCCATTAAAAACTACACCTTATGGACTCTCTCACTGGCTGCCTTCTGGGTGGCACTGGCCAACAGAGGCAACAGTGAGAGATGGATGACAGGAGGAGCAGTGACAGGGTATTCCATCTCCACTCATTCTGTTTTCACATCACATCTCTGGCAGTAACTATGTCCACCCACTAAGACAGCCTCATGTCCTGCACAGTCCCAGGGCTCACAGGGTTCCAGTACACTATTTCCTCTGCTCAGCCCTAGGTCCTAGGTATAGTAACAGCTTCCTGCTTTCAGTCCCTGGGTAGAGCACCCCACCAACCTCTGTTTGATTCCAGCCCATGTCCCTGTAACTCCTTTTATTAAAGTCTTATCTGAACCATCTGGAATGAATTCTGTTTCCTGCCGGGGCCCTGATTGATATACCAATACAGGAGGCCAATAACATGCCTGGGAGTTTTGAAGCAGGACATGAATTTAAGTTCACTTTTATGATCAGGGTTTTGTGTTATTGTAGATTATATTTCATTCTCTTTTACTTTATCAAAAGCAGGCATTAATGCTAATATTGAATCTTTTGCCTGCGGCAACATGGTTAAAAAGATCATTGCCCTAAAGCTAAATAGAAACAAACAAATTCTCTCTCCTGAAAAACCTCTCTGAAGATTTTTTTGTTACCATGGGGTACTTTGGCTTTGGGGTGTTTTTCTTTTCTCTATGCCTTATTTAAATGATGCATAGAGGTTTTCCAGTTGAGGAGTGGTATTGTTTCCTGCTGTTGAGTTGGGATGTAAAATATTTTTTAAAATATATGTTTATAAGTTTTTAATGTGAATTAAACTCCCTCAATATTTTTATGGAGAAAAAAATTAATGAAGAACTTATTAACATTGGAAAATAGGCTATCTCAATTACACAGTAAGTTTTCCCCAATGGTTTTCTTAATATTTATATATTAACATCATAACAGCTCAATACAATTTATACAATATGGAGCCATTTATTGTGAAAAACGATCCATCAAAATAATATCTCCATCCTACAGCCAGACTCAACACGCCATAATGGCTCAGAGGGAGCCAAATGCAGGATTACGTGATAGGCCAGAAGCTGGGTCATGGTCTACCAGGCCAGGTAAGTAATACACATCGCGTAAAAGAGCCAAGTAAATAGTTAGAGAAACACGAAAGTCTCTGTAGAGTAAATGTGCACTCAGGCAATTATTAAAATATGGATTATGGAAGATTCTCTTTTCTCCTTTTCTCTAGGCTTACCCTTTTAATAAGAACAAAAGTAAATCAAACGTGTGTGCACAAAGACACAGAATACATTCTAATAACTTCAGGGACTCTGTTTTAATCGACTAAAGGGATATATTTCGAGTAGAGAAATGATATCTTGAGACCCCTTCATTCCATCTGGGTGTTACAACTGATATGGGCCTGTGTCAGGCAAGTTAAGAACAATGCGTGCTATTCTGATGCCTGGATATTATAGGTGCAGCAATAACTAGCTTGCAGAGCCTCAAAGAGCAGAAACGATTTCCACCTTAATAACCCCTGTGGCATTTTTCAATTTTCCAGGCTGCCAGTCAAATGAATGCATGTCTGGGAAGCAGAGGAGACAAGAAAGGTAAAAGATTAACCTCTGAGATCCATGATATAAACTCCATTGGCTAAAATTGGTCATGTGTTAGAAAACAAACATGGGTAGTGATAGCCCTGTCTAAACACCGAGCACAAATGTTAGAACAAAGATTCTAGGAGAGAAACTGGGATCTTAGGGTCACCTGGCTGAGATAATCTTGGAATGTTAATCATTCTTATTTTCTTCGTTGTCTAAGTTGAAAGTAACCCAGCAGTCTCCACCTGATGATCTTCACACTAATTAGCCCAGGAGATGGTTCTTAAAAACCAGCATTGTCTTTCCAAATGGGAAAGGCTTGCAGAAAACACAGACCTGCTACTGCCTAAACTGCTGCATCTCAACTGAACTAAACAAGCAGAACTCTTGGTACTGCCCCTTCCTCATCCTTACTCTGCAGCCTTTCCCCAGGCTTCCTTTATCCATCGGGAAATTAGAACACTTTCCTCCAGGAGGTGGAGAACCTCTAATTACAGATGCCTCTAAAAAAGCTAACATTACTGCTATTACCAAAAGGGCAAAATGCAAATGATATACAGAATGAATTTGCTCTAAAGAAGAAGGCATGATGCAGATGGCTCGCCGCACTTTAACTTGCTTCTTCCATTTCCAGATATTAAACACTTTCAAATTTTCTTTCAAAATGTCTTTTGAGCCTGTTTTCCACCCAGTGCTCCTCCCTGAACCTTTGTGCAAATAATGGACACTCCAAAAATAAGACAAAGGATCACTCATTTCTGGAAAGAGCGGCCTTGGAAGCAGAGGGTAAAAGTGAGGTAGTCTGTTGATTTCTATTTGAAATCACCAATCCTCGTTCTAGAGCCTGGGACAGAGCCACCATAATACTGCTAAGGGGCTGCTGTCTTCAGGGGCTGCTTAACCTGATCTAACCCTTTTTTAATTAATTCATCTATTTATCTATTCATTTATTTATCCAAAGAACATGTATTATGTAGATATTATGTAAAGAATTCTATGATAGACACATAAGTGAAAGAAAAATGGGCTGGGGCACGGTGGCTCACACCTGTAATCCCAACACTTTGGGAGGCCAAGGAGGGTGGATCACCTGAGGTCAGGGGTTCCAGACCAGCCTGGTCAACATGGTGAAACCCTGTCTCTACTAGAAATACAAAAATTAGCCAGGTGTGGTGGGGCATGCCTGTAATGTCAGCTACTTGGGAAGCTGAGGCAGGAGAATCGTTTGAACCCCGGAGGTGGAGGTTGCAGTGAGCCGAGATCGCACTACTGTACTCTAGCCTGGGCGACAGAGTGAGACTGTCTCAAAAAAAAAAAAAAAAAAAAAAAAAGAAAGAAAGAAAGAAAAGATAAATGCAGTTTGTAAACATTTACTAAAGAGAGTCTGTCCCCACCTTAACTCAACTCATTTCTAGTCTGGAAACTGCCAGAGTGTCTGACCTGGCCTCCTTTACCCACCCATGTACCCCTCCAATCCACTCTGTACACTGCCCCCAGGTTAGTGATATTTTCAAATGTCATTCACGGCTCCCGCTGTGTCATTCACTATGTAAAACCATCACACCTTACTCCAAGATAAACGTCAACATTCTTAAGATAGTGCTCAAAGCCTCTGGAAGTCTTGGATTGGTCTTAATCTTCAACCTTACCTTGTACCATTCTTTTATGCAGTGAATTTCTTTCATTCTGACCTTATTTTTTAAACATAAATTTACATTTAGAAGAATTTTAGATTTACAGAAAAATTGCATAGATAGTTCCCATATACCCGTCACCTGGGTTCAGTTTCTCTTATCATTTTGCATTACTGTGAAATGTTTGTGAAAACTTGGAAACCAACATTAGAACATTAATTAGTAACTAAACTCTGTACATTATTCAGATTTCATCAATGTTTCCATTAGTGTCCTTTTTCTGTTTCTGGATCTAAACACCCTGGCTTTCTTTTAAATCTTTGTCCCACCACAGGATCATTGTGCATGCCACTGCAATGCTTAAAACACTGTCCTTTACCCTTACTCCTTCCTCCTAGCCCTCTTTTCTGTGTGGTTTCTACTCATTGTTCAGATGTCAGTCCAAAGGTCACTTCCTCAGAGGAGCCTCTCTGAAGTCCAGGTCTAGGACTGCTTCCTTTATTACATGCCTTCATGCAACCATGTACTCTTCCTTCATAACACTTTTCTCAATCTGTAATTATACTCTCAGATATGGTTTGGCTGTGTCTCCACAAAATTCTCATCTCAAATTGTAATCCAAATTGTAATTCCCACGTGTCGAGGGAGGGACCTGGTGGGAGGGGATTGGATCATGGGGGTGGTTTCCCTCATGCTATTCTCATGATTGTGAGTGAGCTCTCATAAGATCTGGTTTGATATATGTCTGGCACTTCCCCCTTCTCTTTCTCTCTCTCCTGCACCATGTAAGATGTCCCTTGTTTCCTCTTTGCCTTCTTCCATTACTGTAAGTTTCCTGAGGCCTCCCAAGCCATGTGGAACTGTGAATCAATTAAAAAACTTTTTTCTTTATAGATTACCCAGTCTCAGGTAGTATCTTTACAGCAGTGTGAGAACAGACTAATACACTCTTTTGATGTGATAATTTAATTATTTTCTCTGTTTACAAGTAGACTCCAAAGGCCATGAAAGCAGAAATCTTCTGTGTTTGCCAAGCATTCTATTCTCCCAAGACCTAGCATAATCTGTGACATAGAGTAGCCTATCAAGAAAGATGTTGAATAAATGAATGAACAAATACATGAATGAATGAAAGATAAGAGAAGAATTAAGTGATAATAGGAGGAAGCATATTATAGAACATCAAAATAAGTGATGCAGACAGTAAGTATTGCAGGACTTCAAACGCAGAAAAGATCAAAGTGAGATGCAAAATTATGTTAAAACTTCATGGAAATGGGAGTGGGAATTTGCCTGGAGATTTTATTCATGCAATTAACAATTACTGAGTACCTACTAAGTGTCAAGCTCTCAAAGTGTTTTGTTGTAAACAAAATTATACAATCGGTTTGACGTGTAAAAAACAACAAAGGAGAAATAGGGAGGATAAAACAGAAGGAACCCAGGAATTGAAAAAGTCATTAAGATAACAATCCACCTAAAAAATACTGAGGCCTTGCACTAAGGCAGATGTGCTGAAGATATGTAAACACTGGGAAGGCTGGCTGAACAAGGACATGGAGATGCCAAATAATAGAATAAGAAATTCCCAGAAGGGGATACAGTAACAAGAAAAAGTTAAGAGTTAAACATTAGCATGGACTTTTGGAAAACAGTGAGAATAGTTGCAGGTTAAAGTAAAGGGCTCCTGATGGAAGCAATGGAATAGAGACTTGAATAGATGAATTGTGCTTTTGAAAAGTCAAGGTGATTGGATTTTATTCTATTAGTGATGAGTCATTAAACAATAATGACATGATGAAAGTGAGATATAGCATAAGATAATCTAGACAAAGGGAAAGTACATTGAGAAGCTGCTGCAGAAATCTAAGCACTTGCTTTAGAGTGTTAGCATTAGAAATATAGAGAAGATGACATAGCTATGACACTTTTTAAAAGAACATTGACTTAAAATACCCAAGTTAGCATCCACTACAGTATCCTGTACATTATATTTTGTCCTTTATGCTTGCAGCTGACCTACTTTTCTTTATGGAGAAAACAACTTGGAAGACTAGCAGATTTTTGAATATCCATAAATATTTGCTGAGAACCCTTTATACAATGAGTAAATGGAGCATACAAAAAGAAAGTACACATGATCCTCCTTTGAATTATCTTTTTCACTCTTATCAGCTTCATCTTATCAGGAGAAATTAATATATGCCATATACTTCTGTGTCATCCTCCTCCAGGATGGCCTCCACTGATCTCCACTTCCCGGCATTTGCACAGTGTGGCATCCCCTCCCACGTTGCACTGGGGTTGATCAGTGAGATGCATAACATACAGCAGAAGTGAAAATTTATCATTTCCCAGAGTAGGCTATAACACACTGCAGCTTCCATCTCGCCTTTCGCTCTTTTTCTCAGATAAGCCACTCCAGGGAAAGCAGCTGCTGCGTCATGAGCATGTTCAGCAGCCTGTAGAGAGGCACATGTGGCGAGAAGGGAGGCCTCTGGACATCAGCCAGCGAGGAACTGGGGCCTGCCAACAACCACGTGAGTGAGTTTGGAAATGGATTCTCCAGCCCCAGTCAGGCCTTGATGGGACTGCAGCTGTTGCCAACAGCTTGATTGCTACCTTGTCAGAGACAGTGAGCCAGAGCCACCCAGCTAAGCTGCTCCCTGTTTTCTGCCCCTCAGAAGCCATGAGAGATAATAAATGTTTGTTGTTTCAAGCTGCTAAATTTGGGGGTAATTTGTTACACAGCAATAGATAACTAAAACAACTTTGTACTACTAAGGATTAAAAATTATCTAGGAAATTATGTTTCCATCTTTGTCCAAGCTGCTAAGAAGCACAAACTAAATACGATTCTTGATTTCAGTTGCCTTTCTCAGTCTGAAGTTGTTGGTTTTTCCTCCTCCCCACTACCTCTATTTTTTGATTCTCATACTTCATTTTCTATCCACTGACTTTGGTTTTATCCTATTTACTCATTTATTGCAAAGCTCTTAAAGATCTCTTTTTTTTTTTTTTTTGAGACAGAGTTTTACTCTTGTTGTCCCGGCTGGAGTGCAATGGTGCAATCTCAGCTCACCACAACCTCCGTCTCCCGGGTTCAAGCAATTCTCCTGCCTCAGCCTCCCGAGTAGCTGGGATTACAGGCATGCGCCACCACACCTGGCTAATTTGGTATTTTTACTAGAGACGGGGTTTCTCCATGTTGGTCAGGCTGGTCTCAAACTCCCGGCCTCAGGTGATCCACCCACCTCGGCTTCCCAAAGTGCTGGGATTACAGACCTGAGCCACCGCGCCCGGCCTTAAAGACCTTTTTTAAAATTCGATGAGAGATAAAACAATAAAATAAAAACAGTAAACATTAAATAGGATTCCAGCCACCATCAGAGAGATCACAATCTCTGAGGGAAAAAAGAGCAAGCAATACGGCAGAGCCTGTTACTAGTGTTCAACTAACTAGCAATTGCTCTTAGAATTCAAAGAAATGGTATAACAGAAAACTTGTGTTTTAGGTCAATTTCCCGTGAAGCAGACCTTGAGATAGGATGTGCATTATGAAAGTGCTCTTAAAATAAACTGCTAAGGGAATGGGGAAAGCCAGACCAGAAGGGGGAAGAAGTCAAGCCAGGGTAATATCTCAACATCTCACAGAAGATTGCTTCAGCCTGATCCTCCATAGGATGTTTGCAATATAAGTTAACACCTCAGAGATTGTCCTGGGGCAAAGGAAATGAGCTTCCAAGCTTCTGCACCAGTCACCCATTGGCCATGGTCCTCTCTGGGAAGCAAGCTCTTAGGCACTACAGCTCTCTGCGGGAGTCTCTAGACATGTAGACAAAGAGGCTGCAGTAGCCTGGGCAGTCCTTCAAAGAAAGTTCCAGGTGCCTGTGGTCAGAGGGAAGTGCACACTGAGCCCAAGAAAACACATAGAAGTGGTAAAGGGAGCTGACAGCATCTAAGCAAAGCATCAAGGTCAGGCACTACAGCTCTCTGCAGGAGTCTCTGGACGTGTAGACAAAGAGGCTGCAGTAGCCTGGGCAGTCCTTCAAAGAAAGTTCCAGGTGCCTGTTCACAGGGAAGCGCATACTGAGCCCAAGAAAACATATAGAAGTGGTAAGAGCTGAGGGCACCTAAGCAAAGCACCAAGGTCTGCTCTGTTGGAGAAAGTTCCATTGAAGGAGCTGGCTCTTCACCTGTACTGAGCCTTAAAGGATAGGCAGAATTGGTATAGATATGGAGGAGAAAGGATTTTATAGAATCTACAATTCTAAGACTAATTCTAAAAGTAGCAGAATCCTCCAGGTGCTCTAGAATGATGGGAAGTTATAACCTAGGCTCTTAGTTCTATTTCCAGTCCCAAGGAGGAATCCTGAATTCATCTCTTATTTAAGTTATTAAACACAATCATTTGTCTTTAGATAAGAGGTGATAGGAGGCTAAAAAAAATCATATGCTTCTTCCAAATTTTAGCAATGCTGTTATTCATCCATTCTGGTTCTAAAATACAGATACTGCATAAAACCCTGGCCTCAATCCTAAATAAAGAGGAAGCCTGGTGGGAAGAGGATGAGACCTACCTAAGTGTTTTATACTCCCTATTCTATTATCATCCTCCCTAGGTTGCAAAATTTGGAAACCATTTCAAATAAAAGCTATTTAATACTGTGTCTCTTCTTCTCTTTTTTTAGTAGAATTTATCACCAACAAGCAAAGTGCAGTAATAGCTTTTTCTCCTATGCACGCTTTAGGATGTAGTCTAACTTTATCTGGAGTTGGGCATAAAGGCATAAATCATTAAGCCCCTGCTGGCCTGATCAAGAGCCTATCTTTCAGAAAAATCAAGTGTCTAGGGGCTGCCATTCAGAGAAACTCTATTTTCTGGCTCTCCATCGGGGTTGCAGACACCTCTCCCCAAGGATTCATCAACCGCCAAACAAAGAGGAAGGCAGGTCAATGACACCAAAATCTGCAGCTTCAGCAGCTTCTGAAGTTCCTGACCAAAAAAAAAAGAGAGCGAGAGAGAGAGAGAGAAAGAGAGACAATGTGAAAAAAAAAAAAAACTCAAAGGAACTTTAATAAACCATCTCAGAATTCATAGTTTACATTCTGGAAAGGAGACTTTCAGAGTCCTACAACATACAAGCTTCTGGTGATAAAATAATGGGCTACCAAGCAGGCACTGGTCTTTATTGTTTTATTAGCTAGTGCCTAGTTATGTGTGCTTAAAAAAAATCATTTTAACAAAAGGGTTTCTTCATGATTTTTTTTTTTTTTTTTTGAGCTGGAGTTTCACTCTTGTTGCCCAGGCTGGAGTGCAATGGCACGATCTCAGCTCACCGCAACCTCCACCTCCTGGGTTCAAGCGATTCTTCTGCCTTAGCCTCCTGAGTAGCTGGGATTACAGGCATGTGCCACCACGCTCAGTTAATTTTGTATTTTTAGTAGAGACGGGGTTTTACCATGTTGGTCAGGCTGGTCGTGAACTCCAAACCTCAGGTGATCCGCCTGCCTTGGCCTCCCAAAGTGCTGGGATTACAGGCGTGAGCCACCACACCCAGCCTCATATCTTTTATCATGTTATCATAACTTATATGTGGATAAACCAAACTAATAGATTCCCATTTATCAAATACAGGCACTGCCTTCCAGTTGAATAATCATGTTTCAATTTGTCCTTGGGTGCTCTTGTACCTCGGCACCACCAATTTATACCACAAAATTATGGAATTCCAATTCAGATCAGTAACCATTGCTTTTAGGATTGTTGTTTATTTTATAGGGAAGGAAGCTGAGATTCAGAGAGGTTGAATAAACCTCTACCAGGCCATGCAAAGCCTATTGTAGAAGAAACCCAGTTGCCTGTCTTCCTATCCAAAGCTTTTCTAGTTATACCACAGTTCAACTACAAAGGTTAGAGACAAGTTTAAACTCCAAAGATTCTTCGGAGGGCAAAACACAACACAATGAAACTCAGACAGATAAAAAGCAGAACTCTTTATTACTCACAGCTCCTAAAGAGAGAAGGCTGCCAGGCAAGGCCACACAGGAAGTTAGACAGAGGAAGCATAACAGCAAGCTGGAGCTGTGAGAGGCAGCTTAAGAGGGCTTCCTGTGAATGGACTAATTTGAACAATTCCTGGGACTCAGGCTCCAGGGCAGAGGACCTGCCCTAGCTGTTTGGTATTTGGCCCTGGGGTAATTAGGGCAGGTGCATAGTAGCCTATGCACATGAGAGCTCCAGGAAAGAAATGACTAGGGTATGGATGCAGCCTTGTCGGACAAGAACTAACTAGCCTTTAGCCATGGCCTTAAAACTGGGTATAAAACATCTTCCAAAATTTTTTTACAAATAGTTATTAATAAATAGTGTTAGCCCTATGCCAAACCATAAATACTCAGAGAAACAACTGTGAAAAGACAAAACAAAATAAAAACAATAAACCAATATGGCTAATCAAAGACCGGGAGTTGAGTCCTTCTGCCACTCATTTGCTCTGTGATTTCAGCCAAGTTAGCCACCTTCCCTGTACTTCAGTTTCTTTAGCTGTGAATCAGGAATTCACATAATTTACAGGACTATTGTGGAAATTTAATGTAATAGTGCATATTAACAAACACACATATTTCATATGTTTATATAAAATATAAAGTTGTAAACAAAGGAATTTTCACCCCAATGATAGATTTCATACAAATATAATGATATCAAGATATTTTTAAAGGACTGCATTCTTATCACTACAGATATACACAGCCTTTTAGCTCTCAGGGAGTATCTTTTTACTACCAAATAGACAGAGCTATAAATTGTGGATTCTTGATATAATAGATCAAGATAGCTCCTTCCCATGTGTTATGTTCTACTGCCTTAAAATAATAAACTGCCAAGACAATATCATGCATCACATTAGAGGCAGATTATTCAGTGAAACTCCCAAGGAGAGGAACTTGCAGCTCACAGACACTAGGATTCATCCTTTGTTGTCTCATCCTCCTTCACAATATCCTAAGTTTTACAGAGTAAGAAAAATCTTAACTTATAATAATCAGAAAAAATATGATTCATAAAAATACTTCCAAATTCTTAGAAACACAAAACTTTAAAATTATCAGTGGTAAAAGTAATATAAAAATAAATCATTCTGGACTTAGAAGAACTATCTTTTGGGCAAAGATTTATAAGGGAGATCAAGATATGGGAGTCTGAATATAAAACATTCAGAATTCTCTTCCAGACACTCAGAAGTTCTCATCTCTCAGTTCGTGTTTCTCAGGAAGCACAATTCTTTTGATGTCAATAAAACAGACTCAAATTGGTCTGGCTCTGTCGCCCAGCCTGGAGTGCTCACTGCAAGCTCCGCCTCCCAGGTTCACGCCATTCTCCTGCCTCAGCCTCCCAAGTAGCTGGGACTACAGGCACCCGCCACCACGCCCTGCTAATTTTTGTATTTTTAATAGAGACGGGTTTCACTGTGGTCTCCATCTCCTGACCTCGTGATCCGCCCCCCTCGGCCTCCCGAAGTGCTGGGATTACAGGCGTGAGCCACCGCACCTGGCTGATTTTTTAATCACTAAAGTTTCTTCCCTCATCAGAAATGGGTGGTCTAGAGAAAACTCCCCAAGGAAGGAAGGGACCTATCAGTTACAGCCCTTACTAGGTTCTCATATGTGTCCAAAAAGAGCTGTTTGGAAAGAACTCAAAAGCTTCCAAGAGACAGAACTCTTCTCTTGTAACCTTTCTCTATGGAAACAAGACACAGGTGAATTATTCAACTACATATTTTTCAAACCATTATAGAGTGTGTGTGTAGTGTATTTCTTCTTCTTTCTTTCTTTTTTTTTTTTTTTTTTTTTGAGGCAGAATCTTTCTCTGTCTCCCAGGCTGGAGTGTGGTGCCATGTGAGCTCACTGCAACCTCTGTCTCCCAGGTTCAAGCGATTCTCCTACCTCAGCCTCCCCAGTAGCTGGATTACAGACACCCATCACCACGCCTGGCTAATTTTTCTATTTTTAGTGGAGACAGGGTTTCGCCAAGTTGGCCAGGCTGGTCTCGAACTCCTGACCTCTAGTGATCCACCCACCTCGGCCTCCCAAAGTGCTGGGATTACTGGGGTGAGCCACTGTGCCCAGCCTCCTATATTGTATATTTTTAAATGCTTTGTACTTTTGAAGTGCTATAGCCTGCATAGTCCACTTTCAGAAGAGTATCATGTATAATGAAGCCCAGCCCAAACAGAAATTTCTTATCGTTACGAATCTCAGATATTTAGAGGGCCCAATTGCAAGTGTATACAAACTCTCACAGTGTGTTTTCTTGGACACTCTGTTACCTTAAAATTCCTAGGAGCCTCTTACTATCCTACTCCAAGTGCATCTGATCTCTTAGCACTATTCTGTGTACTAAGACCTCCCCTTGTATCTCAGTGGCCAAAACTAGGTTACATGTCCACCATAAATCAGTCACGAGTGAAGGGACTTAGACCACCACACTGGGCTTAGACAAGTTAGATTTACTGCTGAATCATATGGAGAGTGCTGGACAATGAATGCATCCAATTCTAAAATAGCCATGATATAGGAACTCAACAGGGTATGTTAGCATTACCATTTCTTGAGTACTGTACGTGCTTAGCATTTTAAATACATTATCTTAGTCAATCATTAAATACCCGTGAGGTAGTTATCACTGTGCTTATTCTACATATGAGAAAAAAATTGCAGAAAGGATCAGTCATATGCCCGAATGGATCAGTAATACAACTGATGTCACACCTCTTTTCATGGTGGAACCAGACACCATGGCCAAGTTTGTCAGATTCTAAAACATTTGCCATTACCCAGTGTGCTGAACTTTGAAATGAAAACTCCAACAGCTATCCTATTGGTTGCATCATCATAATGAGTTGCTGTTGAATCATCAATTTTCCTTCCTTGGAAATTATTGGCAAATAACAAATGAAAGACACTGAGCTTAGACCCTTTCAGTTATTCCAAAACCAACTTCGTTAGATTTACCTATATGGGGATTGTTCAACAAAACAGCCATATGGAAAACCAGAAAGAATGGGAGGCTTGCCATGAAGTGCTGAGAACAATAGTTATTAGGAGGAGATACCAAAATATCACTGATTCGCTAGAGAAAATATTCCTGTTCTGATCCTCACATGCTGATACTACAGATGGACCCAGCTTAGCTGAGGCACGCTCTGTGCTTCAGCTGTTTACTTAAGCAGCATCAGGGTTCTCAGAAATAGTTGCTATGCCAACCAGCCCCAGGACTATATATACATTCATGACCAGGGCTTATTCTTAGGGCTTTGTTACCTCTCTTTCGAAAGTTTGAATCTCTCATTGCTAAACTGCTTGCATTCACACATTACAGCCTCTGATAGTTGGGCAGCTTCCTTTTCTCCAACACGTGAAAAATCCAAGTGGAGATTTGCAGGCTATGCTGAGCAACCTTATGACGTCAGGATTTTATAGTCAGGAACAAGACTGTTCTGTTTGCCCACGTCTCTGAAGATCTGGTGTCCAGGTGATAAAGGGCAAGGCTCTTTGTCACCTATTATTAACGGTCACATGTGCACATTACCACAGAAGTTCTCAGAGAAGGAAGTAAAATGGGCTTCTGGGTGCCATGATTGTCACACATTTTAAATTTCTTTACCACGTTTTTAATGGGACACATTTCAGAATAGCATCAGCCAACAAATTTGGCCAATCAATCCACCTCTGGTCTCCTGCTAAAGCTGCATTTAAATAAACCTGCAATATGGAAAGCTGAGGAGAGAAAGCTCTTTAATTACCTTTTCTCCTGTTTATGTTACTTTGATGGCTTTTGTTCAAATGCATCTGAATTTTCAGTGTGCTTATTTTATAATTATTGGATGACTACATGCTGCACTGCCATTTCAATTAGATTTTGATGGCTGATAAAACCATTGTTGACAGGGAGTACGCAAATGAATTTGGGGAAACCAGATTAGTGATGTTTGTGTTGTTGCATTTAAATAAAACAAAGTGTCCTGGCAGCAATGTGATCGAATCTGAAAAGTTTTTTTTTTTATATAAAGAATAAGCAGCCCTGTGAGAAACCAGGTTTTCAACAGAGAAGCCGTTTCCTGTTGAGACATCATTTTAAATCCTCAAGTGTGCAGCCACTTCTTCAAACAGTTTATAAAACCAAAAAACAATCATATAATCTCTGCTAACAAGAGGTTTTCAGCTAGACAGATTGCTTTAAAGGAGAATGAAGTAGAAAGAAAATCAAGATCTAAATACTGATAATACATGCTAAATCCATTTGAATTGATAAGGTAGAGAAAGCATGGTGATAAAGCTTAAGGGGTTAAGGCTTATGTTCACCCAAAAGATCAATTCCTAGGGAAGAAGAAAACTTGGAAACATTTCCATCTCCAATTAACAACTAAAATATGGCAGATGAGGCAGAGTGGAAACAGACAGGCTATTTCCCCAGGAACAGACCTTGCTCAAGCAGGGCTCAGGCTTGCTTTGTTATCGATGTAACAACTGTGTGAATGACAATGTTTAAGTGCTAAAATATTTGCAAAAGGGAATAGAAATCTGCTGTTTCTTCCAAGTCATTAAAGCAAAGCCGGATAGTTGAAACAAAACAGAATCATGCGTAGTTGGCAAACTGAACAGAAAATAACATCCACACAGCATGCCCTTCTGCCATGTACTGTGCTCATTGCTATTCATGCACTATCACATCACAACCACAATGCAGCCTCCCCGCCTGGGAGACGTAGTACATACAGCTGGCCACTGGCAAAGCTGGGATGAAGACCCAGAACTTACCCAATGGCTGTTCCCTTAACCATTTGGCGGTAGTGGACTTTCCAGTTTGATTTCCTCTCATCTAGCATTTGAATTAGTCTACCATTTGTTGCTCTTCACCCTCCTCAGCTGAATCTGAGGTCTTCACCAGGAAACCTCAGTCAGGGTTAGAAATGAAGAACAACTTAATGTTAAATGCCTTAAAGAACAAAAATTGGTATGCCTAGCTATATTTCACATCTTCCTTTAATTTTTTTAACTGACAAATAATGTCTGTACATAGCCACCACAGTGTTTTGATACATGTAATGTATAGTGATCAAATCAGAGTAATTAGCATATCCATCATCTCAAATTTTTATCATTTCTTTGTCTTGGGAAACTTTAATAGCCTCCTTCTTGCTATTTGAAACTATATAATATGTTATTGTTAACTAGAGTCATCCTATAATGGTGTAGAACACTAGAACTTACTCCTATTTAGCTGTAATTTTGTATGGTTTAACAAATTTCTCCCTACACTTTTCATCTTTAATTCAGATGTTTGTTGTACTAGAATAATTCCATCTAACAATTACATGGTGTTTCAGTATGCTAAGCACTTTTGTGAGCACTTCATAGATGGTAAATCTAACTTACTTGTCACAACAACCCAAAAAAGTAAGTACTCTTATTTCCATCATCTCCATCTTACCGACAATGAACATGAGGGAGGAGGGATCCCTCAGCTGTTAGAAGAGCCAGATTCAGACCTAGGCGATCTTTGTCCAGAGTCCACAGTCCAGCCTGACAGTATTTACTGAGCCTATGAGGGTAACTGCGTGTGCTTAGAACAGTGGTTCATGCACATCTAAGTGCTTGCATCTAACTGCACATTTCTGGTCTATGGAGCAATAAAACAAAATTGCTTTTCTATTACCTGTTGTTTTTCATGATTATTACTAGTGGTAGTTGCTCAGATAAAAATTTGTTTCTAATTGTTATTAAATGTTATAGAATTACTGGTATTTCTACATACACACCAAAGGTAGAATAATATATTTATACCATTTCCCAAGTAAATTACCTATATTCTCTACTTTCATGCTAAAGTAATCAGCTCCATAAAAATCACATCTAGTTGTAAAAGTTTCCGCATTTACTTCCCAAATGTGCCCAGCATCTCGTTTGGTCCTCACAGCAAGTTCATGAAGTCACGTAGATGTTATTTTCTCAGAGTGAAAGACCAAGCAACTAGGCATGGGAACATCAAAGACAACAGACAATAGGATCAACTCTGAAAAATACAAGAGGAAGAAGGAAAATGATGGAACCAGTGACTAAAGGAAGTCAAACTGGCTTGCCCACACCAATGAGTGAGCAAGACAGACACACTGCTCAAGATCCTAGAGAGGGTTAGCAGAGGCCTATCAGCGAAGAAATCACAATTACTGGGTTATGAAGACCATACTATGGGTTATGAGGAGATGCCAAACCCTCTAACCTTAAAGAGCTTAGCATCAGAAAAAGGGAAAAATGGCTGGGGGCGGTGGCTCATGCCTATAATCCCAGCATTTTGGGAGGCCGAGGTGGGCAGATCAGGAGGTCAGGAGTTCAAGACCAGCCTGGCCAACATGCTGAAACCCCGTCTCTACTAAAAATACAAAAACTAGCCAGTCATGGTGGAAGGCACCTATAGTCCCAGCTACTCAAGATGCTGTGGCAGGAGGATCGCTTGAACCCGGGAAGTAGAGGTTGCAGTGAGCCGAGATCATGCCATTGCACTCCAGCCTGGGTGACAGAGAAAGACTCCATCTCAAAAAAAAGAAAAAAAGAAAAGAAAAAGAAAAAGGGACAGATGCACATAAGTTATTGTAAATAAGAACAAGCATTCTTGTTGGTCTACCTTATCTTCCAAAAAAGATCCTTGGAAAAAGTAACTGCCTTCTAATTTTTTTGTATCCCTCTACTCCAGAAGATGACTACTGGTAAAGAAGATACAAAAAAAAAACAGTGATTACTGGTAAATAAATTATCAATATTAAAATTATTCTTAAGAAAAAAATAAATAGCACAATGCAGTCATTAGATAAGATTCTTGAAATGAATCAAAGGACTTTGTTTTGATGAGTAGAACGATGCTGAGGTTTGAGGACTTGTTGTAATCCAGTTGCTGCTGGAAGTTAGAAGTAATGTTAAAAGTTTCCATTATTTTAACTCAGGCCCAAGGTCTGAAATAGGAAAATTAGTTATGAAGTTTGACAGTAGCATGTATAAAGTATAAGGGTTAAAGAACGCAGAAAGTATAAGAAGTTACCCAGAAAATATAAGAAGTTATAGAACCCAGAAAGTATAAGAAGTTATCCAGAAAGTATAAGAAGTTAGTAAGAGGAAAGGCTGTACTATTTTTGTTACTTGTTCTGTAGCAAGACAGTTGGAGAAAAGGAGACTTTGATAATGGTAAAAATTCTATATTGTATTTTGAATATAAAGAAAACTGACTCTACCTGTTTTGTTCTTAGTCGCACGTTTTTATGTTGGTGGTAGATATGGCTTATTAATCGACTCTCTGGCTTGACTCTTCCTCCACCCCACCCTAGTCCTGAATAAACATCACATACTTACGATAACTGAACAATACAAACCCAGATGGATTGGGTTAGTGTTTATGTGTGAGAGCTATTTGGGGAAAATAAGAAAGCTGGCTCTTATCAACTTGTTACAATGGAACTAACTAGGAGACATACCACCAAAAGTACCCAGAAGCCAGGCCAAGGAGTTATTTTGAAGGTGGGGCTAAAATAACTGCTTTCTCTACTTTTCATTTCAATTACAATCTATATAGCCTGTAGATAAATTATAATTCAGAACCTGAGAAAATGCAGTTACACATCTTATCAGAATTTTGTTTAGTAGAGATGAACTTTAAAGCTTTCCTATTAAGTAGGTGCATGGCCTAGAGACAGTATGCCAACTTCCCTGGATGTCAATTTCTTCATCTGTAAAGGATGGGGTTGAATTGAGAAAAGGTATGGCCTCCAAGGAGATCAGCTAAAACTGTGACTCTAGGCACTGTGTCATGCATAAGTGGTCTGCAACTCACTGCAATACATTGATGTAATTCACTCACGCTGCTCTTTCATCGTGTGATAAAGGGAGTCTGTCCAGGAAACAGTAGTACTCTTTAATAAAACCTGATTTTGCTGTGTTATTACTAACATTTTATTTCTTTATTTCTTTTTAAAAATGCATGTTTTTTTTCTTTGCACCAAATATAGTAGTTTCTTCCTTTAAGAAGGAAGAAAGATGAATTTTCAGAAGGAAGAAACACAGCTTACATCCTACTTCATTCAAGTCAGTTTCATTTTTTAAGACTTGCATTCGTTTGGTATGACATATTGATAATCAAACTGCAAAATTTCTAGGAAATGTTCATTTCACTCCCTTACTCTCCTCTCCTATCTACCTCTTCTCTCAGAGGAGATGAGACAAGGGTGAAGAGGAGAAAAAACAGGAAAGGAAAGAAGAGGAAAATCTTTTCCAGGTTTCAAATTATCACAATCAAAATAAAAGGCATGACAAACATTCTTCCCTTAAGCAGTCACAGTTTGTAGTCTAGCCCTTCTTGAGTGCATGTTTCTTGCCCCCTCCTCCTCTGCACTGATTGCTCTGTCCACAATTTCACCCCCTGCTCCCCTCTAATCTCCCCACTCAGTTATGTTTTCTTAGTGCTCTCTCTGCCCTCAGCATCTCTTCTGTGATTGCTCTGGTCTCCTTGGCTTCTCCAAGCTACCTCTGCTCCTCTGTTATCCCTCTCTTCTATTTCCTAACCCTTTCTCTGCCCTCCTCTGCTCTCTCAGCCCTTGTGATCTCTCTAGCCTCTGTAGCTTTTCCTATGATCACTCTCTTCTGTTTTTCTCTGTGATTTCTCTGCCCTCTCTGGCTTTCTCAGCTTTCTTTAGAAGTCAGAAAACCTCAAAAGGTTCAGAGATTAATTTCGGTTTAGATGAGCACCCAAACTTGTGAGTGCTTATGCCAATTCTTTACTGAAACTCTTTGGATCTAAAATCTCACTGGGAAGGTCGGCCTTAGAAAAGTTCAAGTACTTGGAATTTGATCAAGAGAATAATTTCCCTTCAAACATTGGCCTTTCTGCTCCTTATTTTCTGTAAGATGAAAAGAAGATGGTCATTGTTTATTACGAATCATTTATCTTTTTTCACGTGATGTGAGCTATATGTGATCAGAGAGCCTGGTACACTTGGCACTGAGAAGAAAACTCAAGCATTCATTCATTCATTCATTCATTCATTAATAATTTATTGATGACTACTATGTGCTGGAAATGCAGGAAGCTGGACTTTACTTCAATCTCCATAAAATAATTACATATTTGCTTTCCATAAATATGCCTTATAGACCACATATCTTTTGTGCAACCTTAAATTCGACAGAAAATGACAAAAATGTTACTGCATAAATCTTCCTACCACCCCTTGTTTCAATGTCTAGAATTTAATTTAAATATTAGATATTGTTATTTACTTCCTGCAACTTTAACATATGTATTTCTATTATTCCTATTACAGAGCAGCTCAGGTGCTTTTAAGTAAAAAGCAACTTCCCCTTTCCAAGTCAAGTACAATCACCAGTGTTATGAGTTCATGCCATAAACAATAAAGACAAGATAACAAAGCGAATTATTTTTGTTTAGTTTCTCCACCCAATATTTGAGACATTTATTTGTTTAACTTTTATTTTTACATTTCTTGGGGAAATTGGAAAGCTGAATCTGTAGAGTCAACCTCAGGCATAATTCCATAATCTGAAAGTACTTGAAATGTTGAGCCAAATCTTAAGCTCTATCTGCTTTCCTACAAATATTTGGTCATTTACTTATCTATCTCTTTCATATAAGAGTCCTAAAATGGTGTTGCATGGGCCATGTCAAAAGATGTGTTTTATTTGCCTGCAAAATATTTTTCTCTGCTTTTATCTGAGATGGGGTCTCACTGTGTTGCCCAGGCTGGAGTGCAATGGCTATTCACAAGTGCAGTTATAATGCACTACAGCCCCTACTTCTTAGCCTCAAGCAATGCTCCCGCCTCAGCCTCCTGAGTAGCAGGGACAATAGGCATGCACCATTGTACCTGGCTACCTGAAAAATATTTTAAAAGTCTAAATATGAATGTTCTGGCTGGGTGTGGTGGCTCTCACCTGTAATCCCAGCACTTTGGGAGGCCAAGGCGGGCGGATCACAAGGTCAGGAGATCAAGACCATCTTGGCTAACACGGTGAAAGCCCATCCCTACTAAAAATACAAAAAAAAATTAGCCGGGCGTGGTGGCAGGCGCCTGTAGTCCCAGCTACTCAGGAGGCTGAGGCAGGAGAATGGCATGAACCTGGGAGGCGGAGGTTGCAGTGAGCCAAGATAGCGCCACTGCACTCCAGCCTAGGCAACAGAGCAAGACTCTGTCTCAAAACAAAACAACAAAGAAAGAATGTTCTAGGCAGGCTGGCAATCTACACCTTGCGACACTCTTCAGTAATATCAGTTGTCACATACTTGTACCATTGCAGACATTTGTATTACTCACCTAGTTCCCAAAGTATTTCAGTGTCTGATTCCTAAGCTGAGTGCATCTCACCCAAGTGGGAGGTGAGATATGGAGAGATGTGAAGTTTTGATGATAACTGAAAACATTCTAACAATAAGTTTGTTGGAAATATAGTAAGAAAATGAGAACATTGATTAAATTTCACTCTCGCAAACCTTCTTCTTATGGATGGATGCATAAGGTAAACTAAAACAAAAAAGTCATTCTCTTTCTTAATAATTCCCAAGAAAGCCTTCTGTAGTGCTTAGGGATGAGAGAGCTTCCATATTTAGAGGAATTCACTCCTCTAATAGATACTAGCAAGAATATGCACTTTCTTTCAAGGATGAGGATGCTGTTATCCAGTGCTAAATGTGGTTCAAGGATCAGGAAAATAATACTTATAAACCATCCCTGAAACAAAATTACATAATTATTAGGCCATATTTTATGGTGTGGTGAGGTCAGGCCTGAGTACAAAAGGGCAGTGGCATGACAAGAATTTGTCCATTTCCTTAATTCTGGCAGAATCCTATCTACATACAGAGTCTCACCCATAACTGCAAGCTTCAGAAGATCAAGGGGCCAGGGATAAGTTGTACGTAGACTTGATATGTGTGGCCACCTCACTTAAATCTGTATCAGGATCTTAAATTGCATATCTGTGTTGAAGAAGGGCAGAGTGGTGTGCAGTAAAGGATTAACCTTGTCCAGATTGAGGTTTGGTCTTTGCCCTCAGATCCTGAGAGGTAACCTTTAAGCCCTTGGAATGTTTTGTTGATAAGAGTGTCCTTGCTTACTTGGGGGACTTGGGCCATGCCAAATAGTCTAAGTTTACAGTATGACCTAGAGTGGGGAGCCTAGGTCCGTGTGATATTAGCTCAACCTCTTGGAGCCTAAGCTAGGTCATGCAGGGGTCAACATGTCTACATGACAAAGTTCCAGTAAACTCTGGACAGCAAGAATCGGGTATGCTTATATGGTTGGCAGTACTCCGTGCACATTGCCATACATGTTGTTGAAATAAATAGACACTATCCAACACAAATCCACTGGGAGAGCCAAAGTGGAAGCCCCATGCCTTATCCACTGGACCCTGCCCCATGCTCTTCTTTCCTCTCCGATTTTAATCTGCATCCTTTTGTTGTAATAAACAGTAACTGATATGGTTTGGCTCTGTGTCCCCACCCAAATCTCATGTTAAATTGTAATCTCCATGCGTTGAGGGAGGGACCTGGTGGGATGTGATTGGATCATGGGGGTGGTTTCCCTCATGCTGTTTTTATGATAGTGAGGGAGTTCTCATAAGGTCGGATGGTTTAAAAGTGGCAGTTTCTGCCGGGTGTGGTGGCTAACCCCTGCAATTCCAGCACTTTGGGAGGCCGAGGTGGGTGGATCACTTGAGGTCAGGAATTTGAGACCAGCCTGGACAACATGGTGAAACCCTGTCTCTACTAAAAATACAAAAATTAGCTGGGCTTGCTGGCATGCCTCTGGAATATCAGCTACTTGGGAGGCTGAGGCTGGAGAATCACTTGAACCCAGGAGGCGGAGATTGCAGTGAGTCAAGATCACACCATTGCACTCTAGCCTGGGCGGCGAGAGTGAAACTCCATCTCAAAAAAATAAAAATAAATAAAAGTGGCAGTTTCCCCTGTGCTCTTTCTTTATCTTGCCACCATGAGAAGAGATGCCTTGCTTCTCCTTTGCCTTTCATCATGATTGTAAGTTTCCTGAGGCCTCCCCAGCCATGCAGAACTGTGAGTCAATTAAACCTCTTTCCTTTATAAATTACCCAGTCGCAGGTAGTATCTTTATAGCAGTGTGAAAACAGACTGACACAGTAACCATGAATATGAAAGCTTTTCTGGGTTCTAGCGAATTATCAAGCCTGAACAACAGGGATCTCTCAATGGGGGTCTCCGTACAGGTCTTGGGGAATCTCTGAATGTGCATTCGGTTTCAGAAGTGAGAGTGGTCTTGGTAACTCCTGAAATCGCAAGTGGAACTGCATGGAGGGATGGGGAAGAAATTGTAATTCTCCAGAAATTCTACAGTGACTTCCTGAGGTTCTATGCCTAAAGAAACCAACAGTTGTCTAAAAACAGAACCTCCTCAGACTTTAGCTCTTATGCAGTTCACAGAGAATGGTTTAGGGTATACAGAAAGGGTAGCCTGAGTTTTCAAGCAACACCTCATGGGTACATCCCCATCTCTTCAACCTGGGCCTCACCAAGAGAAAGAAAGGAAAGCCAGCCAACTCATCTTTCTTTTATTCTCAGCATCTTATTCAGATTTTTTTTCTAAAGCTGCTGCTCAATATTATCTCATTAAGGAAAAAGATAATTATGATATTAACATCTTGCTTCCAAACACTTAGTGAAGTCACTAGCATTTAGCTTCACACTCAAAAGAAATGGGGACCAAAGTATGTGACACCTATTTTTCAAATGCAAATCTCACAGTGATGCTGAAAACTCAGTTTCTTTTCATTTCCCACTACAAAGAACAGATGGCATTTTCAGTGAACTGATCACAAATTGCCCGTGGGACTGGAGGAAAAACACAGGTATGAGTATAGATCCACCTTAGAAAGCAACAAATTATATTTGGAAAAATGTACATCTAGACTAATTCCACCCATGTTACTAAATACATGCTGCCAGATACTGGAGAAGCTTTTCCAGCTTCTATGACTTTCTGTCTTTTTATAAGGTTCCAAGCCCTGGAGCAGGAACATAGGCTTTCCAATGGAACACACCCAGGGTTTCCTCTGTCCCAGTACATCTTCCATACAATAATCACAGGGCACCAAAAATGGGGAGCATCCACAGACTCCAGGGTAGCCTACTGCTCCTATCCCTACTGCTTGTTGAAGGACTGCCAAATCCCTGACACTGTGCTGAGGCTCCCTACATAGTTTACCTCCTTTAATCTTAACAACAGCCCTGGAGGGTGGAGGTTATTTTAGTCTTTCCATTTTACAGAGATGAGGAATCAAGAATTTAGACAAGTTAAAGAACCTGCCCAAGATGACAAAACTAGCAACAGTCAAACCCACTTTTCAACCCAGCTCTGTCCACGTAAAAACCTATTTTATTGCTACACATTCGGCATTCTGGTTAATTATAGACTCTGATTATAACAATTTATCCCACATATCATTAATGAATTGCTAATTTTTTAAAGAATTAAAGTATAGTAAAATACCCTGAAGACCAAAAGTACTAAAATTCCACAGAATATAATCAAATTTTTCTTGGATGCCTCAGATGATACTTTAAGCCCTTGTAATGTCTCAGGTGCATCATCTTGTGGAAGAGTGATTGTGCTAATAAAGTGTAGGTCAGAAGAATAACAGATAAATCAGCTTCCACTTACATATAATCACTATCCTAATTCTCATAAATACTTTTGCAGAGTTCATGATGTAGTGATCTACTAACTTTTTTTCAATCCAAGTTAACAAATCTTTATCTAGTGCCTTCTTTGCGCCAAGCCCTGTGGTAAGCTCTGGGCAGTAGTAATAAGTGTGATATAATGCCTGTCCTTAAGGAGGACACATTTTGACTTTGGAACAGTACATTATTTCCCTTGCAATAGAATTACTTTGTCAATATTTAATTGGCTGTAAGTGGAATATTAACAGCAGCAGATCTACATTTTAAAAAATTGCAATTGGTATGTCCACTGATTTTGTAAAGTGACTACTATTTTTCTCTTCTTCTCTCTTTTATATTGTCTTTTAAAATGAGCAATGGCTACCTTCCATGTCACTTTTTTAAACTCTTCCCCCATACACGTGCACATACATACAGTAACACACATGCATGTGCGTGTGCAAACACACACACACATCCAGTGAATAAAAGGTTGTTGTGGTTGTAGTGTTATCCAGCATCCATCACTGTGCATATATTCACAGGGATCTTACAAAAAATCTCTCTGATGACTCTTGGGAGGGAAAGGAAGCAGGGAACAAAGGCGGAAGGAAGCAAGGAAAGGAGCGTAACCTTCCCTTTGGCAGATGTCTGGGAAAAGGAGACTCTTTATGAAATGCACTGGATCAAAGGGAAGTAAGAAGTTTCCAGGCTGCCAGTCACAAAGCCACCAAAAACTCACTTTTAATGAAAAAAGAAACTGTTAACTCCTGCACTGTTGTAAAATACTTACCAAAGACACCTTCCCTGCTAAGTGCCATTCATTTCAAGAGTGAAATGCTGTAACAGAGAAAAATGCCCAGGGCAACTGGGAACCGGAGAAGGAGGGAAGTCTGTGGTTCAACTGTCCCTGTAGGGGAGGGAAAGTGTCTCTTTCCTTGACAGCTTCCCCACTTAACTACTGTGCAGTCAGCCCTATTTGGCGCCAGTGAAAATTCAGCCTTCCAGCAGATTCCCTGCCATCTGCCTTATGACTAACAGTCTACAGTCACACACCTTGAATGCTGAAAAATCTGCAGTGCTCCCAGGGACCGCCTTTTTGGGGCAATTAGAAGATCCGTGGAAAGGAAATCTTTACTTTGTCACTTGGTTTAGGTTTCCACATTTGGTTGAAATTCTGGAAAGGGATATTTGGATAAATATGATTTCCTGATTTTTCCTCACCTTTGTGCTTTTCTAGTACTCATACCCAGAAGCCATGGAAGCTGAGGGAATGACAAATGGCCATCACGAAGGCTTGAGTCTCCAAAAATCAGCAGAGATGTTATCCAACTGACAAGGAAGAAAAAGGAGAAAGGAAAACAAAAACAAAATAAGCTCAGTTTTTGGCCCTAGGGCTCCACCAGGTATCTGCCAATTTATTCACACTGAAATATGAAGAGATTCCAGATGGAAACATATTCACTTTTTTGGTTATCTTTTAACTTTATTTGGATTTTAATGGTTACTACTGGAAAGTTTCCTTGTACAGGACTAAGAAGGAAGCTAAGACTATTGCTCAAAATCTGTGGAGGGAAGTGGGGGAAGAGCATTTAATCATTTAGATCACTGGAGTACATGTTGCAAAAAGCCAAGACCATCTCTTCCAAAATATATCCATCTTTCACAAGGGAAAAAGAGGTAAACAATTTGACATTTTTTCCCACAAAAATGTGTGACTAACATGGAGTACCAAAAGATGCCTTCCTTATCCACTTGGGTCCTAACTATGACCAAAACTAAATAACTTAGTTACCAGTCTACTCCAGACCCTTCGGGAGTCTGAAAATTTAGGTAATCTCTTAACATCTTTATAGCCAGAAAAATCTTATCAACAATAGTATAGACATTATAAATAGCATTTTTTTTCTTTTTTTTTTTTTTCGACAGGGTCTCACTCCATTACTCATGCTGGAGTGCAGTAGTGTGATCATAGCTCACTGCAGCCCTCAACCTCCCAGGCTTATTTGATCCTTGCACCTCAGTCTCCAGAGTAGCTGGGACTACAGATCAAGTGCCATCATGCCAGGCTAGTTTTTGCTTGTTTTTTTATTTTTAAAATTCTTTTTTTTTTTTGAGACAGACTTTTGCTCTTGTTGCCCAGACAACAAGTGCAATGGTGCGATCTTGGCTCACTGCAACCTCTGCCTCCGGGTTCAAGCAATTCTCCTGCCTCAGCCTCCCGAGTAGCTGGGATTACAGGTGCCTGCCATGATGCTCAGCTGATTTTTGTGTGTGTGTATTTTTAGTACAGATGGGGTTTCACCATATTGGCCAGGCTCGTCTCAAACTCCTGACCTCAGATGATCCACCAGCCTTGGCCTCCTAAAGTGCTGGGATTACAGGTATGAGGCAACGTGATCAGCCAGTTTTTTAATTTTTTATAGCAATAGGGTTTCATTATGTTCCCCAGGCTGGTCTCGAATGCCTGAACTCAAGCAATCCACCCACCTCAGCCTCCCAAAATGCTGAGATTACAGGCCACTGTGCCTGGCCTAGAAATAGCTTTTTAAGGTCAAGAGAGTGTTGTCCTCCCCATGTAGCTGAGTACAAAGCTCATACCACTCAGTGCACAACAGCCAGTAAGGGGAGAGACAAGGTGTTGGGGGCAATGAAGATGACTTTATTTCTGGGAGTCAGCAAACCAAGAAGATGGCAGACTAATGTCCTAAAGAACCATCTTATGCTAATATGGATGTGGGGCTCCTTTTATGTTAAGGAAAGTGGTAAGCAGAAGGGAGTTGAGGTCAAAAGGTGACTGAAGATTACAGACATCCAAGCAGCATCAAAGATTACATCTGGAGGGACCTGGGCAAGATGACTGAATAGAAACAGCTCTGGTCTGCAGCTCCCAGAGAGATCAACGCAGAATTTCCAACTGAGGTACCCAGCTCATCTCATTGGAACAGGTTAGATAGTGAGTGCAGCCCACAGAGGGCGAGCAGAAGCAGGGTGGGGCATCCCTTCAACCAGGAAGCGCAAGGGGTCAATGAACTCCCTCTCCTAGCCAAGGGAAGTTGTGCCATGAGTAACAGGGCATTCTTGCCCAGATACTACATATTTCCCATGGTCTTCACAACCCACAGACCAGGAGATTCTCTCAGGTGCCTACACCACCAGGGTCCTGGGTTTCAAGCACAAAACTGGGCGGCTGTTTGGGCAGACACTGAGCTAGCTGCAGGAGTTTTTTATTTCATACCCCAGTGGTGCCTGGAATGCCAGCGAGATAGAACTGTTCACTCCCCTGGAAAGGGGGCTGAAGCCAGGGAGCCAAGTGGTCTAGCTCAGCGGATCCCACCCCCACAGAGCCCAGCAAGCTAAGATCCACTGGCTTGAAATTCTCGTTGCCAGCACAGCAGTCTGAAGTTCACTTGGGACTCTTGAGCTTGGTGGGGGAAGGGGCATCCACCTTTACTGAAGATTCACTAGGCAGTTTTCTCCTTACAGTGTAAACAAAGCCACTGGGATGTTCAAACTGGGCAGAGCCCGCTGCAGCTTGGCAAAGCCGCTGGAGCCAGACTGCCTCTCTAGATTCCTTCTTTCTGGGCAGGGCATCTCTGAAAGAAAGACAGCAGCCCCAGTCAAGGGCTTACAGATCAAACTCCCATCTCCCTGGAATAGAACACCTGGGGGAAGGGGCAGCTGTGGATGGAGATTCAGCAGACTTAAACGTTCCTGCCTGCTGGCTTTGAAGAGATCAGTGGATCTTCCAGCACGGTGCTTGAGCTCTGCTAATGGACAGACTGTCTCAAGTGGGTCACTGACCCCCTTGCCTCCTGATTAAAGAAAAGTCCCAGCAGGGGTTGACAGATGCTTCATACAAGAGAGCTCTGGCTGGCATCTGGTGGGTGATGAAGCTTCCAAAAGAAGGAACAGGCAGCAATCTTTGCTGCTCTGCAGCCTCTATTGGTGATACCCAGGCAAACAGGATCTGGAGTGGACCTCCAGCAAACTCCAGCAGACCTGCAGAAGGGGGGCCTGATTGTTAGAAGGAAAACTAACAAACAGAAAGGATTAGCATCAATATCAACAAAAAGGACATCCACGCAAAAACTCCATCCAAAGGTCACCAACATCAAAGACCAAAGGTAGATAAATCCATGAAGGTGAGGAAAAACTAGTGCAAAAAGACTGAAAATTCCAAAAATCAGAACACCTCTTCTCTTCAAAAGGGTCACAACTCCTCTCCAGCAAGGGAACACAACTGGTTTGAGAATTAGTTTGACAAATTGACAGAAGTAGGCTTCAGAAGGTAGGTAATAACAAACCCCTCTGACTAAAGGAACATGTTCTAACCCAATGCAAAGAAGCTAAGAACCTTGAAAAAAGGTTTGAAGAACTGCTAACTAGAATAACCAGTTGAAAGAAGAACATAAATGACCTGATGGAGCTGAAAAACACAGCATGAGAACTTCGTGAACCATACACAAGTATCAATAGCCAAATTGATCAAGCAGAAGAAAGGATATCAAAGATTGAAGATCAACTTAATGAAATAAAGTGTGAAGTCAAGATTAAAGAAAAAAGAATGAAAAGGAATGAACAAAGCCTCCAAGAAATATGGGACTATGTGAAAAGACCAAACCTACGTTTGATTGGTGTACCTGAAAGTGATGGGGAGAATGAAAACAAGTTGGAAAACCCCCTTCAGGAGAACTTCCCCAGCTTAGCAAGACAGGCCAACATTCAAATTCAGGAAATAAAGAGAACACCACAAAGATATTCCTCGAGAAGAGCAACCCCAAGACACATAATGATCAGATTCACCAAGGTTGAAATGAAGGAAAAAATGTTAAGGGCAGCCAGAGAGAAAGATCAGGTTACACACAAAGGGAAGCCCATCAGACTAACAGCAGATCTCTGTGCAGAAACCCTACAAGCCAGAAGAGAGTGGGGGCCAATATTCAACATTCTTAAAGAAGAGACTTTTCAACCTAGAATTTCATATCCAGCAAAACTAAGCTTCATAAGCGAAGGAGAAATAAAATCCTCTACAGATAAGCTAATGATGAGGGATTTTGTCACCAACAGGCCTGCCTTACAAGAGCTCCTGAAGGTGGCACTAAATATGGAAAGGATAAACTGGGACGAGCCACTGCAAAAACATGCCATATTGTAAAGACCATCAACACTATGAGGAAACTTCATCAACTAACAGGCAAAATTACCAGCTACCATCATAATGACCAGATCAGATTTACTCTTAACAATATTAACCTTAAATGTAAATGGGCTATATGCCCCAATTAAAAGACACAGACTGGCAAACTGGATAAAGAATCAAGACCTACTGGTGTGCTATATTCAGGAGACCCATCTCACGTGCAAAGACACACATAGGCTCAAAATAAAGGGATGGAGGAATATTTACCAAGCAAATGCAAAGCAAAAAAAGCAGGATTTGCTATCCTACTCTCGGATAAAACAGACTTTAAACCAACAAAGATCAAAAAAGACAAAGAAGGGCATTACATAATGGTAAAAGGATCAATGCAACAAGAAGAACTGACTATCCTAAATATATATGTACCCAAAACAAGAGCACCCAGATTCATAAAGCAAGTTCTTAGAGACCTACAAAGAGACTTAGACTCCCACACAATAATAGTGGGAGACTTTAACACCCCACTGTCAATATTAGACAGATCAATGAGACAGAAAATTAACAAGGATATTCAGGACTTGAACTCAGCTCTGGATGAAGCAAACCTAATAGACATCTACAGAACTCTCCACCCAGTGTCAACACAATACACATTCTTCTCAGCACCACATCACACTTATTATAAAATTGACCAATTAATTGGAAGTAAAACACTCCTCAGCAAATGTAAAAGAATGGAAATCATAACGAACAGTCTCTTAGACCAAAGTGCAATCAAATTAGAACTCAGGATTAAGAAACTCACTCAAAACTGCACAACTACATGGAAATTGAACAACCTGCTGCTGTATGATTATTGGGTAAATAACAAAATTCAGGCAGAAATAAATAAGCTCTTTGAAACCAATGAGAACAAAGACACAATGTACCAGTATCTCTGAGACACAGCTAAAGCAGTGTTTAGAAGGAAATTTACAGCACTAAATGCCCACAAGGGATATGAAGGACCTCTTCAAAGAGAACTACAAACCACTGCTCAAGGAAATAAGAGAGGACACAAACAAATGGAAAACATTTCATGTTCATGGATAGAAAGAATCAATATTGTGAAAATGGCCATACTGCCCAAAGTAATTGATACATTCAATGCTATCCCTATCAAGCTACCATTGACTTTCTTCACAGAATTAGAAAAAACTACTTTAAATTTCATATGGAACAAAAAAAGAGCCCGTATAGCCAAGACAATCCTAAGCAAAAAGAACAAAGTTGGAGGCATCATGCTACCTGACTTCAAACTATACTACAAGGCTACAGTAACCAAAACAGGATGGTACTGGTACCAAAACAGATATATAGACCAATGGAACAGAACAGAGGCCTCAGAAATAATGCCATACATCTACAACCATCTGATCTTTGACAGACCTGACAAAAACAAGCAATGGGGAAAGGATTCCCTATTTAATAAATGCTGTTGGCAAAACTGGCTAGCCATATGCAGAAAACTGAAACTGGACCCCTTTCCTACACCTTATACAAAAATTAACTGAAGATTAATTAAAGACTTAAACATAAGACCTAAAACCATAAAACCCCTAGAAGAAAACCTAGGCAATACCATTCAGGACATAGGTATGGGCAAAGACTTCATGACTAAAACACCAAAAGCAATGGCAACAAAAGCCAAAATTGACAAATAGGATCTAATTAAACTAAAGAGCTTCTGCACAGCAAAAGAAACTATCATCAGAGTGAATAGCCAACCTACAGAATGGGAGAAAATTTTGGCAATCTATTCATCTGATAAACGGCTAATATACAGAATCTACAAAGAACTGAAACAAATTTACAAGAAAAAAAAAAACATCAAAAAGTGGGCAAAGGATATGAACAGACACTTCTCAAAAGAGGACATTTGGCTGGGCGCGGTGGCTCACGCCTGTAATCCTAGCACTTTGGGAGGCTGAGGGGGCAGATCAGAAGGTCAGGAGATTGAGACCATCCTGGCTAACATGGTGAAACCCTGTCTCTATTAAAAACACAAAAGTTAGCCAGGCGTGGTGGTGGGTACCTGTAGTCTCAGCTACTCGGGAGGCTGAGGCAGGAGAATGGCGTGAACCCAGGAGGCAGAGCTTGCAGTGAACTGAGATCACCCCGCTGCACTCCAGCCTGAGTGACAGAGCAAGACCCCATCTCAAAAAAAAAAAAAAAATGAGGACATTTATGCGGCCAACAAACATGTGAAAAAATGGTTATTATCACTGGTCATTGGAGAAATGGAAATCAAAACCAAAATGAGACACCATCTCACGCCAGTTAGAATGGCAATCATTAAAAAGTCAGGAAACAACAGATGCTGGAGAGGATGTGGAGAAATAGGAATGCTTTTATACTGTTGGTGGAAGTGTAAATTAGTTCAACCATTGTGGAAGACGGTGTGGCGACTCCTCAAGGATCTAGAACCAGAAATATCATTTGACCCAGCAATCCCATTACTGGGTATATACCCAAAGGATTATAAATCATCCTACTATAAAGACACATGCACACGTACGTTTACTGCAGCACTAGTCACAATAGCAAAGACTTGGAACCAACCCAAATGCCCATCAATGATAGACTGGATAAAGAAAATGTGGCACATATACACCATGGAATACTATGCAGCAATAAAAAAGGATAAGTTCACGTCCTTTGCAGGGGCATGGTGAAGCTGGAAACCATCATTGTCAGCAAACTAACACAGGAACAGAAAACCAAACACCACATATTCTCATTCGTAAGTGGGAGTTGAACAATGAGAACACATGGAAACAGGGAGGGGAACATCACACACCAAAGCCTGTCGGGGGGTGTGGAGCTAGGGGAGGGATAGCATTAGGAGAAATACCTAATGTAGATGACGGGTTGATGGGTGCAGCAAACCACCATGGCACGTGCATACCTATGTAACAAACCTGCACGTTCTGCACATGTATCCCAGAACTTAAAGTATTTAAAAAAAAAAAAAAAAAACGGTAAACATCATTGTCCTTGGTCACATCACCATGCTCTTATAAATTTTTAACAACATTGTTACTTGTGTGTACACCCTCCTTATATTCTTGAGGATTAGTTTTGGGAAGGGACTATTATCATTCCTGCTTTGAAGTTCAGAGATAAGCCAAAACAGTTAACCTAAAAGGTATCATGGCAGTGGGGGTTAGGAGCAAAATGGAGTTAGTCATGCTAGGCCTCCTTTTCACTGTTACACCCACAGGTTTCATTTTCTTCCTTATGCCCTGGTATTTTTTTGTCTAGTTCCCCTTGTTGAATGATTCCTCTAGATGTGGATTAATAAGCTCTTTAAATCTCTTCAATTGAGATCCACATTAATTGGATTTAAAGCTCTGCCCATATTCCTAGGTACACATTTAAAGAGGTCATCAGCTGAGATATAAATAATGTTTCTGAACAACTGTACTTTTTCAATATATTTAAAAATATACTAAAGCTAAAACAAAAGTTTCCTAGTGAGAATAGGAAGTGACCTACTTTCAACCAAAAACATTCTCACTGTATTACACCTATGTTCCAAAGGCAGTTTAAAATTTTCTTAAAGACATTTAAAAATGCAATATAAGTTAATTGTATAATGTCCTAACATGGATTTCAAGCATTTCCATTCAAAGTTAAACTTAGATTGACTTTACAATCCATTTCTTTTTTTCCTGAGTTTTTTGGAGACAAGAAGTATTTCTCTATGTTGCAAATGAGAATCTTAGTTATATTAAGAATTTCTACTCTGTCAGAAATCAGGACCAAAAAGGCTAAGTGCGGTAACTACTTTTTTTTTAACTGAAAACCGAGTAAAAGATCTCAAGTGTATGACTTATGTGGATCACGTCTCCATTCAGAGTCCCAGAAGAGCAAAATGGTGTTTTCCTAGAGTCTAGTTCCCTGTTGCATTTGCTGGGATCCTCTCATCAGAAGCTGGAAGCGAGTTCTACAAACAGGACTGATGCTTTGAACTGAATAGATTTCTTCAGGGTAAAATTTTGCACCAGGGTTCCAATTAGAACCTAAGGCTGATTACTTGAATTTATAGACCTCCTGATGGAATCCTAGCATTCCTCATCACTGGTTCAATGCTTTTTTACTAGATGATTGATTGTGGGAGCATTTCAGTGGATCTTCCTCTGACATCTTCTTTCTATTGCTTGTGCGGAATCTCCAACAGCTTTGCTTTAGGAAACAGATCAAATGACTGTAAGCATGGGCTCTGGAGCTACCCTCCTTTGATTTATACCAACACCACCTCTTACCAATGTCACCTAAGCAAGTTGCTAACCCTCCCAAAGCCTCAGTTTCCTCATATATTAAATGTAAATACTTACAATACTATCTTTAAAGAGTGGTTTGAGGATTAAATTAACCAGTATATAAAAAATATTATAACAGTGTAATTAGCACTCAGAATATGGGATATTATAAGCTATTATTTTTACATATATATAAATGCATAAATGTAAATATAGATAGATGTGTGTGTATACATATATATAGGTACAGATATATGTATATATATCTATATATGTATATATACACACATGTGTATATACACATATGTGTGTATATATATACACACACACATATATATATACACACTTTCTGGTTTACTCGTGTCTCATTAGCATTTTTTATTTAAGAGAAGCAGGATCATGCTATGTTGCTCAGGCTGGAGTGCTGTGCCTATTTACAGGCGTGATCATAGTAAGTGTACTATGATCGTGTACTACAGTGTAATCTGGCTTAGCACTTCTGTTGCCAAGTGATCTTGCTGCCTCAGCCTCTACCATGCTGGGACTACAGGCATGCACCATTGCACCTGGCTCGTCAGGATTTAACACAAAAAAAATTATAGTATAATATAACATACTCTTGAAAATCCCCCTAAAGTGGTATGTCTTCTCTTGGGTACATAGCCTGGCAAAGACATAGCATGTGTAGCAAACACTGTGGATGGTCTGTGGATATTCTGTGTATTGTAGACTACTTACTGCATACAAACACCTGTCACTCTCTGCCTAAATGAGTTTTCATTTGGCTGTGGGAGTACCCTCAATCCATGGGCATGGTCAGCTGGAAGTCTGGAGAGCTAATGCCCTCCAGAACCCCAACCAATGAAAACAAAGAAATCAGTAGATAAATGTTATCACTACCTTAGCCATCAGCTGAAAGAAGTGAAATGTGTTCTCACTGTCTCCCAGAGTTCCTTTCAGGGGCCGAGCTCCAGAGGTCCTCAGAGATAACTATCTCAGAACACACATTTTGTTGTCTTCCTTCCCTTTCCTGACTGAATTCTCTCTCTGTGGGTGTTTCCTGGGATGACCTCCCAAATAATACATTACATACACATGAATCCTTGTCCCAGAGCCAGCTTCTGGGGACTCCAAATCAAGACACTACCTCTCAATAAATCCATTATAGCCACATTTTCATTCAATAAATCTGGAAATGAATTGTTCCTTTTTTGTTAAGGATCTAGTAAAGTGACTGACTTAGTTTAGAGGCCATAGAGTATGCATACATGTATGTCTGTA
This sequence comes from Pongo abelii, assembly GCF_028885655.2. NCBI lineage: Eukaryota > Metazoa > Chordata > Mammalia > Primates > Hominidae > Pongo > Pongo abelii. The sequence continues at coordinate 64,639,449 of NC_071999.2, forward strand.
TATGTATCTCCTTAGAATTGAAATCATAGGGGGACTCAAAATTGTGGTTCTGCCTTCCCACTTCTATTTCTAAAGTTTCATCATTACTCTGAGAGATTTCTTTAGAATGCAGGTACTAGATCTTCCTCTTCTCTTCCTTTCTCATGATTATTTTCAGGTTGTGTGTCTTCTGGAGGAATACCACAGCAATAAAACTTCTTATTGCATCCTATCAAGTGATGCTGTACAATTTTGATCTGTCCCATTATTAATGACATCAAGTTTAATCACTTGAATAAGGTAGTATTATTGTCCATGCTTTTCCACAGTAACGTTACTATAGCATGTGAGGGAGGTATTTCAAGATTTTTTAAATACCCTGATTCTCATCCAATTAATTAATTAATATCTATATAAATAGGTATCTATATAAATTGCCATTTCTGTTCCATTGCATTTTTATCAAAAATTTAAAAAAATTTTAAATTTATAAAAATTTTATTCAATTTTCATTCTTGAAAAATTTACCTGAAAATCCTGCAGCTAAGCTCAAGCAGGGTTGCCATCTTTGTGGGGGAGGAATGGAGGGTCATGGCAGCACGTGGCATGTTGGAGCCTAAGAAGGGTGAGGAGAGCTGAGGGCTTGAGCACCTACAATGGTCTGTCGGGACTTCAGTAGAACATATCCAGTGTGCAGACGGTGGTCACTAAATACTATTTGTAAATCAAAGGAACCAGGGCCGATTTGCAAGTTGGGAACTAGAAAACTTCAAGATGGGCCTGGAACAACTTGGTGTGTCAAGATAAAAGAAAATGCGCAAAGAATGATGGGGATGAGTCAAAGATCATTTTGAAGTGGTTCCTACTCATCAAATCTGGACAATTTAAGCATCAACATAAATAATAATAGACACAAATGATAATCATTGAATAAAATAGAAATGGCAATTAATATATTTATATTGATATAGATATTAATTAATTGGATGAAAAGCAGGGTATTTAAAAAATCTTGAAGTACCTCACCCACAAACTGTAGAAACTTTACTGTTGAAAAGCATAGACGATACCACCTTATTCAAGTGATTAAACTTGATGTCATTAATAATGGGACAAATCAAAATTGTACACCATCACTTGGTAGGATACAATAAGAAGTTTTACTGCTGTGATATTCCTTCAGAAGACACACAACCTGAAAATAATCATGAGAAAAAAATCTATAAAACACAAAACTGAGGGACCTTCAGAAATGTTAATTAAGGTCATAAAATTTTAGGAAGAACTAAGAAGCTTTTCTAGAGTGAAGAAGACTAACAGATATGACAGCAAAATGCAACATATGACTTTCTCCTGGATTCTTCTTATAAAAGACATTTTGGGGAAAATTAAATGAGGTCTGAAGATTTGATGGTAGCAATGCACATCAACATTAATTTCCTAATTTTCATGAATACAATTTGGTTGTAAATGAGGAAGTACATGTATACAGGAAATACACACAAAAGTATCATATGAAAAGGTAAGCCACTTACTTTCAAACATTGTAGAAAAATAGGTATATTTGTAGTACTCTTAAAATTTTTCTGTAAATTTGAATTTTTCAAATCAAAAAGTTTAAAATATATATAGAAACTGGTATCAGAGAAAATGCCTACAGATACTGATAATTAGGAATTGCTCGGTTGGGTGCAGTGGCTCACACCTGTAATCCCAACACTTTGGGAGGCTGAGGCAGGTCTATCACTTGAGGTCAGGAGTTTGAGACCTGCCTGGTCAACATGGTGGAACCCCGTCTCTATTAAAAATACAAAAATTAGCCTGGCATGGTGGTATGCACCTGTAGTCACAGCTACTTGAGAGGCTGAGGCAGGAGAATTGCTTGAACCCCAGGAGGTGGAGGTTGAAGTGAGCCAAGATCGCGCCACTGCACTTCAGCCTGGATGACAGAGCAAGACCCCATTGCAAAAAAAAAAAAAAAAAAAGGATTGCCCAAGAAAAATCAGATAGCCACCAGAACCCCAGTCAACAAACTCTTGCAGAAAACATAGGTTCCATCAAGTTTTTAGTGCCTCACACCAAGGTATGAATGGTCAACCAATGGTCATCAAATTCCTGAGCAAGGCTTTCAAGATGCCAAAACAAACAAGGAAAGGACAAAATGATCCAGAACAAAAATATGTAGAAGAAAAAGACAGCAGTGCTTTATTTATACATTTTTTAATTTTTTATTTATTTCAATCGGTTTTTTGGGAACAGGTGGTGTTTGGTTACATTAATAAGTTCTTTAGAGGTGAATTCTGAGAATTTGGTGCATCCATCACCTAAGCAGCGTACGCTGATACTACATTTTCTTTATCCACTCATTGATTGATGGGCATCTGGGTTGGTTCCATATTTTTGCAATTGCAAATTGTGCTGCTATAAATGTGTGTGTAAGTATCTTTTTTGTATAATGACTTCTTTTCCTCTGAATAGATACCTAGTAGTGAAATTGCTGGATCAAATGGTAGATAAACTTTTCGTTATTTTGGGAATCTCCGCCGTTTTTTCCACAGTTGTACTGGTTTACATTCCTACCAACAGTATAAAAGCGTTCCCTTTTCACTGCATCCATGCCAATATCTTTTTTTTGGGGGGGGGGGTGGTTATTGCCATTTTTGCAGGAGTGAGGTGGTATCATATTTTGGTTTAGACGTGCATTTTCCGGATAATTAGTGATGTTGAGCATTTTTCCATATGATTGTTGGCCATTTGCATATCTTCTTTTGAGAATTTCTATTTATGTCCTTAGCCCACTTTTTGATAGGATTGTTTGTTTTGTTCTTGCTGATTTGTTTGAGTTCTTTGTAGATTCTGGATATTCGTCCTTTGTCGGATGTATAGTTTGTGAAGATTTTCTCTCACTCTGTGGGTTGTCTGTTTACTCTGCTGATAATTTCTTTTGCTGTGCCAGAACTTTTTAGTTTAATTATGTCCTGTCTACTCATCTTTGCTTTTATTGCATTTGCTTTTGGGTTCTTGGTCATGAAGTCTTTGCTTAAGCCAATGTCTAGAAGGGTTTTTCAGATGTTATCTTCTGGAATCTTTACAGTTTCAGGTCTTAAATTTAAGTCTTTGATCCACCTTGAGTTGATTTTGTATAGGGTGAGAGATAAAGATCCAGTTTCATTCTTCTGCATGTGGATTGCCAATTATCCCAGCACCATTTGTTAAATAGGGTGTCCTTTCCCCAACTTTGTTTTTGTTTGCTTTGTCAAAGATCAATTGGGTCTAAGTATCTGGCTTTATTTCTGGGTTCTCTATTCTGTTCCATTGGTCTATGTGCCTATTTTATACCAGTACCATGCTGTTTCGGTGACTATGGCCGTATAGTATAGTTTGAAGTCCGGTAACATAATGCCTTCGAATTTGTGCTTTTTGCTTAGTCTTGTTTTGTCTATGTGGGCTCTTTTTGATTCCACATGAATTTTAGGTTTGTTTTTTCTAGTTTTGTGAAGGATGACGGTGGTATTTTAATGGGAATCACATTGAACTTATAGATTGCTGTTGGCAGTGTGGTCATTTTCACAATATTGATTCTTCCCATCCATGAGCATGGGATGTGTTTCCATTTGCTTGTGTCATCTATGATTTCTTTCGGCAGTGTTGTGTAGTTTTACTTGTAGAGGTCTTTCACATCCTTGGTTAGGTATATTTCTTACTATTTTATTTTCTTTGCAGCTAGTGTGAAAGGGGTTGAGTGCTTGATTTGATTCTCAGCTTGATGACTGTTGGTGTATAGCAGAGCTAATGATTTGTGTACATTAATTTTGTATCCTGAAACTTTGCTAAATTGATTTATGAGTTCTTGGAGCTTTTTGTTGATGGATCTTTCTTCTTTTCTTGGTTAATCTCACTAATGGTCTATCAGTTTTATATATCTTTTCAAAGAACCAGCTTCTCATTTCATTTGTCTTTTGTGTTTTGTTTGTTTCCATTTACTTTTGTTGTGTTCTGATCTTTATTATTATTTTTCTTCTTTGGTTTGGGTTTGGATTGTTCTTGTTTCTCCATTTCTGTAAGGTATGACCTTAGATTGTCTCTTTATGTTCTTTCAGACTTTTTGATGTAGGTATTTAATGCTATGAACTTTCCTCTTAGCACTGCTTTTGCTCTATCTCAGAGGTTTCAATAGGTTGTGTCACTATTACTGTTCAGTTCAAATAATTTTAAAATTTCCATCTTGATTTCGTCGTTGACACATTGATTATTCAGGAGCAGGTTATTTAATTTCCACGTATTTGCATCGTTTTGATTCCTTTTGGAGTTGATTTCCAATTTTATTCCACTGTGCTCTGAGAGAGTACTTAATAGAATTTAATTTTCTTAAATTTACTGAGACTTGTTTTATGGCCTATCATTTGGTCTGTCTTGGAGAATGTTCCATGTACTGATGAAGGTATATTCTGTAATTGTTGGGTAGAATGTTCTGTAAATATCTGTTAAGTTCATTTGTTGTAGGGCATAGTTTAAGTCCATTGTTTCTTAGTTGACTTTGTCTTGATGATCTGTCTAGTGTTGTCAATGGACTATTAAAGTCACCCACTATTATTGTGTTGCCATTTATAGCATGGCTCTTAAGATCCTTTCCTTTGTCTTGACTTTAGATAACCTGATGACTTTGTGCATAGGCAATGATCTTTTTGCAATGAATTTTCCAGGTGTTCTTTGAGCTTCTTATATTTGGACATCTAGATCTCTAGCAAGGCTGGGGAAGTTTTCCTCTATTATTCCCTCAAATATGTTTTCTGAACTTTTAGATTTCTCTTCTTCCTCAGGAGCACCAATTATTCTTGGGTTTGGACATTTAACATAGTCCCAAATTTCTTGGAGGCTTTATTTTTTTTAATTCTTCTTTATTTGTCTAATGAATTGGATTAATTTAAAAGCCTTGTCTTCGAGCTCTGAAGTTCTTCTTCTTGTTGTTTGATTCTATTGTTGAGACTTTCCAGTGCATTTTGCATTTCTCTAAGTGTGTCCTTGATTTCCAGAAGTTGTGATTGTTTTTTATTCACGCTACCTAGTTCACTAAAGAATTTCCCATTTATATCCTGTATCATGTTTTTTATTTCCTTAAGTTAGACTTCACTTTTCTCTAGTGCCCCCTTGATTAGCATAATAATCAACCTTCTGAATTCTTTTTTTTTGGCAATTCAGTTATTTCACCTTGGTTTTGATCCATTGCTGGTGAGCTGGTATGATTTTTGGGGGGTGTTGAGGAACCCTGTTTTGTCATATTAATAGATTTGTTTTTCTGCTTTCCTCTTATTTGGGTAGACTATGTCAGAGGGAAGACCTGAGATTCAAGAGCTGCTGTTCAGATTCTTTTGTCCCATGGGAGTGGTCCCTTAATGTGGTGTTCTCACCCTTCCCCTAGGAATGGGGTTTCCTAAGAACCAAACTGTAGTGCTTGTTTTGCTCTTCTGGTTCTAGCCACCCAGCAGAGCTAACAGGCTCCAGGCTAGTACTGGGGAGTGTCTGCAAGGAGTCCTGTGATGTGAACCATCTTCAGGTCTTGCAGCCATGGATATCAGTACTTGATCCAGTGAAGGTAGCAGGGAAGTGAAGTGGACTCTGTGAGGGTCCTTGGCTGTGTCTTTGTTTAGTGTGTTGGTTGACCTCCAGCCAGGAGGTAGCACTTTCAAGATCACATCAGCTGTGGTCCCATAGGAAAGACGCAAACTTGCCCTAGGGACACCTGGTTAAGTATTCAGACTTCTCAGGCGATGGGCAGGGTCATAGAGTGCCCAAGAGATTATGACCTTTGTCTTCAGCTACCAAGGTGGGTACAGAAAGACCATCAGATGGGGGCAGGTTTAGCCATGTCTGAGCTCAATCTCTCCTCGGGCAAGGCTTGCTGCGGCTGCTATGGGTGATGGAGGTGTGGTTCTCAGGCCGATGGAGTTACATTCTCAGGGGTATTATGGCTGCCTCTGCTGAGTCATACAGGTCACCAGGGAAAGCCAGCAGTCATAGGCCTCACCTCCTCCCCACAGAGCCCAAAGGCCTAAAGGCCAGTCTCACTCCCACTGTGCCCCCACAACAGCACTGAGTCTACTTCCTGGCAGCAGGTGACCATGTCTGAGAACTTGCTCCAGACCACCAGCCTTCTTGCTGAGAAAGCAAGCAGACTCACAGTTTTTCAGCATCTCAGGGAGTCTGAAGCAGTGATCTAGTTCCCTCAAAGGGTCTTTGGATTCTCTCTGCTTTACTGATATGTTCCTATGGTAGTTATTGGAGCAAAAGTTCATGACGTGAGTCTCTACATGCTGCTCTGTCCATCCGAGCAGGAGCTGCAAGCCTGTCCTGCCTCCTATCTGCCATCTTAACCTGTATCCAGCACTGGTATATTTATTAGACAATATTTGTGGAGCATGCACGGGGTTGCTACAAAGTCCTCACATGTAATTGTAGATGTTTTTTGAATGGGCACTTCTATTCTCAGCACAAGTTTTAATTTTCCCCATGTTCTTCTATACATACTCTCCCATGTTGATAGTTGAAATTTACTGAAGCAATCCCTGACAGTGATTTTTAAGCAATTTGATGAAGCTGAAAATCATGAGTCAAACCCAAGTAACACTTTTGTTCCTAGGCCATGGAATCAGAAAAACTTGGGTTTCAATCATGATCTATCAACCATACTGGATGTTCTTCTGCCTGACTCCTGTTTCTGCATCTGCAAAATGGGTAGAATAATATCTACCTACCGTTTTAGTACTGTTGTGAAGATTAAATAAGATGGGCCGTAACTTTTCTAGCTCATAGAAAGAACTCATGAAATGATGCTGTTGATAGCATTATTATTATTTATCATTAGCTTCTAGATTTCTAGATTTTCTCAAGATATAAGCCTTCCTTTGGGAAGAGGCTCTGAACTCATTATTTGTCTCAATTATGTTCTGTCCCAGAATGTCCATGACTGAGTGTCTTCTGGTCACTTCACTCTAGTCATGACACTCATCCTACCAACTAGTGACTATGCATGTCTGCCCAGTTATTAGACTATTGTCTCAGCATCAAACTCATTTTTCTATATTCCCTTTGGTAATGCTAGGGCTGAGACTTATTTTTCTTTTGCCAGAGGTTCTGTTAGGCATTGTCACTAGGGGGCACCAGAGGGAGACAGCTAGGCTAAAGGCAGGGACCACAAACACTTCCTGTTTGCGTCTTGCTCCTGTCTTGGTTTTCTGTTCTTATTTTAGTTTCCTGTTCCTATGTCACTCTAGCAACCCTTACATTGGTTTGTTCCAGTAGAATAGCTAATTCCAGTTCGCAATTTTTCCAACGCTTAAAGACCAGCCTCATCTCACCTCTCTGATTCACCAGCTCTGCAGAACCTCTCTTCCAAGTCACTAAGTGTTAATAATTTCAACCTCTTCCCTCATCCTCCAGGCCTAGGGTTATACTTAGTATTCTCTTTTTGCCTTTTCATTTCTTTAATTCCTAGTTAAAAATTCTTTATTTTAAACTCCTTCTATTAAAATAACAGGTGCGTATTTTATGTCCTGGCTGGACTCTGACAGACACAGATGAGCTGTATATCCTCCTTAGACTCTTCTTTAGACTCTATGCCAAGATCCCCTGGGGATAATCTTATATCCTAAGCTAAGTCAGTTCTTCACCATCCCACTAGATATAGGCATTTCTCAAATATTTTCAGCATTTTCTATTCATGTCTGCTGGCCCCTTAGAGAACAGACAGGTTTGCTCTACCTGATTGCCTCCAGTCATTTCCCTTTAAATCTTACCTCCCAGTGAGATCACCTATGAAAGGCTCCTGACTCAAGTTAGGAACATAGCCAGTTGTTGAAACTGAAGGTAGTAGAGAAAGGTAGACAAACCTGTGCTTCTCATGCCTATATCACTTATTTTGCCTCTCTTCCATTTCTTCCATCTCCAGGCCACTATAGAGAATCCATCAGTATTCTTCTCAAACATCGTTTTCATCTTAGCTCTCCCTTCCTCAAGAATGTACAATGATTCCGTATTGCCCATCAGATCAAGTCTAACCACTGACAGACCCTGGGTATCATTAGGATGGCTTCAATCAATTAAACTGACAACATTTTATAGTCTTAGACTGATTTTTCCATTTTGTACCTCTTGCTTTAGTAACAAACTCAAATTATTCCAGCTTTCTCGTGTGTGTGTGTGTGTGTGTGTGTGCACGTGTGTGTGTGTGTGTGTGTAGAAGGAACTAGTGGAACTAGTAACAGCCTATAGGAATAGACCTACTGGGAGAATAAGATTCTGGTCTACAGTTTGGCCAGTCTCACAGCTAACATGCAGTAGTACAGTACACTAGGGATAGGTGAAGAGGGAGCCAGAGACTCCATAAAACTTGGCAAAAGCCAAGAAGGAATCCCTTTAGAAATGAAAAAGCTTCTTGGGCAGGCTTGAAGCACTCGTTATCCTAGTTACATGCTGTCAGGGTCCACCAGGCATCCTCAGGGGGATCTGAAGTCCAGGAAATCGTCATTCTTCAACCCTGAGGGTTGCTGTACCTCCACAATAAGAGGCCATCTGTGTACAATAAATAGTATATTTTACCTGCATTAGAGCTACTTGTGTACTTTGTCTATTTCCATCAGCCAAATATTATCACCCTTTGACAGCCACAAATATCTGCCAGGTAAATTTCCACAGAAGGACTTCTTTAAAAATGTTTATTATATAAACAACTATCTACTAATAAATGATTATCTTTCATAATTAAACAGCTATCATCTTTAGTTGATTCTATGGTCATTCCTCTGGTTTTATTATATGTTGCCTACAAGGAAAATGGTCTGTGCCTAATTTATAGGATTTGAAAAGATGGTTCATGCTGTGTGATTTTGTATATGATTTATATGATTTTATATGATATATGATTTTATATGATTCTATGTGATTTATATGATTCTAAATAGCCAGATAAAAATAGAAAATTGAGCCAAATGTCTGCATTTTTTGTCTACCTGGTATCAAATACCTAGATATTTAAAAATACCTGGATCATTGACATACCTTATAGATCAGCCTAAGAAGAAAAGTTAAAATGTGTAAAGCATATGTTTTTAGTGTTCTTACTGAATTTTTACTCGGCTAATAATGATTTTGCTTAAATGTTAAATTTTATGTTTGACTTTTTTCCTTATAAAGATGACTTAGTACTAAATTATCCTTATTTTGATGTGCCTGTCATGACTTTTAAATATATTTACTGTCATTCATTTCATTTCAATGTTTCTTCTAAGTTATATTCTTGCCATTTACTCTATTTTAGCTCTATCACGATTAGAATATGGCATGATGCCATTTTTTTTCACTCTTTCTTCAGGATTTATGCCAATATAGCTAGATTTCTCACTTAATGGTAAACTTCTCTGATTTCAGGAATCTACAAAAAATACTGAGGGCAAAATGAGAGATATAATCAAAAGAAAGCTTATGTTACCTGATGTCACACACACAAAAAATGAAAATTTGATGAACCGGGTGTGGGGAAATTGTACTCCCTATTTGAATTCATCAGTGGCATACATTCTGAACTTCACATGTGGCACACAGCAAGATATTTTAAAATTCTTATTTCTTTCCATGAAATGAAATATGTTTACTATGCATATAGTACTGGAACAAGTATTGTGTCCTTACTAGAATGTGAAGAATATACTTGGCTTGATAAATCATCTGGGGGCAATAAGCATGAGTAGCAAGGTACTTATTTTTGTGTAAATGTCCTTTAAACTCACACCACTGGCCAAACTTTACATTCAGCCTCTTATTATACCCTGCCTTAAAAAAAAATAACTTGTCTTAGTCAGTTCAGCTGCTATACATATTAAAAAACAATATCATAGACTGAGAAGCTTAAACAACAGAAATTTATTTCTCACAGTTTTGGAGTCTGCGAATTCCAAGATCAAGGTGCTGTCATTTCCGGTGCCTGGCGAGAGCTTGTTTCCTGGTTTGGAGATGGCTGTCTCTTCATTTTACACAGCAGAGGGTAAAGAGAGAAAGCAAGCTCCCTTAGGTCTCTTATGCGCTAATTCCACCCTGAGATCTTCATCCTCATAACCTAATTACCTCTCAAAGGCCCCATCTCCAAGTACCATTGTGCTGAAGATTAAAGTTCTAACATGAATTTTAGGTGAGGACAGAAACATTCAATCCATAGCATAACTCTTACTTAAATAAGTATATACAATCAGTAGCAGTTATTTCTATTCTTATCTCCTTAGAACTTATCATACCTCATAGAACTGAATTTAAATACATTGCCTGATGACTAAATTGCAACGCATTCCAGAAATCCATCAAAACTTGCCTCCCCTAAGCATGCTCACATGCACTTAGAATAAAGTCCAAACTCTTTTTTTGTTTTGAGACAGAGTCTCACTCTTGTTGCTCAGGCTGGAGTGCAATGGCACGATCTCGGCTCACTGCAACCTCCGCCTCCTAGGTTCAAGCAATACTCCTGCCTCAGCCTCCTGAGTAGTTGGGATTACAGGCACCCACCACCATGCCCGGCAATTTTTTGTAATTTTAGTACAGATGGGGTTTCACTATGCTAGCTAGGCTGGTCTCAAACTCCTACCTCTGGATTCACCCACCTCGGCCTCCCAAAGTGCTGGGATTACAGGCGTGAGACACTGCACCTGGCCCAAATTCTTTTACCTTAAACAACAAGGCCCCGCCTGATCTGTGCCTTTGACCTCCTCTTTATCTATTCCAGCTGTACCAGACTTTATGTAACGTATTTTTCCAGCCTCATTTTCCACTCAGGACTTGCATTTGCTGTTCTCTTTGCCTAGAAGTTTCTTGCCCCCAGGTCTTTGGCCAACTCATTATTCATATCTTACCTCAAAGGGCACCTTCTCAGAGAGGTCTTCCCTAAATATCCTAACTCCTCTCTATTCAACTGTGCTGGACCATAGCATTTATCTGTATCTGAAATCATTTATTTACTTCTTGTCTCTGTCATGGGAAAAGCTGACCCCCTAAATCTGGTTCTAAGAGCTTCTCCAGGTTCCTGGTTTGCTTTCCAGTTCTCTGCTGGGACTGGAGCCTGCCCCAAATCCTAAACTGTTTACCTTGGTTTTGATTCCCTGTTTTCCTCCCAGCAGCCCACTCTGCCTTAGAACTGGATCCAACTCTCTGTACTCTCATGCCTTGTTCTGAGAGAGAGGCCTTCCTAAAACTTCTCCTCTTTCTCTCTCTCTTTTTTATTTTTTTATTTTTTTATTGTGACGGAGTCTCATTCTATCATCCAGGTGGGGGTGCAGTGGCGCAATCTTGGCTCACTGCAAGCTCTGCCTCCTGGGTTCACGCCATTCTCCTGCCTCAGCCTCCCGAGTAGCTGGGACTACAGGCGCCTGCCACCACGCCCAGCTAATTTTTTGTATTTTCAGTAGAGATGGGTTTCACCGTGTTAGCCAGGATGGTCTCAATCTCCTGACCTCGTGATCCGCCTGCCTCAGCCTCCCAAAGTGCTGGGATTACAGGCGTAAGCCACCACACCCGGCCAACTTCTCCTCTTTCAAAGACTCTTGCTGTCATAGCTAAACCTACTAGGTTAGAATCTTTGAATGAGACCTAGGGACTTGGATTGAACACTCATCTCCTTAAGAAACAGGATGAACATGAAAGCTGTTCTCTTACTTCTCTGGCATTCCTTAAGTTAGCAAGTTCTTTTGATTCTCCAGAAGTCCTTGAGCTTTTCAGGAACATCATCTCTGGGAATAGGAAATTTCCTATTAATCCTATCCAGACACCAAAAATACGATTCAAGAAGGTTAATGTAAGGAGTATATGGTACAGTGAGGTGGTTAGTTGCATGAGTCTGGAGTCAACATCTTGGTTCAAATCCTAGCTATGCCATTTACTGACCATACGACCCTGGAGACATTACTGAAGATCTCTGAGCCTTAATCTCCTAAGTATACATAAGGGTCATAAAACAAAGAAATAATGTCATAATAAGGAAAAGTTGTTGTGAGGATTCAGTGAGATAAAGTGTTCAGATTCATGCCAGATCCATTCACACATTGCTTGTGGAGGTGAAGAATGATACAACCCTATGGAGGGCAATTTGCAATATGTACTAAAACGATACATGCACTTACTTTTGGTATAGCATGGCACCCATACTCACAGTTGCACCTCCACAAGTACGGCATAGGCACAAGATTATTTGCTAAGGCTTTATTTGTAATAGCAAATATTGGGAAAAACCTAAATGCACAGCCACAGAAGATATATAGATAGATTGATAGATTATATATATATATATTTCCCATAGGGCAGAAAATATATATGTATATATAGACACACATATATATATACACACACATATATACCTATGCATATGTATATACACCCATATATACCTATGTGTATATATAATTCATGTATAACTTTTTTGCTTATTTTTAGAAAATAAAATATAGGAAGAACAAATCAGAAACTAATGAAAATGGTTTATCATAAGGGGTGGATGGAAATTGGGAGAAAGAAACAGGAATAAAACTTCTGAACAGACATTTTAAATGAAGTTTTGCCTTTTGAACAATGTAAATGTTTCATAATTCTAAATTTAAATTTATATTAAACAGGACTTACAAAAAGCAAACTCTTAAAATTGAAACCAAACAGAAACAAATGAATCTAACTACATATCAACTTGATAATATAACCACACAGAAAAAAAGAGAAATAATTAAGTAGGTTTTGAACACAGTTGCCTGACTAAACATTCTTGGTGGAATTGTATCAGACAAATTCAAATTGTGGAACTTTCTCTAGGACATCTGTCCTGGAGTCTTTGAAAATATTAATGTTGCAAACAACAAAATGGCAAGGGAGAGCTGTTCTAGATGGACAGAGACTAAAGAGACAAGAGAAGCAAACACAATGTGTTATCCTTCCTTGGATCTTGGATTTAACAGAAGAATGACTATAAAAAACATTATTGGGACAACTAGGGGAAATTTGAAATTGAACTGCATGTTACAATATACTATTGTATCGATGTTAAATACCTTGGATATGATAACGATAGGGTATATCTTTGTTCTTAGGAGATGTATGTTAAAATATTTTGAGAGAAAGTATCATGATTCTGCATGAAACTTACTTTCAAACTTTCAGCCCAAAAAAAAGAGAAAAAGCGAGACAGAAAGCAAATGTGAAAAATGCTTATTATACTGTACGTTTGAAAATTTTTTAAATAAAATGTTGGGGAGATAATTCCCGAAAACAAGCAAACTAAAAAAGATCAGTTCTTTTTAGCTATTACTATCTCTGACTCCCCCAGTCAGCGAGCCTATGAGAAGAAAACCAGGAATAAATATATATGGTTGATAAATAAAAAGGAAATCATGTTCTGGGATCTATTTTCAGCCTCTGAAGCATGTCAGTTGATAACTTTACTTATTCATTTCCCACGGGATTTACCTAAACAAATAAAACTGCCTCCAACTTTAAAAAAAGGAAGTGATACTGTCTCCAAGCTTCCCTGGAAAGAAGCAGTTAAATCTTATCCTTATTTTACCTCCTTCTTATTTAGTGATGTGCCTTGGCAGAAACTCAAGGGGAGTACTGTGCCAGCCAGCCTCTGGAAAAAAGGCAGACAACACTACCTCCCACTTTTGTGAGTGATGCTGGGGAGCACGCAGCTGCTTCCAACCTGCCTATCTCAATTGTGGTGACAAAGCACCAGGCCAAGAGGCAGATCCCTGGGTAGTCGAGTCTATATTATTTCAGATTTTAAATACTGAAAGCAAGACAGAAAGCCCTTCTCTCAGATCAGGGAGTGGGAAGTATAATTTGAAATAGATTAAGCTCACTTATCTGGGGGACATTTAAAGATCTATAAGCCCTTCCTTTTACACTTCTGATACACAATTGACCTAACAAAACACCTTTAGACACTCCTAAATTATATACGTTTAAAAAATCTTTTTCCCAGATATATAATATTTGCTTCACAAAACGATGAAACGACAATTTGCCCCTGGCCTTCTATTTTCCTTTTTTTCAAGCCTTAAAAGCCTGTTTCATTTCTATTGCAGGATTGTGTCCAGGTATAGACAGACGCCCTTTGTAACTGGTTAAAAGCTACAGAAAAGCTCTATTGAAACAAAATGCTGCTCATATCCCCATCCATGCCAGGAGGAATAAATCACACAAAAGCACCTAAAGAAAACTGTTTTATAGTTACTACTATGTTACATTAGCTGACAAGGGAGAAATGATTACATTTACAGATTTTTTTTTCCTTTTATAGAGGCAGAATCTATATGCAGTTGAAGAATTGTGCATTATCACTACTGGAATTTGAATTCAGCTAATGAGAGCTAACGGCAAAAGGAGGACTTCTTGCAAAAGCTGCTTCATCTTGGTCCTTAGATAAGCCATAAAACTAGGTTGCTTTGCTTCCCTTTGGGGCCACAGCACTGATCTGCAAATGTATTTCAATAAAAATGTATTTCAAGATTCCATTATTGCATCAATAAAAATATTAAAACATGCATCTCTTAAAACATGCATCCTAGGCTAGTTATGGAATTGGAAGCTATTCATACAAAACTATCATTACAAAATAATACCTTATATTTGCCTAGTATAGCTACCTCTGTGCTCAGAGCACAGTCACATGCATAATCTCATTTACTCCTGGGAACTCTAGGAGGTAGACTGTGTGGTCAGTCTTTCCATTATGTAGCTAAAGCAACTAAACAAGACATAATCATTCTCGATGCTGAAATTTATGTCCACTATTGATCAGAACTGAAAACCCTGACTTGAGAAAGAGAGAGTGAGAGAGCACTATTCAATTCTGGTCCTGGGAAAATGACTAAACTTCTCTGAGCTTCAGTTGCCTCAGCTGAAAAATAAAGAAAATAATACCTACCTCATAAGAATGATGTCATGGTTAAATAATGTTTTAACTTGGCACTAAAAATGATATATATTGATTGAATCACTCATTTAACAAATATTTTAGCGTTTTAGTAGTTGAGAAGAATGATAAAGATCTTAAAACAGCAAGCAATATAACTGTACTATTTAAGTTATAGTTTGCTGGCCTTACAGACTAGAAGGATAGCAGACATTTAAGTAAACCATTACAATGTAATTTTATATTAAGGAAAGCAGGCCAAGGCAATCACATACAATTATGAAGATTTTACACTGTACAACCCAGGAGGCAATATTTATGTCACAGTATATGTGAGAGAAAACATGCTTGGAGTTGTATAATGCATGTCCTTAGAAGCCATGGACACCAGCCCTTCTGGTAACAGAGAAAGGTGAATAAAGGTTTCATAGAGGTGACATTTAGTTTAGGTCATTCCAGAAAAGGGAAAAAGTCCATGAGAATGAATGAAATAAATATGGAATTGCAAGATTACCATTGCCATATTGGATGGAATGTATACATGATAGAAAAATTATATTCAAAAGATAAAATCATGGGAGGCTGAGGTGGGCAGATTACTTCAGCTCAGGAGTTCAAGAGCAACCTAGGCAACATGGCAAAACGCTGTCTCTACCAAAAAAAAAACAAGAATTAGCCAGGCATGGTGTGTGCCATGCGCTTGTGGTCCCAGCTACTCAGGAGGCTGAGGTGGAGGATCACTTGAGCCCAGGAGGTCAAGGCTGTGGTGAAACAAGATTGCACCACTGCACTCCAGCCCAGGTGACACAATAAGTCCCTTTCTCAAAAAAAAAAAAAAAAAAAAAAGAAAAAGAAAAGAGAAGAGAAGATAAAAAGAGACCACATAGTAAAGGGCCTTATAAATCATGCTAAATAATTTATACTTTATTCTCAAAACAATAAAGTGCTTCGGGGCAAATATGTGGTTGCTCCCTCAGCACACCTCCTCTACTTCCCACCAGCCTCCATTTTCCACTGGAAAATTTACATGATTCTAGGAATTCACAAACAGTATAAACCCAAACACCCCAAAATCAAGCCTTACCTTAAGTCCACCTATATTGAGATCTTCAATTATGTGAATGTTATGAGCTGAATTGTATCTCAAAAAACTCATATGTTGAATCCTTAGCCCCCAGTAGCTCAGAATGTGGCTATATTTGGAGACAAGATCCTTAAATAAATGATTAAGCTACAATGAGGCTGTTAGAGACGGCCCTAGTCCATTCCAATTGGTGACCATGTGAGGATATCACCATCCACAAGCCAAAGAGAGAGACCTCAGAAAAAAAACAAACTTGCTGACTCCTTGACTTCCAGCCTCCAGGACTGTGAGAAAACAAATTTCTGTTGTTTAAGCCACCTAATCTGTGGTATTTTGTTATGGCAGCCCTAACAATCTAGTAAGTAAGCCAGTAAAATTCTATTTATTATTTAAGCCAGTTTGGGATTTATTTTTTGTTACTTTCTATCAAAATATTTTTAACTGATGCAGGTTTCAATAAAAGACTCTAAGCAAAGGAATTACATAATTGTATGTACAATTTAGAAAAATATTACTGACAATGAATGGGAAAAGAACATGCTGGAAGAGGCCAGAAATCAGAATAGTCTTATTGCCAAAGTTCAAGCAAGAAGGGAAGACAATAGAATGAGCTATATATCCTGAAACAAAAGATCTCTCCTCTCTCTCTCTCTCTCTCTCTATATATATATATATATACACGTGTATATGTGTGTGTGTATGTGTGTATATATATACACATACATACATACACACATACATACATACATACAGGATCTCATTCTGTTGCCCAGGCCGGAGTGCAGTGGCACAATCATAGCTCACTGCAGCGTCAACCTCCCAGGCTCAGCTGATTCTCCCACCTCAGCCTCCCGAGTAGGGACTACAGGTGCACACTACCACACCTAATTTTTTTTTTTTTTTTTTTTTGTATTTTTTGGCGAAGAGGTTTCACCATGTTTTCCATGTTTTCTAAGAGCTAGAAGAGGTTTCACCATGTTTTCCAGGCTGGTCTCGAACTCCTGAGCTCAAGCAATCCATCTGCCTCAGCCTCCTGAAGTGCTGGGATTGCAGGCATGAGCCACTGCACTTGGCCTCAAGACATAATTTTAATGGGTAAAACCAAATCACAAAATAATTTATAATACATGATCCCATTTTTATTTTTTAAAATCCTCATAATTTACGTATGTATGCATTTTACTTTTTACTATAATGTATTCTGTCTGAATTTTTTTAAATGAGAATTATGTTTGTTATGTAATTATTTTAAATACAATTTAAGAAATAATGACCAAGATATCTAACTCTGTGGCCTCGGGCGGAAAGAATGAGTTTGAAAGATGTTTGAAAGTCAACCTATCTGAAGTCATTCTTTTAGGTAAGGTTTTAACCCACCCCATCATGACTCTTTTCTGGACTACCCTTCCCCAGAATGACCCTCCTTCCTTGAACTCCTCCTCACTCTCTGGATAAGCATTTCTTCTTCCCACTGTACTGAAGGTTAACTTTTCATGATTCTGTGTATTCCAACTGGTTGTAGGCTCCAGGAGTACCCATTTATTCTTTTTTGTAGTCCCACCGCACCCAGTTTGTTACTTTATACATAGTAATTATTCAAATATCCCCTTGTTAGTTGATCATTTTTTTCAGTAAATGATGCTTTCCCCCATTCCCCACTTCCCCTACCCTGTCCGCCAGTAAGTTGAGGAATTAAGAGTGCTTTTGTCATACAGGGCTCCACCCTCTCGGGTTCCAGTTTTAGCTCTGCTTCTGCATCACCAAATGGCCTTGGGAATGTCTCTACTTCTCCAGGAAAGTCTCTGTCTCTCTGGGTCTGTTTCTATCTTTGAAGGGGTCAAGATTAAAAGTCAAGATAGTCAGAACCTGTGAGGCACAAAAGAAAAAAGCAGGCTGGAACAGAAAGATAACATCAGGGAGGAAATAGTGTGTCAGAAGGAAGATAGTCAAAGTAACATTCTAGAGGAAGTGCATTTGATGAAGACATCCATTTAAGAAAAGCAATAGGGTGACACAGTTAATATGACTTTACCACCAGAAACCCATGATTTAATCAAGTAAGCTGTCCTCAATCAAGTAAGCTGTCCTCAAGTGAAGAGAATGAGTGCCACAAACTGGTTTGAACCTGCTGAATTATACTTCTCAAAATATTTATTGAGTTTACTCAATAAATATGCACTAAGTGTTTCTATTTCTGAAGCACCATGGTCAGTACTAAGAAGACAATAATAAAAAACAAGATAAGCATGTTTCCTGCCCTCATGAAGCTTAAGCTCTAATAAAAAATAAAGATAAGTAGTCTATGTAATTGACACCCCTGAAGTACATTTTCACAAACTGTAATTGACACCCCTGAAGTACATTTTCACAATCTACAATGTGAATGGTGCCCTGGGTAAGAAATATAATGGAGAAAACCCTCATACATTGTTGGTGGGAATGTAAATTAGTACAACAACTATGGAGAACAGTTTGGAGGTTCCTCAAAAAACTAAAAATAGAGCTACCATATGATCCAGCAATCTTACTGCTGGGTATGTATCCAAAAGAAAGGAAATCAGAATTTTGAAGAGATATTTGCCCTTCCATGATTGTTGCAGCACTGTTCACAATAGCTAAGATTTGGAAGCAACTTAAGTGTCCATCAACAGATGAATGGATCAAGAAAATGTGGTACATATATACAATGGAGTACTATTCAGCCATAAAAAAGAATGAGATCCTGCCATTTGCAACAACATGGATGAAACTGGAGATCATGATGTTAAGTGGAATAAGTCGCACACAGAAAGACAAACATCACATGATCTCACTTATTTGTGGGATCCAAAAATAAAAGTAATTGAACTCATGGACGCAGAATGGTTACCAGAGGCTGGGAAAAATAGTTGGGGGTGCGGGGGGGGGCGGGTGGGAGGTAAGGATGATTACTGAATTAAAAAAATGTTAGAAAGAATGAATAAGACCTACTATTTGATAGCACAACAGGGTAACTATAGTCAATAATAACTTAATTGTACATTTAAAATAAACTAAAAGAGTATAATTGAATTACTCATAACACAAAGGATAAATGCACAAAGGGATGGATACTCCATCCTCCATGATGTGCTTATTTCACATTCCATGCCTGTATCAAACATATCATGTACCCCATACATATATACACCTACCATGTACCCACAAAAATTAAAAATTTAAAAATTTAAATAAATATATAATGGGTGTTACGAACTGTATGTTTGTCTCCTCTCAAAATTCATATGTTTGGAACCCAGCCCTTAATGTAATTGTACTTAAAGATAGAGCCATTATGGAGGTAATTAAGGTTAAATGAGATCATAAGTGTGGGCCCTGATCTTATAGGATTAGTATCTTTATAAGAAGAGGCACTAGAGAACTTACTCTGTTTCCACCACGTAAGAACACAGCAAGAAAGTGGCCATCTACAAGCCAGGGAGAAAATATTCATCAGAAACCATCCCTGCTGACCCTGATCTGGCATTTCTTGTCTTCAGAACTGTAAGAAAATAAATTTCTGTTCTGTAAGCCACCTGGTCTATGGTATTTTTTAATGGCAGCCCAGGCAGAATAACACAATGGGAAAACTGCAGTGTTGCAGGGGCACCTAACCCAATTTTAGGGGTTCATAGAAGGTGTCCTAAGAGAAAAATGAAATGTAGTATTAGCTACAAAAATGAGTGACTGTTATCAGGTCAAACGGAGAATTGGTGAAGGAGGTAGGGAAAGTTGTTGAATGAAAATGGTTTCCCAGACAAAGAGAAGAGCTTGTGTGAAAGAGAGCAAAACACATTTACAGTCCATACTGAATGGGTCATAAAGTTGAGGGACACAGTCTATGAAAAGATTAGCAGAGGCAGAGTCACAAAGAGTCTTTTATAAACCTTGGTAGAGAGTTTGTATTTTACCCTGAGGTCAATAAAAAGTGTTAAAATATTCCTAAAATATTAAAATTAATAACTGAAATTATTTGTTCCCTGTAAAATAATTTGCAAACAGTCTGGAAGAAAATTTTCACTTTTGCAGCTTTTCAAACATTTGCTCAGCACACACATGGTTGGCACTCAGTGACATTTGTTTAATAAATGACTGGTTTAGGCCTTTTCTGAGGATATTATGAATCACATCTTACCATCACAGTGGTTCCAAATTGGAGGGTTTTTTAATGATCTCTTATTGACATGTTAAGAGAGACTTTCTCTGTAGCAATCCCGGTAGTAATTCTACCCTAGAACCTAGGTTTCCATTTAGGTTGCCTAAGACTCAATCCTTGCATCTGTGATCCTCAGATTAGCTAACACAGTGCTGGACTTGCGAAGATTGAGTTTAAATCACACACTCTGACTTAAGAACAATTCTGCGTATTCTGGTAGTTCCTACAAACTGCTGATCCTTGCATGGGTATCACCACTGCAGTTTTACATTTTTCATCCTTCCGGAAAACAATAGCTAAACATCAGAGCATGAAATGATGTTTTGTTCAGGGGTCTGTCAAGCATGTCAGGTCAAAATCTCTCTGTTTGGCCTTCAAATTGTTTTGTGAGATCCCATAATAGCATTGCACCGCATTTGGTCCTCTGGAAAACAGACTTGGAAAACAAGAGTTGATGGACCCTGACAGCCAGTTTCTGAGGTTTGTCCTTCCAGCCAGCCAGTCATGGGAGATCATTACACTTTGACCTCAAGAACTTTGCCCTGCCTCCCAAGTCTTCCCACAGCACTATATGTTCACATCTGTTTAGAGCCCACTGCTTGCTGGACATACTTTAGTCTCAGCTTTTGAGGAAGACGGCTAGCTCTTAGAAATCTTTTAGATCTCTTAGAAACACTTTTGTATACTATTCATTTATTTTGTGTGTATCTAGTGCACAGGAAAAAGCTCAGTGTAATAAAATTAAGAACTGCAGCTATGGAATGAGTAATACCATAACCCAAGCCTAAGACTGGCAAGGTAAGTAATTCCCCAACTCCAATCTGGCACAATTACTGCTTGCAGCTGGCAGCAAGAAGTCATTTGGAGGAGAGATGCTTTTGTGATCAATAACCTTTGAACATCTTACACAGAAATACCAGGCTTGAAACTAAATAAGAGTCTGAGAAAGCAACCCTTCCAAATTGCTTCAGCCATAGAACTGTGTTTGCTATAGTTTGAATATGTCCTCCCCAAAGCAGCAGTGTTGCAAGGTGTGTTACCAAAACACCAGGGGTTTGGTCTACATCCTACTGCTTGCTGCACAGAAAGCCAATCACTGAGAGAAGGAGTATTACCAGGGAAGAAGGCTTTAATTGGGTGCTGCATCTAAGGAGATAGGAGATGAGTCTTAAATTCATCTCCCTTACCAACTAAAATCAAGGGTTTATATAGCAGGAAATAAATGTAATTACATGCAGGTAAACAGGAATTAAGGAGGGATAAGGAAGAAGAGTTTGTCAACAGGAAACAGGTGGTTGGTTAGGCAATCATGATGGGTGAGAGGTCTGGTGTCTCATTGTTTAGATGCATAATCTGGTAAGTTTCAGTTCTTTGATACTCTCTGGGAGGACTGATGGTTGGTTTCCTGAGAAAGGAACTCAGATAAGACAAATATAACTTTCCAAGTTTTAAGACTAGGAGGGTCAGTTCCTATGTTTATTCAAAAGAAGCCATAAATATCAGTTCTATGGGAGTTCTAAGGGACAATTGGGCCAGTTTTACGTGGAGCCTAAAAGGGGGTATTTAGATCATGAGAGCTCCAACTTCGTGAATAATTTAATTCCAATTATAAAAATAGCTTGTTGGCTGGGTGCGGTGGCTCAAGCCTATAATCCCAGCACTTTGGGAGGCTGAGGCAGGCGGATCACAAGATCAGGAGATTGAGACCATCCTGGCTAACATGGTGAAACCCTGTCTCTACTAAAAATACAAAAAATTAGCCAGGCTTGGTGGCGGGCACCTGTAGTCCCAACTACTCAGGAGGCTGAGGCAGGAGAATGGCATGAACTCGAGAGGTGGAGTTTGCAGTGTTGCAGTGAGCCGAGATCGCGCCACTGCACTCCAGCCTGGGCAACAGAGCAAGACTCCGTCTCAAAAAAAAAAAACCTTGTGGCTGTGAGTTTGAGCTTTCTCTCTCTCTCATCCTCTTACCTTCTGCCATGGAATGACACAGCAAAAAAAAACCCTTACCAGATGTTGACACCTTAATATTGGACCTCCCAGCTTCTAAAACTGTGAGAGATACATTTATTTTCTTTATAAATTATGCAGTCTGTGGTATTCTGCTATAGCAATGCAAAATAAATGAAGACAATGTTATTCAAGCTAAAACTCTGGAGGAACATCAAGAGTTTAGGTCTTCCTGAGACTTGGCAGAGTTTTGGGTTTGTTTGGGTTTTTTTTCAAAAAGAGCATAGTCCTAAAGGACCAACTCACTTGAATTCTTTTTTTTTTTCCAACTTTTATTTTAGGTTCAGGGGTCCACGTGCAGGTTTGTTATATAGGTTAACTTGTGTCACAGGGGTTTGTTTTGCAGATTATTTCATCACCCAGGTACCTATACCCAATAGTTATTTTTTCTGCTCCTCTGCCTCCTTCTACCCTCTGCCCTCAAGTAGGCCCCAGTGTTTGTTGTTCCCTTCTTTGTGTCCGTGAGTTCTCATAATTTAGCTCCCATTTGTAAGTGAGAACATGAAGTATTTGTTTTTCTGTTTCTGTATTAGTTTGCTATGACCTCCAGCTCCATCCACGTTCCCACAAAAGACATAATCTCATTCTTTTCTATGGTTGCATAATATTCCATGGTGTATATGTACCACATTTTCTTTATCCAGTCTATCATCGATGGGCTTTTGAGTTGTTTCCATGTCTGTGCTATTGTGAATAGTGCTGCAATGAACATTCACATGCATCTGTCTTTATGGTAGAATGATTTACAGTCCTCTGGGTATATACCCAGTAATGGGATTGCTGGGTTGAATGGTAGTTCTGTTTACAACTCTTTCAGGAATCACCAACTGCTTTCCACAATGGTTGAACTAATTTACATTCCCATCAACAATGTGTAAGCATTCCCTTTTCTTTGCAGTCTTGCCAAGATCCACTATTTTCTGCCTTTTTAATAACAGCCATTCTGAGTGGTGTGAGATGGTATCTCATTGTGTTTTTCATTTGCATTTCTCTAATGATCAGTGATGTTGAACTTATTTCATATGCTTGTTGGCCACATGTATGTCTTTTTTTTGAACAATGTTCATTTATGTCCTTTGTCTGCTTTTTAATGGGGTTATTTCTTGTAAACTTGAGTTATTTATAGGTGCTGGATATTAGACCTTGTCAAATGTATAGCTTGCAAATATTTTCTCCCATTCTGTAGGTTGTCTGTTTTCAGACCTCTATTTGCGTAAGGATTGGACTGCTTTAGTGGCTTTGACTAAGTCATTGGATCTACTTCATATAGAAGTAATATTGAATGCCTACCCTCTCAGAATAGCTCTTATCATTTTTAGTATTCTCTCCACTAGTATCCTTACTGGTATTCCCCTTTCCTCTCGATCAGCTTTCAGTCCTCTACTACCAACAAATAATAACAAACTCTTTACTAATCGCCTCTCCATTCCTACCCTTAATTGTCTGCTTGTTTGTCTTGGGTCAGGTTCCTGGGGAAACCGATTCTGAGACAGATTTGCATGCAGAATTACTGGGGGAATGTAGTTAGGACCCACACATCCAAGGGACTGGAGAAAACAGGTTTGGAGTAGAAGAAGAAATTGAACTGAGATGTAGTCACAACAGAGGCCAATTGTACAGGGCCTTCTGAAGCTAACATATTTATTCAGTGTTTCCGAATTAAGGCAATGTGGCCAGGGCTTTATATTCCCAAATCCACAGATTATTAGGCAAAGGCTGCTCTAGGAAAGGGTTATAGCCTTGAGGACAAGGCAGCTCCAGCAGGCAGAGGGCAATTTCTAGAGAGAGGCTTAGCTATGAGCCCTCAGCAGTAACGCTCCCATAATCTGGGGAATAGGGGTCTTGGACCAGAAGGTGAAAGTGAGCAGTGCCCCAGAGAACCTTTCATACCCTCTCACCCCAATAATGTCAGGAAGAGTTTAGGGTAGTGTAACCACCTTTTCTCCCTTCTCCATTTTGATCAACATCCTTCTGTCATTCCTCCTTGCCGGCAAATTCCAGCAATGCATTAGGGTCATACCCCAAGGGGACTCCTGCTTCCGCTCCTCCAAAAGTGTCATGCTAAGGCAAGCAGCTTAGGCCTAGGGTCTGGTGGTTTTAAATTTTGTGTGTTTTGATAGACTTAAATACATTTTGTAATATTTTGGAAGGGAATTTTTAATACTCATTTCTAATTTCTCTTGCTAGCTTTTAATTGCAAATGCACAGTATTTCAGCTACATTTGGGTGAGATCAATTTTTGTCCACCATCCAAGAAGGCTTACAGCCATTGTTTCTATGAGAAAATGTATATTGAGTTCCAAACACTAAGCTCAAAAGAAGTTCTGGAACAGTGCCCGGGTGAGGACTGCCACACAGGTAATGGCTAAAATGAGCACATTACAATTGTCAAACTCTTCAAACGCATAGAGAGAGATAGTAAAAGCCCATTAAGAGCTAAAGTTGCTTTTTAACTGTGCCTTGCTTAGACTGATGCCTTAAGGCCAAAATATTGTTCTCATCAATTTGTTCCCAACAAATAAATCCAGTACCACATACCCCAAAAATGTGTGATCAAAAGATCACACATTTTAATGGAATCACACTTCATTTCTGGAACAAGCACATCTTGCCCAAGCAGCTCAGCTGTCATTACAAACAGGATCTAGTCACTGCTCCCTCTATCCCTAGCATTATCCCTGTTTTACTGAAAAGGAAGCTGGCACGAGGTGCTTAAGTGACTTTAGCCACAAACTAGGGATCAGGACTGCAGCAGCTGGTGAAAGCACAGCCTTCCACAGCCTTCAGACAGGTTCCTGGCTTCTTGCCCCAGCCTGGATTTCCTCCCAGCTGCAGGACCTGAAATGTCCCTTTAAGTCTCCTTGGCTCCTTTCACCTGTGAAACAAGCTGAAAACAGCCTTTCCCAGGAAGATTCAGTGTTCATTCACTAATCAAAGAAGAAAAACCCACCACCTCTCAAGAGCGACACAGAACTCAACATAGTTTTTGAGGAGGGCTTTATTTTCCTCCCCAAAGGGAGTCAGAATTTCTCAGGTTTGAGCCTCTCCTATTCTTTTGACAAGCAATATTAATAATCGCCCCAGCTCTCCCCTGGCATAGCTGTACCACCGAGTAAAGCCCAGTGTAGGGGATATGCCCAGTGCAATAATGCTGGCTAAATAAGTACAGTTCATTACCTCCCAACAGTCAAGGAGTTTAAGATCCGTCAATTCATCCCATGTGAGGGAGATTATGTGATTTACATGTTAAAGTGCCCCTGTGGTTTGATTTGCATAGCAAAGACTTTGGGGGCATGGAAACAAAAGCATCAGTGTGCATGACGAGAGTACTATTAGCATAGTGCGTTCAGATTTTCAGACAGCCTGGCTGGGCAAACAATCCTGCACCTTTGCCACAAGCGTAGAGTTTATAGGATTTGACAATTTCTCATCCACAATCAGGAAAGAGGTTAGGGAGTTGGGGTATGGAATGAGGTTTACTAGAAAGGCTGTCTTCTTAAGTACAATAATTAATCTTTCCTTTAAAGACTTCCCTCCTCCCATCACTTTTTTTTTACTTCTTCTTATATTCATTTCAAGGCAGAAATATTCTACCTGATAATTCTGGAAGAGCCCAGCCACAGCCACTTCTGAATGCTGGAAACTCAGGCAGTAGCTCCATCATTGTCAGCCCACCCTCTGTCTAACCACACACACAGATGCACACACACACCACTGTAACCTTACTAAAACCTCCTGGGACGCATTAAGATCTCCCAACTAGAGCACTTTGGGCTCAAACTATTGGGCTGGCCTCTGGCAAAATTACAAAATTACTTGAACCCAGCCAGGCGCGGTGGCTCATGCCTGTAATCCCAGCACTTTGGGAAGCCAAGGCGGGTGGATCACGAGGTCATGAGATCGAGACCATCCTGGCTAACACGGTCAAACCCCATCTCTACTAAAACTACAAAAAAAAAAAAAAAAATAGCCAGGCGTGGTGGTGGGCGCCTGTAGTCCCAGCTACTTAGGAGGCTGAGGCAGGAGAATGGTGTGAACCTGGGAGGCGGAGCTTGTAGTGAGCCGAGATCACACCACTACACTCCAGCCTGGGCGACAGAGCAAGACTCCATCTCAAAAAAATAAAAATAAAAAACAAAACAACAACAAAAAAACAATTAGTTGAGCCTTTCCAGCTTTCTGAATGGTTCTTCTGGCGATTTCTCTCACTCCTCTTGATTAACTTACAGTGGGAGATGAACCTAACATGAGCCACAAAGAGCTGATGATGTTGCAGGTCTTGCTTCCTATTGTGGGAAGTCCCTCAGGTGTCCAGGCTAGAGAAGGGAGGTTACTGGATGAGCACAGGGTCAGAGCAAATGGTGTCCTCGGGGGCCTATTAGTCTGTACTTGCAGCTTGAAAACCCAAGAGGTGGTTGGTGAGAGAAAAAGCAGGTTTGATCAGAGAGCCAGCAAACAGAGAAGATGGTGAACAAGTGTTCTCAAGTACCATCTTAAATTTCTCAATTTACCACAGGGGTTTTAAAGGAAAACTTGATATGGGAGACATGTGGGAGTGGTGCAGGGTGTGAGGTCTGTATGCCTTGTTCCAATGGCTATCTTGGGTAAGAGATAGACCTAGTTGGCATTATGTTGACTTTGGCCCAATGGTCATGGACTAACTGTTCATGAGTCCCGCTAAGCAGGAGGATTCTGCAATCTGGACTCTGTGCCTGGTTTGTTTCAAGATTAGCCTCTGGAACTTCTTAAGCAAGAACACAGTTAGATAAGCCTGCATTGCCAGAGGGGAGTATCTAGAGAGAGAAGAAATGAAGGGATGAGAGTAGAGGGAGGAAAGACAAATAGTGGGTGATTAAAATATGGTTTTAAAACTGAGGCCCCTGTTTACAAATCAAGGGCACTGGGATGAGTTGCTTTTCCACCATCATTAACTCCCTTGATTCCTCAAAAGCGTATGATCGCTGAGGGTTTATGGTTATAAAAATGAATGAAACAATGTTCTTGCCATCAAGGAGCTCCCAGGCTAGGGGGGGAAACAAAAATGTAATGTAGTGTGTTTAGTGCTACAATGGTGATATGGTTTGGCTGTGTCCCCACCCAAATCTCAGCTTCAATTGTAATAATCCCCATGAGTCAAGGGTGGGACCAGGTGGAGATAATTGAATCATGGGGCTGGTTTCCACCATACCAATAGTTCTCATGGTACTGAATAAGTCTCACAAGATCTGATGGTTTTATAAATGGGAGTTTCTGTGCACAAGCTCTCTTGCCTGCTGCCACGTAAGATGTCGCTTTGCTCTTCCTTTCTTCTCTTGTCTTTCACCATGACTGTGAGGCCTCCTCAGCCATGTTGAACTGTGAGTCTGTTAAACCTCTTTCCTTTATAAATTACCCAATCTCAGGTATGTCTTTATTAGCAGCATGAGAACAGACTAATACAAACAGTGTGCTGGGAGAATAAAGAAGGAGCACTAAGCCAGCAACAAGCTGAATGGAGAGGGAGGGATAGCATTTCAGGGGAGGAGATGCCTAAGCCAGGACCAAAGGATCTATAGGGAAAAAATGAAGTTGAACATCCTTGTGCTAAATAGGACAGGATAGGGCCACCTTAACCAACTCTTACACAGTGGTTTTGACTCTTTGCAGACACTTATCATTTCCTCCTTCATCCCTACTGCTCCCCACAACACTTAGCTACTTCAGTTAAGTTATAATTGACCAGGTAAAGGCTTTTTGAGGAACACAGTGGCTCTCAAACACATCCTGTTTTTTTCCTGATTATTTGGCTCCACTGATATTACTGACTATTCTGAGAGCACCTATTCCTCTCAATCCACTTTCCCCTAAATCCACTCTCTGCAACATACATACATACATACACACACACACACACACACACATCCCAAAATGTATTTAATTTGTATCCATTTATCATTCATTCATGTAATACTTATGTAACAGCACTGGTTAGGAAGCTTGGAGAGCTGGATTCAAGTCAGACAGAGTCTCTCCTTGACCAAACTAATCAGGCTCCTCTTAACTTTCTTTTCAATAGGACCTGACTTTCAGGCTTTGGTGTTAGTCTCTGCATTGTTCAACTTTAACAAGAATCTTGCTAAGTCACTTTAGCCAGAATCTCCCATCCTTAGTATCTGATCACCTTTGACGTCTGATCAGGTTCTTCCTCCTCCATCATCCCTCAGATGATGGATGATCACCCTGGCCTGCCTTCAGCAACAATCCTATCAGGTCAATTTTGGTAGAATTCCCTCTCCCTTACATCTGGTGTTTCCTCTTAGTAATTTTCCATCCATTGACCCCCACCTTGCTCTTCCTTGGCTATAAATTCCCATTTTTCCTTGTGTTTAAAGTTGAGCCCAGTCTCTCTCCCTACTGGAAAATCTTATTTCAGTGGTCTCTATACCTATCATGGTGGTCCTGAATAAACTCTGCCTTAGCATTCTTTAACAAATGTTATGAATAATTTTTCCAAACCAATGTAGACTTGGTTATCTGGGCAAAACATTTAATTCTTCTGCAATCCAGTTTTTTCTAAGAAGGAAGAGAAAACCTCTAAGATTTCTTCCAGCCCTAATGTAAGAGAAATTAATAGGGCAGTCTAGTGCACAGTAATATCAGACAAACTGAACCACAGGAATGAGGAAGCTGAAGGCCAACGTGAATGTCCCAGAAAGCCCACTTTATATGCCTAGTCACCTGTCACTTTAAGAGTTTGTCACTTAGAGAGCCAGTTTCTAAGTCTTTAGAAGAAGGATATCGACAAATGTATCTCAGGGCTGTTGTGAGAGTTAAATATAGTGCTCTATGTGAAAAGCTCTTTGCAAATTATAAATGCAACACACTGTTACTAATGTGTTAACTCAGATGAGATTGAAATTCCAAGTACTAACAGCAGGACACTGTGGAACATTCCTTTAATCTATTGGTTTTCACTGTGGAGGTGGGAGAGATCTTGCCACCAGGAGTTATTTGGCAATGTCTGGGAACATTTTTGATTGTCACAACTGAGGGAAGGGGAGAGGTACTACTGGCATCTACTGGAAAACAGCCACGGATGCTGCTAAATGTCCTACAAGGCACAGGACAGCTCCTCACAACAAAGAATTATCCTACTCAATAGTAAACCTAATACCCAAAAACCATCCTATGTCATGGCTATCTGTTTTCCTGGGGAAAAAGACAGTTCCAGACAGTATGGACCACCAATACTAAGACTCCATGAATACCTAGACTCCCAAAAAAAGTCCTATGGCCGTGTGACAAAGCTCCAGCCGAAAGCATTTCCTTCAGCGATTTTTACCACCAAGCTCTTGGCTACAGGGATTTGGATGGAGGCTGTCCTGTGACCAAAAATTTCCATAAATGGATGTGAAGAAAGATCACAGAGCATGCTAGTAACACTAGAAAATTTGTGCTTTTTTTTGTTAGGACCGGGGGAGGAAATCCAAATCACTGAAACATTCACTGTGTATAATTAGGCAATGGAAGTTATAGTGTATGAAGAATAACATGATGCATCATTCATACTGTGGGGTTGAACTCATTGATTTTGTATGTATTCCATTCTCAAGCACACAGAAAGCATGTAGTTACAGAAATCATTCTTTCTGGAAATCTACTAATCTAAAGGTCTGCTAGTTGGACTAGGCATGGTGACTCACTCCTACAACCCAATGCTTTGGGAGGCTGAGGCAGGAGGATGGCTTGAGGCCAGGAGTTTGAGACCAGCCTGGGCAACACAGTGAGGTCCTATCTCTACAAAAAATAACAAAAATTAGTTCCGCCTGGTGGTGAACCCTGTAGTCCTAGCCACTCGGGAGGCTGAGGCAGGAGGATCGCTTGAGCCCAGGAGTTTGGGGTTGCAACTGGACCACTACACTGTAGCCTGGGCTACAGAAAGAGACCCAAAGGTCAGCTAGTTCCCAATGTAAGGCATTAAAATGTCTGCTATGTTGCTATATGTCTTGTAGTTTTTGCTTTTCTGGGTTTTGTTTGTCTGTTTGTTTTTTAGAGACAGAGTCTTGCTCTGTCACCCAGGCTGAAGGGCAGTGCACGATCATGGCTTACTGCAGCCTTGAACTCCTAGGCTCAAGTGATCCTCCCACCTCAGCCTCCCAAGTAGCTGAGAATACAGGCATGTGCCATCACACTCGATTTTTTGTTTGAATTTTTTTGTAGGGACAGGATCTTGCTATATTTCCCAGGCTGGTTTCAAACTCCTGGGCTCAAGTGATCCTCCTACCTTGGCCTCCCAAAATGTTGGAATTACAGATATGAGCCACACACCTGGCCTGTAGTAGAAATACCTTTTAGTTACTGCTTTTAAAAATATTTGATCACTAGCTGAGTGTTACACAACTTGAAACCTGAGTATTTCTATTTGGCTATCAGTTCGGCATTAGCTCTGAATAGACAACCCACGTTGAAGGGTGAGTGTTATTTGGTTAGATCTTTAGTGGGTTGATAGTTTCAGTTTCCAACTTGTTCAACATCTCAGATGGAGAAAAATAATTTCTGAAATAAAGAATAATTATTGCCTTTTTTTAAAAAAAAAATGAAAAGTGGAGAAAACCCCTTAAAACATACATTATTTATCACCATAATCCCATGAGGAGGATGTTACAATAAATGAGGGAACAAAATCACAAGGAATAAGAAAACTTTGAAGGTAGGATTAGAGTTCACAACCTTTAAATTGTTGAAATTCGTGCCAAAAATTCTGACAATGCAACAGTTGCCCCCTCTATACTTTCTCCTTAAACATGATGTTTTCCTATTCAGTGTACACCAATTTGTTCTCTAAAGGGACTTTTGAATAGCAGTGACTTAGTAGGTGATTATATTCCAGTGCTTCACCATTTTGTCTTGATTTGTCATGTTCGTATCAGATTTCCAGCCTTGAGCCTGGTGTTAAGGTCTGTGAATCCTGACATCTGTGACCCGAGCTGAGAGTTCTTTCCTTTACCCTCTTGAAATGTTAGTGGGGGCACTGGCACTGACTCTCTCCACTGAGATAAGAGCCTGGTAGTGAAATAGCGCAGTGGAGGTGAAACCCTTGTAAAACACAGAGCTGAGGCATAATAGTTTTAAGGTGAACAGAGGTCACCGCTCCTGAGAGCTCGGCGAGGTGGCACTGATAACACCTACAGAAACCCTGGTTTTGTAGTGCACTGGTAATTGTCTCTTTGTGAAGAAATCACTGATTAAGGTTTATGCAGATAACATTCCAGATTTTTCCCGTGTCTGAGTATAAGCTTGGCACTTTTGAAAATGGCATGAAATCTGTCAAGTCACCAGGGTGCCATTTTTGAAATTACTACTACAATGAACTAAGTGGCACCTCACAGAATTTACCCAATGTTCAAAAACTGTTCTTCTAATTAAAGGATAAAACCATTTGATAAACTCCTAGGAGTAATTTAAGTTCTAGGCGAACCCAACTATTTCAGGCCTGCTTTTGTCAAAGTCCTTCCCCCTAGGACCCTAAGTGAACTCCAAAATTTTTTAATTAACAGGCTTTTTTGTAAGAAGTCCTTAAAAGGTATTATTCTCCTTCCATCTCTGAAAATGCATGCACACATACACACTTTGTAGAGTTCACTTTAAAGGTTTCTGGTTAAGGACGAGCCCAGCTTCAAAAAGAGCTTGAAAGGGGTTTGAGACAGTGAGAGAAAAAGAGATGAGAGCAACACAGGAGGTGCCATCTCAAAACCTGTAGATCATTTGTATTTAGGATGTGATCTGTAAGTTTAGACAGGAGTGGCTAATGGCAGAAGGAAGGAATATTTATTTTCTAAAGACTTGTATATGTTTAATATGGAGGACAGTTCTTTCAGTAGTTGCCTGGATTAGAGAATGTTAAGTAAATGGCCAAACTAAGCAGCCAAAATAGGGTCACCTAAATTGGGTGGCATTGCTTGCACGCTTGGCCTAGAAGAGCCTCAAAGCTTTCTAGGATATCAATCCTCTAGAATAACAAATGACTAAAGGGGAAAAAGTCATCTGACTGGCAACTATTTATTCAGAAATATTCCCAGGGGCTATGCATGCTTCAAGAAGTATAGACTAAACATTTTTTCTTTCACATAATGAGGAAATTGAGCCAGTCACACTGTCAGAGCAGCTGTGACCAAGGAAGCTCACCAAGACCTGGGCAAGCACTTACAAGATCCTCAGGCAATGTGCGTGCTGTCTGTTAGAAAGTGAGGAGTTTGGGAAGACAAATGCACACATCTCCACAGTGTTTGTCTCAGGATGGAAAGGAAACAATGTCTCTGAGACAAAGGCAGCTCAGAATACATTGCCTCACTCTTGCTTGGGTTTTGTTGAAACTTATATGCCATTTGACACACAAACTCTTTAAAATTGAATTAAACAAGGCTAATAAACATAAAAAAGGCAAGGAGGTGTATAATTACCTCTGTTCTCTTTACTAGTATCTTATTCTACGTAGTTCCCTTTGTTTCTGAAACCTAAAATTTTCATATGGATCAGAACACAGTGTTGTGGGGGTTTTTTTTTTTTTTCTTTTTATTAACTAAAGAATCCGTTTAGGGGGTTGGGGGGCAAGGGGAGGGAGAGCATTAGAACAAATCCCTAATGCATGCGGAGCTTAAAATCCAGATGACAGGTTGATAGGTGCGGCAAACCACCATGGTACATGTATACCTATGTAATAAACCTGCATGTTCTGCACATGTATCCCCGAACTTAAAGTAAAATTTAAAAAAATAAGAATCCATTTAAAGATAAATATTCTGAGATATGTTTATTTAGTTTCCCCAGTTTCCACCCTGAAATGAAGTCTACGTTACACTTAGAGTCTCTTGCTGAAATGTTTAAGGTCAAACAATGTTTAATAAATTGTCAGTCTTATCTGAGAAAAGTTACCCCTCTACCCCTGTCTTTCCGTTTACTACATTTTTCTATATGAGGAATGCCATATCTGAACAATCCATTTTAAAAATAAACAAAACTTTGTGGGTGGCTGATCTTAGATTGTGCCCAAGGTTCATCTTTGTATCTGCCCTAATCTGTGTTGTCTTCCAGTCACAATGCTTTGCCAGCCCTTGAATGGAAGTCACTCATGTGGGAAACAGAAAATCCATCTTTCAATTGTCCCATAAGGTTCTTTCTCAACATGAATGTTTCTATGAGTTGTTTATATCCCGTTGACTGTAATGCTATTACCTCGATTGGGAACAGATGTTGGTATGTTGTGAAAAACTAATATTCATCTCAAAAATTTCATTTAGATCATTGTACATGAACACCCAGAGATAAATGCAGGGCTGAGGTAATAGGATATAAGACCATGAAAAAATTCACAAGCAGCTTACTTTTGCTATGTGCTTTATCTTCTGGAAGTAGAAGCAACACACATTGCCAAAAATTGATTGGGAATTAATTAGAAAATTCCAAAAATTGATTGGGAATTAATTAGAAAATTCCATGACCTGAATCAAATGATAAATTATGAGAAAATAATTTTTTTCCATACCTTGCAAGATTGTACTTCCCTGGTAATATCTGTTTTATTATATAGTGTTGCTATGGTTTGCATGTGCCCCCCCAAAGTTTGACAGGTGCAAACTTAATTCGCAGCGAAACAGTGTCGAGTGGTACAACTTGTAAGAGGTGATTAGGTCATCAGGGCTCTGCCCCCACTGAATGGATTAACACCCTTATTAGGAGAGTAAGTTTGTCATCACAAGTTGGTTGTTATAAAAGCAAGTTTGACCCTGTTTTGCTCTGTCTGGCCTGCATTTGCTCTTTTGCCCTTCCACCTCCACTGTAGGATGATGCAGCAAGAAGGCCCTCTTCAGATGTGGGACCTTTGACCTTGGACTTCCCAGCCTCCAAAACTGTAAGAAAAATATCTCTTTTTTTAATAAATTACCCAGTCTGTGGTATTCTGTTATAGTAACACAAAACCGACTAATGCACTTGTTATATACTTTCTTAATGACTCTCCAAACTAATCAACATCATTTATTTTATATGCATTTTTAGTTCAAGTCTACTTAGAAAGACACACACTGTCTTTGATATACTGCCCAATAGTAACTAACAAAACCAAATGCTTTGTGGAGTTAACCAAATAAAGGGTGGATTTTAAGGTTATGATTAAAATGAATAATGCCTACCACATTTTGGCCAACATGGACAGATTGTCGAAGGGTTCCAGGACCAGTGCTGTGCTATCAGACTGTGATATTAGTTGTCCACCAAAGGCCATTCATTATTCAAGGCCAGGAAAGATTAATGAGGCCACAAAAGGAGTAGGGTATGACCTTATTCAAAAAAGATGTTTGAATCTAGGTATCAAAAACGTGAATGGCATTAGTTGTAAGACATCTGATAAGAGGAATTTTAAAACAAGCTTTAGTATGAAAAGGGTCCTCAGGAGAGGCCAAAGATGAGCACTGGTTATCCTGGACAGGAGCCATTTGCTCCCAGAAACTCAGCAATATACCTCTAATTGAGAGGTGACAGCATGCTGGCAGCCCTCGCAGCCCTCACTCGCTCTGATGCCTCCTCAGCCTCGGTGCCCATTCTGGCCGCGCTTGAGGAGCCCTTCAGCCCGCTGCTGCACCATGGGAGCCCTTCTCTGGGCTGGCCAAGGCCCGAGCCGGCTCCCTTGGTTTGCGGGGAGGTGTGGAGGGAGAGGCATGGGCAGAACCGGGGTTGCGCACTGCGCTTGTGGGCCAGCTAGAGTTCCGCGTGGGTGTGGGCTTGGCGGCCCCACACTCGGAGTGGCAGCCTGCCCTACCACCCGGCAGTGAGGGGATTAGCACCCAGGCCAGCAGTTGTGGAGGGTGCGCCGGGTCCCCCAGTAGTGCTGGCCCACCAGTGCTGCGCTGGAGTTCTCGCTGGGCCTTAGCTGCCTACCTTCCGGGCAGGGCTCGGGATCTGCAGCCCACCATGCTCGGGATCTGCAGCCAACCATGCCTGAGTCTTACCCCCCCGCCCACCGTGGGCTCCTGCGCAGCCTGAGCCTCCCCTGCGAGCAACGCCCCCTGCTCCACGGCGCCCAGTCCCATCAACTTCCCAAGAGCTGAGGCATGTGGGCCCAGGGCACAGGACTGGCAGGCAGCTCCACCTGCCGCCCCTGTGCAGGTTCCACTGGGTGAGGCCAGCTGGGCTTCTGAGTCTGGTGGGCACTTGGAGAATCTTTATGTCTAATTAAGGGATTGTAAATACACCAATCAGCACTCTGTATCTAGCTCAAGGTTTGTAAACACACCAATCAGCACCCCATGTGTAGCTCAGGGTTTGTGAATGCACCAATCGGCACTCCGTATCTAGCTAATCTGGTGGGGACTCGGAGAACCTTTATGTCTAGCTAAGGGATTGTGAATGCACCAATCAGCACTCTGTGTCTAGCTCAGGGTTTGTAAATACACCAACACTCTGTATCTAGCTAATCTAGTGGGGAGGTAGAGAACTTTTGTGTCTAGATCAGGGATTGTAAACGCACCAATCAGCACCCTGTCAAAACGGACCAATCAGCTCTCTGTAAAACGGACCAATCAGCTCTCTGTAAAACAGACCAATCAGCTCTCTGTAAAATGGACCAATCAGCAGGATATGGGTGGGGCCAGATAAGAGAATACAAGCAAGCTGCCCTAGCCAGTAGCAGCAACCCACTGGGGTCCTCTTCCACCCTGTGGAAACTTTGTTCTTTCACTCTTTGCAATAAATCTTGTTGTTGCTCACTCTTTGGGTCCACACTGCCTTTATGAACTGTAACACTCACCGTGAAGGTCTGCAGCTTCACTCCTAAAGCCAGCGAGACCACGAGCCCACCGGGAGGAATGAACAACTCCAGACGCACCGCCTTAAGAGCTGTAACACTCACGGCAAAGGTCTGCAGCTTCACTCCTGAGCCAGCAAGACCACAAGCCCACCAGAAGGAAGAAACTCTGAACACATCCGAACATCAGAAGGAACAAACTCTAGACACGTCGCCTTTAAGAACTGTAACACTCACCACGAGGGTCCGCAGCTTCATTCTTGAAGTCAGTGAGACCAAGAACCCACCAATTCCAGACACACAATCAACCAGTAGTAAGACTCCAGCTGGTTTACTCCACCACCATCTTGATGTTTGAACTCTTACAAAAAAAAAAGAAAGATTTTGAAGGCCAAACATGGTAGCACATGCCTGTAATCCCAGCTACTAGGGAGGCTGAGGCAGGAGGATCGTTTGAGGCTAGGAGTTTGAGAGCAGCCTAGGCAACATAGCCAGACCCTGTCTCTAATAAATAAATAAATAAGATTTTGAACTTAGAATAAGCATCAAATCATTAAAGAAAAACTCTATTTGTTACCAGGATTGCCCCAGTTTCACCATGCTATAATCAGTATGAGGTAGTGATAATTCAAACAAAGATTGAAGGTATTTTTCTTCACCTGCTGTTTGTAGGGACTTTTCCAGTAAAAATACCCATGAAGAACATAGGTATCAGAGCCATAGTTTTGTGGCAAAGAATTAAGTCATAGAAGGTATTTTTTAGAATTAAAAAGGGACCTAAGATATCTGATACAACTTCCCTGTTTTACAGATAAAAAATAAATTTGGAGAAGTTGAATGTTTTCTCTAAGGACACACAGCAAGTTAGTGGGAGGTTGGTAAGTTTGAGGTGGGGAGCTCTGAAATTATGTTATCTAAATATGTATCCCATCTTCACTACTGGGTCACTGTGTTACCATAAGCATGTTCCTTACTTTATCTGGGTTTCAATTTCTTTACCTGAAAAATAGGTGTGATAATAAAAACAAAAGTAGTAAAACATTAGTGTAAGCAGACTCATTAAAACATACAAACAGTATATTAGTCCATTTTCACACCTCTATAAAGACATACCCAAGAATGGGTAATTTATAAAGAAAAGAGATTTAATTGACTCAAAGTTCCACATGGCTGGTTAGGCCTCAGGAAACTTACATTCATGGTGGAAGGGGAAGCAGACACATCTTACATGGCAACAGGCAAGACAGCATGTGAAAGACACAAAGGGGGAAGAGTCCCTTATAAAGCCTCAGATCTCATGAGAATTCATTCACTATCATGAGAACAGCAAGGGGGAACTGCCCCCATATCCAATCACTTCCCACCAGGTCACTCCCTAACCTGGGGATTACAATTCAACATGAGATTTGGGTGGGGACACAAAGCCTAACCATATCAAACACTAAATTATTTATTTTTAACCTAAGACATACACAGTTGACCCTTGAACAATGTGAGGTTAGGGGCACTGATTCCCCCACTCAGTTGAAAATCTTCATATAACTTTTGACTCCCCAAAACATAACTATTAATAGCCTACTGTTGACTAGATGTTTTGCTGATAACAAACAATTAACATGTATTGTGTATGTTATATGTATCATATACTGTATTCTTAAAATTAAGCTAGAGAAAATCAAATATCAAGAAAATCATAAGGAAGATAAATATATTTACTATTTATTAAGTGGAAATAGATCATCACAAAGGACTTCATCATCATTGTCTCCACATTGAATAGAAATGAGGAGGAGGAGTAATAGGAGGGTTTGATCTTGCTGTCTCAGGGGTGGCAGAGGCAGAGTTGACAGAGGTAGAAGGGGAAGCAAGAGAGGCAGGCATACTTGGTGTAATTTTCATTGAAAACAGCCCATGTATAAGTGAGCCCTGTGCAGTTCAAACACATGTTGTTCAAGGGTTAGCTGTGTGGTTGATTTTGTGTGTGTGTGTGTGTGTGTGTGTGTGTGTGCATATAATTTACCCATTTTCATGTAGAGTCAAGGCCTTTTCTTTGAGTATGGGTCCTCTGATTTTGTTTCCATTCATCTTTCCTTTTTTTTTTGAGACGGAGTTTCACTCTTGTTGCCCAGGCTGGAGTGCAATGGCACGATCTCGGCTCACTGCAACCTCCGCCTCCCATGTTCAAGTGATTCTCCTGCCTCAGCCTCCCGAGTAGCTGGGATTATAGGCATGCACCACCACACCCAGCTAATTTTGTATTTTTTTTTAATAGAGATGGGGTTTCTCCATGTTGGTCAGGCTGGTCTCGAACTCCCGACCTCAGGTGATCTACCTGCCTCGGCCTCCGAAAGTGCTGGGATTACAGGCGTGAGCCACCATGCCCAGCCTCCATTCATCTTTCTTCATATAAACCATACCCATAAGCTTTCATCCCTTTAATTTCGAGAAATAAATACAATTATGAGTCAGTCGAAATACAGCATTCTTTTAGAGTTTTATAATTTCCAATTTTGTAGTTGTTGTTTCACATCGTCTATTGAGGCTACTATAATAAAATATCATAAACAAGGTAGCTTATAAATGACAGAGATTTATTTCTCATAGTTCTAGAAGCTGAGAAATCTGAGACCAAGAAGGCACCATCAGATTCTATGCCTAATGAGGGCCATTCCCTGGTTCATAGATGCTGCCTTCTA
This sequence comes from Pongo abelii, assembly GCF_028885655.2. Lineage (NCBI taxonomy): Eukaryota > Metazoa > Chordata > Mammalia > Primates > Hominidae > Pongo > Pongo abelii. The sequence continues at coordinate 64,678,101 of NC_071999.2, forward strand.
GCTTTGTCCTCATGTAGTGTGAGGGGCTGGGCTGCTTTCTGGGGCCTCTTTTATAAGGGTGCTAATCCCATTCATGAGGATTCTCTTCCATGACATAAAACACATTCCAAAGGCCCCATATCCTAACACCAGCACACTGGTGATTAGGTTTCAACATATGAATTTTGAAGGGACACAAACATTTGGAACAAAGCACACCTCTACCTAATTCAACAGCATTAAAAGCATAAATTATATTAATTGAATCCTTCCAATATAGTTAACTTAGTTTTTACAAAAAACAATTTTTATTCTATTAAAATTCTTATTTCATTGAATTTTGTTATATTTAATGAAAATATGCAATTGTATTCATAAGTGCAACTGATACAATCAAATTGGGTCCAAACACCCCCAACTCTCTTGACAACATCCATCTCAACTTGCAGGAGCAAAAGTGATCAGCTTTCTGGAGGTGGGCCCACTCTCTGGAGCTGTCAGGGTGCTGTAAGTATGTCAGTGTGCTTTACAGACGGAATGGAGAAAGCCAAGTAATCTTTTAAATTCAAGTGGTTAAGGAAGTTTCTACTGAAAGCTTATAGAACAATGCCAACATATATAAAGCACTGAACAAATGTTAGCTATTAATATACAAGTTTAGAACTCATTTCTCCTGACTTCTTGTCAGGAAATAAATAGACACTTGTAGATTGATACTGTTCTTTGTTCTATGTTCTTTTTGTGCATTGATATTCACAATTACATTAATAAAAAATTATCAGTGATTAAATTATATGCCCTATGTTTGCTGCAACAGTAAAGCCTGGGACTCAATTCTAGAATCTTGCTGGTCTCCATGATGCAAGAAAAAATATTTTCATTTTTTAAATATTTGATTTCTTTTTTCTCTAAATTAAAATGCGTATGTTTAAAAGTAAAATACTATATTACACCGATTGTAAGATGCACATTTTTTTCACATTTTAGTATCTTTGAAATCTGAATGCCTTCTTACTGTCTATGACATCTTATAATTGCAGTGGACCGGGTGGCAATCATAACACAGTGACACTGTCTGCACATTTACACTTCTAAAAAGTACTAACATCAAAATTCAGAAGTGACAGCAACTTGCAAAAAAAAAACACAGAATCAATAGTGTATCACTCTTTAGAGAAATACTGCATCACCAATGATCTCAATAGCACAGAGAGCACTATTGTAGGGAAAAATACAAGCACCGACAACGCTGAGTTGAAGTGATTCAGGAGAATTTGACATTTTAGAAATACCTTATCCAATTTATTCCACTTATATTTTTAGTTTTCATTTATGCACAGGAATTATGCATGATTAAAAAATACTAATCCAAATAAATAGAAAAGAGCCCTTTCATTAATATTATATAAAGACTGCAATGATTTCTGATAATAGTGGAGTAACTGGTATCAAAGTAGTGCCCCTGTCATAAACAAGCAGTAGGTCAAATATATGAGGCAACTGTGTTGAGACAGTGGACCACAAGCAGTACAAAAGTGTGATCCCTGAGAAGAGGAACTCAGGATGTGAGCCTCACAACTGCCCAGTTGTCTGACTCGGGACAAATTCCTGACTAGAGGGCAGTGAGTTGCTTTGCAAGCAGATCGTGTTAGTCCGTCCCAACTGAGGAGGCAGAAATCACAGCAGGAGCAGATGAAGCAGCTGGAATCTACAGGGCAGGACTACAGAGGAGGAAGCTGCACAGAGAGGGGACTCCAAAAGTTTGGAATGGGTCTTTTGCTAATGGCTGTGCTATGCATGGTCAGAGTGAGATTAAGAAGCTGCTTCAGGGTGCAACATTGGAAAGAGATTAGTGGTCAAGTTCTGCTTGTAAAAGTGTTGTTAACTCCTTGGATATCCTCCAGAGACGACAAAAGGCTGCATCTTAGAAGTAAGGGCTGTGCCCTATTCCATACCCACCCAACAAAGCCAAAAACAAAACCCCAGCAAGATCTGTAGGAAGACAGAGTTCAGAGGCTTAGTCCCATCAGGTTAGAGAGATCTGGAAAACACCTTGGCTTTTCCAAATATCTGCCCTAACAAAGTATATCACTAAGGTTACAGTTACACAGTGCAAGATGATCACACAATAATTGAACTGCAGACTAGCAGTTTAAAACAAAAGAAACCTTCTTCAGATTTAAGGAGTCCCCAATCCCCAGGCCGCAGATGGGTACCAGGATCTGCTTGGACAACAGCTCACTGCACTCTAGTCAGGAATTTGTCCCCAGTCAGACAGCTGGGCTCACATTCCAAGTTCCCTTTTCAGGGCTTACATTCTTGCACTGCTTGTAGTACACAGTTTCATCCCAAAACCACCCCCCACTACCCCTCGTCCGTGGAAAAATTGTCTTCCATGAAACCAACCCCTGGTGCCAAAAAGCTTGGGGACCGCTGCCGATAACATGCAGCCAAAGCAATTTTGAAACCAAAAAACAAGCTAGAATAATTATACCATCTGATTTCAAGACTTACTACAAAGTGACAGTAATCACTTTCTGATACTGTGTCACACTGAGACAATGTGATAATGATGTAATGACAGACAAAATAGAGTCCAAAATACCTCCACACGTATATAGTCAATTGATTTTTGACAAAAGCCCCAAGGTAATGTGATAAAGAAACACATTCATTTTGTCAAATGGTGCTGAAACCACTAGATATCTGGTGTGGAAGAAAATGAACTTTGATCTCTTTCTCACACCATACGCAAAAATTAATTTTATATTCATCATATCTAAATTTAGAAATGAAAACAATAAAATTCCCAGGAGAAAATATAGGTGAAAACCTTCGTAAATTTGATATAGCCAAAGATTTCTTAAACAGGATTGAAGAGGCACTAATCACAAAAGAAAAAAATGAGAAGTTGGACTTTATCCAAATGAAAATTCTCAGACAGGGCTAGGATTAGGAGAAGGCAAACAAAGCCAAATTTGTGCAAGTGCAGAGTCAGTTTTTGTCTTTAACATTTGATATCTTTTCCATTGTAACTTTTTACATTAAATTTGATTTTTAAAATATTGCATTAAAATATTATCTATATCTGTATCTCTATCCTAGAGTCAGTGAGACCTTCTGGCTCTGTTTTGGTTCTTTCTTCCTACACTGTAGCCTGAAAATGCTCTCCAATCAGTAAACTGGGGCAATCATAGGGCTCCCTTATTTGTGTTCCTTTTCTCAGGAATCACTGTTACATTCTACCTCTGGCACAGTAGCTATACACCGTTATTTCGTAGGTGTTGTCCAGTTTTCCAGTTGTTTAAGAAAGGAGGGTACTTCTGGTCCCTGAACTTTACTGTAGCTGGAAGCAGAAGTACTTGCAAGAGTTTTGAAATGTATTTTTAACTCTAATATTTATATCTTTAAAGCTCAGTGACTATGGCATGCTTTGCCATTTAGTCAATTTATACTGGTTTAAAATACATGACTATCAAAATTATTCCAACAATATTATCCTCTTTAATCTATATTAAACTTTTGCAGGTGGCCTAGTGACCATTTCTTTCATCATGCTGCTCTTTTAAAAAAAAGATCCGAAATATTTGGCAATGACTTGTAAGATTGCTATGTGAAATACACTGGAATGAAGTTATAAAATGTGCAATCATGTGACACATGACTATAACATGATTCATGATTAAACACACTGGAAATTGCTAGGTTCCTTGAATGATAAAGAAATTATTTCCATTCCATTGATTTGTGGAAGAAGGTATATTTTCTTTGCATGAAAGAGACTAGAGAACTTTCGAGAGATTCAGTTTACTTTTTTCTGTTGCTACACAAACCTTCAAAGATATTTTATCTGTACTTCTCAAGCCAGGAAAAAAGTGTAAGGTCAAAGAGCTTAACTCGGCTCAGAGGTGGGAGGACAGTTGCCCTCAGACTTCAGGTCACTGACCTAGGATCAGGAGAGGGGGTGAAAATGGGGAGCAGGATGAATGCAGGTTCAAGTGCGTTTAACTATGGAGTGGAGACCAAAGAAATCAGCCACAGTAAAAATGTAACCCAACACCTACTTCTGTCCCTTAGGGGGTACTTGGATACTTCATCCAGGGGAAGAGATTGTTTTCATTCTGTTGTGATCAGCAGCATGCATTTACTAAGAGAGAGCAATAATTGTATAACAAAAAATAATTTGTATTCATACTGTGTCCCTGGAGACTTAAGACATTATTTAGATTGGTTTAGATTAAGAAAATTATCTTCTTACTTCCCCTTACTGACCAAACATAGAACTATGTTAAGCATCCACTAGCACTGCTGCAACATGTGTTTATGCGAAAGAAACTGCCATTAGATGAGGTATAAAGAGGTCCACTCATTCTTAAAATGATTCTGTTCTCTTGTGCCTGCTGAAGCTGCCAGCCACCTGCCAATTGTCATGTACTTTATGACATGGACACAGTGAGCTAGACAAAGATCACCAATTAATTTCCTTCCCAACAAATGACAAAACATATCATGAAACAGAATCACTTAAACCAGTGGCCACTGGGTCTTGGCTTCCACCCCAGAAGCAACAGTCTTTTTCCTTTTTGATGACTGATTTAAACTTGGAAGGAACTCAACTCCTGCACCCATGGCCACAGCTGTTTAAGCTTGGTCTTTACAATGGGTTCCATGATAGAATGTGGATTTAGAAGAAAGGCTAGAGCTCGTCTGATACAAACTTCCTAATTTATGGAAGAGCTCACCAACATCTATCAAGGATAAATGACTTGCACAAAATCACTATAATGAGTTAAAGCTCTATTACTCCCAAATTTTTCTAGTTATTTTAGTCAGTAAGAACTTTTTTTACTTGCCTTACCCAGACTATACAATATTACAGAAAACATATTTTTACCCAAATTATGAAACTAGTTTGCAAACATGTGCTTGGGTTTCTTTATAACCAGATTAAGGTATTAAGAATTAAGAAAAGAGGACAGGCGCGGTGGCTCATGCCTGTAATCCCAGCACTTTGGGAGGCTGAGGCGGGCAGATCATGAGGTCAGGAGATTGAGACCATCCTGGCAAACACGGTGAAACCCTGTCTCTACTAAAAATACACAAAAATTAGTCGGGCATGGTGGCGGACACCTGTAGCCCCAGCTACTTGGGAGGCTGAGACAGGAGAATGGCCTAAACCCAGGAGGCAGAGCTTGCAGTGAGCTGAGATTGTGCCACTGCACTCCAGCCTGAGAGAGCAAGACTCTGTCTCAAAACAACAACAACAACAACAACAACAACAACAAATCAAAAGAGTGGGGAATAATTCTATTAAAATATTTGAATGTTTATAATGCGCAAGGCTTTGATCTATGTTTTAAGGAGGATACAAAACCAATTTAGGAGAGCCTCAGGTATCAGCCATGTATTACTGCAGGAGCAAAATAAAACGAAAATGAAACTGAGCAGGAGAAACAACAAGTGATTTGATCTCAAAATTTTGTGGGCTGACTGGGCAGTTGTTCTGTTGGTCTCACCTGGACTCTGTGGCTTCAGTAAGTAGCTTGGTTGGTGCTGAATGCTCTAATGCTGGGGCTATCACATATCTCGGGCCTAAGATGGGGTGTCTAAAGTGACAGAGATGGCCAAGCCTCTGGCCATTTGGTCTTTTATCCCAGGTTTCTTAATGTTATGGCAGAAGCATTCCAAAAAAGCAAGAGCAAAGCCACGAGTCCCCCTTGAGAACCCACAACATCCCATTTACTTTGGTCTTTTTAAAATTATTTCAGTAAATTTTGGGGGAACAGGTGGTGTTTAGTAACATGAATTAGTTCTTTAGTGGTGATTTCTGAGATTTTGGTGCACCTGTCACCCAAGCAATGTACACTATATCCAATGTGTAGTCTTTTTATCCCTCACTCCCCTCCCAACCTTTCCTCGAGTCCCCCAAGTCCATGATATTATTCTTATGCCTTTGCATCCTCATAGCTTAGCTCCCACTTATAAATGTGAACATACAATGTTTTCCATTCCTGAGTAACTTCATTTAAAATAATGGTCTCTACCAAACTGCCTAAAGCAATCTACAAATTCAACGCAATTCCCTTCAAAATATTACCGTCATTCTTCACAGAACTAGAAAAAACAACCCTAAAATACATATAGAGCCAAAAAATAGCCTGCATAGCCAAAGCAAGGCTAAGCAAAAAGAATAAATCTGGAGGCTTCACACAACCTGATTTCAAACTATACTATAAGGCCATAATCACCAAAACAGCATGGTACTGGTATAAATATAGGCACATAGACCAGTGGAACAGAATAGAGAACCCAGAAATAAACCCAAATACTTACAGCCAGCTGATCTTCAACAAAGCAAACAAAAACATAAAGTAGAAAAAGGACACCCTTTTCAACAAGTGGTGCTGTGATAATTGGCTAGCCACATGTAGGAGAATGAAACTGGATCCTCATCTCTCACATTACACAAAAATCAACTCAAGATGGAATGAGACTTAAATCTCAGACCTGAAGGTTTAAAAATTCTGGAAGATAACATTGGAAAACCCTTCTAGACATTGGCTTAGACAAGGATTTCATGACCAAGAACCCAAAAGCAAATGCAATAAAAACAAAGATAAACAGCTGGGACTTAATTAAACTAAAGAGCTTTTGCATGCAAAAGGAACAATCAGCAGAGTAAGCAAACAATCCACAGAGTGGGAGAAAATCTTCACAATCTGTACATCTGACAAAGGACTAATATCCAGAATCTACAACAAACTCAAACAAATCAGCAAGAAAAAGAACAAACAAACAACCCCATCAAAAAATGGGCTAAGGACATGAATAGACAATTCTCAAAGAAGATATACAAATGGCCAAAAAACATATGAAAAAATGCTCAACATCACTAATGATCAGGGAAATGCAAATCAAAACCACCATGCAATACCACCTTACTCCTGCATGAATGGCCGTAATCAAAAAAATAAAAAAACAGTAGATGTTGGCATGGACGCAGTGATCAGGGAACACTTTTATAGTGCTGTTGGGAGTGTAAACTAGTACAGCCACTATGGAAAACAGTGTGGAGATTCCTTAAAGAATTAAAAGTAAATCTACCATTTGATAGAGCAATCCTACAGGGTATCTACCCAGAGGAAAAGAAGTCATTATATGAAAAAGATACTTGCACATGCATGTTTATAGCAGCACAATTCGCAATTGCAAAATCGTGGAACCAATCCAAACGCCCATCAATCAACTAGTGGATAAAGAAACTGTGATACACACACACACACACACACACACACACACACACACACACAATGGAATACTACTCAGCCATAAAAAGGAATGAATTTCCAGCATTTGCAGCAACCTTGATGAGATTCGAGACTATTATTCTAAGTGAAGTAACTCAGGAATGAAAAACCAAACATCGTATATTCTCATTGATATGCGGGAGCTAAGCTACAAGGACTCAAAGGCATAGGAATAATACAATGGACTTTAGGGACTTGAGAGGAAGGGTGGAAGGGTGGGAGGGAGGCTAGGGATAAAAGACTACTAATAGGGTGCAGTGTATACTGCTCAGTTGATAGGTACAGCAAAATCTCACAAATCACCACTAAAGAACTTATTCATGTAATCAAGCAACACCTGTACTCCAATAACCTATGGAAAAATAAAAAATAAAAGAATAAGAGTTTCCAATTCCATCCAGGATGTCTGTACATGCCACTATTTTGTTCCTTTTTATGGCTGTGTAGTTTTATATGAGAGAGAGAGAGAGAGGAAGAGAGATACTATATTTTCTTTTTTTGAGATGTAATTTCGCTCTGTCACCCAGGCTGGAGTGCAGTGGAGTGATCTCATCTCGCTGCAGCCTCCACCTCCTGGGTTCAAGCAATTCTCCTGCCTCAACCTCCTGAGTAGCTGGGATTACAGGCAGCCACCACCACACCCAACTAATTTTTGTATTTTTAGTAGAGACGGGGTTTTGACACATTGGCCAGGCTGTTCTCAAACTCCTGACCTCAGGTGATCTGCCAGCCTCGGTCTTCCAAAGTGCTGGGATACAGGCGTGAGCCACTGCGCCTGGCTAATATTATATTTTCTTTATCCACTCCTTGATTGATGGACATTTGGACTAGTTCCATATTTTTGCAATTGCAAATTGTGCTTCTATAAATAGGCATGTGCAAGTATCTTTTTCTTTAATGAATTCTTTTGCTCTGGGTAGATACCTAAGAGTGGGATTGCTGGATCAACTGGTAGATCTTTTAGTTCTTTAAGGAATCTCCACACTGTTTTCCATAATGGTTGTACTAGTTTATGTACTAGTTTATGTACTAGTTTATGTACTAGTTTACATTCCCATCAATAATGTAAAAGTGTGCCCTTTTCACCACATCCACACTAACATCTATTATTTTTTTATTTTTTGATTATGCCCATTCTTGCAAGAGCGAGGTGGTGTTGCACTGTGGTTTTGATTTGTTTTTCACTGACAGTTAGTAATGTTGCGCTTTTTTTAATATGTTTATTGGCCTTTTGTATATCTTCTTTTGAGAGTTGTCTATTCATATCCTTAGCCCACTTTTTGATGGGGTCGTTTTATTCTTGCTGATTTGAGTTCCTTGGAGATTCTAGATAGTAGTCCTTTGTTGGAGGTATAGATTGTGAACATTTTCTCCCACTCTGTGGGTTGTCTGTTTATTCTGCTGATTATTTCTTTTGCTGTGCAGCTTTTTAGTTTAATTAAATCCCATCTATTCATCTTTGTTTTTGTTGTGTTTGCTTTTGGATTCTTGGTCATAAAATCTTTGCCTAAGCCAATGTCTAGAAGGTTCCTTCCAATGTTATCTTCTAGAGTCTTTATAGTTTCAAGTCTGTAAGTCTTTGATTCACCTTGAGTTGAATTTTGTATAGAGTGAGAGACGAAGATAGTTTCATTCTTCTACATGTGGCTTGCCAGTTATCTCAGCACCATTTGTTGAACAGGGTGTCCTTTTTGCACTTTATGTTTTTGTTTGCTTTATCAAAGATCAGTTGGCTGTAAGTATTGGCTTTATCTCTGAGTTCTCCATTCTGTTTCATTGCTCTATATTCCGATTTTTATACCAGTACCATGCTGTTTTGCTGACTATGGCCTTATAGTATAGTTTGAAGTCAGGTAATGTGATACCTATGAATTTGTTTTTTTTGTTTAGTCTTTTTTTTTTTTTGAAACAGAGTCTCTCTCTGTAGCCCAGGCTGGAGTGCAGTGGCATGATCTCGGCTCATTCTAAGCTCTACCTCCTGGGTTCACACCATTCTCCTGCCTCAGCCTCCAGAGTAGCTGGGACTACAGGTGCCCACCACCACGCCTGGCTAATTTTTTGTACTTTTAGTAAAGGCAGGGTTTCACCATGTTAGCCAGGATGGTCTCGATCTCTTGACCTCGTGATCCACCTGCCTCGGCCTCCCAAAGTGCTGGGATTACAAGTGTGAGCCACTGCACCTGGCCTTTGTTTAGTCTTGATTTGGCTATGTGGGCTCTTTTTGGTTCCACATGAATTGTAGGGAGTTTTTTCTAGTTTTGCGAAGAACGATGGTGGTATTTTGAAGCAAATTGCATTGAATTTATAGATTGCTTTTGGCAATATGGTCATTTTCACAATATTGATTCTACCCATCCATGAGCATGGGATATGTTTACATTTGTTGGGTCGTCTATGATTTATTTCAGCAGTGTTTTGTAGTTTTCCTTGTAGAGGCCTTTCACGTCCTTGGTTACGTATAATCCTAAGTTTGTTGTTGTTGTTGTTTTTGTTTGGTTTGGTATGGTGAAAGGGGTTGAGTTCTTGATTTGATTCTTGGCTTGGTCGCTATTGGTGTATAGCAGAGCTACTGATTTGTTTATATTAATTTTGTACTGTGTGGCTTTGCTGAATTGATTTACCAGTTCTAGGAGCTTTTTGGATGAGGCTTTAGGGTTTTCTAGGTATACAATCATGTCATCAGCAAATAGCAACACTTTGACTTCCTCGTTACCACTTTGGGTGCCTTTTATTTCTTTCTCTTATCTGATTGCTCTGGCTAGGACTCCCAGAGTACTATGTTGAATAGAAGTGATGAAATTGGGCATCCTTGTCCTGCTCTGGTTCTCAGGGGGAATGCTTTCAAGTTTTCCCTGTTCAATATAATGTTGGCTGTGGGTTTGTCATAGATGGCTTTTATTGCCTTAAGATATATCGCTTCTATGCCAATTTTGCTGAGGGTTTTAATCATAAAGGATCTTGAATTTTGTCAAATGCTTTTTCTGTGTCTATTAAGATGAATATGTGACTTTTATTTTTAAATCTGTTTATGTTGTGTATTACATTTATTGACTTACGTATGTTAAACCATCCCTGCATCCTTGATTTGAAACTCACTTGATCATGGTGGATTATCTTTTTGATATGCTGTGGGATTCTGCTAGCTAGTACTTAGCTAGTATTCTGTTAGCTAGTATTCCCTGTTTTGGTGTTAGGGTGATACTGGCTTCATAGAATGATTTAGGGATGATTACCTCTTTCTCTATTTTGGAAGAGTGTCAATAGGATTGGTATCAATTCTTCTTTGAATATCTTATAGAATCAGCTGTGAATTCATCTGGTCCTGGACATTTTTTTTTTGTTGGTAACTTTTGAATTACCATTTAAATCTTGCTGCTTGTTATTGCTCTGTTCAGAGTTCTTATTTCTTCCTGTTCTAATCTAGGAGGGTTATATTTTTCCAGGAAGTTATCCATCTCCTCTAGATTTTCTCATTTATGTGTGTAAAGGTGTTTATAGTATCCTTGAATGATCATTTGTATTTTTATGGTATCAGTTGTAATATCTCCTGTGTCATTTCTAATTGAGCTTATTTGGATATTCTCTCTTCTTGGTTAAATTCGCTAATGTTCTATCAATTTTATTTATCATTTAAATGTACCAGCTTTTTAATTCATTTATCTTTTGTATTTTTTGTTTCATTTAGTTCTGTTCTGATCTTGGTTATTTCTTTTCTTCTTCTGGATTTGGGTTTGGTTTGTTCTTGTTTATCTAACTCCTTGAGGCATAACCCTAGGTGATTCCTTTTTCTTTGGCTTTGTTGGCTTGGGTTAATTCGAAAGCACAAATTGTCTATTTGTGCTCTTTCAGGCTTTTTGATGTAAGCATTTAATGCTATGAACTTTCCTCTTAGCACCACTTTTGCTGTATCCAGCAAAAGTTTTGATAAATTGTGTCACTATTATTGTTCAGTTCAAAGAATGTTTCATTTCATTGTTAACCCAACAATTGTTCAGGAGCAGGTTATTTAATTTTCATGTATTTTCATGGTTTTGAGGGTTCCTTTTGCAGTTGATTTCTAATTTTATTCCACTGTGGTCTGAGACTACATGCTATAGTTTTGATTGTTGTAAATTTGTTGAGACTTGCTTTGTGGCCTATCATATGGCCTATCTTGGAGAATGTTCCATGTGCTGATGAATAAAATGTATATTCTGCAGTTTTAGGGCAGAATGTTTTGTAAATATCGGTTAAGTCCATTTGTTGTAGAATATAGTGTAAGTCCATTGTTTCTTTGTTGACTTTCTATCTTGATGACCTGTCTTGTGCTATCAGTGGAGTATTGAAGTCCCCCACTATTATTGCATTGCTGTCTATCTCATTTCTTAAATCTAGTAGCAATTGTTTCATATATTGGGGAACTCCAGCATTAGGGGCATATATATTTGGGATTGTGATATTTTCCTTTTGGACTACTCCTTTCATCATTATATAATGTCCCTCTTTGTCTTTTTTAACTGCTGTTAAAGTGTGTTTTATCTAAGAATAGCTACTTCTGCTTGCATTTGGTGTCCTTTCGCATGGAATATCATTTTCCACCCCTTTACCTTAAGTTTATGAAAGTCCTTATGTGTTACGTGACTCTCTTGAAGACAGCAGATACTTGGTTGGTGAATTTTTATCCATTCTGACATTCTGTATCTTTTAACTGGAGCATTTAGGCTATTTACATTCAACATTAGTATTGAGATGTTAGGTACTATTCTATTCATCATGCCATTTGTTGCCTGATATTTTGTTTTTTCTTCATTGTGTTATTGTTTTATAGGTCCTGTGAGATTTATGCTTTAACAAGATTCTATTTTTGCATATTTCTTCATTGTGTTATTGTTTTATATGTCCTGTGAGATTTATGCTTTAAGGAGATTCTATTTTTGCATATTTCAAGGATTTGTTTCAAGATTTAGAGCTTCTTTTAGCAGTTCTAGTAGTGCTGGCTTGGTAGTGCAAATTCTCTCAGCATTTGTTTGTTTGAAGATTGTTATCTTTCCTTCATTTATGAAGCTTAGTTTTGCTGGATACAGAATTCTTGGTGGATAATTGTTTTGTTTAAGGAGGCTAAAGATAGGACCCCAATCCCTTCTAGCTTGTAGGGTTTCTGCTGATAAATCTGCTGTTATTCTGATAGGTTTTCCTTTATAGGTTACCTGATGCTTTTGCCTCACAGTTCTCAAGATCCTTTCCTTTGTCTTGACTTTAGATAATCTGATGACTATATGCCTAGACGATGGTCTTTTTGCAATGAAGTACCCAAGTGTTCTTTGAGCTTCTTGTATTTGAATGTCTAGATCTCTGGCAAAGCCAGGGAAGTTTTCCTTGATTATTCCTTCAAATATGTGTTCCAAATTTTGGATTTCCCTTCTTCCTTGGTAACACCAATTATTCTTAGATTTGGTCACTTAACATGATCCGAAGCTTCTTAGAGACTTTGTTCATTTTTAAAAAATTTTTTTCTTTGGCTTTGTTGGATTAATTTGAAAACCTTGTTTTTGAGCTCTGAAGTTCTTTCTTCTGCTTGTTCAATTTTATTGCTAAGACTTTCCAGTGTAGTTTTCATTTCTCTAAATGTGTCCTTGATTTCCAGAAGTTGTGATTTTTTTAATGCTATTTCATTGGATATTTTTCCTTTCATGTCCCGTATCATTTTTGTTTGATTTCTTTAAGTTGGACTTCACCTTTCTTGGTTCCTTTTTGTTTGACTTAATAATCAACCTGACAAATTCTTTTTCTGGCAATTTAGAGATTTCATCTTAGCTTGAATCCATTGCTGGTGAGCTAGTGTGATCTTTTGTGGATGTTAAGAAAGCTTGTTTTCTCATATTATCAGAATTGTTTTTCTGGTTTATTCTCATTTGGGTGAATGATGTCAGAGGGACAATCTGGTATTCAAGGGCTGCTTTACAGATTCTTTTATCCCATGGCAGTGCTACTTTGATGTGGTGCTCTCCCTTTTCCATTAGGGATGGGGCTTCCTGAGAGCCAAACTATAGTGATTGATATTTTTCTTCTGGATCTAGCTGCCCAGCAGAGCTACTGGGCTCTGGGCTGGTACTGGGGAGTGTCTATAAAGAGTCCTTGTAATATGACTGTCTTCAGTTCTCTCAGCTGTAGATATCAGCACCTACTCTGGTGGAGGTAGCAGGGGAATGAAATGGGCTCTGTGATGGTTCTTGGTTGTATTTTTGTTAAGTGTTATGGTTTTGTGTTAACTGGCCTCCAGCCAAGAGGTGGTGCTTTTGAGAGCACATCAGCTGTGATTGTATAGGGAGGATACATGCTTGCCCTAGGGTTGCCTTTGGATGAGTATTCAGGTTTCTCAGGCATTGGGCAGGGTCACAGAGCTCCCAAGAGATTATGTCCTTTGTCTTTGGTTACCAGGGTAGGTAGAGAAAAACCATCAGGTGGGAGCAGGATTACACATGTCTGAGCTCAGACTCTCCTTGGGCAGAGTTTGTTGTGGCCATTGTGGGATAAGGGAGTGTGGTTCTCAGGCCAATGGAGTTATATTCCCAGGGGGATTATGGCTGTCTGCTGCGTCACACAGGTCGCCAAGGAAGGGGGTAAAGCCAGCAACCACAGGCTTTACCCAGCTCCCACAGAGCCCATAGCCAGAAAGGCCAGTCTCATTCCCACTGTGTCCCCCAAACAGCACCGAGTTTATTTCCAGGCAGCCCTTGAGCAGGGCTGAGTACTTGCCCCAGGCTACAAGCCTCCCAGCTGAGAAAGCAAGCACACTCACAGTTCCTCTGCTGTCCCATGGAGCCTGCAGTGGCAATCCACCTCCTTCAAAGGTCTGTAGATTCTCTCAGCTTTCCTGGTATGTTCCTGTGGCAGTTCTTGGAGAAAAAGTTCACTGTATGGGTCTCCACACACTGCTCTCTCCCTCCTAGCGGGAGCTGCAAGTTAGTCCTCCCTCTTATCCACCATTTTTCTCTTCTCTCCCAATCTAGTGTATTCTATGGGTCAATGAAAGTCAAAGTCCACCCTAGGTGCAAGTGTTGGGAAAAAAGCCATCATCTCCTCAAAGAAAGAGCTGTGAAGAGTTCATGAACATTTTTAATCCACCGCTTGCATCATAAATACAAATAACCATAAAGCAAAGCATTACTGAATGCCAACACATGCCAGCTAATGCTTTATATGTAACATCTAAGCATTTATTATAATTCTATGAATGACCATGAATGAATATAAATGTCATTATTAGAGATGAGGAAACTACTACATAAAAGGTTAAGTAACTTGCCAAAGGTCATACAGTCTGTGATGCTGAAGCAGATTCAGATCCAATCAAACTACAAATCCCAATCTCTTGATCACCATACTTTATAAAATGTACAGTAAGGTTATCATACAAGCTTTCTTTTGCTGCCGTAATACTTTGCCACAAACTTAGTGACTTAAAACAATACAAATGTATTATCTCACAATACTGTAGGTCAGAAGTTTGAAGTAGCTTGGCTTGTTTCTCCGTTTCAGGTTCCAAAAAGGCTAAATCAAAGCTGAGTTATTATCTCAGAGGCTTGGGAATAATATATGGCCAGGTTCATCCAGTTTGCTGGAAAAATTAAGTTCCTTGCAATCAAAGGCCTGAGGATTCATTCTCTTGTTGGCTGTCAGCTGGAGGCCACCCTTGGCTCCTAGAGGCCTACATATGGAGATATATAGATATATATATATCTATCTCAAACACAGTAACTGTGCCTCAAATTCTTCTCACACTTAGAATCTCTAACCTTCTTTTCTGCTGCACCTCTTCTGCCTCCTTTTCTGCCACATCT
Source organism: Pongo abelii (assembly GCF_028885655.2). Taxonomy (NCBI): domain Eukaryota; kingdom Metazoa; phylum Chordata; class Mammalia; order Primates; family Hominidae; genus Pongo; species Pongo abelii. The sequence continues at coordinate 64,693,207 of NC_071999.2, forward strand.
CTCTGACTGCAGCCAGAGAAGTTTCTCTGCTTTTAAGGGCTCATGTGATTAATTGGGAAAACCCAGATAATCCAGGATAACCTCTTTTTCTTAAAGTTTGTAACCCTTTCTCTTAAGGTTTGCAGGTTACACCTGCAAATTCCCTGTTACCCTGTAATGGAGTACTCCATAGGATGCAGGGATTAGGGTGTGGACATTTTTATAGGCTGGGTGATTAGTAAGTATTCATGGAAGTAAAATTCAGTTGGATTTTAAGAGATACATAAGGTATTACAAGGTCCTCCTTGTGTTGGGGAGGAAGAAGTATAAGCCTATGGGAGAAGCTGTTCAGAAAAGCAACAAGAATCACACGTAGAGACACAGGAAAGTGTAAGACATTTGTGATCACTGATGATGATTAGAATGATGAATTTGTGGGTACAATTAGAGGAATGATATGTTAGAGTGCAGATAAGGTCAGCCAGTGGAGAACCATAAGTGCCACATAGAGAAATTTGGGTTTTATTCTACAGGCTACAGGAAATCATTAGGTTTTTGAGTGAAAGAGTGAAAAATTAAAGTGATCCGCGGAAGTGAATCCAGTGAGTGTATGTGGAAAGATGGGAGTGAGGTGGGTGGAAGACAGCCAAGTAAATTATAATCAACCAGTTGTCCAATAATAAGGTTGATACAGAGGAAGGGAAACTGGTGAGAGATTCCAGGAAGAAAGAAACAGCTAGAGTATGGCTTGATTGAAGGTTGCACATGAAAGAGAATAACTGTGATCTTGGAAAAAGAGGGGTCGGGAAGAATGGGGTAAAATCTGCTACGAAGAGGAAGCCTGAGTCAGGTAAAGCAGTAAATGCAATTCCAGTCTAGAGAGAACAGCTCTGCCCTAAAAAGGAACAGCTGGGGTCTCCATCCTGCTCAGCCTTCATGTGCCACCATCTTTCCATTTAAAGGTAAGAAATGGACTCCTCTACAAAGCAGGCTCCCCACTGGAATCCCCCCGACTTCAAAAGCCACATCTCCAGGCAGAGAAAAGCCTGGAGAAGGAAAAACTTTTCCTTCTGAAAAGTTCCTTTTAATATTTGGAGTTATTTTCCAAACAGTGGTTTAATTAGTATTTTTAATTTCTAAACTTAATGAAAAATTTATAGCTCCATGGTTGCTCTGAAACTTCTGTGTGATTGTGTGTGTTATCTTTTTTTCTTTCTTCCTATTTTTTAATGCAAGTTTTTTATAGACTCAAAATCTTCTGAACTCTGGGGGCATCTCCACATCTCAGAATTGTTATATATAATAATAATAATAAAGTCCCCAACTATATGAAAGTTTGGGTTAAGAGATCACCCTTTAAGACATTTCTTAAACATTCTTTGGCAGGCCTGAGATTTACAGGGGGACATCATCAAAGCAGCCACGTAAATGGGGACATATTGACAACTTTCCCCCTTAAAGGCAGACACAAACAGGATTTATATGCTTCAACCACAGCTCCCTTGGGAACTCAACAAGGGACTTATTTTGTTTCTCTTTTAATAGCTTCTCTTGGGTACTTTATGGACCAGTTCTCTCATCTCAAGTGTCTGATCCCAAGACATAAATTAATTTTAGATGCACCTTTTATCCATCTTGTCTGCTAAGGCAATATTCACTATTTGTTTTGGTTGCCATGGAGATAATTGACTTCCTGCAGTGGCAGGAGTCTTGTTTGGGGGTTTTAAAGGGGTTTGGGTCCAGGGATTCTTTAATTTTCACATCGTGAGGAAAGCCATTTCATCAATGGAACATTTGTATACATCTCCCACTTATAATTGGAATGATTTATCACCTCGTGAAACTTCCCCTTTTATTTTTCATCACTTCCTTCTTTATGGTTTAACCTCTGCTCTCCAATGTGCTGACTAAAACCACAGCAAAGGGCAAGCATTCTATTTATTACTATTTTGTAGAATGGTTGGACACAGCATCTCAGCAGAATACTATCTGAAAAAAGAGCTGAAAAATCTTAAAAAAAAAAAAGGTGGATTACAGAACCCTATTCAGGTAGAGGAAGAGGCTACATTTTATCAAGGCAAGAAATACTTTGAATACCAATTCATAAAATCAATCTCCCAGTCACCAACTCAGGCTGATAAAGATTGGGTCCCTCTGGAGTTTAGGTACCAGTTCTGATGTTTACAAAGGTGACTGTTGGATTCTGCTATAAACTGTTAGAACAGGCAACCTGAAAGTCCATCTCAAGTACAATGAGAAAAATTAAGAAAGAAATATCAGCTTTAAGAATATCCTCTTTGAGATATACAAATATACAAATAACAAAATGATAAATATGATATTTTACACACATTCCCACCTACTTTCCACATTTTGACTACCATTACAGGTCACGAACATTTCCAAAACAAATTATCTAAAGACTTTTAATGGCATTTAAAACCTAACTACCAGAAATACATCCTTTTTGTTGCACTTGATTTTTGAGAATCATATGAGTTATGGTATTATGGTATTTCTGTACATATATTTTACAAAACCAAAGAAATCCTATGCCACTTACCCACAGGGCTAATATTTTTGCTAAAATAATTTTTTACTGTAGTTCAAAAAGCTATTACCAAAAGAAAAAAATTAAATCAATGATCAGAATGAGAATTCTTAGGAGCAATAATAGTGAACAAAACTCTAAGAACCTACTTCAGTTCTTTTAAGTGCACAGCACAAAATCAATTTGCAATGACCCTGAGAATCAGCCTTCTTCACCACATGACAACAAAAGAAATGGAGGATGAAAACAAATTAAAGTTCTTAAAAGTCTTTTTTGCCTTCTAAAGATTTAAGGGTATCTTTGAGCTATGAAACTTTTAAAGGCAGCTCTTGGAATGCTTATGAATATTGTTGTATATTCTTACAGTAATGGCTTTTAGGCTGACCCTAGAAGCTCATGATTCACTTTCTGATTCATGTTTCATTCTTATTTATTTCATAATGCTTTTTTGAAGATGCATTATGAACACAGCACTGTGCTAGGCAATGGAGGGAAAGAAAAATACTTGATGCAGTCTAGACAGGCACCAACATCAGGATAACACAAAGCACATAATTGGATGTACATGTTCAGAAGACAACAAAATGCAAAGGAATACAAATTGGAGGGAACTGCTTCATTACAGGCCTCCCACACATTAGCTCATTTAACACTGACAATACCTCCAGTTCACTGACAAGAAAGCTACACTTTAAAAAGGAGCTGATACAGGGCGGAGCCTGGATTTGACACTAGGAGTCTCTGATTCCTAACCTAAACACTAAACTATTAACCTGTAATGCTTCCCTAGTTTAAGTATTATAGTTTACTTCAATGATGACATTTTAGCTGGACCAGGCAGGATTTTAACGTGTTTAAGAGGGAGACAGGCATTCCAGAGGAAGAAAAGGATACATGGAGGCTAGGGCATGAGTCCCTGAGACAGGGAAAATAATAGCTAAGTCTTACATCTCCAATGAGGAGAAGTCCTATTGAGAGGTGACAGCGTGTTGGCAGCCCTCGCAGCCCTCGCTCGCTCTTGGTGCCTCCTCGGCCTCAGCACCCACACCGGCCATGCTTGAGGAGCCCTTCAGCCCACCACTGCACTGTGGGGGCCCCTCTCTGGGCTGGTTGAGGCCAGAGCCAGCTCCCTCAGCTTGCCGGGAGGTGTGGAGGGAGAGGCGCAGGCGGGAACTGGGGCTGCACGCGGTGCTTGCGGGCCAGCTAGAGTTCCGGATGGGCGTGGGCTTGGCAGGTCCCGCACTTGGAGCCGCTGGCCGGCCCTGCTGGACCAGGCAGTGAGGGGCTTAACACCCTGGCCAGCAGCTGTGGAGGGTGCCCTGGGTTCTCCAGCAGTGCCCGCCCATGGGGCTTCGCTTGATTTCTCGCCCGGCCTTAGCTGCCTCCCTGTGGGGCATGGCTCGGGACCTGCAGCCTGCCATGCCTGAGCCTCCCCTCAACCCACCGTGTGCTCCTGCAAGGCCCCAGCCTCCCTGACGAGCCCCACCCCCTGCTCCACTGTGCCGGTCCCATCAACCACCCAAGGGCTGAGGAGTGTAGGCACAGGGCACCAGACTGGCAGGCAGCTCCACCTGCGGTTGGTGCGGGATCCACTGGGTGAAGCCAGCTGGGTTCTGAATATAGTGGGGACTTGGAGAACCTGTATGTCTAGCTAAGGGATTGTGAATACACCAATCGGCACTCTGTATCTAGCTCAAGGTTTGTAAATGCATCAGTCAGCACTCTGTGTCTAGCTGATCTGGTGGGGACTTGGAGAACATTTATGTCTAGCTAAGGGATTGAAATTACACCAAATCAGCACTCTGTATCTAGCTCAAGGTTTGTAAATACACCAATCAGCACCCTGTGTCTAGCTCAGGGTTTGTGGATGCACACCAATCAGCACTCTGCATCTAGCTAATCTGGTGGGGACTTGGAGAATCTTTATGTCTAGCTAAGGGATTGTGAATACACCAATCGGCACTCTATCTAGCTTAAGGTTTGTAAACACATCAATCAGCGCTCTGTGTCTAGCTGATCTGGTGGGGTCTTGGAGAACCTTTATGTCTAGCTAAGGGATTGTGAATACACCAATCGGCACTCTGTATCTAGCTCAAGGTGTGTAAATGCACCAATCAGCACTCTGTGTCTAGCTCAGGGTTTGTAAATACACCAATCAGCGCTCTGTATCTAGCTAATCTAGTGGGGACATGGAGAACTTTTGTGTCTAGCTCAAGGATTGTAAACACACCAATCAGCACCCTGTCAAAACGGACCAATCAGCTCTCTGTAAAACAGACCAATTGGCTCTTTGTAAAATGGACCAATTAGCAGGATGTGGGTGGGGCCAGATAAGAGAATAAAAGCAGGCTGCCCTGCTTGCGGCAGCAGCGGCAACCCGCTGGGGTTCCCTTGCAGCCTGTGCAAGCTTTGTTCTTCTCTCCTTGCAATAAATCTTGCTACTGCTCACTCTTTGGGTCCACACTGCCTTTATGAGCTGTAGCACTCACTACGAAGGTCTGCAGCTCTCGAGACCACGAACCCACCGAGAGGAATGAACAACTCCAGACGCGCCGCCTTTTAGAGCTGTAACACTCACCGCGAAGGTCTGCAGCTTCATTCCTGAGCCAGCGAGACCATGAACCCACCAGAAAGAAGAAACTCCGAACACATGCGAACATCAGAAGGAACAAACTCCGGACACGCCGCTTTTAAGAACTGTAACACTCACCGCGAGGGTCCGCGGTTTCATTTTTGAAGTCAGAGAGACCAAGAACCCACCAATTCCAGACACACTATTATCATTCCCACTGTATAAATCAGGAAAACAAGACTCAGAGATATCAAGTAACCAGCCTAAATGAAAGCAGCAGCTAGTAAACGGCAGAGCAAACCCAAGTGATCTGGCTCCGGAGCCTGTGTTCCTAACTTCTCCTGACCCTGCAAGCGTCACCCCTGCAGAGACTACATATGAAATTCAGGAGGGGCAGAACCAGACAACCAACACCTGACAAAGGTGTCTTGGGGTCAGGCTGACAAGCGCTGCCAGTTGTCTTCTCAGGCTCTGAAGAGCCATGTTTCGAGGTTTGTTTTTGTTTTGTAGCAGGGATAAGCTAAGCTCAGCTTTGTGTTTTAGAAAGATAAGCCTGGAGCGAAGAGGAGCATGGATTGGAAGGGATGAAAGCTGGAGCCACTTTTCTTTCAATAAAAATATATTTACAAGTAACTCTACACACACACACACACACACACAAAACTCACACACATACACTACACATAAACATATACCACGCATACCCCAAATATACACGTGAATAAATACAACTTACACACATACACATCAAATATGCACTACATACATTCATATACCACACACATATACACACCACTCACACACATACACCACACATACACATACCACATGCACTCACACTTCACATATACCGCACACACGTGTACATGCATACTCAAACATGCCACACAATGCCACACACATACATGCATACATACAACATATAAACCACCCACACAACATTGCCTGCATACACTATACATACATACACACATACACATACTCACATACACATGCATTCCGTTGCCCAAATCATGAGGTAAATGAACTCAGAAACATAATATTCACTAAGATTTCTTTATATCATTTATTTTCTGCCTCCCTGAACACAGACTAGACATTATCCAGAAACTTGAGCCTGCAGGAAGGGAACGTTACACATCTTCATCTTCCACTTCTAATGACCCAACATTAGAAAGACTTTTTTTTTTCCAGATTCATCTGGATATTTCTGAGCTCAATAAGCCTGCCAGGGGAGCTGTCTTGAAAGCCTAAAAAGGGGCCTTAGGCAGCATTGTCCTCAACTCTGCAGATGCTATCCTCATCATTTATGCCTTAAATTAAGAAAAACAATACATTTTGCTTTCCCTGGTTTCATCTGATTTTCTATTTAGAAATTGTATGTGTTAAGCCTGGACAATGCCAGTGTCCAGGCCGAGATAGTGACTCTCACCCAGCAGAGGATACCACACAGCTCTCTGTGGGCTAAATTCTGCATTTGCCTTTATGCAAATGTCTAATTTTCTACTTTTACTTTTTTTGTATCATAAATGCACAACTGTAATATTCTCTATTTATAAGAAAAATATGCCTGTATCTAAACAAAATGAAAACATTTATTCTTTAGTGAAAATAACTGCTACCTGGATGGTAAATTATGTTCACATTATGGTTCACACTTGAAAATTATTTTTAAAGCGTCATGAAATTCTTGAAAGCAAAACAACATTTTTGAGCACACATAATTTAAGTTTCACTTAGGGACCATGAAAAAAATACATCCTTTAGAACACACATAGGGCATTTACAGGAAATGTGGTCCACGAGATACAGAGCCTCTGTTTGGTCTGAATGGAAGATCACATTTCATATTTTAAGGTCAAATTACATCAGTTTCTTTCCAGTAAAAAAAAAAAATAGCATCATACTAGAATGTTAATATCTTTAAAACCTCCAAGACTCGATATTGTGTTCTCTCGGGATAATTTACTAAAGATGAGACTGATGAGCTGCAGCAGCCGTTTAATACCCAGAGTTGCGCTTAGGAGAAAAGGATTTCCAGGATAAACCATTTGCAGGGAAAATTCAATCTAAGCTTCTTTATTTTCAGAACCTATGTTCAGGGTGGAAGAAAAAAACCTCTAACATATACAAACACGGAGTTTTCAATTCTTATGATAACACTGGCTATTTTAAAGTGTTGGCATAATTTAGGACCTTGAATTTAGGATCTAATTCATGACTATATATTATAAAATCATTTCAGTAAAAAAAAAAAAAAAAAAAAAAACCAAAGTGATGTTTTTCCATTTCCTTTCCCTCATCCTTTATCCCACTCTCTCTGTTGGCTCTGTATTATTATGTTTACAGAATTGCATGCAAAATATATACACTAAGCATTTACTGAGCCCCCACTCTGCTAGGTGCACAGGGAGACATAAAATCACAGGAGTCTTCATGTTTGCCTTCAGTGAGCCTGAAATCCAGCAGGAAAGGTAAGACAATTGTGGGAATACCTAAAAAACAAAAGCACAGTTGTGAGGATGAACAGGATGGTGCAAACTACTTTAGGAACGCAGAGCTAGAGTGGAGGATCACCAGACTGCAGGCAAAAGAAGGCATGTGCATAATTCCAACAGTGGGATATGAAATTCCCATTTCAGAGACATAAAGTTGAAGTGTGTTGAGGGACATTTTGGCTGCAGCAGCAGATGTTTGAGACCCTGTGTTAGAAATAGGAAGTATCAACGACCACAGGTGGTTATCATACCAAAATGACAAACAACAATAACAACAACAAAAAAAAACCCATAAAAACCAGCGTGGCTTCTGCTAGCTTTGTTGGCATATTTTCAAACTGAAGAAGGTTGCTCATAAATTATCTTTCAGGTTGATTTTTTTCTCTGTATGCTCATGAAATGCTTTAACGAACATCTACACCTCCTCAGTGGAATTGGGAGTGAGTTATTTGTGAAAAACAGGTGAGGTTGTTGCTGAAGGACGTACTAAGTGTTTCTACTTGAGTGATAGAGCAGTGGACTCATAGATCTCCCAGAAGGTTTCGGACAATCGTAGCAACTATCAAAGAAAGAGGGTTGTGGTCACTGGGAAGTTTTCCAAGTGGAATTTTAAGGAGGACTTTGTTAGAGTCCTCAAGGCTCTTTCTGAGCACTCACACACACCCCTCCTTTTCCCCTTGGCACCCGCAACCTGAATTTTCTGCACAGAATCACATCCATATCTACAATGTGGAAGAATCAAAGTGGATCAGAGGCATCCCTCACTGCCCACACCTGTGGGGAAAGCGCTGCTGTTAATATTTCTGCTGAAATCTGAGCAGCCTGGAGTCCTTAGGTTAAGTAAATACTGAATCAAACATGCCAGCCTACAAGGGAAAACAGCAGTCTCTGCCATTTGCAGAACACCTATCATGTTCAAGAGCCTTACATTCATTTTGTTCTCTAAACAATAATTATGTAGGGTTAGCTATTGTTATTTCTTTTTCATAGGCCTCAAAAGTCTAAATAATCTGCCCAGGGCCACAGGCATAGCAAGACATTTTTTGATCCCAAAGCATCGCTGTACTTTGCTCTGGGATTGGAACTAGAATACACAAGTAAATTGTAAATTTTGATTTCAGCAACATAAAAACATGGCCAGCAACTAGGTAGTAACTATATATTAGGCTAACCCCAAAATAAATGAAAAACCTCTGGGAAGCCCAGAGCATACTATTCCAGGTCAGAAGAGACAAAGGAAGGGATCCAGCCCAGGACATCATAACCTCATACAAACAATAGGATGCCCAGCTCATAGGGGCCATTATTATGAAGTATTATTTATTCTCTCCAGGGACAGTAATTTCACAGGCATGAAAACCCTCTCAGAACCTTAACATGGGGCTGATAATTTGTCCACTCATGCATAGTGCCTACCAAAGTGTACTGGATGAAAATCTGAACCTAAGCATATTATAAATTCATGGCTTTTCTCTATGAGTAGTTAATCTAAAATCAGAGATTTCAAGTAAAATATGGACATTCAAAATTACGGTGCTATCCTTTAGGAAATAAATGTTACTTATTCCAAAATCATTAAAATCGCATGGACTTGAAATGGGCTGACACCAAGGTATAGAGATTAATAGAAAGGAAAGATGAAAAGATCTATCCTAAAGAATAATAATCTTACTCTCCTACTACTTGCAACTTCGAATAAAATATATCTTAGATTAGGCAAATTTCCCAGGATCTTCTACAGAACCCCTTTTCACTCCTTTTTTTAGTGACTGTGTTCAGAAGTAAGAGAGGTGTTGAGGTTTATGTGGAATAAAATATGATGACAAAGAAGAGGAAGCAATTCATTCATTTCATGAATATCTGAGTATCAACGTTGTTTACTACTGGGGAACATAAGCAAGAATGGTCAAAAATCTGCCTCTGTGAAGCTCACATTTTGGTGAGAGGAAAAGCTGACAAAAAAGATAAATAAAATATAGAATGTGCACTAACAATGATAAGGAGAAAAATACAAAAGAGGGAGATAAAAAGTGTCTGGGGGTGCAATTTTAAATGAGGTGATCATTTAACATGGGAGCCCATGTCATCCATCCAAAGTCTTCAAATGAGTGGAAATACCCAAACTCTGGTAGAGTAGGCCTAATCAGTTGGTGCAGCAGTTTCCTGGGGCTGCTGTCACATAGTACCACAAGCTGGCTCCTTCAAACAGCTATTTTATTGTCTCACAGCTCCGGAGACCAGAAGTTTGAAGTCAAAGTGTCAGCAGGGACTTCTGAGGACCTGTGGGAGACAATCAGTTGCATCCCTTTTTCCCAGCATCTGGTGGCCTCAGGCTTTCCTGTCTTCCCTCTGTGCATGTCTGTCTCTGCGTCCAAATTTCTCGTTTTTATAAGGTCACGAGACATACAGAATTACACCGCCCCCAACCCATAACCTCATCTTAACTTGATCATTGTAAAGACTCTATTTCCAAATAAAGTCACATTCACAGGTACTGGAGATTAGGACTTCAGCATCTTTTGGTGGGGACATAATTCAATCCATAACAGTTGGTAAATAAGAAACGCCAAAAAAAAAAAAAAAATTAAAGTCCTGACAATTCCACTTGGGGAGAGAAGTCATTAAAGGGGTTGATTGCTCTCATTAGGGAATGGTGGCGATGCCTGTTTCTATATTTAATAAAGGCTAATTTCAGCCCTACAAACATCCATAATGAATTATTTAATGCAAGCTGGCAAAAATATACCTACTGAACACAGATGTTATCGTCCGTTACTCTTGGCTTTGGCTATAAAATAAGAAAGGAATTAGTAATCTCTTGGGAACCAAAGCAACATAAAATTAGACAGGCCAAGGTGTCCTTAGCCCACCCAGAGCAGTTCTGCATTCACTGGGCTGGTACCTGTGAATGGGCTTGGCTCCCTGGTTTCTTAATAATCATATTTTCTTTTCACAAAGGGTAGAAAATATTATCGAGCTAAATTTTTCCCGTTGCCAACAAGTTAGGGATAATGTGCACCATGTGGATCAAGCTGATCACATAAATTAGGGCTTTAAAGCATAATATCTGAGCATTTCCCAACTGAACATTACTTTTCTGTATAAATTAAAAATGTCTAAAAGGGGGTTTATTAGAAGGAGACTATCAAAGCTTTTTATGAACATGCTTTCTCTTTTGATCTATATAATTTTCAAAAAGTGTTAGACATATGATTTCTAGCACAACTGGAATTTTAAATCTAAGAATCAGAAGAAAAAAATGCAAATAGGAAAGACATGATTTTGAAGCCATGTCTATTTTGCTGCAATTAGTCATTAAGCGGAGGAAATGAATTTCGGTAAAAAGCCTGCTTTATCTAGCACTTTATCAACCAGGAAGCTCTAGAAAAAAGCATTTCTGATATCTCCCAACACAAATCCTCAATCTGTTAACCACAGGACTATAAGAAGGTTGTTATTTGCTTTCTTACTGGTTTGGGAAGGAGAGAGAAAATTACATCTTTGCATCAGTGAGCTTTTTCAAACAATGGTGATTTACATGTCAATCTCTTGATTATTAAATATTATCTATGTGATTTTCAACTGCATCCAATAGAAAAAAAATTTAAATCACAGATAATATCTTCGAAACACTAACTACTTTGAATTTCTATAAAGCCTTAGAGAAGACCAAAGTCCTTTCAAGGTATGCTTGTGGATCACTGAGCCAGAACAGATCTGAAGTGGTCATTTATTTCTGAGCACTCTCTTCAAGCATGCCAATATTAAAATATCAAATATTGGGAGACTTTTCAGGTTCTACTCTTAAAGAATCTTAATCCACAAAGTTAATAGAGCCTCTGTGGACTTGAGAGATGACCAAATAGCAAATAAAGTATTCATAAGGTGTCCAATTTGATGGCCATGGAAAGTGGTAGAAGAATAATCCAAGCACCTTTCCTTGTCTGAATGTGAACTAGGTAAAAGTGAGGTTCTTCTCCTTTCGGAGGTTAGTCCATCAACTTACTAAGCCACAGAATACCCGAAAGAGGCAAAGGCATATGTGTTGGTTTGCTTGTGTTGCCAAAACAAAATACCACAGAATGAATGGCTTAAACAGCTGAATTTTATTTCTCACAGTCCTGGAGGCCAGAAGTTCAATATCAAGGTGCTAGCAGAGTTGGTTTCCTCTGAAGGCCATAAAGTTTTCAATGATCTTTTCCAGGCCTCTCATCTTGGCTTGCAGATGGCCACCGTCTTGCTGTGTCTTCACGTGGTCTTGCTCTGCGCATGAGCATCCCTTGTATCTGTTTCTAACGTGTATCAGTGTTTCCTAATCTCTTCTTATAACAAGGACACCAGTCAGACTGGATAGAGCTTACCCTAATGCCCTCATTTTAACTCAATGACTTCTTTAAAGTCCCTGTCTCCAAAAACAGTCACATTCTGTGGATTAGGGTGTTGACATATGAATTGGAGGGGAGGGGAGGGGAGGACAATTCTGCCCATACCAGCAAGCAATGTGGGAATCGTCTGTTGGGTTCAGTGGTAATGACTCTTCCATTCCTAAAGTTTTTCACTTTCTTCCTGCTCAAAGAATGAATGGAGGCTTTGTCTTATTCAGCTGTAAAAGCTTGAATTCTGTTATTTGCCTGAATGAAGGAAAAATTAGCAAAACAATGTGGACTGCTAAGGTAGCCTAACCCCTCCTAAGGTTTCTGGTCTCACCCTTCTACCCTGGGAATAGAGAAGAAATGACTACATACATCAATGCAGTGTGGATTATAAGTGTCAAAACTTTAGAAATCTCAAGCTAAAACATGGGATCTACTAGCAGATTTCAAAGCCCTGCCTAGTACAGGGTCTAGAACAATTAGGAGCTATCTGAGTAGTACATCTCTTAGTATATTGGCTGCCATCATACCCCTTCTTGTTTGCACCTCTCATCAGTGACTCCTGTAAGAGCAGGGATTTGCCACATGCACATGGTTTCCCCATTCCCAGCACAGTAGCAGACACACAGCAATCACTCAGTTAGAACCTGCTGAAGGAGCTTATCCTTCTCCTTTAGAGAAGTTCTAGAGTGGCCAGGCGTGGTGGCTCACACCTGTAATCCCAGCACTTTGGGCGGCCGAGGCAGGCAGATCACGAGGTCAGGAGATTGAGACCATCCTGGCTGATAGGGTGAAACCCCGTCTCTACTAATAATACAAAAAAATTAGCTGGGCATGGTAGTGGGCATCTTTGGTCCCAGCTACCCAGAGGCTAAGGCTAAGGCAGAAGAATCGCTTGAACCCGGGAGGTAGAGATTGCGGTGAGCCGAGATCACGCCACTGGACTCCAATCTGGGTGACAGAGCATGCCTCTGTCTCAAAAAAAAAAAAAAAAAAGAGAGAAGTTCTAGAGCTAGCACAGTCATAGGTGAGATAAGTCGTATGATTTCAAAAATCACTGCCTTTGGGTTTTCTGAATAATTTGCTTCAGATTTTCCGCCCATTCTAGCTAAGAGAAAGGCAGTTTGATATTATCATAAATCATGGGTATTTCACTTTTTTTCTACCACTCTATACAATCTAGTTACAATACTTTTTTATCTAGCTGAAGGAGATAACTCTGAATATGAATAACCTTCCCTTGATAGCATTTACTTTTGGTTTGATTCATGTGCGTCCCAATCAGGGAAGAGCCTTCACAAGATGGTATCTGTCAGCAAGGCCACATGTACTGAAATCTTGATGCTTTTTATATTTTTACATAGTGTGGAGTAATTTTTGTTTCCTCTAATCAAATATCTGACATTATTCATTGTATTAGATTTCTCAATAGGGTGATCCAAACACAAAGTGTCCTCCTAGATGGTGAATGAACATGTGCTCATCCCCATCATGTGACTGAAAGGAGACTGTGTCCAGGTGTATCTTTATTGTGGTCTATGCAAATGTAAAGTCTGTCTACTTGCACGGTTCAATTTCCTAGTGCAAGGATTCCTCTATCCTCTCATTTGCCAAGATTCCCAGGAAGGAAGCATGTAACAGTCGTTAGAGATAGCGCCCAACTACAAATGGAATCTCCATATCAGCATCCTCTAATATTGTTCTTTCTCTTCCTTCCCTCCCCAGCTTCCTGCAACTGAAGGTCATTCCTCTTTGTTAGAAGACTAAGGGTCCCTGACCTGATCTGTGGAGCATCAGGGTGGAGAGAGTGGAATAAGCAGCAAAATGAAAAATTGGATGCTGTTTTCAAAAGTCTTGTTCTCATTCTTGGATTATAGATTATCTAAAGGGAAAATTTAACTCAATCAAAAAATTCGTTCAGCTCCATGAAGCTAAAGATGCTATAAACTGACTCTTTCCTAAAGAGCACCAAACCTGAAATTTTTCCTGCTAGAGAGGAACTAGTCTTCAAGGATACCTGTCTATTGCTAGACATTAAGAAGGAAGGTGAACTCTGTTCTGTCTTCATAAAACACATTGTTGTCTTTCCCCCTCACTCCTCCACTGAACCCACTATGTTTACAAGTACAAGCTATGACTCTGGAGGTAGAAAATCTGATACTGTCAGCACAAGTGGAACAAAATGAAAAGAGAAAAAAATCTACACCCATCTGGACTTCCATATGCTCTGTAGCCCAGAGGCTAATATAATTCCTTGAATGTTGGTTATAAAGCAATGTGATATGGATGACTGCTATGCACTGAGCTTATTTAGACAAGTGTTCTTTCTACTCAATAAACCTTTGAAAGGATTAAAGTACAATCACTCCCAATTATCTGTTCTTCCCTTTCTATCTGAGTTTTCACCATATCCTCCAACTGATCCCTGTTTCTACCACATTCTAATTCCCCATCCACAGGACCAAGTGACAGTGTAGTGAGAAGACCTGGCATTCAGGGACTATTGAGAAGTTTAATGTGACAAGGGTGCTGGGTGCAAGGTCAGGCAGGGGCTGCTGAGAGATCTGCCTAAAGAAATAGGAGGCAGAGTGTGAACGGCCTTGCATGCTATGGTATGAATTTTATCTTCTGAGCATCAGGAAGCCTTGAGAATAATGTGATGAATTTTGTTTTAAAGAAATAATTCTGGTGACAGTATGAACAGTATGCACAAGAAGAAAAAAAAAAAAAAAAAGGATGAGAGGGAGAATAATTTGGTGAGATCGCCATGGTCTGGCAGAGAGACAATGAAGGCCAGACTCTGAGAGGGGTGGAGAGCGAGGACCCAGTTCAATTTTGTGGTCAGATTTATACAATGGAAAAACTGACTCCCTTCACTTCAAGGAAACAATGCAAGAGTAAACTCCCTGAGAAAGCCCGTTCTGGATTTTTGCAGCCCCTTATATATGAGGAACAATATTAAGGAGACTTGAAATGTGTTTGTTGAAGATTGCTCTTTTAAAAGGTCTTAAAATTATACCCCTGACTTTTTTATCTTATAGGACAACAGTCTTTAATATTATAATTTCTCATCTTTACATGGAGGTTGCTTCCCTATTATTTTAAAAAGCCATAGTTTTCTGCATCCTAATGTATTCCTATATGCTGAACATAAAAATGCCCCAATTTTTGTTCCTTTTTTTTCCCCTAGTGATGCCTCAGATTTCTGCCTCTGAAAGCTCCAGTAACAGACTTGACCACCAGCCCTTTAGTACATTTCATAATGAAATTAAAACTAAGTGGATTTCAATGATTGGGTTTATATGTTTTCAAGTCCTCTTGTATAGACATCCTTTAAAGTTGGAGACTACACAATGGTCTTTGTGCCCATTATGGGAAAAAAAAAAAAAAGAAAAAAGGAGGAGGGAGATTTTGCAAGATACTTTTTTCCCTAAAAATGCAGCTGTAATGTCAAAATCCAGTCAAAACTACTGTCATATGCAAGAACTTAAAGGATCCATGCAGCATCCAGGATTAACAAATGAACGCTATCATCATAATTTACAAAGATTGCACTGTGCTAACAAAAATTCTCCATTGATCTGTGCTCAAGATAATTGTGTGTTCCAAAGATTTTTACCTGTTAGAAAGGATGAGGTAGCTCAGTGGAGCACTGCTCTGTAGGTCAGCAGGTTCAAGGTCATCCTTTAGAAGTGGCTTCAGAAGAGCCCAGGGTGTGATGTGAATTAGATATATGTACTCTCCTCAGCAGAGCTTGGTGCCCTGGTGCTCTGGGACCCAAAGCCAGGGATACAGGAGAGTCAAGATGTTACGTATTTGAGATAGGTAGGAAGAGGAAACTGGGAAACTGTGAGACATGTTTTGAAAGAATTAACAGTTTCCTAAAGAGTGAGGGAAATAATCTAATATTCTCACTGACGCTTCTTGGGAAGCTTGGACACAAATTTCCTTCACCAGAGAAGCAGATGTTTACGATTTCTGTTTTTTTCTTTGTTATGAAAATGATCACAGGTTAAAAGAGAACTGCATGTGTTGGGCCACAATTTTGAGTGTGCATGCCAGTGTAATGGGAGAGACGGCATCAGAAGCCCTCACCTGTTTTCATGATGGGCGGTGCAGACAGACAAGCTCTCGGGAAGCAAACAAGCTTGTCAGTTCACTAAGGAAGCGGCAGACCAGCTGTCACTCTATTGCACAACACTTAGTTTTTAATTTTATTCCAAAGACAGGAAAGCAGAAGTCCAATACCACCTCTCATTTCTCTTAAGTAGCGTAATAGAACAGAGATTCTCCCAGTCACAGAGAAAATGTAATCAGAGTAGCTGAAATAGGAGGAAAGAAAATATATCTGGGAGAAGTATATACCAGCCGCTCACTCAGGGCCAGGTTTTCAATGGGCCTTCTTAATTGTGTCTGCAGTCTTTAACAGCAGCTTCCATTTTCACCAGTATAAGCCCACATTTCAAAAGCAAATTGGATACCTGCATGAACAAGCAGGCAGTTAGGCAGCTAATTACTGTTTGCAATTCAATTACCTAATTACTGTGGGCAAGTGTAGGGTGTTTGTGCAAGCAAACAGTCCCACCCACAAATATTGCAGATTTGATTAAGAAGGCTTAGGTGCAAAGATCCATGTTCATTGCTAGTGCCTAATAGGCTCAATAATCTTCCCTCTGGGCCCAGGAAGGTCCTGGTTAAGCACTTTTCTAGGATTGGAGTGGAGAAAGCCCTGCCTAAGCGAACCTTACCAGCCTCCCCCATGCCAGGCTGAAGGCTAATCTGGAACTTTGCCTTGCTACTCAAAGTGTGGCCTGTGGACCAGCAGCATGGGCTTCCTCTGGGAGTTTGTTGGAAGGCAGAATCTTGGGCCCTACCCCAGACCTACTAAATTAGAATTTGCATCATGATAAGGTACCCAAGTGATTCATATGTACCTTTGTATTCAAATACAAGCCTGCTCAAGATAGAAGGCTACTCTTGGTGCCAACTTATGCTAAGTAAGCTAAGTCTGTGTGGGGACTGCCCTTCCAAGCTCTCCTTGAAAATGACAGCAAAACGGTTATCCAAAAGATGACCACCAGTTATTCAGCCATAATGAGCAAACTGGATGCTTTAAGAGAATTCCTAAACAGTCAACCCTTCAGGAACAAATCCTAAAATGTTAATACTCAAAGTACCCAGCATGTGCCCTGGGAGAGAGCAGAGATGATGTGGCTGGGTTCCTCCATAAACTCATCTTTCACACATCATTCCAGGAACATTCTCCATCCATTTAGGATCTGTTTGACTTGTGATATTTATCTTCACCTGTGACTACATGTTCAGCATCAGATTATTCTGCGAATGTCCTCAACCAGAACTTTGAGTCCTATTAATCAGTCCAGTCCGCCTCCACAGAATAACAGTATGTGAGGACTCTATTTTGTGGTCTCTGCCAATCTCTGCAGAGACAGACCACATTGATCCATTTACTCAAACATTACCGAGAGGATGGCTGTGCAGCCTTAGGAACAGGCATTATCTACTCCCAAATAGACTGCTTCAAGCACTTCATCAATCTTGTTCACTTTGCATGGTGCCAGAACCTGAGAGCAGTGCCATTTTAGGCAAAATTGTGTCATTTGTCTTCATGATGTAGAGGAAAAGTACCGCACAGGAAATGGGGCTCTAACTCCACGACTAACCAGCTATGTGACCTGGGGCAAGGCACTTAAGCCTCAATCTCCTCATCCCTAAAATGAGGGGACTGAATTGGACTCTTTTCTAATTCCTTCCAGTTCCTACAGTAATTTGTCATCATCCTTCCACACTTGGGCTCTTGGCTTCTAAGTCCATGTCCAGCAGTGAGGTACCTCCATAGAGTATATTTTTAGACCTTCTGATTTCAGGCAGTTCCCCAGGGTGGGACTTCCCAGCTCTCTCCTACCTGCAGTTTTCTACCATGAATCTCATCAGATTCAGAGCCTGCTTCAGCGAGCCATCCCTTTGGCAACCTTCCAGAAAGAAGTGCCCTAAAGTACTAGCAGCTAATTTAAATGCATTAACTTTCCCATGGAGTTTTTGGATTTGAATGGGAAAGTCTTTCCTTAGCAAAGAGGACTGTTTCTTTTTTTCTTTCTTTCAAGATGGAGTCTCACTCTGTCACCCAGGCTGGAGTGCAGTGGAATGATCTTAGCTCACTGCAACCTCTGCTTCCTGGGTTCAAGTGATCCTCATGCTTCAGCCTCCCAAGTAGCTGGGACTACAGGTGCACGCCACCATGTCTGGCTAATTTTTGTATTTTTAGTAGAGAAGGGGTTTCATCATGTTGGCCAGGATGGTCTCAAACTCCTGACCTCAGGTGATCCAACTGCCTCGGCCTCTTAAAATGCTGGGATTACAGGTATGAGCCACTGCGCCCAGCCTCAGTTTATAATGATGAAATTTTAAGCTTGTTTTCCTAATAAGGGAACTGAGGCGTTTCTATAAATAGCCCACAAAGCACAAACCTACTCTTTTCATTTCAGCAACTGAGGCCCAGAGAGATTAACTCACTTGCCCAAGATGCTGCTAGAATTAGAACTAATATTTCTCAAATCTCAACATTGCAAGCAGCTTCATCTTTCCTATTCTTATTACGAAGGCTGCTGCCGTTTGAGGTAAGTGCTGACCAATCGACATGACGGTTAACTTTGTCTCCCAGAAAGAGGCAAGGACAGACCAGATCTCAGGCAGGGGATGGATAGCACTTCAAGGTTTCTTCCATAAAGGAAAAGAGAAAGTATAGTCCACAATAATGCTTTATAGCAGTTATCCAAGCCAAAGTTAATGGGCTTTTTTTTTCTTTTTTTCTGAGATAAGGTTGGGTTCTGTTGCCCAGGCTGGAGTGCAGTGGCATCATCATGGCTCACTGTAGCCTCAATCTCCTGGGCTCAAGCAATCCTCCCATGTAGCTGGGACTACAGGCGTGCACCACCATGCCCAGCTAATTTTTGTATTTTTTTTTTGTAGAGATGGGGTTTCATCATATTGCCTGGGCTGGTCTAGAATTCCTAAGCTTGAGTGATCTGCCCTCCTCATCCTCCCAAAGTGCTGGGATTACAGGCATGAGCCACCATGCCTGGCCAAAAGTAAATGGGCTCTTAAATTCAACAACCCAAAGGGGAAAGACAATATTGCTGAAATCACAGAGTTTACTGCAAGGGAAGAAGAACCAAGAGATGCTATGAAGGAGATGCAGTAAAACCGCAGGAGATCTAACTCAGTTTCTCACTGGGGTCAACAATTCTATGCCTTTGACTCAGATTGAACTAGATGATCTCTAGTTTCTCTCATATTCTGAAAGTTATTTGAAAAATTATGATAGGTAGGAATAATGAATGAAACCTAAAACAAAGGAATAAGTGAAAAGTCCAACATGTGGATTCATATAAACCGAACAAGAACAGGGTGGGGTGAAGATAAGACTTAGCAACTGTATGATTAAACAACAATCACTGACTCCAATTAAAGTCTTATATGACTTGAAAGGGTTAATTTGAGTTCAAGCAGTGTTTATGTATGTTGACTTTAACACAGAGCAAGGACAATTATAGTCCTGTCCTGTTTGGTTAGACCACACCTGGAGTGTTGCATTCAGTTTTGAAGCCACATTTAAGATGCATATGGACAATGAGAAATACGCTCAGAAGAAAGTGACCAGAAGAATGAAGGGGATTTTGAACCTTGCCATGTGAGAAATGACAGCACTTGGAATGTTTAACCTGAGAAAAAAGAAAAGCCCTCGCATGACCCTATGACTGTGTCATATTTGGGAGCAGTTGGCACTATTCTGTGTAGTTTCAGAGAGCAGAGCCAGGGCCAGCGCAAAGGAGAAGCACAGAGGAGAGACTTCTGAGCAGTTAGGGGCATCCAAAGACAGAACAGGTGACCTCAGGAGGTCACTCACTAGAGCAGTTCAAGCCCTTCTGTTTGTTCTTCTTTGGAAAAGATCCAAGCATCAGATGAGTGGATGAACAAGGTGACCTTTCCTGTTTCTTCCCAACTAAGAGTCTATGAAATGGAGAGAAAAGCTGGACAAAAAGAGAAGACAGAGATGAGCAAATGCCAGGTATTTATTACTGCTCTAAATGAAACCATTCCTGTCTCAAGAACAGCAATAAATCATTCATTTTCACAGGGGATATTTTTAGTGTACGTTGCTAACATGCATAGGAGGCACTTCTGCAGAATTACAACTATTAAGGCACTCTTGATGCCCCTGATACAACAAGGCTATCACCTATTCGATTTATTTTTTGCTAATGAGATACAAATATCTTATGTTTACAACTAGGAAATTCTTTTTTTTCTATACTAATATGTAAATCCTTTCTCTGTGCCTTAAGGCTATCGTATCTCATTAACAAATTTTATTTTTACCTGACCAGTAAACACACATCACATTAATGACAATTCTTATCACTAAACTTCATTAAGAAGTGTGGTATCTTCACTTTGGATTCATTGCTGGTGTCTTCGCTGCTGCTGGTGTAACTATAATTTATTAAGATGTGATTGTCTTCAGTAGTGTGACCATCTGTGTTATTAATACAAAAGCAAAACAAAATCTGCCTTTATTCTTACTTCCACTGTCTTGCTCCTCCAAAATCTAGTCTTATTGTGACTTCCCTAAACAGTGTGAACTGTTTGCTGATTTTAAGAATCCCCATTTCGAGAGCTGTTGAAACTCACCCTTTCCTTTATAGACATGGGAAAAATCACTAAAACTCTGACAATGCACATCATAATCAAATGTGCAGATGTCCACAACTATTAATTAGCAAAGGTGCTGAGTTTATCAGATAAAAATGTCCCTCTGTAGTTTGTATCACTATATTCTGTTTTGAAATTGTACTGTATTATCCCCAATAAACATCTGAAGACACAGGGAAGAAAGATAAATCAATCCATAAAGGAAGAGCTCTTTTTAATAATTAGAATGATAAGCCACTAAACCTTTTCCTACTGTTTGGGGAAAGGCAAAAAGGAAGCAGTGATTTTTGGACAGCTAAGAGACAAAATGAGGCCCCTGCACCCTTAGAGGTAAAGAAAAGAGCTGGTTAGGAAGTCGGAGCGAGTGCATAAGGGAGATGTGAAGACACCAGAGGCCATTTTTACTTGGCTTTTGGTTTTGCCCAGGTTATAGCGAACCTAACTGCTAAAGAAAAGAGTTAGGCCAGCTCATACCTGAGGAGGAGGTAGAAACAGCCTCAAATAAGAGAAGCCCTGGTCCATCCCAGACCAATGAGAATCTCTTTCCTTGTAAAGATCTCTGAAAAATCTATAATGTCCCTCAATAGCTCTTTCCATAGCTGCCTAAGAAATATTTATTGATTGAATGACTGTTCCCAGGGAATTCAGCCCATTCACTAACTTGTGATTTCAAACTCGTGTCTTCCAAGTGGTCACTAGTATTTTTACCATGTATATCACCTGTTAGGAGCCTGGGGAGGCAGGCAGAAAGTCCACAACAAACAAGCCACATAACAAAGTTCATTCTCCTAAATCTCAGAAGCCAATGGCCTTCACTGGGACTCCTTCCACCAATCACAGGTCAGAGAAACAAGTCCTTAGTCCAGGTCAGCCTATTCTAACAGCCTAGCATCAGAGAGAAGAACCCCAGGTTACAAGGAGCATGTCCATCCCTGAACCTCTGAAGATGTTATAAAAGCGTTAACAAAAATAACTGGCATTGCTCTATGCTCTATTGATGGGGGGAACAGGGACATTTTTATATTTTGTGTTTCATTTGATTCTTAAGACAAACCCATGAGTTAGCAAGGGTGATTATCATATCCACCAATTAGCAAATGAAGACATCAAGGCAAAAGAAATTGAGACTTGCTTCACTGGTCAGTGTCACTCAACCCTGATCAGCCATTTAAAACCTTTAAGGTCATATGGATAGTAACAGAATTGGGGATTACAAGCCAGGTACTCAAAATGCTAATTTAATGCTCTTTAGCCAAGCCAATCACTCTCTTCTCAATATTATCCAATTCTCTTCAAAAAAGAAAAGCTATTAGTTCCACATTAGTTCCAGGAACTGTTCTAGGTTCTGAAGAATCAGTCAAGTCCACAAGAGAATGTTTCAGCTAGTTCTCAAAACATGAGCAGGAGTTCTTGAAGTACAGAAAAGGCAAGAAATATCCTTGCAGAAAGAATAGGGTAAATCAAGTCACAGAAATATGACAACTTAGAGACATTGAGTTGGGGCTGGGTTGGGGGGCAACTGGAGCTACGGAAGAGTCCTCTAAAAATGAATAAAGACTGTTATCAATAACGCCAGGTTACAGACACCATTCTACTGGCATGCTGACTAGAAATGAGAACAGCAAGCCCCCTTTTTCCTTATTCTAACCTGTCTTCGTCCAAGCTGACATCACTGTTCACCTCCCCTTCTACACAATCCAGGAGACATCAAATGTAATTGAACATCCATAGCAAGTTCTGCGTTTGCAGTGAATGGAGTCATTCATTCTGGCTACAGGATCTTCATTACAATTGCATGAAGCTTTCACTGTGGGCCATATTATGAGAGTATAATCGGTGCTGGCACAAGGAGAACTGCCTGGTAGAGCCAGTTGCAAATGTCATGTCCAGCTTTTACGCACAAAGGACATGAGAGCTTTAAAAAAAAAAAAAAAATCCAACGCCCATTACATTGTGATTCATCTTCTTCCCATCAGCACCAGGATGTCTCGGATTACATTGTCTGGCTCTCGGGAAAGAGAACTAGGACAAGGTTGAAGGGAAGGGTTGCCACTGTGGAGTCAGGGCCTCTCCTCTGAGGCTCCAGCTGCAGATAGCCACGCTTCCTGCTGACAGTCGAGCCAAGGTCTTCCCAAACGATGGCTGAAAAAGCCTTTGTAAAACAGAATGTGAACCCTGGAGCCTACTGCTCCTGGTGGGAGTCGAAGAAGGGAACAGTAGGAGCTGCCTGTAATTTTCTTTGTCTGTGGCAGCAGAGCAAGGGAAAGAAGTGTCACAAACATGAGGGAGAGGAAATGAGAGATCTTTATGCTGAGCCACTAAATTCACTGGAGGCTGAAAACCACAAAAGTAAGTTCACATAAAACACCACTTGGCATTTCACCTGGTATGTTTGAGAACTTTGGGTGCAAGGATTTTTAAATTATAGCTGTCTCATCTGTAGACAGGGAGAAATGATCTTGTCTGAAAACTTAGGACCAAGCTATGGGGCCCTGAGTGCCTATATCTGGGAGGGTCTAATTAGAGAAGCAATTTATTGTAGAGATTTGACTTTAGAAAATTGAGGGAGCTGGTAAAACAATGTCTGCAAGGCCACTGTCTTTGCATTTGATGCTGGAGCTTGATGTCTGCTGGGCGGAATGGGTGGATGTAAATCAAGTAGAGAGAACAAGGAAAAGCTCAAACCATGTCAGTTTCTCACTGTCTCCTGCAGGAGAAGATGGACTCTTCTTCACAGAGGTAAATACACACCTGGGCCAGGAGTCAGAGAAGCTGAAAAAGGATGCAGGGGAAGGCACAGCAATTGCAGGTGAGGCTGCTGTCTTAAACACCAACGAGGTGAGCAGGCAGATGAGGAGCAAGGTGTTTGAGCCACAAAAGCACCCGGTGGCCCTGTCCCAATATTCTAAGCATAAAAAAAACATGGCTGCTGTTAAGAGTTTGTGCCCCCAAAGCTTGCACAAAAATGTATCTTGTGGCACAGCTTAATTAGAAACAGACAGAGAAGGGGGTTCTAGGAAATGCAGCACAGCCCTGTCAGTTCAACATGTTACAAAGCCACCACATGCCTTCAGAATTAAGTCATGACTTTAAATGGAAGGTAGATGGCATATAGATATTGTATTAGTTTCCAAGGGCTGCTATAACAAAGTAACAAAAACTGGGTAGCCTAAAAAAGAAATTTATTCTCTTATAGTATTAGAGGCTAGAAATCCAAAATCAAAGCATCAGCAAGGGCATGCTACCTCCAAAGGCCCTTCAGAGCCTAGGGAAGAGTCCTTCCTTGCCTCTTGAAGTTTCTGGTGGTTGTCAGCAATCCTTGGCATTCTGTGACTTGTGGCAGCCTGGGTCCACTCTCTGCTACTCTCTTTAAATGGCCTTCTTCCCTGTGACCCTGTGTGTCTTCCCATCTCTTATAAGGGCACAAGTCACACTAGATTTAGAGCCCACACTAATTCTGCATGACCTCATCTTAATATAATTAATTATATCTGCAAAGACGCTATTTCTAAAGTAAGTCATATTCTGAGGTTCTGTATGGACATGAATTTTGTAGGGGACAGAATTCAATCCAGTACAAGTGTTATAAGGGAAAATCTAGAACAGAAAATGAACAAAAATCTTTGAACAGTGGGCTCAAGCAAAGAATGTGGGCGCTTATAAAAGGAGGGGCTTTGTTCCAAATAATGTGTTCAGGAGTGTAGTTATGATATCAGTTAGACCTTAAATTTGTTGACATTATGTGCAAAAATATCTATGAGACTCAAAGGCATGTGTTTACTGTTTTCTCATTTATCTCATTTATTTTCTCATGGAGCATACCATATTGTCATTCAAAAGAGAAAATATAGGCTCAGAGAGAGATTAAATAGCACGCCCAAACTATGCCATCAGAAAGTCAGCCGAGCGCGGTGTCTCACGCCTGTAATCTCAGCACTCTGGGAAGCTGAGGCAGGTGGATCACATGAGCTCAGGAGTTTGAGACCAGCCTGGCCAACTTGGTGAAACCCCGTCTCTACCGAAAAAATACAAAAATTAGCCAGACATGGTGCGCGCCTGTAATCCCAGCTACTCTGCAGGCTGAGACAAGAGAATCGCTTGAACGCTGGAGGTGGTGGTTTCAGTGAGCCGAGATCATGCCACTGCACTCCAGCCTGGGCGACCCTCTCTCAAAGGGGGGAAAAAAAAAAGAGAGAAGAAAGTGGTGGAGCAAGGAACTGAACTCAGGAGTGTTAGATTCCATAGGGCATGTTCTTTTATTACCCTTATCATGTAATGGTAAATAACACTCACTAAAGTGAATGTTAGCAAACTTCTTCAGGCCATCTCTTACTTATCCTTCGATGCTCATATTAAGTCTTCTCTGAAGATTCCCCTAACTGCCCAGCACAAAGTGAATTCCTCTGACCTCCCACATTGAGATCACAATTCCACTCTTGTCCTCATTCCATTGTATTATGTTATCTATTTGTACATCTGTTTCCTGTCTTATGTGTAGCTACCATATCTTGTCACTGCAGCAGCCCCAGTACCCAGCCCAGTGCCTTGAACATAATAGGAACTCAAATCTTGACTGATTAAAGTCCTTCAAAGAAGGTGCTTCATTTTGTAAAAATTTCTAGACATGTCTGTAACCTTCCCCCATACACTATTCTCAGACTTTAGAGACTCCAAACTCTTTTTTATACCAAATAAAATACTGCTACTTCAATGCAAATTCTTATTTCTTTTCTCTTTTCTGAGGATGTATACAACTGGTTTTGAAAATTTCCAAAAAATATCAGGTAATTGTACGTGTCCATTTTTCTTTTCCTGGTTAAATAACTCAATTGATAATCTAACTTTGTGCTTTTTTTAATTAATTAATTTATTTATTTATCTTTTTTGAGACAGGGTTTTGCTCTGTCACCCAGGCTGGAGTGCAGTGGTGTGATCTTGGCTCACTGCAACCTCTCTGCCTCCCAGGCACAAGTGATTCTTGTGCCTCTGCTTCCCAAGTAGCTGGAACTACAGGTGCCAGCCACCATGCCCAGCTAATTTTTGTATTTGTAGTAGAAACGGGGTTTTACTATGTTGGTCAGGCTGACCTCAAACTTTTTTTTTTTTCCTTTGAGACAGAGTCTCGCTCTGTCGCCCAGGCTGGAGTGCAGTGGCGATCTCGGCTCACTGCAAGCTCTGCCTCCTGGGTTCACGCCATTCTCCTGCCTCAGACTCCCGAGTAGCTGGGACCACAGGCGCATGCCACCACACCCGGCTAATTTTTGTATTTTTAGTAGAGACGGGGTTTCACCATGTTAGCTAGGATGGTCTCAATCTGACCTCGTGATCTGCCCACCTGGGCCTCCCAAAGTGCTGGGATTACAGGCGTGAGCCACCATGCCCGGCCTGACCTCAAACTCTTGACCTCAAGTGATCCACGTGCCTCAGCCTCCCAAAGTGCTGTGATTACAGGCGTGAGCCACCGCACCCGGCAATTGTATGCTATTTTTAAAATAGCATAAACGATTTTAACTATATTTAAACTATAGTTAACTATGTTAACTATACTAATGAACACACTTAAATGTTTATCATTTTATTTTTGGTTTTAGGTCATCTCATAAGCTAAAAAATCCACATGAACCCTAGCCATGCTTTTGATTCTATTTTTTCCTGTGCATCTTCTCCATTTCCTGCTACCTTGTCAATAACTCTAGGAACCAGCATTTGCCTTCATTAGACTATCTCAATAACTCCCCAAGGAAACAGATCACCGTGAAAACTATACCAAAGAGGAAAAACAGTCAAGGCAAGACTAATTTGAGACCACCACCTGATCTGGGGCTTACTTACTCCCATGGGACTTTCAACAGCTGAATTTTTTTCTGGTTTTTCTAATAGCCTTTCATCTGCTCAGTCCTGTGTTATCCACAGTAGAGGCTACAATGTCACAAAAGGCCAATGTATTTGAGTTCCATGGCCAGCTCTCGTTTCCTTAAATGTTTTAATCCATGCCCAGTGATGTCCTAGATTCTGGTTATTCAAAATGCGGTCCACAGACCAGCAGCAGCATTACCTAGGCACCTGTTCGAAATGCAGAATCTCTGGCCTGTCCTTAGACTTACTGTCGCAGAATCCACATTATCACAAGGCTTATGGTTAATTCACATGTACATTAATTTGAGATGCACATCTCCAGATAATTGGAAACAGCTGTGAGATAGAGGAAATAGGCATGAATTGGCATCAAAAGACCTAGGCTGGCTCTGCTCTATTTCTACTTGGGTGACCTTTGGAAAATCACTTTGCATTTCTGATCCTCAATTCCCTCAACTGTATATGAAAAGTGTAAAGTAATCCAAGAGTCACTTGCATCACATTCTTAAATCCTACCCTATAATTACTGAATCAGAATTTCTCAGAGGTTTACATTTTTAACAAGATTCCCAGGTGATGCTTAGGCACATTTTCATTTGAATTGCTATAGTCAATAAATACAAGGAAGAGTCTTTTCTATGTCAATGTCAGTGCTAGTGATGTGTGCGTCAGTTTTAGTAACGCCAAAAAGAGGAGCAGTAATTGGCACAATCTCTAAGTTGACATTTGTGCTATATTTTGTCTTCTCTCTTTAACCTCCATCATAGATGAAGAAGTTATAGCCTTTCCTTAAACTGAATCATAACAAGAGGATTGCTTTATAGGAGAACTACCAAGACTGGCAATCATTCTAAACTATTCATCCAAGACAAAGGAGCATGGTGCCTAGTGAGTTATTGTACGATCAGTGGCTATTCATTGCTCTTCTGATTTGTCTAAGAATATCAAAAAGGTTTCCAAGGAGATGTGGCTTTCCACTTCTCCTTCACAAGATGTTTCTACACCTGGCAGTTAAATGAAATGCTGAAAACCAAATGCTTTCTTCTTACTGCTGTGCAAGCTTTCTAGATCAAAGAAATTCCTTCAGCAGTCCTATAAAATTAAGTTAGGGAACAAAATGATGGAATTCAACATTTAGTGAGCCTCTCCTCATGCTGGTCACTGTTCCAGTTATTCTATTGCTACTGATTCAGAAAGTTTCCACTGCAGTTCTAGCAGGCAAAGTTTATTTGTTGCATTTTCTAGATGATGATGAGAATTACTGTTGGACACATTACTTAATGTTTTATGCATAGGTTTTATTCTGGGGTCCATTTCGCTCATTAGAATCTCAAAAAAAAATAAACAAAAACCCTAAAAACTAATACTCTAAGAGTACCTAAGTTACAATTCACTTACTGTTGAATCTCGTTTATTATTCTTACCCTTATAGTGTCATGCAACTTAATTCATGAAATATTATTTACTGCTTGTTTTGCTCTTTGGGCTATTGATATGTAGGGTGAGGGAAGACTACACATCACTAAATGATAATAGCCTGGGAAGACTGTCTCACATTTTTCATAGGCTATTAATAATAAGATGAGTACAAATAAATGTGTTCATATCATGTGAGATGGAATAAAAAATATGCTGTTAGGAAAGAGCCTGGGGAGTTTCCAAAGAAGGAATCACTGGTATCTGGCTGAGGGGACAGGCAAGGTATAGGAAAGGATCTCACTGTGCTGAGATGGAAAGTTGAGCACTGCAGGAAAAAGCTCACATAAGCAAAGGTAGGGAGGTCGGGAAGTTCAGGGTCTGTTCAAACAAACAGTTAAGCCCCATTTGGTTGGTTTTGGTTCACTGTGGCCAAAGAAATATGCAGGAGAAACCTGCAAAGGGGAGATGATATTATGGAGAGCCTTGAATGTGAAGCCAAGAAGCATGTCATAGATTCAGAAGGTATGGGAACTAAAGAGCATTTAGTTAGAGCTGCACTTTAAACTCACTCTGGCAGCACCATGTAGGGTGCTTGGAAGAGAAAAAGAGTCTGTGGACAGGGAAAAGGGCAATAGTCAAACCAAAGACCCTGAACAAGTGAAAGTGGAAAGGGGCAGTTGCCGTGAGAAACATCCCTGGAGCAGAACGTATGCACCTTGCCAGGACACTGAGCAACAGCAGGAAGGAGGGAAGCACTCATATCAACAAGAGGGAATGCAGAGAGGAAGCCACCTGTAGCCCGATGTCACCCCAAACTGCATTTATACTCCAGCTTGGTTCCATTTCCTTAACCTCTTTAAATCTGTAAACTCATTTGTAACACAGGAAGAATAATCTTACCCGGCTGTTTTGGGATGTGACTGAGAAAACTTGTAAACTGCCTCATTCAGAGTGCTCCTGATACCTTGGCTTCCTCCTCCTCCTAAGTCCTCTTACTCAAATTGTGGTGGATGGACCAGCAGTGGCATCATGACCTGGAAACATGTTGGAAATGTAGATTCCCAGGCCCCACCCCAGACCCACTGAATCTGAATCTGCATTTGGACATTATCCTCCCAAATTTCTGCACATTAAAATTTGAGAAGTATTACCCTATGTAATCCTTCTAGAATGCTCCCCATCCAGGTCCCCCTGGCTTCTCCCTGACTTCTAGCCTTAACGCTACCTTTCCTTACCCCACTTCTCACCCGCAAGGAAAAAATGAAAGAAAGAGAAAAGAATGAAGGGAAAAAATATAGTAGAGCCCAGAAGAATGCCTTATGAGTATAATATAGAAAAACTAATTTTTTTCTTTCAGTAAAATTGTCACAAGAAGGCATTTTTAAAATAGTTCTAAAATGCGAGTTACAGAAATGTTTGAAGAAAAATGATTTCCAAAGACACATTTAGTTGGCAGTTTCTCTGCTATGTTTGTGGGGGGTGGGGATATCTCATTATTTTATCAGCACACCCATAGTCAAGCTTTCAAAATGATAGATAAAAGGAAAATACAGTGCTCTAGTGACAGTAGTAATCCAATTTTATAAGGCAACAATCAGGACCTGTGGCTGAGAGAGAAGAACCTTTGATTTTGTGGATTAAGGATCAAACTCGGTTCTGAATGCCTTTGCATTTGACCACCATTCAAACCAAAGCTTTTAGGCTCTTGACATTATGAAGCAACAACACAGTCAAAGATCAAAGGATGGAGAATTCTCTGCATGTCAGGGTTAGCTTGGCCTCTGCCAACACAGGTATTCTCTGCATAACATCAGCAAGCACAGAGAAACTACTAAGCTGGTGAGCTGGCAGCTCAAGGCAGCAAAAACAGACATTCTGATTCCAAGCACAGAGAGGACAGCAGGATGATCTCTAAGGCCTATGCCTGCGAAGGGGTATTCATAAGAAAGCGAGAGCCACAAAACAAACAGCCCTGGATCAACACCTCAAAAGTCTATCCAACATGGACCTAGGTCTACCCACAACAGTCCTCAAAATATTTTTCAGAATCTTTCTGGGAATATCCTACTGAATCCACTAACCCTGATAAGAATCAGCAACTGACAGAACATCCTCTGATTTTATTTCAGTATAAATAAGTAAGAAATATGTAGATTAAAAAGTAGATGCAGTTGATTGAATAGTATATTACAAGTAACGTAATTTTAGATTATTAGTGATACCACCACTGTAACAGAGAATAAATAACAAGAATAGTGACAGTCTTAATAACTTCCCAGTGATACAGATAGGAAGCAAGGAAATACTGGGTAGAAGAGGGCAGTTCTCTGTTAAAGGCTCCACCTTCAATCCTGGAAACACACGACCCTAAATGGGAACAGGCATTCCTGTTTTCATGCCCAAATGTTGCCTTTTGGCTTGTCACGCCCCCCCATCCTACACCCATACAAACCCCAAACTCCAGGCTCCACAAGCAGATAAGCAGGCAAACAGAGGAGCAGAAGAGCAGCAGAGAAGGAGCATCTGAATGTCAAGAGGAATTTGGCTGGGGACTGTCGAAGAGGAGATTGGCCGCTGGATGGCCAAACTCCAGGGAAGATCATCTTCCCACTCCATCTGCCTTTCAGCTTTCCAGCCATCCCACTGAAAGCCACCTCTGCCACTCAATAAAATCATCACATTCATCCTTCAAGTCCATGTGTGACCTGATTCTTCCTGGACAAGGACCCAGGTACCAAGAGGGCATTGAGCTGGTTAACAATTAAGCTGTCTATGGATGGCAAGGCTAAAAGAGAACACTGTAACACATGCCCTCTTGGGCTTCAGGAGTCGCAGGCTCCCACTCTCCTCGATGCTCCTATGGAGCCGGAGCCCAGGGGTGCTCACTCCAGTTCCTGCACCTGCCCATCTACATGCTCCCCTTCCTGTAGGGGGTTTGAATGCCAACGGCAGCTGAGTAGATGAGCCACACCCCTGTCTCACATCCTCTGCAAGGGGGGTAAGGGAACTCTCCCACTTTACCAGTGAGTTCTTGAGTGAGTTACAAGCTGCATTTTAAGTGCCCATAATGTTGTCAATGATAATATAATAATTAATTTCCATTTATTGAGTAATTACTCTCTATGGGAGACTGTCATTACAAAATGTTGCCATAGGGGTGGTATATAACATCTCCATCCTACAGATGATGAAACAGAGGCACAGAGAGGTTAAGTATCTTATCCGAAAATTGATAGGTGATAAAAGAGGAACCTAGCCATCATATTTACATCTTTCAAACCACAAAGTCCCTTTCACTAATTAACACTGCCTCTGCTAAGCCATCCTGCCTAACTGCATCTCAGCCTTCTCATTTGTAAAATAAAGACCTTAGCTAGATATCTCCCATGTCCTTTCTAGCCCTGACAATCTTTGATTCTCTGTGACCTTAGGATAGTTGTATAGAGTAATGTGATGATAAATGTTATGGGTCAATTTGGCTAAGCTAAGCTATGATGCCCAGTTATTTAGTCAAATATTAGTCTAGATTATGTGATAAAGATAATTCTTAGATGTGATTCACATTTATATTCAGTTGACTTTAAGTAAAGGAGAATATCGTTGTTAATATGGGTGGGCCTCATTCAGTCAAAGGACTTAAGAGCAAAACCTGAGGTTTCACAGAGAAAAAGCAATTTTGCCTCAGCTCTTAACTGAGATTCCAGTATGCCAACCCTACAGATGTTAGACTTACCAGCAGCAATTCCTTTAAATGTAGATATATATACATACTATTTGTTCTGTTTCTCTGGAGAACCCTGACTGATATAAGTATGAAGTAAAATCATTTATAGATTTTGAATATGGTATTTTGCAATCATTAGGCCTATATTAGAGCACTAAACACAATCAAAAGTAGGTATATTGAAGCGACCTCATTAAGATGGTGGAATAGGAAGCCGCAGAGCCTCCTTTTACCCATAAAAACACTTATTCAACAATACTTGACAAATGTTCTCATGTAAAATCCAGAAATGAGCTAAGAGGCTCTTGAAACCCAGGTGAGTGTTAAACCAGCCCATATTGAAGGAAGAACTAAAAATGGTGGCATCATCTATTCCACTATAGTTGAAGGAACTATATCAACTATAGTTCCTTCCCGTTTGCATGGTGAAACTCCTATCTCCTGGCTTCTTCCTGGGGACAGAAAGGAAAGACTGAACCATGCATCCAATGTTCTGACTTTTGTCAGGGGACTGCAGAAGAGACCTGTTTTGGTTTCGGCTGTCTGGAAGTGCTGATGAAACCCAGCATATTCTAGATGCCTGGGAAACACTGATAACAAAAGAGCTGGGTGGTGAGCTGCTGCTCCAGAGAACCCACAGTATAGCAGACAGAGGTTGATACAGCTGTGTGACCTCTCCTTTAGGGAGAAAGAGAAGAGTAAAACATAGGTCTAATGTTCCAGCTTTTCAGGGGGCTACCCAAGGGACTGGTTTCTGTCTAGCCTGCCTTGGGGTACTTAGGGGACCCAACACAGTCTAGATGCCACTGAGGACAAGAAAGAGTGAGGAGGCATGTTTCAATTTCAAAGAACACATGCTACAGCAGACAGATACCAGAGGAAGCCAGAAAGTATGAGCTTCTGAAAAAAAGAAGAAAGAAGAAGGAAGAAGGAAGAAGCAAAAGAAGGAGAGGGAAAAGAAGAAACAACAACCAGCTGATCTCTCTAATTGGGAATCTACATGCATAAGTTCAGATAAGACAAAAATGCAAAAAAAGATTTGAAAGGTTCCCAAAATCTCTAGCCAGGCTGATTGGTGAAGGTTGTTCCCTTTATGAAGCCAGTCCATAAAGACTGGGAGAGCTGCTATTTTTCAAGTGTGGGATATCCACAAAAAGTTACAAAACCAGTGAAGAAACAAGGTGAAAAGTCCCAATTAAAGAAACAAAATAAATCTCTAGACACCAACCCTAAAGAAATGGAGATACATAAATTACCTGACAGGTATTCAAAATAACTGTCAATAAAATGTTCAATAAGATAAAAAAGACACATAAACAAAATGAGAATTTCAACAAAAATATACTTTTTTTAAAGAAAGAAGCAAATAGAAAATTTGGAGCAGAAGAATGCAATTACTGAAGTGAAAAATTTACTTGAAAAGTTCAACAGCAGTCTTGATCAGGTACAAGAGAAAAATCAGTAAACTAAAAGACAGGTGATTTGAAATTATTCAGTCTGAGAAGCAAAAAGAAAAAAGAATGACAAAGATTAAAGAAAACCTAAGGAACTTATGGGATACCACCAAGCAGACCAACAAATACATTATAGGAGTTCCATAAGGAGAAGAGAGAGAGATAAAGGAGCAGAAAACTTATGTAAAGAAATAATGGTTGAGAACTTCCTGAATTTGGGGAAGAAAATGGACATCCAGGTTCAAAAATCCCAATGAATTCCAAATAAGATGAATCCAAAGAAGTTAACACTGAGATACATTATAATCAAATTGTCGAAATTCAAAAACAAAGGGAGAATTTCAAAAGCAGGAAGAGAATAACAACTCATCACATACAAAAAAACTCCATTAGACTACTGGCAGATTTCTCAGCAAAAACATCACAGGCCAGAAGGAAGTAGGGTTATATATTCAAAGTGCTGAAAGAAAACAAACTGACAATAAAATACACTATGTCCAGCAAAACTGTCCTTCAAAAATGGACAGATGAAGACGTTCCCAGATAAGTGAAAGCTGTGGAAGTTCATCACCACTAGACTTGCCTAATAAGAAACACTAAAGGGAATCCTTCAAATTTAAACAAAAAGATACTAAACAACAACACAAATGCATATGAAAATATAAAACATGCTGGTAAAGGCCAATATACAAATATTGAATTTTGTAATACTGTAATAGTGGTGCATAAATGACTTTTGATTCTGGTGGAAGTTATAAGACAAAAGTATAAAAAATAACTATATTACAATATGCTAATAGGTACACAATATAAAAAATAATATGTGATATCAATATCATAAGGTTGAGAGGAAGGAGTGAAGTGTAGAGTTTTTGTATGTGATTAAACTTAATTTGTATCAGCTTTAACTAGACTGTTATAACTATAAGATGTTTTATGTAAGCCCTATGGTAACCACATAGAAAATACCTATAAAAAGGCAGAAAATAAAATGAAAAAGGAATGAAAAATTTATTACAAAAATACCAACAAAACGCAAAATATTGCAAGAGAGGAAAAAAAGGACAAAAGAGCTATCAGACACATACAAAATAATAACATGTGGTAGTATGGCTTTCTTTATCATTAATTACTTCACATGTAAATGGATCAAATTCCCCAATCAGAAAACATAAGGTGGCTTAATGAATAAAAATCAAACAAACAAGATCCAACTATACGCTGTCTACAAAAGACTCACTTTATATTTAAAGACACAAATAGGCTGAAAGTAAAAGGATTTTTAAAAGATTTTTAAAAAGGACATTTCCTGCAAATAGTAACCAAAAGAGAGCACAGCTGGCCATATTTATCTAGGCAAAATACACTGTAAGTCAAAAACTGTCACAAGAGACAAAGAAAGACATTATATAATGGCAAAGTTTCAATTTACCAGGAAAATAAAAACATTGTAAATATATAATGCAGCCAACATTACAGCATCTCAAATATGAAGCAAACATTGACATAATTGAAGGGAGAAATATACAACAACACAATAATAGTAGGAGATGTCAATACCCCAATTTAAATAACAAGTAGAACATCAAAAGAGAAGATCAATAAAGAAACACAGGACTTGAATAAAACTAAGGAACAAATTTACCAAACATACATATACAGAACATTCCTCCCAACAGCAGCAGAATACACATCCTTCTCAAGCACACACAGAACATTCTCCAAGATAGATCACACATTAGGTCAAGAAAGAAGTCTTAACAAATGTAAGAACACTGAAATCATACCAAGTTTATTTTCCAGCTGCAATGTAATGAAACTAGAAATCAAAAGCAGAAGTAAAACTGGAAAATTCACAAATATGTGGAAGTTAAGACACTACTGAACAACCCATAGGTGGAAAAACAAAGTTAAAAGGGAAATTAGAAAATACCTTTAAACAAATGAAAATGGAAACATAGCATTCCCAAAACTTACGAGATGCAGCAAAAGCAAGACTAAGAGGGAAGTTTATCATAATAAATGCCTATACTAGAAATGAAGAAGTATTTCAAATGAACAACATAATTCTAGATCTCAAAGAAATAAAAAAAGAAAGACAAACTAAGCACAAAGTTACCAGATGGAAGGAAACAATAAAGATTAGAGCAGAAATAAATAAAATAACAATAGAAACATAATAGAAAAAAAATCAATGAAACTAAGAGTTATTTTTTGAAAAGACCAACAAAATTGACAAAACTTTAGCTAGACAAACTCAAAAAAAGAGATGACCTAAATAAATAAAATCTGAAACAAAAAAGGGGACATAACAACTGAGACCACAGACATCATCATCAGACTATTACAAACAACTATAGTCCAACAAACGGATAAATTCCTGGACACATAAAACTTACCAAGATTGAATCATGAAGAAACAGAAAACCTCAATAAACCAATAATGAATAATGTGATTAAAGCCTTAATAAAAAGTTGCTCATCAGAGAAAAAAGCCCTGGTGGCTTTACTGTTGAATTCTCCCAAACACTTAAAGAACTAATACCAATTCTACTCACAGTCTTCAAAAACATTAAAGAGAAGGAACACTTTCAAACTCAATTTATGAGACCAGCATTACTCAGATAAAGACATTACAAGAAAATAAAACTACAGGCCAATACTCTGATAAATGTATATGCAAAAATCCTCAACAAAACACCAGCAAACAGAATTAAACAGCACATTAAAGGCATCATATGCTATGACCAACTGGGATTTATTCCAAGGATGCAAGGATGATTCAACTTACACAGATCAATAAATGTGATACATCATAGCAACAGAATGAAGGACAAAAACCATGTAATCATCTCAATAGACTCAGAAAAAGCACTGATAAAATTCCACATTCCTTTATGATAAAAGCTCTCAACGAATTAGCCATAGAAGGAATATATTTCAACATAATGAAGACCATATATGACAAACCGTCAGTTAACATCATACTCAATGGTGAAAAACTGAAATTATTCCCTCTAAGATTAAGAACACAGCCAGGATTCCTACTCTTGCCACTTCTTTTTAACACAGAATAATTTGGCTAGTACTGGAAGTCCTGGCCAGAGCAATTAGGCAAAAGAAAGAAACAAAAGGCAACCAAATCCAAAAGGAAGAAGTAAAATTATGTCTGTTCACAGATGACATGATCTTATATGTAGAAAATGCTGAGGAGCCCACAAAAATCTATTAAATAAATTAATTCAGTAAGATTACAAGATTCAAAATTAACATATATAAATCAGCTGTGTTACCATATACTAACAATGTCCAACTCGAAAAGGAAATTAAGAAAACAACACCATTTATAAAAGCATCAAAGAGAATAAAATATTTAGAAACAAGCTTAATGAAGGAGAGAAAAAACCTATATACTGAAAACAACAAAACATTGCTGAAAGAACTTAAAAAGATACAAATAAATTGGAAGACATCCCGTGTTCATGGGTTAAAAGACAATATTGTTAAAATGTCCATACTACCCAAAGGTATCTACAGATTCAGTGCAATCTGTATCAAAATCCCACTGGCATTTTTTACAGAAGTAGAAACAATAATCCTAAGATTTATATGAAACCACAAAGAATCCTGAAGAGCCAAAACAATCTTGAGGAAAAAAGAAACATAGCTAAAGGCCTCACACTTCCTTGATTTCTAAGCATTTTGCAAGTTACAGAAATTTAAATGATATAGTACTAGCACAAAGACAGACATATAGACCAATGGAACAGAATAGAGCACAGAAATAAACCCACACTCATATGGTAAACTGATCTTCAATAAGAACACAAAGAATACACAATGGGGAAAGGATTATTTCCTCAGCAAATGGTGTTGGGAAAACTGGATGTCCCCATGCAAAAATAAATTGTACCTGTATCTTACACCATACACAAAACCAACTCAAAATGGTTTAAAGACTTAATATAAGACCTGCAACTATAAAATCCTAAAAGAAAACACAGTGAGGAAGATTTATGACATTAGTCTTGGCAATGTTTCTCGCATGTGACACCAATAACACAGGCAACAAAAGCAAAAATTGACAAGTGAGACCACATCAAATTTACAAAGCT
Organism: Pongo abelii; assembly: GCF_028885655.2. Lineage (NCBI taxonomy): Eukaryota > Metazoa > Chordata > Mammalia > Primates > Hominidae > Pongo > Pongo abelii. The sequence continues at coordinate 64,730,481 of NC_071999.2, forward strand.
TCTGTACAGCAAAGGAAACAATCTAAATAGAGTGAAAAGGCAGCTTATGGAATGGGAGAAATATTTGCAAACCATATATCTAACAAAGGGTTAATATCCAAAATATATAAGGAAGACCAACAACTCAATAGCAAAAACCAATCCTATTAAAAAATAAGAAAAAGAATTGAATGGACATTTCTCCAAAGAAGACATACAAATAGCCAACAGGAATATGAAAAGGTGTTCAGCATCACCAATCATCAAAGAAATGCAAAACTACAATGACATATCATCTCGCATCTGTAAAAAATAAATTTTAAAAAAGAATACCAGCCGAGGCAGGCAGATCACCTGAGGTGAGGAGTTCGATACCAGCCTAGCCAATGTGGTGAAATCCCGTCTCTACCAAAAATACAAAAATTGCTGGGCACTGTGGTAGGTTCCTGTAATCCCAGCTACACAGGAGGCTGAGGCAGGAGAATCACTTGAACCCAGGAGGCGGAGGTTGCAGTGAGCCAAGATCATGCCACTGTGCTCCAGCCTGGGTGACACTCTGTCTCCAAAAAAAAAAAAAAAAAAAAAGAATATAAGGGTAAACAAGGATGTGGAAAAATTAATTGGAACCCTTGTGCACTGTGAGGAATGTAAAATGATGGAAGCCACTATGATGAAAATCTAAAAATAGAATTACTATATGATCCAGCTTTCTGAGTTTTAATCCAAAAGAACAGAAATCAGGATCTCAAAGAGATATTTGCAGTCCCATGTTCACAGCAGCATTGTTCACAATAGCCAAGATGTACAAACAACCTAAATGTTCATCAAGGAATAAATGGACAAAAAAGTGACATATACATATAACTGAATTTTATTTGGCCTTAAGGAAGGAAATCTTGTTATATACTACAACATGGATGAACCTTCAGGACATTATGCTAAGCAAAATAAGCCAGTTGCAAAAGGACAAATACTGTATCATTCCACTTATATGAAGACTCTAGTTCATCAAAGCAGAAAATAGAATGGTGGCTGTCAGGAGCTGGGGTGACAAGAAATGGGGAGCTGCTTTTCGATGAGCATAAAGTTTCAATCATGCAAGATGAAAAAAGTTCTAGAGGTCTGCTGAACAACATTGTGCTTATAATTAACAATATTGTCATGTATGCTTAAATATTTGCTAAGACAGATCTCATGTTATGTATTTTGTATCAAAATTAAGAGAAAGTAGATATGTTAAAATTGAAAGTAAGAACCAAATAAGTGGAAAGAATTACAGTAGTACAAATTTTGCTTCTAGACCTATGGCCAGCCACAGTCCAAAACTGCTTTTGGTTTTGTTTTTCAAAGTGTATTCCACAATTTTCCATGGCAACTTCCTCCATTACCCTTAGGAAATTTTTCTTTAAATGTGTCCTAACTCTGTCATTAAATATGGCATTTGCTTAAGTTTAAATATTTTATTTAGTACTTGTCCATACCCCTGGAATTTTTGTGTGTGTGCTTTTCCTTCCTTATACCATAAATATTTTTTTAAAATGCCTCTGAGACTTTCCTTGGTATTGTCCAGCAGATTGATGATCCTTAAACTTCATTATGCACTTGAGGCCAGAAGTTTGAAACCAGCCTGAGCAATATGGCAAAACCCCATCTCTTACTAAAAATACAAAAGTTAGCCCAGGATGGTGGCTTATGCCTATAATCCCAGCTACTCAGGAGGCTGAGGCAGGAGGATCACTTGAACCCAGGAGGGGATCATGTGATCCAAGTGAGCCAAGATCATGCCACTGCACTCCAGCCTGGAAAACAGAGTAAGACCCTGTCTAAAACAAACAAACAAACAAACAAAAACAAACTTCATTTTAAAATAACCAGTGCAGCCAGCAAGGTAGTTATCTCATCTGATTTTATTTTCTTGGTTATACTTTTCACTTTGTTACGTAGGCCTTGCCTTTCAAATGCCAGGAATTATATTCAATTTACCTCTTCTCTTCACATGTAATTATATGTATTTAAATTTAAATTAATTAGAATTGTATAAAATCTAAATTTTAGTATCCTAGTCACATTAGCCACATTTGAAGCACTCAACAGCCACATGTGGCTACATTACTGTATTGGACAGGACAGATACAGAACATTTTTATCATTGCAAAAAGTTCTATTGGATGGCTCTGTTCTAGATCCTACCCTTACCCTCCAAAATCCCTACTCATAATTAGCATATTAGCAGAACACAGCCTCTAAAGAAATCTCACTTGTCTCATCTGAAAAGTGAAGATAACACTTTTTTGACTCAGGAAAGAGGACTGACGCACATTTCCTTTGAGGTTCCTTACCGGTATGATAGCCTCATTTTTGTGAATCCACTAAAACTTAACCCTTGGTCGGGAAGACAACTCCACTATAATAATGTTTCTCTGGAAAAAATCAAATTTGAATGACATCATCTCAATTCACAGCTTCTTTGCCAAGAATATAACCTACTTAAGTGTAGGAACTGCATTCCAGCTCCACAAATTCCTTATTAGGTCCAATATGGCAGGGGTGGTACTTAAACCATATCAGTTTTTTCACACCCCAGCAGGCCTTGAAATCACTGTGATAAGAGAATCTGCCTCTCTAAGAAGGGTCACAGCATGCCTATAACAAGACATCTGGGAAGCAGAACATTTATTTTAAAATGCAAACTACGTAGTCCTGTAAGGAATTAATTGGGGAACATAAGTTGTATTTGAACTAAAACGGAACCTTTGATTACACTTAATGTCAGCTGGATGATTAATGTATAAAGTGTTTGCTGTTTACTAAACAAAGGATTTGTCTTTTTTTACCATCTGAAAAATTTTGTCTAAAACACTTATTTTCAGAGATGTGATCATTTCTTTGGCACTTACTGGACTGTTAAATTGAATTCATGCTGTCCTTCCACGTTTCCCAGCCTACTCAGGAAGTATGAAAATGGGAACTGATGAGCAAGGCCTGGACATGTTTCCACATCTACTGTGTTCATGTTTGTTAATGCAAGTCAGCCCTGCACAGAGATCTACCACCTGGACCAAGAAAAATGGTGAGCAGTATACTTTGCTGCTTGGGCAGCTTTTCCTCCATGTCTAAAACAGAGTAAGTTTCCTGAATTGGGATATTATTCATTTTTATCACAAACCTTGTGGAGATTAATGTGTTATATCAGGAACCATCTAAAATACACAGATACACTTAAATGACCATAATTCCCAATGCAAAATATAACAGGAAAGATTATCAAACCACTCTCCCCCTACCCTTCAAGTCTTAATCTTGGCTCTAGGTTTTCCTGAGCAGGAAAAATGAATTGGGGGAGAAATGAGTGATTCTCTCCATCCTTGCACTAACTTTCCTAATCTTTAATTGTGCCAATTCAACTTCGTTGTGTTATTCTTGGCTTCTCGCCTCATAAGGAACCAGAAGTTTGTAAGCACATAGAGGAAGCAGTGGTTTTTACCTTGGGGCTCATCAACCTCCAGAAAATAAAAGCAAAATTATATAAATACCAGCATTTTTTTTCTTGGGAGAAGGTTAATAGTTTTCATTAGATTTTGAAAGAAGTCCATGATCCAGAAAAGATTAAAAAGTCTCAATTTTGATGGATTTGGAATAGAATCAAGTCACTGATGAAGTTACTGCCTCTGCCACTAGTGGGGGCAGTGAGTGGGTACAACACAGCAGACAGAATTCTGTAAAAAAGAACAGAACCTGTGTGTCAAGAGGCCTTCTCTCATTCCAGCTTTTAATAGTTGAGATGCGATCAACAAACACTGTTGACAGACTTTAAGTCCCATGATATTGTGATTTATAATGAGAAATACATATTTGGTCTGTATTCTCATTTCTGACACACAGCTCCGAAAATCCTAGTAATTTCCTAAGTGATAAGAGTTATGGAAGTATCTTTGGTTATAATATTTGATCTTTTGTCCCAAGTTCCTAAAATAGCTCCAGAGTATTTCTTGTTATTCATACCAAGCCCCTTTCAACCACACCCAAGTTTATATTAATGAGGTGATTTTTCAAAAGCCCCTAGAAAATCACTGGATGGGGGCTAGATGCCAGAAGAATTAATCATGTGATTAGAAGGTTGGAACTTTACTCCCAACCTCCGAGGGGCAAGGAGCTGAAGCCTGAATTGATCATCACTGGTCAATGATTTAATCAATCATGCCTACAGAATGAAATGTCCATGAAAACTCAAAAGGACAGGGTTTAGAGAACTTCTGGGTTGGTGATTAAGGAGGATGACATGCCCAGAGCGGGCATGGAAGCTCTGTGTCCCTTCCTTCATGCCTTGTCCTTTGTATCTCTTCCATTTAGCTGTTCTTGAGTTAACTGGTAAATGTAAATAAGTGTTTTCCTGAGTTTTGTGAGCCATTCTAGCAAATTCTCAAACCCAAGGAGGATGTCACAGGACCCTCTGATTTATAGCCAGCCAGTCAGAAACACAGGTGACAACCTGGACTTGTCAGCGGCCTGAAGTAGTAGCCTTTTTTTTGTTTTGTTTTGTTTGTTTGTTTTTTTGAGACGGAGTTTCGCTCTGTCGCCCAGGCTGGAGTGCAGTGGCGTGATCTCGGTTCACTGCAAGCTCCACCTCCCGGGTTCACGCCATTCTCCTGCCTCAGCCTCCCGAGTAGCTGGGACTACAGGTGCCCGCCACCACACCCAGCTAATTTTTTTGTATTTTTAGTAGAGATGGGGTTTCACCGTGTTAGCCAAGATGGTCTCGATCTCCTGACCTTGTGATCTGCCCGCCTCAGCCTCCCAAAGTGCTGGGATTACACACATGAGCCACCACACCCGGCCAGTCTTATGGGACTGATCCCTTAACCTGTGGGATTTGATGCTATCTCCAAGTAGATCATGTCAGAATTGACTTAAATTGTAGGACACACAGTTGGTGTCCACAGAGAATTGGAGAATTGCCTGGTGTGGAAAACCCACACATCTGGTGTCAGAAGTAAAGTATTGAGGGTAGTAGAGAGTAAAGGAAAAAAAAGAAAAAACAACAGTTTTCTTTTAGTTGGTGGAGAGAAGGAAATAGTTTTCCCTTACAGCCCTGAAAGATTGGCTAGTGACATGCCAGAGCTCTGAGATTGCAATAACATTCACCATTATTTGTTGATACACATTCTTCCATTTAATCTTAATAATCCTTCAAAGTGGTATGATCACCCCATTAAAAGATGAGAAAACCGAGGATCAAACTGGCTGACTAATTTGTTCAAGCTGACAAAGTTACCACATTGCAGCACTAAAATTAGAGCCCAGGTCACTCTGATTCAAAAAGCTTATTCATTAATACTGCCCAGCTAGGAATATCTGTCCAGATTCTAGGAATGGACCTTCAATTCTATCATCCCACCTAAATCTGAAAAGGTAGCACATTTCATGATTCTTCCAGCAGGGCAAAGCAAGGCTAATTTTAGAAGTCTAATGAGAAAGGATTAAGGTACTTCCTGTTAGACAGTCAACATGAGTGGCTCTCATTAGCAACAATAAAAACCCAGCTTGTACAGTCGGCAAAAGTAGCAGCCTCCGCTTTCTTTTGTGATTCTCAGCTGGGTTGCCCCTTTAAGAAGCTTAGCACACATAGTCACATTCACAGATCTTCTTAGTCAAAATCTTTTTTAAAAACACCCAGGAGCGATCCCTAACTACCAAGGAGTAAGACATCCTTTCAGGAAAGAACGTTGAAGAGGTTTATCTGAATGTCAGCAAGTTTCACCCAATCAAGAGAAATCCATCTAGAAAAGAGATTTTATACAATTTGTGAATTTTATTCAATTCAACTTTTATTTACAGTTGCTCTATGTAGGAATTGTGCAGAACGTGGCAGAAGAGGGTAAAATGTACAGAATGGGATGTTCTCCACTGGAGATTCACAGTTCATTGGTAGAGACAGATACACATCCAATATGTACAGTCCAGCAGACAGTACTAAGTTGGAAAATTGATTTCCAACCAAAGTGCAAGAGGAGAACAATAGAGGGAGACAGTGTTTCTAATTGTTGGGCAGGGTGGAGACAAATCCGAGAAAAGCTTGTGGAGAGTATGGGCTCTGTGGATAAAGGCAAGTAAGATGTGGATGAATACTAGCATCCCAAAAGCATAGAAGCAGAGGTTGTTCAGGTATCTGGAAAAACAATAATGTCCTGGGAAGGCCAGAGAGTAGAGGGACAGGCCCATCCTGTAGACCCACGCCACTCAAAGTGAGGTCAAAGCCAGAGCATCCTCAGAAACACCTGGAAAGTTCAACATACAAAAAGCCCAGGTGCCACCCTGGACCAAATGCATCAGGATCTGCATTTTTACAAGATCCCCAGGTGACTCATATGCACATGAAGGTTTGAGAAACATTGCTGCAGACAGTGGGGAGCCATTGGAGGTCCCTGGGTGAGAGGAGTAATCTGTTCTTAGATGTGCTTGGGAAATGCAACTTTAGGAAGCACAGTAGAGGGCACACAGAATGACCAAATGAATGAACAGTTATTCAACCAACAAAATCTTTTGAAAATATGAATGTTAAGTGTTACAGCTCTTTTAGAATTAGTCTAGCAGGTTTTCTGGTTTGCACCAGAAAAACCATAGAAAGTGAAAATAGAAAATAGTATGAATAGTCATCTATTGGAATGATGATTAATAAATGATACCTCTGTACTCATAGCTCCATCATATTTGACTGTAAGGTAATTAGGATATTAATTTTTAAATGCAATTTATTCATCAGATAGGAGGATAAGGGAGTAAAATCAGGTTGTGGCCAAAAATAACATATTTTTCACTTTAGTTCACTATCTGGAATCTATGTAACCATACTGTTTGATTTTAGATTGTTCAATTTTTTTAATACTCTCTGAAATCTGATGGCCAAGGACCCTGTAATCCAAGATAAGATTGATCAGGCTGGCCCAGCGCCCCAATTCCAAAATACTCTCTAGCAACTCATACACCCTCCCCCATTCCCCAAACACCCATTTTGAGATAGCCAGGATAATTTTCTTCATTTCCTGCCCAGACAGCTGTGGAATGTTGTAATTCATTGTTAGGCAGCTGCAGCAATCCTCCTTAGAAAAGGATACATCTTGTCAAGGATATGGTTATTCTCAAATTTTGAGTTTATTTTTTAAACAATGATGTACCCACCAGATGTAGAAATAGTCAAGCCTGAGAAACCTCAAAGGGAGGCTGGATCTAACACATGCATCCCTGCTTAGAGGTCAGTGCTACAAATACCCTCACCAGGTTGCCTGTAATCTCACTGCTTCAGCAAACAGTCCAACCCACTCCTGTTGGAAAATCCTCTGGACTCCTGAAAAGAACTCATTCCTAGCTGAATAAACCTTAACCCTCTCCTACAAGCCGATAGGAAAATGCAGCACATCTAGAAGGTGAAGAGTAGCAGATTTTCATCCTCAATTATCTCTTCCCTCCACATCCATAAAAACAGCCCTGCTATCTTCTGATCTTTACTACAAAACTGGGGAGAGGAGAGCAAAACGAGATTAAAATCTCTCCACGCTGTGTGAGTGCATGTGCATGTAAGAGAGTGTGTGTGTATGTGTGTAGCTATGTGGTAGGGAGAGAGACAATCACATAAAAATTGAAAATTATCCCAGATGACAATAAAATAGACGAGACAGAAGACTCCAGGGAGCAGCAATGATTAGAGTGAGTAGGAGTGTCGTGTGAAGGCTAAGAGGTTAGACTATTTAGATTACTTGGGAAATGTGGGATATTAGATCAAGGAAGGTCCGTTACTATACCATGTCCTGTAATTTAGATATTGCAAATCACAAACAGGACAAATATGAAGGAAGCTTTCCTACTCTTAACACGGCTGCTTCTGCTTTCATAATAACCTCTCATTTGTTACAATTTTAATTTTTTAAGGCACCTTAGAGTTGGCAAAATGGATCCAGAGGCAATTAAAGTTCCTCTAGTTTCTTTTGTGAAATTGGTGTTTAATAGCTATTTGGGGAGTTTCTCCCAATAAAAATCCCATCTTTCCCCATTTCTATTTCAGAATTTCCAATAATCACTAAATTTTGTTTGACAAGTTCAAGTAAAGCTATTTTATCACTTCATAAAATCAGTCACAAAACTCTCTTCCAAGGTAGAGAGGAGACAGAGTCTTTGTCCATCAGCACAGCCTGGAGATCTAGAGAAAGTAGGCAGCAAAGGTCAACCGGCCTCACTCAATCAACAGACCTCTCTGAGTACCTTTGCATAGCTACTACCTAACATGCACCTTGCTAGGCAGTGGCTACAAGTAGACAAATAAGGCATAAACTCTATCTCACACAGCTGATGTATTTACGAGGGAGACAATTAAAGAAAGAATAATCATAATACAGATTTATTAATATAACAGTGGCAGCTACCTACTGAGGGTCAGGAATGGCTTCCTGACCAACTAGGGGAAAATGTCCCTCCAAGAGTTCATTCTTAGAAGTTATTTCTGATGCAGGTTTTGGTAGACCTGGATATGCTTAGTCAGGATTAACCAGGTTTAAGAGTTTATAGTTTGACTAAGGAATTTAAGTAGAATGATGATGGACATACACAAAACAAGTTATTATGGAACCACATTACCAAATTCAAAGAAATTTAAAATATGACGTGAAGATGAACTCGTTGGCCCCCTTAGAAAATCCTCATGTACTAAGTACATTGTAGGCAATCTGTAGTTGGTTTACTGGGGAAGTCTTACTAGTCAGGAATGCATCACCATCAAGCAGCTTGGAACAAGCAAGGACTCCAGAGCTGGACTGACTAGGTTTGAAGCCTGGTTCTCCCATTTACTGGATATTTGACTTTCAGCTCAACCTCTCTATATCACAGTTTCCTTATCTGAAAAATGGGGATAATAATCACATCTACCTCATAGGGTTGTTATGAGAAAGAAATAAGTTAATATTTTTATAGTATTTAGAATAGTGCTTGGCCCTTGGTAAGTGCTTTGAACAGGTTATGTTAGGTAAATGTCAGTGTCAGCAGGCCCCTAATTCAATGTCTCTCAAGACAGGGTGGCTGAAGCATTTATTCTAGGTAATACCTACTTTTCTAAGGATGAGATGACCTTTCTATGGGGTTAAAAAAATGTCTGATGTAGCCTCCGTCTCAACCAAAAAGACCTACTGTAACTGTTAGTTAATACTGAGCGTCTAGGTGATTGGATTGAAAGATGCAAAGTATTGATCCTGGGTGTGTCTGTGAGGGTATTGCCAAAGATGATTAACATTTGAGTCAGTGGGCTGGGAAAGGCAGACCCACCCTTAATCTGGGTGGGCACAATCTAATCAAGCTGTCAGTGCAGCTAGAAAGCAGGCAGAAAAATGTGAAAAGAGAGACCGGTTTGGCCTCCCAGCCTACATCTTTCCCTCATGCTGGATGCTTCCTGCCCTCAAATATCAGACTCCAAATTCTTCAGCTTTGGGACTCGGACTGGTTTCCTTGCTCCTAAGCTCGCAGATGACTTATTGTGGGACCTTGTGATTGTGTGAGTTAATACAACTTAATAAACTCCTCTCTCTCTCTATATATATATATATGTGTGTGTGTGTGTGTGTGTGTGTGTGTGTCCTATTAGTTCTGTCCCTCTATAGAACCCTAATACACTGACCATATTCAAATAAAAATAGCTCTAGGGTCCCCTTCCCTCCAGATATGTCATAATGAATGGAACATGTTTTCCCAAAAGACTCTTGGCATGGTGGTACCTATCATCTCTTCTCCTGAATTAACAATAGATGTTCAAGCAAAAGCAAGAGGCAGTCTCATAAAGGAGCAGAGATCCCAGGATGTGATAACAAATTAGCATTGTAACTCTGACATATATCTTTTCATATGTCTCTTTTCATAAATTCAGCATCAAATTTAATTACATTGATTGGATTTTTTGTCTTAGATTATAAAATTAATTTTCATAAATCTTCAGCTTTCTCTATTGTCCACAAAAGTTAGCAAACAACCCTCCTTCTCTAGAACATTAAAAAAAAATTCACTTAAGCATACACATTACCACTAGACTGATAGACTTCTACAAAACTAATTTCCCCATCCTCTTATCAGAGGTCTGTACTGGAGCAGCAACCACATGGAAACTATTTGTAAGCTGCACAAAGCAAGTAAATGCCAGGAAGCAAAATTGGCTGTCTTTAAGATTTTACACAGACATTCCAAGTCCCAGAGCAATTTCTTTTCCAAACTTTTAATAATTAGTCATTTTCTTAAGCTTTAACAACAACAAAAAAAGAGGACAAAATCTTCCTTAGGAGGACATTAAATCGTATTACCCTACTTTGTCAGGCAGCTTAGTAAGTGTCCCACTGAGAGGGTCAGGAGCTGCAGCTCCTCCCAGCCTCATTGCAGATAAAAACTCCACTGATAGGCACTTGAGTCCCTGACCTGCAAGTTAACACTCCCTGTTTTTCCAGATGGCCATTCTCCCAAGTGCAGGCTGACAGTCATGTCAAATGGGGCTAGGACCTGACCACCAGCCTCATTTTCAATTGTGAGTAAAATCAGGATTTGAAGCCAGGTCTCTGAAGATCAGACACAATGACATGAACTTGGTTGCCTAATAAATCACAGCTGAAGTTGGCGTTCAGGGGAGCAAATGCTGTATGATACTGCTGGCAAGATGAATTCCATTGCAGTTTCACTTGTCCCCCTCTGCCTTGGCTTAAAACTTTCAAAGAAGTTTAATCAGAGTTTCCAGAACTCCATGTTTATCCCTTGTTTAAAAGCAATTTTTTGTTCTTTTAGGAAATCATCTTACAGATGGCCTCAGGGAAAAATTATATATTTTATATTTATTCTGAGGTCTGTGGGTTCTCAGAAGAGCAAAGTTTAGAGCAAAAGCCATACGTGCATCTAGGAATTCTGAGTGAAGAAAGAACAAAAATTACATACCAAGTCATTTTTGAAAGAACAAGAATTACATATCAAGTCACTTTTGAAGTATTTTTAACATTTTATGTTTTCTATCTAGAAATGCTGAAAATAAACAATAATGTCTGAAAATTATGATTTACCTTCTGAATTCAGCTTCAGTGGAGCAGGTGGTATTTAAGAAACCATCACCAGTAAGAATCAAAACATCACAGAAATATTGATGTTTTACCTCTATGCTTTTCTTAGCAATTTTTTAATGGGCCAAATGGTATAAATTCAGCATTTAAACCTGCAAAGTACAATTTTTTTTTCTGATTCTTAATGCAAAGATGTATACTCACAAAGAAAAATCAATTTATCAATCTTGTGTGTACATGACATTTTTCATTTCCCCACTTGCTAAGGAGAAACACAATGTATATTGCTGAATGAAGTGACATTTAGAGAATTGTTGATTTTTTTCATTTACCACCTTATTCACATTTTAAATTTTTATTTCAAATATTACAAGAATAAGCCTTCTGTACATATTTAAAATCAAACTAGCAAAATTCCTTGCAAGGAAGCAAAATTGTCATAGACTCAAAACATGCTTTTATGCCTGTTGTCAAAATGATGCATATAATGGCATCAAAATTTCCACTATTCCTGAATAGTGGAAAATTTGGGCTCTCTGGGCAATATTTTACAAAATTATTCAGGTTTTCACTTGCCATAAACTGATTTATTTTAACACATAACTCATGCCTTCAGGACCTAGCCTATTCTTTGTTTCCTGACCATATTATTGTAATTGCAGAACTGGAAGTAGATAATTTACAGTTTCTTGTCAAAGAATCAGGTTTACTTCTAGAAAGGAATAGTTGGTCATTGATGGTTACATCTTCTATATTTAGAGTGTTCTCTTAGTCACATCCCGACAGGTGAAAAGTGGGTTCTGTGGAAACAGACTGCCTTCCCTACTATTTTGCAGGGTGAGCACTTTCTCCTAAAGTAGCTTCATTATACTGAGTAAACCCATTGCTCAGCTTCCCTGAAGTGGGATGACAACCAACACTCAACCCATTCCGGCCTCAAGTGTTTTATGCTGTGAGAAAAATAACATCAGATCCATTCATTTAGCATCAATGCCAGTGCCTGACCGTTTTTTTTTTTTTTTTGGAGACGGAGTCTTGCTCTGTCATCCAGGCTGGAGTGCAGTGGCGCGATCTCGGCTCACTGCAAGCTCCGCCTCCCGGGTTCATGCCATTCTCCTGCCTCAGCCTCCCGAGTAGCTGGGACTACAGGCGTATGCCACCACGCCCAGCTAATTTTTGGGGTTTTTGGTTGTTTTGTTTTGTTTTTGGGACGGAGTCTCGCTCTGTCTCCCAGGCTGGAGTGCAGTGGCGTGATCTCGGCTCACCGCAAGCTCCGCCTCCTGGGTTCATGCCATTCTCCCGCCTCTGCCTCCCGAGTAGCTGGGACTACAGGCACCTGCCACCACGACCGGATAGTTTTTTGTATTTTTAGTAGAGACGGGGTTTCACCTGTGTTAGCCAGGATGATCTCGATCTCCTGACCTCGTGATCCCCCCGCCTCGGCCTCCCAAAGTGCTGGGATTACAGGCGTGAGCCACCACGCCTGGCCAATTTTTTGTGTTTTTAGTAGAGACGGGGTTTCACCATGTTAGCCAGGATGGTCTCGATCTCCTGACCTCATGATCCCAAAGTGCTGGGATTACAGGGGTAAGCTACTGCACCGATCAATTTGTTTCTAAAAGAAGCTCTGTGGTATTGGTCATCCTCTTGCCATTTTCTAGTGGAAGAAACTAGAATGAGAGGTACAAAGGACTAAGTTCATTTAACATTCAGGAATTTGAATCTTAACGGTCTCCATCCAAAACCTGGAATCTTGACACTGAGTCTTCCTCCTTCTGTTTCTGGCCACAAGCAAAATGTAGTGGGTAAGCTCTGAAGCCTGGGTTCACATCCCACCTCTGTTCCTTCCCAGCTGCAGAACTTTGGTAAAAGTGTTGAACCACTGAGCGAGATGAGTCTAGAGATGTATGTGCCTCATAAGGTGTTTGTGAATATTACAAAGTATGTGGCAAGTACTCCACTGCATCCCATGCTGTAAAGTGTTCAATAAATATTGGCTGCTGCCATTACATTATGCTATTATGTTTTCAGGGAAACTTCTAATCATCTTGAGTTTTAGTATCCAACTTCTTACTTAGGGAGATGTCCTTACCTAGTTGGCCTTCATGTATGGAAACTTCTATTAGACTCTGGTAGTGAGTCAAAGCAAGATGGAAAACCTTTACATTAGAAACTTAGTGAGATAGGTTTAAAAGAGTATCATTCAGAGCAACGAACACTCAAAGAGATAATGATAGTGGTCTTCGTAATTGTAATAATAATAACAAAATTCCCATACCACTGTAAGGATTCACAGGCTAGTGATAGAAAAAAATGCCTTCCACTGAAGGAGTGGTAAATTTTTCTTCAAAGTGCTACTATTCTGGATATCAGCAGAAGCAGCTTTGGGGATTTATTTAAATACACAGTGCAAGAGAACTCATTAGCTATACAAGGTCCTTCCAGCCTATACCTCCAACGGCCACTAAGAACTTGTCTATACATAAGAGATGTTTCCAAACATCATAGGTGTTGTTCCAAATGGTTATTTTCTCATTTTCACTTGGATTCATGTTGTACAGTAGGACAGACTGAGATATATTTGAGGCCAGATTCACTAAGCATTTATTGACTGCCTTCTCTGTGGAAGGTATTTTTTGGGCAAAGAACTTGGGACTTCCATGATTTTGAATTATAAATGGCTCCACGGAAAACCCACAATGATATCTCCAGTGTTTGCTCACTGAAATAGAATTGAATTTGCGAGGTGTGTTAGTCCGTTTTGCATTGCTATAAAGGAATACCTGAGGCTGGGTAATTTATAAAGAAGAGAGATTTATTTGGTGCATGGTTCTACAGGCTGTACCAGAAGCACAGTGCTGGTATCTGCTTCTGGTGCAACCTCAGGAAGCTTACAATCCTGGCAGAAGGCAAAGGCGGAGCAGATGTGTCACACAGTGAGAGAGGGAGCAAGAGGGAAGGGAAGGGGTGACAAGCTATTTAAACAACCAGTTCTCCCCTAATCTAATAGAGCAAGAACTCACTTGTTACCGGGGGAGGCCACCAAGCCATTCATGAGGGATCTACCCATCTATCCCCATGACTCAGATACCTCCCACTAGGCCCACCTCCAACATTGGGGATCATATTTTAACATAAGATCTGGAGGGGACAAACATCCAAACTATATCACAAGGTACATTGTATCAGTCGACTATTGCCATGTAATATGCCACTCCAAGCCAATACTCATGAATTCTCATACATGTGTCCCTGCTGGCCAGCTTGGAATCAGTTGATCTGGGTGGTGCTAAGCTGGACTTACCTCCGTGAAGGCTGGTATAGGGCTAATCCTTGTGTATTTTATGCCTTAGAGCTGGCTCTTCTTTTGTTAAACAGCAGATGTGCGAGCAGTCAAGGCCAACATCTGAGCACAGTTCAAGCAATTGTGCCAAAATCCAATACAAACTACCTGGCTGAGACTAACATCAAGTAATCAAGTAGCATTTCCCACTAGGGGGACAGGCTACAAAGTCCCACAGCAAGCGATGTGGATACCAGACAGGATAAAGAATTGGAGCCCATAAGTCAATTTTCATATATACTTTCTAGAAAATGGTTAAATCCTCATAACCATTTTGTGCCTAAAATTAGAGTGTCTATCATTAGGCATGTGCCGATCCCTTAGAAACTTTAGCTAAGTATGTTTCTCTAAGATTTCAAAAATTGTCACACATAATTTAAGTACTACAAATTTCCTTATTAAAAATATGGCCATTACTTTTATATAACAATGAATCTTAACTGAAAATTAGACCTTTGTCTACATATTAGGCTTATGGAAAATCCCATTTAAAGCAAGATTGGCAGAAACTAACTTGCCTGCTCTCTGAGGTTAGGGATTATTCTGAAATCTTTGTCATCATGCTTTGTCCAGTGCTTGATGTAGAATAGATGCCCGAGAAAGATTTGTTTACTGAAAGACTGAAAACAGAATCACTGAACATCTCAGAGGCTGGCTCTTTGTTTACAATCCTTGCTTTTTATTAGTTACCACTTGATCTGTTCTTAGCTTGTAGGTTTGCTCTGACTCATAGGGTCAAGACTCCTACCCTGTGTGCTAGGTTATTGCCCACGTCTGGGAAGATATTTTATCTGTGAAATGAGAATTTGCCACTCTTCCCAATATAGTTGGTCAGATATGGAATTTGTGTCTGTATTGTTTTAAGGCCCTTTGGGCCAGCATTTATATGCCTTCGCCACTAACGTGTTTGTGTGTTTGCTTGTTTTGTGCCTTTGTTTCAAAAAGAAAAAAATGTACAGAGCATTATCTCCTCTCCTGTTCAGAACAGTCAACTCAGTTCCCTCTCTTTACCCTTTCTTTCTGTTACTATCTTACTTGAAAAGATGCACAACTAGAAATTGGGATGGTCTTTTGTCTGGCACCAAACCATGACCCTACTTTCAGATTTTGCTATTTTCAATCTAAATGGCTGAGTTGTTAATTTAGTTTATCAACCTCTCTTCTCCTCATTCCCCTTTCTACATATTTGACTCTTTATATATTTGACTTCTTATATATCATCTTTTTTATTTTTTATTTTTATTAAATTTTTTTTTGAGATGGACTCTCGCTCTGTCACCCAGGCTGGAGTGCAATGGCATGGCATGATCTCGACTCACTGCAACCTCCGCCTCCCGAGTTCAAGCAATTCTCCTGCCTCAGCCTCCCGAGTAGCTGGGATTACAGGTGTCCACCACCATGCCCGGCTAATTCTTTGTATTTTTAGGAGAGATGGGGTTTCACTGTGTTGGCCAGTCTGGTATTGAACTCCTGACTTTGTGATCTGCCCGCCTTGGCCTCCCAAAGTGCTGGGATTACAGGCTTGAGCCACCATGCCCGGCCTTATATATTATCAATGAATTTTTAAAAATCTTACTTCTGGAAAATAATTCATTCTTTCTGCATCTTTTAAAAATACACTGAAAATAATATAATTGCTTTTGAATACAGCTTTATAAAAGTCTCCTCCCAGCCTCTCATAACAGATCTTGAGTGAAATCTGAAATTAGGTGAGGCCACCTTAACATGTTATAAGGAGCCATCAGAATATGGCAAGTCCCGCACTGATTTAAGATATTACCAGTCACAGGGAGTGTCTTCCATGCATTTGCAGAGTTTAAATGCAATAAACTTAGCCAGTTCATTAGTCATCCAGGGCTTTAATGATTATCATCATCACAACTAATGAAAATATCTTTTGTTAAAAGCTTGTAGCTACCAGGTATAGTGATGAGCACTTTCTATACACCATTTCCATTGATTCTGATAACCACTCAGTGAACTAGAAAGTAAAGCTGATTTAAAGTGGACAAACCAAGGATTTGTACTGGTTATATACTCAGCCAGCTAGTTATGTAGAATGGAATAGTGGAGACATAAACCCAGGCTGACATCAGAGCCTAAGATGCTACGATAGTTTTGTGAACTACCCTTTTCAGCTGTTCTGTTGTTTTTTCCTTTGCTACATTAAAAAGATGGAATGCAAAAATTTCTACTCACCTCCTAGAACATTTGAGGATTGAGACTTCACACCTCAAGAAAGAAACACTAGCTGATGAGTTGCTGACAATTTGGATGCCAAGGGTTCTGAGTATAATGGGCCATCCACTCTGCAAGAACAAAGAAAAACACAATTTCAAGAGAGTTGAAGTTCCTCTAAGAGAAAAAGATTCCCCCTACTTTAAAGTAAGTCAGAAGAAAGCAACTGAGAAGGAGGAGGTGAACAGGGACAAAAGCCTTGTCCCAAAAAGTCAGCTTAACAAAGGACAATTCTGAATGGAACAGGTTAAAGGCAGTAAGTAAAAGTTTTAAACAGCAATGGCTCTGAAGCCAGCCTCCCTTGGAGCAGACCCCAGTTTCGCTATTTACTAGTTTTGTGACCCTTGACAAGTTACTTAATCTCTGTGCTACTCAACCACTACCTCAGTTTTCCCTTCTATAAAGTAGGAATAATATTAACATCTACCTTATATGGTTCTGAGGGTTAAATGAATTGATACCCACTAAGTCATTAGGATAGTGCCTGGTTCAGTGTGTTTAGTAGGTGTCAGTCCTTGTTATTCATATGGTATTTGACCTCTTTGGAGTTGGGTGGGGCCATATCATTATCTGCCCAAAGCAGAAACATGTCCCATGACCTGCTCTCACATCTTGTGCTTGCCCCAGCAAATCATCCCAGTGAGGCTCAGAAAGGACTCATTCCAGAAGAATCCAACTGCACACCTGTAGCCTCCCAGCAGGAATAGCTTCTGGCCATGCTACAAGAGCTCTGCTGTGCCCCTTTCATAATTCCAAGAACAGAAAGTCTATTTAACTCAAAAGCCAAATGATCAACAACAGAAACCCCAGAGCCCCTTTCTTCTGGCCCCCACTTCTACTTCACTCAGTTCCGTCATCTGAAAAATAAAACCACTACCCACCTCACAGTATCATGATGAGCTCCTTTTTATTAAATGACAGAACAAATAAAAAGGAGCTAGCACAGTGCCTGACATACAGTAGATAGTTTAAAAATACAGTCATCCCTTGATATCTGTATGGATTGGTTCCAGAACTTCCCTCAGATCCCAAAATCAGCAATGCTAGAGTCCCTGATGTAAAGGGGTGTAGGATTTGCATGTAACCTATGCACATCCTTCTATATACTTCACATAATCTCTAGATTACTTATAATACCTGAAGTGTAAATGCTATATAAATAGTTGTTGTATTGTATAGTGAATAATGACAAAAAATCTGTACATGTTCAATACTGATACATTTTTTTCAAATGTTTTTGATCTGTAGTTTGTTGAATCCATGGTGTGGAACCCATGGGTACAGAGGGTCGACTGTATTCATTTCTTTCCTTCTTTCCTTAAGCTACAGACAGCCCTTACTAAACACTGTTAAGGGACTAATGGCTTAAGGTAAAAAGCCTAGTGGGAAGTGGGGAATTAGTTCTGTCATTAAGCCACTGCTGCCTATACCATATCTACTGATTTATTCTTTCCCCAAATGCGTGTTTTTCTTAATGTAGATAGGTCAGAAAGAATGGCTTCAATATAGGAATTAAATGAGTATAATAATAGTAATAATCACTAATAATATCTAGCTTCAGAAGTGTAAGAAAATTGGCTTCTGTTTCTTTAATAGAAAAGTCTACGGTTTTCTTTTTTGGTCCCTAGAAAACTGAATCATAATTTATTCCTGTGTGTTAGGAGGGGATCTGTTCTGCTAAAATCATTAGATTTATTTAAGTTCACACAACAGAAGGAGACATTCTGGAGGCTCTTTTTCATTGTTAAATGAGCACCTATGTGGTATTGTCACAGATGAAGGAGATAAAGGCACTTTGAGGAATAAAAGAGAAAAGGCACTAGCATAAAAATTAATCAGATTAAGTGTATTAGTAGATAGAGACCTGCAATCTGTTTTCTACACCCCCTGTGTGACAACATGATAAAGGTAATCAGGAAAACTACTGGGGAGGGCCCACAGTTTAAAGACCAATATGCCAGAAACAAAGGCTTCCTTGAAGTACTCTTTATGATGCTACACCTAACTCTCAGCAGGACAGCTAATTTCTCACACCAATCAGTCCATTGCAAGAAATGCTGAGGTGGAAAAAAAAAAAATCCCTGCTGCACGCTTTCCTGTCTTTCCCCAGATTCTAAATCTTCACACCGAAAATAATTTGCAAGCACAGGCATCTCTGGGATTCAACGGATTTTCCCTACCACCCCTCTTTGTTCCTTCAATCCTAGAGGGATGCTCCAAGCAGACAGGAAATGTGACCCAGAAGTGTGGCGACACATTTTTGTCTTGTTTCAGGAAGATGAGTGTTTCTCAGTCTCCTCTAGTTGAACTCACACATTCCATCTTTGGAGAAAGTTTTAAACAGTTCTGGCTTATTCAGAGTCCTTTCTTCTTAGGATCAGTTTAGGAAGCCGCCTGCAGGGACACAATGGCCGTGGTGGGCACAGCACTTTGAATACATACCTTCAGGGATGGGAGTATGCTACTGATTTTGTTTTTCTTTTCTTTTTTTTGAGATGAAAGTTTCACTCTTGTTGCCCAGGCTGGAGTGCAATGGCACGATTTCGGCTCACCGCAACCTCCGCCTCCCGGGTGTCAAGGGATTCTCCGCCTCAGCCTCCTGAGTAGCTGGGATTACAGGCACCCGCCACCACACCCAGTTAATTATATATTTTTAGTAGAGACAGGTTTCTTCATGTTGGTCAGGCTGGTCTCGAACTCCCAACTTCAGGTGATCCGCCCGCCTTGGCCTCCCGAAGTGCTGGGATTACAGGCATAAGCCACCGCGCCCAGCCAGCTACTGGTATTTTCTTATCATGACTTCTAATCCAGGTCACACTTCAAGAACCTATTTAAATGATCCTACACTGACTAACAGCATGATAGAATATAATCACATAAACTTCAAATTAGTTCTAACTTTTCCCTTTGAATATAAAATGTCATTTAAAGTCTTCCTAAGGAAATAAATGAAAAATATGTGGATATTCCACAAAAATATCTATATCTAGGCAGCCTTTACCTAAGTGAAACCACAGAAAATGTATCCATATTAACCAATAATTATTGATTTACTTTCATTTATCAATAATTCATTTATTTCCACATTGAAACAAGATTTAAGGGTAAGGAAATCAGGGATGATTAAAGTAAAATGTCTTGGGTTCAAACTGACACCAAGAAACCTAAACATGCTCAGAGATGCCATTAGTCAATATGGAACATGTGGGCAATCTAGGAAAAACCTGTTGTCTTCCTACTCCAACCCTGAGCAGCCCTGTGGGCCAAGAGTTTGTTGAACAGAAGTGGGGGGGTCTAAATTTCAGACCCCATGTTCTACCCCAGCCAGGTGCATTTTTACATTTCACAAACAATTCAGTCACCGAAAGCAGTCCAGGCCACATTCTACAACAGAGTGAGAGCAGATCAGTAATGAGTCCTTGCTTAATAACAGAGACGGTCTTGCAGGTGAATCTTTGAAAAGGTGGCCTCTCCTTCATCCTTGTGGTTATTCAACTGAAAGTGAAAGGTTTCCCTGTCATGACATAAAACTGAGCAAAAAATAATCACCATATCTCTTGCCAACTTTGTCTCCTTGACTCAGGGAGATTTTAAATATAGAACAAATGCTCCTTGCATCAGTAGCAATCCAGCCCCTTTGTCACTATTGGATTAATAATGCTTTAGGATACATATCTCCAATATGAAAGGCTCTAGCACACCAAATACCCTGATACAAGAACACTTCCTACTGTAGACATGGCTATAGTAGTATATACTCAGTGTAATGGATGAGCAGTTATATTCTTTAGATATATAGAATAAATTTTATCTTTTCAAAAGAAAATTCTAACACATTGCTCTTCACAAGATAAAAAAGTCATAATCAGTTAAGACATTAGAACCCACCCAAATAATTTCTTCTGAATCATCTCTCTATCTGCCCGACTTCTCCCTTGCCCCCATGCTCCCATTGTCTGTAGTTACCAGCTAGTAAACATGAATGCTGAATCGAGAATGAAAGAAAAACAGAAACATATATTTATGTAAACGTGTATTGATTCAACTAGGAAGAAACCCCACAGCTTTCAAGGCCTGAGTCACAAATCATTGTGATCAGAAATGCTGATGTGCTAGGAATGCACAAGTATTTTTGCTTATTATCATGGCCCAGGCCTGTTGCAGAGCAAGAGTTAAGCTGAAAAACAGTAAATATGGTTTTAAGCTTCCATTTATCAGGCAATATTTTGGGAAAGGGAGGACACAGTGGCGATGAGTCCAGGCTTGTATATTCAGCTCTACACTCAGTCACCAAAAGATCCACATTTGGGAAAATCAGAGGGAGGTCACACCACCTTTTCAAACAAGAGAAAACTCTGTTCTTCCCAAGATGACCCGAAATGTTCTAATTATTGGTTATTCCCTCTGGTCGGTGATGCAGCCAACAAGCACGTAGAGTTCAGTGAACCCACAAGCGCACAGCTGTTATCTTTGACTTATGGCCAAAACAAAAATTGGAACAGAATTTACTCAGCCAAGTATAAAGGCTTCTGTTTAAAACAGCTATTTTCCAAGCCAGATAAACAGCTTTGAAATGGAGAAGAAATGAATCCTTTTCTAGAATGTCTGAATCAAAGTGAGGTCAGCATCTTGAAGACAAGATGTTAACATAGATTACCCACACAGCTGCACAAGTCTCCCAAAGCATGAGGCAGCCTCCACACCTCCGAGTCATCTGTATGTCTACTTTTTTTTGTTTTTTGGGTCAACTTTCTGTGTTTTGGAAACAACTTTCTGCATTTGGGAAAGGTGGCTATGTTTAGTTAGTTGGTGACATAAAACATTAAGAACAGAGAATTGCTGTCCTGGAAACTTCTGTGAGCCAGCAATTGCATAGGCTAGTGGCCTCTTTGGCCAGTAGCATCAGAGGCTCTTATGTGGCAGTTTGAGGGCAGAAAGAAACAGAGTGGTATTACTGTGGGCTTGAGTTAGTGATTCCGGCCTTTGAATTTCCACTAAGAAACATTAGCAAATACCCAATTTTTTATAGGTGGCAAAGGGACTGGTAAGAAATAGCTGGTAGGAGAAGCAGGGAAAAATCACCCTCCCTGTTCCCTACACAAATACTGTGTGTCTGTGCTAATCTGGCAATCCATCTTACAATCACCAAACAGTGCAGAGCAAGGAAGCAATTCGCACTGCAATAGTGCTCCTCAGAGCTTTTCATAGCTTGATGCCTATTGCAGCTGCTTATATTGTACCAGCAGGTGGGTATAAAATAGCAGATTCCGGAGCCTACAAAAGCCACGTCCCAGGGTAGAAGAGGAGATGATTTTTTTTCCAGTAGAGTGAATATGCATATCAATGTACCTGAATGGAGAGCTGGGTCCTGGTGAGCTGTCATCAGCAGCAAATCTGTCTGTACTTCCATCTCAAGTGGTCTATTTGAGCGATAACAAGGCTTATGTAGCAAGGGTTTGAAAAGCCTGCTTCTCTCTTGATTCTAGGGGGGTTACAGACTATGTCTGCAGTGCGGACAGCCTTGAGCCCACTATCAACATTCACTCATTCCCAAATTCTCTCTGCACTCATCATTTGCAGCAATAATAAAATCTCACCAGTTTGGAAGTCCTGGGTTTTCTAGAATAGTAAGCACCAAGTATCCAGACATTGTAAGAACAATTATAAATACATGGCATCGTGGCCTGTTCTAAAATACTCTATCGTTAAGGCAGTCAGCTGCTTAATTGGTGTCAACTTCATACCCAGTGGGCAGGGATAGTTATCAGAAGCCCACTGAACAAATGGATGGGATGTTTCAAACCTACAAGCATCAAGCTTCTCCAAAAATAACAAGAAGTGACAGCTGAAGTCATGCTTAACAGAATTGGTTTAAAAATGTGAAATGGGTTTTAAAAGCAGCACTGCCTTCATATTGGGTGTGAATGAGGCTTTGTATGAAATATTATAGGAGGGGAAATCCCTATTAAAACTGAGACTCATGCTTTGTTCTCAGTGTCTGACAATTGGATCTCTCTAGATAATACATGAAAGGACTGAGAGGTGTGGCAGCAGATGGGTGGGAGGCCAAGACTGTGTAAAACAACCCTCTCAGAAAGAGTTTCAGCGAGCTTCATAAGCGGCACCATTAGGACCCGTCTGTGTAACAATTCCAGGACTGTTGCTTATCTGGTCATTTGTTTTCATAAAATGAGCAAGGAGAATCATGCCTGCTACCTTCCTTCCCTCCCTAAGACCGTATGTTTCCTGCTGGTAGTTGTCTGGTTATTTTATTTTACCCTTTCACTACCAGATTCATAGCTTTCTTAGAATCCTCTAACACTGTTTTCTGTAAGAGGACAGATAGTAAATAGATTAAAAGTTTGCAGACCATACAGTTTCCATCACAACTACTTAACACTGAGGTTATAGCATGACAGCAGCCACAGATAATACACAAATAAATGGGCATGGCTGAGTCCCAAGAAACGTTATCTACAAACATAGGATGGGTGTCACATTTAGCCCACAGCCACAATTTGGGGATCTCTTCTCTAAGACACCATATCTTAAAGTCAGCTGTGGGAAATACTGTGGGTTTTATTTAGTTTTCTACACTTCCATAACTATCTGTGGTAGATTATTAGAGCAGCTGCTCCCTCATTTGTTCATATCTCCCACTCTCCGGGCCCCGGGGAATTTTCTCCCATACTGACGGTTATGAGCTAAATTGCATCCTCCCAAAATTCATATGCTGAAGGCCTCACCCTTAGTACTTCACAATATAACCATATTTGCAGATAAGGTCTTTAGAGGGATGATTAAGTTAAAAATGAGGCCATAACCCCTAATCCAACATAACCAGTGTCCTTATAAGAAGAGGAAGAGACACCAGAGATGCAAACATAGAGAAAAGACCATGTGAAGAGGCAGCAAGAGGGCAGCCATATGCAAGCCAACGAGATAGGCTTCAGAGGAAACCAGCCCCAGACACCTTGATCTTTGACGTTCAGATTCTAGAACCATGAGGAAACAAATTTCTGTTGTTTAAGCCACCTAACCTAGGGTATTTTGTTATGGCAGCCCAGGGAAACTAATAAACTGATGCTGGGCCAATCATGTGACTTTCTTTGGCCAAGGGGCAGTAGCAAATACGATATAAGCAAAGACTTGGAAAATGTCTCTTGCTGCTCTTGAGAGCCCTGCCAGCAACTAAGCCTGGGCTAATCTGCTGGCTGGGGCAATAACATGGCCAGTCAGCTCATCAAGTCAAACCCCAGAAGCAGCTGCCTAGTTGACTGCCAGCCACCACACATGCATGAGAGACTCCAACAGAGATCAGCAGAAGAGCCACACAGCTGAGACCAGTCCCAACTGCGGACCCACAGAATATTGCTATTGTTTTAAACCACAAAGTTTTAAGGTAGTTTGTTACATACATGAGGCAACTGGTATGCCACCTACCCACTTCCCGTGTCTTCTCTACCCTAATACTCAGACTGTCTTCTTTGTCTCTGGCTTACTTGGGCTGCTTCAAAGCGGCACTCTATTCAACTCTGGCCTACCCTCTCCAACCAGCTGGTAGTTCCGTCTGGTGCCTCATCCACTCAGGACACCACTCTCTGCTGGGTGAGTGTATTAATTTTCTCTTGCTATGATAACAAATTACCATAAACTTTGCAACTTAAAGCAGCATGCACATTTATTAACTCCAAGGTTTGTAGGTCAGAAGCTTGACATGGATCTCACCAGGTTAAAATCAAAGTGTCGGCAGGACTGTGTTCCTTCCTGGAGGCTCTGAATCAGTTTCCTTGCTATTCAGATTGTTGGTAGAATTTATTTTCTTTCTGCCGTAGGATGGAGAGCTCTGTTTTCTTGCTGGCTGTGAGCTAAGGGGTGTTCCCAGCCTCCAGGGGCCACCCACATATCTCAGCTGTTAGTTCCTTTCTTCCATCTTCAAAGCCAGCAAGGTAAGTCAAGTCCCTCTCATGTTTCGAATCTCTCCTGCCTCTTCATGTATCACATTTCTCTGACTCCAGTGAGGAAAATTTCTCTGCTTTTAAGGGTTTATGTGATTAGACTGGGCCCACCCTGACAATCCAGGATGATCTCCCTATCTTCAGATTCATAACCTTGATCCCATCTGTAAAAAGCCCCTTTTGCCACATAACATAGCACATTCATAGGATCTAGGGATGACAATGTGGATATTTTGAAAAAAGAAGGGATACATTATTCTGACTACAATAGTTGGCAACTTGTGGCAATGAAATCAGAGACTGCCTAGCAGTGGTGGCTCATGTCTGTAATCCCAGCACTTTGGGAGGCTGAGGCAAGAGGATCACTTGAGCTGAGGAATTTGAGACCCCTTGATTTCAAAAGATTTTTTGAAAATAGCCAGGTGTGGTGGCATGTACCCGTAGTCCCAGCTGCTCAGGTGGCTGAGGCAGGAAGATCTCTTGAGCCCAAGAGGTCGAGGCAACAGTGAGTCATGATCATGCCACTGTATTCCAGCCTGGGCAACAGAGCAAGACCCTGTCTCAAAAAGAAAAAAAAAAAAAAAGAAGAAAAGAAAAAAAGGAAGAAATCAGAGGTTCTACTTCTCACCAACTCTCCATTACAATGGGGATTTTTACAAAGCTAACTACAAACTCGATGTGGCCCAATCCCCTCCGCAACCACCATACAGCAGCCCCAATAGTCTAAAATTGCTGCCCTTATTTTCTGTGGAGTAGTCTTCACCCATGTGTCCTTGCATCTGTACAGCTCTTCTCCATACATAGTTGCAAATTAGGACATGTGGACTATGAGCACCTGAATATGAGGTTTTCAAGAATAGTGTCTAGAATCCTTTATGTCATTGTCTTAGGAAAAAGAGCTTTAACAGGTAGTCATCTTTCTATCCCTGCTGCTTCAAGCTCTAAGAAGTTGCTAGGCTAACATCTAATAGTGTGTACGAGGGAAGTGCCAATGTTATAACGAGTATCATAAGTTTCTACTCCTATCTACATGGAATTTTGCAAACTGGTTTATCGTAGCCTATTAAAGCTACAAAGACCCATTCTATATCAGGATGCCTTCAGTTGCAAGAAAAAGAAACTGATTTAAACTGGCACACACAATATGAAAAATTACTATTTCACATTACAAGAAGCACAGACACGGATCAGACTTCAGGGTTAGTTAACTCTGTGGCTCAGAAAAATAATCAGGGTCTCAGTTTCATTCTTTCTCTCCACCCTGACATTCTTGTGTCTCAAGTTGGGAGCAAGGTGTCTGCAGCTCTTTCTGGCATCACATCCAATTAAAATAACATCCAGAGGAAGAAGGGCGATTGTCTCTTCCTGTGCCTCTATCTTTGTTGTGAGGAAACGTTTTCCTACAAGTTCCCCTGGTAGACTTCCCTCTGGCTTCATTGGCAGAATTGACCTAATTTTAAAGCAAGGCAAGGGAATGAGAACATGTCACTTCATCAAGGCCTTCCTTGATCCCTTGATCACCCTTTTAAAACGGCAAGCGCTCCCGACAACATCTCCCAGCATTCCCTTCTGCCCCTGCTGAGGCCGGGTTTTTCTCCTTAGTTTTTATCACCACACGATTTGCTTTGTTATTTGTACTTTTTCTTCCACACACATGAGAATGTCAGTTTCATTGTGTTAGGGATCCAGGGTTGTTTTATTTGCATAAAACAGTATGTGTCACATAATAAGGGTCTCTTGATATTGTTACATAATTGAATGAGTTATAACCCTTGAACTAATCAAGCCCTTGGTGCGAAAAGTAAGATCCACCTCTCCTAAGTCATATGGCTGTGGTGGGGAGGGTGAATTACAGAACAAAATTGAGTTAATGTTATGAGAAGGTGTGGGGAGTAAATGCTAGATAGGCAACCTACATCCTCACTCTTCATTTCCCACCACGACCATCACCAATATTGACAGACAGGCATGTCAAATCTTAGAGGGGCTTACAGGTCTCAGGTTGTCTTTTCTTCCAAGGAGTCCTGGTCCAAACTAGACAGGTAGAAACTTCTTTTCAGAGATCCATTTATGCTATCATCATTTAGGGTAGAAGGAATGATTACTGATCAAGTCCAGTGGTTTTATTTAATCTTTGCTATTCCAATAATTGTAATAGTTTATATAACTTACTCTTAGAATTCTGAGGAAACAATTTACCTAAAGTTTACATGCTAATAAGAAGGGGGTTTCTCAGCCAGACAAAGTGGCTCATGCCTGTAATCCCAACACTTTGGGAGGCTGAGGCTAGAGGATCACTTGAGGCCAGGAGTTCAAGACCAGACTGGGCAATATAGACAGACCCCCATCTCTATGAAAAATTTTAAAAATTAGCTGGGCGTGGAGGCATATACTTGTAGTCCCAGCTACTCAGAGGCTGAGACAGGAGGATTACCTCAGCCTCTAAGTAGCTGGGGGTGGGGGGAAAGGGGGGGTTTTCCCGGAAATAACCTACTAAAGATATTAATGGAAGCAGTAAAAGGGGCTAAGGAAAGCCATTAGGCTGATGTCAGGCTATTCAAAGCACCCCAGCTGGAGGCACCTGAGCAAAACTTGGGAAAGGCAGCAAGCTTCATAATGAACATCAGACATTTATGGCATAATCCATAATATTTCCCAGGATATTCTGCTCTGAAGGTTTTTGAGAGCCTGAAGGTAGGGGATCACCAGGTCTTTTAAGATCTCCTCCTACACCCCTCCCTCAGAGAAGAACCAATATGTTCACTGCAGAGAGATGTAGATCGGGTGCCCTGTTGATGTCAATCCTAGAAATCTCTTTCCATTCTCCTTCCAAAGACCTTTCTTTACCTTTGAGAAGAAAACAAGGGGAACATTTGGTCTGTTTATCCTGAATCGTTAGCATGGGAGGGTCTTGCTACATACGTATTAGGTAGCTGCAAAAGTAATTACAGTTTTGGGCATTACTTCAATAGCAAAAACCGCAAGTACTTTTGCACCAACCTAATATGACCCAACCTAACCCAGGCTCCAGGGTACTCTTGCCCTTGCAACCCACTTTGCCTAAGTAAGGCTTGCTTCCTTCAGAATCCTCGCTTCACTTCGTCATTGCCCTCACCATCTCCCACAGGCTTTGTTCCCCTGGGGAGCTGATTCCGCTCCAAGAAGCAACCAAAGGACAGCCTGAATGACTTCTGCCAGTTTCCATCCCTAGACCTGCAAACTTCTTCTTGGAATTCCTTATAGCCTCTGGGGCCAGCTCCTCTCAAAGAAGCTAACCCTCTTTAGGCACTCCCTGAGGAAACCCTTATTAAAATCTAATATTTTGTCATTTATTTTCTTGCTCAAATTGTTCCAACTTTGGCCATTCTTAAGAGTTACTCTGAGTTGGGGCGCAGTGGCTCATGCCTGTAATCCCAGCACTTTGGGAGGCCGAGGTGGGTGGATCATGAGGTCAGGAGATTGAGACCATCCTGGCCAACATGGTGAAACCCTGTCTCTACTAAAAATACAAAAATTATCCGGGCGTGGTGGTGCACGCCTGTAATCCTAGCTACTCGGGAGGCTGAGGCAGGAGAATCGCTTGAACCAGGGAGTCGGAGGTTGCAGTGAGCCGAGATGGCGTCACTGCACTCCAGGCTGGTGACAGAGCGAGACTCAGTCTCAACAACAACAACAACAAAAAGAGTTACTCTAGGTTGACACCTGTGTCTTTCCAGAAAGAGCTCTTTCTTTTTTACACACTTCCTTACTCCACAAGATGATCCAGGTTAGTTTTGTATTTTCCCAGCCTACCCAGGAATTTATCACTTCTTTATGAAGCTCTGGTTTTCTTCATTGAAAAACAGTGTTTAGAAACCAAGATCTGGGCATCAGGTGTATTCATTGCTGTCATAGTGTCATTGCTTGCAGGCCCTTTCAGCAGAGAGAGGTGGGAATGCATATCTGTAGACTAACCTATGCATACACACATATCTATATTTTTGTACCTATCTATCCGTATATAGATCAGAGTCCATGAGTTTATGCTGATACCTCTGATTCTAGTCCAACACCATAGGTTTCATTTTGCCCTACCCCTTTCCTTATCTGTAACATCTGTCTTCAATAGTGAAAGATCTGGCTTATTATCTACTTTCTGATTTATTCTATTTATTACATAAGTAGCTATATTTACTTGTTTATTCAACTCCAGTATACGCATAAAGTATTTCAGGATTTCTAACCCATGACCCTGTGAGAGACACATTTACTAACTAAAATACATTACTTATATACTGTTATTTTTGTCTTTATAATATTTAGTCAAAATACCTTTTTCCAGAGTTACCTAGGTAGTTCATTCTCAGGGCAGACACAACTAAAGATGCTTTTAAGGTCATACTTTTAGGTCCTGCTTTTAAATGTGAAGTCTAATCGAGTGTCAATTATATATTGTACCAGATCTTTGTCTTCCTTATCAGATTAAAGCTCTTCATTAAATAAGAATAGGCTTGACTCTTGTGCATATTGTATTTATGCTATATTATTTTTCTATGTACTACTTCAGATGCCTGAGATGATCATTATAAATTACTTTTTATTATTCTAAATTTGTATTAAGTGGTACATTGAATTGCTACAGTTCACAACCTCCAGCCATAAAATACAAAGCAATAAAATCTTCTAATTAATGCACACATATGCAAAGTTTATAATTAAATGCAAAGATATAATTGGACCCAGTGCCCCATCTAACACAAAACAGCAATAGCAGTGAACTAGAGGGAAAAAATAATAGTTGGAATACTCAGTCATTGAAGTTGAAATGGTTATTTACAATAACTTAAAGAAAAAACATTATTCCAGATTGTAGAGAGAAGAAATATCCATAAAACCAATAAGGAGAAAATCTCTCTCAATTTATCATTACGCAGGCGGATAAGGTCTACTATGCTTATAACACACTAAGGTGGGAGAAGACCATAGCAAATTTATGGATGTGGTAGCTAAGGAAATAAGCTCATCTGTTGACTATAATCTACCCACATATACCCCTACACAGAGCCAAAAAAAAAAAAAAAAAATACACACACATATCTCCATTGCTGGGAGCCTTAAATTCCCACTTCTACTTGATTTTTCTTTTACAAATTTCCATATAAATATTACAACTCTTGCTGCAAATGAAGTTATTCTATCTTTGACTACAAAGTATTTCTGATGATATCAACTGACCTGCAAATACGCTTTTCATGAATAACTTGTTCTTAAATTTTAAGAAATTAATAATAATTTAGGAGTTCTGAATTTCATATGGAATGGAAAAAATCTACATTATTGTGTTCTATCAGTTTTAGGACCTAACTAACCAAAGTTGCTCCTCCCCTAGTCTTCTAATTGAGCACTAAATGTCACTACTATCCACACAGCATCCCCTCAAGGCAGAGCATAGCAATCATTCACCATTCCTCTGTTTCTCTCTACCCTGGGGCATGTTCAATCCATCAATAAATCCTATTAGTTCTAGCTCCAAAATGCAGCATGAGTTCATCTCCATCTTTCGGTCTCTACAGCCGCAGCTCTAATCCAACCCGCTATCCACTGTTAGTGGACCACTGAGGTAGCCCCTTAACTCCTCTCCTAATATTCACTTTTCCCACCTTGCATCCATCCTCTGTGACTGCAGCCACTCAGTCATTTTTCACAAATATAAATTGAATCATCATACTGCTTTGTTTAAAGAATGTTCAAGGCTTCCCGTTTCCTTGTGGGTAAAAGACCATGCTTGGTCTGGCCCCTTTTGGGAACTCATCTTGACCCACTCTTCACTCCTCTCTGAACTCAAGCCCACAGCCATCCTTCAGCTCCTGGATCATTTCCTTTCTCCTCAGGGGCTTTGCTTATTCCTCCATCTCTGCTACACTTGCTTAATTCCTAACCATTGTTCATAACTCAATGCAAAAGTCACCTCCGCTAAGAAATCATCCCTAGTCCCCACGTAAAAAGTCAGAGTACCTCTCATATATTCTCAAAATACAATGGACTTTTTCTTCACAGCACTAATTATAGTTGAAATTCTATATGTGTCTGGAAAATTATTTAATTACTATTTTTCTACCTCCACTAGACTACATGTGGGTTCTCTATAATGTCCTTTGCCCCTAAGAGCATCAGAGTTTGGCACTTAGTAGGTAATCAATATGTATTTATTGAATGAATACTGGATAGAGAAAAGAAATAGCCTAAATATATGGAATTTTCACTTTTGCCTTCTTTATCAACCATCAACAGCAGGTGGAATAAAAATCCTGTCAGGGCACGTGAATCTCCTATTGTGATCCCTGAAGTTCTGCTGTGCTCAAGACAGATGGAAACCCTGCAGCAGCCTCGCAGAATGGCTCTCAGATATGACCCGCATATAAAGCAGAGAGCAGGATGATGCTCCAGAGCCAAGTGCCGGCCGCCTGTTGACATCCATAAAATACAAAGCTAGCTCCGGCTTTGACCCTCTCAGGTCCGGTAAAACATGGCAAAAATGTAGAGAAGGGGTGAGCTGCTGTCTTGGAATTATTCCAGACAATTTGAATATATGACCAATGTTTAAACATATGACTGTTTTTCAGCCACTCTGAATTATCTGCAAATGTGCTATCATCTTTTTAACCTCCAAGAGCAAGAGACTAAATGCCTTGACAGTGATTTTTCTTCTTTCTGGCATTTCCAGGTGACATATTTTAGTTAGATAAAAATAAGGGTAATGCTTTCTGACCCTCTCTTTTGTAATTCCCACAAATATATCATGTCTTGACCATATGAGATGTGGAAGGCAGAGAAGTGACCAACCTGGGGAGGAGAGATGGCCACCAGTAGGAAGGAGCCAAGAGGCCAAACACTGGGCCCATTTTATGCAGTGAATGCTCACCTACTCCAGGAAGGAGGCAGCATGCATGTTTCTAGGCCCCAGGTGCTGGCTGAGCACACAAGGGACTTATGGATAGCAGGAGTTCTGGGCATCAGGTGGTGCCTGAGCCATGGGCTGTGAAAGATGATAGAAGCAGGATCCAACTCTCAGAAAGGGGCCAGTAGTAACCATGCAAGAAGAACCACTGTCCCTGGCCAAGTAAACTTGGTTTATGGAAAGGGGCAGGGGTAACTGAGAAACAGAGAGGACAAAAAGCCGACCAGACTGACTCTCCCCCTCGCTCATCACACTTGTCTTTGAATTTTATTGAGATTCCATAAGTGTGTATGCTCTTAATGGGCTCATTTTCTGATCTTTGTCCCTGTGATGAATCTGCCAGGAACACCCCCAACCCTGGATCAATTCAACCACCTACATCTCCATTCACATACCTGGTCACTAATCAGGTAACTCAGGAGAAAATTCTCCTAACTGAGCGGGATGGTCCAATTACTAAAATTAATGACCTAGCTCACCTCCATCTGAACGTGCCCAGTGTACCCAGTCATCTTCCTCAAGATTCCGTTTAAAAATACTGACATCTCAGTAGGCTCTTTCAACTTCTCCACTCCCATTATGTCCCATTCTCACCACGACTCTCTGCCAACTGGACCTTCTATTTTATGAAGAAAACAAAAATCTTAGAGTAAAAAATAACTCAATCTCCTGCCCCTACCCTTTGACTTGAAAAGGTATTTGGACTTTTGCTTTCTTCCTTTTTATTTTTATTTTTATTTTTTTTAAGATGGAGTCTCACTCTGTCTCCCAGGCTGGAGTGCAGTGGCATGATCTCAGCTCACTGCAAGCTCCACCTCCCAGGTACATGCCATTCTCCTGCCTCAGCCTCCCGAGTAGCTGGGACTACAGGCGCCCGCCACCACATCTGGCTAATTTTGTTTTTACATTTTTAGTAGAGACAGGGTTTCACCATGTTAGCCAAGATGGTCTCGATCTCCTGACTTCGTGATCCTCCCGCCTCATTCTCCCAAAGTGCTGGGATTACAGGTGTGAGCGACCACACCCAGGCTTCTTCCTTTGAACCTCAGAAAAAGAGGTGACTTCTGCTCCTCAAAGTTAAGCCCTCCACGTCCACTCTGAATTACACCCTGTCCAAGCCCTCAGCAAACTTGCTCCATCAATTACATCCTCCTTTCCTTTCCTCTATCTTCAGCTTTTCTCTTGCACCAACTCTTAGCTACTTTTCCTCATTAAAAAAAGAAAAAAGTTATCCCTTTACCTTTTTCCTTCCCTATTTTCCCAGGTGACTTAAAAGGCTCTTCTATACTCAAAAATGTCTCCTTTGTCACCTCCTATTCACCTGGCACAAATGAAACAGCCCTCACCGAGTCAACTACTACTTGCTCATGATGGAAATCAATGGACTCTTTTCTATGTTTCACTCACTGCATTTAACACAGTTGTCCACTTTCTTTTGTTGCCTCTTGTGACCAGTCTCTTCTATCTTATTCTTATTCTCTATCACTTCATAGACTCTTTCACTGATATCTCTTCTTCTCCCTTTCTTTTCTCATAGTACCCTTATTACTTATAAAATCTCACCCAGACCAGCTGTCACCAACCACATATATACAGAGGACTTTCAAAGAGCCAACCCTGATCTCCTGAGCTCCAGGCTACTCTGTGCAAAGAGTCTATTAATCGTTTCTATTTGGAAATCCCAGAACGATCTCCAACTCATCACATCCCAAATTGAACTCATGTGCTTCCTCACAAAAATTCCTTATTTTATTGTTTTCAGTCTCTGATAACTACTCAGTTCGCCCTCAGTCACCCAAACCCAGAGCTTGAGAGTCAGTCTAGAATCTTGCCTATCATTTGCCCTTCACACACAGTTGTTCACCAAATACTATTGATTTTTCCTCTTAAATACGTCTTAACAGCTGTACTCAAGTCTATCTTCACTTTCATTGCTACAGTTAGGGCGCTCATCATTACTTTCCTGAATTGTAGTAAGGGACTCCACTCCTAATTTACCTCATTGCCGCTGCTATACTCTCGTCTTAAATTTGTCCTCCAGAGTTCTCTGCTTTTATTTTGTAAAAGACAAACTTTGGGGAAAATAACGAAACTTCTAGCATATCGTATAAATGATTCCCAATCTGAAGAACACCATTACCTCCCCTCATAATCAGTACATTATAGGTAAGTTGATAATACTTATTGCATAATGTTTTTGTGAGTTCATTATATGTAAAAGGTTTAGAAGAGGGTTCCATACAAAAGAGTGCTCAAAAAATTATGTAATCTTCTAGTAAAAACTCAATAAATGTTCAGTAAATAAACAACTGAGATGCTCAGCAGAGGATTTGGTGATTTGCATCCCGGTGTTAAGAAGGTGCCCAGAAAACCAAGTGTGGGCCCAGCAGATTCAGATTCCAGTTTACTTGGGAAGAAATGGTTGACATGATATCAGTTAAGGCCTTCAGTGGTTTAAAGATTGAATTTCTGATTTCTACAACCCACATGTAAGTAGGCAGAGCAATTTGGGATAAAGAGTACATTAACCACGAGATCTCTTTGTCTGTTTCTTATTTTTACCTCTATTGGGAATGATTTGTTAGCATTTTCTTCTTTGCTTTTTTATTATTCTGAGATCTTTTAGAATAGACACATACAGGGTAAGATGAACTGTATTTCACTCAGTGAATTAGAAACATGTTCTAACTGATGCTGCCTGGGTAATGGATGATAAGATCTTTGCTTTTTCTGTCTGAAATCTTTGAGTATCAATACATATAGGATAAGAACTGTATTGCACTTAGTGGAAGCTCAAGTTATAACTGATGTTCCCTGGGTAATTAATGATGAAAAAATGATCAAATGATGACAATGAAGATGCTGATCAACAGTGTCTCTTCTCTAACCCACCTATATGACATAAGTTTGACAAGAGAAATTTCCAGAACCTGGTAATCTTAAGGAGGGTTTTACATGAAAATATAGTCATCTTGCAGAATCACAGGTGGCAGACCTTGTCTCTGTCAGAGGCACTGAAATTTATGCTGCAAAAGGACGTCTCTGTGCTCTTTCACATCAACCTCCAAGACATGCCTGAACTTCCATTAATGATCTGTCATTGTTATTTATCTAAACCAGGCTGACAAGCTATTTACGTTATTAGCTTCCTCTAACATCTGTGGAGAGTGAGTTTCTCACTTCCAAACTTATTTCTTTCAGCTCTAAAGGAGTCACTCTGGTATACCTAGATTTGGGGGAAAGAAACAATAAAGGGCTAAAGGGGAAAACTCTTGAGTAAAACCATGAGATAAAATGGCAAAACACTGTTCCCCCAAATCTCTCACTGGGGCAGGATACAGCCACTACTTTCATTCGACACAAAGACCACAAACGACTGCCAATAATGAAGAAACCTATTTTACTTCAATAATTATGGCCAGAAAAGCACTTTTTTTTTTTTTGAGATGGAGTCTCGCTCTGTCGCCCAGGCTTCCAGGCTGGAGTACAGTGGCGCGATCTCGGCTCACTGCAAGCTCCGCCTCCCGGGTTCACGCCATTCTCCTGCCGCAACCTCCCAAGTAGCTGGGGCTACAGACACCAGCCACCACGCCCGGCTAATTTTGTTTTTGTATTTTTAGTAGAGACGGGGTTACATCGTGTTAGCCAGGATGGTCTCCATCTCCTGACTTCGTGATCCGCCCACCTCGGCCTCCCAAAGTGCTGGGATTACAGGAGTGAGCCACCACGCCTGGCCAAAAGCACATTATTTTTTAAAAGAGAGACTAGCTATTACATTTTAGACATTTTTATTCTTCTTACTCCTTATTGTTCTAGGATTAAGAAAAGATTTTCATACAATTTACTTGTCTATATAAACATATGGTGCTAGTGCCTAGCACAGGGTAAGTATGACAAACGGTCATCATTGCTGTTGTTATTATTGTCATTACGATTATCAACTCCCATACTCCAGTGGGGATATGACCAGAGGACAGAGGCAACTGTTAGTATGTATTAGTATATCTTCTATTTAGGGAGATTAGATAGATAGATAGATAGATAGATAGATAGATAGATAGATATGTTCACATATATATACATATATAAACAGATGTATACATATACATGAACGACTTTTGCATTTATCACATCACCTTCACTTAGGATCCCTGTGACATGGGCAAGGCAATATAATTATCGTTTTGTTTTTTTTTTTTTTTTTGAGTGGGAGTCTCACTCTGTTGCCCAGGCTGTAGTACAGTGGCGTGATCTTGGCTCACTGCAACCTCTGCCTCCCAGGTTCAAGCGATTCTCCTGCCTCAGCCTCCTGAGTAGCTGGGATTACAGGCACCAGCCACCGTGCCCGGCTAATTTTTATATTTTTAGTAGAGACTGGGTTTTGCCATCTTGGCCAGGCTGGTCTTGAACTCTGAGCTTGCAATCCACGCACCTCGGCCTCCCAAAGTGGTGGGATTACAGGCGTAAGTCACCGTACCCAGCCTCGGTAATATAATTATCTTAATTTTACATACAGAAAAACTACACCAAATGAAGCAGATCAACTTGGCACAGCAATCAATGGAAGATTTGTTCCTGAATTTCTGCCTTTCAGTCTCCTAGCTTTTTGCTCTTTCCTTTTGAGGTTGAGGGATTGGGATGCAAGGGAGGTCGGAGATGAAAGATAATATTACAGGAAGCTCTTCTCCAGGTTATCGGTGTCCCACAACATATGCAAGATATAGAGTTGTCGGCTGGGCGCGGTGGCTCACGACTGTAATCCCAGCATTTTGGGAGGCTGAGGCAGGTGGATCACGAGGTCAAGAGATGGAGACCATTCTGGCCAAATGGTGAAACCCCGTCTCTACTAAAAGTACAAAAATTAGCTGGGCGTGGTGGTGGTCGCCTGTAGTCCCAGCTACTCGGGAGGCTGAGGCAGGAGAATCGCTTGAACCCAGGATGCGGAGGTTGCCATGAGCTGAGATCACACCACTGCACTCCAGCCTGGTGACAGAGCAAGACTGTGTCTCAAAAAAATATATCTATATCTATATATATATATATACAGAGAGAGAGAGTTGTCAAGCAATTGATTTTGTTTGTGGCTGTGGCTTATAAAATTTGTCCCTTTAGTTTGTTATTATCTTTGATAAATTATTGTAAATAGGCATTAGCCTACATTCATGATTTATTGTTTGTCGCACCAGCGTGAAAAGTCAGAACACCACACTACAAGGGCTCAAATTTTTCTTTGAATTTATAATACTTGTTCTAAAGGAGAAGAAGTGAGATTCTGACAAGCATGGGTTGATTTCCCATTATGTTTCCTAGCTTCTTGGCTCAATAAACTAGACCTTCAACAGTGCCAAACATACGTTGACTGCCCTGGATCACCCAAGGTATGCTGGAGGCCTTAGGAGACCATATGTTAGGCATCTGACATATGTTAAAAAAGAGCTGGTCATATTTCTGAAGCAGATTTCCATAATACAGCT
Source organism: Pongo abelii (assembly GCF_028885655.2). Classification (NCBI taxonomy): domain Eukaryota; kingdom Metazoa; phylum Chordata; class Mammalia; order Primates; family Hominidae; genus Pongo; species Pongo abelii. The sequence continues at coordinate 64,767,476 of NC_071999.2, forward strand.
TCAGCAGTGCTAGAATCAGCCCTGTAGCTCATCATGTTTAATTCATGCTTAATTACATTTGAATCCGTGAACTTTCCATGAAGTCTTTACAATTGCACTTCCATTGCAGTAGTCGTACTTGCTGAATTTTTCTGCTTTAAAGACAAATGTCAGTGCCTTGTGAAATTTCACAATTATGCTATTCACTGTCATTTTTCATCCAGCTATAAATCAACATAATTTGATGATAGCTGTACAATTATGAAAATACTATCAAGTAGACATCACCTATGTGAACCTAATGCTAACCATTATTGTAATGAAGTCAGTTAAAGTTATGAAATTCCTAGCCAGCCTGAACTTAACAGAACATGAAGTCATTTAACTTAATTGAAAGTGTTAGTTGAGTTTTTCTACTTCAGCAATAGAAGTTCTACACAAATTAGAGCTGCTTAGGGAAGTATTGCCTCCATAGTTGTCTTTAACACAGAGCAGGTAAGATTACCAGATTTACAGTGGTATTCCATACTCAGTCAACCTTCCTTTCTAAGTACCATTTGATTATCTTCTACTGCCATGTTTACATCAAGTGCTATAAAGCCTGGTATCGGAAAGTCATAGAATCATAGCTGAAAATAATTTTACAGATTCTCTATTCTCTACATTCATTTAACAAATGACAAACTCAGACCCAGACTGTCCTAAAAATCACAGTTCTAGGGCAGTAGACTGGAACTGAAGCTCAAATTTCCTGACACCAAAGCCAGGGATAGTTTGGGTCATGTACTGGAGCACATGTCAGTAAGGGTCATTGAGAGTCACAAGTAAAGGCTGAAGCTTTGCTCCTGCCTGAGAAATGCAATACCAAAGAGTAGAACTTTGTTTCCTTCTCCACCCAAACAGGTCATCACCTCTAGTCTGGCTTTATGCCTGAAAACCTCACCATTGTATGTCTTTCTCTAAATTTACACCATTGCATTCCTAGGAGAATACTGTTAAAATGGAAATCATGTATTATACAACAGGGGCTATCATCCGAAATTGTCCAAGGAATCCTTCAGCATGAATAACAAATTGGAAATCAGGGCCTAAATGGGTGCGACAGGGGATAGATCATATTCGATGGAGGTAACTGGCGAATGCAATGACAAGAAGGGACATTGGACATGGTTGAGAACAATAGTGAGTACCTGGAATCTGAAGGTCTGGATAGGAAACAAGCTTTGGAGGGGCAGAAGTGAGTGCTTATAATAGACTAGGAAATAAAAGAGACAAGGCTCTGATGAAGAGCATTGGAGTGGATGACTAATACATACACACTAGAAACCATGAATGACCAACGACCAGTGTTACCATCTCTGGAGAAGAATTATATCTCCATTGAGTGTTTTCCTTTTTTAACCCCTGCTCACTCAGAAAAGGCAAGAAAACTTCTGTGTCTATCTTAAACACTCTTGCCTAAGGTTTTCTCTGGGCATGTATGGCCAAAAGGTGGTTGATCCTTTAGCCAGAAAGTCCGTTTTAGAAAAGCTTCCCTGAGTTCAGACAGCAGCGGAAAAGCTCCCAAACAAGTTATCATCATCCCATCACTTTGCTACAAAGCTTCCTCAAGGATGTTGTAGTAAGTTCTGAAGTCCACGAAGCACAGGAGAAGACGTACAGTGACCATCTGGCAACACTTATGCCTCCCTCCCCTTTTCCCCACCTTCAAACCTTGTGTGTGCTGTGCTAGACAAGGCGATTATGGTGGCACTTAGGGGTTCTAAGCTAAGCAGGTCCTGCTCTGCTTTAAACTGAGTAAATATATAATGGGGTGGGCAATTCCCATTGAGAGGTAATGCCCTCTTGGGATAAGGAGATGTTATAGTCACAAGACACTTTCTGGTGTGTTTGTCAATCCACAGCAAGCCCCTATGCTGCATAAATCAATAAGAGTAGAAAGAACACAAAAACACAAACCCTACTGTCACAAGCTTAGAGCCCCATGGAAGAGAGACAGCATCTCTGTAGAAAGATGGCCAATAATATCCAGGTCAGAGGAAGGGAAGGGAAGAGAGAAATGGGTGGAAAAGGAAAATGTAAATGGGTGAAGGACAAAGGATAGCACATATACCTTTAAGTAGACGATAACAACAGTTATGTGAGCACTGTGTTCTCACCACCATGCTATGATTTATATACCTTATCTTATTTGATGGTATTTATGACTTTAGATCTCCCAGAAGAAACTATAATAATTAGTGGATTCATACCTGTCTCCAAATACTTACCTATAGGAGAAGTAACTGAGCAAATGTACATCATTTATGGATGACAAAATTGGTGCCTGTGGTTTGATAACAAAGTCAATGGCAGGAGCTCTGCCTTATAAGCCTTCCTTGAGAAACATTATCTGCTATTTTATCAGCTTTGCTTTGAATGTCCCCTAATAACCGTCACAGCATCCTGGGTAGAGCAGATGCCCAATAGTCACTTCTTGGTTTGCTTAGGGTTATAATTTTTTGTATCCTGAGGGACTCCCCATTTTTGTCATTAGTGAGTGTCCAAATCCTTACCCCTCAGTTTGTCAGCAATTCAGATTTTCAAAATGCTTGACCAAACATAGCCAGAGAAGACCCACTGTGAATCTTTGGCTGATGTATCCTCAACATGTACAATCGTGAACCTGTCCCTCCTTTACCTTCACACACCCACAAGCTCTTCCAAGTGCAAAGTCACCCAGAAGTACAAAAGGCACAAATGGAATTGAGAGATTCATGATGCAAAGACAAAACGTGGCCCAGAAAGTGCTAGAGGCTGAGGGAACAACAGCGCTTGTCATGCTTGCAACTTAGCTCAGACCCGACCAATCAGGTAGGAAAGAGAGCTCACTAAAATGCTAATTAGGCAAAAACAGGAGGTAAAGAAATAGCCAATCATCTATTGCCTGAGAGCACAGCATGAGGGACAATGATCGGGATATACACCCAGGCATTCGAGCCGGCAATGGCCACCTTCTTTGGATCCCCTCCCTTGTATGGGAGCTCTGTTTTCACTCTGTTAAATCTTGCAACTGCAATAAATAAATAAATTCATTAATTAATAATAATAATAAAAGACATTTTCACCCAGAGCAGGCCAAACCTTGGTCTGCCAGCTTTGAAAATGCTGGCCACAATATGACTTCAGTTTGCCAGGATAAAAGAGATTCTATTGTGGAACACCCTCTGGGTTCAGGGAAATAATTAACTGTGGCTTCCATAGGCTAGGATTATGCCAGGTAAAAAAAACCACGTGCTTTAATCTGCTTGATCTGAAATGTGAAATTGGGCCTAAACACTTCCTAGTGCTCTAAATGCTTCTGGGAGAACTAAGGTCTTGTTGCCTTAGACCTTCTGTTCTAAGCCCAGGCTTTTCTTTTACATTTCCACATTAATTAGAATTCTTTACAAAGGAGAGAATAATTGTTCTGGCTATTATGTACTATCAACAGGCCATTTTTAAGCTTTTACCCAAAAATCAGTGATTAGACCTCAGTCAGCATGCCTTCTGGTTACCCTCGCTTAGCCCTTCACACTTGCTGAGCAGGCAATAGTTGATCCTGTGGTTCTGAGATTAGAAAAATATTAGGCCTCCTTCCACCTTTAATCTCTGTGCCTACAGAGCACTGAGGGGAGAAGACCAAAGATGAGTGCTCCTCCTGGGACCAAAGCAGAATATAACTCACTTTTAGAAAAGAGACAGAGAAAGCCCTTCAGAGGCATATGGGAGGCAGGCCTGAAGCAACACAAGGTCACATTCAAAAACTAGGGCACAACCAGGCTGGCAACACAGACTCTCAAGAATGAGGTGGGTTGGTTTGCACAAAGCAATAAAATGAGACCAGAGCCAGAAGAGCGAGAGGGCATCGGCCTCTCCAGATGGAGACACTGGATGGTGCTGGATGCTGCTGTGTGTGCCAGCTTGACGGTGGCTTGTCACTGCCATTTATTTGCCATCAGGAGCACAGCCATCATGCATGGGAGGTTACTAAACCAAAGAGAAACACACATTCACTGCTTTAATATGTCACTCTGCTCTGTCCAGTCTTTCTAAATTGTAAGGAATATTTTCCAAAAGTAAAGAGGATCTGTGTAACTAAGCACTCAAGGAATAGCAAACACTGTTTAATGAAGAGTCAGACTCCATTTTTGACGTTTGAATGCTGACAGCTTTTAAGCCCTACTACTCCTCCTTCCTCTCCGCCCCACATCTGAGCACGCTCTTAAGAAAGCCCAGGTGGTCTTCCTTTTGGCATCAGAAACAAGTCCAAATAACAGAAGCCACTGTCCATGCACAGAACCCTCACCCTGGCCACACCTCACTAATCACTATAAAAATCTCCTTTCTCTGCCTTCTCAAGCTGTTTTCAGACCAGCTTCGGAGCTTTCCTTGCTCTCCATAGAGAGTCTCATTCTATGACTAATAAACCTTTGCACATTCTTGGTGCATGTATGATGTCATCTCAACCAAATTTGAGTTAGGGGTCCACCCCACCTCTGTGGGTTGACCACAACACATTGTTTAAAATGCATAATGGCAATACTTGACCAGGAGACACTGAAGACTTTCTTTTTTTTTTGATTTTGAGAAGCCTACATAGAAATAACCATTCTTGCTGCACTTTATGCAAATAATCAGGCCAAGTATAAAGTTTATTCATAATTAGTTTTTAACCAAAAATGAAAACTGGAGAGAAAAATTTTGCTCCAAAGCTTATCACATATTTGTCATTAATTCCTAGTTTCACGAATTGTTTTCAGGCTTTTCACCTACATTTTAGACCAACCCTGCTTATTTCTGTGAATCAAGTGGTGATCTCCTGCAGCTTGGACAAAAGAAAAGGGAATGGGTGATGTAAAAATTTAAATCAATATGCTAGTTCTGGGCAATTATCCTGCAAATTATGTCAGGTAATGAAAGTAAGTAGGATGCCTATAACCCGGAAATTTGTTTGGGAAAATAAAACCAAGAAACTTCATAGACCCCCAAAGGGAAATTTTATATCTTAGCAAGTAAAATTTTAGATGGAAATTATCTACTATACCACGCTTGTGGGAACTGCTATTCTCACTCTGCTATTTGCAATAGGGTTATACATGGTAGCACCTTCTAACTGAAATATTGGACACAGAGTGTTCATTGCTGTATATTTTGCTTAATTATTATCCTTATAGCAGGGATAATAGTCACTAACAAAAAGGAAGCATGAAAGTTTTGCCATCACTAAGTCTGCTGGAACTTTTTATTGGGTTTAGTAATGCACTTTTAAGTGAAACATGCTGCTTTTGGATCAACACATCTAGTAAAGTAAAGAAAAATCTACAGGTACTTAAAACCCAAATCAAAATTATTAACAGGCTCTGGGAAAATGCCAGCTTCAGCCCAGGGTGGCTACAATCCCAAGACATATTCTTAAGTGTAGAAAGCAATTTGCAAAATGACATGGGCTGTAAGATTTCATTTATATTAAAATAAGTATTTTTTATATGTGTATATATATAATGATCTGAAACCTGTTAACCAAGGCCACTCCCGGGGCAGTGCAGAATATGGAGGAGTTGAATATGTTTTAAACTAATTGAAAAAACAGTTTTTACTCATCAAACAGGCAAAGACTTTTATTTTTTAATTATACTTTAAGTTCTAGGGTACATGTGCACAACATGCAGGTTACATATGTATACATGTGACGTGTCGGTTTGCTGCACCCATTCACTCATCATTTACATTAGGTATTTCTCCTAATGCTATCTATCCCCTTCCCCTTCCCCTATCCCCCCACCCCATGACAGGCCCCGGTGTGTGATGTTCCCCGCCCTGTTTCCAAGTGTTCTTATTGTTCAATTCCCACCTATGAGTGAGAACATGCAGTGTTTGGTTTTCTGTCCTTGCGATAGTTTGCTGAGAATGATGGTTTCCAGCTTCATCCATGTCCCTACAAAGGACACGTACTCATCATTTTTTATGGCTGCATAGTATTCCACGGTGTATAAGTGCCACATTTTCTTAATCCAGTCTGTCACTGATGGACATTTGGGTTGGTTCCAAGTCTTTGCTATTGTGAATAGTGCCACAATAAACATACGTGTGCATGTGTCTTTATAGCAGCATGATTTATAATCCTTTGGGTATATACTCAGTAATGGGATGGCTGGGTCAGATGGTATTTCTAGTTCTAGATCCCTGAGGAATCTCCACACTGTCTTCCACAATGGTTGAACTAGTTTACAGTCCCACCAACAGTGTAAAATTGTTCCTATTTCTCTACATCCTTTCCAGCACCTGTTGTTTCCTGACTTTTTAATGATCACCATTCTAACTGGTGTGAGATGGTATCCCATTGTGGTTTTGATTTGTATTTCTTTGGTGGCCAGTGATGATGAGCATTTTTTCTTCTTTTTGTTTTTTGTTTTTCTATTATTATTATACTTTAAGTATTAGGGTACATGTGCACAATGTGCAGGTTAGTTACATATGTATACATGTGCCATGCTGGTGTGCTGCACCCATTAACTCGTCATTTAGCATTAGGTATATCTCCTAATGCTATCCCTCCCCCCTCCCCCCACCCCACAACAGTCCCCAGAGTGTGATGTTCCCCTTCCTGTGTCCATGTGTTCTCATTGTTCAATTCCCACCTATGAGTGAGAACATGCGGTGTTTGGTTTTTTGTCCTTGAGATAGTTTACTGAGAATGATGATTTCCAATTTCATCCACGTCCCTACAAAGGATATGAACTCATCATTTTTTATGGCTGCATAGTATTCCATGGTGTATATGTGCCACATTTTCTTAATCCAGTCTATCATTGTTGGACATTTGGGTTGGTTCCAAGTCTTTGCTATTGTGAATAGTGTCGCAATATTTTATTGAGGATTTTTGCATCAATGTTCATCAAGGATATTGGTCTAAAATTCTCTTTTTTGGTTGTGTCTCTGCCCGGCTTTGGTATCAGGATGATGCTGGCCTCATAAAATGAGTTAGGGAGGATTCCCTCTTTTTCTATTGATTGGAATAGTTTCAGAAGGAATGGTACCAGTTCCTCCTTGTACCTCTGGTAGAGGTCCGGGACTCTTTTTGGTTGGTAAGCTATTGATTATTGCCAGAATTTCATAGCCTGTTATTGGTCTATTCAGAGATTCAACTTCTTCCTGGTTTAGTCTTGGGAGGGTGTATGTGTCGAGGAATTTATCCATTTCTTCTAGATTTTCTAGTTTATTTGCGTAGAGGTGTTTGTAGTATTCTCTGATGGTAGTTCGTATTTCTGTGGGATCGGTGGTGATATCCCCTTTATCATTTTTTATTGCGCCTATTTGATTCTTCTCTCTTTTCTTCTTTATTAGTCTTGCTAGCGTTCTATCAATTTTGTTGATCCTTTCAAAAAACAGCTCCTGGGTTCATTAATTTTTGAAGGGTTTTTTGTGTCTCTATTTCCTTCAGTTGTGCTCTGATTTTAGTTATTTCTTGCCTTCTGCTAGCTTTTGAATGTGTTTGGATGATGAGCATTTTTTCATGTGTCTGTTGGCTGCATAAATGTCATCTTTTGTGAATTGTCTGTTCATATCCTTTGCCCACTTTTTGATGGGGTTGTTTGATTTTTTCTTGTCAATTTGTTTAAGTTATTTGTAGATTCTGGATATTAGCCCTTTTTCAGATGGGTAGATTGCAAAAATTTTCTCCCATTCTGTAGGTTGCCCAAACAGGCAAAGACTTTTTAAAAGTGGATACCCCATATTGATGGGGATGTGAGGAAATGGGCATTCTCTGTACCACCAGTGAGCTTTGGAGAAAACTGAGTTATATATATATAAATAGCTGCAAAAATGATCAAATCCTTTGACCCAGTAATTCCATTTCCAGTAATTAATCCTAAGGGAAAAAATCAGAGCTACGCTCAGCAATTTATATATAAGAATTACATTATTTTAAAGTTAATTTTTATTTCTATGAATGGAATACATGTGCATGTGTGAAACACAAAATAGGTTATAGGGCTTACAATATAGCATAAGCCTCTAGTGAACATAGCAGCCCTGACTCAAGGTTCCCCATTCCCATAAGCCCATTCATCAGATTCCACCTCCCTCCACACTTTGATGTTTCTTCTAATATGTAACTCCATATTTTTAATAATATGCTTACCTTGCTGCTTTTTGTTTTGTCAGTTTTAGACACACTATCTTGATATTATTGGGGCCGAGATGTCCACTCTCCCCTCATCATCAACCCCACTCATCTTTACTTTCTGTCCTTTCCTGCTCCCAATTTTGTTATATCACAACCTTCATTTAATATCATTATAGCTGCATAAATATTGTATTAATCCAAGAACTGTGCTATGATTACATGATTTCCTTTCCAGTACAGTTTTTTAAGTTAATAGTTTTTATTTCTATGTAATTATTTCTAATATTTTCCTAATGTTTGCAGATGTTTAAATAGATCATATAGTCAGTCCTCCCTCCCAAGAACTTCCTAGGACTTCCCTTTCTTCTTTCTCTTGTGTTACATGAATATCCATTTTTCTTGGTCTTTATCTTTGTTTACTCCCTAGTTTGCTTAAGCACAACTTCCAGCAGCTTCCCAAAAAGAGGAACAAGGGATATCCTTCTCTCTTTTTCTTTCACTATTTGCATGTCTGGAAAAACCTTTATTTCTTTTATAATTTCCTCATCTTTGTTTTGATTTCTCTCTTATTAACCTGATGTTGAACTTTTTAGATTGCTCTAATATCCTTCTCTTTCCTCCGTATTCTCTTTTTGTTCTATTTTCTCAGAGTTCCTCAACTTCCTCCAATCCTTTTATTGAATTGTTTATGTTACTACCATATTTCTCATTCTTAAGGGCTCTTTCTAATCCCTTGATTATTTCTTTTTATAGCACCTGTGTTTGTTTTATAGATGTAGTATCTTTTATTGCTCTGAAGATATTAAATATAGATTTTTGTTTTCTTCTTCGTCACCTCTGTTTTTTATGGGTCCTTTTTTATTTGTTTGTTTGTTTGTTTTTTCCTTTAATGGTGGATGACTTGCTGAAATATACAGTGTTCCTTGGCTGTACATTCACATTTAAGGCTGGCAATTCCAAAGCTGCTGATTGGAAGCTCAGCGTTCATGATTCTGGCTCATCCATCAGTGGAAGTGTGGCATGCATGGCCATGATTTGTCCACTGATGAGCGAATTTGGAAGATGTTTAGCTCTGAAGTAAACAAGGCTTGGTGAGAGAGCAAATGTTACAATCTGGGGATCCCAACTCTAGAAGTGTTATATTTCTCCAAAAATTATCTAATTCCCTGCTGGAGGCGAGGGAACTTTGTGAATACACATCATACTCCTGGCAGTGGGACAGTGGGAGATCACTGATGATTCTAAAGATTGGTGGAGTTTCATTTAATGGCCTGCTTTCAGCTCTGTGCCCTCCCTACTCCCTGCCTTCTATAGTACCGTTGTAAGTACTATGACACCTAGTGTGACTAGGAGAAGGAAGACAAATTGACAGCAGGGACAGATGAAGTGTAGAAACTAAAGGAACTGTTAGATTACTGGAATGAAGTGGCATACTCTTCAGAATAGATGGGGCTGGAGTCTTCTGCAAGACCAGTATAGCTTATTGACACTTTAGGTTTCCTAAAGATGAATCCTACTCTTAGGACTAACTCTGGCCAACATAAGGAGATAAAATGTTGTAAGCCGGATAAAAAGTACCAGGCAGCAGCCTCACATAGAGCGATATTGCTAAAATAAATCTTCCTGGTAGCTGGTCTGAAGCTCATTGTTTCTGTGTATTGAATTTTAGCCTATTTTTATAGTCATGCATTCCCATAAAGACACTTATTACAGACTGCAAAGACCTGATTATGAAGAGTAGTTACAGAAAATGAATTATGCAAAGGAAAGATCTTACATTCTTAATACAAATACTTGTTAACAAATATGCAGCAGAGAAACAATAGGCTAAAAACCAGCTACTATCTTAAAAATAAATGCTTATTATTCTAAGAAATGTATTGTTTACAAATAACCTGTATCATCTGGTAAATTTATGTGAATGACATCCCACAACTTCAAGCAGATGAAAAGGGTTTAGTCCATGAGGGCTTTACCTTGTGTCATCACTGGGAGGGAACGAAGAAATGCCTTTCCACATTCTTTCTAGACTCTTGGTTCAAGTTAGGCTCATGTCAGGATTAAGAAAATTTCACTTCTCAGGCTACTTTGGTATAGTGCTGAAAGAAATAAAGCCAATTGTCCATAAGGTGAATTCAGAGATGGCTTTGACATGACCTAAAGGATTTGGGGTCCCAACTCCTAGTTTAAGGATGGTGCTTTCTTGGTGCAGATAGCTGGAAAACTGTTCTACTGAATTTCTCTTGCATTAGTCAGGGTTCTCCAGAGAATAGAACCAATAGGAGATACACACACACACACACACACACACACACACGCACTCACATGGGAATGTATTACAAGAATTCTCTCACACGATTATGGTGGCTGAGCACCCCACAACTTGCCGTCTGGAGAACTAGCGAAGCTGGTGATGTAATTCAGTCCAAGTCTGGGGATGATAGTGCTAAGTCCCAGTCCAATTAGCTTAAACAGAGAGAGAAAATGCACTCTTATTCTTCCTTTTTATTCTGTTTAGGCCCTCAGTGGATTGGATTATGCCCATCCACATTGGTAGGGGCAATCTTTACTCAGTCTACTGATACAAATGCTTTCTTCTGAAAACATACTTATGGACATACCACAGACATTATGTTTTACTATCTGGGCATCTCTTAGCCCAATCAAGTTGACACATAAAATTAACCATCTGTGTACATGTGAGAAGTTCTATAGTGTACAACTCCAGGGAGGTAGACTTAGTACAAACTCCAATAGATACCACATAACAATTGAAATATTGATTAGATGTAATGCAACACATCTACTTATGCATATACCTACCCATATCTAACCATGCCTATATATTATAGTTAGAATAAGTGGTTAAATTATCTTATGGAATGCCTTTCAATCCTCAAGGTTATAAATAGGTACCCCTCCTGTGTGCAAACATGGTATCCTATACTTACTTTACACTGTTCGTAATTATTTACCTATTTACACATCTGTCTGCTTAGTTCTGAAAGCAGGTATGAGTTGTGATAAATCATTATATACCCTATCTAATGCCTAGCACAGCACTAGGTACATAGCAGATGCTCAATAAATATTTGCTGCATGAAGGAGTAGCTTACAAGGTCTTTACTAAAAGCTGCTTAAAAATCTTGCCTCACTTCTGATTCCTGCTTCTAAATCATCTGGGGTAAATATAAAAGTGCAAAGGGAGTGAAAGAGTAGATGAGGGTCAAATTGTCAAAATAAATGAACTCTTTTCATGTGCCTAAACCTATTTTTGGAACTCAAAAATTGAAAACTACAACTCTATTTATTAAAATGTTTTGAAAGAAGTTGATACAATCACCTTAGCAAACAGTTTTTACTTTTTTTTTTTTTTTTTTAAACAGTCTCGCTCTTTCCCCCAGGCTAGAGTGCAGTGGCGATCTTGGCTCACTGCAACCTCCACCTCCCGGGTTCAAGCAATTCTCCTGCCTCAGCCTCCCAAGTAGCTGGGACTACAGGTGCATGCCACCACCCCTGGCTAATTTTTTGTATTTTTAGTAGAGACGGGGTTTCACCGTATTGCCCAGGCTGGTGTCGAACTCCTGAGCTCAGGCAATCCTCCCACATCAGCCTCCCAAAGTGCTGGGGTTACAGGCGTGAGCCACCGTGCCCGGCCTACACTCTTTTAAAGTTTAATTAACATAGCCTATGAACTAGCAATTCCGTTCCTAAACTCTTGCATATGTGCACAAGGGACATGTACAAGAATATTTATTGCCGCTTGGTCCACAACACCTGATAAATGAAAACATCTGAGTGTCAACTGAGAAGAGAATGCTAAAATAATGGGATGGTGAGTGTTCTAAAATAAACTAGAGCTACATACAACAATAAGGGTCACTCTTAGAAACATGGGGTGGTTCATTTTACGTGTCATCATGGCTAAGCTATAAAGCCCAGATCTTTGGTCAAAACCTAGTCTAGGTATTTCTGTGAAGCTATTTTTATATGAGATTAACATTTACAATCAGTAGACACTATGTAAAGCAGAGTCCCCCAACTCCATAATGTGGGTGGGCCTCATTTAATCAGTCGATGGTCTTAAGAGCAAAGATTGAGGTTTCTCACAAAAGAAGAAATTCTTCCTAAAGACTGCAACATAGAAACCCTGCCTGAATATGACCCCAAAAGCACAAACAACAAAAGCAAAACTAGACAAATGAGATTATATCAAGCTAAAAAATCTCCTGAACTACAAAGGGAACATTCAACAGAGTAAAGAACAACCTCTGCAATGGGAGAAATATTTGCAAACTATGCATTAAATAAGGGGTTAATATCCAAAATATATAAGGAGCACAAACAACTAAATAGCAAGAAGTCAAATAATGTGATTTTTTTAAATGGGCAAAAAACCTGGATAAAAATTTCTCAAAAAAAGACACACGAATGGCCAATAGGTATATGAAAAATATTCAGTGGTATCTGTAATCATCAGGGAAATGCAAATTAAAACCACAACGAGATACAACCTTACATTTGTCAGAATAGCTGTTATCAAAAAGATGAAAGAAAAAGGGTGTTGGTGAGGATGTTGAGAAAAGGGAAACCTGTATACTGTTGGTGGGAAGGTAAATAAGTGTGGCCATTAAAGCAGTTCTGAGGGTTCTCAAAAAATTGAAAATAGAACTACCATATAATCCAGCAATCCCACCAATGGATATGCATCCAAAGGAGATGAAATCAGTATATCAAAGAGATTATCTTCACTCCCATGTTCATTGCCCCATTATTCAAAATAGCTTAGATATTGAATCAACCTAATTATCCATCAATGGATGAATGAATAAAGAAAATGTGGTATAGGAATACAATAGAATACTAGTCAGCCTTAAAAAAGAAGGAAATCTTGTCATTTGTGACAACACTGATGAAACTGGAGAACATTGGCTTGAGAGAAATAAGCCAGGCACAGAAAGACAAATATCACATGATCTCACTTATATATGGAATTTTAAAAAGTCAAATACATAGAAGCAGAGAGTGGAATGGTAGTTACTAGTGCCTGGTGGTGGGGGCAGTGAATTGTGTGGATGTTGGTCGAAGAACATAAAATTTCAGTTAGACAGGAGGAATAACTTCATGAGACCTATTGTACAACATGGTGACTATAGTTCATAACAATATGTGAAAATTGCTGAGCAAGTAGATTTTGAGCTTCCTCATTACAAATAAGTATGTGTGGTGATATATATATTAACTCAATTTAGCCATTTCACAATGTATACATTTTTCAGAACATTGTGTTGTATACCATTAATATATGCAATATTTATTTGTTAATTTAAAACAAATAAAAAAGAGGAAAAAAGAAATCCAACCCTGCCTGAGTCTTCATTTCCAGCCTGCTGGCCTGGTCTAGACATTTCAGACTTGCCAGTCCTCACAATTGCATGAGTCAATTCCTTAAAATTTATCTCGCTCTCTTTCTCTTGGTCCCTCACTTTCTCCTATTGGCTCTGTCTCTGTGGAGAGTCTTGACAAATACAAAACATAAACATTGGTGCAAAAAAGCATATAAAACTGAGTATAGCGGTACTGCTCTACCATAATTAGAAAGGTCAAATAGGGGGAAAACTAAACAATATAATGTTAGGAATATATACATATGTGGAAAAATTATCTTAGAAAGGAAACGATAAGCACAAATGCATAAATGCATATTATTGCTGTGCGTGGAGTCAGGGGAAGTGGCTTCCATTTTGCATGTGTTTGGTAAAGTTCTGCTTGTTAAGTAGGGTGATAGGTTCATGAGTATTTTATTATTATGCTTTATATTTTACATGTATATTAAACATAGACTTTTTATATAGCAAATATTTCTTTAATAAAAAATCTTATAGGTGCCTATAAAGAAACGTTGTACTGGGCTTTTTTTTTTTTTGGCTTAGTGACTGCTTTTAACATAAAATATTTCTTCCTGGAAATCTCTCTCTGTTCCTTTTTCTTTAGTAATACTCTTTCCTCTTTTATCCTTGTCCCACATGTATTTTTCACAGCTTCTAATCCATTAACCACTCTGACATATGGATTTAAATGCCCTTCTTATTACACTCTATATGATCTAATTTCTCTGGGTCCAATTTTCCCAACTCTGTCTCATAACTGGCAGCTTTTTCTATAACCTTTATTTTCAACCCCCTTATGTGGTTGTAATGCCACTCTCCTTTCTCTCATCTTGCCCACTCTGAACTATGTCCCGGGAGAGTGCTGTATCCCCTGTTGCCTCCTTTGGCTTTGATTACTTCTCCCCTTAACCTTATTCTTTTGGTTAAGCAATTCTTCTTGGCCAATAGTTTGCATCTGTGCCCTTAAGTTTCTTTCCTTCAATTCTCTCTTTGACCTTCTCTAATCTGGCTTTTACCCACTTCACTCCATTGAAATACAGAGCTACCAATTACCTCCTCCTCGGGGGCTAAGCCTCCTGGCCTCTGTGCCAGCCTTAGCCTCCTTGACCTTACAGCTGCCTTTGATCTTGTGAAACACTCTCTTTGGGTCAATTGATGGCTCCCACAAGGGCCAGCTGTAGCAGCTGGCTATCCAGGGCATATTGCATGCAGCAAAGTAGCTCCCAGCTAAAGGGGGGAGCTTTGAGATGAGAATCAGTTTTTCATTTGAATGCTGAATGAAGGTTTGATCGAGTACGCTGAAGTACCTTGAGGAAAGGAAGAGCTGCCAATGATTAGAAAATGCAGACCTTCTTTCAAATAATTTTACAACAATTTAACAAATAGGAGTATAAAATAAAAATTCTGAAGGAATTTGAATTGAGTCCAAAGTTCAGTGTAATAACTTGTCCTTTTTTTTCTGAGTAGCATATTTGAGTTTTAGTTTTATAAGTAAATATATGAGCAGCATATTTGGGGTTTCTGTTTGGTTGGTTTTTGCTTAGATTTAGAAAGAGCTAGAAATAATATTTTCTTCTCTAAAATCACACTTTAAAAAAATTTTCTCTCGACCCTTATGGTATGTTATCACTTATTAAGACTGGATGTATTATTTATAGTACAGTCTGAGTATCCATTATCTAAAATGATTGGGACCAGAAGCATTTCAAATTTGGGGTTTTTTTAATTTTGGAATATTGCAAATACGTAATGAGATATTATGGGGATGGAATATCAGTTTAAACATAAAATTCATTTAAATTTCATATATATATACCGGATACACATAGCCTGAAGGTAATTTTATACTTTTTTTCTTTTTTTGAGATAGAGTCTCACTCTGTCACCCAGGCTGGAGTGCAGTGGCATGATCTCGGCTCACTACAACCTCTGCCACCCAGGTTCAAGCGATTCTCCTGTCTCAGCCTCCCAAGTAGCTGGGATTACAGGCACCTGCCACCATGGCTGGCTAATTTTTGTATTTTTAGTAGAGATAGAGTTTCACCATGTTGGTCAGATTGGTCAGGCTGGTCTTGAACTCCTGACCTCATGACCCACCTGCCTCGGCCTCCCAAAGTGCTGGGATTACAGGTGTGAACCACTGCGCCTGGCCTTTTTTTTTTTTTTTTTTTTGTAGAGATGGGGTTTTGCCAAGTTACCCAGGCAGGTCTCGAACTCCTGAGCTCAAGGGATCCACCCGCCTCGGCCTCCCAAAGTGCTGGGATTACAGGCGTGAGCCACTGCGGCCACTCTATACAATATTTTTAATAATTTTGTGCATGAAACAAAATTTTGACTGCATTTTGTCTGTGACTCATCACAAGGTCATGTGTGAAATTTTTCACTTGTGGCATTGAGTCAGTGTTCAAAAAGTTTTGGATTTTGGAGGATTTCAGATTTTAGATTTTTGGATTAGGGATGCTCAACCTAGGTGGTGGTTTGAATTTGCACACGTTGATAATCTGCCCTTGGACATTCAAGATAGCCTCTCACAACATATTTCCAAATCACAACTGTTGATTTATCTTTCTCTTTTCTTTGAGATGGAGTCTCACTCTGTTGCCAGGCTGGAGTGCAGTGGCACGATCTTGGCTCCCTGCAACCTCGCCTTCAGGGTTCAAGTGATTCTCCTACCTCAGCCTCCGGAGTAGCTGGAACTACAGGCACACGCCACCACGCCCAGCTAATTTTTGTATTTTTAGTAGAGATGGGGTTTCACCATGTTGGCCAGGATGGTCTCAATCTCTTGACCTTGTGATCTGCCCGCCTCAGCCTCCTAAAGTGCTGGGATGACAGGCGTGAGCCACCGCGCCTGGCCGATTTATCTTTCTAACTTTATACAGTTTAGTTGAACAGGACCCTTTGCTCTCCATTATGCCTTTGCTTTCCCTCCTTCAGTAGCTCAGTTCTTACAGTTTTTGGCTGCATTTATCCCCCCCCCCCCCGATTGAAAGACTTCTTCGCCCTCTAATTTCCACTGGTCAAAATTCCTCTCATTATTTGCGTAGCACTAGTATTCAGTTTGTACCTTCCCTGACCTTATTTTATGTACTTGTCATATTTGTTCTTTAACTCTGTATTTTGAAATACTTTCAAACTCACAGAAAAGTTACAAAAATTATACTGAACATATACCCTTTGCACAGATACATATTAACATTTGCAATATTTGTTGTACCTTTTCTTTTCTCTGTGTATGTGTTATGTATAATATTTCCTTCCTGAACTTCTTTTGAATAGGTTGCCTATGTCATGCCCTTTTATCCCTTAATATTTCAGTGTGTATTTCCTAAGAATAAGGCTATTCATTTATGTAACTGTGGAGATTTAACAAAGATATATACCTTTTAACAAAGCAGTCTATATTCCAACTTTGTTCATTGTTCTACTAAAGTCCTTTATGATATTTACTTTTACTTTCAGTGCAGAATCCAGTCTAATATCACATGTTGTATACAGATTGCATTTATTCTAAGTTATGCCATGTATCACTGCAACTAGTAAGCTATCTGGGAGTAGTCATATTAAGAACATATAAATATCCTGCTCTTCATCACACTCTTCTCCATAGATTTAGCATCCATTGATGATTCTTGCCTGAATCTTTACTATGATAATTGCGAAATGGTTAATTTTCAACTTCACTATCCCATCCATATTTATCTGTCTAAATTAACCTGTAAGGAAGGGCCCTCTTGTTTCCCATTTTCATTTTATTTACTATCTAATTATTTTCAGTACAGACTCACAGATTTCTATTTTCTTTAATGAGTTATGTCCTTATTTACATTCATGGTTAAAATCGTTCTGTATTTGGCCAGTGAAAACCTCTTCAAGCTGGCTTGTGTATCCTTTCAATATGTCCATAAATGTTTTGATTACTTCCTTACTTTCTGGTATAACAGAATGGTCCAGGCTCATCTTGGACCTTCCCTGCCTCAGCCCTGAAAGAAGCCATTTATTTATTTGCATCACACACATTATTATAAAACCTGCCATATGCCAGGCACTCTGCTAGGCTCCACAGATATGGTGATGGGCCATACTAGACACTGTGCTTTTCCTAATGGAAGTAGATAAGACAGACATTAATTTTTTTCTTTCCCCATGCCTCACACTCATTTACCCTGTGTTTTGTGAAGTACACAAATTTCTCACCAATAGGATTGAAAGGTATTGGAATGAGTCTTAAGTTACCTTCTGATAACCTCTAAATTTCTCTCTTGTCTAAATCTAGGGAAATGTGATCTTGCAGTCCTATCAGAAATAACTCTGAGTCAAAGGCCATATTTGGCTAGCAGAGAAGGTTGTTGTAGAGAGCTTCTGTCCTAGGATTGGAGCCCACTTCAGTGTCTCCTGCTCACCTGCTCCAGGGCCCACTGCAAGGCACGATGCTGGGGTAGAAGACACATTGTGTTGGCTGTTAGGAACACAGGGCATTGGATCAAAACTTTAAGGAGGAGAAAATAATGCCCAAGTCAGAGATCTGGGTTACTGAAGACCAGCATTGTTGAAAACCACAGCTTCCCCAGTCCCATATTGCACGATTTTCCATCTTGCCCCATGTGCTACAGTCACATAGCCTTTCTTTCCATCCCTTGAAAAAGCCAAGCTCCACCCCACTCCACCCCACCATACCACAGTCAAGAGTCCCTGCGCTCTCGTCCACACTGTTCTCATCTTTCACATTTATAGCAGCTATATCTGACCATTCCACCAAGACCCTTGTTCACCCTGTTCATTCCTTTAACATTACCTTTAGAGTCAGCAACACAGAACCTTGAAGAACATAACAGGGAGCTTGGATTTTTATTCAAGGGCAATAGACTTTGATAAAACAGAACCATCATAACATTTAAGATAATCAACTACAGATGTACCCTCTCACTTGAGCTAAAAAACTTAACAACCTAGAAGAAAATGTTAGTACTCTCACCTCTATAATCTAGAAGGCTTGCTTGCAATCTGAAAAACTAGAAATGAACAAATCATTGCACACACATTCAAAATAAATGAAATGTCCCATGGTGAGCCTTTAAGCAGAACCTCCTGTCTTATTTAGGGATGCTACTTCCTGCTTGGTCATGCTGTTTGAAAGTTATTAGTGCGACTGTTAGGTACACCTCAGGGACTTTTGAGAATGTAATTTACAACATTTAATATAGATGAAATGTGAATGCTTTTCATACCCAGTTGTGCATAGCTGAATGCTTAAGGGTGGAGTGCTGAAAAAGTGTATTTGTGCTAGCAATGCTAAATCATAAAGACCTTTCTTTATCTCCATAACCCTACCATCTTCTCTTATTATCTGGAAAGTAGTGGGGGACAGCAAAATGTTCCAAAAGAAATGGTATCTTTGGAGTTTTTTAATCATCTAAAATTTAGGAGTTTGGGATCTTTAAAAAATGTTATCAATTAATCTGGAAATTGAACAGTAAAATAATCAAATTTTGATTGCTTTAGTCATCTACAGATAAAAGCATCTATTGCTAAGATTTGAGGGATTTGCTCTTTAAAACATTAGATAAAAAAAGACTTACATAGAATTTGGTAATATTATTTCAATTATAAAAGCAATACACAAAATAAGCTGGTATCTTAAATTGCAAAAATAATGAAATAAGATAAATTTGCTATAATCTCACCATCCAAATGTACTAGCAACTATTATCATTTTGATATGTGAATGAGAGAATTAGGGTCAGCCTGTAAAGAGAATTCTACAATCTGACTTTCGCCCTTAATTTCTATTCTGAGCATTTCACCTTGTCATTAAATAATCTTCAAAGCCATATTTTTAGTGCCCACATGTAATTTCAGCCTGGGCATACACCTGATTTATTTAACAACTTCCTTGTCTTTGCAAATGTACGTTGTCCCCAATTTTTACTTATAATGAATAAGGTTGTAGATTTCTGGTTTTAAAAATGTCAGACTAATCACACACACTTCAGCCCTCTGCTTCCCCAAACCCTGCTAAAATACCAGAAAAGGGGCATTAATCCATAAGGAAAAAAAGTTAGTACAAGAGGAGATCTCAGCAAATTAAAGATTTCAGTGTATTTTTGGAAGATAAAAATAGAAGAGACCTCAGCAAGTTAGAGATTTTAATACATTTTTTGGAAGACAAAGAATAGAGAGGAGTAACTGACTCAGTAGAAGAAGGCCGCAGAGGGGTGCCAATGAGAAGCCAACAAATTGGTACTAATGAACACTGAGAGGCACAGCCCTTTAAAATATTTTGCAATTTCTTCCCTATAAACAACCCTTCTAAATATCTCTCTGCAATACCTAGTTAGGAGTGACAATGCATTTCTAACCTTGACCAAATCATGAATCCATAAGCTCTCACAGGGCCATGTGTGAAAGGGACTGAGTCAAGTAGTCAGAAAAAGGAAGACAGTTGTTGGTCACTGGTGATTTGGGGAGGACGTTTATTTATAGTGCACAGTTGAAAACAGGGAGTAGGTGCATCTTGCACTTTCATCTTCGCCCACTCCTTATCCTTCACTATGCAATTTCTGATGAGTTCTCACTTTGATTTATAAGGCCACAACATGCCTTTTCAGAATAAACACATATTCCAGTCTATAACTCTCTGGAATTTCATTCACTAGACCCCAGCTGTAAGCCCATTGCCCTTTTTCTTGTGTGCAATGTAGATTCTATATATCTCGTGTTACTCTGTGCACATATTGAAAATGTTTGAACATATAATTTATTAAGTCATGGCAGGAACTGTAAGTCTTTTTATATGACTTCCAAAGTAGCCCACCTTATACCAGAAAGTTTAATAAAAACTTCTGATGGACAAAATAAGTAGCTCTTATTATATTCAAATCTGGTTGCTTTGTTTTTTTGACACTTTCCCTGGTGTAGGTAACACCGGACTTGGAGACTTCTTACCTCCATGCTATCATAGCTCTTCTATTACTGCATTTATCACTTCACATTGTAACTATTTGTTCACAGAACTGTCTCATACACTATCCTATGAGATCGCTGGGGTCAGAAACCATATTTGTATTCCTTCAATACACATTTTTTGCACCTGCTACATATCACACAGTGTAATAGGAATAAGAAATACAATGATGAACATGATAAAGTTAACATGGCTTATTTAGGCAAATGCAATGTGGTCTGAGCCCCAGACTCATGTATTAGTTAGCTGTTGCCACAGTAATGCTATATAACCATCCCAAAGGTCAGTGGCTTACAAGCATTCATTCTCATGCCCATGGGTCTGCAGGTTCTCTATACTTTGCATGATCTTGGCTAGGCTCCAGTGGGAGGTTCTACTTCAGACTGAAGTTTCTCTGGGCATGGTTCCTTACTGTGAGTTGGGTTCAGGTCAAACACACTGTGTGTTAATTCTGGGGCACAGGCTTCTCAGAGCATGCTCTCTGCCTGGGATCGCTAGAGCACAAAATGTCAAGTACGTTAGAAGCCTCTGCCCCATGATGTCCATTAACTTTCCACTGGCCAAAGCAAGTCCCATGACCAAGCTCAATGTCAATAGTGCAGGAAAGACCCGTTGTAGGAAAGTACTGCAAAGTCACACGATAAAAGATATAGATGTATAATTCTAATACAGGGTTGGTGTCAAGAATTGCAAAAGATGGGCCAGGCACGGTGGTTGACACCTATAATCCCAGCACTTTGTGAGGCTGAGGTGGGCAGATTGCTCAAGCTCAGAAGTTCGAGACCAGCCTGGGCAACATGGTAAAACCCCATCTCTACTAAAAATACAAAAATTAGCCAAGCATGGTGTGCATGCCTGTGGTCCCAGCTACTCAGGAAACTCAGAAGGTCAAGGCTGCAGTGAGCCAAGATCACACTACTGTACTTCAGCCTCGGCAACAGTGAGACCCTAAGAAAAAAAAATTGCAAAAGATGATTCAATCTGCTGCAGTAGATTACCTTTTTTTGGTTACAGAATACAGAGTACATTGTACTCTGTAATGTTCCTCTTTAAATACTCATTGCATTTACAAAGAACTGGCTCAGTATTCATTGCACTAGTCTTCTGTAAGCTTTATAAACATAGTGATCCTGTATGTTTTATTCACTAATTATTCACCAAGTTATCCTTTACATGTAGCAGATGCTCAATAAATTAATATTGCATTAAATTGAATTGGTAAGTGTTATGACCGGGAAATGCAGAGAGCTAATAGATAATACATAATAGAGGTTCTTAGTATCACCTGCTCCTTAGAATCAGCTGGGTCCAGTGTGCTGGCTCGGAAAAAAAAATTAAAGGAAAAAAATCACCTGGGGAACTTTCACAACTCTCTACACGTCTGTGCCTCACCCAGGATAATTAAAGCAGAACTTCCTGGTCTAAATTACCAAAAGTGGAGCCTGGGCCTTGGTGTATTTCAAATGCATACCAGGTGATACTGATGTGCAGCCAGGCATGAGAATCACTGACCTGGCGACAACTTACTCAGATTTGGGAAGACTTCCTGAAGGAAGCAGTAGTTAGGCAGAGGCTATGTGTGAACTGTTAAGTAGATATTGGGCCCAGCAGGGGCTGAGGGTAGGTGGGAGAGGTTTGTAACTGAGGAAGTTGACTGTGCAGATGCACTGAGATAAGAGCGTGAGCTCCTTGCCCTGATGTCAAGATCACAGTATGCTAAGTGAGGTAGAACCTAACAAATGTTACTCTAGGCAGAATTCTTAGATAAAACGACCAGAAAAGCTCAGGATTTGAGGGGAAAACTTCCCGACCAGGAGGCAGAGGTTTCTCAGGAAAGGCTCTGCCTAGTTTGAGTAACTTCCCTTGGCGGCTTGCCAGGGTGAAGCTTTTGTTTAGCACAGCTTTTGCCCGAGTTTATTTTTGTAGCTGCTGTTGTTATGCTGAACTCTTTCCAGCTATTCTTTGTTTATGTAACTCTCTAGGCCGCCATCTAATTTCTAGGATATGACAATCTTTCCACATAACATTTTTGTTCATGATGACTGCTGACTTATGTTTTAATATTAAGCAGGCAGAGTTTTTTCTCAAATATCAATATAAGAAATATTTATACCAAAAACATTTCCGCTTTTTAAAAATCTGGTCTTCAAGCTACATTTCATGTAGCTCAATATTCTCCTTCTACAGTTCCATATGAATTCATTTCAGATTCTTTTATCAGTAAAAGCTTGTTGTTCTTGTCAAAATGACTAACTTTCTTACATTTGATAATGATAAATATTTATCCATCATGTTTTACTTCTTATTTTCCAGGAAACTCAAAGCTAAAATTGCAGAATTCAATATTAGCCCAGGTAGGAGAATGTCATTCTCTTTCCTAACAGATTTTAATTATTTTCTTTTATCTTTTGCAACTCTATGTGTGGCTTCTACAGTAGTCTACCTTAAATACTTTTTTGAAGCAAGATTACAGATTACCAGGTAAATTACTCAGGCTTATTTGTTGCTACGGCAAATACAAAGGCATATGACTCATTTACTGTCCAGGAATTTTCAATCCACTATATATTCAGAGACAAATTTTCTCTACAAATAAATGTGTTAATGAAAGGCTTACAATTTTTAGGCCTCAAATTATCTCTGCAATAGGCCTAAAACTAAACGTGTGTTTTCTTGTACTCTATCTTAGATGTTATAACTATTTTTTATTAAAATTTCTCCAACCATGTGCTGAATATTCTTTTCTAGAAAGACATATGTACAGATATACACCCATGTACAAAGGTAGACCCAGTTGATATTACCAGCGTAACATTGTGAAGGCTGACAAATATGAAATGTTTATTTGTAGCAGTTCCATTTGGAAGGTACATGACACTAACAATAAAATAGTAAATGCATAATTGCTGTCTGATGCATTTTTGCAGTTTTTTCCAGAGAAAATGGCATCAATTGAAATTAAGTAATTTTGAACCCTCTCATTTTGCAAGAGAGAAGAAAATCTAAGAAAACTGAGTACTCTAAGGAAGATATGAATACAGAATTAAGTAAAACAGGGACTTTCCAAAGATAATTAGGCCATTCCAGATCCCAGCATAAGGAGTATCTTCCCATCCACATCCTTGCAATAAAAATCACAATTTTTAAAAACCCTTTAAAAAGTATTTCTTGCCACAGTTCTACCTTCTGAATCCAATTAGCAATTTTATCACTTCATTTTATTAACATCTATTAATCTTGAAAAACATAGAACTGGCATTCTATTGACCTCTTTCTGGTCTGTATTTATAAGGGAGAAAGCTTCTTATTTCTATTTACTAGCATGAAAGAAAAAGAGATTTAAGGCAAGACACTTTGCATAGAAAACTCATAAACTTCCACCTAAATAAGCAGTTATAGAAGAGCAGATTCATCTAGATTGCATTGGTAAACAGTTCTCTGTTATAGGCCAATCAATAAAGTTAATGCTAATTGTAATGTACTTTTGTCAAAATTGCACTTTGTCTTAATTTCTGATTTATGGCATTTTCCATATAGTACTTGTGAAAATCTAGAGCTTATTGCAATCAGTCCCTGCTAATGGGAGACTGACAGAATTGAAATAACATTCTAACCTGAGTATTCAGATATCACGTTCAATATTCCTGTTGATTCAGAAAGGACTAATGTTTCCTAAGCCATCCCCCACCTGCCCCAGACTTCCTGTAACAGCATAAAATACCAGTGAGTCAAGACCAACAGGTCTTGACCCCAGCCACATTTATAGAAAATACCAGAAGCACTTGTCTCAAGAGATAATATCCTTTACAACTGCCTATAGAAATATCTACAATGCATTGTGGAGTGCATTGATTTTTTTGTTCAATAAATTGTGCATTTATAAAACAGAACAAGAATTAAAATTCAATTTTACTATTACAAGTGAATGGTTCTGTGGTTGTTCCTTATATGTCAGGTTCTAGTCCTTGGGACAATAGAAGAACTATAGGATCTATCCCATGTTGTTCTAAAGAAATTGGAAAGTTTCAGAGCTTCCTGCTTCATCTACAGTAGAAGAATCCTGCCAGATCCTTCTACTACCCAGTATCATGTCAGATTACTGCAAGGCACCAGCTTGTGCCGGGCAGATTTTTCTTTCTCCAATATTTTCCTCTCTCTCACTCCCTCTCACGCTCTCCCTCTTCTTCCCCCGATCCTTTCCCACTCCCCTCCCCTTCTTCCTTCCCTCCCTGGCTCCCTTTCTTATTCTATTTATAAACTATCTGGTTCTCATTTACCTCTATAAACATTTTTGGCTAGATAATTCACATCCTTTGGGGGGATTAAAAAAACTTAGCAAAATGCCAGGTTCTGTACTAAGACATTTATAGAGGAGAATCTAATAATTTTCTATAGCTGTTCTTCCCAGCATGGTATGAAAATGCATTCAGTAGTTTAATTTTCTTTTGCCAGAATTATTTATTGCTGAAAATTGAGGAGTTGTATTATAGTTATTATTTCTTTTGATTGGTTTAAAAATTTAGTTTGATAGAAATCTTAAAGAAAAAAAAACTCACAAAGTTTAAATGTGGTTTGGAAAGGCAACAGAGGGATTTGAAGAGAACAGATCTGATGAAAAAGAAAAATGTTTTAGCATTTTCAACCACCCCAGAGTAGAATCATTGAAAATCAGGAAGTCTCAGAAGGAAACTGCAACAAAGTAAAAAGGTTTTATAAAAGAATACATAGCTATTTCGAGAGTTGTGTTGGAAAGGATAAGGTGATATTTTTTATCTGAGGCTATAGTGAAAAGACCAGAATTACAGGTGCGATGCCTCTGTGGGAATCAAATTTTTTCCATGACAACAAACGAGATTTCCATCTTGGCTAAACACCTTGAAAAGATGTGGAAATACAGAACTGATCATACAGAGTTGATTCCATCACAATTTGTGGAAAAACAATATGTAACAAAGGACCAGTGTCACAATGTTAATTGAAAACAGTCCCCACAAAATAATCTGGATGACTAGAGCTGAAAGTTTCCCAGGCTATGACTATAGACAAATGACAACTGACATGAAATAAGCAGAATACAGCACAAACTTTTTTTTTTTTTTTTCCGATACAGAGTCTCACTCTGGAGTGCAGTGGCATGATCTCGACTCACTGCAACCTCCACCTTCCAAGTTCAAGTGATTCTCCTGCCTTAGCCTCCTTAGTAGCTGGGACTACAGGCATGGGCAACCACTCCAAAATTTTTGCATATTTAGGAAAGATGGGGTTTCACCATTTTGGCCATGGTTGATTTCGAACTGCTGGTCTCAAATGATCCACCCGCCTCGGCCTCCCAAAGTGCTGGGATTACAGACGTGAGTCACCACACCTGATCGATTACAGCACAATCTATTCATCCTTACTATCTGTGGAGATTGTTCTACCATCCATTCTGTAGCCATGATTATTGTCAACAGCCAAAGTGAATATGAACAGACAGTATCTTGTGTTGAGGGAAACACACAGAGACTACAGGTGAGCTTTACCTCCTCTGCTCTTCCACTAACTAGTCAGTCGATGTTGAGGAAGGCCTATAAGCTCCCTGTCTCTTTGCTTCTTATTTTCAAGTAGGAATAACAATTCTGCCTTCTCTACTGCCTTACTGGATTGTTATTGACTATCAAATGATATGAAAGAAGTAGAAGAACTTTAGAAATATTAAAAGCACTTATAAACATACAGCATTATTAGTATTCGTTGATCAAAGTTGCCACAGTTTATTCTCACATTTGCTCAAGGCTTAGCTTTTATAGCAAAATATGCCATTGATAGTAGGTTTATTGTCTTCCAAACTTTGTATCAACACATTCTTACTTTAAAAAGAACAAATTGAGATGGTTTTTGCAAAGGGGAACTTCTCTTTTGTTCTTGTCTTACTGAAAGTGCAAAAGTCCTATGTAGAGTTTAATTTTTAATTTTTGTGAGTACATAGTAGGTGTATATATTTATGGGGTACATGAGATACTTTAATATAGCCATGCAATGCATAATAATCATATCAGAGGAAATGGGGTAAACATCCAATCAAGCATTTTTCCTTTCTGTTACAAACAATGCAATTATATTCTTTTAGCTACTTTAAAATGTACAATTAAATTATTCACAATAGTCACCCTGTTGTGCTATCAAATACAGGTTTTACTCATTCTATGTTTTTGTACTCATTAACCATCCTCACTTCCCCCCAACCAACCGCCAACAACTCTTCCCAGCCTCCAGTAATCATTCTTCTACTCTATATCTCCATGAGTTCAATCGCTTTGATTTTGATGTTTCCACAAATAAGTGGGAGTTTGATTATAAAATGCCTTTTTTTGAGACAGAGTCTGGCTCTGTCGCCAGGCTGGAGTGCAATGACACAGTCTCAGCTCACGGCAACCTCCACCTCCTGGGTTCAAGTGATTCTCCTGCCTCAGCCTCCCGAGTAGCTGGGACTTCAGGTGTGTGCTACCATGCCTGGCTAATTTTTGTATTTTTAGTAGAGACAGGGTTTCACCATTTTGGCCAGGATGGTTTCAATCTCTTGACCTCGTGATGCTCCAGACTCAGCCTCCCAAAGTGCTGGGATTACAGGCGTGAGACACCATGCCTGGCCTATAAAATCCTTTCAGGTAGTCGTCTTTGGATTTAATCTTCTTAGTCTTCTACAACCTTTTTATACTTAAATATGGATACTTTCTCTAGGTTTGGAAAGTCCTCTAATATTACCCCTTTGAATAAACTTTTGACCCCTATCTCTTTCTCTACCTCTTTTTAAAGGCCAATAACTCTTAGACTTGCCCTTTCAAGTCTATTTTCTAGACCCTGTAGGCATGCTTTATTGTTTTTTTTCTTTCGTCCCCTCTGACTGTATTTTTAAATGGCCTGTCTTCAAGTTCACTAGTTCTTTCTTCTGCTTGATCAATTTTGCTGTGAAGAGACTGATACATTCTTCAGTATGTCAAATGCATTTTAGAAACTTTAGAATTTCTGCTTTTTAATTATTTCAATCTATTTGTTAAAATTATCTGATAGAAATCTGAATTCTCTTTCTGCGTCATCTTGAATTTCTTTGCGTTTCCTCAATACAACTATTTTGAATTCTCTGTCTGAAAGGTCACATATTTCTGTTTCTCTGTAACTGGTCCCTGGTACCTTGTTTAGTTCTTTTGGTGAAGTCATGTTTTCCTGGATAGTCTGGATGCTTATAGATGTTCATACGTGTCTTAGCATGAAACAATTAGGTATTTATTGTAGTCTTTGCAGTCTGGGCTTGTTCGTGCCCATCCTTCTTGAGATTTTCTAGATATTCAAAGGAACTTTGGCCCCAAGCCCAGTAGTGCTATCATTCTTGCAGACTCACATAGGTACTGTGTTGGTGGTCTTGGATGAGATTCAGAATAATTCTCTGGATTACCAGAGACTCTGGTTCTTTTCCCTTACTTTCTCCCAAACAAATGAAGTCTCTTTCTCTGTGCTAAGCCACCTGGAACTGAGAATGGGGGATACAAGCACCACTGTGGCCACCAACACTGGAACTGCACTGGTTCAGACCTGAAGCCAGCACAGCACTGGGTCTCGCCCAAGGCCTGCCGTAACCACTACCTAGCTACCACCTATGTCCACTCAAGTCCCTAGGGCTCTACGATCAGCAGGTGGTAAAGCCAACCAGGTTTGTGTCCCTCCATTCAGAGTGGTGAGTTCCCCTTGGCCCAGGGAAGGTCCAGAAATGCTGTTTGGAGCCAGGGATTGAAGTCAAAAACCTTAGAAATGCATTTGATGTTCTATTCTTCTGTGGCTAAGCTAGCACTCAGATCATAGTACAAAGTCCTTTCCCCTCTTCCCTCTCCTTGCTATAGGAAAAGGAGCCTCTCCTTGTGGCTACCACTGCCACTAGCCCACAGGAGAGATTCACCAGGCCACCACTGATATTCACTTAAGGCCCAGGGGCTCTTCAGCTTGTAGTGAATGCTGCCAGACCTGGGACTCACCCTTCAGAGCCATGGGCTCCCCTGTGGTTGAGGGCGGGTCCAGAAATGCTGTCCAGGAGCCTAGACCTAGGCTTGGGAACCCCAACAGCCTGTTTGGTACTCTATCCAGCTGCGGTTGAGCTGGTACTTAAAGTGCAAGACAAAGTCTCCTTTATCTTTCCCTCTGCTTTTCTCAAACAGAAGGGGCCTTTCACCATAGCCACTACAGCTGGGAATGTGCTGGGTTACATCTGAAGCCAGCGCATCTCAGAGTCTCACTTAAGGCCCATGGCACACTCCCTGGGTATTGCTGATTATTCAGGGCCCAAGAGCTTTTTAGGCAGCAGGCTCCCTTTTGGTCCAGGGAGTGTTTCAAAATGTTGTTCATGAGCTAGGGCCTGGAATGGGGACCTCATGACTCTGCCCCATGCCCTACAGTGGCTGAGCTGGAATCTAACATGCAAGACAAAGTCTTCTTTAGTATTTGCTCTCCTCTCCTAAAGCAGAAGGGAAGAGTCACTTTCATTTGCTGCAAGCTGCACTGCCTAGAGTTGGGGGAGGGGTGGCACAAGAACTTCTTTAGCCTCCTTATCTGGTATCTCCCTAGATCATGTGCCATATGGCTAGGTCACATGCCACTAGGAGTTGCCTAGGAATCAGTGTGTCCTAGACTGCCTTTCAAGTTTACCTAGGACCCAAGGCCACTTTGGCCCATGGTAGTGAGGCTTGCTAAGAAACTCAAGTTCCAACCACTGGGATGGGTGATTCCCCTCTGGCTAGATATGGTCCAAATGTTCCCTCCATGTTTGGGCACCAGCTGAGCACAGCAGGGCTCTGTTCTCCACTGGGACAGGGCAGCACTAAGTTCAATGCAAAGTGCCCCAGTCACTGCGCTTTCCCTCCCCCAAGTGCATAGACTCTCTCTCCACACCACATGGCCACTGCCAGAGGATGGGAGAGGGTTGGCATTATTGATTCAAGACTTTTCTACCCTCTTCATTGCCTCTTTCAGCATGAAGAGTTAAAACCAGGTACTGTGATTGCTCACCTGATTTTTGGTTCTTGTGATGGTGCTTTTTTGTGTGTAGTTAGTTGTTAAAATTGAGTGTTCCTGCTGTGGGGGATGAAGAGCAAAGGCTTCTATTCAGCCATTTTCTCCGCCATCTCCTATTGGACAGATTTTTATTTTCAGTATTCAGCAGACTTTGGAAAGAAGTTCAAAATCAGAGGCAACTTTTAAGTCCCCTTCTCAAGTATTTCATTGGTGATGTTAACACAATATTAATACCACCTGCATTGATAAAGTCTTGATATTCCCTTACATTCATGTCACATGCACATTGCAGTTTGAGAGAGAGAAAGCAATACTTCCTGGGAAAAGCCAGCTGGTGTGGCTTCCTGAAAAAAGCCA
The DNA here is from genome assembly GCF_028885655.2 of Pongo abelii. Classification (NCBI taxonomy): domain Eukaryota; kingdom Metazoa; phylum Chordata; class Mammalia; order Primates; family Hominidae; genus Pongo; species Pongo abelii. The sequence continues at coordinate 64,797,354 of NC_071999.2, forward strand.
CCTTGGTGTAGTTACCAAGGGTATGGTCTTAAATATGGAGATCGGAAAGTCAATAGTCAGTACGTCCAGAGTTAATCAAGCACAGGGAAATAACTCACACCAACCCAATTCACAAGTCTGACATTAAGGAATCCAGAATGCCAATGTATTCACTTATGATAAAAAATATAAGGCTCCATTGATGGACCCGGGCAGGTCAAGGCTCACTGGAAAGTTACTTGATGGATATAGAATTAGAAACTTATTGCCAGAGCCAAACGGCTGCTGTGGTCAAGTCACCAGAGTACTGAGGAATATGTGTGCTGCACAGGCCAGGTCCTTGGGCTCACGGCTCAGGAAAACCAGTCTTCTGGACATAGCTAGAGATGGAAAGTCTATATTTTTCCACTGTGCCCTGCCATACTGTTGATCAATCAGCTTTAAGACTTTTTTAATTTCCTTTTGCCATAAAAATACTTTTCCTTCAAGTTTGGCCTGGATGGAAGATACTCTGCCTTTTTTAAGATAATCATATATCTTTGCTCTGATATATTAAATGTTTGTTTTATAGAAACACTTGGTGGATAATCTGATTTTTATGTCCAGATTATTGGGCTGCACCTCATCGTTGCCCCAGGTAACATCGGCAACAATTCTTCCTCACATCTCCTGAGCTTTTTCTACACTCTTAAACTTCTAGGCCTTTGAGCATGGTTTGGGTTGGAGTGCTCACCATAATCAATAAACTCCTGTGATACTTCAGTGCACCTTTAAAAGTTCATTCCTCTGTGCATACTGGGTAGGCACAGGCTGGTGTTCACAGAAAAAGAGCTACTTCGCCAAACTCAGTTATACTGTAGGGCTTAAGTCACTTTGCTTGGGTAGCCTTTCTCTCCAATGGAGAAAAATAGAGTAGAGCATCCTGTTTATTTTGCAAGAGAGACAACATTGATACAAATTTCCAAGGAACCATTCTAGTTCCCTGGTCACACAGTAGCTGTGGGGCCTCCTTTTGGCTAGGGAGGATTTAATTACACTAAATTTTAAAAGTTGCATTTTACCAAATAAAAATGTTATGTCACTGATTATTGTAACACTTTGAGATTCAAGGAGCTACTCCAACCCAGCCACAGTGAGCTACGTTTGTAATTGCAGCTGGCATTTACTGAGAGCTTTCTATGTGCAAAGAAGTGTATTAAGCATTTTGCGTGCATTTTTTCATTTATTCCTCACAATGAACTTACGATGTAGGTGGTTTTAATTATTCCCATTTTATAGTTGAGGAGACTCATGATAAGAACAGACACATGATAAGAGGCAGATCCAGGATGTAAACCTACTGGTGAAATCTGAAACAGTATAGTGACAAAAGAGTCTTCCATTTCCAACAGGTTTTGTTTTTCACATGGTACTGGTCTCTACAGTATACCTAATCCTCATTGCAAAGATGGGTCTAGATGTTCTACAATTGCTAAGCATTTTGGCAAGATCTGTGCAAACAAAAGGTTAGGAAACGTAAAAACATAGACTGTTGATACAGAAATTGTGCCAGGCACTCCCTGGATCTGCTATGGTTCCCAATAGATGGCTTTCTCAGCTGCCACAGAGCCATAAATGAAGCGCTGGAATCTACTGTTCAATGCTTTGAGCCCTGTGAGGATGGTGTCACACAATTGGGAAGTAATAAGATTTGAACTGAAAAAAGAAAAAAGCCATAATTTTTTTAAATGTCTAATGTTTTTAGAAAACTCAGTTTCCTCATAATTTCCAGATTAGATGTTTGCTGGTTGTATATACAGTCATACATCACTTGACTAGGGGTGTAGGTTCTGAGAAATGAATCATTAGGTGATTTTGTCATTGTGTGGACATTATAGAATGTACTTACACAAGCCTAAATGATATGGCTTACTATACAACTAGGCTATATGGCATAGCCTATTGTTCCTAGGCTACAAACCTGTACAGCACAGCATGTACTGTACTGAATACTGTAGGCAATTGTACACAATGGTATTTGCATATCTAAACATATCTAAATATAAAAAACGTACAATAAAATACAGTTATCTTATGGGACTATCACTATATATGTGGCCCGTCATTGATCAAAACGTCATTATGCAGCATCTGACTATATTCACATTTTAGCCCATGTAGGGCTCATGTAGCAACACAGTTGTATCCCTGAGAGCCCCAAAGACAGAAACTTCTACCTAACCCAATCTCAGAGTTAGAGACAGCAAATGTTTTTTTCCTTCTAGAAAACAAATAGTTTCCATCATAAATGGACCATAATCCCTGGAGGTATTACTGTATCTTCATTCACACTATTTGATGAGCCAGAGGAAGGTATTGTGTAGGCTATCACCAGCTCCCACTGGGGGACTCAGCCAGCTGTAATATCTAAACACAACTACTATTCACAGTGTCCTTCTGTCTATTCAAAAACATGTATTTAGCACCTACCATATGCTGGCTACTTTGCTATCAACCCTCTGTGTTTTATGTTTTACAAATATATCCAAGCACTAAAAATCATTTGGCCAGTGTAAAAATTTTAGATCTATGTTTTAATATGTATATGACTTGTCATTTAGTCAAGTGAGTGCTCTGATGTGTAATTTGAACAGGGGAAGTGTGCCTTTTAGAATCAGAGGACACTCAACCTTTGAAACCAGTTGGTTTTTTTCTCTCCCTTCCTTGTCTGTCCTTCCCAAATCTATCTCCAAGTCACCTTCTCTCATCCCCTACACACAAGCACACACTTAATCATAAACAAATCTGTAGTGTAGCTACTCACATGGCTACTTCATCATTAAAATCTATTACTTCACAGCACCTTATGGTGATAATAGGATTTTCCCCCCTCACCCTTTGATTAATACTTGTTCAACATCTCTCACACATGCCTACCCAAGAAACTCTTTCCAGAGGAGGAAACAAAATTACACCCTCTTTAACAATGATCCAGCAGAGAAAATGAGATTGCCCAACACATTATAACTTCCATTCAGTAGAGCCACATGCTCCCTCTTGAGAAAGGTTGGAAAATGAGCTGCCAGCTAAAAACTCCTAAAGAATGTCACAATTACAACTTTTCACTGGTGCTCCCAGTGACAGTACTTCTGACCTAAGACAACTGAGACACACAGATTTACTCCTAAGTCTGCTCATTAGCCTAATGAGGATGGAGTCAGGCAAAGAGTTAATTTGACTAATTTAATCAGCATGCCCTCTGATGTGTCTACTGGGAGAACACCAAAGTGACGGAGACAAACACAGAAACACACAGAGAAAAGGGGATTTACTGAGCTGTACTTGTGATTAGTCAGACTCACAGTTGGAAAACATAATGGAATCAAAGCTGGAAAGAACCTTAATGATTGCTTAAGCCAATCACATCATTTTATAAGGTCTAGGGAGGTTAAAAAATCATTATAAATATAAGATGTATTGTAAAATGAGTAATAAATGAGAAAACATTTATAAATTGTAAACAGCTACTATGTATGCACATTAAATTGTTTCCCCAAAACAACATAGAATTTAAACAGTAGATACATTGTTATGTATTTTCATAAAACAAACATTATACATAAGTTTCTTCTCCTCCTCCCCCCAAACCTCTGATTCTTTAGCTATGTCAACACACTTCAGTAACTCACCTGATACAGATATAATTTAATTATTATTTTAAAAAATTATTCAAACTTTTTCTGCACTTGTAGACTAGAAAAATAAAGCATTGATGGGTGTTATTTGAGGGTGAATATGAATTTTCGTTTTATCAAAATTAAAGATTTTTAGTTAATACTTAGTGTGAATGATTTATGTTTTTGATAAATGGTTTTCGATTTCTTAGAAATTCCACCTTAAAATGAGTAACATAAAATATCTATTTAATATTGACAGTACTTCTGACAGCATGCCTTGATCTTACAATTAGAGATTAGGGCACAATTACCCCTCAGATTCAGTAATTCTAAGAGAGTTGATTGAGGGTTTTTCTGGACAATGGTATGTCATTTGCATGATTATTTCATTATATTAATTTTCTCACCACTTTTCCTTTTTTTTTTCCTTTTTTTTTTTTTCATGTGAGCACTATTAAGGAAGTTTTTTCAACAGGCTCAAGCCTAAGGGATATAAAAGAAAACGAATGGGGTTTTTCCTGTTAAAGACAAGCAAGCAAGCAAGCAAGCAAGGAAGGAAGGAAGGAAGGGAGGGCGGGCAGGCGGAACGAAGGAAGGAAGAGGAAGAAAGAAAGAAAAAGAGAAAGAGAAAAAGGAAGAGAGAGAGAGAAAGAGAAGAAGAGAAAAATAAAAGAAAAGAAAGGCTTATGGAGATACTAAGCCTTATAGCTACAAATTGATCCTGTTCTTTTTTCCTTGATGGTAGTTTGTAGAACTAAAATACTATAGGAAAATTTATACTTTGAGATTGAGTCTTTTAAGAAATGGATCTTTTGTAATGTCCCTTCTATTTGAATGATACTGCCAGTATTGCAACACTCAGACCAGACAGGGCATAATTATTTCCTTTCTGTAAGTTTCCTTAAAAATAATTCTTCTCTATTTTCAATTATTAATGGAGATCTGATTATGTCTACTAGGTATAAAGTTTATGCTCTTGCAGGAGACAGACATTAAATAAATTAACAAATAAATATGACTATAAAATACAAGTACAATAAAGGAAAAGAATGGTGTTCTATGATAGAAAAAAAAAAAGGATAACCCAATTTGTATGTGTCATCAGGGAAGGCCTCTCTGAGAATTGCAAAGAGCAGAGACAAGTTAGGTGAGAAAAGAAGAGAGACCAGACAAATGTAATAGTATGCAAAAGATCCTGAAGCAGGAAAGACCTTGCTGAGTTTAAGGACTATCAGTCAAGGTCAGCATAGCTGGAATAAAGGAAAACATGGCCCAGCATAAGGCTGGAGAGGTGGCCAGTGTCCATATGGGAGAAGGGTGAAGAGTGAATGGGGAATTTGATATAGAATGGTAATGGATGGAATGCAGGATCGAATTCCTCCACCCCCTTCCAAATACCCATTATAAAATGACAGAGAGTAATTTTTTTTTATGAAAGGCATAAATCCCCAAGAACAAAGAGAGATGCAGGTGAAACAATAGAATCCTTAGAGTTTGAAAAGCATGTCAAAAGTGGTTTTATCAAATCTGAGAAAAGCCACAGTGCAGAAAGCTGAGAAGTTACCCAGTTTACCAATTTACCCGGTGAAATGGGGGAAGGGTGAGGCTAAAAACAAAAGGACTGGTTAAAAATGCCATTCAAGGAGCACTTAAACTGTACCAGTCAGGAAGGAATGTAATACGGAGAACTAGCCACTTAATTGGAAAGACTGGAGAAGCACTGGTCAGGGAAAGCCAAGGCTACTCCTGAGATTTGTTAGCTATCAGAGAGTCAGGAAGTTGCAAGAACTTCAGAAAATGTCAGAGATGACTATAGCTATCTGAAGCATCATAGCAGAGGATTTGCAAAGAAACACCCTGAGGCTGCTGGAAAATTTCATTTTTGCTGAAATCTGCAAAATTGCCTACTGCTGTTGAAGGCAATAATATAGTTTGTGCCTTTCTTATGCCTTCCAAATCTTGAGGTGTACCTCTCATTGTCAGACTTCATTCCAGAACATGACCAGCAAATGACTCTGGGAACACAGTTCCTGGTCTTCCAGCCCCTGAAATATGAGAGAGGATAGAAGAGGTGTGATGGCAGGGGGAGTAATGGAGCTGTGCTGCCATCTGTCAGTCCAGCAGAGAACACTTCCTGGACTCCATTCCTCATTTGTCCAACTGGGTAAGTGCCCCTCCCTGGTGCAGGATGATGAGGTATAAAACAGATAATCTCTAGACTAGAACAGTAAACTCAGTTGATGGCGGGGGATACAGTTCTTAAAACAAGGCAGTTAAGAGAAAATGAACATATTAAATGTTTGGACCTTCTAACTCTCTTCCCCATCAACTCCTGTAGGTGTTAGCCAGGTTTTTACCTTCTGGGCGAGATATTGGAAGAGCTTTCCCTAGAGAATCTGACCAACCCAAGAGAAAAGACCTGAGAAATACTGATATCTTTCTCCAAAAAAGACCATGTCAAATCACTACATACAGAAGCACACAGTGGCAAACCAACTCACGGGTATAAATCTTTAAACAACTATTTAATTCCCCACGTTAGATATAAGCCAAATATCACCAGCATTTGAGAAAGGCAACAGATATGAATATCAGAGACCAAAACAAACAAACAAAACTCATGGAATACAGACACTATGCGGGAAAGAGGAAAAAAATCAAAAAGGAAAACTATTATTAACTATCCTCAGAGAGGAAAAGGAATATTTTGATACACAAATAGGATGCTTTTTAGGGGCTGGTGTAGGAGGAATTAAATATGACAGCAAAACTAGAAATCTTAATAGAAACTTTAGAAAATAGTTACAAAAATATTTCAGAAATTAGAGTAAAAAGACAAGTTAAAAAATTATTTTAAGAGAATAAAATAGAAGATGTTTTAAATAATAGAAACCATAAAAAGAAAGAAATGAGGAAATTATAAGAGGAGGAGGAGAAAGTATAGGGGAAATAATTCAAGATAATATACCAGAAATGAAGGATATTGCACTCAACACAATTAAAAAACACGGACCCACACCAAGCTACATTAAAACACTGAGACAAAAAGAAAATCTTACAAACTTCTAAGAAAGAAACAAACCCAGCACTTATAGAAGAGATTGAAACTCTTTTCTGTACAAAAACAACAACAACAAGAACAACAACAACAAGAGGTTGTAACTATTTTAGGCTTTTGGGGCCATACAGTCTGTCAAAACTACCCAGCTCTGCTCTTGTAGGATGAAAGACAACAATAGAAAACATGTAAATAAATGAGCATGGCTGTGTTCCAATAAAGCTTTATTAACAAAAATAGACATTGTGCTGCATTTGTCCTGTGGGCAGTAGTTTGCTAACCTCTGACTTACATAAAGAATCAAGAATCAGAATGGCGCCAGACTTTAAATAAACTGAAGACTAGATGACTTGTGCAACGTTAATAAAATTCTGAAGGAAACTTTATCATTCTATTCCCAGCCATATTATCAAACAAACATGAAGGGTGACTATCTCCCTTTATCTCCCACTGGCCTTTTCTCAGGAAGCTGACCAACAGTGGTCTTCATCAAAATCAGAAAATAAAATAAAGACATGGGACCATAAAACTAGCAATTAGATTCCATTTCTTGGATCTACAGATTATTTCAAAGTAAAAGACAAAGTCTACAAGTCATTCAGTATAGGCTGGGCATGGTGGCTCATGCCTGTAATCCCAGCACTGTGGGAGGCCACAGCGGGTGGATCATGAGGTCAGGAGATTGAGACCAACCTGGCTACCACGGTGAAACCCCATCTCTACTAAAAATACAAAAAACTAGCCGGGCGTGGTGGCACACGCCTGTAGTCCCAGCTACTCAGGAGGCTGAGGCAGGAGAACCACTTGAACCCAGGAGGCAGAGGTTGCAGTGAGCCAAGATTGCACCACTGCACTCCAGCCTGGGCAACAGAGCGAGACTCCATCTCAAACAAACAAACAAAAAAACCCTAGGAATTAGGTTCCATTTCTTGGATCTACAGATTATGTCAAAGCAAAATGCAAAGTCTACAAGTCACTCAATATAGAGGACAAGTGCTCTAGATTGAAGCAGATCATTCAGCTCTGGTAGAAACTGCTTTAAGAAGATAAAATTGTAGCAACATCAGCAAGATGGCCACGTAGAAGCCCCTAGAGCTTGTCCTTCCAGCAAAGACAGCCAAAACAATAAATAAACAACTAGATTTTAATGAAAATAGCAAAAGGAAAGTGCCACAGTACATCAAAGTAGTAACAGAAACTCTGATGAGCACAGAAACTCAAAATAACCACACAGAGAGCAAAAGAAAACAACTGGGCCTCCGCCACCCCATCCCCCAGCTGGGAACCAGAAGGAACTTCTCCCTGCAGGAAAAAGGTAAGCAAGAGAGTCCCAGCAACCCCATCAATACCTGGAACACCTGCAGTCCTCTCCACTGGGGTCCCCTGCAGTCCTCACAGACACTAAGCCCAGCTAAGAGAGCTAACTCGAGTCTACATAGCTGTGCTCCTTCAGAGAAGGAGCCAGCACTGTGCCCCACTCCCTGTGGCCACCTGGCTACTCTGCTATGCCATCTTGGAACTGAAAATGCTACTGGAGTATGTCCTGCTCTGGGGGCAAGTGCTCATGGCACCCCTTAATCCCTGAGGCTAAGCTGCCATTGAACCAGCTCCACTCAATGGCCCAACAATTCCAAACTGAGCTACAACCAGCTGTTACACCCGTCCCTGTGTGACAAACTAGGGGTGGAGCCACTCTACGTACCTCTCTCAGAGTGCCCAGGTGCAGCCTGCCCGCTCAGGCCAAAGCTAAAGCTGCACACTTCTTCCTAGGGAAATGGTGCCTTGACAGAGCTACTCCATCTACCCATCTCAGTTGCTGCTGCACCTTGCACTTGTGAACTGGTACTAAAGCTGCCCACTCTCTCTGAAAGAAAGGGTGCCTTGGCAGAACAACTCCATCTACCTCTCCCAGTTGCTGTGGCACCCTGCCCCTAGAGGGCTAAGCTGAAGCTGCACACTGCCTCCTGGAGATATGGTGCCTTGGCAGAGCTGCTTCAAATACCTCTTCTAGTCACTGCTGCACCCTGCACCCCTGTGCTGGAAATGAAACAATATCAGTCATCCTGGGGAAATGGTGCCTTGGCTCTACCCAGAGCACAGAAACTCAGAATAACCACACAGAGAATGCAAGGACCTTTCTGTGCCTGAGCTGAAGCAATACTCTGCCTCCTGAGAAAGCAGCGCCTTCACTGCCCAGAGCAGTCACACCTTCCCAGTGCCTAAATTGATGCAGTGCCTTAAATCCCATGGAAACAGTGCCCGGGCCATTTAGAATAGTCATGCCTTCTGGGCCTGAGCTGAAGAGGCACATTTTCCCATAGGGAGGCAGTGCATTGGTCAAACTGAGCAGCTGCACATCCAGGGCTGAGCTGAGATAGTACTGTGTATTCCAGGGAAACAGAAGAAGCTAAGCCAAGACACCCAACCCTACAGGCCAAACAACTCAAATATCCCTCCCTGGAGCTGGACTAGTTCCCTAGAGTCTGAACTGCTGAGACACCCCTCGCCCCAGAGAGTGGACTCATCACTGTGTTATTCCATGCCACCCAGCACCCAAACAACAGGTGGGTTCCACTATACTGGGATACTTGTACCTGGATTCACAGTCTGAAATACAGCCAAGGCCTGCCATCCCAAGGGCTAAAGGCTAAAGATACTACACAGTGTCTCATCCTCTGGGACCCAAATTGCCACTGAGCCCTATTGGCTCAGGTTCCCAAATTGCAGCTATACTCTGGTCTCTGAGCTCAAACATCCAGAGAACCCCTTCTTTCTCAGAGTTATTCCAGTCCCGTGCCCTGTCTCCCAAGGGTAGAATCACAAACGGGCCCCTGGGCCCAAGCTGCTAGGGGGTGCCTCAGAGTCACGGGTCCCGGCTGTGGGCAACAGCCAGGTTGGTCCTGGCTGTGTCAGCCAGGATGGTCTCGATTTCCTGACCTCGTGATCTGCCCACCTCAGCCTCCCAAAGTGCTGGGATTACAGGTGTGAGCCACTGTGCCCAGCTGAAAAAGGCAATTGTTCTACCAGATTCACAGGCATCAATGCAAGGACACAAAAAAATTGAAAAAGAAAAAAAAAACAACTGACAGTACCAAAGGAACACCATAACTCTCTCTAGTAGCAGACCCTGATGAAAAGGAAATTTTTGAATTGCCAGAAGAGGAATTCAAAATAATAATCATAAGGAAATTCAGTGAGATAAAAGAAAATACAGATAGACAATTCAATGAAATAAAGAAAACACTTTATGATATGAATGGGAAATTTAACAAAGAGATACATATCATTAAAAAGAAACAAACAGAAATCCTAAAGCTGAAAAATGCAATAAATGAAACCAAAATAAAGAGCTTCAACAGCAGACTTGAAGAAGCAGAAGAAAGAATCTCTGAATATGAAGAAAGGTCATTTGAAATGATCTAGCCAGAGATTTAAAAAAAAAAAAAAAGAATGAAAAGGAGAAAACAAGACTTATGGGACATTATTAAGTAAACAAATATTTAAATTTTGGTAGTCACTGAAAGAGAAGAGATAGAAATAGGCATACAAAACCTATTAAATAAAACCATAGCTGAAAACTTTCCAAGTCTTAGGAGAGATAAGGACATCCTGATTCAGGAAGCTCAAAGTCCCCAGATAGAGTCAACCTAATAAGGTCCTTTCTGAGCCATGTTATAGTCAAACTGTCAAAATTAAAATACAAAGAGAAGGAAATACAGAGAACGCCACAAAGATACTCCTCGAGAAGAGCAACTCCAAGGCACATAATTGTCAGATTCACCAAAGTTGAAATGAAGGAAAAAATGTTAAGGGCAGCCAGAGAGAAAGGTCGGGTTACCATCAAAGGGAAGCCCATCAGACTAACAGCGGATCTCTCAGCAGAAACCCTACAAGCCAGAAGAGAGTGGGGGCCAATATTCAACATTCTTAAAGAAAAGAATTTTCAACCCAGAATTTCATATCCTGCCAAACTAAGCTTCATAAGTGAAGGAGAAATAAAATACTTTACAGACAAGCAAATGCTGAGAGATTTTGTCACCACCAGGCCTGCCCTAAAAGAGCTCCTGAAGGAAGCACTAAACATGGAAAGGCACAACCGGTACCAGCCACTGCAAAATCATACCGAAATGTAAAGACCATTGAGACTAGGAAGAGACTGCATCAACTAACGAGCAAAATATCCAGCTAACATCATAATGACAGGATCAAATTCACACATAACAATATTAACTTTAAATGTAAATGGACTAAATGCTCCAATTAAAAGACACAGACTGGCAAATTGGATAAAGACTCAAGACCCATCAGTGTGCTGTATTCAGGAAACCCATCTCACGTGCAGAGACACACATAGGCTCAAAATAAAAGGATGGAGGAAGATCTACCAAGCAAATGGAAAACAAAAAAAGGCAGGGGTTGCAATCCTAGTCTCTGATAAAACAGACTTTAAACCAACAAAGATCAAAAGAGACAAAGAAGGCCATTACATAATGGTAAAGGGATTAATTCAACAAGAAGAGCTAACTATCCTAAATATATATGCACCCAATACAGGAGCACCCAGATTCATAAAGCAAGTCCTGAGTGACCTACAAAGAGACTTAGACTCCCACACATTAATAATGGGAGACTTTAACACCCCACTGTCAACATTAGACAGATCAATGAGACAGAAAGTCAACAAGGATACCCAGGAATTGAACTCAGCTCTGCACCAAGCGGACCTAATAGACATCTACAGAACTCTCCACCCCAAATCAACAGAATATACATTTTTTTCAGCACCACACCACACCTATTCCAAAATTGACTATATACTTGGAAGTAAAGCTCTCCTCAATAAATGTAAAAGAACAGAAATTGTAACAAACTGTCTCTCAGATCACAGTGCAATCAAGCTAGAACTCAGGATTAAGAATCTCACTCAAAACCGCTCAACTACGTGGAAACTGAACAACCTGCTCCTGAATGACTACTGGGTACATAACGAAATGAAGGCAGAAATAAAGATGTTCTTTGAAACCAACGAGAACCAAGACACAACATACCAGAATCTCTGGGATGCATTCAAAGCAGTGTGTAGAGGGAAATTTATAGCAGTAAATGCCCACAAGAGAAAGCAGGAAAGATCCAAAATTGACACCCTAACATCACAATTAAAAGAACTAGAAAAGCAAGAGCAAACACATTCAAAAGCTAGCAGAAGGCAAGAAATAACTAAAATCAGAGCAGAACTGAAGGAAATAGAGACACAAAAAACCCTTCAAAAAATAAATGAATCCAGGAGCTGGTTTTTTGAAAGGATCAACAAAATTGATAGACTGCTAGCAAGATTAATAAAGAAAAAAAGAGAGAAGAATCAAATAGATGCAATAAAAAATGATAAAGGGAATATCACCACCGATCCCACAGAAATACAACTACCATCGGAGAATATTACAAACACCTCTATGCAAATAAACTAGAAAATCTAGAAGAAATGGATAAATTCCTCAACACATACACCCTCCCAAGACTAAACCAAGAAGAAGTTGAATCTCTGAATAGACCAATAACAGGAGCTGAAATTGTGGCAATAATCAATAGCTTACCAACCAAAAAAAGTCCAGGACCAGATGGGTTCACAGCCGAATTCTACAAGAGGTACAAGGAGGAACTGGTACCATTCCTTCTGAAACTATTCCAATCAATAGAAAAAGAGGGAATCCTCCCTAACTCATTTTATGAGGCCAGCATCATCCTGATACCAAAGCCTGGCAGAGACACAACAAAAAAAGAGAATTTTAGACCAATATCCTTGATGAACATTGATGCAAAAATCCTCAATAAAATACTGGCAAACAGAATCCAGCAGCACATCAAAAAGCTTATCCACCATGATCAAGTGGGCTTCATCCCTGGGATGCAAGGCTGGTTCAATATACACAAATCAATAAATGTAATCCAGCATATAAACAGAACCAAAGACAAAAACCACATGATTATCTCAATAGATGCAGAAAAGGCCTTTGACAAAATTCAACAACCTTCATGCTAAAAACTCTCAATAAATTAGGAATTGATGGGACGTATCTCAAAATAATAAGAGCTATTTATGACAAACCCACAGCCAATATCATACTGAATGGGCAAAAACTGGAAGCATTCCCTTTGAAAACTGGCACAAGACAGGGATGCCCTCTCTCGCCACTTCTATTCAACAGTGTTGGAAGTTCTGGCCAGGGCAATTAGGCAGGAGAAGGAAATCAAGGGTATTCAATTAGGAAAAGAGGAAGTCAAATTGTCCCTGTTTGCAGATGGCATGATAGTATATCTAGAAAACCCCATTGTCTCAGCCCAAAATCTCCTTAAGCTGATAAGCAACTTCAGCAAAGTCTCAGGATACAAAATCAATGTGCAAAAATCACAAGCATTCTTATACATCAATAACAGACAAACAGAGAGCCAAATCATGAGTGAACTCCCACTCACAATTGCTTCAAAGAGAATAAAATACCTAGGAATCCAACTTACAAGAGATGTGAAAGACCTCTTCAAGGAGAACTACAAACCACTGCTCAAGGAAATAAAAGAGGATACAAACAAATGGAAGAACATTCCATGCTCATGGGTAGGAAGAATCAATATCATGAAAATGGCCATCCTTCCCAAGGTAATTTACAGATTCAATGCCATCCCCATCAAGCTACCAATGACTTTCTTCACAGAATTACAAAAAACTACTTTAAAGTTCATATGGAACCAAAAAAGAGCCCGCATCGCCAAGTCAATCCTAAGCCAAAAGAACAAAGCTGGAGGCATCACACTACCTGACTTCAAACTATACTACAAGGCTACAGTAACCAAAACAGCATGGTACTGGTACCAAAACAGAGATATAGATCAATGGAACAGAACAGAGCCATCAGAAATAATGCCACATATCTACAACTATCTGATCTTTGACAAACCTGACAAAAACAAGAAATGGGGAAAGGATTCCCTATTTAATAAATGGTGCTGGGAAAACTGGCTAGCCATATGTAGAAAGCTGAAACTGGATCCCTTCCTTACACCTTATACAAAAATCAATTCAAGATGGATTAAAGACTTAAATGTTAGACCTAAAACCATAAAAACCCTAGAAGAAAACCTAGGCATTACCATTCAGGACATAGGCATGGGCAAGGACTTCATGTCTAAAACACCAAAAGCAATGGCAACAAAAGCCAAAATTGAGAAATGGGATCTAATTAAACTAAAGAGCTTCTGCACAGCAAAGGAAACTACCATCAGAGTGAACAGGCAACCTACAAAATGGGAGAAAATTTTCACAACCTACTCATCTGACAAAGGGCTAATATCCAGAATCTACAATGAACTCCAACAAATTTACAAGAAAAAAACAAACAACCCCATCAAAAAGTGGGTGAAGGACATGAACAGACACTTCTCAAAAGAAGACATTTATGCAGCCAAAAAACACATGAAAAAATGCTCACCATCACTGGCCATCAGAGAAATGCAAATCAAAACCACAATGAGATACCATCTCACACCAGTTAGAATGGCAATCATTAAAAAGTCAGGAAACAACAGGTGCTGGAGAGGATGTGGAGAAATAGGAACACTTTTACACTGTTGGTGGGACTGTAAACTAGTTCAACCATTGTGGAAGTCAGTGTGGCGATTCCTCAGGGATCTAGAACTAGAAATTCCATTCGACCCAGCCATCCCATTACTGGGTATATACCCAAAGGACTATAAATCATGCTGCTATAAAGACACATGCACACGTATGTTTATTGCCGCATTATTCACAATAGCAAAGACTTGGAACCAACCCAAATGTCCAACAATGATAGACTGGATTAAGAAAATGTGGCACATATACACCATGGAATACTATGCAGCCATAAAAAATGATGAGTTCATGTCCTTTGTAGGGTCATGGATGAAATTGGAAATCATTATTCTCAGTAAACTATCGCAAGAACAAAAAACCAAACACCGCATATTCTCACTCATAGGTGGGAATTGAACAATGAGAACACATGGACACAGGAAGGGGAACATCACACTTCGGGGACTGTTGTGGGGTGGGGGGAAGGGGCAGGGATAGCACTGGGAGATATACCTAATGCTAGATGACGAGTTGGTGGGTGCAGCGCACCAGCATGGCACATGTATACATATGTAACTTACCTGCACATTGGGCACATGTACCATAAAACCTAAAGTATAATAATAATAATAATAATAATAATAAAAGAAAAAAAATGGTGAAAAAAAAAGAATGAAAAGGAGAAAACAAGACTTATGGGACATTATTAAGTAAACAAATATTTAAATTTTGGTAGTCACTGAAAGAGATAGAAATAGGCATACAAAACCTATTAAATAAAACCGTAGCTGAAAACTTTCCAAGTCTTAGGAGAGATAAGGACATCCTGATTCAGGAAGCTCAAAGTCCCCAGATAGAGTCAACCTAATAAGGTCCTTTCTGAGCCATGTTATAGTCAAACTGTCAAAATTAAAATACAAAGAGAAGGTTCTAAAAGCAGCAAAAGCAAAGCATCAAGTCACATATAAGGAAATCACAATTAAACTAACAGCAGATTTCTCAGCAGAAAACTTACATATCAGGAGAGAATAAGATGATATGATCAGAGTGCTGAAAGGAAAAATTGTCAATCAACAATACTATGCCAAGCAAAGCTGTCCTTCAAAAATGACAGAGAGATAAAGTTTTTCCCAGACAATGAAAAACTGAGAGAATTCATAACCACTAGACCAACTTTACAAGAAATGTCCAAGAGAATCCTAAATCTGGAAGCCAAAAGATAATTATCACTATCATGAAACACACAGAAGTATAAAACTTGCTGGTACAGCAGATACGTAAAGGAGAAAGAGAAAATAACAAAATCTGGTAACTATAGAAAATCACCAAACTGCAACCATAAACAATAAGATACGAAGAAAGAAACAAAGAATATATAAAACAACCAGAGTAACAATTAACAAATTGACAGAAGTAGACCTTCACCTATCACTAACACCCTTTAATGTAAATTGATTAAATTCCCCACTTAAAAGGTATAGACTGGCAAAATGGATATTTTTTAAAACATACTTTTTGGCTGGGCATCGTGACTCAAGCCGGTAATTCCAGTACTTCAGGAGGCTGAGGTGGGCAGGTTACTTGAGCTTGGGCATTCAAGACCAGCCTGGGTAATATGGTGAAGCCCTGTCTTTACAAAAAAATACAAAAATTAGCCAGTCATAGTGGCATGCACCTGTGGTCCCAGCTACTTGGGAGACTGAGGTGGGAGGATCACTTGAACTCTAGAGGTGGAGGTTGCAGTAAGTGGAGATTGTGCCACTGCACTCCAGCCTGTGTGACAGTGAAAACCTGTCTCAAAAAAAAAAAAAAAAAAATCCCAATTGTACATGCCTATAAGGAACTCACTTCACCTATACACACAGACTGAGAGTGAAGAAATAGGAAAAGATATTCCACGCAAATGGAAAGCAAAAGCAAGCAGAAGTACCCATACTTATATCAAAGACTTTAAGTTAAAAACTGTAAAAAGAGACAAAGAAGGTTATTATATAATGATAAAGGCATTAATCCAGCAAGAGCATATAACAATTGTAAATTTGTATGCACCCAACATCAAAGCACTCAGTTACATAAAGCAAATATTAGATCCATATAAAGGAAGAGATAGATTCTCATACAATAATTGTAGGAGACTTCAACACCCCACTCTCAGCATTGAACAGATCATCTAGGCAAAAAATCAACAAAAAAAAAAACATTGGATTTAAAATGGAAACATTGAATTTAAAATGTATTTAGACCAAATTGACATAACAGACATTTAGAGAACTTTTCATTCCAAGGGTTACAGAATACATTATTTTCATCAGCTAGTGGAAATTCTCCAGGATAGATCACATCTTAGGCCACAAAACAAGTCTCAACAAATTTAAAAGAACTGAAATCATATCAAGTATCTTTTCAGACCACAATGGAATAAAATTAGAAATCAATAACAAGAGGAATTTTTGACATTGTACAAACACATGGAAAAAAACAACATGCTTGTGAAAAACAAATGAGGCAGTGAAAAAATTAATAAGAAAACGTAAAAATTATTGAAACAAATGAAAATAGAAACACAAATTGCCAAACCTATGGGATACAGCAAAATAAATATTAAGAGGGAAGTATATAGCAATAAACTCCTAAATCAAAAAAGGGAAAGGTTTCAAATGAACACACACAGATGATGTAGCTTAAGGAACTAGAAAAGTGAGAGCAAACCAAATCCAAAATTAATAGAATGAAATAAATAACAAATATCAGAGCAGAAACAAAATTGAGACTTAAAAAACAACACAGAAGATTTTTTTGGTTTGTTTTTCTGAAAAGATAAACAAAATTGATAAATCATTGGCTAGACTACCCCAAAATAAAAAAGACCCAAATAAATAAAAGGAGAAATTAAAACTAATACTATAGATATATAAAGGATCATTAGATACCATTACAAGCAACTATACACCAACAAATTGGAAAACCTAGTAGAAATAAATAAATTTCTGGATACACAGAACCTACCAAGATTGAACCATGAAGAAACAGAAAACCTGAAAAGATTGATTCTGAGTAACAAATTTGAATCAATAATAAAAAGTCTTCTATAAATAAAAGCCAAGGACCTAATGGCTTTACTGCTGAATTCTACCAAACTTTTAAGGAAGAACTAATACAAATTCTTCTCAAATTCTTCCAGAAAATTAAAGAGGAGAGAATTCTTAAATCACTCTACAAGGCCTGCTTTACCCCGATTGCAGAACCAGACAAGGATACAATAACCAAAATAGAAAACTACTGATGAACATAGATGCAAAAATTCTCAACAAAATAATAACAAACTGAATCCAACAGCAATAAAAAAATAAGATGCCATGACCAAGTAGAATTTATCTCAGGGATGCAAAGATGGCTCAACATATGCAGATCAATAAACATGATATATCATATCAACAGAATCAAGGACAAAAATCATATAATCATCTCAACAGATACAGAGAAAGCTTTTGATAAAATTCAACATCGCTTTATGATAAAAACTGTCAACAAGTTAGGTATACAAGGAATATACTTAAGCACCATAAAGGCCATATATGACAAACCCACACTTAACATCATACTGAATAAGGAAAAGCTTTTAAGCTAAAACAAGACAAGGATCCCCATCTCACCACTCTTATTCAGTACAGTAATAGAAGTCCTAGCCAGAGTAATTAGCAAAAGGAAAGAAATAAATGGCATCCAAATTGGAAAAGAGAAATTCAAATTTTCTCACTTTGCAGATATGATTTTATATGTAGAAAACCCTAAAAACTTCACCAAAAATTCCTAGAACTGATAAACAAATTCAGTAAGGTTGCAGGATACAAAGTCAATATGTGAAAAAAAAGTAGCATTTCTACACACTAACAAAAAACTGGCAGAAAACACAACAAAACAAAACAAAAAAGAAATCTCATTTATAATTCCTAAAAAATACTAATAAAATACCTATGAATAAATTTAACCAAGGAGATGAACAATCACTGACTGGAAAACTATAAAACACCGATGAAATTAATGGAAGAGGATGCACAAAAGTGAAAGACATCTCATGTTGATGGATTAGAATAATTAATATCGTAAAAAATGGCCACACTGCCAAAAGCTATCTACACAATTAATACAATCTCTATCAAAATACCAGTGATACTTGTCAAAGAAATACTTAAAGATTTTCTTTTTCTTTTCTTTTTTTTTTTTTTTGAGACAGAGTCTCGCTCTATCACCCAGGCTGGAGTGTAACGGCACAATCTCGGCTCACTGCAACCTCCACCTCCTGGGTTCAAGCGATTCTCCTGCCTCAGCCTCCCAAGTAGCTGGGATTACAGGCATGTGCCACCATGCCTGGCTAATTTTTGTATTTTTAGTAGAGACAAGGTTTTGCCATGTTGGCCAGGCTGGTCAAGAACTCCTGGCCTCATGTGAAGACTCCAAATAGCCAAAGCAATTCTGAGCAAAACTACAACAACAACAACAACAAAAGCTGGCAGCATTACAATATTTGACTTCAAAATATACTACAAAGTTATAGTAATCAAAACAACATGATACTGGCATAAAAACAGACACATAGACCAATGAAACAGAATAGGGAGCCCAGAAATAAATCTATGTATTTACAGACAACTGATTTTTGACAAAGGCACTAAAAATATTAACTGGAGAAAGGATAGTCTATTCAATAAACGGTGCTGGGAAAACTGGGTATCCACATGCAGAAAAATGAAACTAGACCACTGTCTCTCATCATATACAAAACTCAACTCAAACAGATTAAAAACTTAATAGTAAGACACAAAACTATAAAACTACTAGAAGAAAACATAGGGAAAACACTTTAGAGCATTGGTCTGGGCAAAGATTTTTTGGATAAAATCTCAAAAACACAGGCAACAAAGGTAAAAATAGATAAATGAGATTATATCAAACTTTAAAGCTTCTGCACCACAAAGGAAACAGTCAACAGAGTGAAGAGACAACAAGCAGAATGGGAGAAAATATTTGCAAACTATTCATCTCACAAGGAATTAATGTCCAGAATACACAAGGAACTCAAACAACTCAATAGCAAAAAACAAACAAAAATCCCACAAATAATTAAATTTTAAAACGGGCAAACTAGCTAAATAGACACCTCTCAAAAGAAGACATACAAATGGCCAACAGGTATATGAAAAAAATGTTTAGTATTACTAACCGTCAAGGAAATGCAAATCAAAACCACAATGAGATAGCATCTGGCTCCAGTTAGAATGGCTATTATCAAAAAGACCAAAAATAAATAAATAAATAACAAATGCAGGCAAGGATGTGGAGAAAGGGAAAGTCTTATTTGCTGTTGGTGGGAGTGTACATTAGTAACAGCTGTTAAGGAAAACAGCATGGAGATTCCTTCCTCAAAAACTGAAAATAGGACTATCATATGATCCAGCAATCCTACTATTGGATATGCATCCAAAGGAAAGGAAATCTGTGTGTTGAAGAGATATATGCACTCCCATGTTTATTGCAGCACTATTCATCATAGCCAAGATATGGAAACAACCTAAGTGTCCATCAAAAAAATGAGTGGATAAAGAAAATGTGACATATTGTGTTAAGTGAAATAAGCCATGCATAGAAAGACAATACCACATGTTCTCATTCATATGTGGATGCTAAAGAAAGTTGATCTCATAGAAAGAGAGTAGAATAGTGGTTACGAGAGGATGGGAAGGGTCATGAGGAGGAGGAGATAGCCAGAGGTTAGTTAATAAATTCAGAATTACAACTGGATAAGTTGTTTCTTTTTTTGTTGTTGTTGTTTGTTTTGAGACAGAATCTTACTCTGTCACCCAAGCTGGAGTGCAGTGGTGCAATCTCAGCTCACTGCAACCTCCACCTTCCGGGTTCAAGCAATTCTCCTGCCTCAGCCTCCTGAGTGCCTGGGATTAGAGGTGCCTGCCACTGTGCCCAGCTAGTTTTTGTATTTTTAGTAGAGATAGGATTTCACCATGTTGGCTAGGCTGATCTTCAACTCCTGACCTCAAGTGATCCGCCCAGCTCAGCCTCCAAAAGTGCTGGGATTACAGGCATGAGCCACCATGCCTGGCCTACAGCTGGATAAGTTTTAGTATTCTATAGCACTGTAGAGTGACTCTAATGAACAATTTATTATATATTTTCAAATAGCTAAAAGAGTGGATTTTGAATGTTCTGAACACACCCAAAAAAAGATAAATGTTTGAGGTGATAATATGGTAATTGCCCTGATTTGATCATTGCCCATTTCATACATGTATCAAAACATCACACTGTACCCCATAAATATCTATAATTATTACGTGTCATTTAAAGATAATCATAAAAGCTTAAGTCTCTAAAAAAATAAAAAGATAAAAATGAGAGAATATCAATTGTGTTTATATGGGTCAGAGAATACTTACACAACTAGGGGAGGTTCTGCGTGTGCAGTAATTTTCAGCATATAAAAAAACTATGGAAATTTTAAAAAGCTGCTATTATTAACTTCAGTGATAACAAAAAGTTATGTATGAAAAAGTAGGCCAGGCGCGGAGGCTCACACCTGTAATCCCAGCACCTTGGGAGGCCGAGGCGGGTGGATCATGAGGTCAGGAGATTGAGACCATCCTGGCCAACATGGTGAAACCCCGTCTCTACTAAAAAATACAAAAAATTAGCCGGGGCGTGCTGGCGGGCGCCTGTAGTCCCAGCTACGGGTGGTGGGGGCTGAGGCAGGAGAATGGCGTGAACCTGGGAGGCAGAGCTTGCAGTGAACCGAGATCGTGCCACTGCACTCCAACGTGGGTGACAGAGGGAGACTCCGTCTCAAAAAAAAGAAAAAAGAATCATTGTATGACTCAGATCTGATAGTGTTCTCAGAGTCTTAATAAAACTATATATTGATCTAATCAAAATTATAATACACTTATATTGAAAAGGTGGAAAGAAGAATCACAGTGCTGGCCTGTGGTGGAGGAAAATATTTGTGGGAAAGAGAGCGAAAGCTTTGTTTTCCATATGATAATAGATAAAGCCTAAATGTAAAAATAAGTAATTGCTATATGTATTTAGAGCTTTGAAGGCAAATTGCAAAGTCAGCTACAAAAGTTGAATATGATTATTCTGGAGGCTGTGAGGGTGGTTTTAACAAGCCTTGTACAAAAGGCATGAACAGACACTTCTCAAAAGAAGACATACAGGTGGCCAACAAACATCAAAAAATGCTCACCATCACTGGTCAGCAGGAGAAGCAAATCAAAACCACAATGAGACACCATCTCACACCA
Source organism: Pongo abelii (assembly GCF_028885655.2). Classification (NCBI taxonomy): domain Eukaryota; kingdom Metazoa; phylum Chordata; class Mammalia; order Primates; family Hominidae; genus Pongo; species Pongo abelii. The sequence continues at coordinate 64,818,963 of NC_071999.2, forward strand.
TTCAGAATGGCTATTATTAAAAAGTCAGAAAACAAGAGATGCTGGCAAGGTTGTGGAGTAAAGGGAATGCACTGTTGGTGAGAATGCAAACTAGTTCCAGCCACTGTGGAAAGCAGTTTGGAGATTTCTCAAAGAACTAAAAATAGAACTATCATTTGACCCAGCAATCCCATTATGGGTGTGTACCCAAAGGAAAATAAATCATTTTACCAAAAAGACACATGCACTCATATGTTCATTGCCACATTATTCACAATAGCAAAGACACAGAATCAACCGATGTGCCCATCAATAATGAATTGCATATAGAAAATGTCATACATATACACCATGGAACACTACACAGCCATAAAAAAGAAATAACGTCGTTTGCAATAGCATGGATGCAGCTAGAGGCCATTAACCTAAGGGAACTAGTGCAGAAACAGAAACCCAAATATTGCATGTTTTCACTTATAAGTGAGAGATAAATCTTGGGTTCACATGGACATAAAGATGTGAATAATAGACACTGAGGACTCCAAAAGGAGGGAAGGAGGGAGGGAGGAAGACAAGGGCTGAAAAACTTTCTACTGGGTACTACACGTTTACTATCTGGGTGACGGGATCAATAGAATCCAAAACCTCAGCACCATGCAATGTACCCTTGTTTTTTGTTTGTTTTTAATTCAGAGAATCTTTTATTTTTTCCATAAGTTATTGGGGTACAAGTGGTATTTGGTTACATGAGTAAGTTCTCTAGTGGTGACTTGTGAGATTTTGGTGCACCATCACCTGAGCAATATACACTGCACCATATTTGTAGTCTTTTATCCCTCGCCCCACTCCCACTCTTCCCCGCAAGTCCCCAAAGCCCATTGTATCATTCTTGTGGCTTTGTGTCCTTATAGCTTAGCTCCCTTTGTGTCCTTATAGCTCAGTGAGAAATTACGATGTTTGGTTTTCCATTCCCGAATTACTTCATTTAGAATAATAGTCTCCAATCTCATCCAGGTCACTGCAAATGCTGTTAATTCATTTTGTTTTATGGCTAACCAGTATTCCATTGTATATATATACCACAGTTTCTTTATCCACTCATTGATTGATGGGCATTTGTGTTGGTTGCATGATTTTGCAATTATGAATTGTGCTGCTATTAAAATGCATGTGCAAATGTCTTTTCCAAATAATAACTTCTTTTCCTCTGGGTAGATACCCAGTAGTGGGATTGCTGGATCAAATGGTAGATCTACTTTTAGTTCTTTAAGGAATCTCCACACTGTTTTCCATAGTGGATATACTAGTTTACATTCCCACCAGCAGTGTAAAATTGTCCCTTGATCACCACATCCATGCCAAAATCTACTGTTTTTTGATTTTTTTATTATGGCCATTCTCACAGAAGAAATGTGGTATCGCATCGTGGTTTTGGTTTTGATTTGCATTTCCCTGATCATTAGTGATGTTGAGCATTTTTTCATACATCTGTTGGCTATTTGTATATCTTCTTTTGAGAACTGTCTATTCATGTCCTTAGCCCACTTTTTGATGGGATTGGTTTTTTCTTACTGATTTATTCGAGTTTGTCGTAGATTCTGGATATTAGTCCTTTGTCAGATGTATAGATTGTGAAAATTTTCTCACACTCTGTGTGTTGTCTGTTTACTCTGCTGACTGTTCCTTTTGCGGTGCAAAAGCTTTTCAGTTTAATTAAGTCCCAGCTATTTATCTTTGCTTTTATTGCATTTGCTTTTGGGTTCTTGGTCATGAAATCCTTGCATAAGCCAATGTCTAGAAGAGTTTTTCCAGTGTTATCTTCCGGAATTTTTATAGTTTCAGGTCTTAGGTTTAAGTCCTTAATCCATCTTGAGTCAATTTTTGTATAAGGTGAGAGATGAGGATCCAGTTTCATTCTCCTACATGTGGCTAGCCAATTATCCCAGCACCATTTGTTGAAAAGGGTGTCCTTTCCCCCACTTTATGTTTTTGTTTGCTTTGTCGAAGATCAGTTGGCTGTAAGTATTTGGGTTTATTTCTGGGTGTCTATTCTGTTCCATTAGTCTATGTGTCTATTTTTATACCAGTCCCATGCCGTTTTGGTGACTATGGCCTTATAGTATAGTTTGAAATCAGGTAGTGTGATGCCTTCAGATTTTTTCTTTTTGCTTAGTCTTGCTTTGGCTATGCTGGCTTTTTTTTTAGTTCCGTATAAATTTTAGAATTGTTTTTTCTAATTCTGTGAAGAATGATGGTGGTATTTTGATGGGGATTGCACTGAATTTGTAGATTGCTTTTGCCAGTATGGTCATTTTCACAATATTGATTCTACCCATCTATGAGCATGGGATGTGTTTCCATTTGTTTGTCTCATCTATGATTTCTTCCAGCAGTGTTTTGTAGTTTTCTTTGTAGAGGTCTTTTGACTCCTTGGTTAAGTATATTCCTAAGGGTTTTTTGTGTTTTTGTGTGTGTGTTTGTGTGTGTGTGTGTGTGTGTGTTTTGCAGCTATTGTAAAAGAGGTTGAGTTCTTGATTTGATTCTCTGCTTTGTCACTGTTGGTGTATAGAAGAGCTACTGATTTGTGTACATTAATCTTGTATCCAGAAATTTCGCTGAATTCTTTTATTAGTTCTAGGACCTTTCTGGAGAAGTCTTTAGGGTTTTCAAGTAAACAATCATATCGTCAGAAAACAGTGACAGTTTGCCTTCCTCTTTACCAGTTTGGATGCTCTTTATTTCTTTCTCTTGTCTGATTGCTCTGGCTGGGACTTCCAGTACTATGTTGAAGAGGAGTGGTGAGAGTGGACGTCCTTGTCTTGTTCCAGTTCTCAGAGGGAATGCTTTCAACTTTTCCCCATTTAGTATTATGTTGGCTCTGAATTTGTCATAGATGGCTTTTATTACATTGAGGTATATCCCTTGTATGCTGATTTTGCTGAGAGTTTTAATCATAAATAATGCTGGATTTTGTCAAATGCTTTTTTTGCATCTATTGAGATGATCATGTGATTTTTGTTTTCAATTCTGTTTATGTGGTGTATCATTTTTATTGACTTGCATATGTTAAACCATCCCTGCATCCTTGGTTATAGTGTCAAAAGGATTGGTACCAATTGTTATTTGAATGTCTGGTAGAATTCTGCTGTGAATCTATCTGGTCCTGGACTTTTTTTATTGGTAATTTTTAAATTACCATTTCGATCTCACTGCTTGTTATTGGTCTGTTCAGGTTATCTAATTCTTCCTTGATTTAAGCTAGGAGGATTGTACTTTTCCAGGAATTTATCCATGTCTTCTAGGTTTTCTAGTTTATTTGCATAAAAGTGTTCATAGTAGTCTTTAATGGTCTTTTGTATTTCAGTAGTGTCAGTTGTAATATCTTCTCTTCCTTAGTGAGGTCATTTTGATTTTCTCTCTTCTTTTCTTGGTTAATCTTGCTAATGGTCTATCAATTTTATCTTTTCAAGGAACCAGGTTTTTGTTTCATTTATCTTTCGTATATTTTTGTTTCAATTTTTTTACTTCTGCTCTGATTTTGATTTTCTTTCTTTCTTCTGCTGGGTTTGGGTTTGGTTTATTCTTGTTTCTCTGCTTCCTTGAGGTGTGACTTTAGAATGTGTTTGTGCTCTTTCAGTCTTTTTGATGTAGGCATTTAGGGCTATGAACCTTCCTCTTAGCACTGCCTTTGCTGTATCTCAGAGGTTTTGGTAGGTTGTATCATTATTGTCGTTCGGTTTGAAGAACTTTTTAATTTACATCTTGATTTCGTTTTTGACTCTGTTCCTTCAGGAGCAGGTTACTTAATTTTTATGTTTTTGCGTTATTTCGAGGGTTCCTTTTGGAGTTGATTTCCAGTTTTATTCCAGTGGCCTGAGAGAGTGCCTGATATAATTTCAATTTTCTTGAATTTATTGAGGCTCATTTTATGGCCTATCATATAGTCTATCTTGACACAGTTCCATGCATTGTTGAGTAGAATGTGTGTTCTGTGGTTGTTGGATGAAATGTTCTCTATATATCTGTTAAGTCCATTTGATCCAAGGTATACTTTAAAGTCATTGTTTCTTTGTTGACTTTGTCTTGATGACCTATCTAGTGCTGTCGGTGGAATATTGAAGTCCTCCACTATTATTGTGTCGCTTTCTATATCATTTCTTAGGTCTATTAGTAATTGTTTTATAAATTTAGGAGCTCCAGTGTTAGATGCATATATGTTTAGGAGTGTTATATTTTCCTGTTGGACAAGGCCTTTTACCATTATATAATATACCTCTGTGTCTTTTAACTGCCGTTGCTTTAAAGTTTGTTTTGTCTGATATAAGAATAGCTACCCCTGCTCGTGTTTGGTGTCCATTTGCATGAAATGTCCTTTTGCATGAAATGTCTTTTTCTAGCCCTTTACTTTAAGTTTATGTGAGTCCTTATGTCCTAGGTAAGTCTCCTGAAGGCAGCAGATGGTTGGTGAGTTCTCATCCATTCTGTGGTTCTGTATCTTTTAAGTGGAGCATTTAGGCCATTTACATTCAATGTTCATATTGAGATGTGAGGTACCGTTGCATTCATCATGCTATTTGTTGCCTGTGTACTTTGGTTTTTTTGTTTTTTGTTTTTACTTTTTAACTTGTATTTTTGTTTTATAGGTCCTGTGTGATTTGTGCTTTAAAAGAGGTTCTGTTTTGATGTGTTTCCAGGATTTGTTTCAAGATTTAGAGCTCCTTTTAGTAGTTCTTGTAGTGGTGGCTTGGTAGTGGCGAATTCTCTCAGCATTTGTTTACCTGAAAAAGACTGTATCCTTCCTTCATATATGATGCTTAGTTTTGCTGGATACAAAATTCTTGGCTGATAATTGCTTTGTTTGAGGAGGCTGAAGATAGGACCCCAACCGCTTCTAGCTTGTAGGGTTTCTGCTGAGAAATCTGCTGTTAATCTGATAGGTTTTCCTTTATAGGTTACCTGGTGCTTCTGTTTCACAGCTCTTAAGATTCTTTCCTTTGTCTTAACTTTGGAAAACCTGATGACAATGTGCCTAGGTGATGATCTTTTTGTGATTAATTTTCCAGGTGTTCTTTGTGCTTCTTGTATCTGGATATCTAGGTCTATAGCAAGGCCGGGAATTTTTCCTCAATTATTTCCCCAAATATATTTTCCAAGCTTTTAGCATTATCTTCTTCCTCAGGAATACTGATTATTCTTAGGTTTGGTTGTTTAACATAATCCCAGGCTTCTTGGAGACTTTGTTCATATTTTGTTCTTTTTTGTCTTTGTTGGATTGGGTTAATTAGAAGACCTTGTCTTCGAGATCTGAATTTCTTTCTTCTACTTGTTCAATTCTATTGCTGGGACTTTCCAGAGCATTTTGCATTTCTATAAGTATGTCCAATGTTTCCTGAACTTTTTATTTTTTTTAAGATGTCTATTTCCTTGAATATTTCTCCCTTCACTTCTTGCATCATTTTTTGGATTTCCTGGCTTTGCCTCTCTCTGGTGCCTCCCTGATTAGCTTAATAACTACCCTCCTGAATTCTTTTTCAGGATTTCTTGGTTTGGATCCATTGCTGGTGAATTAGTGTAATTCTTTGGAGGGTGTTAAAGAATCTTGTTTTTTCATATTACCAGATTTGGTTTTCTGGTTCCTTCTCATTTGGGTAGACTCTGTCAGAGGGAAGGTCTAGGGCTGAAGGCTGTTGCTCAGATTCTTTTGTCCCACAGGGTGTTCCCTTGATATAGTACTCTCTCCCTTTTCCTATGGATGTGGCTTCCAGTTAGCTGAATTGCAGTGACTGTTGTCTCTCTTCTGAGTCTAGCCACCCAGGAAGTCTACCCAGCTCCAGGCCGGTACTAGGGGTTGTCTGCACAGAGTCCTTGATGTGAACCATCTATGGGTCTCTCAGCCGTGGATGCCAGCACCTGTTACGGCAGAAGCTGCAGTGGTGTGCAATGGACTCCATGAGGGTTCTTAGCTTTGGTGGTTTAATGGTCAATTTTTGTGCTGGTTGGCCTCTTGCCGGGAGGTAGCACTTTCCAGAGAGCATCAGTTATGATAGTATGAAGAGAGACCACTGGTGGGCAGAGCCCTAGAACTCCCAAGATTATATGTTCTTTGTCTTCCACTATGAGGGTGGGTAGGGAAGGACCATCAGCTGGGGGCAGGGCTAGGCGTGTCTGAGCTCAGACTCTCCTTGGGCAGGTCTTGCTGCAGCTGCTGTGGGGGATAGGGGTGAGATTCCCAGGTCACTGGAGTTGTGTATGTGGGAGGATTACCGCTGCCTCTGCTGAGTCATGCAGGTTGTCAGGGAAGTGGGGGAAAGCCAGCAGTTACAGGCCTCAGCCAGCTCCCATGCAAACTGAGGGGCCATACTCACTCCATCCGTACCCCTGTCCCCAATAGCCCTGAGTCTGTTTCCAGGCAGTGGGTGAGCGGGTCATGAAAACTTGCGGCAGACTACCCATCTCCCAGCTGTGAAAGAAAAGGTCTTGGGTTCTTCCCCTGCCTGTGGAGTCTGCACACTGGATTTGTGGCCTCCCCCATGTTCTGGCCAGGAGGCTTTTCACTCTGTTCAAATTGTTACACAGTTCAACTAGAGATTTCCTTCTCCTGTGGATTTTTATCCCTCACTCCTCTGGTCACCCTCCCAATGGATCCCTGTGGTGCCAGACAGGAATGGCCTCCTTGTGGACCCAGTGAGCTCCAAGGGCTTTTCTGCTGCTTCATCTACTCCTGTATTTTGCTCAGCTCTCTAAATTGACTCAGTTCCAGGTAAGGTCAGAAACTTCTGCAAACAGACCTTCGGTTTCTCCAGTGGGGGTATGTGTTTGAGAAAGGAGGCTCTCCCTTTCCCACTTCGGCAGTTGGGGTACTCACAGTATTTGGGGTGTCTCCCAGGTCCTGCAGGAGCAGACCGCTTCCTTAAGAGGGTCTGTGAGTCCTCTCGGGATTGCTGGTTTTGTTCTTGCGGTTGATCTAGAGCCAAAATTCACAATGCAAGCCTCCACACACTGCTCTGTCCAGAGTTCAATCTAGTCCTGCCTCGCATCCACCATGATCCAGTATACCCTTGTAACAAACCAACCTGCACATGTACCCCTTAAATATAACAAATTTTTTTAAGAAAACAAGCCTGTAGGACAATTTGACTTTTTAAACTATGTGCATGTATAAAATTTTGATTTTTAAAAACATTTTAAGAGTAACAAATAGTTTTCCATCACCATAAAAATAACCACTGGCATATTTAATCAATGGATTGTGTGTGTAGCTCTTTTTTTTTTTTTTTTGAGACAGAGTCTTGCTCTGTCACCCAGACTGGAGTGCAGTGGCACGATCTCAGCTTACTGCAACCTTAACTCTGGGTTCAAGTGATTCTCCTGCCTCAGCCTCCTGAGTAGCTGGGATTACAGGCATGTGCCACCACGCCCAGCTAATTTTTGTATTTTTAGTAGAGACAGGGTTCCACCATGTTGGTCAGGCTGGTCTCAAACTCCTGACCTCGTGATCTGCCCACCTCATCCTCCCAAAGTGCTGGGATTACAGGTGTGAGCCACCGCGCCCAGCTGATTATGTAGCTCTTTAAGTAATAAAATGGAGCTTTCATGTTTCAAGATGGAAAAATCTCAATAACAATGCTGAACACACCAACAAAACAAAGCAAACTGAAAAACAGATGTAGAGTATGGTCAACTGTATTAAAAAACATAAAATGCAATATTATATTTTATTTCTACATAAATATGTACTAAATAATAAAATCTTGCATGGGAAAAATGAACAACCAATTCAGAATGTGGTTGCCACTTGGAGAGAGGACAATGAGTGGGCTATGAAGTGTTTCCATGATAGGATGTTTTATTTCTCTAAAAAGGATTTCTCCTAAGCAAATGAGATGAAGTAATACAGTTAGATAAAGCAGGAAGGAAAAGTTAAAGAGGCAAGAAAGAGAAAAGTAAACATGAAAAACAATCAAAACTTTAAAATCAAAGATCTTTTCTGGCTGGGCATGGTGGCTCATGCCTGTAATCCCAGCACTTTGGGAGGCCAAGGCAGGAGGATCATGAGGTCAGGAGACCAAGACCATCCTGACTAACACGGTGAAACCCTGTCTCTACTAAAAATACAAAAGCAAAATTAGCCAGGCGTAGTGGCATGCACCTGTAATTCCAGCTACTCAGAGGCTGAGGCAGGAAAATTGCTTGAATCCAGCAGATGGAGGTTGCAGTGAACCGAGATCACGCCACTGCACTCCAGCCTGGGCAACAAAGCAAGACTCTATCTCAAAAAAAAAAAAAGAAAAAAAAAAAGAAAACTTTCCTCTTTCTGACATTTAATCTCTCCATGTAGGCTCTTTTTTTCACTTCTCCTTCTCTGTTTTGATTTGTTTTTTTCCATCAGCATTCATGCTCTTGCAGTGACTGTTTCTACCTGCAGTTAAAGTCCTGTTCAGTCAAGCTGCCTGGAAGGGTTTGTTATACACAGGACCTCCATTTTCTTGCCTCCCATCCACTTCTTTTAAAGATTTTTTTTAAAACTAACAAAGCTTCAATAGGAGAAATTCAGAGTAAAATATGATGTTATCAATTATAATTGTTTCTTACCTCCACCCACCATGCAGTCACGTCTTTGGAGAGATGAAGCTATAATTAACTGCACTGTGAGATATGAAGGACAATTTTATTATTGAACATAATGAAAAGTCAGGAAGTAGCTATTTCCAAGATTGGTTTAGTCATGCAACGCAATGCCATCAGGAGCCAGGCTGCTTCTACACTAGCATCCTCAGATCATTGACTCGGTCTTCAGATTTGCCCCTGTGTAGTAGTCCCACGGGAGTTGCCACAGCCCCCAATATCTACGTGAAGAAAAGAGTTGTTTCCTGCCATGCATCTGTCTTTTATTACAGAGGGGCTTTCTTCTGGGTTGCAGACTACTGACTTCTTTTATCCTCATATGGCAGAGAGAGAGAGTGAGAGCTCTCTGATTTCTCTTTTTTAAGGGCACCAATCCCATTCACAGGGCTCAGACTTCATGACCTAATTCCCTCCCAAAGACCCACCTCTTGATGCCATTACACTGGGGGTTAGAATTCCAACATATGAGTTTGGAGTGCAGGTATGCACTCCTCCAGGTCACATTCACCAGGGTTGGGTCACGTACTCATGCTATCAATGCAAGGGAGAATAGAATAAGGAAAGGTGGGATTTTCCATCTCTAGAGTGGGAGGCAGGTTCTGCTAGTAACTTTAAGTGGGAGTGTGGAATGGCTGTTGGGTAGGCAAACTTATTAACAGTGCCTACCACTCACCTTGGATGCCACAGAATATCTACTACAATACCCAGAAGAGGGCACAGTAGTGACCAGTGGACAGAGCCATACTCAGCAGAAGGAGCTGCAATGCCTACCAGAGGCAGCATTGCCCAGAAGGAAAGGCAGTACCAAATGGAAGCATCAGTGGTTCCTGGTAGACAAAGTGGTGCCCAGCAGATACAGCAGAATCAAGCACAGGGAGGAGCTACAGCTGCACTGTCCAATACGGTAGCCATTGTCCACATGTGGTTATTTAAACTAAAATTAAACAAAAGTTAACATTAAGTTCTTCTGTCACACTAACCACATTTCAAGTGAGCCACTTATGGCTAATGGCTACCCTCTTGGACAAGAACAGTTCCATTTTTACATAAAGTTTAGTAGACGGCACTGGGCTATAGCAAGGGAAGAACTTCTTAAATGACAAATCCACATGTGTAGAAATAATATTACATTATAGCTTATCTTCAGGGATGCCTGGAGCTACGGTACAAACTCTGGGCCAAAACAGGGATGAAATGTACTAGCTAATGATTTACAACATGCTGTTTAAAGCCTGGAATTCCCCCAGAGGCACTGGGTGCCAGCTTATCTACATTGTTTAGTGAAATGTATACACTGATGGTCCTCACCTGGTTTACCTGGTCACTCAGCCCAATGTTAGCGGTTTGATTGGAAGAATAAAAGACAACCCAGTAAAATTGTTTCTCACCTTGCCTGAGACAGATATCTCATTCTCATAGTGGTGGATTGTGATCCTGAGATAGAGCATAGTCTGTGCAACTGAGAGAGGACCAACACCGGGCTCAGGTGTTCCTGGCTGTCATAATGTTGCTGTATGCTTTCTTGCTCCTGGTTTTGTGTATGCTTTGCCTGTAATAAATCTTTCATAAGTATACCTTGTTAGAGTCCTGGGAGTCCTTTCAATTACCTGACCCCAAGTAACTGCAGCACACCATGGTGGCCAATCAGGACTGGTCATTAACACATACGAAACAACCCCAGGCACTGCTAGAAATAACTAGGCTGAACTTGACAAAGCTCTGAAGGTCCTGCTCTATCAGGTATAAGCAAAAACACCATGATATACTTATGAGTTTGTTTGTTCTCATTCACTCTTACATGTTGAAAGAGAGTTTTAAATGAAGTGATATAGTTTGACATGAATATAAGACAGATTATCTGTGTTCAATCCATGGAAAAATGAGATTATTGCTTAAACTTCAATTTTCTCTTTTGTAAAATGGAAAATATTAGAGTTCACATTATAGGTCTGTTTAAGGGTTAATTTAGTACATGCAAAAAGCAATCAAGCAAGTATTAAGTTCTCCATAAATGTGAGCTCTTGTTATTACTCTCCCCAAATAAAGATTTCTGTTAAATATGAACACATAACAAAGCTTGGTAGTGTATTGCCTTAAAGATCTTATTATCTGTCTTAGATTTTTAAATTTTATTCATTAACAATGTCTCAATTACCTTCCAATTTTACATTTAATTTTTCCTTAAATGGTATTTTATATAAATACATACTATATCTAAATAGAGTACCGCATCTTCCAACCCTAAATATAGTAAATATTTTCATTTGCTGTATTGATGAGCTTAGTTTTATTGAAAATTCTATGTTTTTATTCTATGCACGGCATTTGCTCAGCGGGAAAATTATGAATGTAATTGTTAGGGCACTAACTCAAATTTATTTCCCTGGTGGTTAATCATGGTTTCCAATCCCAACAGAAAGAGCTTTCCAGGAGTTTTCTGGTATAAACCTCTCTCTTTAGTGAGATCTCACAGCTAGTAAATGATAGAATTGGGCTCAAATCCAATCAGACCCTTAGATAAATGTTGAAGTTGTGAGAATATGTAGAATGAAGGGCTCCTTCTCTTGGCTTTGGAGTCCCCTACCTCTGTCTCTGTACAAGGGAGCTTCTTCCTTCTCCCTTCCTTCATGCCCCTTCTTGCCTATTAAATTCTCCACTTCTTAAAACAAAAAACAAAACAACAAGAGAATATATAGAATGACATAGTACATTTTTGGAGAACATATCCTTTTTGATAGAATAACAGATTGTGAAGAGACATAGAAAAAATTTTTTTAATTACTTAAACTAATATTTAGGACAATGCTTCAAGAGAGGCCAAAGAGTATAAGATATTCTTCCTACCATTAAAGAACTTAGACATTGTATTCAAGGTTCTTTTAAGTCACATGAACAAAAACCCATTCAAGATAACTCAAATGAATTGATGCTTTATTATAAGGCTGTTTCAAAGAAAGAAAAGGAAGTATGCCTGAGCCATATAAACTAGAATTGTAAAGTGAAACAGTGTTAGGGATTGAGGCAGGCACTTAATCTTTCCTGCTCAGCACGAATTCTCTAATCTCGACCTTCCTTGGATTCTTTGCTCTGAATTCCTTTCTGCTTCACCCGGTTTCCTCTGCTGGCATATCTGAAAATAGCCCAATGCATCCTGACTCTTAACTCTGGAGTCCATCACTTTATGCTACCAGCACATGTCTCTCTTCTCTGTCAGGCAGTGTCCCCCTCACCATTGCAGTCAGCTGCATTGTTTGCCCTTGGCCAAGAAATTTATCTGTTGTCAGTTGGTTTGGCAGGAGGTTTGTGAGCACACGGAGTCTAGATCTGACCCCTAAAGAACTGTGATATTAGGAGGTAGAGACTTATGGGATGTAATCAGGTCATGAGGGTGGAACTCTGAAAAATGGAGATTAGTGCCCTTATAAAAGGGAGCCAGAGAGTTCCTTTACCCTCTCTCTGCCATGTGAGCATGGGCAACGAGAAGCTGGCAGTCTGCAACTAGAAAGAGGGTTCTCACCAGAAACCACCATGCTGGCACTCTGATCTCAGACTTCTAGTCCCCAGAACAGTGATAAATACATTTCTGTTGTTTATGAGCCACCCAGTCGATGGCACTTTGTTATAGCCACTTGTATAGACTAAGACAATACATGTGTAAAAGTTCAAGAAGCATGCAAGGGTAGTCATTAACGGCTGTTCTAAGGTATCACATGAGATATATTGTATGTTGCCCAATGCACATAGTAAAAACAGGAGTCCTCAAACAGTTCCATGGTATCAGATATCTAAGTGAACTGTATGCACTGGAAAGTCTAAATAGAGAAAGTGACTGTTAAGAGGTATCTTTGAGAATGGTACAGTTTGACTATGTGACAAAAGGTTAAAAGGCATGAAGATAGGAAATGTTAAGGTATGGTTAAAAAGTAGAATAGGGTATTTGAACTGCAGCAGTATTCATATACAGGTGTAATAAAAAATACAGTTGTGAAAGGCAAATTGTGGGCTAATTGAGGAGGGCCCTGAAGTGCATATTAGAGAGGATAAATTTGATTATAGAAGCAAGTTTAGGTAAAACTTGATTTTAAAATATTTTCTTTTTGGAGTATATGTGGGAAAGTTTTGGTATTAGAGCTCTTTGAATATGGGTCTTGGGTGGTCCAGGGTTAGAAAAAAGAGTAAAGTGAAATGGCATATTCTCCATCTAAGATGCCATCCTTAGAAAAATATAAAAAGTGAAGACCAATATTTATGTACCAAATATTTATGGTAGCGCTACAAATAAAATGAAAACCTGGAAGTGATTTAAATACCTCAAAACATGAGACTTATTAATAAATTATGTATACCCAGATATTGTACCATTCAAAAAAATGTTTCTAAGGAACATTCAGTGATGTGGGGAGAAAGGAAGGTGGAGCTGCTCATTATATTTTAAATGCAAAATTCAGGCATAAAGCTCTATGTTCATGTATATGGTATTGCCTAAAACTTAAACATCAAATCTTTCTTTTGAAACTTTTGGACTCAATCCTTACATTTCTTAAACAGAATATATTAACATCATTTATATTTTTGAGAAAGATGTATTATAACAAAGATTGGTATTTGTGTTATATGCTAAGGCAAATGCTAAGCTGCTGTAACAAAGAGACAAAAAAAGGTAAGAGCTTAAATAAGACAAGATTTATTTCTGTCTCATTTAATCATTTGGCTAATCCAGGCTCACTGAGTAGCTCCATCTCACAAGGTCATTCAGGGAACCAGGTTTCTTTTATCTTGGTACCTGACCTTTCTCTGGGTTTTTGTTTTTGGTTTTTGGTTTTTTTATGCATGATCAAAGCTAAGTTGGTGCCATGCCCCTGTCCTAGCCCACAGGAAGTAGAAAAGAGAGCAGCAAATTCAAACACCTTTATTTTTAAGGATGTGTAGCAAACGTTGCTCACATCACTCTGCTGATATCTCATTAGCCAAAATTTGGTCACGTGGTCATACAGCTGTATGGCAGGCTAAGAAAAATAGTAGGCGGAGGGGTAGTGTGCTCTATGACTTAAAGGAAGAAGGAGAGAAAGGATGGTTGGGGACAATAATCTTTTCCATACCTGCTAGAACATAATTGGTCCTCAAAGATCCTTTATTAACTGTTCCCAAAATATCTAAGGATGCTTTTTGTCCTTATGTCAGTATTGGAAACACTGTGGTGATTAGTAAACCAGTCACTGCTTTAGTTTACTGGTAATTGAGCAACCAGTTAGTCAAATTACAGCAAGAATAAATCTCAGACCACAAACTTAGGTGGGAATAAGTAATTATATTCTTTTTTATCTTTAAATATTTTAAATCTGACCCCAAGCCCTGTGCCATCTGGATGGCAAGAAAGTCCATTTTTGGAATTACCGGACAATTTTATCCTAACATTGGATTTTTTTTTTTTTTAAGAAAACTACTTTGAACACACAGTGAAAACATGACAAGAGGCAGCATGTAGCCAAGTCTCTGCTAAAGAGGTGAGCTGTCTCTCAGAAGACACCTGTGAGGGACTGAAAGTCAAACAAACGAGGAGAAGATCTCAATAGTTTAGATCAGGGAAAACTTTCTCTACATCTTTGTCGTTTTCTTGAATATGAAGAAGTGTTGTAGCAACTTTCTAAAATGCTCTAGTTGACGTCTTTATTAATGATCTTGTGGAGACAGCAAATGGTACTTAAATGAAGTTTGCAGATGATGCTAAATTCAGAGCTGTTGCTAATACCAGTAAAGACAACAGAGTAATAAATAAACTCATGATGGTTAAAAATACAAGGAAGGAAAAAAGCGGGAAATATAGGAAATGTCTGAAAGTGATACAGAACATGCATATTTTGTGATGTTATATGAAAGTTATCATCCCACCTTAAACCCAGCCCCCCCAAAAAAGAGACCTATGTTAGGGTAAATATGAAGATACTGCTTCATGGGAGAGAAGAAATTTTCCCTTCCTCCTGACTCTGTGGAGCTGAACTTAGAACAGCATGTCTAACTTGGCACCAAGTATTCAACCTGGAAAAGTCTGAGACTACAGAACAGATCTGAACTGAGAATCACCAAGGGTGATGCAAATAAAAAGGTTAATAGGGATAAATATTTATTATTTCAATACAAAAGAAACATCTGCAGTTATTTGAAAGATGCAAACACTATGAAGAAAAGCAATTATTTAGGTTCAGAAAAGGCTCGTACCTAGAAATAACGATGTTAAGTATGATATTATTTCAAAAATATCAGGAAATTTTTTTCCAGCCACAAAAGCTATTAGATCTAAGCAGTAGATGCAAAGAACATTTTTCCAGAACATTCCTTTCTGTGGGGAAGAGGAGAAGTAGTGAAAAGAACTCTAAAGTAATTTAAGAGAAAGCATTAGCCCACCAGGGAGCAAAAAGCCAGGGGGAGCAGAGACCTGGAGCTTAGCAGCACCAACAGAGTCCTCTGGGAGCCTTGAATTGAGGAGCTGTGTCTCCAAGCTTACAAAGCCAAGGAAACATTTATTAAAAGCAAAAAGGGGAGGGACTCTGAGTTCCTAAATATCAGTGTAGAAGCAAGCTGGCTTCACCCCACACACAGAAAATTAAAAACAAATATACAGTGCTGAGATTATCACCAGCAATATCTTAGAATTCAAATTATGAGGATTAGGCAGTTCATGGGGTCATAGAGAAGTAAAAATTGGACTTCCATATTTAAGATGCTCCTTCTCTTAATCTGCACAGCACCAAATATTTGAAAATTTATCCCCAACTTATGGTTTGTATACTAGAAAAAGTGAGATTAAGGTGGACAACCAGCTTCCCTACCATCCTGGTTTCCCTGCCAGAAGCCCTGTCCCTGTCTCAACCCACAAGAAGCATCCAGAATGTGTGGTGAGAGATACCCCTGAAAACAGCCAGAGACTAAGGAGGGAGGGTGGAGTAACATTCCAAGTCCTAGAAACTCTACTCTGTGACTCAGCCAAAGGAGACACCAAATCAAAGTTGCCACACGCTGGAAGAGTTTTGTTCCACAGGTATCCTGGACCCAAACTCCTAAGCAGCCCTCTTATACTACCAAGATATCCCCTTTGGGATCTTCCTCACTCAGGACAGGCAGCACTCTGATTGTTTGCTAGCATAGAGGCAAACCTGTGTTTAAGGTGCCATCTAGTACTGAAAAGGAGGCAGTGACATAGCAGGAAAAAAAAAAAGAAAGAAAATCAGCAGGACCAACGGGTAGATTACAAAGAAGCTCTAGGCAAATATATTTGATTAAAAAACAAGCTAGACAGAGAAGACTGGAATAAATAACCAATCTTTCAATGCAAAGACATAGACATACATCCACAAGAAACAAAAACAAACAGGGAACCATGACCATCCAAACGGACATAGAAAGGAACCTGTAACTGATCTCAATATGTGAGCTCTCCAACCAAAAATTCATAATAGTAGTTTTAAGGAAACTCAACGTTCTCCAAAATAACCCGGAAAATCAATTCAGAAATTTATCAGAGAAATTTAACAAAGATGTTGACATAATTTTTAAAAACCAAACAGAAATGTAAAAACTGAGAAATACATGTGCTGAACTAAATTCATTAGAGGCTCTCAATGACAGAATGCGTCAAGCAGAAGAAAGACTCAGTGAGCTCAAAGACAGATTATTTGAAAATACTTAGTCATAGAAGTAAAAGGAAGAAGGAATAAAAAGGAACAAAGATGACCTACAAGATATAGAAAATTACCTCAAAAGACCAAATCTAAGAATTATTAGTGTTTAAGAGATTTGAGCAAGAGCAAGGAGTAGAAAGTCTGTTCAAAGAAGTAGTAACAAAAAACTTTCCAAAAGTTGAGGATATAAATATTCAGATACAAAGAGGTCAGATTACACCAAACAAATTCAACCCAAATAAGACCTTCCCAAAGTACTTAATAATCAAACTCTTAAAGGCCAAGGACAAAGAGAGGATGCTAAAAGCAGCAAGAGAAAAGACATAAATAACATATAAAGAAGCTGCAATTTGTCTGGCAGATTTTTAAACAGAAACCATACAGTCCAGGAGAGAGTGGGACGACTTTTTCAAAGTGCTGAAAGAAGAAAACTGCCATCCAAGAATACTATATTTAGCAAAGCTATTCTTCAAATCTGAAGGAGAAATAGTCTTTTCTAGACAAACAAAAACAGAGAATTCACCACCACCAGACTTGACTTACAAGAAATGCTAAAGAAAGTTCTTCAACCTGAAATAAGAAAACACTAATGTGCACACACACAAACGTACACACACACAAACACACACACACACACACAAATTGAAGATATAAAACCCACTGGTAAAATTAAGTACATGGACAAACCTAGAATACTCAAATACTGTAATTATGATGTGTAATCCACTCATAATTCTAGTATGAAGCTGCCAAAAGACAAATCTATCAAAAACAATAATAGCTACAGCAATCTGTTAAGAGATAGGCAACAAAAAAATATATAAAATGAGACAAAAATATATATAAAATGAGAATCAATAGTAAAACTGTGGGGGGATAGATTTGAAATGTAGAATTTTTCTTCTTTTTTTCATTTGTTTCTGTTCTTTGCTTTGTGGTCTAAGATAAGCTGTCATCTCTTTAAAATAACACATATGTATATATGTATATTATATATACACATACACATTTATATATGCACACATATATGTTGTTTGGGGGAAGCCTTGTGGTAACCACAATGCCAAAACCTATAATAGATTTGCTAAAAATAAAGGCAACAAATTGGAACTTACCACCAGAGAAAATCACTTAGCCACACAGAAAGAGAGTAAGAAAGGAAGGAGGAGTTACAAAACACCAGAAAACAAGCAACAAAATGGCAATAGTAAATCATTACTTATCAGCAATAACACTGAATGTAAATGAACTCACTTCTCCAATTAAAAAGACAGTGTCTGAATGGATAAAAATTAAGAGCCAACTACATGCTGCCTACAAGAAACCCACTTCACCTATAAAGACACACATAAACTGAAAGGGAAGAGGTGGAAAAAGATATTTCATACAACTGGAAACCAAAAAAGAGCAGGAATAGCTATACTTATCAGATCAAATAGACTGCATATCAAAGACTGTAAAAACAGATAAAGAAGGTCACTATATAATGATAAAAAGGTCTATTTATAGCAAGAGGATGTAAAAATTATAAACATCTAAGCACCCAACACCAAAGCTCCCAAGTGTAAAACACAAACATTAATAGATTTAAAGAGAGAGAGAGACTGCAATACAGTAATGGTAGGGGACTTCAATACCCCACTCTCAGTAATGGACAGATCATCCAGACAGAAGATCAACAAAGAAATATTCAAGTTAAGCTACACACTAGACCAAATAGTCCTAAATGACATTTACAGAACATTTACCCAACTGCTGCAGAATACACATTCTTTTCAACAGCACATGGAGTATTTTCCAGAATAGACCATATCTTAGCCCACAAAACAAGTCTCAACAAATTCAAGAAAACAGAAATCTTATCAAGTATCTTTTCTGACCACAAAAGAACACTAAAAATCAATAACAAGAGGAACCTTGGAAGCTATACAGACACATGGAAATTAACATGTGTTAATTTCCCCTGAACAAACAATGGATCATGAAGAAATTAAGAAGGAAATTTTGTCTTTTTTCCTTTTTTTAAAAAAGTAGAGACAAGGTCTCACATTGTTGCCCAGGTTATTCTTGAAATCCTGGGCTCAAGTTATCCTCCTGCCTTAGCCTCCCAAAGTGCTGGGATTACAGGAAAGAGCCACCATGCCCAACTGAGAAGAAAATTTAAAGTTTTCTTGAACAAATTAAAATGGAAATAAAATACATCAAAACATATGGGATACAACAAAAGCAGTACAAACAGGAAAGTTTATAGCAATAAACATCTCTATAAAAAAGTAGGAATATGCCAAATAAACAACCTAACAATGAATGCACCTCAAGGAACTAGAAAAGCAAGGAAAAAAATTAGTAAAAGGAAAGAAATAATAAAGACCAGAGCAGAAATAAATGAAATTGAGACTAAAAACACAATAAACAATATCAACAAAACAAAAACTTGAGTTTTCGAAAAGATAAACAAAATTAACAAACCTATAGCTAGCCTAAGGAAAAAAGACCCAACTAAACAAAATTAGAAATGAAATGAGACAGAACAACTGAGACCACAGAAATATGAAGAATTTTAAGAGACTACTATGAAAAAATATACACCAACAAATGGAAAATAAATGGATAAATTCCTGGACACATACATTGAAGATTGAAACTTGAGGAAAGAAAACCTCAACAAACCAACAATGAGTAATGAGATCAAAGCAGTAATAAAAAGTCTCCCATTGAAGGAAACTCCAGGACCTGATGGCTTCACTGCTGAATTCTACTAAACATTTAAAGAAGAACTAATACCAATTGTACTCAAACTCTTCAAAATAATTAAAGAGGAGAGAATACTTTTAAACTCATTCTATGAGGCCAGCATTACTCTTCTACCAAACCAAGGAAGGACATAACACAAAAAGAAAACTGCAAGAGAATATCATTGATGAAAATAGATGCAAAAAATCCTCAATAAAATACTAGCAAGTTGAATTCACAAACACATTAAAAAGACTATTCACCACAATCAAGTGGGATTCCTCCGAGGGATGCAAAGATGGTTCAATACATGAAAATCAATAAATGTGATACATCACATTAACAAAATCAAGAACAAAAACCATATGGTTATTTTAATAGATACTGAAAAAGTATTCAATAAAATTTAACACCCTTTTATGGTAAAAAAAAAAAATACTCATCAAACTGGCTATAGAAAAAGCATACCTTAAAATAATAAAAGCCATATGTAACAAACCAAAAGCTAACATTGTCTGAATGGGGAAAAATGTAAAACCTTTTATCTAAGATCTGAACAAGACAAAGGTGCCTACTTTCACCACTTTTATTCAACATAATACTAGAAATCCTGGCCAGAGCAATTAGGCAAAAGAAAGAAAGAAAAGGTATCCAAAGTAGAAAAGAAGAAGCCAAATTAGCCTTGTTCACAGAAAACATAATCTTAGAAAAATCTAAAAACTCTATCTAAAAAATTGTTATAACTTTTAATCAAATTCAGTAAAGTTACAGGATACAAAATCAACATACAAAAACCAGTAGCATTTATATATGCCAATAGTGAACAGTCTGAAGAGAAATCAAGAAAGCAATCCCATGTACAATAACTACACAGAAAATAAAATATCTAGGGATCAATTTAGCCAAAAAATGAAAGATTTTATACAAAAAAATGTATAAAACACTAATGAAAGAAATTAAATAGGACACAAAAAAATGGAAAGATAGTCCACGCTCATGGACTGTTAAAATGGCAATACTACCCAAAGCAATTCACAGATTCAATACAATTCCTATCATAATACAATTTCTTCACAGAAGTAGAAAAAAAAAATCCTAATATTTATGTAGAACCACAAAAGATCCCAAATAGCCAAAGCCATCCTGAACAAAAAGAACAAAGCTAGAGGTATCATAATATCTAATTTGAAAGTATATTACAACACTATAGTAACCAAATCAGCATTCTACTGGCATAAAAACAGACACACAGACCACTGCCAGCATAGAGAACCCAATATAAATCCATGCATTTACAGCCAACTCATTGTTGACAAAGGCTCGAAGAGCATACATTAGGGGAAGTACTGTCTCTTCAATAAATGATGCTGGAAAAACTGGATATCCATATGCAGAAGAATGAAACTACACACGTGTCTCTCACCATATACAAAAATTAAATCAAAACGGATTAAGGACATATCTAAGACCTGAAACTATGAAAGTACTAGAAGAAAACATTTGGAAATTGCTGCAAGACATTGATCTGGGCAAAGATTTTTTTGTGTGTAAAAGACCTGAAAAGCACAGGCAACCAAAGCAAAAATAGACAAGTAGGATTATATCAAGCTAAAAAGCTTCTGAAGAGCAAAGGAAATAATAAAGAGGCAACCCATGGAATGGGAGAAAATATTTGTAAACTATTCATCTGACAAGAGATTAATAACCAGAATAAACAAGGAGTTTAAACTCAATAGCAAACACACACACACACACACATACATTCTGATTTTAAAATGGGTAAAAGACCTGAATAGACATTTCTTGAAAGAAGGCATAGGCATACAAATGGCTAGCAGGTACATGGGGAAAAATAATGTTCAACATCAGTAATCGTCAGAGAAATGTAAATCAAAACCACAATGAGATAATATCATCTCACTCCAGGCAATATGTCTTTTATTTTAAAAAAATAAAATAATTGATACTGGCTAGGATGTAGAGAAAAGGGAATCCTTGTATACTGTTGGCAGGAATTTAAATTAGTACAGCCACTGTGGAAAACAGTATAGAGATTTTTCCAAAAACCAAAAGTAGAACTACTGTATGATTACTACTGAATATTTACTCAAAGAAAAAGAAATCAGTATATCAAAAGGGCATCTACACTCACATGTTTATTGCAGCACTATTAATAATTGCAAAGATATAGAATTGACCTAAATGTCTATCAATGGATGAAACGATACAGAAAATGTGGTATATATATGCAGTATATATATATATAAAATAGGCACCCTTGTCTTGTTCAGATCTTAGATAAAAGGTTTTACATTTTTCCCCATTCAGACAATGTTAGCTTTTGGTTTGCTACATATGGCTTTTATTATTTTAAGGTATGCTTTTTCTATACCCAGTTTGATGAGTATTTTTTTTTTTACCATAAAAGGGTGTTAAATTTTATTGAATACTTTTTCAGTATCCATTAAAATAACCATATGGTTTTTGTTCTTGATTTTGTTAATGTGATGTATCACATTTATTGATTTTCATGTATTGAACCATCTTTGCATCCCTCGGAGGAATCCCACTTGATTGTGGGATATATATGCACCACTAATTGGTGATAAAAAGAAGGAAATCATGCCATTTGCAACAACATGGGTGGAACTAGAGGTCATTCTGTTAAGTGAAATAAGCCAGGCACAGAAAGACAAATGTCACATGTTCTCACTCATATGTGAGAGCTAAAAAAAGGGAAAAAAAATGGATCTCACAAAAATAGAGAGTAAATTAGTGGTCACCAGAGGCCAAGAAGAGTAGGAGGAGATGAAAAAGAAAGGAAATAAAGGTCTTTTTAATTAAATAAAAGAAAAAGAAAGACAAAAGCAAGAAGGAGAACTAATGATTTTCAGAATTCCTCCCTCCAGTCTTGGAAAGGATGAGCAGAAAAGACTCCAGTCATATATTATAGGAAATACTTAGAAGAGATCTCTGATGTCCTCTAAGAATTAATGCTCCTGTGATGATAAGTAGCTGATCCATCACAGTAGCAGGTGTACTGGGGATAAACCAATTTGTCTAGTGAATATTGATACATTCTGACAACAATGAACTTATGCGGTTGTAACATACTCTCAATTGTGACAAGTTCTCCTCCCATCCCTTCTGGGTAGTTAAAATAATTACATGATAAAAGTGCTAAAGGAAAAAACTGCTTCTCTACTCACAACACTTCTGACACCAAATGTGTGGGTTTTCTGCACCAAGAAATTCTCCGGTTGTCTGTGGACACAAGATGGTGTCCTACAATGTAATTCAATTCTGACATTAAAACCAACTTAGCACAGACCCCATACATCAAGAGCTCAGTCCCTTAAGATTGCTCCCACCTTAAGATGTCAGTCACAAATAGTTGATCCACAGGTTACCCACACTTCTGTATGACTTGGTTACAAATCAGGGGTTCCCACATCCCGTTGTTAGGTTCAATAATTTGCTATAATGGTTCACAGAATTCACAAAACACTTTGCTTACATTTACCAAGCATTACATTTGTATCCTTTATAAAAGATATTATAAAGGATACAAATGAGCAGCCAGATGAAGAGGTCCATCGGGCAAGGTCCAGAGGGATCCTGAGTTCATGAACTTCTATCCCCTTGGAATGCAGGATGAGCACCCCAACATCTACGTGTCCACCAACCCAGAGGCTCTCTTAACCTTGTCGTTTAGGGCTTTCATGGAGGAGCTATTACTTAGGCATGATTAATTAAATTATTGGCCTTTGGTGATTAACTCAATCTCCCAGGAGGTTGCAGGGTAGGGCTGAAAGTTCCAGCCCTCTATTACATGGTTGATGCCTCTGGCAACCAGCCCCCATCCTGAAGCTATCTAGGGGCCCATCCAGAGCCACTTGATTCACGTAAACTCAGGTATGGGTGAGAGGGGCTTATTATGAATAACATAACAAATGTCCACTCGAGGACTTGACTGCCAACACTCACATACATATACTTTTTCCACGCTTACAATTAAGCAGCAACAGATTTAGCAACTATGCAATGCAAAATACTGCCACCAAATATACCCCTTATAGAAGACATCAGTAAAAGGGAGATAAATCATTAACTGCCACTGCCTCCAGACCCAAATCCAAGAGCTCTGAAAGGTCTATTCCTCCTCTACATCTTTCGCAATTCCATCTGGACAGTCTTTCAGTTACGCACTATGTTGTAAACTTTACTCACTGTAAATAAAGTATGAAAGGCAACAGGAAAGCAGGGAAAGTTAGAATATGTAAATATATACATGAAACAATAAGGAAGAAAATATGAATAAGAATGATAGTACTTATCTCTGAATTAGTGACAAAGTTACAGTATTTTAAATTTTCTTTCTCCTCTATTCCATGTTCCCAATCTAATCAGCCAGTACCTCAGCTGGTCAAGGTTCTTTACGTGGTGGGATTCTCCAAATCTTACTCATAGAATATACAAGTCCTTGGTAATCTTGCCTGTAGACGTTTACTGTAGTTTTATCTTTATCACTGAATAAGGAAAAACTAGGAGACAGCACTGAGATTTCCTGGGTTCCATGAAGAATTCTCCCTGCCTGTCTCCACTGTACAAAAGTAACCCTATTTTTCATTGATAATAAGGATCCATCACCTTAGTTAACATGGAATTCTTATTTTTGCCTGTTTTCCAGAGGAATGCTAAATGGCGTTCTCTACTCATCTGAATCTCAACTTCCATCATTGTTGCATTTATTGACAGAAACATTTTTCTCTTGGTTACTAACACACTTAAACAAGGAGATTCCAAAGACAGAGAAAACAAAGGCTATTGGAGTAATTTGGTTATAGAGCGAGCTCGAGCTTCTACCTCCATAGGAATATTTATTTTAAGTCAGCTGTTTACAACCTGGAAGTGGGCCCTCACCAGAACCGGACCGTGCTGGCACCATGATCTCAGACTTCCAGCCCCCAGAACTGTGAGAAATAAATTTCTGTTCTTGATAAGCCACCCAGTTTCTAATATTTTGTTCTAGCTGCTGGAGCCAAGAGTTATGATAGTGAGATATACCACTCTCACTTCCACATCTGTTTCATAAACCCTGTATTCTGGCTATGAAGGAAACAGCACCAGGTATTGGTCACTGGTTCACATCAAACCTACATCTTAAACAGCACATGGGCTGCACAAGGAGCTGTCTCCCAGCCAGAGCTGTAACTGAGTCTTAAATGGACCGTTCCACTGTGCTAGTAGTCCAGCTGCTTCTGGATGGTAGGGTACACAGTAAGACCAGTGAATCCCATGGCATGGGTACATTGGCTCATGTATTTTGCTTTGAAATAAATCCTTTGCTCCATAAATTCTGACCCCAGCTCAGACCTTATGAAAGGCAATCATCCTTCATTTTTCAACTGAGTAGTATCCACTGGGATCTTGCCTCCATACAGTTCTTTATCCTTTTCCAGACTTGTTAGGGATCAAAGGACATAATTCTTAAGTTTCTTCAGGATCACATAGCAATCACAAGCAAGACATTGCATCCCACCAACTTTGGTTCTGAGAGGCCAAAGTTATATAGCAGTCTCTCATTCATTCATTCATTCATTCATTCATTCATTCTCTCTCTCTCCTTTTAGCCCTTTTTTTCTCATGTTCTTTTTTATTCTTCCTCTTTCCTTCTTTTTCTTCTAATTCTTTCTTCTCCTTCTTCACCTTGCAGTCTTCATTTTTGTAGTTCTAACCTCTATTTCCTTCTCCAAATGGAATGAAACTCAATCCGTACTTAAGTTTCCCAAAGCAACCTTTTTCCTGGTTAACTTTCAGCATACTATGTCATAGAAAACTTGGCACATGCAAGAAGAAAAATAACCTTGAGAATATTACATTAAAAAAATCAATCTTTGTCATTTGTCTTTAAGAGTTCAAGCTTTGATCTTTCACTGCAAAGATGTATGTATTTAAGTATCAGGGGAAATGTTTGCAAATTCCCCCATACAATCTTTATAAACTTCCTCAGTTTCAGCCTCTAGATCATTTATCTTTCAAAATAAAAATCTTCTTTCAGAGCCATAGCCTTATTAGATAGCTGCATTTTAACCAAGCATTTGATAGACTTTTTGTCTGTCTGCATATCTCTTTATTTGCTTTATTTTGTTAAAGTGTTTATTTTCAAGAACAGATTTAAGTGTACATTTTAACCCCTTTGTATATTTTCTTATATCTATTGGGATTATTATTCTTGTTTTACCCTTATTTAACTCCTGTTGACAACTCATATTTTATGACATTGAGCTTTAGTAATAGATTTGTGATAAAAGTAATCATTTCTATAGTCTGACATGTTTCAAAAACTTTGAAGCTGAGGCTTAAATGTTTTCTATGGACTGTCAAAGATCTGTTTTTACTAATAACATAGTTTCATTGAAAAAATAAAGAATGGCTTTAAATGTCAGCAAAGATTTTTTGAGTCATAAATGGAATGCACAAAAGAAAAACAATTTATTGCAAATAGTATGTGATGAGAAATGATCAAAAATGGAAGAAAATTTTCTGAGAATAAAAAAAGTGTTTTGAATATACTTTCACACACACATACTTTTCTCTAAGGTAATGTTCTTAATATCTTTAGGGTCTTGGACTCCTTTGATAATCTAAATAAAGCTACAGACTTTCTTCCTAAAATGAAACATATTGACATACAGAGTCCATGGACCCCAAGGTAAGAACCCATCTCTAAGGAATAATATTAGACAATTAATCCAAGACAAAATGGCTTCTTACTCCTTTTCTGCGAACAGTCCAAAATTCCACTTATTGAAAGTTAGTATTTATCCTGAAGTAGAAGTAAGGCCAATATCTCCTGGGGTTTGAACTTCTATCCATTACAACACAGCAGAGAAAGAAAGAATAAGTAAATGAATGAATGCATGGAAGCTCAATTCACCATTGGTGGGACTGTATCAAATACTGTGTGGGCCTGATTAAAGTCATTCTGGGCAGAAGAGACAGCCTGAGCCAAGGGAAGAGGTGTGAAGTTCCATGCAGTCTGTGGCAAATTACAAGTGTGAAAGGGCAGTACAAGAGACTGGACCCTTCCATAGGTGGTGAGGCAGGGTGATAAATGTAATGATGACCTGACTGTGGAGAAAGGGTTTTTGAACAGTAACTGGCCAGCTTCGAATGCTAGAGATCACCTTGGCCCTCCTAGAAGCAGAAACACCATCAGGAGGTGGTTGCAGAAGTCCAAGACAAAGGTGATGAGAGACTGAAATGAGGTAGTGGGAGGTGACATAGCAAAAAGAGAAACAAAACAAAAATTAAAAACCTTGAAAAACATTAGGATATAAAAAGCAAATAGAAATGAAAAAGGCAATCTATCACCCTCGCTAGGAGTATTTACATTTCACAGAAGATTTAAATTGTAGATAAACAGCTTAAATATCCCAGGACCACCCCACTGAGGGCCTTGGGTGGTTTTGTTGTGCTGCAGACACAGCACATAGCAGTGTGAGGGGAGAACATCTTTTCTTTCCACTAAGGAACTACAGCTCAGGCTGACATCCAAGACTGAAGCATGGAAGCAGGAATATTTGGGGAGTGGGATAAAGAAAGGGGATTGCAACGAGGTGTTTTTTGTTTGTTTGTTTTTTTTGTTTTGTTTTGTTTTGTTTTTTGATGTTTTGTTTTGTTTTTAAGATGGAGACTCTCGCTCTGTTGCTTAGGCTGGAGTGCAGTGGCGCGATCTATGCTTACTGCAACCTCTGCCTCCCGGGTTCACGCTATTCTCCTGCCTCAGCCTCATGAGTAGCTGGGACTACAGGTGCCCACCACCACACCCGGCTAAAATTTTTTTTTTTATTTTTAGTAGAGACAGGGTTGCACCGCGTTAGCCAGGATAGTCTCGATCTCCTGACCTCATGATCCACCTGCCTCAGCCTCCCAAAGTGCTGGGATTACAGGTGTGAGCTACCGCCCCCAGCCGCAAAAAGGTTTTTATACCAATAAACTTTCTTATAATCTAAATCATACACACACACACACACACACACACACACACACACACAAAGTTGAGCCCCAGAAAGAGAGAGTGGCTAGAGAAAGTCTCGTGAGTGGTCAAAGAACCCTATTCGTGCCATGCAGCTACCATCTGTTTGGATAGGATTCTTGCACTACATGGAATAGACATACTCTTGCATTGAGTGCTTAAAGTACGTTTTCTTTGATTTTCAAAATACATCTTCTTATACTGAAAAAAGTACTCCTGTAAGTGCTTACACTAGTAAAATCACAGCTTATGATTCATATGCCTGTTGCAGCTTCACTAAATTTTGACTCTATTTATAGCTGATATGTTTTGGGGGCATTTTCTAATTCTTGGTGAATTCTCTCTTCCCATCTTCTTCAGGTCACTGGCAAATAAAATAAAGAGCCAAAAAGAAAAAGGAAGAAAACAGACTGTGTATATAAAAGTAATCTAAACTGTTGTTAATTTTTGATGCTTATATCAGGGTCATTCCTCACTTTCCTCACGTGCCTCACTTGCCTTTTCTCAGCAAGCCCAGAAGAGGTGATGCCAAGGAGTGGCTACAGACAGGGTTTTTGCTCCACCCCCACCCCCAATAATTTCAGTTTGTACTTCCCTCAAGTAATCCTTATACAGTACAATGTAAAAATGCAAGTAAAGTCATGTGATTTTTTTTTTTTTTGGAAGCCCAATTACAAGTCTCCCAGGTCCCCACCTCTGACTAGCTTCTATTCCTAAACCCCTTCTACTAGGTTGAACCATATTAAATAACCCTTTTTACATGTCAAGCACAGTTGACTGTCCTCAATTTCACATGGTTCAGGTTAATATGTAGAAATTCTGGATTCACTGTTGCACAGCATGTGTCCGTTCTAGAGATCGTAGGGAAGAAAAACATTCTAAGCCATTCTTTCTGCCTATGCCACCTGTTATACACCTCTGTGAGTCCCCAATTTCTTCTACTCTGCTTGAGGAATCTCCCTCCTACAAAGTTTGTGTTGGCTTTGGTGAGAAATAACAAGGAATCCTGAAAAAGTTAGGGGCTTTCTCGGACAAAAAACAAAGGAAAGCCACCTATAGTCTAGCTTATATCAGAATTAGTGCAGGGATGTAAGCTCCTACTATAACATCCCAGGACCCCCTACTAAGGGCCGCTGTGGTCTTGCTTTGCTGAGGACACAGCGCCATCACATGTGAGTGTGAGAAGAGAACGCATTTTTCTCATACTAGTCCTTGGGTTGATATCCAAGACACTGTTCTGGCCCCTGGAGAAAGAGTCCCTCCCTCCTGCATAAAGGAGAGGCAAGGAAGAATGTGGATTTTACAAAATGTGGCCAACAAGAGAAAACTAAAGAGTACAAGCTCTGGAGACACTGCTGGAAAAATTCACGTCTGCCTTTAATAATTGATAGTTTATGCTGGCTATCATCACAAGCACCATACGCCTGAAGACTGTGATACAATCAAGCTTTCATTTATATTTATGTGGCCAGGAGGATTTTGTATTTGATGATTTTAAAAGATGCATGGACTCTGCACCGTTTAATTCTGATATATTGGTCTATTATCTATAAGAGGCCATTGGCTAAATTGTACTATTCACATGAGGGTCCATGATGAAAATTTATCAGAATGATAGAGAACTATTCAGATTTAGTTTTTCCTCAATAGTAAAATTCGAAGACTATAAGCACATCATGCTTCCAAATGACCATCAGAACTAGATTTAAGAGGACCTCATTCTACAACGAATGCATTATTAAAATAGTTTGTTATGTTGCATTAAAAGGGAAGCAGCTTGACAATTGACAGAGCAGGAAAGACTGGATCCACAGAATTGCAGCCTATAAAACTGTTGTCTTGGGGAGTCAAATTCAGCAAGCCTGGAGGAAGCCTCTAACAGCGAAGGAAACTGCCATTTCTAGGTGGCCTGTCACTAGCAGAGTCATCTAAGGTTTTATTTTGTTTCAATAACAAAATGTTTATTTAACTTCTGTCACTGCTAACTCAATCTAGACAGGTCACCTCAGTTTCTAAGCCCTTTCATTTATTCAGCATCTATGGGTGAGTGTCCCAGTGTGATAGTCACTGTGATAGGTATGGATTGTCAGAAAGGATACTCACGGTCACTGCCCTGAGGAACCTGACAGTCTGGAGAGAAAACACATAGATACACTAATTGGTACAACACAATCGTTTAGTGATCCTCTTGAATGAGGCAAGGACAGGCAGGAAATTCCTGATTCTCAGTGGGAATTTCAATAGTATCGAACAAAGGTGTTCTATGGACTGTAAGTCATGCCCTCATCTCAACATCATCATTGTAATGGTGTTCTGTTAAGGAGCAAGGTATGTATCTGCCATTATCTCAAGTAACAGGTTTGTAGTAAATCATTCTTGTGTGATCAGTGATATGGATTTTCAGGATGCTGGTCTTGGTGAGCAAAGATTATTGACTTATTGGAAGCAACATAGGGGGTTAAAATGCATTAGACTTGGGGTCAGAAGACCTGGGACCTAGTTCCAGCTCTGCCACTCCCTGCCAGTGGGATGCTGGAAAAATCACTCCACTTCCAAGGATCTCAGATATCCTTAGCTGTGAAATGTCAATAGAATATTAAAAGTGACTAGAGGTGTATATTTCTATGTCTCAATGTGGAACTGAGCCTTTTCCCACTCCCTCTAACTAAATAACTTTAAATGAAGGCAGCTACGGAGCATGTTGACTTTGTCTCAGAGCCAGATTTAGAACTGTGCTCTTACAAAACCACATGATAATGCTGATGGAGATTTGTTATATTTGTATGTTGGTTTTGGGAACTAAATATCCATCCATTCGATAGATATATATTGAGCACATATTTTGGGGCCTGAGAAACAATGGAAAAAAGACAGAGTCCTTTGTTTCCCCTGCAGCAATAAGCATAAATAAGTTCCTGGAATTTAGGTCAATAAGGTCAAGTATCTTCTAGCAGGATGCATAGCTTGCAGCTAGTGTCATAAAATACTATATCTGAAAGGATCTTAGAGATCATTTACAAAAAACTCATTTTTCATTAGGGGAAAGTGAGACCTAGAGATATCTAGCTTCCCCAAGTCACTCAGGCTGCTAGTGATATTCTTCCTTTACTCAACAAATATTTGAGCTCCAGACATTTTTGCTAGATAACAAAAAAACAGTAAACAAAGTACTAACAAATCTCGCAGCCTAGTGCTTGCCACAGATAAACATGATTTGGTAGGTGTTATGATCTGGAAATCCATTTTAGAGGAATGTCACAGAAGGTTTTCTTGAAGGAATCAAATCTAGGCTAAGCTCTAAAGGATAAGTAGAAGGCATAGAGCTAGGACAGTGAAGCCTAATTTAGAGTTCAACCCTTTTCTACAAGCCAAGACTATAGGAACTAATTGGGGTTTGCTGCTCAGTGGAGAGTGGGGGAGTATTCCTGGAGGAGACTTGTCCGCTCTCACCTTGTTTGACACAAACTCTTAGCTAGCTCCTGAGAACCTTCTGTCTGTGTTTGCTCTGCCCCTTTGATTTGATGGTTGGGGTGAGAATAATATAGTGGAAAGGGTGTGTCCTGCAGAGCTGAGTAGATCTGGGTCAATCTCAGCTTCAACAGTGACTACAGCTGTGGCCCATGGGTAGAGCGCTTCCCTCTCTGAACCTCCCAGCTGCAAAGCTAGAGCGATACCTCCTTAATAAAGTTGTTGAGTCTTTAATCAAATAATGAATATAAAACAGCCACAGTCTCAGCAGCCAGGCCAGATAAAGAGCCCACAGAGAGTAGCTCTGAAGGGCCAGGAAACTGCAAACAACTAAAATTGCAGGCTTCTTGTCAGGGGTAACTAATAGACTTTGCAAAGGAAACAATAAATTCAAGGTCTCTAAACACTAAGAAACTATCTTCTGTTCTGCTCCTCTGTTTCCTCATTATCAATTAAAATTATTATAAACTTTCTTAGTGCTTTATCAAAAGTATATTAAAAGATACCTCTATAAAGCCTCCATCCCAAGCTCATCACTCCATTGGACTTAACTGAGAAAAGATCCAGGAAATAAAATTCAAATGTACAGATTTACTGGTTAGAATCCATTCTGCCATAATCTGTGAAAAGAAGCACAATGTCTGCTGTTTTGCTCTTCTGGCATAAATTAATTATGGTTTGTTCAAATAAATTTTTAATAAAGAACCTAACAAAATTGTCAATATAGGCCCCAGGCATGTTTTAAACAAAAGCACAAGTATTCCATCCTGCCTCCTACTTCAGAGGGGTTCATCCAGAGTGTACAGACACAATGCTCCCCAAAGCAATCCTCTTTGACAACATACAGAACAAAGCAGGTAAAGATGATATGCGGGCACACAGATCATGCATACTCAATACATAGTTTCTCTTCAGGAAGCAGAGAGTTCCGTCTGCCACAGTTTCCATCCTCAGTGATGACCACCAAAAGCTCTTGGTTGCCTGGTTTGTGCTGCATGTAACTTCCTTTTCACAGCTCCTTCAAATGTTTTGTTAACCTTCTCATAAAACTTTGCACAGGAGGGAAGTGTTAATTTGCAAACTAAACACATTGGACCTGACTGGCAATAGCAAGTGGGTATTTGTAAGTCTGGGAGGCTGATAAAATGCCTGTGATCTCTGACATATGAAATTATTTCCACTCTGGCTTTTCAGAAACACATATATTAATGGTAATATCAATTCAGTCTTTCCTACTCAGGGATGTTGCATCATCAGCTTTCAGGCTCAAATTTTTACAATCTTAATGATTCCTAATCAATAGGTCTTAATTTCAATTGCAAAAATCCTATAGGGTTTCTTTAGCTGCTAGAAAAGCAACCTGCAAGTTGTTTTGCCTCCTATCTCCACAAATGCTAATGTGATAAACAAAAGTTGAAGTAGTCACATGAGAAAGTATAGTGCAGTATTTTTCACCCTGAGAAAGCTTCATTGTTTGATTTAATTAATCCGGTTAGTGACCCTTGTACCCTTCCAGCTACTTTAAAAACCTACATTGATGGGTGATTACCCCTATGTAACTTTAATGAAGAGAGTCACAATTTCAGAAATCAGCAAGAGTGCACAGAAAAGGAATATCTGGTTATTATAACCAATGTGGAAAAAAGCAACTCTAAGTTTTCAAACTCAGCTGGTATTCTGGTATCATTTACAACTTGTGTGTTAGTGCTATCACTGAGCACTTATCACCTCAGTGCTCCTAAGTGTTCTTTTGTTCCCTTTCATTGCTCTAGCATGTGGACCCCAAGGTCCACAAGTTAGAGCAATGATCTGTACAGTGATGATCAAACTGGGGTACTCACAGCCCTGGCATTACAGAATGATTTCCGAGGGGTAAAAGAATTCCTATAACTGTCAGAAAATCAATTTCCAGATTCCCAAATTCCATTTATACCTTCTCTTAAATAAGATTTACCTGAGTATACAATGTGTTCACCAATAGCCCTTTTTTTCAACTTTACCAAAAATGAACCATTGCTTCACCCTCAGTGAAAAATTACTAGGTGCCAAAAAAAAAAAAAAAAAAAGATGGTGGAGTTTTCCTTTCATGACTACTCAAGACAGTGTAAGGTCTTAGGGCTTCCCATCATTCCTTCTCTTTTATGTACACTTTCCTGATAAGGATGAAGCTGGGTATTAAAGAGAAATTTGCTGTTTGGGCAAAAACCAAAGAAATTTGGATCCCTGTTTGGATGTTCTAAATTCAGGTATACAATAAAGTGGGGTTAATGATAATAAAAATAAAAATGAAATAAAGTGGGAGTAATGATAATTTTTGTTTAATGACTTTACCTCTTCTATTCTCCTATTAAAGAATGCATTATTTACAAGGACAAATCTGTAGAGAGCAAGGTAAAAAGAGCATCTGTGGGAAATATTAAACACTAAAAAATGGTTCTTTTCATGTACTTAAATGTGAGCACTTCTTTTACAGCTATTCTCAATGCTCATTCCTAAGACATGTTATTAGCTGGGGGAAAAATCAGCTTCCATCATCCAAAGAAAAGCACCTTCCATTAGCCAAAACAGTATGGATTAGTGATTCAGATCTTTTAAACGTAAGTGGAATGTTTTCTGGGACTCCAAATTGTTTAAGATAGATTTAATAAAACTCACAGATAAACTTCTATGTAATTACTTTTCAGATTTGGTGTGTATTATACGTTAAAGTGTTTATTTTAAACTTCATCTTATGAAAAGTTTAACATTTCCCCCTCTTATTAATAAAATATAAAATTATGCTAGCTGCCAGGCCAATTCATTTTTAGCAGTTTATATACCTTTCTCTTTTGTTTTTTCCATAGGAACTTTGATTACAGTATCAAACTAAAATAATGGTGTTATGTATTCTGTTTATAACTGAATTTTTTTAAATTATATGTAAAAACCAAACACCAAAATATGATACACACATACCACATATGCATATATATACACATACACACATTTACTAAGGCTTATAATGACTTTTATTATAATCCCTGTATTAGTCCTTTCACACACTGTGAAAGGACTACCTGAGACTGGGTAATTTATAAAGGAAAGAGGTTTAATTGGTCTTACCCAAGACTGGGTAATTTATAAAGGAAAGAGATCTAATTGACTCACAGTTTCACATGGCTGGGGAGGCTTCAGAAAACTTACAGTCATGGCAGAAGGGGAAACAAACACATCCTTCTTCACATGGCAGCAGGAAGAAGTGCCAAGCAAAAAGGGGAAAACCCCCTTACAAAACCATCAGATTTCTGTATTTTTAAGTAGACACAGAGTTTCACCATATTGGCCAGGCTGGTCTCGAACTCCTTACCTCAAGTGATCCACTCGCCTTGGCCTCCCAAATTGCTGGGATTACAGCCACACATCTGTAATCCCAGCTACTCAGGAGGCTGAAGCAGGAGAATCGCTTGAAACTGGGAGGCCAAGGTTGCCGTGAGCCAAGATTGCACCGCTACACTCCAGCCTGGGCGACAGAGCAAGACTCTGACTCAAAGAAAAAAAAAAAAGAGGGGGCATTCCAAGATGGCCAATAGGAACAGCTCCAGTCTACAGCTCCCAGCGTGATCAATGCAGAAGACGGGTGATTTCTGCATTTCCAACTGAGGTACCTGGTTCATCTCACTGGGACTGGTTGGACAGTGGATGCAGCCCACAGTGAGCGAGCTGAAGCAGGGCAGGGCATCACCTCACCCAGGAAGTGCAAGGAGTCAGGGGATTTCCCTTTCCTAGCCAAGAGAAGCTGCGACAGACTACCTGGAAAAACGGGGCACTCCTGCCCAAATACTGTGCTTTTCCCAAGGTCTTAGCAACTGGCAGACAGGGTGATTCTCTCCCATGCCTGGCTCGGTGGGTCCCACACCCATGGAGCCTTGCTCACTGCTAGCACAGCAGTTTGAGATCAATCTGCGAGGTGACAGGCTGGCTAGGGGAGGGGCATCCACCATTGCTGAGGCTTGAGTAGGTAAACAAAGCAGCCAGGAAGCTTAAACTGGGTGGAGCCCATCACAGGTCAACAAGGCCTTCTGCCTTTAGACTCCACCTCTGTGGGCAAGGCATACCAGAACAAAAGGCAGCAGACAACTTCTGCAGACTTAAACGTCCCTGTCTGACAGCTCTGAAGAGAGCAGTGGTTCTCCCAGCACAGCATTTGAGCTCTCAGAACGGACAGACTGCCTCCTCAAGTGGGTCCCTGAACCTTGTGTAGCCTAACTGGGAGACACCTCCCAGTAGGGGCCAACAGACACCTCATATAGGTGGCTGCCCCTCTGGGACAAAGCTTCCAAAGGAAGGAACAGGCAGCAATATTTGCTGTTCTGCAATATTTGCTGTTCTGTAGCCTCCACTGGTGATACCCAGGCAAATGGAGTCTGGAGTGGAACTCCAGCAAACTGCAATAGACCTGCAGCTGAAGGACCTGACTGTCAGAAGGAAAACTAATAAAGAGAAAGGAATAGCATCAACATCAACAAAAAGTTCATCTACACCAAACCCCATCTGTAGGACACCAACATCAGAGAGCAAAGGAAGATAAAATCACAAAGATGGGGAGAAACCAGAGAAGAAAACATGAAAATTCTAAAAATCAGAGCACCTGTTCTCCTCCAAAGGATCATAGCTCCTCGCCAGCAACGGAACAAAGCTGGATGGAGAATGACTTTGATGAGTTGACAGAAGTAGGCTTCAGAAGGTTGGTAATAACAAACTTCTCTGAGCTAAAGGAGGATGTTCAAACCCATCACAAGGAAGAAGATTATATGAATGGCTAACTCGAATAAACAGTGTAGAGAAGACCTGAAATGACCTGATGGAGCTGAAAACCATGGCATGAGAACTTCATGACGCATGCACAAGCTTCAACAGCCAATGTGATCAACTGGAAGAAAGGGTATCAGTGATTGAAGATCAAATGAATGAAATAAAGTGAGAAGAGAAGTTTAGAGAGACAAGAATGAAAATGAACGAACAAAGCCTCCAAGAAATATGGGACTATGTGAAAAGACCAAATCTATGTTTGATTGGTACACATGAAAGTGATGGGGAGATGGAACCAAGTTGGAAAACACTCTGCAGGATATTATCCAGGAGAACTTCCCCAACCTAGCAAGGCAGGCCAACACTCAAATTCAGGAAATACAGAGGACACCACAAAGATACTCCTTGAGAAGAACAGCCCCAAGACACATAATGGTCAGATTCACCAAAGTTGAAATGAAGGAAAAAGTGTTAAGGGCAGCCAGAGAGAAAGGTTGAGTTACCCACAAAGGGAAGCCCATCAGACTGACAGCAGATCTCTCAGCAGAAACCCTACAAGCCAGAAGAGAGTGGGGCCAATATTCAACATTCTTAAAGAAAAGAGTTTTCAAACCAGAATTTCATATCCAGCCAAACTAAGCTTCATAAGTGAAGGAGAAATAAAATCCTTTACAGACAAGCAAATGCTGAGAGATTTTGTCACCACCAGGCCTGCCCTACAAGAGCTCCTGAAGGAAGCACTAAACATGGAAAGAAACAACCAGTACCAGCCACTGCAAATACACGCCAAATTGTAAAGACCATCGACATTATGAAGAAACTGCATCAATTAACGGGGAAAATTACCAGCAAACATCATAATGACAAAACAAATTCACACATAATATTAACCTTAAATGTAAATGGACTAAATGCTCCAATTAAAAGACACAGACTGGCAAATTGGATAAAGAGTCAAGATCCATCAGTGTGCTGTATTCAGGAGACCCATCTCATATGCAAAGATGCACATAGGCTCAAAATAAAGGGAAGATCTACCAAGCAAATGGAAAACAAAAAAAGTCAGGAGTTGCAATCCTAGTCTCTGATAAAACAGATTTTAAACCAACAAAGATCAAAAGAGACAAAGAAGGTAATTACATAACGGTAAAGGGATAAATTCAACAAGAAGAGCTAACTATCCTAAATATATATGCACCCAAAAGGAGCACCCAGATTCATGAAGCAAGTCCATAGAGACCTACAAAGAGACTTAGACTCCCACAGAATAATGGGAGACTTTAACACCCCACTGTCAATATTAGACAGATCAACAAGACAGAAGGTTAACAAGGATATCCAGGACCTGCACTCAGCTCTGCACCAAGCCGACCTAATAGACATCTACAGAACTCTCCACCCCAAATCAACAGAATATATATTCTTCTCAGCACCACGTCACACTTATTCTAAAATTGACCACATAATTGGAAGTAAAGCACTCCTCAGCCAATGGAAAAGAACAGAAATCACAACAAACTGTCTCTCAGACCACACTGCAATCAAATTAGAACTCAGGATTAAGAAACTCACTCAAAACCTCACAACTACATGGAAACGGGACAACTTGCTCCTGAATGACTACTGGGTAAAGGATGAAATGAAGGCAGAAATAAAGATGTTCTTTGAAACCAATGAGAACAAAGACACAACATACCAGAATCTCTGGGACACATTTAAAGTAGTGTGTTGTGGGAAATTCATAGCACTAAATGCCCACAAAAGAAAGCAGGGAAGATCTAAAATTGACACCCTAACATCACAATTAAAAGAACTAGAGAAGCAAAAGCAAACAAATTCAAAAGCTAGCAGAAGGCAAGCAATAACTAAGATCAGAGCAGAACTGAAAGAGATAGACACACAAAAAACCCTTCAAAAAAAAAAAAAAAAAAAATCAATGAATCCAGGAGCTGGTTTGTTGAAAAACAAAACAAAAAAAATCAACAAAGTTGACAGACCGCTAGTAAGACTAATGAAGAAAAGAGAGAAGAATCAAATAGGTGCAATAAAAAAATGATAAAGGGGATATCACCACTGATCCCACAGAAATACAAACTACCATCAGAGAATACTATAAACACCTCTATGCAAATAAACTAGAAAATCTAGAAGAAATGGATAAATTCCTCGACACATACACCCTCCCAAGACGAAACCAGGAAGAAGTTGAATCTCTGAATAGACCAATAACAGGCTCTGAAATTGAGGCAATAATTAATAGCCTACCAACCAAAAAAAAAGTCCAGGACCAGATGGATTCACAGCCGAATTCTACCAGAGGTACAAAGAGGAGCTGGTACCATTCCTTCTGAAACTATTCCAATCAGTAGAAAAAGACGGAATCCTCCCTAACTGATTTTATAGGGCCAACATCATCCTGATACCAAAGCCTGGCAGAGCACAACAAAAAAAACAGAATTTTAGACCAATATCCGGGATGAACATCAATGCGAAAATCCTCAATAAAATACTAGCAAACCAAATCCAGCAGTACATCAAAAAGCTTATCCACCACGATCAAGTTGGCTTCATCCCTGGGATACAAGGCTGGTTCAACATATGCAAATCAATAAATATAATCCATCACATAAACAGAACCACAACAAAAACCTCATGATTATCTCAATAGATGCAGAAAAGGCCTTTGACAAAATTCAACAGCCCTTCATGCTAAAAACTCTCAATAAACTAGGTATTGATGGACTGTATCTCAAAACAATAAGAGCTATTTATGAAAAACCCACAGCCAGTATCATACTGAATGGGCAAAAACTGGAAACATTCCCTTTGAAAACCATCACAAGACACCACTCTCTCACCACTCCTATTCAACATAGTGTTGGAAGTTCTGGCCAGGGCAATTAGGAAAGAGAAAGAAAGAAAGGGTATTCAATTAGGAAAAGAGGAAGTCAAATTGTCCCTGTTTGCAGATGACATGATTGTATATTTAGACAACCCCATCATCTCAGCCCCAAATCTGCTTAAGCTGATATGCAACTTCAGCAAAGTCTCAGGATATAAAATGAATGTGCAAAAATCACAAGCATTCCTATACACCATTAACAGACAAACAGAGCCAAATCATGAGTGAACTCCCATTCACAACTGCTACAAACAGAATAAAATACCTAGGAATCCAACTTACAAGGGATGTGAAGGACCTCTTCAAGAACTACAAACCACTGCTCAATGAAATAAAAAGACACGAAAAAATGGAAGAATATTCCATGCTCATAGATAGGAAGAATCAATATCATGAAAATGGCCTTACTGCCCAAAGTAATTTATAGATTCAGTGCCATCCCCATCAAGCTACCAATGACTTTCTTCACAGAAATGGAAAAAAATACCTTAAAGTTCATATGGAACCAAAAAAAGAGTCCACATTGCCAAGACAATCCTAAGCAAAAAGAACAAAGCTGGAGGCATCACGCTACCTGACTTCAAACTATACTATGAGGCTACAGTAAACAAAATACCATGGTACTGGTACCAAAACAGAGATATAGACCAATGGAACAAAACAGAGGCCTCAGAATTAACACCATACATCTACAACCATCTGATCTTTGACAAACCTGACAAAAACAAGCAATGGGGAAAGGATTCCCTATTTACTGGGAAACGGTACTGGGGAAACTGGCTAGCCATATGTAGAAAGCTGAAACTGGATCCCTTCCTTACACCTTATACAAAAATTAATTCAGGATGGATTAAAGATTTAAATGTTAGACCTAAAACCATAAAAACCCTAAAAAATACTTAGGCAATACCATTCAGTACATAGGCATGGCAAGGACTTCATGTCTAAAACACCAAAAGCAATGGCAACAAAAGCCAAAATTGACAAATGGGATCTAATTAAACTAAAGAGCTTCTGCACAGCAAAAGAAACTACCATCAGAGTGAACAGGCAACCTTCAGAATAGGAGAAAATTTTTGCAATCTACCTATCTGACAAAGAGCTAATATCCAGAATTTACAAACAACTCAAACAAATTTACAAGAAAAAAACAAAAAACCCCATCAAAAAGTGGGCAAAGGATATGAACAGACACTTCTCAAAAGAAGACATTTATGCAACCAACAGACACATGAAAAAATGCTCATCATCACTGGTCAGAGAAATGCAAATCAAAACCACAATGAGATACCATCTCACACCAGTTAGAATGGCAATCATTAAAAAGTCAGGAAACAACAGGTGCTGGAGAGGATGTGGAGAAACAGGAACACTTTACACTGTTGGTGGGACTGTAAATTAGTTCAACCATTGTGGAAGACAGTGTGGCAATTCCTCAAGGATCTAGAACTAGAATTACCATTTGACCCAGCCATCCCATTACTGGGTATATACCCAAAGGATTATAAACCACGCTACTATAAAGACACATGCACACATATATTTATTGCGGCACCATTCACAATAGCAAAGACTTGGAACCAACCCAAATGTCCATCAATGATAGACTGGATTAAGAAAATGTGGCACACATACACCATGGAATACTATGCAGCCACAAAAAAGGATGAGTTCATGTCCTTTGCAGGGACATGGATGAAGCTGAAAACCATCATTCTCAGCAAACTATCACAAGGACAGAAAACCAAACACTGCATGTTCTCACTCATAGGTGGGAATTGAACAATGAGATCACTTGGACACAGGGCAGGGAACATCACACACCAGGGCCTGTCATGGTCGGGGGTGCTGGGGGAGGGATAGCATTAGGAGAAATACCTAATGTAAATGATGAATTGATGTGTGCAGCAAACCAACATGGCACATGTATACCTGTGCAGCAAACGTGCACTTTGTGCACATGTATCCTAGAACTTACAGTAAAATAAAAAAGAAAAGAAAAAGAAAAAGAAAAAAGCCATCAGATTTCATGAGAACTCACTCATTATCATAAGAACACCAGCAAGGGGATAACTTCCCCCATGATTCAATTACCTCCCACTAGGTCCCTCCCATGACACATGGAGATTATGGAAACTACAATTCAAAATGAGATTTGGGTGGGGACATAGAGAAACTATATCAAACCCTATTTGGTAACTTATAATTTTACCTACATATTACATTACATTTTTAGAAAATTAAGTAATGAGAAACCACGTATTGAATTATCTTATTTTTATATCTTAGTACAAAAGGGATAAATTAGTTATATTAGATCTGAAGCATTTTAATCTTAAGTGTTTTGGTTACTTATTTATTTTGAGGTGAAGTCTTGCTGTGTCGC
The DNA here is from genome assembly GCF_028885655.2 of Pongo abelii. Taxonomy (NCBI): domain Eukaryota; kingdom Metazoa; phylum Chordata; class Mammalia; order Primates; family Hominidae; genus Pongo; species Pongo abelii. The sequence goes on from NC_071999.2 coordinate 64,859,561, forward strand.
CCAGGCTGGAGTGCAGTGGCATGATCTCAGCTCACTGCATCCTTCGACTCCCTGGTTCAAGCTATTGTCCTGCCTCAGCCTCCCGAGTAGCTGGGATTACAGGCAAACGCCACCATGCCCAGCTAATTTTTGCATTTTTTTAGTAGAGACAGAGTTTCAGCATGTTGGCCAGGATGGTCTCGATCTCCTGACCTTGTGATCCGCCTGCCTTGGCCTCCCAAAGTGTTGGGATTAAGGCATGAGCCACCACACCCAGCCTTGGTAATCATTTTTATAAGATGTACTCTATAATTTCTTTCTTCAGAGTTTCTATTGTATACCTTAAAACATGCTCATTGACATATGTTTATTTAATTTAATTCAAAAATTAAGTCCATAATTTTCACTTCTAGGACAAGAGTAAACATACATATCTATCTTCCACCTGCTAAGTACAGCTGTAAACTCTGGACATTATATAATAATAAGCAAGAAGACTGAAAGGTGGAGAGAAGAAGGCAGGCTAGTGTGGGGCCTTGGGCTCTAAGAAACACATAGCAATGAGTTTCCTGGTTTTTCTGTTTGCCTTGTATACATACCCTATACGGGGTGATAGAGGAGATAGTAATCCAGAAACACCAATGCTGGAGATTTTAAAAAGTCTCCCTAATAGTCTGCTCTCTGTAGCCAAAAAACCAGGAAAGGGCTGCCCAGTAAGACAAAAACTTTTGGACAATGACTTCCTTACTCTGGCCATACAACATGGAAAAAGCTAGGGCCATGCTTCCATCAGGTACAAAGGCCAAGTAGGAAGCTCAGACTTCCATCTCATCAGAAGTCTATAACAAAGTGTGCCCCTTCACTGCTGGGATGGTGTGAGAGAAGCGCGAGTGGGGAGCCAGAGCTTCCACCAACACCCGGTGGTAACTAGAGCTCCCTCTACCATGGTGTCAGTGAAGGCCACATGGGGAGTCTGACCTCCCAGCCCTGCCCAGTAGTAATGAGGTACCCTCCCCCCGGGTATTAATGGAACTTAGACATCTGCCCCAACCTACATCAACTGGGTGGCACCACCATCATGGTGTCAAAAGATAACTGCCAAAACACAAGATTTAAATAAAATTCAGAGTCCCATGATGCTTAAAATGTCCAGGAAAAATTTAAAAATCATACCAAGAGCTTAACTTGAATGAATTAATGAATTAAGATCATCAACACTCCTCCCACATAAGTGGCAGAGATGGTGACAGTATCTGACAAAAATTCCAAAGTAGCCATGAGAAAAAATGTTTCAATGAGCAATTATGAACATGGTTTAAATAAAGGAAAAAAAAAGTTTCAGCTAAGAAAAAGAAGTTATAAAAAAAAGAACAAAATGGAAATTTTAGGACTAAAAATTCAGTAGCTGAAATAAAAAGCCCAGTTGGTGGGCTCAACAGCACAGTAGAGATGACAGTCAGTGAACTGAAAGAGCAATAGAAATTACCCAATCAGAACAATAGATGGAAAAAATAAACTGAAAAGATAAAGAGAGCCTTAGGAGTTTATCAGACTATAATTAAAAATTTAACATTTATGTATTAGTCCGTTTTCACACTACTGATAAAGACACATCCAAGACTGGGTAATTTATAAAGGAAAAGAGGTTTAATGGACTCATAGCTCCATGTGGCTGGGGAGGCCTCACAATCATGGTGGAAGGTGAAAGGCACATCTTACACAGTGGCAGACAAGAGAGAATGAAGCCAAACAAAAGGGAAACCCCTTAGAACATCTATTCACTACCACAAGAACAGTATGCGGGAAACCACCCCCATGATTCAATTATCTTCCACCAGGTGCCTCCCAAAACTTGCGGAAATTATGGGAACTACAATTCAAGATGAGATTTGTGTTGGAACACAGCCAAACCATATCAATTTATGTCATCAGGATCCCAAGATGAGAGAAGAGAGCAGTACTAAAAAGATATTTAAAGAAAATAATGGCTGAAAATTTTCCAAATCTAGAAAATAATGTAAGCCTACAAACACAAAAAACTGAGCAAATCCCAAACAGATTAAACCCAAAGACACCCATGACAAGATACATTATAATTAAGCCTCTGAAAACTTATGAAAGAAAAAAATTTGAAAGCAGTGAGAAACATCTTACCTATAAAAGAAAAAACATTCTAATGATAGCACATTTATTATCAAAAAACCTGGAGGCAGAAAGAAATGATAAAACATTTTTCACGTGCATAAAGAAAATTGCTGTCAACCCAGAATCTTATATCCAACAAAAATATCATTCAGAATGAAAGGGAAATTAAGAGATTCTTAAAAGAAGGGAAACTAAGAAGTTTTCACCAGTGGTTCTACCTTAAAAGAATAGCTAATGTAATTTCCTAAGAAAGAATGAAGAAAAAACAATGGACAGAATAAAAATATGAGTAAATACAGTAGATCTTGGCTCCTCTAAGTTTTCTAAATTAAGTTTGATATTTAAAGCCAGACTTATAACATTCTCTTTAGTTTTCAATGTACATAGAGGAAATGTTTAAGATGATTATATTAGAAATGTGGAAGGATAAAAGGACAGTTAAAAGGGAAGTAAGGTTTCTATACTTCATGCAAACTGGTAAAATGTCAATACCAGTAGACTGTGATAAGTTATGTAATATCTAGAGTAACCACACACACACACACACACACACAAATTACACAAAGATATATACTCAAAAGCACTTTAAATAAATCAAAATAAAATTCTAAAATATGTTTCAGTAACCCACAGGGAGGCAATAAAGAGGCAAAAATGAGGAAAGGAAAAGAAAACAGGGAATAAGCAGAAAACAAAAATAAAATGACAGACTTAAGCCAGAGATGATTGTTAGGGAGAAGTTTAGGTGTGACCACAAAAGGATATCATGAGGAAGATCTTTGAGTCTTCTGTGCCCTCAGTAACATTGTGGTGATAGAATAGTTCTGTATCTTGATTGTGGTGATGGTTACAGGAATATATACATATAATGAAAGTGTGTGGAACTATACACCACATTATGCCAATGTCAATTTCCTGGTTTTGATATGTAAGGTGTAACCATTGGAGGAAACTCAGTGAGTGATGTGTGTACCAGACCTTGCTATATTGCTTTTGCAGTTTTCTGTGAATCTATAATTATCTCAAAATAAGTTTTAAAATTTTTTTCCCAAACATGAAATCAGACATTTCATTGGCTGCTTTGACAATTTGTCCTTGCTTTCTAATTAGGCTCTCTGTTGATCATTAATGAGCTAAATTTTCTACTCTAGGTAAACTGTTTAAGCCACATGATAAAATGAAAGTATTATATCAAACATATTATCCTGGTAAAAGTGTAATAAAATTAACAATGTTTTATTTTCCCTGTCTTTTCTGAATGTATATAGGGCTTGGGTAAATAGGATGCCTCTAAATTTAAAAAATAATAGGTAAAATTGTTTATCATTTTATAAGTCTTGATAGGATCTTTTTAGTATACTATACTTTCCTGAAATTGGACACTCAAGTCCAAGGAGACAAAAGTTATATAATTTTTCAAGTTTAATGAATAACTTAATTATATATTTTTAAATGAATTATAGTATTAAATTATTGTCATATTTGGATACCATTGGATACTTTAAGAAAAATGATGTAGCAGTTTTATATTTAAATGTCAGCATTTATAAAACACCAGAAACTACATCTTTCCCAGTTAAAGTTATGAAGAATGTTCGAGGTCAATTAAAATATGTGTGGTTTGGCAAATTAAAAAAAAAGTTTGAAGACCATATACATAAGCCCAGCATCTTTCAGAACTACCCCTCTTCCTCTTTCTAATTGATCCCAAACCACTCTGGGTCAGACCATCTATCAATCACACATGGCACATAGCCACTCACACTAGGCTCCGAAATTTGGCTCCTCTCCTATTTGTACTTCTGTCATAGTCATTATGAACCCTCCCCAGAGCCAGTCTCAGGTATTCTGAGTGTGAGGAAAGTAGACTCTCTATGCTAATCTCAACAAAGACCGAATGAGTGGGGGTTAGCTCGGAGGTTTTGTGTCTGGAGCACCTTTTATCTTGGACTGTTTCTGACTCATTTGATCTTTTTAATGCTGGCAGCTTCTGATCTCCTTTACATATTTTGTTTAGCTCACTTTGAGAAAGACTTATAAAAGTCTTTTTTACATACAGATACTGATTTGCACAAGATTATATATCTATCTATATCTATAGACAGACATATGATATCACCTGGCTTTTAAGAAGCTTACAGCTAATAGATTTCAAATAAATAAAATACTGAAGGAAAGATACAAAATAGAATACGCAGAAATACTGTATTTTACCAAATATAAGATACCATAGCTGTTGCATAATTCTATGTACCATTAAGAAAGAAAAGCCACTGCTGCTTAAACACAATACATTTTTATAACAGGATCTTTATGTTATACTTACTGAAAGAACTTATAAACTTATTTAGATGTAGATTTGTACTATATATACATTAAAAAGGAAAATAAATTGGTTAACATGTTCCTGAAACTTCATATTCAGAGTTTCATTTTTTTAATATCACTTTTTGAGTCAGAGCTCTTCATGTCTATGTCTTTCCACACAGTATAGTTTCCTGTGCCCTCAATAATATTGGTGATGCAACAATTCTTGAAAGAGTGCTTTACTCATGTCTCTAGGATTTACTTTCAAGTTGCTGATACTCTTTCTACAAGTATCTGCAAGTTTTGATGACAACTCTTTCTTGACTTTATGGAGAAGATGTCAACAAAAGATTTTCAAACAATTAAGACTCATAATACTTCTTTGAATGGCTCTCTTAAAGTTTGTTGACAATGAGAGTTTGCAGTTTTTCAGTCGTGCTTCCATGACTGATAATCAGCTTTGAGTATGTGCATGAAACAACCACCATGTTATAACTGCTGCCTGGCTACCAGTGATCATAAAATATCAGTAATGATAAAGGCATCCTGATTTCAGAAATAAGATGTAGAGGAAAAAATAGTGTGTTTTGGATTTGATATAATATGATAGTATAAAGGAAAGAATGGCTATGTTTTTCTGGGATTATTGGGGATGGTTTCTGAGAAAAAGTCATACCTGACCGCATTTGGTTTTCTGTTTGTGTGTTTAATTGTTGAACAAGCAGTCAACAGGTATAAAAGGGGAGGGGAAGGGGAATACATGGAGACATAAAGCAACAGGGTAAGCTGGGCATTGAAGCAGTTGGTGAGAACTTAAGATGAGTCTGGATATCTAGGCAAATGTCAAAAGTGTCTAGATGGTAAAACAAGAAGCCTAGACTCTGTTGGGCAAGCTACTACTGAGCTACTAAGATGTTAAAGGAGTGTTAGGATTTGATTCAAAGAGAGGCTTAAGATGGATGACCAGAAGCATTTCACACCCACCTCCTTCACTTAGAAAATACAAAAATAGTACATAGATAGCCATACTTTGAATACATTATCCAAGAGAGAATGCTAGAATTGAACAGAGCAGTGACAGGGAACACCAAAAGTGGGGAAGGAGAAGGAAGAGGCAATCTGCTGGGACAGGATTGGCTGGGGGCTGGGAATAACTTCTCAATGCAGGGCAAGGATGAGTAAGGGACTTCCAGTAGCCCACAGTCCCACTGTGGGATTGTGCAATCCATGCCACAGGAGAACTCCTTGACCCTCCCAAACCCCGAAACTAACATGGGAAGCTGCTGGAAGATGATGGGGGAGAACTGCTCTGAGATGGAGCTCATGCTGGGTCCTACACCCTTTCTGTGAGCTAAGTAGCTACAGCAAGGTGACACTTTCAAACCTCACAGACTGAATGCTGTCCTGGGCCCAGTGGCACTGGGACTGAAGTGTTATGGAAGTCAGGCTGTCACTGCTGGGACTGGGAAGCCAGCTGAGAATACTGCCATGGCCAGGGCTAAGAAGCAAGCATGGCACAGGCTATAGCTGCAGGTGCTAGAAAGGGAACACCGCCAGGACTGCTACTGGAATGCAAGCACAGAGTTGCTGCTGGGACTTAGTCACAAGCTGAGTGTTTGCTTCTGCAGCCAGGGCAGGGACATGAGCTAGATGTGAGCTATGGCCACCAGGGCCAGAGGATGAGCCTCACCAAAAATGGGGCATAGGAAGGACACACATTTCCCACCCACCAGCTTATGCTATGGGCAATGATGATGGCACAACCTACTCCAGTGGTAAAGCCTCACCATAGTTGCTACTCTCCCTCACCTGAGCACTCCACCTGGAACACAAGGATCACCCCACCTCTGTCCACCATGGCTAATGCTGGTTCTCACCATTGGGTAACCTGAACACTGGCCACCCTAGCCCAGCTTCACCCCCTAGCTGCGAGAAAGAGCACATAGCCCAGGGTCCTGGGGATTGCTCAACATAATCCACTACCTTAGGCAACTGAGCATGCAACCAAACTATAACAACAAACAATAAGAAAAAAATAAAGAAATGACAAATATATAAAACAACCAGAAAACATTTACAATATGACAGAAACAAAGCCTTACATATTAACAATAACCTTGAATGTAAATGGGTTAAATTCTCTACTTGAAAGATAATAGGATGGCTGAATGGATTTTTAAAAATGATCCAACTATGTACTGTTTACAAGAAACTCACCTTATGAGTAAAGTCACATAAGTTGAAAGGAAAGAGATGGAAAAAGATATTCTACACAATCAGAAGCAAAAAGTGGGCAGGAGTCGCTATACTTATATGAGATAAAACAGACTTTAGGTCAAGAAAAGTAGGAAAAGAAAAAAGATCATTATATAATAATTTTTAAAAATCAATCCAGCAAGAGGATACACAATTTTAAATATATATGCATCCAACACTGCAATACCCAGATTCATAAAGCAAATATTCTTAGATCTAAAGAGAGAGATAGATTGCAACACAATAATGGTGGAAGACTTCGTCTGGACACAGTGGCTCATGCCAGCAATGCCAGCCACTTGGAAGGCTAAAGTGTTCATCAGTATTGAATGGATAAAGAAAATGTAGTAAAGGAATGAAATCACATCATTGCAGCAACATGGATGGAACTGGAGGTCATTATCTTAAGTGAAAGAAGCTGGACAGAAAAAGACAAATATCACATGTCTCACTTATATGTGGGAGCTAAAATATTTGATCATATGGAAGTAGACAGGAGAAAGATACATAACACAAACTGGAAAGAGTGAGTGTGGGAGAAGAGAGAAGATGAAGAGAAGCAGACTAAAAGGTATAAACATTCAGTAAGATTTAAGAAATAAATTCAATATTTGATAGTAGAGTGACTACCCTCATCAAAATATATTGTACTTGGCTCGGTGTGGTGGCTCATGCCTGTAATACCAGCACTTTGGGAGGCTGAGGCGGGCAGATCACGAGGTCAGTAGATAGAGACCAACCTGGCTAACACGGTGAAACCCCGTCTCTACTAAAAATACAAAAAAATTAGCTGGGCATGGTGGTGGGCACCTGTAGTCCCAGCTACTCGGGAGGCTGAGGCAGGAGAATGGCGTGAACCCCAGAGGCAGAGCTTGCAGTGACCTGAGATCACGCCACTGCACTCGTGCCTGGGTGACAGAGCAAGGCTCCATCTCAAACATTTAAAAAAAAAAAAAAAACGTATATATATATATATATATATATATATATGTATATATATATATATATATATAAAAAACTCATATGATGGACACTCTAAATACCCTGACTTGATCACCACTCATTATATACATGTAGCAAAATTACTCATGTACACTATAAGTTTGTACAAATAAATTTTATTCAAGAAAAATTACTCTTATCCAGCAAAAGAGAAGTTTAAGGAATGTAAACATGCAAAGAAGCTACTAGCAGCAATAGTACAGAGATTATGTAAGTAAATACTCTTGGAAGTCCTCAAGAGAATGAAAGCAGCATCTATAGCATCTACATCCATGGTGCCATGAAGACCAGGCTCCCATTGCAGTTCTGAGTAGATGATAGTTGTGGCCTTTTGCCTCTGACCTTTCACGCCTCAACCAAATCTGTAACGCAAGGGGGAAAAACTCCTGTGGAATCAGATTCCTTCAATTCACCCTAGGCATGCATTGAACCCTTTTAACCAAGTAGAGAGTTTTATCAGTAGTCTCCAGTGGGACTGTAACACAAAGGAACTAGATAAAGTAATTGTTCTTCACAAAATATAGTGGAGAGACATTAAGCAGAAGGAAAGGAAGGGAAAGGAAGAAAGAAAAGAAAAGAAAAAAGAAAAGGAAAAGAGAAGAGAAGAAGAGAGAGGGAGGGAGGGAGGAAAGAAGGAAGAAAAGAATGAGGAAGGAAGAATGAAGAAGGAAGGAAGGAAAGAGAATCATCACTTGAAATAGGAGAGCCCATTTGCACTTTGAAAGTTTAGAAAGTATACACAATAGTATAGCAGTCAGCCATAAAAAAGAGTGAAATCATGTATTTTGCAACAACATGGATGGAATTGAAGGCCATTATCTTCAGTGAAACAACTCAGACACAGAAAGACAAGTACCACAAACTCTCACTTATAAGTGGGAGCTAAATAATATATACACATGGACAGAGTGTGGAATGCTAGACAATGGAGACCTGGAGAGATGAGGGGGTGAGAGGTAGGTGGATGATGAAAAACTACTTAATGGGTACAATGTATGTTATTCTGTTAATAGATATACTAAAAACCCTGACTTCACCACTGTGCAATCTATCCACGGAACAAAATTACATATGTACCTTGTAAATTTATATAAAAATAGATTTTTCTTTTTTTTTTTTTAAAAAAGAAAGCTTAAAAGGGCTTCCATAGATGAAACACGAAGACATATAAAAGAACTTGTTCCCACAGGGTGAAGTTCTGTTAAATTTCTTATGCCTCCTCCTACCTCTTTATGCATCTTTATTCATATATTTGGATTAGAATTAAGATATACTGGCCTGGCATGGTGGCTCATGCCTGTAATCCCAGCACTTTGGGAGGTCGAGGTGGGTGGATCACGAGGTCAGGAGTTCAAGACCAGCCTGGCCAGTATGGTGAAACCCCATCTCTACTAAAAATACAAAAAATTAGTTGGGCTTGGTGGCGCATGCCTGTAGTCCCAGCTACTTGGGAGGCTGAGGCAGGAGAATTGCTTGAATCCAGCAGGCTGAGGTTGCAGTGAGCCAAGATCACGCCACCGCACTCCAGCCTGGGAAACAGAGTGAGACTCTGTCTCAAAAAAAAAAAAAAAAAAAAAAAGAATTAAGGTTTATTTCATTATCTCCCCCACCTTTATGCTACAATTTTACATATGTTATACTCTTTTATATTATTTCATATGTGCCTGAGGTGCCATTCAATTTTTTCAATCTATTTTCTCACTGTTATTCTGATTGGATTATTCTGAATCTGTCTTCCAGGAAGTCTTACTTTCTACTGTCATCTACATTCTGCTGTTAAGTTCACTCAGTGATTTTTAATTTCAGATATTTTATACATTTCAGTTCTAGAATGTCTAAACATTTCTTCTTCATTGCTGCTATTTTCTGCTGAATTTTAAAAAATATTTTCATTCGTTGCAAATATATTTTCCTTTGTGTCCTCGAGGATAGTTAAATAAGTTGCTTTAAATCTTTATTCACTATTTCTAACATCTCACTTATCTCAAAGTTTGTCTTTTCTCTTAAGAATGGATTTTTCTGGTTCTTTGAATGTCAAGTAATTTGGGATTTTTATCTCAGACATTGTGAATATTGTTTGAGAGACTGGGTTCTTTTACATTCTTCTGAAAATTGTACCTTTGCTGTTTTTGCAAGCAATGATTTGGTTGGATTCAAACTGCAAACATAGACTCCTGGGAAGCACCTTCAAGTTCAGTTCAGTTCTTTAACCTTTAGCTGGAGTGTATCACACACGTTGATGGTTTGGCAGCTAGACAAAGATTTAGGCAGAGTTTGTAACAGAACTTGGGTGCTTTCTCTGTCCCTAGCGCTCCAGAATTTCCCTTTCACTTGCCCTAACTGTCCTTTGGGTCTTCAGACCAGAAAAACTGAGAATTTCCTTTCAGAATTATAGTGACATCTTCGTGTCAACTTTGACCCACCCTCAGACCGAATGCTGTTAAAAAACTGGTAACTCATATCCTTTTTTTAAGTGTCAACTCTTCTCCAGAATCAGTCTGCTTTTGTTCACTCCCCAGTGAGTTTAGGTCATTGGTGTTTTATTTTGTCCAGAATTTGCAGTTTTATCAGAAGGAGGGTGAGATTTAGTGGCAGCTACTCAGTCATACAGGAAGGGAAAATTCAATATTCCTGATTATGATTTATAATCACTTACTAAGTCTTTGCTCTGCACAGGAACTGTGCTTTTTCATACATTATCTTATTTTAGTCCTACAGGAGTCCCAGTGAGAAGTAACTGTTATTATTTACATTTTACAGATAAGGAAATAGAAGTGAAGAAAGGCCCCAGGTTACATTCCAATAACAAATTCAAACCTAGTGTTTTAAAGTCCAAAGTCCATACTCTTAACCTACTGCTTTAAGAAATAAAATTAGCTCTCACTTCCAAAAGGTGCCCTAAGGCACCAAAAACTGCCCTAGGCAGGCTTCTTAATCAGAAGCCAACTTTAAACTAGTCGATTGTAGGCTTAGAAATTCATTTCCTTATTCACTTACAGTAATGTTTCCCCAACTTGCCTTATCATACAGATCACCTGAGGGGAATCTCAGGCTACAGATAACAGACTTTCTAAATCAGTCCCCAGGGGCAAGGGCTGAAAATCTGAATATTTAACAGGTTCTCCAGATGACTCTAATGTTTCTCCAGTTTGAAAACACTTACTTAAAAAAAAAAAATGAGCACCTGGCACCCACACACTTTATTTGCAACTCTGTTTCCTGGGATAAATAATGATAGTAATAAGAAATGCTAATTATCACCTAGAGCTTACCTCAGGCCAGGCAGGCACTTTTCTAAGTATTTTGTATGTGTTGTCTTCTTTAATCCAACAAACCTACAAGTAGTTACTGTTTTTATAAGGCAGCTAAGGTACCAGCTGCCTACAATCATACCAGTAAGTAGTGAACCACAGTTTAATTCTGCTATTTGATTCCATGACCACTCTTTTTATCAAAACTATTCTATCTCCACTTGTCTAACCTGCCACAACCATACCTGAAGAGAAGTTCAGGCAAACACATGGCCATGATGTAACATTTCCAAAAGGCCCAAGAATAAAATTAACTTACCCTGGAAAGAGCATCTCTTCACTGCCAGAACCCACTGAAGCTTTGGATTATGCTCTGGGCAGTTCAAAAGATCCTGCTACTTTGATTACTTTCCGCAGGAAGATTGGAGAAGAGTGGGAAAGAGCTCTGGAGAGCTCGGCCAACAGATTCACAACATGCACCTAATTATTTTCATATCTTTTCCATAGCCGTCCATGTGCTAGCCTCCCATGTATAAACATGATGAGTTTATAGTCTAAGAAAGGAGGAAGACAATCAACCATAATACCAACTATTCCAGACTGACCTATTGACCATATGCACAGCCCTTAAGGTCTTTTATAGATTATGGTGTCTACCAAAGAAGTTTGAAGTGCAGAGGGTCAGCTGGTTCCTTACAATAGGTTATACTAAAAGCAATCTCAGAGTTGCTTATTAATTAGATGTTTATCAATTAAAATTTTATCAGCAAAGATAGTATTAAAGAAACTATTTATATGACTTCTGTAGACTGGAGAAGGCTTCTGTTGTCTTTCTTTTCAGATGATCTGACCACCAATTTTGTATGAAAGGCTCATTCTAGAACAATGCAAGATTCCAGAGGCAGGATTCTGCCACCTTTATCTGAAAGAATCTAGCGTTCTAGAAACCAGGCCTTTTAAGTGCAGTCCCTAAGGATGCATATAGTTACAGATCCTGTTGAATTCTTATATCCTATTCATGTTAATTTAAAAACAATCAATGTATATTAAATATCTTTATTTCACAATTGACAGCTCATTTCTAATATTCCTCACATTAAGCAACAGGATGTTTTTACACTAATAAAAGCCTATTTCTTACAGATAGTGTGCTAATTAGAAAGCATCTGTTGTTGATGGAGATGTGGATAACAGGAAGGCCTGTGATAGCTGCCTCTGGAGTGTGTGGTCCTTGCTAATAGAATGTTATTTGACACCCTGGGCTACACTTTCTTAATTAGTAGACTGACCACTTCTTGACTGTGCTTTCTAGATAATGCTAAAGAACTTTGAAAGTAATTACAGACATTGTAACAACAACAGCTAAGAAAGTAGCAACCATAAGTGCTATATAGGAAGACCATGACAGGGTTTTTGATAGAGCGGAAACAGTTTTCTGTTTCCAGAGACCCAAGACTGGTTGTGGGAGGGTCAAGAGTCAGGAATCACCTTTCCTACTTTTCCTTTTCCTGCATTCCTCCTGCCTCAGTTGTCCAGAAGTACAGCTAGGGAAGAATGGAAAATATATAGGGAGGCATTAGCCAGGAACAGAGAATTAGAATTGTCTAGTGCATTTGGGCTGCTACAAAATACCTTAGTCTAGTTAATTCATAAAGAGCAACATTTATTTCTTACAGTTTTAGAGAGTGAGAAGTCCAAGATGTAGTCACCAGCAGATTTAGGGTCCAGTGAGGGCTTGCTCTCCACTTCAAAGACGGCACCTTGTTGCTGCCTTTCACTTCACCAATGGTCTTTTAAGAATGGGTTTTATTTTAATAATTAAATGACGAAGTGAAAGGCAGCTCCCTTCAACCTCTTTTATAGGGGCACTAATACCATATATCTAATTCTTCAGGACTTAACCTCCTCCTGAAGGCCCACCCCCGCCACTCTTCATACTGTCACATCAGGGATTAAGTGTCAACATGAATTTTGCAGGACACCAACATTTCATAGCAGGAATCATGATAGTTAGTTAGAGGGGACAGATAACATCAGTGCCAGAGAGTAACATGAAAGCGTCCTGTGAACACTCAACTCGTAACTTCCCCAATCACCAGCAGAGCTGCTACAGTAGCCTCAGCAGTCCTTAGACACATGGATTTGTTCTTCACAGAATACACACCATTCTGAGCCCATTTCCCACCAACCAACACTAAACTGTTGAAACTACTGTCTCCACCATTTCTCCTTAACAACTTCCTTTCTATTCAGCCTGATCTAACACTTTTCTAGAGACTGTTAGATCTCCGGAAAAGCAATAACTGGTCATTTATATTTTTCAACATACCCTTTCCTCTGCTTCCTAGTTCCTAAATGATGTCAGCTAGTGATTCTGTTCATTTTTATGTTTCTGCTATATTTTTCTTTTCTTTTTTTCAGATGGGGTCTCACTCCGTTGCCCAGGCTGGAGTACAGTGGCACAATCTTGGTCTCACTGCAACCTCGATCTCCTGGGCTCAAGTGATCTCCCACCTCAGCCTCCTGAGTAGCTGGGACTACAGGCACGCTACACCACACCTGGCTGGTTGTTGTTGTTGTTATTTTTTCTTTAGTAGAGAGGAGGTCTCACCATGTTGCCAGGCTGGTCTCAAATTCCTGAGCTCAAGCAATCCTCCCGCCTCAGCCTGCCTAAGTGTCAGGATTACAGGCATGAGCCACTGCACTCGGCCTATTTTTCTTTTTATAATTAAAAAAGCTATGCTTTATTCTACATGCCTAGTATAAAAAGAACTCAAGTGACATATAAAAAATTAAGTAAAAATCACCTTAACTCCTACAATCCAAAGAGTGCCACTGTTAGCAAACTAACTTTAATATGTCTTAATACAAATACATATAAATTTGTATAATTTTACATAAATGGGACCATCTTATCCATGTTACTTTTATCATATCATGGTTCTTTTCTTTAACACATTTTAAAATTGTTTAACACAATTAAAAAAATTTAACATATTTTAAAATTTTTAAATCGTGGCTTACTTCCACAGTCACACATTCTAGTAGAATCATAAACATATGTACACATATATGGGGGACTTGTTGTCACTGTTTTGAATGAAAACTTGTATGTATTCTTCCCTTTATCTTGCTTTTATCACTTAATAATAAACATTGGAAATTTCTCCAAGCCAATGGTTTACATTTCATTCATTATTTTTAATGTCAGCATAATATTCCATGATACAGATAGCTGGAGTTTATTCATTCTCTGCATAATGGGGATTCGTATTTTTTTCTAGGTTTTTTTTTTTTTTTTTTTTGTCCCTACAAACAAGGTATGAGTACTTATCTTCTTACATATATTCTCAATATGCCAGGCACTTTTATCCCTTTGACTATTTCTAGGAGTAGGATTGCTATGTTGAAGATTGTGTATATTTTTTATTCTAATGAATTTTGCCAAATTATGTGCCAAAAAACCTTTCAGAATTCACACATCTGTCTGCCAAGTGGAAGAGTGCTCTTTTCCTCAGCTCTTTACCAGTGGAGGTGTATGATCACTCTTTAATTTTTGTCATTCTAATGGGAGAAATCATCTCTCTCTCATTGCTAGTTTAATGAGTCTTTTCATGACCACTAGTAAAGTTTAATCCTTTTATGTTTATTTTCCACTTGGATTTCCTTTTCTGTAAAACGTCTGTTTATATCTTTTGTCCATTTAACAAGATCTTCCTTTTTATTCTGCCCCCTTGTAGGTGGTTATTGCATAAGTTTAGTCTATCATATATGTGTTGCACTTATTTTTCCTAATAAATCATTTGTGTCTTGATTATTTGCTATCACCAATTGTTTAAATGTTTGATTTGTATATAGTCAAGCATGCCTATCTTTTTCTTTGTGGCTTCTGGGTTTCTTCTTTTGCTTTCAGAATGTTCACTATTACAAATGAAACTGCAACAAACGTTCTAGACTACACCGCCAATTGTTTCCTTGGACTGAATTCCTAAAAGTTAAATTAGCAAATTAATGAGCTAGAACATTTTTAAGATTCTTAATGATGTTGCCAAATTTTTCTCGAGACAGACTGTGGTTGTGGCCTTTTAAATCCATCTAGCAGAGTGTATTAGTCCAATCTCACACTGCTGTAAAGATACTACCCAAGACTGGGTAATTTATAAAGGAGAGAGGTTTAATTGACTCACAGTTCCCCATGGCTGTGGAGGCCTCAGGAAAGTTACAATTGCAGCAGAAGGTGAAGGGGAAGCAAGGCACTTTCTTCACACGCTGGCAGGAGAAAGCTAAGTACGTGGAGGAATTTGCCAAACACTTATAAAACCATCAGATCTCGTGAGAATTCACTCACTACCACGAGAACAGCATGGGGGAACCGCCCCCATAATTCAATCGCTTCCCAACAGGTGACTTCCTAAACACCTGTGGATTACAATTCAAGATGAGATTTCGGTGGAGACACAAAGCCTAACCATATCACAGAGTATATGAGGGCTTATTGTACAGCACCCTCCCTGGTATTCAGTATTCTTATACTTATCTCTTCACTGACTCTACTTTATATCTCTAATCATAATCATCCCTCTGTGTGCTCATATCTCTTGCTATATCCTGAAAATCTTGACATCAGGCTGGTGGTTCACATTTTTTCTAAGGTAGCACTCTGTGGAATATCTTCAATAACTCCTGGAGCAAAAGGAATTTCATTTTCCTTTGGGGCAGTTTTTACTACTATTGATTACAAACTATACCTCACTACAGCCACTAATTTTATCTTCCAAGAGAGACAGTTTTTTCCCTTATAGTTCATAATACGGATGGACATAAACTACATTGATAAGGGTGTCTTGTTCACAAAAGACAGACAACAGTAAGCTGGAAGAAGCTTAAAGACTTCATTTCTTCTGGACCCCTGCTTTCCAAGGATATCTGAAAGCACAGTGTCCACAAGAGTTTATCTATCCCAGTGATTCTCAAACCTCACATCTACCAGAATCACCTGAGGGCTTGTTAAAAGACCTAGTGTTGAGTCCCAATCCCAGAGTATCTGATTCAGTAGGTCTGGGGCAGGGTTCAAGGATTTGCATTTCTAACAAGTTTCCAGGTGATATTAATGATGCTGGTTCATTAGCAACACTTGAGACCCTCTCATCTGCCCAAACCCCACCTATTTTGGTAATAGAGACAAGTATTAAATAGGCCTCACTATGAAGTTCTATTACTTCTCTATAAAGTATCCCTCTTTTATTAGTTCTGTCCTCTGTGACAGCAAAGAACAGCTGGTCAGCACCTTCTTCATTATAACCTCTCATATCCTTGAACACAAATGTTAAGTTTTCCTTATTCTCCTTTTCACCTGTCTGAAGTCCTGAGTCCCTTAGCCTTTCCTGATAATAACTATCCAACCTGCTCATCATTTTTTTGAGATGGAGTCTCTCTGTCACCCAGGCTGGAGTACAGTGGCGCAATCACGGCTCACTGAAACCTCCACCTCCCAGGTTTAAGCAATTTTCCTGCCTGAGCCTCCTGAGTAGCTGGGACTACAGGTGCTTGCCACCACACCCGGCTAATTTTTTGTATTTTTAGTAGAGACGGGGTTTCACCTTGTTAGCCAGGATGGTCTCAATCTCCTGACCTCATGATCCGCCCACCTCTGCCTCCCAAAATGTTGGGATTACAGGCATAAGCCACAGTGCTGGGCCCCTGCTTATCATTTGTATTGCTCTTCCCTAAACCCAGTTTTGAGTTTCTATCCCACCCCTATCCCCATCTCTGTTCATTTGAACAGATATGAGGGAAGAGGAATATGCTCAGATAAATCTTGCATGCATAACTTTCTGGGCTACCCAATGTCTCTGGCTAAGATATTTTAAGTAGTTTCATGCAAGTTGGTGCTCTGTGTGTTTTTTTTTTAAGTGGTTATTTCAAGATTATAGTGTTCTTATTTCAAAGATTATAATGTTACACTACTGGGTGGAAAATATTGACCACTTTCTTCATATTTATTAAAACGTAATAGCTGCATCTTTAGGTACAAGAAATAGCCATTCATTGACTTATTCCACAAATATGTATTAAACATCTGGAATGTACCAGGTACTGTGAATACCGTATCTAGTGGGTTTGGCATTGACTTTAGGTCAAGTCAACTTACTTAGGTGCCTCTTAACAGTCTAAGAATATCAGGAATGTTTCCATAACTCCACCTACAGTATGGGTGAAGAAATACAGTTTAACAACCCAAACATGATTTTGGCCTCTTCCAAATCCACCCTGTTCACCTAGAAATGGACCTAGATTAGAGTCAACTTTACATTCTGCAAAGTAGCAATAATATTTTCTATAATTCCAGTTGGCACATTAAAGATAATCATTTCTGTTTGTCTTTGGGGGTTTTCTAAAGCAGGCGTATTCTGTTTAATGCTGTCATAAGTAGCACTGATTAGTCAAAAAAGTTTGTGTCTGAAGCATTTCCTCCCCACCAAAAAAAGTTACTTGATGATTTTCCCCATGCCCTAAACACCATTATGTACTCTGAGAGACAAAAATCTGCATGGTAGACTGCACGGTGCATTCTTGGTGCTAGGTTAACAGTTGTTCCTGATGGTGAACACCCAGGTAGCACTCTACTCAGGTTACTCTGTGTTGTCATGCTCTGCCTATGTGTTGTTTAATCCTTTTTACTAGTTATTCTGTGATGAATTGGGCTTTAACTTCTAATGTCCAACAAAGTGTGTGCAAATAACAGTACTGGACCTATCTCAAATAAACAACAACAATAAAACCATCCCAAAAGATGGGAAAATGCAAATTTTATGATAGCTCAAGTCTCTTTCAAGGAAATGACAATGGAAAAGAGAGTAAAAATCTTCAGGCAATTAGGGATTGGTGGAAGGGCTTTGGCTTAACAATAGGAATCAGACATCACTAGTTAATGTCAGTCAGTGGTTTCAGAAGATTTGAAGGAAAAGAGGATTGATTTCCAAGTAGCCACTGTACCTTTCCAGCCCTGGGGGTCCATCTTCATTCCTCCAAGTCCACATGGGTGCCACAAACCTGGCTGCACAGAGCCTGGGTGCAGGATCAGCTAATTACCATAGAGGCTGTGCTAATACTATCCATTCTGGTATCAGTCCCATTCCTTTCAGGAACACATGGGATATGCTCCATGGGGAAGTGAGGCAGGAAGTGAACTTAGTGGCATGTGGTTGAACTTCATACCCTCCAAGCTACTTTTGAAACTTGTTGCAAAAATTCCAAATAAGGTATCAGTGCATTTGATTCAACAGTATGTTAAAATAATAATCCACTATCTTCAAGCATAATTTGTTACAGGGAATTTGTCAAGGTACATAAAAAGGTTAAGGTACACAAAAACATAAAAAGTCAATTAAGTAGGAAATATTATAGGATAATCTCAGTATATGCTGAAGAGGAATTTGATAAAAATTTATTTCCATACTTAATTTTAAGGTCTCTAAAAATTAGGAATAGAAGACTGATTTTCTATAATGATGAATATCTATCTCAACCCAAAAGGTCATATCATACTTGTATTAGGCTGTTCTTGCATTGCTTTAAAGAAATACCTGAGACTGTAATTTATAAAGGTAATTTGTAAATAAAAGAGGTTTAATTGGCTCACAGTTCTGCAGGCTTTACAGGAAGCATGGTGCTGGCATCAGCTTGGCTTCTGGGGAGGCCTCAGGAAGCTTACAATCATGGCATAGGGTGGCAGGGGAGCAGGCATGTCACATGGCAAAAGAGGGGACAAAGGGGGGAAGGGGGCCACACATTTTAAACAACCAGATCTCGTGTGAACTCAGAGCAAAAGCTCACTCATCACCAAGGAGATGGTCCCAAGCCACTCATGAGGGATCTTCCCCCATGCACCAAACATCCCACCAGCCCCCATCTCCAATACTGGGGATTACAATTCAATGTGAGATCTGAGTGGGAATAAATACACAATATCAACATTTAGTGGTAAAATACCATAAGCAACATTTAGAGCTATTGAGCTCTAAATAAAAAGATGCCTACTACAATAATTATACAAAGTCCATTTCTTCCTTCAAACATATATATTAAGATGACATTGGCTAGACAGTTGACCAGAGGCACCTGGCACTCATCCTCCCTACAAGAAAGGATCAAGACAACACATAAGCAGCTGAGATTCGACTAGAGTATTGAAGGGAGAGCACTGGAGTTCAGCAGGGGAATGAAGAGGAATCTGTGCTAATTGCAAGCCCATTGCAAGAACCTGACCTCTGTAGCCCTAGCTCTCATACCTAGGTTGACCTGGAGTCAGAAGGGACAACCCTTTGTGGGGAAAGTAAGCAGAAGAACCCCGTCGGTCCCCATTGCCACCACAAACACCTGTAGTCTTTACTATAGGAGAATCCCACAATCCTCACAAGCTCTGAGCCCAGTTTGGAGAGTTTCCGAGAATTTGAGCAGCTGTATTGTTCCACATTAGGAGTACAAGGTGTGCACTCTCTATCCTCTACCAAACCCCTGTGAGCCAAGCCGCCACAGCATGGGCCCATCTTGAGACCAGAGCCATTTCTGGAGTGCACCCTGTTCCAGGGGCCAGTAGCCACTGTATGTCTCCAGCACTGGGGTTCCATCTTCATTATACCAGGCTCACATGAGTGACTGAACTCCACAACCCCAGCTGTGTGGAGCCTGGGCCCAGGATCAGCTGTGTCTTTGGTCCTGCACAATCGGGATACCAACTCCCATTGCCTGCGCTTCCAGCCTAAGAAGCAGTCTGGCAGTCCTACCCAGAACAAATCCACCCTTGAGCTGGCCAAACTGCTGCACACCCTCCCGTAAGAGAGCGATCTACAACCACCAAGCAACTGACACCCTCCCAGGCCAGCATAATGGATATACTTCCACACCCAGATCTGAGAAATAGACCTGGGGCACTCTCCTCTTGCAGACATACCTCTGACCTGACCAATGGCCTATGCCTGCCTTCCATGCCTGAGAAATAGCCCCATGTCTTCCACAGCCATGAACATGTCCCTAGCTTACCCAACAGCCCTGTGCCTACACTCGGGGCCTGAGGAACAGTCTTGCTGGCCACCTCTGGCAAACACACCCCTAGGCTGCCCACGCAGGCTTGTGGATCTAAGAAACAGCCCAGCACCTCCACTCCTAGTGGAAACACCCCTAGCCCTGAAGGAGACACACACGCATATTCTGGGTCTGAGAAAAAACCTCAAGAGCCATCCCCAGTGAAAACACCCCCAAGGCCAACCAAGCAGCCACACACTGGCACCTAAGTTCTGAGAAAAAGACATAATGGGCCCACCCCCAACAGACACACCTTTAGGTTGGCTGAGCAGATGAACACTAGCACCCAAGGCCAGAGAAACAGCCAGGCAGTCCCACCCCAGGCAGTCATGCCTCCAAGCTAGCTGAGCAGTTGCATGCCTGAACCTCTGGCCAGAGTAACAGCCCTGTGACCCCAACCTAAGCAAGCCAGACTTCAAGTTGGCTGACCCATCATGTGTGAACAAATGCCTTTGAGTTTAGAAACACTTTAGGAAACCAACCCACAGCAAAGCTATGCCTCCACTGCCACAATACACTACCTATGCCACTGAGACACTCACAAATGTTACTAGCATGGATTACAGCTAAAGAACTTGCACAAAGACTCTACTACTGCATCTACCTATAACGAAACCTACCCCACCCAACTGACATGCCAAAATCTACCCATAAAAATAAGTCTTTCCCTAGAAAACCTACCCCATAAAATTATTTATTTTTATTTTTATTTTTTTGAGAGAATATCACTCTGTCACCCATGCTGGAGTGCAGTGAAAAAATCTCGGCTCACTGCAGCCTCCACCTCCTGGGTTTAAATGATTCTTCTGCCTCAGCCTCTCAAGTAACTGGGATTACAGGTGTGCACCACCATGCCTGGCTAATTTTGTATTTTTAGTAGAGATGGGGTTTCACCATGTTGCCCAGGCTAGTCTTGAACTCCTGAACTCAAGTGATCCATCTGCCTCAGCCTCCCAAAGTGCTGGGATTACAGGCATGAGCCACTGCACCTGGCCCTACCCCATAAAATTAGAAGAGGTGACTCTTCTAGCAGATGCATAGAAATCAACATAGGAACACATCAAACATTAAAAATCAAGAAAACATGACCCCTTTCCAAAGGAACACAATAATTCTTTAGTAATAGATCTCAATCATAAGAAAATATAGAAAATGTCAGAAAAAGGATTCAAAATAATGATCTTAAGGAGACTCAGGGAGATACAAGAGAATACAGACAGTTTAATGATATCAGAAAAATAACATTATTTGAGTGAGAAATTCAACAGAGATAGATATCATTAAAAAAGAATGAATCAGACACTTTAGAACTGAGAATTCTGTGAAGGAAATAAAAAATACAATCAACAGCTTCAACAACAGACTAGAACAAGCAGAACAAAGACTTTCTGAACTTGAAGGCATCCTTTGAAACAACAGGCAGACAAAGAAGAAGAAGAAGAGAAGATGAAGAGGAAGAAGAAAAAGAAGAATTATTTACAAAATTTAAAAAATAAAGCCTACAGGATTTATGGGACACCATTAAGTGAACAAATATTTGCATTATGGGTGTTCCAGAAGAAGAAGAAAAGGAAAATATGTCGAAAATATATTTAATTTTAAAATAGCTGAAAGCTTCCCAAGTCTTGGGAGAGAGATGGACATCCAGATTCGGGAAGCTCAAATGTCTCCACATAGATTTAACTCATAAAGGTCCTCTCCAAGACACACTTTAGTCAAATTGCCAAAAGTCAAAGACAAAGAATTCTAAAAACAACAAAAGAAAGGCATCAAGTCACATATATGGGACTCTCCACCAGACCAACACCAGATTTTTCAGAAGAAACCTTACAGACCAGGAGAGAATAGAATGATATATTCAATGCACTGAAAGAAAAATACTGCTAGCCAAGAATATCATACCCAGCAAAGCTATTCTTCAGAGCCGAAGAGAAACAAAGTCTTTCAGAGAAGCATAAACTAACCATTAGACTGCTGTTACAAAAATGCTTAAGGATATCTTACATCTGGAGGTGAAAAGGCAATAACCACCATCATGAAAACATGCAAAGTTATAAAAATCAATGGCAGAGCTGACACATAAAGGAGAAAGAGAAAGGAATCAAATCTTTTCACTACAGAAAAATACCCAACAGCAAAAATAAACAATAAGAAAGTAGATAAGGAACAAAGGGTATGCAAAACAACCAGAAAACAATCAATAAAATAAAACAGAAAAATCAATAAAATGAGTAAGCTCCCACCTATCAATAATTACCTTGGGTGTATATGGACTAAATTCTCCAATTAAAAGATAAAGACTGGCTGAATGAAATAAGTAAATAAATAAAATAAAATAAAAAACCTAACTATATACTGCCTAAGGAAACTCACCTCACCTGTAAAGATAGACATAGACTGAAAGTGAAAGGATGGAAAAAAAAATATTCCACAAAAACAGGAACCAAAAGCAAGCAGGAGTAGCTATACTTAGATAAAACAGATTTGAGGTCAAAGCTGCTAAAAGAGACAAAGAAGGATATTATGTAATAGTAAAGAGGATCAATTCATCAAGAAGATATAACAACTGTAAATTCATGCATCTAACACTGGAACACACAGATATATAAAGCAAATGTTAGATCTGAAGGGAGAGATAGGCCCCCAATGTAATAATAGTTGAGGACTTCAACACCCTACTGTCAGCATTAGAAAGAGATCATGTAGACAGAAAATGAACAAAGAAACATAAGTTTTAAACTGCACCATAGAACAAATGGACCTAACAGACATTTATAGAATATTTCACCCAACAGTTGCAGAACTTTTTATAAGCACCTAGAACATTCTCCAGGACTGGCCATAAGTTAGTACACAAAACAAGTCTCAACAAATTTTAAAATCAAAATCATATTAGGTATCTTATCTGACCACAATGAAATAAAACTAGAAATAAATAATAGGGAAACTTTGGAAATTATACCAATAAAAAAATTAAATGACATGCTCCTGAATAACCAGTGGGTAAAGGAAGAAATTAAGGAGAACATTGCAAAATTCCTTGAAACAAATAAAAAATTGAAACACAACATTCCAAATGCTTTGGAAAAGAGAAAAAGTAGTTTTTTTTGTTTTTGTTTTTGTTTTTGAAACACAGTTTCGCTCTTGCCATCCAGGCTGGAGTGCAATGGCGTGATCTCATCTCACTGCAACCTCTGCCACCTGGGTTCAAGCGATTCTCCTACCTCAGCCTCCCAAGTAGTTGGGATTACAGGCACGTGCCACCATGCCCAGCTAATTTTTGTATTTTTAGTAGAGACAGGGTTTCACCATGTTAACCTGGATGGTCTCAATCTCTTGACCTCATGATCCGCCTGCCTCGGCCTCCCGATGTGCTGGGATTACAGGAGTGAGCCACCACGCCCGGCCAAAAAAGCAGTTTTAAGAAGCAGGTTTATAGGAATAAATTCCTACACTAAAAAAGTAGAAAGATTTCAAATAAACAAACTATGATCTATCTCAAGGAAATAAGAAAGCAGAAACAAACCAAACCCAAAATTAGTAACAGCAAAAGAATAATAAAAATTAAAGCAAAAATAAATGAATTTGAGACCCCCCCCGAAATACAAAAGATGAAGTAAATAAAAAGTTAGCTTTTCAAAAGATAAACAAAATTGACAAACCACTCAGTGAACAATAAAAAAAAAGAAAGAAGACCCAAATACATAAAGTCAGAAGTCAAAAAGGAGACATCACAATGGATACTACATAAATACAAAGGATCATTAGAGATTATTGTGAGCAACTATATGCCAATAAATAAACAGACTAGAGGAAAGGATACATCCCCAGAAACATATACTACCAAGATTGATTCAAGAAGACATAGAAAGCCTGAACAGACCAATAACAAGTAACAAGATTGAATCAGTAATAAAAGTCTACCACCAAAAAAAAAAAAAAAAAAGTCCAGGACCAGATGACTTTACTGTTGAATTCTACCAAACTTTTAAAGAATAATTAATATCAATTCTTCTCAAACTATTTCAGAAAATTGAAGAGGATTAAATTCTTCCTAACTTATTCTATGAGGTCAGTATCACCATGGTACCAACACCAGACAAGGACACAACCAAAAACTATAGAACAATATCCCAGGTCAATATAGACACAAAAATTCTCAGCAAAATACCAGCAAAAAACACATCAAAAAGATTATTCATCATAATCAAATGGAATTTATTCCAGGGATGCAAAAATGATTCAACGTACACAAATCAATAAATGTGACACATCACACGAACAGAATCAAGGACAAAAGCCATATAATCATCTCAATCGATGCTGAAAGCATTTCATAAAATTTAACCTTCCTTCATCATAAAATCTCTCAATAAGCTAGATATAGAAAGAAAGTACAGCAACACAATAAAGGCACAACTAATGTCAGAGCAAATGGGGGAAAGCTAAAAGCTTTTTCTCTAAGAATTGGAACAAGCAAGACAAAGATGCCCACTGTGACCACTCTTATTCAACATAGTACTAAAAGTCCTAACCAGACCAATTAGACAAGAGAAAGAAATAAAGAGCATCCACATTGGAAAAGAGGAAGTCAAATCATCTCTGTTTGCTGGCAACATGATCATATATAGATAAACCTAAAGACTCTCCAAAAACTCTTGGAACTGCTAAATTAACTCAGTAAAGTTACAGGATACAAAATCAACATAAAAAAATCAGTAGCATTTCTATACATAATGAGCTAGCTGAAAATAAACCAGGAGGGCAATCCTATTTATAATCACTATAAAATAAAATACCTAGAAACAAATTTAACCAAGGAGATGAAAGACCTCTATAAGGAAAACTACAAAACATGGATGAAATAAATTGAGGGGATAGAAACAAATGAAGAGACATCCTACGCTCATGGATCTGAAGAATATGTCAAAATAACTGGCCAGGCATGGTGGCTCATGCCTGTAATCCCAGCACTTTGGGAGGCTGAGGTGGGCAGATCACCTCAGGTTGGGAGTTTGAAACCAGTCTGAACAACATGGAGAAACCTCGTCTCTACTAAAAACACAAAATTAGCCAGGTGTGGTGGTGCATGCCTGTAATCCCAGCTACTTGGGAGGCTGAGGCAGGAGAATCACTGGAGCGCAGGAGGCAGAGGTTGCGGTGAGCCGAGATCACGCCATTGCACTACAGCCTGGGCAACAAGAGTGAAACTCTGTCTCACACACACAAAAAAGACCATACTACCTGTATTAGTCTGTTTTAACGCTGCTAATAAAGACATACCCGAGACTGGGAAGAAAAGGAGGTTTAACTGAGATTTGGGTGAGGACACAGCCAAACCATATCACTACCCAAAGTAGTCTACATATTCAATGCACTTCCTATTAAAATATCAATGACGTTCTTCACAGAAAAAGAAAAAATAACCCTAAATAATCCTAAAATTTGTATGGAACCATATAAAAACTCAAATAGTCAAAGTAATCATGAGCAAAAAGATCAAAGCTGGAGATATTACACTACCAGGCTTCAAAAGGTAATATAAAGCTAGGTAATACAACAGCATGGTACTGGCACAAAAACAGACACACGAATCAGTGGAATGGAATAGAGAACTCAGAAATTAGTCCTCACAGATACAGCCAACTGATTTTTTACAAAGGTGCCAATAACATCCACTGGGGGAAGGATGGTCTCTTCAATAAATGGTGCTGGAAAAACAAGATATTCATATGCAGAAGAACAAAACTACATTCCTGCCTCTCACCCTAAACAAAAATAAACTCAAATGGATTAAAAACCTAAATGTAAGACCCAAAACAACAAAACTACTAGAAGAAAACATAGAGAAAAAGTTTCAGGACATTATTCTGGAAAAAGATTTCCTGAATACGACCTCGAAAGCACAAGCAACAAAAGCAAAAATAATCAAATGGTATTATATCAAACTTAAAAGCTTCTACAAAGTAAAGGATAAACAATTAACAGAGTGAATGGACAATCTACAATGGGAGAAAAGATTTTCAAATTATTTATCCAACAGCAGATTAATATCCAGAATATACAAGGAAATCAAACATTTCAACAGCAAAAAAAAAAAAAAGACTAAAACCACAAAAAGTCTGATTAAAAAATGGGCAGATGGTCTGAACACACATTTCTTGAAAGAAACCATGCAAATGGCCAATAAATATGAAAATATGCTCAACATTACTAATTATCAGGGAAACCACAATGAGGTATTATCTGACTCGAGTTAGGATGGCTACTATCAAAAAGTCAAAAAATCACAAATGCTGGTGAGGATGTGGAGAAAAGAGAACACTTACACACTATTTTTGGGAATGTAAACTAGTAGAACCACTATGGGAAACAGTATGAAGTTTTCTCAAAAAAAAAAACTGCAAACAGAACTACCAATATTATCCAGCAGTCTCACTACCAAGCATTTATTCAAAAGAGAGGAAATTAGTAAGTATATTGAAGAGACATCAGCACCTCTATGTTTTTGCCAGTGCTATTCACATAGCCAAGATATGAAATCAACTCAAGTGTTCAACAACAGATGAATGGAAAAAGAAAATGTGGTATATATATACAACAGGATACTATTCTGCCATAGAAAAGAAAGAACTCATGTCATTTGTACAACCTGTATGGAACTGGAGAACATTATGTTAAATGATACTAGCTAGAAACAGAAAGTTAAACACTGCATGTTTTCACTTATATGTGGAAGCTGAAAAAAAGTTGAGCTCATGAAAGTAAAAAGTAGAATAGAGGCTGGACAGAGTAGGGGGAAATACTAGAGGCTGGCAGAGTAGGGGGAAGTGGAGGATTGGGAGATATTTGTTAAAAAAGATAAAATTGCAGCTAGATAGAATGAAGTTCTAGCATTCTATAGCACTGCAGGATGACTATAGTTAACAATAAATATGATATGTAGTTTCAAATAGCTGCAAGGAGGATAACGAATGTACCCAACACAAAGAAATGATAAATGAGATGATGATATGCTAATTATCTTGAACTGATCATTATATAGTATACATTATACCTTGTATGTATTGAAGCATCACTATCATAAATATGTACAACTATTATGTGAGACAAATATATATATATATATATAAAGTTCACACACATTTTCACAGGCACTGGGAGTATAATAACAAACAAAATAAAGTTTATTGTTGTGAAATTTCTGACTAAACAAAAAGATACAAAAATATAACCATTAGAGGCCAGGAGCGGTAGCTCACACCTATAATCCCAGCACTTTGGGAGGCCGAGGTGGGCGGATCACGAGGTCAGGAGATCAAGACCATCCTGGCTAACACCGTGAAACCCCGTCTCTAGGCCGGGCGCGGTGGCTCACGCCTGTAATCCCAGCACTTTGGGAGGCCGAGGCGGGCGGATCACGAAGTCAAGAGATGGAGACCATCCTCACTAATGCAGTGAAACCCCGTCTCTACTAAAAATACAAAAAATTAGCCGGGCGTAGTTGCGGGCGCCTGTAGTCCCAGCTACGGGAGGCTGAGGGAGGAGAATGGCGTGAACCCGCGAGGCGGAGCTTGCAGTGAGCCGAGACTGCGCCACTGCACTCCAGCCTGGGTGACAGCGAGACTCTGTCTCAAAAAAAAAAAAAAAAAAAAAAATATATATATATATATATATATATGTATATATGAAAGAGAAAGAAAATAATCATTACTTACAAATAATGTTATTGTTTATGCAGAAAATATCAGATAATAAACAAAATATTCTAGAATTAATGAGATTAAAAACATAAGTGTTCCTCTTTTAGTCTTTTTAGGTTCAATAACAAACAGCCATAGGCTGGATGACTAATAAAGTAGCCATAGGAATTTATTTCTCTTAGTTCTGGAGGCTGGAAGTCTGAGGTCTGGAAGACCATGCCAGCACAGTCAGGTTGTGGTTATGGTCCGTGTCTTTGTTCATAGACAGCAGTCTTCTCACTGTGTCCTCACATGACAGAAAGGCCAGGGAGCTCTCTGGGGCCTCTAGTATAAGGGCACTAATTTTAAAAGGGTTCCCTTCTCGTGACCCAATCATCTCCCAACAGTCCCATCTCCTAATACCATTGCCTTGGGGGTTCGACTTCAACATATAAATTTTGAGGGGACTCAAACATTCAGTTTATAGCAGTCTCCAAATTAAAGTTGGGAGGAAATATTATTCATGAAGGCAGTAAAATGATAAAATAGCCACGCACCTTACCAAGGAATATGCAATACCAATATGAATGAAATTGTAAGAAAGATCCTAAAGAAAATATAACAAAATGCAGAGTCATACTAACTAAAAAGTATACAATGTCAATTCCTCCCAAAATAACATATAAAACTTGAATGCCATTTCAATTAAAATAGCAATGAAATGTTTTTAACTTTACAGAAATAATTCTAAATTTAATCTGAAAAGTAATAAAAGGAAAGACAAGCCAAGAAAATTTTGAAAAAGATAAATAATAAAGGTCTTTCTTTACAAGATATTTGAAAATCTTCGGAGCCATAGTCATAATTTTTTTAAAGTATCTGATGCTGGAAAATGCCTCAGGTAGAGCAACAGAACCACAAATTTAAAGAATAAGGAATGAATTATTCAATAAATAGCTTAGGTAAAATGGGTAATTTGGAAATAACCCATTCAGAACCTAACTTTACAGATAGATTTTAAAAATTAAACACAAAAATAAAAACATGTTTCTCAAAATGTTAAATAAAGAATTATCCTGAGACCCAACGACTCTACTTCTAGGTATGTACTCAAAATAATTAAAAGTAGGGATTCAAACAAATATTTATACACAAATGTTTATAGCAGCACTGTTCATGATAGCCAAAAGGTGGAAACACCCCTTATCCACCCCATTTCCACAAAGGTGGAAATGTCTATCAACGGATAAATGGATAAATAAAATGTGGTATGTCATACAATGGAATATTATTCACATAAAAGATTGGAGTACTTATACCAGCTACAATGTGGATGAACCTCAAAAACATTATACTAAGAGAAAGAAACCATACCAAAAAGTCACATATCATGTGACTCCATTTATATCCAGAATAAGTAAATCCAAAGAGATAGAAAGCAGATTAGTGGTTCCTGAGGTTTGGGGGGAGTAGGAAATAGGAAATGAATGCTTTATGAATTTTTGTTCTCCCTTGGGGGTGATTAAATGTTTCAAAACTAAGTAAAGGTGATGGTTGTGCAACATTGTAAATATATTAAATGTCACTTTAAAATGGTTAATTTATGTTATATGAATTTTACATCAGTAAAAATATAAATAAATACAATTACAAAAGAGAATACAGGTGTACATTTCCCCAAAATCTGGATTTGGAGGAGCTTTGAAAATATAAACTCATGAAAGTAATCAGAGGAAGAGATGCATACAGTTGATGGGTGAATTTATTTAAAATTTGGCGAGTCAAATTAAACAGGAAAACTGTACTATACAGATATGATTCTCAAGAAATACAAGAGTTATTATGTTCCCTAGCCTGCCCTTCACCATTCATAACTCTTTCCTGCTTCCCTAACCACTCCGGAAAAATCAGCACCTCTTATCAGTCTGATCTAGAATACCAGCTTAAAGAATATCAGCCATATTTATAAAATTGCTGTTTCACACCTTACCGACAGCATGAAATAAACCTCAGTATAGGGTTTATGAAGACATGATTTATGCCCACAAAGTGTTAGATTTTTAAAAGGAGCAGATCATAGCAAGATTTGTCCTAAATCTCAGTTTGGCTAAACTATAAACAGAGTTTATTAGATATTTATTTAGATGCTCTGTACGGATTGCTTTGTTTAATTTTGAAATTAAGTTTCCAGGTTTGCAGTGGAGCTTTAAATACTTGAATTCTAGAAAGGCAGCAGCTTTGAACCTTTGTACTTCTGTTTAAAAAAGCTAATTAGGAAATTAAATCCAAAAGCACTGAATCCTTAAAATGTTGGCTTTGTAATGCTGATGGAAACAATTCAACTCACCTGCTATTTTGGTGACATCTCCTGATTAGTCATTGGAATGAGATATTCAAAGAAATTAAAAAAGATTAAAAAAATAATTTAGGAGCTCCACCACCTTTGTTAATATTAGAAACTTTATTGCTTGGAAAATTAAATCTGAACAGAGAAGCATTTTAGATTTTCTTATCACTCCTGGCTAAACGTTTTCTTAATTTATTATGCGCTTGATCAGTCAGTAAACTTTTGGGATAATTCCTAGTCGTGGTGTCAGCTGGAGCTTGGGAGTCTGACCATTCATTATCTCTGTGGGTGCCCTGGCGCCCTGTGGGCTCAAACCACAAACAGCTGGAGTCCACTGAGAAAAAAACTACTAAAGCTTTTTCTACCTCCAAAGGTGTTTCCAGCTTACCATGACTTGTAAGGCTCAGCGACATTCAAAATTCCTCTTTTCTTCAGCAGAAAGTTTCATTTACTGCTGTGACCCTCGACCTCTTCAAATGAGTTTAAAATACCTTCTTACACTGAGGTAATTTTTTGTCTTTTGCCTTAAATGTACCCAGGATCCTATGAAATCCTACAAATACACAGAGAGACCATGGTTTGTGTGGCTCAGATGACAGCTTCCTAAAACTCACCTGTCATCCTTTCCATTTAGACTTCCTTTTTTCAAATACCAATTGTGTGAAGCATGTTTCTGGCTAATTTAATCTTCAAAAACAAATAAACTGATTTTTTTTTTTTTCCTTCAACACATACTTTTACGGACCTACCTTATACCCGACCCTTTCCTGGGCACAGATGAGAAAACACAGACTCAGATCTCAAAGTGCTTACAGTTTAGCAGGAGAGACAGTTCTGTAAACAAGGAATTTAAATTATATATTGTAGATGCCATAGGAGGGAATAGTTTTTTTTTCCCCCTCATTTCTCTCTAGGTTTATGGCTGAGACACCAACAGCAAAAGACAGGTTAACTAGAGAAAAGCCTACAAACGTATTTAATACAAATTTTACATGACACATGAGCCTTCAGAAATGAAGACCTAAAGACAGGAGATCAAGACCATCTTGGCTAACACGGTGAAACCCCGTCTCTACTAAAAATACAAAAAAATGAGCCGGGCGTGGTGGCGGTTGCCTGTCTGTAGTCCCAGCTACTCAGGAGACTGAGGCAGGAGAATGGTGTGAGCCCGGGAGGTGGAGCTTGCAGTGAGCTGAGATTGCGCCACTGCACTCCAGCCTGGGTGATAGAGCGAGACTCCATCTCAAAAAAAAAAAGAAGACCTAAAGAAAAGGGAAAATCTATGTATTTTTATGCTAAGTTTGATGAAGAGTGGACAGTCATGGAAAAGTATGATTGAACACAGTGGGTATGAGCTAATGGTAGTAAACTGGGGAGAACTTAGCAAAGCCTGTTTGTTCAGATTCTTCTTGGCATCTCTCTCTCTCTCTCTCTTTCTCTGAGGATAAGAATATTTCTTTCCTCTGGGTCTACAGATAGTACTTCTCGAATGAGGGTCTTAAACCATGTCAGAGGAAAGTCAGAGAACTATTTCACTGCCTACTTCAGGGGATAAGGGCGGGAGAAGGGCAGAGAGATCTTCCTGCTTCTGCTGTTTTCTCAAATGCCAAGGTGTCATATTTTGGGATAGTGTGTCCTGAACCCCATCAATGCCAAGAGAGAAGCAAACCAGGTGAAGAACAAGTAGGCCCATGAAGGAGGGAGGGCTGAATTCTGCCTCAAGGTCTGGGAGTCAGGGACAAGCCTGATCTTGAAATGTGAATGGCGTGTCTGCTAGTAGATGAAGATAGAAGAATGGAGGAGAAGAATGAACTTCTGACCACTGTTGCTAGTCTCCAAAGACTGTCACCATCAATTCCTACCCTCTGTGTATGTGCATGACGCTGTTCACATCAAGCATCAGAGGATTTCCCCTGCCCCTAAATATGGGCTGATCTTACTGACTCACTTCTAATAGTAGAATGTGACAGAAATATGCCATGTGACTTCCAAGGTTAGGTTAGAAAAGGCCATGCCACTTCTACCTAGTCTGTCTGGAATGCTTGCTCTTAGAATCTAGACTCCATGTTATGAGGAAGTCCAGGTCACATGGAGAAGCCTTTGTGAGCCCCCAGCTCCTAGCTCATGACCAGCAACAATTGCCAGACATATGAATGAGGAAATCTTTGAGATGCCTCCAGCCCCAGCCACCAGCCAACAGCAACCTCATGAGAGAATACAAGCAAGAACCACCAAATGCATTGAATCTCCACCACTATGAAGATAGAAAGAATAAATCACCACAAAACATTGTGACTGTTGTTCTAAGCTGCAATGTTTTGGGGTGGTTTTCCATACAGTAACAGATAACTAGAACACAGACACAAGAGGAAGCCTATGTAACAGCACAGAGATGCTAAGCAACAGCTAGACCTTGGATGTTGCAGGTTCACTGAGATTGAGGAAGGCAATAGAAGGAAAGAATGGCCAAGCAGCAGGATCAGGGGCAGGATGTGGCTGGTCACTGAGGCCATACCCAAGGGTGAGGATCCTACCCTATGGGCAATACAGAAGCCATAGAAGACGTCTTGTGGGGAGGGGAGGCTAAAATAATCAGATCTGAGGAAACCCCCCTGACAGCAGAGGGTAGAAGGTTTGGGAATGTAGAGAATACTGCCTTCATCCCAGCATCCTCATGGGGACCCTGAACTAAGGCAAGCGCAGTGAAGATAAGGGGTGGAGAATAGAGAATAGATTTAAACATGCTAAGAAAAACAATCTATTGGATTTGCTGACTGTCTGGATTTGGGATTGAGAGGAAGGAGGAACCAAAGAAATCTCATTCACTCATAAACTCTGATGGAGGGCCTACTATTATTAAGTACCACTGTGCTTCTAGGCTTTGAGGATGAAGCAGTAAATAAGACATTCTGGGCCATCATGAGCTTATATTCTAGTGAGAAAGAAAGATAATGAATGGATTTAAGGAAATTTAAGGCTTAATTAATTTCCAGTTTGTACCCTTCCTATTAATCTGTCTCCTTATTTATCATGCAGTATACAGGAGACATGAACAACTTTCCATAAGGTAAAACGAATGCCTTAGTTTTGTATTCTGAAAATGATGGACTGAGGCAGATTATTTAGCCTGAGAGTTCAGTTTCCAAGGGCTTGCTTTTCAATACTGTTAGACTGAACGTGGAAATGCAGACATATAGGGTCAAAGGAGCGCCTTGAGCTATGTATTGTGTCTTTGGTACCAGAGACTAGTGACAGAGAGTAAAAAGAAGAATAAAAAATATATTTCAGTCAAGGAGGAAGTGGTTCTCATTCATTTTTCTACAAACATTTGTTAATTCAACAAATATCCACTGTACTGACCACTAGGAACGTTACAGTGAAAAAGAGAAAGAAAACCCCTCAGTTTATGGGGCTTACATTGCACTAGTGAAAACAGATACTAAACAGGTAAAGAAACAAATTAACACCAGTGCATTAACTTCCTATTGCTGCTGTCACAGATGACCACAAGCTGAGTGACTTAAAATACCTTAAGTATATTTTCTTATAGTTCTGGAGGTCAGAAGTCTAAAAGAGCATGTTACGGGTTAAGTCAAGGTGTCAGTGGCACAGTGTTCCTTCTGAGAAGCCATTTCCTTGCCTCTTCCATTTTCCAGACGCCACATGCCTTCATGGGATCCTGGCTCCCTTCCTGCCATGGCCCCACTCTGACCTGTGCTTCTGTGGACATAGCTCCTTCTAGGACTCTGATCTTCCTACCTTCCTCTCGCTAGGACTCCTGTTCCACTCAGATAATCTAGGACAATCTTCATATCTCAACATCCTTAATTTAAACACATCTGCAAAGTCTCTTTTGCCATGATGGGTTCTGGAGATTAGAATATGGACATTTGGTGGTGGGGGTGGGGTGGGGCGGGCATTATCCGTCTGATGGCAATGAGGAAAGTAAAGCTGGGTAAGCAGATAGAAAGTGTCGCTAGAGAGAGAGGAAAAAAAAATGATGTCAAGGAGGGGGTCTATAAGCCATGGTAGGGACTTGGGATTTTATTCTCAGTGTGTTGGGAAAACTTCAGAGAATCTACAGCCCAAGTTGTAGCATGATTTAATTTACAGCTTTGAAGGTTCACTTTTGATGCAGTGTGGAGAATATTTTCAAAAAATTGTATTCCCAAGAGGAACAGAAAAAAGGAGCTGAAGGGCAATGTGTGGTCAAAGGAAGTGTTTTTGTTGCTGCTTTTTAATTTTTTTTTTTTACATTGGAGATATTTCAGCAGTCTGTCTGCTGATGGGAATATAGCATACAGCAAAGAGGGGAAAGTGGATAACACAGGAATAAAAGGGGTTAAAAGTGGAAGTATAGTCCTTGGCTAAGCCAGAGCACAACAGGATCCAGTGTACAAGTGGAGGGGTTGATCTTGGTAGGAACAGAAATTACTCTGCCTTTGTTAACAAGGGTGAAGGTGGAACAAGAGAGAACAGACAGACATAGAGAGACCAGTGTATTCTACCTATTCCCCTGATGGAATAAAAAGCAAGGGTATTGCTGTGTGTGTGTGTGCTTGTGGGGTGTTGATGATTACAAGAGAGAGGAATAAGTGTGAAATATTTATTTAATAGAGTGGGAGAATGTGTAGACATGGGAAATGTTGCAGATTTCCTGAGCAACGTGGAAAGCCCCTTGAGGATTGCAGTCATTAGTTTAAAACCAGCAGGGTTGTGTGCCTGTTTTTTCTCAGCCATGATCAGCTGCTTGGGAGCAGTAATGGAGAGTGTGAAATGTTAGGTTTAATCAGGATTGGGATTTTAAATGTGAACATGATGGAGAGAGAAGGGGAGAAGTGATTCATAGGTCAATGCAAGGGAGCAATTATAAGTATGGACCACAGAGTCTAAGTTGGGTAAAGAATGGAAGTGAGAACATGGGCAGTGATAGAAAGCAAAAAGAGGTAGAGCCAATGGATAGAAAATCCCAATGGGGTAAAACAAAACAAAACAAAACCATTGGTATGAAAGTATTAGAGCAAGTGAGCTAGAAAAATAGGAGGTGGTGATCAAAGTGGGATGCCTTAAACTGAGATTTTTGGAGATGTCTGTGTTGGTAACAAAGCATACCATGGGTTTGGATAGCTAAGGTGCAATGGAAGATAAAGTCATTGAAGGCAAGGACAAGGTGGACAAATTATCTACATAGATATTAAAGACACAAAGAATGATAACAGGGTAGTGATAGGGAAATTTCCAGTAAGCCAAGCCTAAGTTCTTCAACTAATAAAGGTAGAAAACTGGAAGGATAGTAAGTGATTATTAAAAGGAGGAGTATCAAGTACTATAGTCAGAGACATTTGTAGGGGAGAGGAGCAGGGAGAATAATAGTCTAGAAGTGATGATGAACATGTGGTACATGGGATGGTGGGAGAAAAATAGGCATCATTTGAGAGAGTTAACATGGGAAGCACTGTCTCAAGGGAAAGTCAGATATCTGCAAGGGCAAAACGAAAGGAACATTGAGGTTGAGGATTTAGGAGATTTTGCTGATGACACTCTGTGAGTTCCAGAGAACCCAGCTGCAAGGTCTAGGTGCTCAGGGAGGAGTAGGGGCTTGGGTCAGAAGAGGGCTGCATGGAGCCATTATAGGGATAGCTCCTTGGGTGGGTTGTGGGGTTTTTTTTTTTGTGGTGGAAACTGAGGTAGGAAGTAATGTAGGGCATCAGGGGATTAATCCTGATGTCCTCTTAGGGCACAGCCTGCAAACATTTTCTGTAAAGAGCCTGATTATAAACACTTTAGCTTTGTGATCATACGGTCCCTGTTATGAACACTCAGTTCTGCCACTGTAGAGTAAAACAGCCATAGATAATACATAAATGAATGGGTGAGGCTGAGTCCCAATAAAACTTTGTTTGGAAAACTAACCAGTTTGCAGACCCCACCTTAGATGAAACTGGCTAATCAGTTCTGGGGACTGTTATCTTAGGCAATTGCAGGGATAAAGAGAGTGAAGTAGTTTGGAGCAGGATGGCTAAAGTACTCATCAGGAGTACCTGTCATGCCAGGGCCCCTCATCGTGCAGTTGAGTGGGCCCTCAGTGCTGCTCTCAGTTGCATTTGGATCTCTGTAGGCCACTCACATCCTGTTGTGGCCTCCTGGGTTTCAGCTGGAACAACTGGTGAATGGTGGGGTCATTCTGCAAGACATAAATGATGAGGGAGGGCCATTGAGGGTCAGGAGATAGAGGATTAATTTCATTTATAACATTGATTATGTAGTGTCTGTGAGACATCCAAGTAGGAATGACCAGGAACGAGTTGGATTGGGATTTTTTGATGGGAAGATGTCTAGACATATCTAGGTATTTAGATATCTCGGTGCCTAGATGTCTAGGTGGGACATAGGTCAGTGTCTAGATGTCTAGATGCCTAGGTGGGTGAAGGTGTTGTCCATGGATAGGGGAATTGAAGCTTCACTCCAGTTCCAGTTGGAGCTGATCTCCCTGGGAACAACATTTAATAGGTAGGCAGAGAGATTCAGATACAGAAATCTTCACTGAGTCCTTAGGTTTTAAATCAATCTTATGTTTTCCAAATTCCAGCCCCCTCTTGCGCTGGGTGAGTCCTGAGATTCTGGAGAGTATGAGACAGAAAGTTTCCAGCGTGCACATATCAGATAAATGCACGATTTGTTTGAGGTTGTATTACCACAAATTGAGTGCATGAAGAAAATCTTGAGTTTTCTGAAACTTTTCAGTAAAGCAAGACTGATTGATGAGTCATGCATTGATCCTCCTTCTCCTGTTTTGATGGTTCATTTCTCTGCCCGTCTTCACCTCTATAAAAGAACAAAAAGGTGAAATAAAGAGAAGATATGTAAATTATTTGACATTACCACCAATTAACAGCTTCCATCCAGGGAGGGTCTGGAAGCTGTTGTGTAAGTGGATGTTTTCAGGTTGTCTCTAAATGTGCCTTGGGAAGTCAGAAAGTCAATTAGGTAGCGGAAAAATGATTTGCTCTTGGAATCAGAAGACTTGCATTTGAGAGGTGGTTTTGGCCCAAACAGAAAGCATGACCTTGGGCACCTCACTTAACTTCTCTGCATCCCAGTAGTCTCACTTGTAAAACACCAACCATGAGCCAAGTGTAGGCCAGAGACCTTATACACTCCTTGTTTCACTTAATAATTCCTACCTAAAACAGGATGCTGTGAGAGTCAAATGAGAAAATGGACATAAAAGCACTGCGAAAACCACAAAGCAATATATCAGCATAGGTCATTGTAAACCAGTAGTCATTGTTTTCAGTGGCCCTAATTGCCTTAAAAATAATGGACTAGATTTGCCCATGCCCGAAGGCCTAATTTTTGGCTCAGTTGTCTTTTTGTGCTGCTGTTTTTTTGTAAGTTAAGAAACCAAATCAGCAACGTGTCCTTTATATTTTATAGCAAAATTGCCAAACTCAGAAAAGGGATGATGAAATTCCAAAATGCTTAGGTGACACGAGCCGCAATCCTCTTATAAAATTTCTGTAACTTTCTTAAACTCACAGTCTGCTGCTCTTTCTAAAGCTCCCCTAGCAAAGTAAAGGGTTTGGAAGAGGAATCCATGGGGGTGCTCTTTTCTGGACTGAGGAGGCACTGCCATTAGACGATGATGGCATTCTTGCATTATAATTTACACCTGCATTTCATGCACTTTATTCACTGCCAATAATTATTGAATAATTACTGTGTTCTCCTACTGAGGCCTCTCTTTGTACTCCCACTTCTTCCTAGGGTTTCAGCTAGATTGTTGCCTTTTGAAAGTTTCTTTCCTTCTGAAATGAAGGCAGGTGGTTTATAATTCTTATTTTTGAGCCAAGCATTTAAATCGGAAAGCTGTGTCCCCAGTAGCCTGTCCTGTCTCCCTGGTTTCTGCATGCACTGTTTGCTGGAAGGAGAACAGGAAGTGGTTTGTCCTAGAAAGTCACTTTTGCTTAAAGATCTTAAAATTCATGTGTTTGTGACTCCCATGTTACCTATTTTCATGGAGCATCTTCCAAATTTGCTAAGCCGACTTGAATTGAGATAAATTAGATCATTTGCAGCCCAACTTGCCTGCCAAATTCAAATTGGCACTTGAACCACTTTATCTATGTTTAGGGGTTTGTTGGAAGACAAAATAATCAAGACTTAGCTACATTGAAGGAGTTTGTTTTGTTTTCCTGTGTGAGAAACAAGTTAATTCTTGCCTTTTTTTCCCCTTCTCTGAAAAAAAAAAAAAAAATTCCTCAATTACCTATTTAGTCTGTCTTAGTATCCATTCTCTAGGTCAGAAGAATAAACCTAAAGTACAAGACATAATCTGATTGCTTTACCTAGGTGATCTTCTGACTATAAGATCATTCTGGTGCCACGGCACCCAAGGAAAATTTTGTTAAGACTGGAATCTTTACTCGTTATTGCTTTCCATTTAAAATGTATAATTAATCATAGAAGAAACTTAAATTTCTGTCACTCCTGGAAGAGTGTTTATTCTGAATCCCAAAGTGTTTATTTTGTCACATACTTTATAACCACGACAAACCTCAATAAATGGTTGAATAACCAAGCCTTCTTTAAGCCTGATTATTGGAATAGAGACAAAAGCCATTCTGGAGCCCAAAACCTTGCAAACAGTATCAGGCTGCTTTCTGTTTTTACTCTACCTTAGAAGTTGCACCTAAAATGACCATAGCCCTAGTATTACAGAACAATTAAATACATATTATTATTACAAGGCAAGCGTCATTGATTAAATGCAGATGTTGCTGAAATTGGTGGTATAATGTAACACACAGCACTGGCTTGAGAAAAGTGTTTTACACCCATTTCTTAGTCCTCAAATAAGTTCTCCATGAAGTTGGTGGGCAGAAGGCAGGAAATAATATGATCCTTTGCATTATAGCAAAGGAACTGAGCGACTTGAAATTGGTTTGGAGATCTAAACTAGACATTCAGAATATCATTTCGTTCCCAGGGGCCTCCTCAGTATGAGAAGTTTCCAAATGATTTTCTCATTAGAAAACGGATGATGATAAATAAAGTCATAAGAATGTTTGAAACTTCATTTTGTTGTGTTGTAAATAATATATTCCTTGAATTATATCCCTTTACAGTACACATGTCACCTCACCCAGCTATCTCCATTGTGAAAAACTCAGATTTAGGAGAGGAGAGATTGGCATTCCCTGATGTCCCTATTGTTATAAAATGTTTGATAAAGCTGAAGTCTGCCTCCAAGTATTTTTTAGACATTGGTCGATTTATTCATTTAATAAATTATTACTGAACATCTGCCACCTGCTAGACACTGCACTAGGTCCTGATAATAAAACAAGCAAAGCACAGTCTCTGCCCTCCTTTGACACCTCTGCAGCTGCTGAAAGTAAAATTAGAATCAAAAGCCAAGAGATGAGATTCATTAGATACAGAAATGACTGACCTCAAAAAATAATCTGTACAGGTTGGCTGAGAAAATGTTAAGACACATAACTGATAAACAATTATGCATGTGTTAAATTGGAGCTATTATCTAATCCGGATACAATGAATAGACATGTGGAAATAAATGAACTGAATTCACTCCCTCATATATCACATGTATTGTATGTGTACCTTTCCCTGCCCTCACAGAACTTACAGCACCAATTTACCAGTTTCTCTCTGTCTTTCACATGTATTGTATGTGTACCTTTCCCTGCCCTCACAGAACTTATAGCACCAATTTACCAGTTTCTCTCTGTCTTTTCCAGCTGTGAAAATGTCACCACATCGATTCAGTTGCCTAAACCTAATTGTGGGAGTCATCTTTGATTCTTCTTCTTCCCTCAACCTTAACCCCCTACCCTCACTCCTGGTCCTCTCAGCCCTACACACACAATCCAGTAACAAATTTTGCGCACTCCAAAACACACTGTGAATCTTCCCTTTTTTCACAGTCTCTACAGCCACTTCTCTGGCCTAGCACCATCGTCTCTCACATGGCCCGCTGGGATGAAGTCCTGACAGGTCCCTCTGCTTCCGTCCTTCTCGTCCAAGCCCAACACGCACACATCCCTTCCTGACTCAGCATCCGGAGTGAAATTCTCTTAAAAGATAAACCAGACTGTGCCACTTACCAGCATCAAGCGGCTTCCCGTGCATGTGGAATCAAATCCAAGCTCCTCTTCCTGGCCTATGTGATGTAGCCCCTATTTTTCTCTCCCAGGTTAACTCCTACTATTGTTGCCTTCATCCAGGCACGCTGGCCTTTCTGTACCTCCCATTCACCTACTTCCTTCCCAACTTTGGGCCTTTGTACAGGCTGGTCCTTCTGATCTTCACAGAGCTGGTTTCCTCATCATTCGGATCACAAAGAAGGGTCACCTCCTCAGACACCTTCTTTGACCTTCCACTCAATTTCACATCACTACCACTGTAATTTTCAGCATACCACTTATCAAAGTCTGTGATTTACCCTCTTTTTTTGGCTTATTTGATTCTTGTTTGTCTACCACCACTAGAACAGAAACTCTGTGTCTATCCTGTCTGCTACTGTATCCCTGGGGCCTAGAATTTTGCCTGATAAACACATTTGATGCTCAATAAATATATGTGGAATGAATGGATGAATGATGATAGTAGAAGAGGAGGGGGTAATGAGAACTGGAGGGAGAGGAGGTGAGGTGAAAAGGAGAAACTGGGGAATAAAAAGATATGGAGAAATATTGGCAGAGTGAGAGACAGAGAGAGAAATTAACTGGCTTTGAGATTGAGACTCCAAGGACAGAAAAAGTTAAATGCAGCAGGAATATAAAGTGGGGTGAGGAAGAGAGTGGAAAGGTGAGAATGGAGAGGCCGGCAGCAGGCGGATCATCAGGAACTTCGAAATCCAAGAAAAGCAGTTTGTGCTTTATCCTATGGAAACCAATTAAAGGTTTTAAGCAGGGGAGTGACCGGAACAGATTTGTGTTTTAGAAAGATCACTGTGGCTGAGATGTAAAGAATGAATTAGAAGAGAGAAAACAGAAGAAAAATTATGTTAACATAAACGAATGGTCAATGTGGCAGCTTAAACAAAGGGGAGTCAGAAAGCAGGGATTTGGCAGAGTTTTTCCAACACTGTCAGGGAAGAGGCGGTAAATCTGAGAATCTGAGCACCCCAGTGACTACAGAGGAAGTATATAATGGCCGGTAAGAGTCTGGGCTTGGAGTCAGACAGACCTGGGTTTAACCTCAAATCTATCACTCTGTAGCTTATGTGATCTAGAACAAGCGATCAATTCTAAGCCACAATGTCCTCTTCTGCAAAATAGGAGTAATAATTGCCAGACTGTAAACTGCTTAGTTTCTGCTTGCTATGTTTGAGTGCTAAATAAATATTAGTTTTATTGTGATACTACTAGGTATGCCCTGTGATGGGCTTAGAAAATTCTAACAGGTCGCTCCATGATCTGGACAAACTAGACCTCATAGCCTCTACCTTCTTTCAATATATGTCTCTACAAATCAGGAAACTCTGATTATTAACTTGGCTTCCTAGAGCGCTGCTTTATGAGTATCTTGGCCACAAATAAAAGTATGTTTCTCAGTGGATAGTAAGAAGATAACACTGTGTTTACATGTAGTTTCTGTTGAGTTAGGTTAGCTTGAGTCAGGCCCCT
Organism: Pongo abelii; assembly: GCF_028885655.2. Classification (NCBI taxonomy): domain Eukaryota; kingdom Metazoa; phylum Chordata; class Mammalia; order Primates; family Hominidae; genus Pongo; species Pongo abelii. Next base: position 64,901,268 of record NC_071999.2, read on the forward strand.
AAACTTATATTCATTTATAAGAAGAACCAAACTCTGAGATGTGCTTTGTGGTCTGAGGACAAAGTCCATGCCCTGGATCAGTGGCTGCACCAAGAAGACCCACCCCTTGGAGAGTGAGCAATGGGCTATCCTGACAGTGGGATTTTGTCTCTTAACATCAGCCATTCCCAATTGTGCCACATAGAAGCACATGCCTTAAATCTGATCACTCTTCTACATGATAACATTTTTCATACTTGAAAATTTCCTATTTTTCTTTTACTTTCCTCCTTCCAATCTTTCCTTGAGCACAGATATCCAGATGGAATAAGAAATAACTAGGGTTGTTTTTCAGTTCCCAGCTTCAAATGGATCAGGAGTGATGCCCGCTTATGCATTTGATGTGTTTTTCTTTGACTCTGTCTTTGGGGAAAAGGGTTGTATCTGTTAGAGACTTAATATTTTTAGAAATTTAATAGGCTCATTTAGAGGTAAATATTTTAAACAGGCCACCCATGTGTTACATTAACTGCACCTTGCTGTGACATTATCACAAAGGCTTCAAACCTCAGGGACTGAGAAACCTTTTAACACTCTGTTTAGTAAACGTTAAACCCTCGGTTGATGATCTGAGTTCACTCTCCCTTAGTATAGATCAGGCTGCTGAGGCGGGTGATATTTCAGTCATCATTTGAATGTCAGTCTAAAAGCATGCACATCACTGCTGCACATCATCAGAGCCTCGGGTCATTTACACTTGTGGTTGTTTTACTTCACAGCCCAGAGCTTTCCCCGAGCTGCTGTCATTCTGACCCTGAGGCCGCCCTTCACAGCCTCCTGACTCCATTCCCAACATCCCCTTTCAAGCTGACACAGAGCAAAGGCTGACCTTGTCCCATCAACCACTTACCCACACAGACCCAATTAATCTTTGGTTGCCAGTAAATCCAGCACACTTCCCTCCTTGCATACTACAGAATTTCGCAGAGGGGATGCTTTGGGCTTCATTTGCTTCCCTATGAGATGAGCTGTGGCTGAAACACAGACAGCTGCCCTATAGAATGATCTGAGGGCCCTGTCAACATAAGGTGTCCCTTGTCAGAGTGTCAGGGTGTGGGAACTCACTCCTATCTGCTTTCCATTACTCCTGAGGACTTCTTTCCAAGAATAAAGAATTCCTAGAAAAATTAACCAATTGCCTCTCACAAGGCAGTGGTGTCCTAAGACAGAGTTCATACAGGGATAAGGGGAAAGGAAAGGAAAAGGTCACTGAAGACGAGATTCTGGGTGTCTTGAGACGTTTGAGGGCACTGGGTGCCTGCAAGTAGTGAGACTCTAAGTGAGGATGCAACATGACCCTAGAGTCAAACAAACCATCTGGGTTTGTTCAAGATCATTAAACTATATGACCCACCATGTAGATGCATTATAATAAAAACAAATACCACTCACTGCCAAATTTAGTTTTGGCCAGACTTGGCTTCAGTCAAGAACACAAAAATGCAAATCAGTGGCTACTTCAACAGATGGAGGGTGGGGGTCTAGAGTGAGACTCGCAGCTTCCACTTTGGGCATTCAGGATAATCAAGATGCATCCAGATCACTGTAGGAAAGTAACTGTTGTCTACATGAGATACTTGGATCAGCACTGGCCTCAGTTTGATGGGCTTCTTATCCGTGAATAGAGTGTAGACTGGAATTTGGAGTGTGGGGTCTGATAAGGAAGAGGGCATTCACTGCCTGTGGAGTGAGAAACTTGAGGGGTGGGGAAGGTTGCTGGTCCAGCACACTTTCTGACACTGGTAAGAGCTTCCTATTGCACCATCCGTGTAGCTCAGGGGATCCTGCTCTCCACTTTAGCAAGAGTTGGGAAATATATTTGGGTCCTGTGGTAGGCAGGATAATGCTCCCTCCATAGATGTCTGTGTCCTAATCCTATGAATATGTTAAGTTATGTGGTAAAGGAGAATAAAGGTTGCAGATAAAATTAAAGTAGCTGATCAGCTCACCTGGAGATGGGTGAGGTTATCCTGGATCATCTCGGTTGGCCAAATATAATCACGAAGATCTTTAAAAGTAGAGGAGGGAAGCAGTACAAAAAGCCGGAGTGATGACATAAGAAAGTCTTGACCCACTCTTGCTGACTCTGAAGATGGAGGAAGAGAGTTACCTCCCAGCAAGGGATGCAGGTGGCCTCTAGAAGCTGAAAAAGCAAGGAAAGGGAGTGACCCCTGGAGACTATAGAGGGAACGCAGCCCCGTCGATACCTTGACTTTAGTCCAGTGAGACCCATGCTGGATTTGTAACCTACAGAACTGTCAAATAACAAATCTGTGTTGTTTTAAGCCACAAAGTTTGGGAGAATGTGTTATAGCAGCCATCAGAAACTAATACAGGTCCCTTCTGAGAGGAGATGCAGGATTCGTTCCACCAGCCGATTTGCCCAAAGCCGCAAATCATATTCTCAGTCCCTGAAGAGAGCAACTTCTCATCTTTAACCACAACCTAAAAGCTTCCTAAGTTCCACTTCTTCCTGTGGCATAGTGAGTTTAAGCCAGATCCCCTGTGACCACAGGCATTCAGAAGTTCTAGATGGGCAGAGTGCGAAATGAAGGACATCCATTATTGGAAGTCAACGTGAAACTTACCTCAGAATTTTTCAGACTACTGCTTCAAAAGAAGAAATACACATTAAGGGGGTTGTTAAGGATCAGACTAGGCAGCTTTAGAAAAAGAAGATTCAGAGACAAAATGTGTCCTGTATCTCAAGTTTACCTTTATTGTTCCAAAGAATAGCAGGGATCTTAGAAGACTGTCATCTTAAAGCACAATGTGTCAAGTTAAAGATGGAGTGGCAATATTAATGGAATTGCCTTGCTTTAGTAGGTTTAAGGCAAATCCTTGACATTATTTTCCTGCCGTTTTCTAAATTAAATTTATAAGAAATATTATGTATCCTGCTGTGCAAAGTGAAAGCTGTATTCTTGTAAAGGGCTTATAATCATATTAAAAAGCTGGAGGGTGAAGTTTGTTCATGCCTTCAAAGTCACAAAGTAAAAATAGAGTCTTATATTGTGCATTTTTATAATGGTAATACCTTTTGGGGTATATAACACCACAAAGTGCTTCACTGATATTGTTTCGTTAATCCTCAGAACATCCCCGGTGGGGAGGTATATTTTTATCTCCACTTTGCATATGGGAAAACTGAGGCACAGTGAGTATCAGCAATTTGCCTTGGCCTGCCAGTGGGTGGGCAGCACAGCTTGCACAGAAACTCCAGGATCGTAGCCCAAAGACTATTCACACCATTCATCAGACGACAGTCATCCTTCTAATCTACCTTTCTGCAGGTACAGAAATAGCTCCAGGAGGGCTTTGGCATCTCTCAAATTTTATCTTCAAGTTCCTCAAGAAAAATATCCTATAAATAGATTTTCTGTTAATTCCACTACATCTGCTTAAAATACTTATGAACAGTCGGTAGGAGGTAGCAGCACAAGGCTCAGAGTGGTGGCATTTTTGTGAAGTCAGAGGGAAATGTGGATGATCTGGGGAAAGCCTGGGGGGACAGTTTGGAGGGCTGGAGCAGGACTGTCTATTTGGTAAACCAGAAGCTCCTCACAGGAGCCTGCTCACCAAAAGCACACAGTTCCCCTGTGACCAGGGAATTCCAGGACTTTCAGAAAGTTCTATTCCTGGGCACAGAGATTATTTCTCTTTTTCTGCAGACTGAGATTTTACTTTGGTTCTTAAGCTTCTGCTTTATGTGCTTTAAACCAGCTGGTGCACGCCAGGTTTGAGCATCTTGATAGGAACACTCAGTAACTGAACTTAGTGTTTAGTTCCCTTGCTCTGGGCCATAGAGAGCAGGTGGTCCAAATTCTCCTCCTCTCTGCTGTTTTCTTCAGTTATGTTTCCCTGAGTGACACAGAAACCAAAGGCTTGAGCACCTTGCAAACAATATAGGTAAACACAGGGATGTATTGAGCACCTGCTAGGCGTAGGCATGAGACCCAAGTCTAGGTCTCAATATGTCATTCCTCAGGCCTCATTGGAATCATGCTGTTCTTTTTCACAGCACAGGAGGAAAAGTCATTTGCTTAAGGTCATATCATGAGTAAGTTGGTGTTGGTGCAGCTGGGATTCAGCCCCAAGTCTGATGGGACTTGACCATCTGCTTTTAACCACTACCCTAAGATCCCTCGAATGTACTAGGAGGTATGATCTATCCTGCATCCTGTGACAAATGGACTTTGCCAACCAGAAACTACCCTTCCAGCACAGTGATGAGCTCAGGGTGGCTTGCTCTTTGTGTCTGTCTTTGGTATCCCGCTATGTAACCTGATAAGCACGCCCATATTCCTTAGTTTCAGGGCTTCTTACCCTCAACATCTTTCAATAAAAATATTAGTGACAAGGTTTCTAATTTTTCTTCCTGGGAACTGATTTAAAAACAGATAGTGGGCCGGGTGTGGTGGCTCACGCCTGTAATCCCAGCACTTTGAGAGGCCAAGGCGAGAGGATCACCTGAAGTCAGGAGTTTGAGACCAGGCTGGTCAGCATGGTGAAACCCTCTGTCTACTAAAAATATAAAAATTAGCCAGATGTGGTGGCATACACCTGTAATCCCAGTTACTCGGGAGGCTGAGGCAGTAGAATCACTTGAACCCGGGAGGCAGAGGTTGCAGGAAGCTGAGATCATGCTGTTGCACTCCAGCCTGGGCAACAGTGTGAGACTCTGTTTCAAAAAAACAAACAAACAAAAAACAGACAGTGAAGTTATTTGGATAGCTAAGATTTTCTATTCCTTTCCTCCTTATACCTATACATTGTATTAGTGTCATTAGCATGTTTCAAATGCTCAGTTGTTCAATGGTTTATTTACACAAGTATTCAATTGACTAACGATACGGTTTGGATCTTTGTCCCCATCAAAATCTCATGTTCATTTGTAATCCCCAGTGTTGGAGGTGGAGTGTGGTGGAAGGTAATTGAATCATGGGGGCATGTTTCCCCCTTTGGTGAGGCTATCATGATGTGGTTCTCATGAGATCTGGTTGTTTAAAAGTGTATGGCACCCCCCACCCACCCCTGCTCTCTTCTTCCTGCTCTGGCCATATAAGATATGCCTGCTTCCTTTTCACATTCTTCCATGATTATAAGTTTCCTGAGGCCTCCCCAGAAGCCAAGCAGAAGCTGCTATGCTTCCTGTACAGCCTGAAGAACCATGAGCCAATTAAACCTCTTTATTAATTACCCAGTCTCAGGAATTTCTTTATAGTAGTATGAGGACGAACTAATACAACTAGCTACACAAAAGCTCATCCTAAAGAAAAGATTCCATTCCCAGGTTAAGAGACACAATGGAGAGATAAGGGGCTTATTCTGTCTGTCCTCGCCTGGACAGCATAGATGATCTTTCACAGTGTTAGTGTTACACAGAGTATCTGGAACCAACTTCTTTAATGTCTTCTCCATTTCTGGGTTGAGTTTTTTTCCCAGACCTGCCAGCATGCCCACTACGCAGAGCCCCAGCCATACCCCTCACTTCACTTGGATACTCTAGCATAATATCATCTTGAGATTCTTAACCTAATTATATCTGCAAAAATAGTTTTTGCAAATAAGGCCACATTCACAAGTTCCTGGTGTTAGAACATGGTCATATCTTTTTGGAAGCCATCATTCTACATATTACATTAGCCATAGCCTCTCTGACCAACAGTGTATGTTCACGGCTCAAATTTGTAATGACTGGCAATTTCTTCTCTCACATGACAGTTGATTCCATTTTTTGCTAAACTCTAATTTCATAAAAGATAATCTTCATGTCGTGCCCAAATCAGCATCTGTGTAATTTTCCCCCATCAGTCGTACTTCTGCCTATGGAAATACTGAGGGATAAATTCAGTTCTTTTGCAATAAGGCTAATGAATAGAGCTGAAGCTAAAACATTAGGGGTCAGAGCAATGTGGAGGTTTGTGAAAGCAGGGCAATCTGGACAACTAATTCAACATATTTCATCAATTCTTTATTATGTGTTTACTTTGTGCAATATACTGTGGTGGATGGTGCAGAAGATTTTCAGATGGAGAAGAGAGTTCAGGACCTCCACATAGCAGGGCAACAGGACATGATCACATATAACTACAATGCACAATATTATGCAAATAACTATAATACAAGGTAGAAGGTGGTGGAGGTTATTAAAGAGGATTAACAAAGTACAGTGAGAGTTAGATGAGAGGATATTCTTTGTCATCCCTTCTATTCTGTCTCCACACAGAGGCCAAAATGAGTTAAAAATAAACTGAACAGGCTCAAAGCAGGCTCTTCCAGACTCAGAACTATACAATGGCTCTATGTGGAAAAAAAAAAAAAAAAGAAAAGAAAAAATCCCACTCCTGGTATGGCCCTCAAAACCCCTACTCAGCTTTTAGCCTTGCCTGATCCACACTCCTCCTTGCTCTCCACATAGGCACCAGCCACAGGGAACCCTGGGTTTAGGTTCTCAGACTTGCCATGCTCTGTTCTGCCCCAGGGCCTTCTCCCAGCCACTCCCTGAGCCTGGAATACTCTCACCCCAATCCTTTGTTCTTAGCCTTAAGGAGGACTCTTTTGATTGCTTATTTAAATTAGATCCTCTGTCATATTATCTAATAGCACCTGGACGTTTTCTTCATACCACTGACCACGGTTTGCAATCACACACCCAGGTATGTGATTATTCATTTGATGTGAATCTTTACCATTGGATGGTAAGCTTCAGTAGGGCCACTATTTCACACAACATCCACATGGTGTATCAGAGTACCTGGAAAATAGATGTACAATAAAGACAGTTGCCAAATGAGTGGTTCAGTGATGAATGAATGAGGGCTATTAGATAAAAGTTTTCCTGAAGGAGGTGGCATTTGAGAAGAATTTTGATGAAATCACAGACATGGGACTGGGGAAATGTTTTAGGAATGTGAAGAATGCATAAATGGGAAGTTCAGGGCATACTGTTTGGAAAATGGCAAAAAATAAGGGTTTGGTTTTAATATGAGTGTGTGTCTAGGGTAGAGGTTGGCAAACTTTTTCCATAAAGGCCTAGTTAGCACATATTTTAGGCCATATGGTCTCTGTTGCAGCAACTCAACTCTGCAACTGTATTGTGAGAGCAGCTGTAGGTAATATGCAAATAAGTGGGTGTAGCTGGGTTCTAATAAAATCTTATTTGTAAGTACGTGTGCTGGGCTGGATTTGGCTCTTGGGTTGTAGTTTGCTGACACCTTGTCTAGGGAATACTGAGAGGGCTACAAGTGGAGGCTGGTGTAGTACCCTTAATCCTAAACTGTGGAGTAAATAATTCAATAGATAGTTCATAGGAAGTCACAGCAGATTGAAAGGTATGTGAGTAAAGATGTAAAAGAAAGTGTGTGAGTAAAATTTGTTTTATTATTTGCATTAGTTCTTTTTCACACTGCTATAAAGAACTGCCCGAGACTGGGTAATTTATAAAGGAAAGAGGTTTAATTGACTCACAGTTACGCATGGCTGGGGAGGCCTCAGGAAACGTATAATTATGGCAGAAGGCGAAGGGGAAGCAAGCTTGAACCTCCTCGCATGATGGCAGGAGAGAGAAGAGCAAGCAGGGAAATGACTAGACCCTTATAAAACCATCATATCTCATGAGGACTCACTATTATGAGAACAGCATGGGGAAAATCACCCCTGTGATCCAGTCACCTCCTGCCAGGTTTCTCCCTCAACACGTGGGGAGTATGGGGATTACAATTCAAGATGAGATTTGGGTGGGGACATAGCCAAACCATACCAGTATTATTAATCTAGGAACACCTCTGATGAATGGAATCAGAAGAGATTACAGGCATAGAGAGGAGCAGTTAGGAGCCTCTTCTGATACTCAAGATAAGAGACGACGAATCTCACCTGAAAAGACTAAAAGTGGGCAGATGAGGAATATTGCAAAATTAGTTCCGAGGTTTTATCCTGGGTATTAGATAATGACATAGGGCTAATAGGAAAGAAACAAGGATGTTAGGAGAAAGATTGCTTTGGTATTGAGGGGAAATGGCCAACTGAGCTTGATGTGCCCAGTTTAAGGTGTTAGGAGGACATGCAGTGGGGTAGCCAACAAACTAGAGCAAATGTGGGGCTTAAGCAAGGGACAGGTGCTGTAGATGCAGATTCGGGTGAAGGACTGAGAGACAGGAGAGAGGGAAGGTGTGGTGCCCAAGGACAGACCCTGGTGATGATCTTCAGTGAGACACTGAGTGAAGAAAGGAAAAGGTACTAAGTGACCCAGGACTGCAGAGAGCCAGAGGAGGCAGACAAGGAGGGTTTTAAGAAGGAAAAGTGAAATCAGCCCCAAGCAAATCCATCTCCAGAAAGCAAACAAAGTACATATCTGTTTCTGAAACTATCAAAATACATCAACAGCCTGCTGCACTAACCAGAAATTATGTAATAAAATTAGCCAGGGTGAGTCTAGCCTTAGGGTTGGTGCTGCCCTCTTCTATTCAAGAGCCTGCATCATGAAGAACGTGACACAGAAAAGACAGACCTATTTGCTTTCTTTATCCAAGGCAGGCTCACATACTTCAAATGACCTGAACAAATTCAATAATCTGTTCATTTTCTAGAGTCTCTCCCCGAGACTTCATTGATGGGTGATTTATCAGAGCAGCCGGGGCAGGCGCAGGGGCATTCTCTGCATTTGCTTTGAAGTCCCGATGCCAAAGCACATTATCGGGTCTGAAGGTCATTATTTCTACAGAAAACAATGGTTTGTGGTTAATACCACCCTGTTGGCATATAACAGGGGAGATGACTGGTGATAATGTGAGGACTGAGAGTTCACTGCAGCCCACATCTGTCCTTCAGCTACATACTACATCTGTCCTTCAACAGCATCCTGTCTGTTCGCCCTATATTCTCATGCTGCCCTTGCCTCCTGGGAAGGATGGGATGTGTCTGTTCTTTAGAATGAAGGCTCTGAATCCTCCTTGACCCTAGGTATAACCTGGAGAGAAAATGCCCACCCAGCAGAGGATGGACAAAGGCTGATTTCACTGGGTTTTTACTTGCCACTCTTTGGGTCAAAGGCATTTGACCACAGCTGCCTGTGGTTAGGCTGCTGGAGAAATTAGCAGAAGGAGGAGAGCGATGATCCCAGACAACCTTTCCTGGAAAAAGCCCAGTTTTTTTCTCACCTGCTGAGGTCTGCATTCCTGTCAGGTGCTTTGGAATTTAAACTACTGTTTATTAGTTTCTGTGGATTCTGTTTGTGGAAAGATTTATTGTTCTTGCATTTCTTGGGTGAAAAATGTCTATAAAAACTTCTGAGGCATCTTTGGGGATTTTACAATCAGGAAGTAGAAAATTATATTTCAAAGCTGAAGCTAATGAGAGATCATCCTGTAATAGGTGAGATATAAGGCTCTGTGTCTGTGGAGGGAAGGGATGAAGGAAACAGGCAATTTGACGGCTGCTGTTCTCTGTCACCAGAAAAAATTTCAACTTTACAACCTGACAAGGAAGGTTTGCGGCCTAGAACACATCAAACCTCAAGTGAAAAACAAGTGTTACCCATGCAGGTAACTATGCATTTTCACAAAGTCATCTGGCTTCAGGATAATGAGTCTATTATTTCTCTAGAATTACTTTCAATAGAATTTCTCTGTGAATACATTTCAAATTTTAACAGCACTCAGGGTTGCAAGTGGAAAAGCTACCAGGCTGTAAATGGAGCCATGCCAGTCATTCTCTATTTGCACCTCAGGTCTGTTTTCTGGCCTTCTCTATGCGGCAGTAGGTTGCTCTCTAGAAAGGGCTTCACTAATCTCCCCATTCTCTGGATGCTGGTTGGGTTTGTGTAATGGGGGCACTAGTAGGAGACCACAGGGCAAGATGTAAAAGCACTCAGGGTACCAATTTCCTCAGTTCTCTTCCAGTTCCTACCTGCCCTGCCAAGGTTCCTGCCAGATGGCCCCTCTGTGGCCTCCAGGAGCAGGGACACTCCCTTTGCCCCCTTCAGGCTCAGGGGTGCTTAGGGCTTCCCCAACCCCTGTTGGTTCTGCCATACCTGCCCATACCCCTGTAAGTCATCCCTTTATTAGCCTTTTTTCAATGAAACCCTTTAAGGGTGTCATGTGTTTCCTGTCTCTGCTCTCTGATGGAGACAACAGTCATATTTTCATAAAGTACTTTTGTAAAATAATGTAAATGTGAGTATGGAAACAACTGTGTCCAACAAGCAAACATTTTGATAACTGTATTAGGAAACTTGATAGAATAATTCTAAATTTCTTATAGAAGAAAAAATATCCATGAATATAGTCAGGAAAATTCTGGAAAAAAAATTTTTTTAAATTTTCTGAGGTGTTTTTTGTTTGGTTTGTTTGTTTTGAGACAGGATCTTTTTCTGTTTCCCAGGCTAGGGTGCAGTGGTGCACTCATAGGTCACTGTAACTTCAAACTCCTGGGCTAAAACTTACTGTAACCTCAAACCCCTGCCTCAGCCTCCCCAGTGCTAGGAACACAAGCACACACCACCAGACTTGGCTAATTTTTTTTTTTTTTTTTTTTTTTTTTTTTTTTTTTGTAGAGACAGGGTCTTGCTATGTTGACCATGCTGGTCTTAAATTCCTGACCTCAAATGGTCATCCTGTCTTGGCCTCCCAAAGTGCTGGGATTACAGGCTTGAGCCATCATGCCTAGCCTAAAGCTTTTAACTTATCAGAAATTAAAATTGACTATAAAACTTCCCTGACTGGAACAAAGTAACACTAGTACAAGAAGAGAAGACAGATCAGTTAAAGAAGATAGAGGGCTGATATGGTTTAGCTGTGTCCCCACCCAAATCTCAACTTGAATTTTATCTCCCAAAATTCCCCCGTTGTGGGAGGGACCCAGGGGGAGGTAATTGAATCATGGGGGCCAATCTTCCCTGTGCTATTCCCGTGATAGTGAATAAGTCTCATGAGATCTGAAGGGTTTATCAGGGGTTTCCACTTTCGCTTCCTCCTCATTCTCTCTTGTTGCTGCTATGTAAGAAGTGCCTTTCACTGTCTGCCATGATTCTGAGGCCCCTCTAGCCATGTGGAAGTGTAAGTCCAATGAAATCTCTTTTTCTTCCCAGTCTTGGGTATGTCTTTATCAGCAGTGTGAATATGGACTAATACAGTAAATTGGTACCAGTAGAGTGGGGCTTTGCTGAAAAGATACCCGAAAGTGTGGGATTGCCTTTGGAACTGGGTAACACGCAGAGGTTGGAACAGTTTGGAGGGCTCAGAAGAAGAGAGGAAAATGTGGGAAAGTTTGGAACCTCCTAGAGACTTGTGGAATGACTTTGACAAAAATGCTGATAGTGATATGAACAATAAGGTCCAGGCTGAGGTGGTCTCAGATGGAGATGAAGAACTTCTTGGGAACTGGAGCAAAGGTGACTCTTGTTATGCTTTTGCGAAGAGACTGGCAGCATTTCTCCCTGCCAAAGAGATTTGTGGAACTTTGAACTTGAGAGAGATGATTTAGGGTATTTGGTAGAAGAAATTTCTAAGGAGCAAAGCATTCAAAAGGTGACTTGGGTGCTGTTAAAAGCATTCCTTTTTAAAAGTGAAACAGAGCATGAAAGTTCAGAAAATTTGCAGCCTGATGACGCAGTAAAAAAGAAAAACCCATTTTTTGAGGAGAAATTCATGCCAGCTGCAGAAATTTGTATAAGTAGCAAGGAGCCTAATGTTAATCCCCAAGACCATGGGGAAGATGTCTCCAGGCCATGTCAGAGACTTTCACAGCAGCCCCGCCCATCACAGGCCCTGAGACCCAGAAGGAAACCGTGGTTTTGTGGGTCAGGCACAGGGTCCCCGTGCTGACAGCAGCCTAGGGACTTGGTGCCCTGTGTCTCAGCTGCTCCAGTCATGGCTGAAAGGGGCCAATGTACAGTTCAGGCTGTGGCTTCAGAGGATGTAAGCCCAAGCCTTGGCAGCTTCCACCTGGTGTTGAGCCTGTGGGAGCACAGAAGTCAAGAATTGAGGTTTGAGAACCTCTGCTTAGATTTTAGGTGTATGGAAATGACTGGCTGCCCCAGCAGAAGTTTGCTGCAGGGGAGGGGCCCTCATGGAGAACCTCTGCTAGGGCAGTGAAGAAGTGAAATGTGGGGTTGCAGCCCCCACACAGAGTCCCGAATGGGGCACTGCATAGTGGAGCTGTGAGAAGAGGGCCACCGTCCTCTAGACTCCCCAATGGTAGATTCACCGGCAGCTTGCATCGTGCACCTGGAAAAGCTGCAGACACTCAACGCCACTCCGTGAAAGCAGCTGGAAGGGAGGTTGTACCCTGCAAAGCCACAGGGACGGAGCTGCCCAAGACCATGGGAACCCACCTCTTTGATCAGCTGACCTGGATGTGACACCTGGAGTCAAAGGAGACCATCTTGGGGCCCTAAAACTTGACTGCCCTGCTGGATTTCAGACTTGCATGGCCTTGTAACCCCCTTTTTTTAGCCAATTTCTCCCATTTGGAATGGCTGTATTTACCTAATACCTGTACCCCCATTGTCTCTAGGAAGTAACTAGCTTGCTTTTGATTTTACAGGCTCATAGGCAGAAGAGACTTGCCTTGTCTCACATGAGACTTTGGACTGTGGACTTTTGGGTTAATGCTGAAATTAGTTACGACTTTGGGAGGGCATGATTAGTTTTGAAATGTGAGGACATGAGATTTGGAGGGGCCAGGGGCAGAATGATATGGTTTGGCTTTGTTCCCACCCAAATCTCAACTTGAATTGTATCTCCCAAAATTCCCACATGTTGTGGGAGGGACCCAGGGGGAGGTAATTGAATCATGGGGGCCAGTCTTTCCTGTGCTATTCTCGTGATAGTGAATAAGTCTCATGAGATCTGATGGGTTTATGAGGGGTTTCCACTTTTGCTTCCTCCTCATTCTCTGTTGCCACCACCAATCTTTGACTGTCTGCCATGATTCTGAGGCCTCCCCAGCCATATGGAACTGTAAGTCCAATGAAACCTCTTTTTCTTCCCAGTCTCAGGTATGTCTTAATCAGCAACATGAAGTGGACTAATACAAGGGCCTAGAAATCCACACCAGAATAGATGGGTGTACTATATAGGAATATAGTTCATAAAAATTGTAGTATTTCTAATCATCAGGGAAAATAATGATCATTTAATAAAGTATGTTAGGGAACTTGCCAGCCATTTGTAAAAAATAAGAAGTTGGATCCACAACCTCATTACTTATATCACAATAAGTAGCCAAGGAATCAAAGATTTTAATGGGAAAAAAGCCAAACTAGAAAAACACATACTTAAATATTTTTATAATCTTGGAACAAGTGTGCATAATTCTAAGTATATGAAAATAAATAATACAGAACATTATTAATTTTTCTTTTAGAAAATACAAAATTCTATATATTTTTTAGAAGTTGACATTATGAGGAAAAAATTCTGACAAAACTTTAGTTATTGGCTTTATTGTGTAAAAAATAGCCTGAACAATTTTCCTGCTGAAAAAAACTAAAAGTTTGGCTAAAAAACATTTTGAGTTATTTAAATACATTGCTAAGCTGGACAGAAATTAAGGAATCTGCAGAGGTCAAAAGAGAAACTAGAGCAGGACCCTGTGAGGTGAGTGAGCACGGAAACAGTCTCCACTCTCAGGGCATTGCCAACACACCTGCTCTTTATGGTGGTTGCGCAGGGAGAAGGGGACACAATGAAGCAAGGGCCTGGGGCTTTATTGTTGGGGCGAATGAGAAACACGCTGTGTTGGATAGAAGGGGAAAGCTAGGAAAAGTGTGTAGGACCACCTTGGCACTGAGCAGACAGAGGGGAAACCTCCCCTGAGGATGTGCCAGGCCTCATGGGGCCAGAGTTCTCATTATCTGATGCAGTTAGTCCAAGAAACTTCAAGCTAGCAGTGGCTCCAGGCAACCGGCAAAAGCAAGTGCAGATCTTCTCTGAGGACATGCAAATTCAACCCAGGCCTAAAGAACTCTCAGAAATAATGTGCCAAAGAAAATGAGCATGCAGTCAAAAAGGAAAGAAACAAGGTAGCAGATGCAAGAGCCAGCAGATATAAGCTGGCAACATCTTTAGATACTAGAGTTATCAGACTCAAAGTATAAAATAACATATTTAATATATGTAAGTAAATGTGTGTATGAGAAGCTTAGAAAGATGAGAAAGGAACGAGAGACTATCAGAAGCAACCAAGCAGATTTGGAAAAGAAGCAAGCAGAGTTCTAAAATTGAACCATATAATAATTAATATCAAATAGCGTGTGGGTTAAATGGAAGATTAAACACAGATGGAAAGAAGTTAGCATCCTGAAAAATAGTTTGGAAGACATTATCCAGGGTACCACATAGAACATCAAATATAATTTTTTTTTTTCTTGAGATGGCATCTCACTCTGTTTCCCAGACTGGAGGGCAGTGGCACGACTTTGGCTAACTGCGACCTCCGAATCCCAGGTTCAAGCGATCCTTCTGCCTCAGCCAACTGGGTAGCTGGGATTATAAGCATGCGCCACCATGCCTAGCTAATTTTTGTATTTTTAGTAGAGACAGGATTTCGTCATGTTGCCCAAGCTGGTCTCAAACTCCTGACCCCAAGTGATCTGCCCGCCTTGGCCTCCCAAAGTGCTGGGATTACAGACGTGAGCCACTACACCTGGCTCACATAGAAAATTTTAAAGCAGAATTCAGAGACATAGAAGATAGACAAACTCTTTTATGTATCTAATAGAAGTGCCAAAAGATTATAGAACGGAAAAGCAGTATTTGATGAGATAATAGCCAGAATTTTTCAGAATTATGGAGAGACATCAGAGCTCAAATTCAGGAAATTCAATGAATCTTAGGGTGAACAAATAGAAGCAAAACAATACCTAGATATGTCATGGTGAAACTGCAGATCCCAAAGAAAATGAAATTTAAAAGCAGTGAGAGAGAAAAGGGAGATTACTTTTAAAGAACAGCAGTTAGACTGACAACTGATGTCTCAACAGCCATAGTGCAACTTGTGAAATAATATCATCACTGTGCTGAAAGAAAATCTGCAAACATAAAGTCTTTTAAGAATGAGAGTGAAATAAAGTAAATCTCTCAGTCAAACAAAAACTGAGAGAGTTTACCACCAATAGAGTCTTACTAAGGCAAATTTTGAAAGTAGGTGCAAGATGGTTCCAGAAGGGTTTGGGATGAAGAAAACATTGTCTGTGTAAAACAGCAGTAAGATTGTCAAATCTATTAAGCTAAAGACAGATTGAAGTAAAATATTGGACAATTTAAGCATGTAGTTTTGGAGGGCCTAATTGGTGTTATTTATTTAGAGCTTGCATTGTTTAGAAGAAGAGTAACAAAAACAATTAACTTTAGATTTTTAAAACTAATCCATCAAAATAGCTAGGGAAACCACTAAAAGAAAAATGCGTAATTTCCAAACTTATAGAGGAAAGTAACGCAGTGAGAATAGTTGGAAGAGAGACGAAAACGCATTGTTTGAGAGTATATATATAGACACACACACACACACATACATATGTATACATACATAAATATATATATATGGAAATATCACAAAAGTAGGAGACAGCGAACACAAAATTGAGAAAGTCTGTGGAGGCTGAACACAAAAACCGTGGCACTCTACATGGTCTCCCTTACTCTGGGGTCAGTGAAGTTGGCCACAGGATGGACTCAAGGATGCCTCTAGATGCCGAGAGTGGGGTGCACAAACGGAACCTCAGAACCGGTTCTCAGCAGCACCTTTGGTAGCTGAAGGGTCTATGGTGAAGACGGAGAAAAACATGGATTAAGATCCCACAGCCCCTTCCTGATTTCTCTGGCACGATTTCAGCTTGGGAGAATTGTGCGATCCCATGAAGGGGAGGACGGGGTCCCAGATGTGATGAGGGGGATTTTCCACCGGCCAGTGAGGTGACAGCTCAGGTCACAACATCTGACTTACATGAATAAAGGAATCAGATATTTCATTGCCTGAGAAAAAAACAAAACAAAACACCTCACTCCCAAAATGTTAGTGATGATGATCTTTGGTGGAATTTCAGGTGACTTTTAGTTTCTTTATATTTTCATTTATCATTTTAACATAAAATACCCCAGATATGTATAAAACTAAAGTCATCTGATTGCAGGATGTAACAAGGGGAATTTTCTGTGTCTTGAAAAGACCAGTGTTTGAAATTCCCTAGAAGTTGCCCTGAAAACATTATTTTGGTTGTAGTTTTTAATGTTCTAATTGAATTTCCTAAGGTGGGCTGTGCTTTAGAAACTGTAAAGCCCCATATCTGCTCTCATTGTTATTATCTTTTCCCACATGGAAGTTAGTATTTTGGCAATCATTCTCCCCTCAAGAGATCATTTTATCAAAACGGAAATCTGTAACTCATGCTGTCGCATAAGACTAAGTCACCTTCTAACAGAGGATTTCCACATTGTGGGACTTCTGTAATTATTAATATGCGTAAATAATATCTTTAAAAGCAGAATATCAGATCAGAGAAAAGGCTGTGGTGCAGACTGTTGTTTTGCCCACTGGTGTCCCCTCCTTTGGGCACACAGCTAGATAACCATTCTCAGCCTTCCCTACCATGAGGTGACTACGTTCTCTTCAATGGAATGTGAGCACAAGTGCTGTCTGCTACTCCCAGGCCTGGCACAAAAAACTCCCACATCCCCTCCTCCACGCTCTTTTTTCCTTCAGGCTGCCTACCCCTCACCTGATTCACCTCCCCACCCACGGCAACCACAAAGCCACATGCTGAAATGGCAAAGCTACCGTCAGCCTGGGGCTCTGAATGACTGTGTGGAGCGTGCTAGTCCCACCCCAGCTCCCACTTCAAACCTCTCTAGACCACGTGTGCTCAGGAGATTAGCTGCTGTCAGGCCTTAAGTCTTTCAGGCTACTTGTTTCCACCATCTTGCCTACCCTAAAGAAAACAGTGGCACATTCTCAAGAGTGGCTCATAAATGGCTTGAGAATGAAATTTTTTTCTCTAATGGCTTTATTTGTAACAGTCCTCTTCAGAGGAATCCTCAAACACTGTGTGGTGTTTCACCCATGAATGTCAGATTTACCTCATTAGTTAATTTGATCTCCTGGGTGCAAAACTGTTCATCTTTTCACTCAGTGTGAAACAGAGGCACACTCTGTGGGGTACATCGCAGATGCCAAAAGTTACACAGAGCAGTATTTCCCACTACTTCCATTCGGTTGGTTACAATTACGGGTGGGAATGTGATGTGGAAGCTGAAACTGCAGTTTTGAAAGTGGAAAAACAGCAGAAGTCTCCTATTTAGAGAAAAACCAAAGGTTTAAAGTGACAGTTATAACTAAAACTCAATACAGTAGTCCTCTCTGATCCTCAGTTTCCTTTCCACTGTTCAGCTACCTGCGGTACAGCACAATAAGATATTTTGAGAGAAAGACCACATTCACATAATTTTATTACAGTTTATTGTTATTCTATTTTCTTAGTTATTGCTGTTACTCTTTTACTGTGCCTAATTTATAAACTAAACTTTATCACAGATGTGTATGTAGAGGAAAAAAATTTTATATATAGGGTTTGGAACCATCCTTGGTCTCAGGCAGCCACTGGAGGTCTTGGAACATATGCCTGTGGATAAGGGGGCTCCTGTAATATGTGCTGTTCTGGAAGAGGCTGCAGACATTTCAGGAGAGTTGTCTCCTCCAGAATGAGCCTGCTGTTTTGACTGTTCTTCGTGAGCCTATCTCAGATGGCACTCAAATGTGGTGGAGCCATTTACACATATCCCACAAATTTGACTCCAAGAAGCCTTGAGAAATTATATGAATATTGACTAAAGGTTTCTGCAAGGAGTGCTGCAAGGCTTTATACACAGGACACACAGGAAAATGTTTTAAAATTCCTCTTCACCCATCCATCTCTACCAATTCCCTACAGTGGTTGTTCAAACATCTCTCCCCGTGGCGATCTCTTTACGTTTTCCTCCTCTTTCCTCTCCCTCTTCTTTTGCTAGCTCCTCTCTGTTCTTTTCAAGGCAAATCCTGCTACAGTTCCTTCAGATACCCCATGCCTCACTCAATACACTGAGCTACAAGGAAAGGTCCAGGGAAAGGAACAGAGGTTGGAAAAAGGTTGTGAATTCCTGAGTATGAATCCTTTTGTTTCTGTCATAATGATATTGAAGTTTTAGAGATTGTATTAATCATAAGATTCTTTTCTATGCTCTTTCCACTTTTCAAGGAAAAGCTCTTAGTTCCCCCACAGCACTGTAGCCCTTCACTGAATGAACTGTGAAAGTGTGCAGAAGGGCGAGGCCCAGAAATTGGGGGTGCAGCTTTGATCTCTACAGATACCAGTTATAATTCTCGGTTACCAGTTTTGGGGAGCAAATGCTTCAGTCCACTGGCAAACACTTGAGAAATGACTGAAGAACCTTTAGGCATGCAAAGATTTACTCTTAAATGTTCTGTTTGTTTCCATTTTTACCCAGGATTCTAATGCTATGGAATTCATAAAAGGGCAGTTCTGGAAGGCTTGCTTGTCCTTTAGATAGTCCTGGAGGACAAGTACTTCTTCAGGCTGTTTGCTTGGCGCTTTCCCTGAAGCAACCAAACTGGAGCATCCACCCTGCGATGGCCGTAGCTGTGCCCTCAGCCTTGCTTCACGATGAGGAATGATGGTGACTACCTGGCACTGCTATTATGTTGTGCCACTGGACAGGGAGACCTGTGTTGGGAGCTGCCAGCAGCCATTGTGAGCAGGCGAGTTTGAGATATCTGACCACAATGAGGGCCCTAAGTTCTCCAAGAGGGTGGCTAAGACTCCTAGTCCTGGATGATCTGCTTCCTGTCTCTTACTGGGCACGAGAACCCTGAACTAGAACAGAGAATTCTAGGGACACGCATTTCCTTTGGCCTGAACCCTCTGATAGCCAACACCCACCTGGCACCTCACTCCTGGGGCCTCTGCCACACACTTCTGAGTACGGGGTCTCTGACAACTTCACATTACCTACCATCATTTCCTCTGTGACCTTTACAGTTGTCAAATGAGCTTATGGTCTTTTTTTTTTTTTTTTCCCCCTCTAGTCCTTTGCCCCTGGAGTGAAATAAAGCTGCACATTAATCAACTTGGGTCCAGACATTTCGCTTTGAGAGTCTTTTGTAGTTCTTTGCTGTCTAATATAACATGAATTTAGAAGCATGGCCATCCTGCCCTTTTGGAATACATGGTATTCTGAAAGCCGGCATGACATAAGCTTGTTTAGATGAAAGGGCCAAGCCTGTTTTGGTAGCTTCTGTTTGTCTTGCTTGACTTTGGTGAGATCATATCAAAGTTTCATGCTTTCTGGGTGTGTCAAATTGATGTAGCATAAATTAGTTGGCTGATCTGTGCATTTTTCCTCTATTGTTTGAAAATTACTGTCTCCGGGAAGCTCCCTAGTGGATACAACCTTGCCTGCATGGATCTTAGACAAAACACCACTGTTCATAGTTGTCATAAAAGTATGTATCTATGGAGGAAAAAAGGGCTCTCTGAAAAATCAGACAAAATGGCTATTTTTACATATTCTTTTTTTCCTTCCCATCATTTCTAAAGAACGTACATCCCACAGTGATGTGGATGATCTAATGGCATTTTTTACCAGCAATGTTGAAAATTGGCGTGACAGACTTCATCTTAAACTGTATGGTTACTTTCTAAAATAACACATGAAAGCATATATTGAAATGTATACTTGAAAAAAATATACTTGTATCAAATAGGAAGGTGATGTGCTTGCCTTAAATACCAAGATAAATTAGTGTAGAGAAATCCTTGGAATAATTAATATAACAGATGTTCACCTTGCAATAACTTAAAAATAGAAATCTTAATGCATTTAAAATTAATTAAAGGTTGAAGCCTTCTAACTTAATTATACATATTTTTATGAAGAGAAACAAAATTTAAGGAAGTTTGATACCATGAGTAATTATTAGTTGTTTTCATTTTGTAGTTGGCTTGGTAAAATTTATACAACCATCTCTCTCAAAAATAAATTCCAATGGCTTTTTAAAAAAGTATGAATTTTTATGCTATAGAAGATGCAATATGCTTAGCTTACCCTCAATCTCAGACCTATTTTGTGCTCCAAATGAAAATTTCATGCTGTTTCCCTCTTACAAACCTTCATACATGTTGTTCCTTCTACCTGGCACTGTTTCACTCCTTCCCGCCTCTGTCTAGTCCTGCCCATCGTCTTAACTTCAACTTAAGCCACTACCCAGGAGGGCTTCCCTGATGCCCCTTTCAGCTCAGTTAGCCTTCCATTACATTCTCCCCCTAAACCTGTACTTCTTATACCAAGCACAGTTATCCTATGTTTGTCTTCTCTGTTAGATTACGCACCCCTCTAGGGCAGGGACCATATAGTTAATCCTTGAACAATATGGGTTTGAACTATGTGGGTCCACTTATACACATAGATTTTTTTCTGCCTTTGCTGCCCCTGAGACAGCAAGGCCAACCCCTCTTCTTCCTCCTCCTCAGCCTACTCTAGGTGAAGACAATGAAGATGAAGACCTTTATGATGATCCACTTCCATTTAATGAATAGCAAATTTAGTTTCTCTTCCTCATGTCTTTTTTTTTCTTTTTCCTTTTTTCTTTCTTTCTTTTTTTTTTTTCGAGATGGAGTATCGCTCTGTCGCCCAGGCTGGAGTGCAGTGGTGCAATCTCGGCTCACTGCAACCTCCACCTCCCGGGTTCATGCCATTCTCCTGCCTCAACCTCCCTAGTAGCTAGGACTACTGGTGCCCGCCCCCACACTCAGCTAATTTTTTTTATTTTTAGTAGAGACAGGGTTTCACCATGTTGGCCAGGATGGTCTCAATCTCTTGACCTCGTGATCCACTCGCTTCAGCCTCCCAAAGTGCTGGGATTACAGGCATGAGCCAATGCACCCGGCCTCCTTATGATTTTCTTAATAGAGTTTTCTTTTCTCTAGCTTTCTTTAAGAATATAGTATGTAGGCTGGGTGCAGTGGCTTACCTCTGTAACCCCAGCACTTTGGGAGGCTGAGGTAGGTGGATCACTTGAGGTCAGGAATTCGAGACCAGCCTGACCAACATGGTGAAACCTTGCCTCTACTAAAAACACAAAAATTAGCCAGGTATGGTGGTGCGTGTCTGTAATCCCAGCTACTCGGGAGGCTGAGGCAGGAGAGTTGCTTGAACCCGGGAGGCAGAGATTACAGGGAGCTGAGATTGCGCCGTTACACTCCAGCCTGTGCAACAATAGTGAAACTCTGTCTCAAAATAAATAAATAAATAAATAAGAATACAGTATGTAATACATGTAACACACAAAATACTGTTAATTGATTATTTATGTTACCAGTAAGCCTTCCGGTCAATAGTGGGCTGTTTAGTAGTTAAGTTTTTAGGGAGTCAAAAATTATCTGTGGATTTTTGACAGCATAGCGGATCAGTGGCCCTAACCCCTGCATTGTTCAAAGGTCAGCTGTATTTGCTTGTTGCACTTTACATTCCCAATATTTAGCACAGCCCCTGGCATTACTGAATGAATGGGTCTATGTTAGGAATCAACATCTGAACAGCTTATGACGGACTCTTGCATCTAATTCCTATTGAATATACATACATGGGGTTTAACAAAAGGATGAATTTTTAAAGAATAAACCAAAAAAATTCTTTAATGAATCCCTTGGTCTTCTTTGATTAAACAAATAGTTCATTAGATTTTTTTTTTTTTTTGCAGTTGAAGTAAATTTTATTGAGCTTTGTGTCAGGTGTCATACAGGACAATGAATATTCTTGTGCTTAGTAAGCAAATCAGATAATGGGTACGTATGGTGCTAGATCAGTGTGCAAAGGATGTCAGGAACTTTTAACTTTTAACTTCGTTTCAATATAATTATAATGAAAATCTAATATAAGGATTAAACTGTGGAAACAAATAGGATGAACAGAAGACTTATGTTGGAATGCTTTAGTAATAAGAGGAGCAAATTTGCTTTTTAAGTTGTCTTTAAAGACTCAATTATTTGTCAGTATTGCTGGTTATGGACTAGAAAGAGCATTATCTATGGGAGGGCCACACCAACTTTAGTTCATCTACAATAAATCTCTTACCTTCAGTATGAATGGAATATAAATTGCCTGTTATCCAATGTTCAGTATGAACGGAACAAAAATTGCCTCTTATCCAAAAGATGAAATTCAGAAATTTCTCAAAATATGGTATTCCAAAACACACAGCTTACTAATAATCAAAGGTGGGAGAAATACTGTCACGAGTGGACTTGTTTCCTTAGAACTTCACACATTCAGAATTTTAAAAACCCCACTTGAAAGTACTCTATTTTTTAGATACTATTAAAAGGCCTATCTTAAACAAAGTGATTGTTTTGGCAAAAAATAAGTCTTGTGAAAGTTACTATTTATGTATTGTGCTTCTATTTCTCCCTAAATTCAGAAAAAAAGGAAGAAAAGGAAAAAGAAAGCAAAAAATGATGAGCGTTGGTACTTTGCAGAGAGGCTAACGGTTTGGGAAGCACTCACCTCTTGTACAAACCAGACTTGCAGAAATCTCAAGAGTCTTCCAAACGCAGAGGGTCTGACAAGCTGTTCGTCTGTGCAGGAGAAGCACTCCTAGGGAAAGCAGTGCACGGGAAGGCGACCGCTCTCAGAGGACTTGAAATTCCTGTCAACTGCTGGTCGTTTGACCAACTCTGGCAGCAAACATCCATGTTTAAACTTACCTTGAGTTTATATATGTGATTATCTCACAACACTATACTAAAAGAGAAACAGAGATGACAGAAACTCAAATGAGAAATTTCTCCATTGTCATCTTTGGCACATAGGTTTTCTGAAGATTCATAGCACTCTGGAACAATGAAGCTGAGGGGAGAGTCGTCCACAAGGGCAGCCGCACAACTGCGTGCAAGGCGTGGCAGAGGCAGCGTGTTTGGTGCTAATTGTCAGTGTCTTTCCATGGGGCACTTCAGAGTAGTGCAGGGAAACAGTGTGTCCTAAGATCACAGAGTCTAGAGTTTGGGAATGCTGACATTTTTACCCTATTTGTTTCGTACTAGCTGTGTGACCATGGATTAGTTACTTAACTTCTTTACACATGAGTTTCTTCATTGTTAAAATGCAGCCCCAATAGCAATTCCTTCCCATAAGATTGTAATATACATAAAGTAAGATAATATGCATAACATGTTTAGAACAGTGCCTGGCGTGTGAGTGCACAAGCTGCATCAGTGAGTGGTTTTATTCCTCACTGCATTTCCACATGCTGGGAATGAGCTGCTTTACTGCTCAGACTGAGCCCCGCGGCAGCCCAGGTCCTTGGCAGGTGCTTCTTCCCACGAGGCATTTTCCCTGTCCAGACCACTCCTTTCGAGGGCAGTGCTGATTTATTTCAGTTACAAGACCTGGTGCAGGCACATGAATAAACCAAGACAGTTATTATGTCCCTCAAGGAGATAAGCAAACGGAATATGTGATGGCGTAAGGAAGGTGATAAGCCCCAAGGCTAGGGTGCCCACTTATGATTCCATAAAATCACAGAACACTGATTCTAAGCAAGATAAAGTCATTCAGAGCTCATATATGCCAGCCTCCTCCCTGAGTAATAGATTCATGTATTATCTCCCAACCAAACCGAGACTAGCCTCTGCTTGCTGAGGTGGCTTGGTGAATGAGAGAGGCTGTGTGATGAGGGAGGGAGTGGGAAGATCCAGGAGACAGGTGTTCCAGCTGGGGCAGGCCACTTCCCCCTCAGGAGAAGACCAAAGGGTTCCAATGAGATGACTTCCAATGTTCCTTCTAAGAACTTGCTCAAATTCTAAGACTAAATGATTTTATAACCTTGGAGGGCAGACTCTGTCATCACTGGGCAGCTCTACAGTTAAAACGCTTTCCCATACACACTATACTCTATTTTTATCTGTTGGCTTTAGCTCTGGAGACACAGAAAGTCAGTTCATTATCTTCCCCATGTGAGTTCCTGAAGGATTTGAAGGCAGCTGTCCTGTCTTCTTTGAGTCCTGCCTCCCTCTGAACTTGTGATGTGTATAGCATCCAGCCCTCACTGCCAAGGACTCCTGCTTCATGCCCCCCTCAGCAAACTCCTTTCATCTCATGCTTCTTATTCGGCACTTCTTTTCACTCTCCGTATGTGTGCATGGTCTCTGTCCTCCCTCACATCCTCCAGTCAGTGCACCTGTCAGCCAGTTGGTGAGTGTGGCTTCTGAAGGCAGTTGCTGTTTAGCATTACGCAGCTTATAGCAAAGGAACCACATGTCCACATCAACACAAACATCAAACCCAAGGTCCAACTCACCCTAGTAGAGCTGACAACACTGTACAGTTCAGGTAAGGTCTCTTGTCTTGTTTCTGAGGTTTAGGAAAGGCCAAAATGCACATGCAATCCTCCTAGGTATATGGGATATAATTCTAGGAATGAATTGATGGTTGCTATTCTTCAAGATACCTGAAGATGAAAGGTGGCTGCATTGATCCTCAGGAATGAACCACTGGTCCCCTTCATCATCTGTCATCCTACCAGAGGACACACTCAACGGCTTTTTCTCAAAATGAGAGACACATGGTTACTGTGGAGGATGAATACTGTTGTCTGTTAGCTTGGGTGTCTTTCTATTTCTTGCTGCCTTTTTCTTTTTTTTTTTTAAATTAATTATTTATTATTATTATACTTTAGGTTTTAGGGTACATGTGCGCAATGTGCAGGTTAGTTACATATGTATACATGTGCCATGCTGGTGCACTGCACCCACTAACTCGTCATCTAGCATTAGGTATATCTCCCAATGCTATCCCTCCCCCCTCCCCCCACCCCACAACAGTCCCCAGAGTGTGATGTTCCCCTTCCTGTGTCCATGTGTTCTCATTGTTCAATTCCCACCTATGAGTGAGAATATGCGGTGTTTGGTTTTTTGTTCTTGTGATAGTTTACTGAGAATGATGATTTCCAATTTCATCCATGACCCTACAAAGGACGTGAACTCATCATTTTTTATGGCTGCGTAGTATTCCATGGTGTATATGTGCCACATTTTCTTAATCCAGTCTATCATTGTTGGACATCTGGGTTTGTTCCAAGTCTTTGCTATTGTGAATAATGCGGCAATAAACATACGTGTGCATGTGTCTTTATAGCAGCATGATTTATAGTCCTTTGGGTATATACCCAGTAATGGGATGGCTGGGTCAAATGGAATTTCTAGTTCTAGATCCCTGAGGAATCGCCACACTGACTTCCACAAGGGATGAACTAGTTTACAGTCCCACCAACAGTGTAAACTCTCCACTTCTCTACTCAGAGCAAGCTTTTTGAAAGACCCATCTTGTCTTAACTCCACAAAGAAGAGTGGAGGAATTTTGCCTGTGCTTTGGCCTCAGCATTAAGGGGAAATAACTTCCTTTGAAGACCAGGGTGGTGGTAACAAGGATATCCAGACTGAAAGAACGCCAAGAGGGAGGTGCGATTCAGGGCTCAGTTAAATAAGTGAGCATAGGTTCCCTTAGTTTGTTGCTTCCCAATTCTCCATTAGTAGACTTTTAACCCTTATAGGTCAGATATAAGTTAAAATGCAAATATTCCCTTGGAAGGGTAACAATTGGCTGTTACCATTCACCTAAAGAACTGAAAGGAGGCTCAGTTAACAGAGAAAGAGAAGCCGTAAGAGTAGCAAAGGTGTAGCTTCTCAAGAAGACGAGAGCTGATCAAAATCTAACTTTGCCTTCCTTGTGCTGTATCTGGGCCAGGCCTAGAGAACAGTCACCCTGAGTGACTCTTCGTGAACAGGGCATTTGGTCTCTGCAGGCTTGACATCCCCATGTGCCTCTAACATCCTCATGCTTAATAGCATCCTTGAAGTGTGCCTTTCTTCTTATGTAAGTATGCATCCTTTGGCTAATCAGACAGAAGTTGTTAAGCATCTCTGGAGAATATGAGAAAAGCTATTACAATATCAAAAAAACTCCTTTTCCAGGCGGATTCACAAGGAAGTGCCTGAGAGGCAACTTTCCCCATTGACTGCCAGCATAAAGGAACTAATCATTGAAATGCTGGGTGGTGAACTGGTGGACTTGGTGAATAGATAATGTTTCCTTAAAATCCCGGGCCCCAGAAGTTATTAAAGGATGAGGCTGGACACTTCTTGATGAGGTCCCTTAATCTCTAAGAGACCTTCAGTATTCACTTCATAACAGGAGACACACATTTAATCTGATGGAGGCAGTAAATATTTTGCAGAAAACATATGGCATGATTTCCAGAACATTTTAACCGACTTTCTTATAAAGATTAAAAAAAAAAAAAACCGGATTTGTTTTCTTCAGGTCAGCAATTCTTTATTTTGGGGAGAGGCTGTGGAAGGAGGAGAGGGTAACGGATACAAGCTATAACTCAGGAAAGTGACACAAGGAAGGTCGGGCAGGACAGACTGATGTGTGCGATCATGTTAGAAATATCACCAGATTCCTTAGGGAGTTGTAAAGGTGCCTTAATTCTTGTCCTTGCCAAACATCCTATAATAGTACGACAAGATTTTATTTATGATCACAGTCAAATTGGACTCTTATGCTCTGGGTAGGCCACAGGTGTGGAATGTCAGTCATGGCTCTTAGAATCATCAGAATGGCTCTCGTTAGGTCATTAAGGAAAGGAAAGCATTCAGGATGAGGCCATCCAAAGAAATTGTCATTTTCTTCAGGCTGGAGAGGCATCTGTTTGCTTTTATTAGGCACCCAGTTGGTTTTACATTGAAAGAGCCATGTATTTGTGCCTGAAACAAGGGAAGGAAAGAAATATCCCATTTTAAAATCAAGCTTCCCTGATGAATTGGGTACTTTACTTATGAAGTCTAAGCTTTTGTTGCCTAATTTTGTAGTCTTTTAATAGAGAATACTTCACACAGATTAAGCCTTGAAAGGAAATAATTAACAAATATGTAAATAGACATTTCTATACACTAATATCTGCACCAAACTATATTTGCCTTTATGGCTATTAAGTGTATTAAACTAAATACACATTAAATATTTATAGTCAATCTTCTATTTTTTTGATGCATAAATGAACATTCTCCACCAGAACCAGTCATATCTGTGAGAAAGCAGATACTTTAGGTAGAAATCTACTGGAATATACATATCTGAAGACTTAGTCCCACTCTCAAGAAACCAGAACATTTGTTTTAATCTGTTCAATCTAATTATTTTATTATAGCTTCCTACAATAGGCCTCATGTTTGACCATCAATCACACGAACTCGCATTATACATAAAATATTAAGATTAGATAGATTCTGATTGGACATTCATCTTTAAAATAAATGCTAGTAACCCTTAGTTAGAAAATAAGGAGAAAAAATAAATTTTTACGAATGAGGTTACAGTCCAACTATAACATGAGATAAAAATGTCAAGATAAAAATGGAAAGGCTTAATCTTTACTGTTAAAAAAAAAGTTAAGTAACACAACAGAAACTTACTAAAATACTTTAAAAAGCTGTTGTAAATGAAAGTGAGTAATTTGTCCTGAAGAGATAATCCAGATATTTGGTTTCCAATTCTGTCATTAGAATGCTTTTTCAACAATTAGATTTCAAATAAGAAATCTGTAATAATGTAGATCCATAGGAACACGGTGAATGTTGATAATATCAATTGTGAGAAGGCAATATCTGGAGCTTTTAAAACATTTTTTGTCCAATGGTTGGGGTTTCAAAATGGATAGAAGAATAACATCTATCATTTTAGAGGTTTTCTGAAAGAAACCAAGGTTCCTTTTAAGTTCTTGCTTCTTGGAGATGCCTAAAGGGAGACTATTGTTGAAGTAAAATACAACACTCAAATATAACTAGCTGAATAGGAGACAAAGAGGCCTCTATAGTTGAATCCTAATTAGAGGACATTTTGTTCTACTTCAAGCCCTATCCTCCATTCTAGCTTTAACCTTCTCCTTAGATCCACTTTAAAAGGCAAAGGTCTGCTTAGGAATAATGAACTTTCATGGATCAAGGTTCCATTATTTTCATTTTATGGAAAGATCTGGATTCAATTCTGAAATGCCATCCAGTCTTTGTGGATCTTTGGGAACTCCACGTGTTTTGCTAAAGAGTAGCTCTTCGAGCAAAATGGTTGAACAATGTAGCCCTGGGGCATATTTTAAGAACACTCATGTCTGGTTACCATTCAAGAATTCACCAGACAAAAATGATTACCAGGTCACTGCCAGCTACAATTCTTACATTTCAACATTTAAAATAATTTATATGAAACGCAAAGAAAATAAATGTCACTTTTTTGGTTTTCAATCAAACTAGCAGTTCACATATTAGGACCTATTACTTTCCAAAAGTCACACAGTCCCTACAAAAGTTTGCCACACAACTTATCACCAAAAGTATTTCCAGTCTACATGTGTTTACATATCAAAGAAAGCTTAATTAATTAGAGGAAATCTAGCACAAATGTATGTTATAGCCTAAATAATTTAGTTTCTAGCTAAATGCAGATCTACTTCAGATTATGATATTTTAAAATAAAAATGAATCATCCAAGAAATAATCACTTATGGGTAAACTGTCATTTTAATGTCATTAATTGTTCTTGTTTTTGAATAAATAGTATGTTAACAACTAAAAGAGTTTCAGAGCAACTTGTTGTAAATTGGGTTTTTTAGATTTACCAGAAAATTTTGATATGAATTATTGAAATACCCACTTCTGCATATAAAAACTAGGTGCCTTTGATATATTGTTTAAATATGCAAATATGTTAACCATAAAGGAGATACAAGCTCATGTAATGAGATTACTTCCATTATTTTTAAGTTACTTTAAATATTTGTTGGGGAAAACTTGTTAGCAGTGGGTCATTGCTCTAGGACAACTCAATGACCACCCAGTTGTCTGTGTGTTCCAGCCGAATTCTCTACACTAATATGAGAAAGGACACAATGATCTTTCTGGGATCAGGGGTGTATTAGTCTGTTCTCACTCTGCTAATAAAGACATAACCAAGACTGGGTAATTTATAAAGGAAAGAGGTTTAATGGACTCACCATTCCACATGGCCTCACAATCACGGCAGAAGAGCAAGGGATGTCTTACAACGTGGCAGGCAAGAGAGAGCTTGTGCAGGGGAACTCCCCTTTATAAACCATCAGATCTCATGAGACTTATTCACTATCACCAGAACAGCACAGGAAAGACCTCCCACCAGGTCCCTCCCATGACACATGGGAATTATGGGAGCTACAATTCAAGATGAGATTTGGATGGGGACACTGCCAAACCATATCATGGGGTTTGTCACTGGCCTGGATGGAACATCCTTGTCAAGACACGCACACACACACACACACACTTAGAGAAAGAGAGAGAGACAGACAAAAGAAAGAGAGAGAGGGAGAGCCCAGGGTTTATTATGAGGGATTGGACCAGGTGATTTTGGAAGCTGAGAAGTCCCACCATCTGCCATCTGCCAGCTGAAGGTGTAATTCCAGTCCAAGCTCAAAAGCCTGAGAAGCAGAAAAGCCTGTGATGTAAATCCTAGTCTGAGTTCAAAGGTCCACGAACCGGGAAGGCCGATGAGCAAGGGCAGGAGAAGACAATGTCCCAACTCAAGTAGAGTGTGCAGATTTACACTTCCTCCACTTTCTCTTCTATTCTGGCCCTCAGGAGACTGGATGATGCCCACCTACGGTGGTAGGGCTATCTTCCTTATTCAGTCTATGGATGCAAATGCAAATCTCTTCCAGAAACACCCTCACAGGCACAATAAGAAATAAAACCGTACCGCTTGTCTGGGGCATCCTTTAGCCCAGTCAAGTTGACACATAAAATTAATCATCTGCTGGGCACAGTGGCTCATGCCTGTAATCCCAGCACTTTGGGAGGCCGAGGCAGGCAGATCATGAGGTCAGGAGATCGAGACCATTCTGGCTAACACGGTGAAACCCCGTCTACTAAAAATACAAGAAATTAGCCCGACATGGTGGTGGGCGCCTGTAGTCCTAGCTACTCGGGAGGCTGAGGCAGGAGAGTGGCGTGAACCCGGGAGGCAGAGCTTGCAGGGAGCAGAGATCGCACCACTGCAATCCAGCCCGGGCGACAGACTGTCTCAAAAAAAAAAAAAAAAAAAAAAAAAAATTAATCATCATCCTGGCTCATTCAAATGAACAAACTGCTTATTCAAAAAAATAAAATTGTACCTCAATGCCTGCCCTCAAATTAAAGGTCAATGCTATGGTTTGGCTAAGGAAATATCATGCATTTTAAAACCCTAATCATACCTCTAGCCCATTGCTGAAAGGGCATCTACCAATAAAAGTATCTCCAAATGATCTGTTCCTTGAGTTGGTACTCACCTTTATCAGTCGTTTAGAGGTTTCCTTTCCACAGCTATGGTCCTTTTTGGAGCCAGCTGCTGTCATCAAGGGAGAGAGAGTGCTGGCTGCTGACCTGTGGGTGGCCAGCCACTTCCGATACTCTGCTAGCCTTGGGCTCCTGGCCCTCTTGCTTGAAAGTTGTCCTCAGCCCCTGCAGACAGACGCTCTGAGGCTTGACTGCTCCATTTCTGGACTTCCCTGCCTTCCTCTGCCCCTGGGAGTCTCCATCATCTTCACTTTCCTTTACTTGCCAGGCTTCTTCTCCCGTGGCTGCTCCCCTGTCCCAAGTTTCCAAAGTGTTTACCTGCTTCCTGGTGTGCCCAAACCATCTAGTTGAATTTAAGTTTTGTTTCTGAAAAACCCAAGTCTGCAAAATCACATTAAGAACTGATAGTGAGAGTTCTTTCATTTAAATTATTTCCTAAACAAAACAATTCTGCCTTGCTGTTAGGGGTGCTGTCAGCTTAAATGTGTAAATGTCCTTCACCTTTCTTGATTTTTAAGGTTTGTTTTCAGAAAAACAGGAATTGCAACTGGATGGCAAAATGCACATTTCAGCAATACATACAAATTCACATTTATTCCTACAATGGCTATAGAGAATACTCTGTTCTCCAATGTCTATAAACAGGGCCTGGCTCATAGTTCTAATTAATTAACTTTATTAACTTAGAGCTGAAAGGAGGTGGCAACTTAAGGAAATAAAAAGCAATAGACCTTGCCCGACTAGTTCCATATAACTGCTTTTTAACTGAAGGTAAAAGAACAGTCACTTACTTATTACATGTAATAAAGCAAAATAGATGCTTAGACAGACTGCATAGCACAGTCTATTCTCAGCTTATCCACAGAATGTGTTTTCAAAAAAAGAGAGATAAAAGAAAGCATTTTTTTCATTTAGTGCAAGTAGCAAGTTTATTTTCTTTGATATAGAATTAACAGAGTAATGATGCCCCAAATGAGGTAATATTACATTTGCTTAGGAAAACTTTCCTTGAAACACTTATTTAGATCTTTGTTAAAGTTATTGATTGTCAGATCAGAGAAACTGCAATCCCAAGTTTATTCATAAAATAAAAAAATGTTGTTACTTTGGAAATTTCAAAATGGCAATTTTATCTCAGAGTCATAATTACAAGGGGGAAAAATACTCTCTTAGCCAAGACCAAGAGTTTCAGCAGCACTGCAATACTGTTTACATCCACGTTACACAAAAGCACATGCATTTGGCAAAGAGAGTGCATACATTCTTATTGCATCATTTTTCGTTATGTGCTCAATTGCCTTATGGTCCCCTAGAGGGTCTACTTAACATGAATTCAACAATGATGATAATGGGGTCACCAGTCATTTCCTTACATATATAGCCCTGATATATTCAATTACATGTTTTTGATGTTGTGCTGGTAGTATATAGATCCCAATTAAGGAGAAACTTGGGCCTATATAAACAATATATATGGAATATACATGGATATGTAAAGACTTGAGGTTGATGACCTGACATCCATTAATGTTAAAAATAGTAAAGTAAAAATTCCAGTGGCTTAGAAAGATGGTATTTTCCTAAGGACACACTGCTGAACACATGGCCACCTACCTGCTCTCTAAAGCAATATGTATAATTTAACCACCAAATATAGAACAGAGGAATACCAGGAGACAAAAAAAAAAAAGCATTAAAGCCCATTACAATCTTGAATAAACCAAAACCTCCAGTACATAGAAAAAGAATTGCAATCATATATTTAGCTTTATTTTTCTAATATATATCATAATTTAAAACTATATAAAGTCACTTACATAAAAGCAATTTTTTCAAGTGTTATAGTTTAGAGCATGGCTTTATATTTGGCTTAATCATTTTTTTTTTTAAACCAGTTTAACTTATAAAGCTCGTAATCTTGCCAGCAGGGCTTCAACTTCGGGAACTGATTCATTTTTAGAAAAAGAGCCAAGAAGTTCCGTTTCCTTTTTTCTGTTGCTTTCTACATTACAGGCTTCCTTCTTCTCAGCTGCCTTGATCCTCCCGGTAGACGGATGAGTGTCTAGATTATAATTAAGCTCCTTGGCGACTGGAGTCCTTGTTGAGTTGCAATTGATATTGTAGTGTGAACGTGACCCTTCTGTCAACTGCACTTTCTGATTTTCTACAGTAAGGAAAAAAGAAACATAAAACTTATCACCATGATAACCAAGGACTGTGCACGTTATGAAACACATTTAAAATAATTATTCTCAATAAATAAATAGTCTTCTTAGATAGACTAAACAAAGAAACAGTCAACAGAGTAAGACAGGTTTAAAATAATCACACAGGGGTTTAAGAAAAAACTAAAATATAACAGCCAACCATTTCATTAGCACTAATGCCCATTTCCTTCTTCCTTTATGCCTGACATGCCTGTCACATGGTTATTATCAGGGCCTGGTCCCATATTTCTTTCAGGTCTCTGTTCAAACACCACCTAAAAAGAGAGGTCTTCCCTAGCCACCCATCTAAAATAGCATTTGCCCATTGCACTGCTCTATCCTTCCCCATCATGTTTTCCTTCACAGGACACATGATGGCTGGACACACAATATATTTGCTCACTTGTCCATTGTCTGTCTTACTAGAATGCGTGCTCCAAGACAGTAGGGACATTATTTTAAATACCGCTGTAACTTCAGGGCCTAAAATGGCCCCGGTGCAAAGTAGGTTCCTCAATAAATATTTGTTGGATAAATACATTATTTCCACACTCTGTGACACAAGATAAACATTAGCTTGAATAATAATGGGATTAATTTCCTTTTTGAATGAAATCAAGAAGGAAAGTTTCTAATAAGAATTTAAAAAGTCGATTATTTTCCTTTAAAGAAACAATGAACTTGGCAAGCAAATAATTAAAACTTCCTAGCAAACCAGAATGTTATATGTAATTGTCAAGTATATACACATCTATACATACATGCATGTACATATATACATACACACATACATTCTTTTATTGGTAAGTGATGGTAATGATGACTTTTAAAAAACAGACACCCTCAATATTCATGTAACCTTGAATGCGGCTTGAAAATGGCTTCAACAAACCTGACATGACATTTAAAGTTTTTTGGTTATTCTCTGAGAGATGTTCCATTGTCCCAATAGTAACGACTTTGGAGCACAAGCAGTCACTCATGACAGTGTGTTTTATGTGAGTGCTGAAAATTCCAACTGAAAACAGCTTGTACATTAAAAGGTGGCTGCTGAAGATATTTACTGCACCGTCATTTCCTGACCAGAGGCTTCCAGTGATGGATGAGGATTTTACACACTTTCTTGGACAATCTCAACAAATTTTAGAAGTATGATCACCTTTTAGCTGCTGGAAGAAAATAAATACACTTTGTCTTTCACCTTCTATATCAGGTGGGCAATTGTTACTGAAAAATCAAAATCTAATAGAGCAGTGATTTTCTCTTAAAGGAGTGTATGCTCTGTAGCTTATAATGTTCATATTGTGTTTGCTGGAAAGAGCACAGTAGATGTGGTATTCCTGCAGTTCCTATAACCACATCCTTTTCTTTTCTAGCTCCCACACTTCTGTCCCAAAGAATGCTTGAAAACTGCATTTGCAGCTAAATGTAGAATGTTGGCCAGCTTACTGCTCCTTCCCCAAAATGTTCCTATCTTTGCTTATTTGATTTCCTGCAAACCACTCCATCATGATGGTATCTTCAACAAACCAGTTTATTCTGCTATTGGACAACTCTAGTTAAATGTCTAGTGGCAAAGAAAAGATTAAATTAGCCAAAATATGGGTCCGGAATATGAAATGTGTGTGTGCGTGTGTGCGCGTGTGCATGTATGCACTCCAAGAAAGTAGGGACATTGTTTTAAATATTGCTATAGCTTTAGTGCCTAGACCGTCCTTGGTGCAAAGTACGTGCTCAATAAATAAGTGTTGGGTAGAGAAATTATTTCCACACGCTGTGACACAAGATAAACATTAGTTTGAATAGTAATGACATTAATTTCTTTCTTGAACGAAACCAAGAAGGAAAGTTTCTAATCAGAATTTTTAGTCAGTGGTTTTCCTTCAGAGAAATAATGAACTTGGTAGGCAAATTATTAAAACTCTCTCTCTATATATATATACACACACACACACACACACACACAACACATACATACATACCATCTTATGAATAGCCTGTATTTTGTTGCACTTCAAACATTACCACCCTCAGCATATAGATTGAGGGGTAAAAGCAAAAGGAGGTTAAGTCATTTGCTTAGACTTAGTTACTGAGTAAATCAGTGGTAGTCGCCAAATGCTGTCTCTAGAGATACTGAGGCTGTCTTCAAGAAATTTGAAAACCTTTTTGCCAAAGGAAAGTGCTAAGTAATTCAAAGCTAAATTTCATAATGGTGTCCTATACATAATTATACTTCAAAATGCCTTCTAACACACTGAATTCTTGCAACAGCTTTGTAAAGCAGATAGTACACCTATGTAAACTACCTTAACACAGTATATCCAAGAAATTTGAAAACCTTTTTGCCAAAGGAAAGTGCTAAGTAATTCAAAGCTAAATTTCATAATGGTGTCCTGTACTTATACTTCAAAATGCCTTCTAACACACTGAATTCTTGCAACAGCTTTGTAAAGCAGATAGTACACCTATGTAAACTACCTTAACACAGTATATCCAAGGTCACACATACCCTCCATTTCTTTCCTGGTCTCACTTAGATTCACGACTATGAACTTCAAAAGCATGACCTTTAACCCACTACGATTCCCTAGTCCATTCACTCTTCCATTCTCCCAGACAACTATTCCACACCTTCTCCACCCTGTCAAACTTCCAACATGTCCTCCCTCTCATTTAACTCATTCATAGAGGTGATCAGAAGAGAGCTCCTGCATATGCCTCACCCCTTCCCCAACACCTATTATCTGCCTGCTGCACACACATATATCCACCCCTCCTGTTAGGATGAATCAACCTTCCGAGCTCCCCTCTGAGGACAGCCCTCAAGGTAAGTGACGGATGTCACTTTTGCTTGTCTATTCAAGGACATCCCTCTGGCTGCTTTGCCCTCTCTCTGCTGCATTGTAAAGGTTTCTTTCTCCAGGTGCTCATTCCCCTCAGCAGAGAAGCTCGAATAATCATAAATTTAGGAGGTGGGGGGAATCTCTATTTGTCTCCACATCCTGCTCCAGCTATCTAAATTCTTGGCTCCCTTTATAGCAAAATATCTTGAAAGAATTACCCATACTTACTCTCTTAATTCCTCGCTCCCTATTTTTCTCTTGAACCCACTCCAATCATGCTTTTGACCCTTTGCTCTTCTGAAACAGTTCTTGTCAAGGTCGCTAATGAACATGCATGCTGCCAAAAACAAGGATTGCATATCTATTTGAATGTCTTAGTACTCCTTGATCTATACCAGATCCAAGGATGAAATGCCTAGCATTGCCTGGGTTTTTCTTTTAGCGTTTGGTCTTTGAACTTCTTTGGAGACAAAGGTAAATAATAATGGATGGGCCAAGGCAGGCAAAAGCATTTCTATCCTTTTGAGAAAACTCAAAATAGCTGTGGGCTTGCTTTAGGGACAAAATGATAAGAAAAAAACTAAGATGGTATTTATCTCCTCTGTGGTTTCAGGTGAGGAATCTTTCATGAGAAGTAACAGACAAGACAGTGTAAAAAGGAAAAAGAGGCCATTCCTGAGACCACTGAAGAAATACAAAAGAAAAGTTCACAAGAGTTTTTTAAAGGATGTTTATAGCTTTCTTAGAAATTCCTAGACAACAACTCTTCATTCCCAGCCCTCACATTAGCTCTCAGCACCCCAACAGCCCCCATTCTGGTCCTTACCCTCTTTTTGGTTTGTCTCCAGACATGGGAGACCAAAACTGTAGAAATGAGCAAGTCAGATCTTAAACTGTAAAGCAGATAAATGAAGCTGGACAGGAGGAGTTGCCTATCCCACTATAATTAGAGATAGTGCAGGTAGAGGAAGTGCTCAAGCTGGAAGTTCACTTTTTTTTTTTTTTTTTTGAGACAGTCTTGCTCTGTCGCCCAGGCTGGAGTGCAGTGGCTCGATCTCGGCTCACTGCAAGCTCTGCCTCCCGGGTTCACGCCATTGTCCTCCCCCAGCCTCCCGAGTAGTTGGGACTACAGGCGCCCGCCACCATGCCCGGCTAATTTTTTTGCATTTTTAGTAGTGACGGGGTTTCACCGTGTTAGCCAGGATGGTTTCGATCTCCTGACTTCATGATCCACCCGCCTCGGCCTCCCAAAAGTGCTGGGATTTCAGGTGTGAGCCACTGCGCCCGGCCGGAAGTTCACTTTTTTAAAGCCTGGCTTTGTTGCCAGGCTGGGGATAAGCTATCTACCCGCCTCAGCCTCACAAAGTGCTGGGATTAGAGGTGTGAGCCACTGTGCCTGCTGACCCCAGAAGTTCACTCTTATATAGAAATCTTATTATAATGTGTCAAGGCCAGGTGTCTTTTGTTATTACCATTATTTTAAAAGTTTGTTATTGGTGGCTTTGTGTGGGCTGGAGACCTAAATTCCATGCAAAAACATGCACTTAGTTTCTAAATGGTTGACTTTCAAACAACAGAGTGATCCCACAACCTTGTAAGTTGGAGAAAACTCTATACTCTATCCAGGTGCTCAGAGTCATAAATAAATTGTAATTTGAGGCAGATGGGCCGATTCTTTTCATATGAAGTTAGACAGTTACAAATGCAAGATGATACCTAGGACATATGGACTCAATGAAAGGTAAGGCTGGGGTATCAATAAAAAGACAAGCGTTTCTATTTCTCAACTCAAATCTTCACCACACACACTTTTAAATGGAAACTAAAAATATTAAGGCAAAGTGGGATGATTAATTCTTCAAGGCAAGGAGTTTGTTTTATTTTTTTACAAATTGAATCCTAGGCCTTTTTTTTTTTCTGTTTAAGATATTACAATTGATCTCTATGTACAATGTATCTAGGACTACTGCCAATATTCAGGGCCACTGTTGATTGTAGTACTGATAGGCAAAGAACCAGCTGCTATTCTTAGTACCAATTCAGTAAGAAAATGCAATCCACACATCTTGTATTTGTGTTTCTGTGTAAATAAACACGATGAGAATACATGCTATTTTCCTTTAAGATAGGAATACTTACTCATTTCAATTTAATTCTTCATAGGATTCTTACTATAAGAATTGAATCTAAAGACCCACCACAGCTTTTTCTTTGAAACTGAACTAAAAGTTGAACGTTGTTGGAGAGCTGAATGCCTCTTAAATACTGATACCCACTGGACTTAAAAATGAGAATAAAGGCCTTAAACTACATCTAGTGTTGGGTCCCACATGATCTTTGGCAGAGTATAGATTTGGATGACAAAGAAAGCTTAAAAAAACTCAATCATCCTGTGCTAATATTTCCATTATTTCTTGAGAAACACAAAAGACACAGGAAACTGGCAAAGTTGCTGACAAAAGAATTATGTATATATATGTGAATATATGCAACTTGGCATCTAAATGAGGAAATATTTCAGCCAACAGTTGTTATGCTTCTTGAGCTAAGAAGGCAAGGCTAACTAAGGCCCTGGTGGACGGCCCTTGGGGAAGACTTCTCTGCTGCAGGAAATATCAGTTATGGTTCAGAAAGAGGCATTATTCCTTTGAAGTCAGTATTGATCCCCCCTCACATTGTGGTTCTAATGGGCACTGGCTTCTTAGGAGTGCCAACTCTCAGATGAAATATAAAATTGAGCTCCTGTCTTTTGTGGTCAATGGTGAGTAGTGGCAGCCTTGACAGGAGGAAGAATGTAGAACTCTGGTGCCCTAAATTGACTATATCTATTCAGTGTTCCTGAAATTTGGTCTCTCCTCACAATTCTTTACCTTTTGCTTTTAACTATCACTTTGACCTACTAAGTAGCTGTTTTGTTTCACCCCAGCAATGGCTTTACTTTGGTGAAAGAAAAAGAATCACCCATAAATATAATTTTAAAGCACCACTGGGTCTACATGATAGTAAAGTGTGTGACAAATATATGTTTTTAATCTATGCAATAATGGAAGTTAGTGGTGGCTGCCAGCAGCCCATATCCCCGTGGTTTTCCTTATCGTTGATTTACTGATGCTATTAATAATTGTCTTCCTTTGGTTTCATTTTGCTGTTTATCTTATGTATTGAAAATATATAAAAATAATTCAAAGAGCAAAAGGTCATTTTGCATATAGTTAAAATCTTTTAGGGGTGCCAGAAACTCTTATTAAAACAAATTATGTAAAAACAAACAACTAAACAAAACAATACTCCCCCTATCTAAACACAGTACGCAAAGCAGAATATAATGAATAGAGGAGACAATTGATGAAGAGGAGAATATAATTGAATAGAGGAGACAATTGATGAAGAACTTTATTTGCAGAAACTAATATATAAACTTCTATTCATTCTTGTTCTGTATCACTATCCTTTAAATAAAATTCAAAGACAGCACTGCCATTTCACAGTTTCCTATGCTGAGTTTTTCTAATTGAGTATAGGGCTACAAGGAAGCTCAAGATGACGCAGGCTCTGTGCACACAACACCCAGGATAGGTTCAGCCTCTAAAGAGAACAGTAAAGTAAACTCTTCTGTTTGACTGCTTGTCTTCCTGATTTGTAATATGCTACCTGAGTTGGATATTCTTCTCCATATCTGCTTTCCTCTTTTTCACCTCTCCCCTCAATTCTTAGCCATTCTAATTTGGCTTTCATCCATACTGCTCTATTGAAATTGCTCCTTACAATATTACCCAAAGCATCGAAATTCCTAAACTCAATTGCATTTACTCATGCCTCTTTTTTCTCTCACATTTGCAACATTTTGGAATGTGTGTAATAAAGAATTCATCTGGTCTTTGTCCCAGTGCCTGGGAGGTGGCCTCTAAAGCCTTGGAATTTTGTATTCATGTTGGGCCTCTCAGATGTATAGTTTGAAACCCTAAACTGATAGTTTTTGCTAATGAGGTAACTCATGGTGGGCCCCTAGATAGTTTATAGTAATGAATGACTCAGGATGGGGGTTAACCAAGCCAGAAAGACCAATCATGTGATTAGAGGGTTGGGGTTTTGAGCCAAATGATTATCAGCCTGATTTCTGAGGGAGACGGGTACGGGAGCTTGAGCTCAATCATGTGGCTGATGATTTAACTAATTGTGCCTAAGTAACAAAGCCTCAGTGCAAACTCAAGACACTGATGTTCAGGTGAGTTTTCTGGTTGGTAATCCTCTGTGCATCCTTACACATCAATGTGCAGGGAGGGTGATGCGTCCCTAAGGACAATAAGGGCTTCAGGTGTCTCTCCTTTGGCTGTTTCTCATTTGTATTCTTTTGCTATAATAAAGCTGTAATAGGAAGTATAGTACTTTCCTGAATTCTGTCATTCTAGCAAATTATTGAATTTGAGAGGGTAGTAGGAAGCACTGAATTTGTAGCCAAGTGATCAAAAGTGAGGGTAACCTAGGGACCTCAAATTTGCAGCTAGTACTGAAGTGAAGGCAATCTTTTAGAGGACTGTGACCTATGAAATCTGGCTTAACTTCAAGTAGCTGGTGTTAGAAGTCAATGTAGAATGTTATTTGTGACTTTGAACATTATTATGGAATAATATTGATACGATCATATTACCTTTATATATGGCTATTCTATAGCTTGCAAACACTTTCCCCATATATCCACTCATGTGATTCTTATAACAGCCCTGTGAGATAGGTAATATGCGTATATTTACTTTGTTTGACATAAAATTGAGAAAGCAGACGTAACTTTCAGGCAGAGCCAGAGACAGAACTAAGTCCTCAGACTCCTGGTTAACATGCCCTATCATGATATTGCCCTTGACTGTGCTTACTCTTCTACTTTTCGATGATTCATTTTAAATCTTTGGTAATTTGTGCTACCTTCCCAACCTCTACCAAACAATCATAACCTCAACGTGGCCATTTCTCACAGTTACATCCTTGGCCCTCTTTTCTGCCCTTTCTACCTTCTCTCCATCAAGATCTCACAGCTTCAACCATTTCCTCTAGGAAGAAGACTCACATCTGCATTTCCAGCCCTGACAACAGAGCTCCAATACTGTATCCACCATGGCCTCCCTAAACATTCCTACATATGCCCTACTAGTACTTCAAATAACACATTCTCAAACCACTTTCATGCTCTTCATGCTAACAGACTGAAACCAACCATGGCATCTTGTTTATCAGTCATAGTATCTGTTATTGACAGCTGTCTCAGACTACTATGCATTTGTGGTCACCTGGAGGTGGCTTGGCAGATATTAAATAAATATTTCTAAAGTATGTAATGGCTTGTCAGCTAATAGATACCAGGTCAGAAGTAATTTGGTCAGTTGATCTGGTGGTTCATAAGGGAGAGGGTAGAGAAATAATACAGGGATATGGTTTGACAGTATACTTATTAAACACATACTACATACCTGATAAACCTTTTACATGCTGTCTTTTTTCATTTTGTTTTTAGAGACAGGGTCTTGCTCTGTCGCTTGCTCAGGCTGGAATGCGGTGGTGCCATGATGGCTCATTGTAGCCTTGAACTCCTGGGCTCAAGGTATCCTCTTGCCTTGGCCTTCGGAGTAGCTAGGTCTACAGGCACGTATCACTACGCCTGGCTAACTTAAACATTTTAAAAATTGAGACGGGGTCTTGCTATGTTGCTCAGGCTCACCTAGAACTCCTAGTCCCAAGTGATTTTCCTGCCTCAGTTTCCCAAAGTGCTGGAGTTACAGCGTGAGCCACTGTGCCTAGCCTTTACATGCTATTTTGAATTTTTTTTTTTTTTTTTTTTTTGAGACGGAGTCTTGCTCTGTCGCCCAGGCTGGAGTGCAGTGGCGCGATCTCGGCTCACTGCAAGCTCCACCTCCAGGGTTCACACCATTCTCCTGCCTCAGCCTCCTGAGTAGCTGGGACCATAGGCACCCACCACCATGCCTGGCTAATTTTTTGTATTTTTAGTAGAGATGTGGTTTCACCGTGTTAGCCAGGATGGTCTCGATCTCCTGACCTCGTGATCCACCCGCCTTGGCCTATTTTAAAATTTTTACAACAATCCCAAAGTGCAGGTATCAACAAGCCCATTTTATAGATAAGGAAATTGAGGTTTAGAGAAGTCCATGAACTGCCAAGGCCTCATAGGCTTTGCTATTTGCCTCTGGCAAATTCAGTCCAAATCGTTGGCCCTCATGGTTCTGGAGGCACATGATTAGGCCATGGCAAATAGACATGCTGTGAAATGGAAAAAGCACTTCCCAAGGATGAAGAGGCTGAGGAGAGGTAGATTCCGAGTGCTAATAACTTGGGAGCTGTATTAGAAACTAACTAGCTAACTATTTTTAAATACTTTAGGACTAGAACATATTTCTGAAGCCATTTCTAAGTCTCATCACATAGTGTGCTTTTAAGTATATTTCCTTATTTCTTACACTTCTTCAACATTTATTAGACATTTCGAATGTACAGGTATTTCTTCTGAATAACTTATATTATTTCTGTTTCATTTCATTTTGATTCACAGAATCATGTAATGTAGAATCAAATGGAAAGACCCCTTGTTACTTGGTGGAACCACCTAGCCAATTACATTTAGTTAGCATCCTATCAAGTAGCTGTCCAGACTCAGTTTGAAGACCTCGAGTCATTTCCTCACAATCTCATCAGGCAATATATTCTACCTTTGGTCAGCTCTAATAATTACATGTTTTACCTTAGATTTATCTGGTGTTTGTTTCCCTGAAATCTTAGTCACTGGCTCTGTTGAATTTTTCCATTAGGGCTGTATTAAATCCAATTTCTCTTCCACCCACCAGCCCTTCAAATATTTGAAGACAGATATTATCTTCTCTCAATCTTTTCTTCTCCAGGCCAAACAGCTATAGTTTCTTCAACTGTTCCTTCAGTGATCATGAGTTGGAATTATGGTTAAGTCAGTTCATTAGTTAATTCAATGAGGGTTTAGCCCACCATGCTAGGTGCTAAGTTTTTGAAACATTTAAGGTCCTGTCATTTCTATAATGAACATGCAAAACAATATTCACTTAATAGTTCAAAATTCTGGGGAAAAGCTAAAGCCAACTAGGGTGTGCAGTACTGTAAAACAATACAATTATATGTTCATAGACTCCTAAAAAATTTCCATGTAGACTTAATACTTCAGGTTGATTTTTGACATGCATTTAATAACAATCTGCTTAAAATAATGTTTTTATTCATTAGAGAATTCAATCTTGGGATACATTTGTGTTTATAACCGTTTTATAACAAAATAATTTTATGTATGACTATATACATAGAAATGTTCCTTTACTTCTCCCTGGCCTGTTACTACATATATATGACATTAGCCATATCTAAACATAGAAATAT
Organism: Pongo abelii; assembly: GCF_028885655.2. NCBI lineage: Eukaryota > Metazoa > Chordata > Mammalia > Primates > Hominidae > Pongo > Pongo abelii. The sequence goes on from NC_071999.2 coordinate 64,944,176, forward strand.
GTTCAAGTAGTAAGAAATCTAATTCATATCCATCTAATTGTGACCTAACTTGCTAGAACATAAGCTCTATGAAGGCAGGTATCTTTGTTTTATTCACTGGTGTATTCCCAAGCCCTAGCACAGTGCCCACCTCATAACAAGTACTTGATAATTTATTTCTTGAGTGACTAAACCTAAGCATGGCATGATTTTATTACCTTGTTTCACTTAACGTTTTAAACTAAACCTTAAAAAAAAAGGGAAACACTTTGGAGTAATATTACCCAGATACAGCTGATGACATATCATTTTGGTTTATTGTACATTTGTTTGTGCTTTTGGGTCCCTTGAGGACTCAACATTGAGACTAGAATGGCACTGTCCAATAGAAATTTAATGAGAATCACAAAAATGGGCTATACATGCAAGGTAAAAATTTCTAGAAGCCACATTAAACATTGAAAAAAAGGTGAAATTAGTTTTAATAATGTATTTTATTTAATCCAATGTCAAATATTATCACTTTGACATATATATATAGCAAAAATATATTAGTGATATCTTTGGCATTTTTTTGTGCTAAGCCTTCAAAATCAAATGTGTATTTCATACTTACAGCAGATCTCTATTCAGACCAGCCGCATTTCAGGAGCTTAAGAGCCACACCTGGCTATTGTCTACTGTATTGGACAGCACAGATCTAGAACCTGGAGTTTTTCACAGTGTTATTACCTATACATTATTTATTTTGAGTTGAATATGTATATATTATAAACAAGTGAAAATGAATTGTTCTAATATTTAGCATTTTATTGTGATTTTGTTTCATATAAAGAGGAAGGAGCAGTTATACATTTCTAGGTAATTTGGATTTAGGTAGCTTCTGTGAATGGCAAAATAGACAAAGGCTAAAGATTAAAAATATACTCACAAAATTTGAATGCTAATAATGCAAGCCTACTGTTGCTACTGTCTATGTTTTGGCATCTGTTTATCCAGCCATCTAGGCATGGGGAGACTGGGTTACCGTTCAGAGACTCTTCTATTTTGCTTACTAGTTCTGTACATGTTTTAGTCAATCCATGAAAATTAGGAGGATCTAACTTATGAAATCTAATACTCCTTCCTTTCAAAATGAGATTGACCTTTATGCTATTCTCCTATTCATATTGGATCAGGACCTATGTGGGGGTTAGGTTCACAGTGTTGCCACTATTAGAAGCTGATAGACTGGCCTTTTTTTATTGTTCTATTCATAGCATAGCAGCATTATCTTGTACTAGATTGATGGTACCAAGCTTCATTATGAAATCTCAAACTATTTCTAAAATTTTAGTTTCATGTATTTCTAGAAAATGAGTGAAAAAAAGAAATCTGGCATGAGTCATAGGCATTACCCTAAAGAGAGTACTCAGGCTAGTACACTACTGCCTCCTACTGTCAGTTTGAGGAAAGTGAGAGAGCCCTACTCATCCTTATTTCTATTTGCAGGTTTACAGACAAGTGGCTTTCTTCCTTCAAGGGACAATTTTGTGCAGATAACCTAGGAAGAAATATTGACGTTCTCTGAATTTCCCTGAATTCTTCCCTTGCTTAGACTGCTAGATCTGTGGAAAAAAAATCCAGCAAACACCGTGAGCATGGATCTTTTTCCATTCCAAAAAAGAAATTGGTTTTAAAGGTAATTCAGAAAACATCTGTTCGTTTAAATTCTATTTCACATTATTTTGTTGTTAAATTTTTCATTTTTCTCTTCTTCCCACTTTCCCTACAGGACCTCACATCACATCTCTAAGAAAAAGAAAGAGAAACAAAAATCTATATTATTTTTAAATCTTTTAGCAGCCTTCTCCTAAATAAAAATATTAACAAGTATGACATGAGTTAATATAGCAGGAAACATAACAATTCATTAAATACAGAGAAATGTTTAAAAGCTGTAAGTTATCTAAAATATGAAGGGAGTACATGACTATATGGCAACTTAGGATAAATAGAAACTACTTATTTCTATAACTAGCATATTTGGATCAATGATTTATTTGGGTGCTGGTTGTAGAGTCCTCTGCAATCAAACTGCAGTTTCAATTCTGATGGTTTTTGCTGAGTCAAAGAATATGAACCTTTATTTGAAAGATGAGATTTTTGATCAGCAAAATAAGTCAGGCAAAGAGGACCTTTCTCAGAAGCTGCTCCCTTTTAATGAGGAAAATAGTAAAAGGAATAGGTCAATGTCACTTCAGTTATTTTTTTGCAAATAAAACACCAAGTTTGATTCCTATGAAACCCTAGGCTGCACTGAGGTCTCTGTAAAATTGGTTTCTGTAAACAACTCATTTTTAACACAGCATTGGCAGAGCTTGTGCTTCCTGAGACTGTGGACACACAATCAGATTGGGCCACACAATCCCCCTCTTTCCGTTTACTGCTGTAGATTCTTGCCTCAGGCTTCTCTTGTCAGCAGGGACTGTTTCCTCAAAGACCTGCTTCCAGTCTGTCTTCTCGGGGCTTTGGGCTTTGGAGCACCTCCTGTCTCTATGGTAACACAAAACACAAAGACTAGAAATGTACCATACAGAGGGCAGAAAAGAAAGAAATTAGAGTACAGTGCTGGTAAGCTAAAGAAGGTGCTGACAGCAGGAAAATGGACAAGGAGGACAAGATACAGTAACTGTTAGTTGTTTCATTTCACATACATCCTCTTAAAAGAGCTACAAGTGTTAGCACAGAAGCCTTAAAGTATGTGGAACTTTATAATCCATATGGTATTTGAAATTAAAAAAAATATTGGAGACCCATATTGGCCATAAATACTTGGCAATTCATTAAGTTACTGAGAGAAATAAGAATTCTCAGTGAAGACACAATGCACAAAAAGAATAAATTACACCAAGTATTACGGTATGGTTTATGTTAAAGACAAAGAAAAATATGTTACTATCACATGGCAGAATGTTCTTTTTTATTTTTCAACTCTAAATACAAATTTTCCTACTTTTTTTCAATCTGGGGCATCATAGTAAATGTAGCATCTGTTAGTTCAATGGTTCACAATAATCAGAAGTTTTATGTCCTCAAACTGTTGGTCAGTTCCATTTGGTTTCTTGGTCACAAGCAGCACCCTGAACTCAGAAGGGTTGTCTCAAAAACATGGTGGAGTATATGAGGAAGAGTAATGCTGTCAATTTAAACCCCACAATATTTAAGAAACACACACACCTACACATTAGGAAAGATATATTATTCATATAGATATGTAATAAAAACATACATTGTCATACATAGGTATCCTATCAGGATTTTAAAAATATTTCATGCAAGCCTATGACGTGTTGTTGAATATCAGTGTTGAGAGCTTGTTATGAACTTTAGAATGTCTATTAAAAAATGCTGTAGAGATTGCTTGGCTGCTGGGCCTCAGGGGAGGATCTGCTGACACGTTGCAAGCATTTAAACTCATAGATTAACAAAGTTGGTTCTGACCTCTGTTCCTTGAGGTAGTACCCCAACAATTAGACCAGCAGAACTTCAGGGACGCTAATCATACACTTACTTGCAGAACTCTGTTATTAGGATCTAAGAAGACTTCTTTCCTTAGTCTTTTTTTTTTTTTAATTCAATCAATGAAAATGCAGCTATAAGCTACAGCCACTAGAGGTCAGACGGCTACACCTGTCACCAATCATTAAATTTGATGGGGCATTACAGTTCCCTGAATAACTTTTGGTGACTTAAAAAATATAGAACAGAGTACACTCACTTACAACTATTATGGTAAAATAATAATATGTTTACTAATTAATTATTCTATTTCTAAAGGTCTTAGATTTTGCAAAGATACTACTTTTCTCTATTGGCTTTCATTTTATTTGGAAGGGGAAGGAAAACATTGCAATAATGGAATCTAGAAACCTTTGCAATTAATGGAATCTCATGATATGAAAAGACCGCTGTCTGGAGTAGAACACGGAAGGAATGTGTTCTGTAGTTCTACCAAACCCATTTGGTAATGCAACTCTTACGAATCTTCCGATCTGAATAATTTTATTTATCTAATCTAATCTCTTGCCTTTTTTCTCCTGGTATATATAAATCTTATTGTACCTAGTTATAGCTTTACTTATTAAAGATTATTATAATGGGGGGTGTTACTCCTTGTCTTTCCAATGAGGTTTATTATGTGGCATATCACACATACTTTGTTAAAAAAACAACAAAATGCCGGGCTCAGTGGCTCATGCCTGTAATCCCAACACTTTCTTTGGGAGGCAGAGATGGTAGGATTGCTTGAGCCCAGGACTTTAAGATCAGCCTGGGCAATATAGTAAGTCTCCATCTCTACAAAAAATTAAGAGAAATAGTTAGCCAGGGCATGGTGGCACACACCTGTAGTCCTAGCTACTTGGAAGGCTGAGGTGGGAGGATCACTCAAGCCTGGGAGGTTGAGGCTGCAGTGAGCCATGACTGCACCACTGCACTCCAGTCTGGGCAACAGAGTGAGAGCCTCTCTCAAAAACAAAAAGACTAAAAAAAATTTTCAACTATAACACAATCCACAAATAAGGAACTCAGATTTAGTTATAACAAAATTATGTTCACTTTCTCACCAACTTATTAATAAAATAACTGTTTTAAGGCTTTTTTTTTTTCCATTTCAGGCTATGTTTTACAAGACTCATTATAAAAACAATACTAGTATGTTAGAGCACTTATTAAGTGCTAGGTTTGCACAAGGTGCTTTACAAAAATCATCATATAGCCTAAGAAAGTATAATTTTTATAATCTCCAATTCACAATAAGGAAGGAGGCTTTGAGGGATTAAGAAACCTGTCCTAGTTAAGAGGCAAGTTAGGGTGGAGCTCTGATTCAAGCTCAAGTAATCCAATTCAGCTCCTGGCTCCAAACTATAGCACTTTAATAACATTTTAAAACTGTAAATGCTGTAAAAGAAGCAGGAAGTATTTCTATATCAGTACAATGAACCAAAAAGAAACTATGAGACACTTCATTTTTACTGATATTGCTTCTGACAAATATCCTAAAAATATAGTTAGCTCTCTAGTTAAAGAGAACCAGGAATGTTAATTTCCAGGTTTTCTGCTTATATGGTACAGAGTACTGTCCATACTTATCTTTGCTGTATATCTACTCACAAAAGCAGCAAAATTTATGGCCCAGGTTCACTAGTACATTGGAAAATATTAGAAACTAGTTATTTTGATGTTATTATACGTAAATCCTCACATTTTAACAAATACTACCCAATTTGTATGAAGGGTCCAGAGTCATAAAATTATTTTTCAGTTGTTTTCTTTTTTAACAAAAATGAGCTAACCACAAAAATCTTGCTCTATTATTTATTTAATAATCATTTATTGACAGGGTCTTGTCTGTCGCCCAGGCTGGGGTGCAGTGGCACCATTATAGCTCACTGTAGCCTCAAAATCCTGGGCTCAAGTGATCCTCCCCCCTCACCCTCCTGAGTAACTGGGATTACAGGTGTGAGCCTCCATGCCTGGCTTTAATCTATTTTAAAGGTTAAAGTTCTAGCGTATAGTTTTCTCTCACTAGCAGGCTATGCTTTAGGACATTATTCTTCTATTAGGAAATAGTGCAATTTCTTAAAATGCCTTTAAATTTTTTAGCTGTACTTATGCAGCAAACTCTATATAAAATACTGAATTAAACTCTATATATAATACTGCATAAAACTCTCTATATAATAGGGAATACCCTATTCCCTAGTATGAATCATTGTCTATAATATTCTTTGATCCCTCAAATCTCAATCAAATATGACCTCCTGATTTTCCAAAACATAGCAATGCCAACTTGTATTGCATTTCTCTCATATGTTTTGTATCCTAGTTAGCCTGGTGTTGTAGTTTTTTGTGCCCCTGCCACATACTCAAGTCTAGTGATGATCATAAACTATTCGAAGTAGAGTCTATGTACTTCCCATTCTTTGTGTTAAAAGTAGTACTTTAATGCAGATGTGTCATATTTCATTATAAGATTCTACATTCAAGAGGACGTTTCATAATTCTTTGATGTACTGCAAGGCACAAGATAAAGAATATACTTTCATTCATTTAGTCAAAAGTATGAACAGTGGGCCACGCTGCTTTATGTTTCAGGGATATGGCAGAGAATAAACAGACACAGTCCCTGCCTTCAGGAAGCCTACAATCTAACCACATTCACATATCTATATCGACAGAGAGATTTGCTTATTACCTTCCCTATGTAACAAGTAGAAACAGTAAGAACAGCTTGGATTGTGTTGAGTAGTCAGTCAAACCTCTCATTTTTTTTCAAAGCCGTATTGAATCTGGAATCTTTTATGACTTTTAGCAAAATTAGGGTCCATTTTGTCTTAAATACTAAATACAAACATTTAAGTCCTGTGGTTGTGTTAGATTCCAAAAGAAAATACATAGAGGTGGGGTGTTATCTGTAGCAGTAGATGATGAATGAAGGGAACATAAGCAATGTGAAGGTAATAGACACTAATTAGAGGAAATCATCTAATCCAGACTAATGAACTAGGATATTTAGGGGACTCACTGAAAGACAAGAGGCAGGAAATAAAAAGGAAGCTATGTAGAAATGCAGGCATGAAGTGATAAAATCTGGAAGAGTTTATAAAGGGTGCATTGGGCAGAATTTGAAGAGCAACATATGAAAAAGGAAATGGATTTATAACCAGAAGTCCTGAGTTTGAGACATGTTTGTCCCAGATGTCATTAAAAATGGTGGCTTCCTCTAACGTTCTTTCACCGAGGTTAACCTCTTTTTACTCTCCTTGTTGTCAATGCTATACTAAAGAGGAAGAATAAAATGAATTCATCATTCCACCTGGGCCTCTCATAAGAGATTAGTATTCCAGTTTCCCATTCTCTTCACAGTCAGTCTGAAAGTAGGTCTTAATCCAAATGGTGACGATGGTAATGCTACCACTTATATAATGTGCCTGTGTGTGTGCCAGACATGAGGAGGAACTTGAATAACATTTCTCCTGTTAATTCTGACATACCCAGTGAAGTTGTTGTTAATATTCCCATTCTGCAGGGGGAGAAAAAAAAAGAACAAGGCCAAAGAGCCAGCTGTTATCTGTAAGACTCTGACAACGTTCTTGGTTTGCTGCTGTGGCTTTCTTCTGGGCCTTCTTAAGAGAACTCTGAATATCTCAGGCAAATTAAAAACCCTTTTATGGGATGCAAGGTTGGGAAGCATCTGTTGTCTCCACAGATTTGGAGCTTTCTGCCTGAGCTTTCTGCCACGGAGCAACATTTACGTTTATCAAGCTGTACGCTTATTGATTTGTTTGTTCTAAGGATTTACAGAGAATCAAAACAATTTTCCCCGGCTCATCTGGTTAGTTGCAAACGGTACATTTGTGACAGCTTAGATCAGAGGGTATTGTATTATGGGGTTAGTTTATATATAAAAGGAAAAATTGCAAAGGTTTCTACTTGGCTTTATCATTTACTTTTTATATCTTGGAACAATGCTCTTCATCTCTTTAGACTTCAGCACCTTTCTTTGTTTACTGGGGATGATTAAACAAGCTAAACCTACAAAGGATTTTTATGACAAAAACAACATATGCAAAAGCTCTTTGAAAAGTACAGATCATCATACTCATCACAAATCTTGAAAGTGGCTGGGTTTGGGCCTCTTTTCTGATGGTTACAGCAGATAGATTAGTAACAGACACTAACTAAAGATAGATAACTCTGGGTTAAAACAGAGTCATAGAAGCTTTGGGAATAATTGATCAACATATGTCTTTCAATGTTGTACAAATAAAGAACTTTCATTTCTAAGACTTTCAATGTAATCTATCTCATCAGCAAACTGGTTTATGCTTACACATAGTATCGTTAAATTCCTGGTTACAATGATAAATCCTATGATGTGTATTTATGTGCTAATTTGCTGGGGATAAGGTGGGTGGATATCCAAATTCAGAATAATATGTCCTATGAGAATGGCAGCTGTAATACATATGAATTACAGCTCTTTGTCATTAAAATAACCTGACAGCTTTCTCTTACAGCATGGTAACAGCAATACACTTAATATGAAGTTTGAGGATTTCAGGGCACCTAGAGTTATCAAGGCAAGAAATAATTTATGGAAAGCTTATTGGGGAGTGTAGGGGTGAAGGGTGGGAAGGAGATTTTCTTAGAGTCAGAGAAATATTTCACATTTTCTTAAATATTGGTGCTTTTTAAACTGACTTCCTTCTGCTCTTACCTTCAAATATCTTGAAATACACCTTCAAATATATCGAAATATCTGTGACATTTGTTGTGAGTAGTAACGAATACATTATGCTCATGAATAAATGAGAATGAGAAACAGACTAAGAAGAACAATTGACATCTCTTATTTAATTACACTGAAGACCTCTTGTTCTTATATCCTTGCCTTTTCCAAGTTCTTGCTGGCTATCAAATATAGGTCTCAAAGAAGCAGGTATGTGGACACATTAGCCCACAGAGCATCCACTGAATCCTCCTTTGAGGTGGTTATTGCTTATCTCCATTTACCAACAAAAACACTGAGCCCAGAAATTAAGTGGATTACTTTAATGACAGAGCAAGGAAAAGACAGAACCAGAATGAAAACCTGAAAGTCTGTTTCAAGGGGTACTCTGTCATTGTCTAGATCATGGATTGGTTGTTCTGTTGAAAGGGGGGACTCTCTTGTAATACAAAGAGATGGTAAATAGAGATGGAAAAGTGGTATCACTGTTAGTTGTGTGGAAGAAAATAATATACTGGAGCTGCAGGATATCTAAGCAGCTATAGGCTTAAAGATTTTTTAGTAACAGTTTGAGTAAGAAAAAATAAAGTTCTATTGATCATAAATTTTGTTTTTATGTGGAAGATATGTGAGGACGCTACAATTATTTTGAAATTCCTGTGTTTCTCTTTTATTTGGTTTTAATCTGAGATAAACTAAAATCTGTAGTCCAAGTTAACATTGCAGTAGTTAAAAGTTGGCAATCCCCAAACTAAATGTGCCACTGCATGTGACTCTGTGTATTTAGACTCAGCTTCGTCAGTCACAAAATACTTTGTGATCTCTAAGATCCTTTTTGATTTGAAAGCTATTTGAATCTATAAGCAAATAAAATTACATTGAAAATAATGTTATAAATATTTGTTAGTGGAATCTGCTATAGGAGAAAGAAGTAGATAAAGCCCAGAAAATGTGGCACTCAGTCATTCATCTCTTTTTCTGAAACAAAGGGAACTTCAGATAATATGATTACAGGCTAGTTCTAAGCTGTAAATTTGCCAGTCACTACAGGCCTTATTTAGTACCTTAGAGATGTGACGTACACCTTTTATCTTATACTGTAAGAATAAAATCACAAAGGATATCTATTTACATCAGTGTTCTACTCAAAAGAGGAAAAAAATTCGGCTCACAGGTGGTTGTCATGCAAGAGTACTCAGAGGTTCGAAAAGAACAAATAAGAAAGCACTTTGGGCTCTTCAGGAAAAAAAAAGTACTGCTACTTAATAAACTCAAGGATCTTTTCCCATTGAGATAATGTATAAAATGTGTTCACTGACAAAACATGGTATTCATTTTTAACATACCTGTGTTTTATACACATTTACTTTGTTGTAGCAAATATAATCTCTGAGTTATTTCGGGCTAGGGGTATAGAAAGTTTTGCGGGAGAATAGGAAGCCTTTTGCCTGGCTTGTGTCAGAGGTTTATCAATTTACACAACCAGGGTAAGAACATTCTAAAGCAGACCCTATCATCACACATCCTCAGGCAAAACCATGTGCACCAAAGCATTACAGAAATAGCCTTCTGAAGTAGAACAGAGCACTAGGACAACAATGAAAAACACTGCAAACACCAGAATCTTTCATGATCTTTGACAAGTCATGGTATATAAAACAGTAACGACTTCAGAGCCATGGAGGTGCTGGGGGTTCATGTAAAAGCACCAACCATTTCTCTTTGTCTGCTCTTAGTTGAGCTTCCCTGTAAAGACTGAGTCTAGACCAAGAGGCAATATTAAAAACAAAAGGTTAGAGATCATCATGGGACATTAATTATGCAAAAGTAGGCAAACTGAATTTAATCAGAAGCAGTAGACTCAGTGCAGGAAGAATTTTCTCTTTTTGACAGAAGCAGTTAGGAAAACATTTATGGTAATACCACAGCATCTGCTGATTACAGTCAAAGCTGCAGGACACCAACGTTAAATCACTGAGCCATCCTGACAGCTCCTGGGTACTCCAGTCACATCCAACATCAATTTACAATGAAATTCATCCAAGTCTAAAAATCAGCCAACATGCCTCAACCAGAGCAAAATAACTTAGTTTGGACTTTTTAAAAACAATTATAAGAGGGAATTATAGCTGATAAAACTTTTGATGGAGTATAAGTATTTGTCTCCAACAAATACAGTTTTAAAGAAAACACACCCATTTTTAGATCTATTAATATGCTTTGTGATCAGTCAGATTTTGGAATTTGTAGGAAGAAAGGATTTTATGAGGCTAAGAATACAGGAAGTAGAGTTTTAACCCTTTTGATAAGAAGTCAGGACAAAATCTGACATCTCCTCTTAGTGTCTTGAAATGATATATCGAAAAAACTCAGAGAATGATAGGATAAATTTTAAACAATTATAACTTGGTTGCTAAGCAAATATGGATAAAATAAAAAGTTCAGAGAGACAATGAACCACAATGTAGTGTAACATAAGGATGATTATTCTATGAACTGCCCATAGAAGTACAGGTAGGACAACCACATGCCATTATTACCCACTGGGAATTGCTGAGATGGTAATTAAAATAATGAAATCCTATAGATATTAACAACTAAAACTTTCATACTTAGGTGTTTCAGAGGGCTTTCTTTTGGTTAAAAACACATTGGTGTTTAAATTTAAATCTTTGAATGACACAAGAACCCGGAGAACAAAAGATTGTATTGAAGCCTTCAGAGATTAGCATTCACAAAAGTAAATGTCTCATATTTTATCCAAAATCAACACCAAAGATTTTCTTCCCCCAGTTGCTTTGGGAGTTCAGCTAAATATTATTCATAACATGAGAGATTAAAAGAAGAAGGAAACAAAAACTTTAAAATGGCTATTTTTGAAGGAAGCCATCGAAATTGTGGTCATAAGGGATGGCTCTATTGTTGTCTTTTTCTCAGCTTGATAAATTGCTTCAAAGTATGTTGGCCAAGCTAATCACTAGCACGATATTCACCTGCAATTTTAAAATCTGAATTTCTTTATTATTTTCCCAAACACATTAAAAATGTCTCTAGACTTCTATTTATAGATATGACCTATTGATGGTAAAAGTGCACCTGAATAATCAAAACCACTGACAAAAAAATGATAACTGAAAAGGTCAAAAAGTGGATCAATTGAACATTTCAACCTCACAAATAAGTCCAAACATAAATGAATAATGAATCCATAAATGTTTATTGAGCACCTATACGCATAAGACACAGAGCTAGGAACCACGAAGAAGTTTAAGGTACTGTCATTGGTCTGAAAGGGACCAGGGACAAAAGAGGAGCTTATGTTGACTCATTTTTAGTGTCACTCAACTGTCAAATGAATTGTGCACATAATAAATACAATAGAATTTTGGTGGACTGAGGTCCACCTAGAGATAGTTTAAGTGAAATCATGCTTCATAAGGGCAGGATCTCATTTCAGTTTTGAGTAACAATAGGATTAGATACATCAGAAACAACTTGCAGGGAACTTTACCTAAAGGAAAAATCTATTAAAAATGCTACCAAGTACCCATTTAGTGGACGGTTAGGATTCAAGACAGGCCGCACTCATGCAGATGAATATATGAAGACAATGAAAAAAACTCACATAACATGGATTAAGTAATACTAACATTTTTAGTATCAAATTATGTTGGAAATTTCACATAGAAGATGTTTATGTAATAGAGTTTCACCAAAAAGCAATCAACTACGTAGACTGGGTTTCATCTTTATTAGGTACTAGTCAATCCCCAGGCACAGAAAGAAAGCAATGATTAAGGGAGAGATAATTGTGAATCTCTTGTTACAGAAAGTTAAAGATTGCAAGAATTTAGCACCTTCTTTATTCTGCTGCAAGAAAGTCTCCTGAAAGGCCACAAGATTTCTGAGGAAGCTTAAATACAGGTCAGAAAGTAAAGAAGGCCTGGACTACCTGGGGAGAGAGGCATTCTAATCAGTCAGAGAGAAGAATTTGAGCCTCAAGTATTCTGTTAGGAGTACAGCGGCCTCCTGCTGTCCACACCCTGTCTCCTTCTTCACCCACACAAGAGGAAGGAAGGAATGAGCTGGGAAAATGGGAAGTGCAGGTGGTATGATAAAACCGATGAAGGATTGAAAATGGATTGCACTAAAATAAAAAACAAACAGAGTCGTCATCAGCAAACAGATGGCTCCTAATAGAGAATAAAATTTGATTAGACAGTTTCCCGAGTATATATCTGGTGCACCAGAATCAAGGAGAAATTTTTAGGCAAATCATGAAGGAAAACTTTCTTCTTCATGGAAGAAAGCAAAATTCTGAGTAAGAAACGAGAAGACTGCTATTCTGCAGGTTTGGATGGAGATATTATTTGACAGAAGTTGGTTTCCACGCTGATTTTGATGGCAGACGTTGGGGAACAAATTGGTTTTAGGGTGGAAAGATTTGGCAGATGTTGGGGGACAAGTTGGTTTTAGGGTGGACAGATTTGGCAGATTAAGAAAAAATTGTATTAAGCAGTGTGTGTGTGTGTGTGTATGCTATGCAAGTGATGCTTTAAGTAAGCTGATCACAGAAAACTGAAGAAATTCAGAACATATAATTATGACCCTTCCAGGACATTTTTTTATGCTATGAAAGTTGCTACTCTATCCAAATAATGTTAAACACAGACATCCAGATTAAAAGAACTGGAAGGTCATCTAATTTGCACAATGTCACTTTACCCAAGAGGAAACCAAGGCCCAGAGATATTAACTCATGTGTTTTCGATTTGGTCATGGTGGAGAAAGGATAACATGGTGGTTACCCAGCTCCCAGGTGATGAGGTTGGGCAACTGAAGTTGAAACATCAACTCTGCTCCTTTATGTTTCACTCCATTAAAAGTCCAAAATTCAGTCTAATTTCATTTGTCTGTGAGCACTTCATGCCATGATACACTGCATTTTTATAGGGCTTTATGTGTTTCAATGTGTTCTTATATACATTACTTTACCTTTTCTTCAGCGTGAGCAGGCAAGAATTACCAAGTTGGCTGGACAGATGCAGAAACTCAGGCATAGTAAAGTTAAACAATTTATAAGGCAAACTAGTGAAAGAGCTTGGCCTATGTTCAGCCATCCTGCTCTTGTCACTAGATCATATTACATTTGCTGGTTGGTATAATTTGCCCTAGATTGCATTTTCTATACAGAAGAGGAATTGTATTTACTTAATGTAATGAAAACGTTGCACATTTGTAACAGTGTTGTTTTCTGCTATTTTTCATTACAACTGCATAGTGTTACAGCTACATTATGGGTTAAATAGACTCTTGAGGGCTAGCCTGGGAACCTAACCACCATTTATAACATTCTTTCTATGGGAAATTGCTTTTGAATTCCAAAACAACTGATTTAAAAATTAACTTTGGGAATACACTGGTTTCAAAGTAGAAGATTGCTGGTGGGACATTTCATGTAAATGGTTGCTTAATTCACGCAACTGAAGCAAACAATAATGGATTGTATGTGTCTACCAGCCATTGTGCTGAGGCCAGGGATGCAAGGATGAATAAGATCTTAGGCCTTGAGGCACTCATGTCTATCAGAGAGAAACAAATTATTAAAACAAATAAATTATAAATAAGTGCTGAAATAGAGCTATGGGGAAAAATACTGCAGAAGCAAAGAGGACAGAGGAACTAGACCTCCAGGGGATTTACTATGAAAGTAACATTTGTGTTGGGTCTTGACATGTAAGTAGGAGTCTGTCAAATAAAGAAGAATAGGGCATTGTGGGTAGAGAAAGAAGCAAACACAAAATGCTGGGAGGTAAAACGGTCTGGCGTTTAGGGAGAATGATGGCAGCAACACACAGGAAGGCAGCATGGCTGTTAATTATCAGTTGCTTTTTAGTCATCAAAAATTTAAGTAATTTCTTGAGAAAAAAACTAACAGGAATCAAAATTAGTGTATAAGCAAAGTTAGTCCATATTGGGACCTCTTCAATTATCTTATCTTTTTGGATTTTCCAAAGGAAAGGGGATGACTAGATTGAGAAAATTACACAGACCCTTGCCCTGCACGAGAAAGAAGAATTTCTGCTTACTCATATCATTAGTCTTGTTTTTTATCCCCATGGGTCATACTGTCAACCTTCAGCAATGTTTTGCTGAACTATGAGATCAGATCAAAGATTATAAAAGCTTACTTACTGATATCTAGGTGTTTAGGAAATATGGTAAAAGACCAGTAGTTAAAATAAAACCTGGCACATTTGAACCATTTCCATATGCTTGCTTCTGTTAAATTAATATGCTTTATATCAGCCAAATTATAATCTTTTTGACCACAAGAAAAGGTCTCACTGTGAACATATGATTAAGGAATATTCAGAATAAAACTCAACCTGAAATTTCAGTCTGTATATAGATCAATTTTAGTTAAAGCATGTAGAATGAATAAAATAAGCAAAAGACAGGAAGGAAAGCTAGAGAAAGGGAAAGAAGTAAACAAGGAGGAAAGAATGTTTTAGCTCAAGTACATTTAAAATGTGTGAGAAACTTTTTTTATATTCAAGTACATAATCCATTTGCAGAGGGCTGACTGAGGGTGTTTATGACTATGTAAACTGTATTTCTTTCATATATAACATAAACAAAAGGATACAGTCCACTGATCCTTTGTAAACATTAGTTAAAAATAATCCTGACTCTTCAGTGTGAAGCTTATGCAATGTTCATTTTAGGACTCAAATACTTCATTCAGTCTAAGACAAGTCAAAAAGGATTTTAAAAAGCTAAATATAGAATTTAGAATGTAGAATACCCCATGTATAGTTCACAGTATTCTCTGTTCTATGGTTTTGATACAAATAATAGAATAAAACTTATTTTTTTAATTACTTGGTACAGATTACTCATAGCTTTGAGAAATTCTTGATTTTTTTCTTTTTCTTTTTTCTTTCTTTTTTTTTTAGAAAAGAATACAAACTTTTACTCTTGATAGCTTAGCTATTTTTCTGAGTACCTGAGAATATATCTATGAAATCTGATGAGGCAAAAGGAAGGTTGAGGTTTAACATTTGAGGGCTAATAAGAGGTATGAATGGTAAATAAATAATTACGAATTCTGAGCCAAAGAGGTCATTTAAATCATTTGTAGTTGTATCTGTTTTTCCAGACCTTTTACATCCCGCTACTTCCCTGACTGACACCCCCAACCCCCCATCCCCCACCATCAAATAAGGTCTATATTATTGGCTGTGTCTGGAATTCTTGGTAAGGCTCACAACTATAATCCATCTTCTGAACACTAAAGAATGCTGAAGCCCAGCCTTACTCCATTCTCCTGTTTGAAGGTGACAATGTTATAGTCACAGAACTTTAGGTTTCCTTTTAATGACAAGGAAACAGGCCCAGAATGGTCAAAAGATATGCCCCAAATGACACAGTGAAATAGTCAGGGTACACTCTTTTGCCATGCAGAAATCGACCCACCACCACCACCTCCATCAACCATAACCTACTCTATTAGGCCTCTGAAAATTCAGCCTGTGCTCCTCCTTTATTACACCAAACAGCCACTCCTTGATTTCATGTTTTCCAGGCTGTGTATTGCTCCCTGGGAGTTATTTTGGGTCTAATTTACCTGTCAAAAGTGTGAAATACTGATTATAATAAAATCTTTCCTCTGACTTCAACTCTTTCTTTAATCACAGAGCTTACATTCTATTGGGAGAGGCAGGCATTAAACAAATAATCAAACAAATATGTAATTATAACTTGTAAGTACAATGAAGGAAAAGTAAAGGGTGCAATTATGAATGTAACAAGGGACCTGATTTAAGTTTTAGAGGGAAGGCAGTCACAAGAAAATTACTATGAGAAAATTATATTTCAGAACAGAACAAGAAAGAGTTAGCAAGACAGGTTTAGTGGAAGAATGGCATTCCAGGTAGAGGGAACGGCGTGAAGGCCTCTGGTGCAAGGTGCTTATGACTGGAAAGTAGTGACCAAAGAGAAGAGTGACTGGACTGAGATGGAAGAGGTAGCCTGGGCCTGTGGGTGAGGGTGTTCTGGGACATTGTATGAACTGAGATTTTATTCAAAGAACTACGGGAAGCCACTAAAAGATGTTAGGCAGGAGTATGGGCTGGCCAGATGTGCTTTTATAAGCTCTCTGACGACATGGAACTCAGTTATTTGTCTGATTCTGATTGTCAAAACTCAGGCTTAAAAGTGTATGACATTATTCCAAGGAATTAGGAAAATTATCAGTGCAAATCCCTCTCTCCTACTTGTAAAGACAATTTAAAGTAGATGCTCTTTGGATAGTCTTTATATAGTATCGGAATTATTTGCAATCTCACATGAAAACTCATTGCGGAACAAAAACAGCGTATTTCCCAATCTTAGAAAAAAGTCACAAAGTTTATGCAAAATTCATGAAGCACGTGATGGGATATCTCAAAGATAGTAAAAATGATAATGTTTTTAATAAAAAGAGAAAGAAAATTACTGTAAAATTATATGACAAATTTGAGTTTCTTACTTGCAGAATAAACTTGAAGCTTTAATTTATATAGGGAATTATATTTTTAAATCTGAATTTTAAATGATCCTTACAATCCTCATTTAGAAAGCAAGGCCAAAAGTGAATTTTCAAGGAAATAGTTTCTGAAATAAATTATGAAATGATGACATGTTTAGTATATAACCTTCTAAATTCAACATAAAGAAAAATCTTAGTAATATCCTAAAATGTGATTCTTCAAATAAGTGACTTGATTCTTGTGATCCCTAATTGTTCTTGTGGTGCTATATATAAACCAAAGTCACCAAATACTCTACTTTCAATTTGTCTACCATTATAAGAAAGGCCAGATATGAAAGATATTAAATATTTTTGTCTTTGAAATATTAAGAACCAATAGTCAGCCTCAGTGACATCAAGAAAAATAATAGAATGGACTTAGTCAAGGTAAAATGAAATAGGAGACTGGTAAAAACTCAGATAGTTGTGTATGACTCGAAGCATCACAGGATACTCAAGATTTATTTGCTATAGAATGAAAATCTCATCTCAGGTCAGGGTTTATTCCAAGAATAAGTGTATGAGGTTGATACACTGATTTTGGTCTAGTTTACTACAAAGGAAGTTATTTTACTCTTCATTTGTTGCACAGTTCTTATTTGAAAAATTTAAAGCTTTTCATCCAAAGGTTAGATAATACATTACAGGAAACCATAATTTCATAATTTCTAAAATTAAATTTCTGTCTTAGTTGGGTACTTCAACAACTTAAGAAGAAAAGTTATTGAAAACATTATAAACTAGCTAATTTTTATAGCTTCTAAAATGCTTGACTGTGAAAATAAACAATGCTCTTGGGATGCCTACATTTCTGCTTAATAAAGTAAATTAGCCTTTATACAGTTTCTTAGTGAACATATGACTTTAGTAAATGCTTCCTTTGTTCCTGGTTCTTGGGAAAATATTATTGAAAACACAAACAAAGTAAAAAAAATGTTAGAGTTGTAGAATGAAACAAAGTTGTTCAGTCATTGGAAACATCTGGTACTGAAAGTGGATTTCTTAATTATTGAGAGGGCCCTAAAATATAAACATTCACAGGTTCAAAAGAGTGCTGCCAAATAGGTTATCAAGCAAAAAATACGCAACCACCTGGAACAAAATCCATCTGTCTGACTGATTCTAGTTGAAAATAATTTTTTAGACTTGTTAGTAAAACCCTCATGTAAAATTTATTTGATTGAATAATTTACTAAGAATATTTCCATAAGCATCATAAAGTGCTACAGTCGATAAAAATGAATATACTAATCATCTTTCTAACTTTGAACCACTGCCATAGCTTCTAGTGCATATATTTTGTAGGTTACTAGTTAGGCTTTATTTGTACCTGTGATCTCAACTCGAACACAGGATTCCTATCAATAAAGTGTGGCCATCCCATTAAAGGCCCAGTTTACAGGGAAAAGGGAGACAGTCTAATATTACTGGTTGTAGCTGATATTTACTTGAAGGCAAGCAGCATAAATGTCTTTAAAGGTGTGCACCCTGGTGCTTTTATCTTCCCCAATCCTGGAACTCAGGTGATGGCGAAAGTTAGAATGAGGAATGCCAGGAGGAATAATACTAAATCTATATTCTCTCTCTCCTGGAACTTTTGTGCTTGAAAAGAACTTGCTGTTACAATCCAGATAGTTCCTGCCTTCAAACAGAAGTAAAAGGGAGAATGCATTAAATGAGATAATACAATGCACAAAGCACAGTACCTCACATAGAAAAGTCACTAGACAAATATTAGTTCTATTAAATGGCCATGGTCTCCTCTCCTAAGTATCAGAAAACTGTAAAAGCAACATTCCTAAAAAAGAAGAGAGATCTCCAGTCAGGTAAATGATCTGCTAAAAAGTGAAATGTCAATATACAACCAAGCTGGATTAATGGTTTTAATACTGAAATGCACACTTTACCCTTTCTGAAGACTAAAACATGTACTTAAGAAGTTAGTACTAAAACTTTTACCAGCATAAGAGTATTCCAACAAAAAAATTAAGTACTAGAATAAAATGACCCTTATCTAAATAAGAATGACAATTTAAGCTGAGTCAAGCAATTAAAAAGATATGCACTGGTACCCTTTCTTCTAATTTAATAATATAAAAGAGGTCTTTAAAAAATTATTTGTTCTACCACCAAAACCTCTTAATGTGGTCATCTTTAAAAATAAAACAGTAGAACTAGAACTAAGTTAACATACACCTTTATATTCCAAACAAAGGAAAACAACAACTTACTAAATCCTCAAATGAAAGGATTGAAAGGTTGAGAGGTAAGGATGCAGTTCTTATCTTTCATTAAAAAGGATTTCCATTTTACTGCACCCAATCCCATTCACTAGCTTCTATTCAGATGAGATGGTTCCTTTGATCTTATGCTTTTAGGCAGAGATCAATCAAGATAATCCACTAAAAATCAAAATGGCATGTTACTGAAATTAACAATCACTTTTTAGAAACAAGCTCAATGGATTTCATATTATCTGGATTGATTTTTGAACATTAAACAATAGATGGTTATTAATAGTACAATATTAGAATATAAAATTTAGAGCAATCTGAAAACCCATCAGTTGCTGTGATTACAGTATAAGAACATGTGGAGTTATTTCTTGGAGACAATGCCATGTTCTCTTACATCACAAACCTGTTACCATGACAGGGAGGATGAACGCCTGCTATATAGTGCTATGCATCCCATTACGGTGGGTTCATTCATATTTATACAGTCTGTGATGTTGATGCCATCACTTTAGGTCTCACTGTTATTTCAAACACATCCATAACTGAGCAAAAGGCAGGATGTTGACAGGCATTAATGTGGGTTTTACGCTGTTTACAATTGCTTTCTAATCTACTAAATGGCTGTGAAAATTGATGCACTGTTAAAAGTATTTTTATATACTAGTACAGACAAAGAGTTGGTTTGCAGTAATTTCTGTAATGCTACATTGAATTTTCTATGGTGTTTTCCTTATTTGTATGTGTTAAGTAGGTTCCCGATTTTATGTAAATCATTAATAAAGAAACCAAAAACATCTTCTCATTTTATTAATTGACATGTATTTGTTTCTGCTTGCAGAAAGAAAGTAAAAGTAAACTTGTAATTCTATCCTAGTTAGTTGCAAAATAAACTTTAATTGTATTTCAAATGAATTAGGGAATCACATTCCCAAGAGATTTGGATTATCCAATTCTAAACCTCTGAATCATTTAACTTGAGTAGGAACTTGACTAACACATGGTATGTTGAGGGCTTTATAACCTAATGATAGTTGTAAAAATTCAGAAATTCCAACTTGAAATATTAGTAATAATACCTCCTCAAACTACTCCACATGCTGACAATAGGATAGGTAAGACAGCAGAAAGGTTTTTTGAAGAAGGGATTCAGGGCCGGGCGCGGTGGCTCACGCCTGTAATCCCAGCACTTTGGGAGGCTGAGGCGGGCGGATCACGAGGTCAGGAGATCGAGACCACCCTTGCTAACACAGTGAAACCCCGTCTCTACTGAAAATACAAAAAAATTAGCCGGGCGTAGTGGCAGGCGCCTGTAGTCCCAGCTACTCGGGAGGCTGAGGCAGGAGAATGGCATGAACCCGGGGGGCAGAGCTTGCAGTGAGCCGAGATCGTGCCACTGCACTCCAGCCTGGGCAACATAGCGAGACACTGTCTCAAAAAAAAAAAAAAAAAAAAAAAAAAAAAAAAAAAAAAAAAAGAGGGGATTCAACTCATATACCAACATCTGTGATTATTTCATGTAATTTATTTAAATATCACTACAAATAAATACACTCTATGTGGATGGTCATTAGTCATCACAGCTACCAGGAAACTACACTGCCTCTTCAGCTCTGACAGAGTTATTATTAGAGATATGTGACAGATCTAAGAACCATTCCTCCCTG
This sequence comes from Pongo abelii, assembly GCF_028885655.2. NCBI lineage: Eukaryota > Metazoa > Chordata > Mammalia > Primates > Hominidae > Pongo > Pongo abelii. Next base: position 64,964,906 of record NC_071999.2, read on the forward strand.
TGAGGCCCACCATTGGAACAACCTGGAATCTGAGGATGGGAGGTTGGGTTTTCTCTTCTACACAAGCTATGAGAAAAAGATTACCTATTGATAAAAGGAAAGGATAAATGTTTAGGATGTTTACAAACAACTTTAAATCATTCAACTAATTATCAGCTACTTGATTATTGTGCTAATGTCTTGTATTTCCCAGAAAAGGGTTAGATATAGTGAATAATTATGCTTTCATTTTAAGATGTTAATCGTGTTTGAAAATAATAGTTGCTTTTACATTCAATTTTGTTCAGAAGTAAATAACACTCCTGGCATTTTTTTTACATTATCTTAAATTATGGTAGTCAAAGAAAGTTATGTATTGGTAAAAATAAAACACTCAAGAAAGTCCAATAAAATGCATATGCCCAAATGTGCACAAACTAAAGAATGCCTATTGTTCAACCACTAAAATATGGGCAGCATCCTTTCAATGATCTGTCTTCTCTCTCCTCATACTTACCAATACATTTCATGCTTTTGTCATTTTTCCCTCAACAAGTTATCACATTGACATTTATGAAGTACACCATGAAGAAAATTAAATAATTGCTTGTCTGATTACAGTTTCACTCTGAGCTTAATATGAGATTTTAAATCTTTTCCTTGTGGTAAACTGATCTTCTCAAGGACTTAAAATAACTTAAAATGATGTCTTTTTAGTGAGGTAACACAAGCCCATTTTACTGCCTCAAACAACTAATAAAAGAAAAAAAATAAATGAAGTAACAACAGATCTTCCATGACAGCTTGCTACATTTGAAAATCAGAGCTACCAAACACAACAGTTGCTGAAGCAACCTGAATATAAAAATCCTATTTAACAATACTTAACAATGCAAAAATCCCTTTCATCTATCTTTTTAAAGTCTCTCTTGCATAAATATTAGAGCAAATGTGCAAAAAAGTTGCTAAATTAGTGCATGAAAAAGTATTACCAAAAGGAATAGCACAATAAGCCATATTCCTGCTTCCTTAAAAAATAGGAAGTAAGCAATATTATTTCCTTAAATCAGCTTGAAGTAATCTATTTCCTGTGAATAACACAAATACTGGATGGCAAGGATTAACAGACCTAAAAGAATTAGGATGGCATGGTGCAGTGGTCCCCAACTGCAGCTTACATGTGTTCACTGAGGCAAAATGAGAAAAATAATGATTCGGGAAGTTAAATTTATACAAATTTAAAATTATGTCCTCTCTCCTTTTTGGTATTAAAACATGCTCACTAAGAGTAAAATATTAGTGAATGCAAAGGATAATCTTTAATACCCAATTATTAATTCAACAGATACTGAACTTCTAATATGGGTCAAGCTCTGTTCTAGGAATAGTAGACAACAAAGTTGAAAATGTCCCTGGCTCTCATGGAGCTTATATTCTAGGAGTAAGGCAGGAGGCAGCTCACAAGAGACACACAGGTAAACACATATGTTAGAGGGTGGTCAGTATATTGGAGAAAAAGGCAGTGTCAACATGCTGAGGGTTGTGGTTGTTATTTTACAAAGAATGGTCGGAGTAGGCCTCTCTCACAAAGGGATAATGGAGCAGAGATCTGTAGGAATAGATGGAGCGAGTATACATATGTTTTGAAGATGTTCCAGACAGGAGCAGCAAGTACAAAGACTGATGTGTTCTGGGAATAGCAAGACGGCTGGGACAGCTGAAGGGGAGTGAGCCAGGGCTGGAGTAGCAGAAATGAGGTCAGAGAGATGATGGGGACAGATGGTTTGGCCCTTGGTCTCTTACTTCACTGGAGGGTTTTAAGAAGAGTTATCTCATCCAATCTGACTTACTAATTTATTTCCCTGTGTCCCACTCTTTTCAGAAACACTTTGGGGCACAGAACGATCTTAAATCCAGGTTTTATCAGAAAGTGATTTCAGTAATTCACTCCATCTTAATTTATAGCTGAATTTTCTCCAGGGCTTCCTTACAGGACTTTAAACAGTTTGGAATCAGAGCCCACTGGGGAAAGTCCATGCAGTGACCTCCTATGGACTGTTGGAGCTGAATTAGAATGATAGGCTTACATGGATTTTCTAATCTTTAAGTTAGGTGGAAAGAGTTATTATTTTTCTTCCAAACTTGAGTATGCAGCTCATTCACTTCTCTTACCCCAGTGACACCCACCCTTGCTGCTCCAACCGCACACACACTCTCCCTTGGTCAACCTTAAATGTGAACACTTCCCTGAGGGAGAGAGCTTGAGGTCATCTGTCTCCCTGGCTTAAACTTTACTCCTCTGTGCTAAATACATTTCTGAGTTGCAAATCTCGGTTTCTATTTGTATATGGTGTATCTCCTTCTTGTTCAACTTCCTCACGTCTGAATGGACATTGTTTTTCTTCTGGAAGAAAAAACTTGCTTCTCTTTACATTCCCCATTTTAGTTAGTGTTACCACCATTTTCCCATTTAGCCCATTATTTCTACCATGGGGAAAGATGAAGGGGCAGGAAAGAGCAATTCTAATAATGGTGTGTCTCCCCATAGCATATCACCTAATTGCCCCCTTCCCTTTTATCCAGCAATTACTCAGCCGGAAACCTTTGTAATAGTAGTCAAATATTTCTTTGGTGGGGACTTCCTGTTTGGAGAACTCTGGAATAGAGGGATGAATGTGTGCTTGCAGGGTGAATACACAGACACACACTAATTCCCTTATTAGGCCACAGTGATATTTTTTCTGACAAGTATCCCCAAGAACGTAACATTGGAGGATGTGGCAGAGAGAGAGAGCTCACCAAATATTCTATGTACTTTCTTTCATTTCCCATATCTTTCTGAAATTAGGTTTAGGCCATGTGAAAATCTCGGGTTCATGGGTACGACATAACTTGTGGAATATCTAGGGTGAAGTAGTTAAGAGTCAAAGTATCTCTTCCATCCCTCTTTCCATGGTGCAAAGACCATGATCTTCCAGAGGATAAAGCCAGTTCATGGGGGGCAGTTGCCTGACCCACACTAGACTTCAAATGGGAAAGAAATAAACCTTTATTGTGTTAAGCCCTTGAGATTCTAGAGTTCATCTGCTATAACAGTAAGTCTTTATGCTGAATAATAAAGATTGCTCAGTTATCCTTGTTAAATCAACCATAAATGTTAAAGAGTAGATTATTTTAGTACTTCTGGCATTCGATAATTTATCAAAAATCATTTCCATTAACAGTTCCTTTTATTAAGATAATTAGTTCAGTAGTTTATTTACTTAGTAAAAGAAGCTACTCAGATTAAGTTTCAAGGATATTCATTTTTTATTTTAGTATTAGAAGATTTGGTATATCAGTCTTTACTAACACCATTTCTCTTACTATATGTATATATACATTGCATGTATGTATATTTTATAATGTTCTCTCCCAGCCTCTGCCTCCGAGTCTAAAAAATTACACATTCAGAAATTGATCTTATCCTTCTGTTAATTTTCGTTGCATGCATTCCATTGTACCTACCTTGAGGTATATCAAACTCACAGATACTGAATGTTCGCAATATGATATAACAAAGATCTTGGCCTTTTATATTTTTGGTAATTTTGACTGAAGGTAATCATTATACGTCAATTAGATGCTCTCTCGCAAGCCATCTCTGAAATCCTTGGTTCCCTCCACAGTCTGAATCCAGTGCCTCTCTAGAGACATAAACAGCACTTTGGCATAGAGGTGGGGAACAGTGATCACATTGCTGCAAAAATGCTTGCTTATCTAGCTCCTTCCAAATTGTAACCTAGGTCAGTTTGAGGTCAGAGGCCAAGTGTGTCTTTATCTCTCTGTATTCCCAGCACGTCATATAGGTCAGAGTTGATAGCTGAAGCTCAATAAATATTTGTTTGCTCACTGAATAAATGAACTGAAGAAAATTATTTCTGAAATGTTTAGCTCATTCAAGACCATGACTTCCTATTGCGGGGGTTATGAGCTTTCTTTCCTAGGGAAAAGGTTCTTAACTATGATTAGATTCTCAAAGGAATTGGGAAATCTTTCAAAAAGGCTAAAAGCCATTGCTTGAAGATCACATACACACATACATAAACATACTAACTCAATGGCCATACATACATCACAGTATTCTTACCACCCCATATTCATCTGCCCACCTGCACAGATCTGCAAGGTCTTCCCTGGGAAGCGCTCCAATTTATTGATTCTTTCCTACTAGAAAGTTAAGCGTTCCTTAAAACCTCTGATATTTGACTGAGTACTGCCTTTCTCCAGATTATTTGTAAAAGTGTTAAGTAAGCCTAGAGCTAATATCAATCCCTGAAGAAACCTATTCCTTAAACTTCTCAACCTTTTCTTCTTACTGTTTGTTTTCCTTTCCTAAGATAGTTCCTTTACTGTAAGTAAACCTCTCATCCAACCTCAACGAATAAAGATTTGTTATTATTTATTTTACCATCTTGGCCATAGTAATTGTATTTTTCTTACCTTTAATTAGGAAGATGATATATAACACCCAGGCATACTCAGCATTAAAATCTGCACTTGTGAGATGAAGAAATGCCCTAGCTTTCTAACTAGATGCCTTCTCATTACCTAACTTATAATGAAGACTGAGCCACTTGTCATAAAAGAAATTACGCTTAACTTACAAATTGAATGTGGTTATTTTCAGTCTTTAAAAAAAGAAAACAAAATGTGAGAAATCTGAAAATGAAGCATTATATTGGTCTTGCTAGATATTATATTCACAGTGTGGAAAAGCTGTTTATTTAAAATATTTTATGCTGACAGAGCTTGATTAGGGGAAAAGGACTTCTGAAAATCAGCTTTAGAACACACGCACACAAACCTTCCTTGACCTTTCACACTGCACTTACAAAGGCATTACACGACTTTACCATTCAGTCTCTCTTAGGAAGTATTTTTATTTTCTTATTAACAGCGGTAGAAAAACCAAAGCTAATATTTAAGCCTTCAGATCCCCCTCCTTAAGATGAAGTGAGTACACAAAACATGAAAATATACAGATATATTCTTTAGATAAACTTCAAGAACTATATATCAAGGCTTTATATGGTCTGGCCTCCTTCTGCTTCTCTGACCTAATCTCCTAGTTAATCCCTCTACAATATACCTACCTTCTTGCTGCATACAAGCACACTTCTGCCTTGAGTCCCTATCCGTAAACTCCTTCCTGCACTCATGTGCAAGGCTCATTCACTTCCTCATCTCCTTTATGTCTATCCTCAAACACTACCCTGTGGGGAAGCCTGCCTTCATCTCTCCATTTAAAACTGTATGCTCCTCATGCTCGCCACTACCAAAGTTTGGCACTCTCTATCCCTTTTCCTAATCTTTAAAAAAAAATTAAATATGGCTCTGCTTTCTTTTCTCTCTCTGGGATTCTCCTTACATACATGTAAATCTGAGCTGTCCAATATAGTAGCCATAGCCACGTGTGATGATGGAACACTTGAAATGGCTAGCCCAACTTGAGATGTGGTGAAGTGCAAAATGCACACTGATTTTGAAGACTTCGCATGAGTAAAAGAAAGCAGAGTATCTGATTAAAATTTTCATATTAATTACATGTTGAAATAATATTTTGAATATATTGGGTAAAATAAATTATTAAAATTAACTTCATCTGTTTAAGTAACATATGTGTTCCACATTAGGAGTCTATTGGACAATTCAGTGTTAAACCTTTTTGTTGTATTGCATGTCCATTATACTTTTTTCTATATATAGCATCTTTTTTTGCTCTCTGCTTCTGCTTGGATATTTTCTGAGAGTCTTCCTGTTCACCTATCCTGTTTTCTGCTTGTCTAAACTGCTGTTTTATCCAGCACTAAATTCTTAATTTTATAGTTTGTATTTTTCGGTTCTAGAATTTCCATTAGATTCTTTTGATAGATTCTTATTATCGGGTGAAGCACTCCCTCTTTTTATGTATTTTCTCTTCCTCTAGTTTCTGAAATATATTCATTTCAAAGTCCCTGTCTAGTAACTTCAGTATTTGGATAATTTAAATAACTATTTCTTGTATGCGTGTTTATGTGTGTGTGTGTCCAAATGTCCTATCTCTTAGCATGTCTAGCAGTGTTTTATTGAAATCTGGACATTCTATATATATTAAAAAAATATATATAAAAAGAAAACAAAAACCTAGGAGGCCCCAGATGATGTTGTCTTCTACCTGAGGATTCACTTTCTTCTGGAAAGAAAAGGTAAATGTCTTACTAACCTCCATCCAGTCAGGAACTGAGCTAACCCCAGGCTAAGTTGTAGTTTTAGTAAGATTGGTTCTATTTTGATTTGTTCTATTTCCTAGGGCATAGGTCTCCAGGGTTTTTGACTGATTGTCTGGCAGGTTATCATTTCCTCAGCAAAAATAGATCTTCTTCTTAGACTTCGTCTCTTTTGCAACCTCTCACCATCCACAGCTTCAGAATTCGGTAAATCTTATGAAGGGGAAATGGACTCTGTGCTGAGGCCCTTCAAGTTACCCTTTTTGCCAGTCCGGCCCCATACAACTGCCAAAACGTGGCTGGCTTCTTGTCCCAAAGCGGTAGCCCTCTGCCTGGGGCCAAACCCAGATTGTCAATCTCTCACCTTGGCAGCTGCAAGTATCTTCCTACAGACAGGTAGACTTTGCTCCAAAATTTAAGTTCCTCTGGTCCTCATTGTTTCCACAACTCTTGGATGATCTTTGTTTCCTCTGGTATTCTGGTTGCTCTTGGCAGGAATGTTGATCTGCCACCAGCTCCACTCCCATATAGAAGCAGAAGCTTGCTGTGGTTATTTTTTTCTTAGCACTCTTTACCATCTAACATGCTGTGTACAGTCATGTGCTGCAGAATGACACTTCAGTCAATGAAGGACTGCATGTATGATGGTGATCCCATAAGACAATACTGCATTTTTACTATACCCTTTTTATGTGTAGATATGTTTAGATACACAAATACTTACCATTGTATTATAATCGGCTACAGTATTCAGCATAGTAACATGTTGTGCAGGTTTGCAGCCTAGGAGTAACAGGTTACACCAACAGTCTAGATGTGTAGTAGGCTATCCCATCTAGGTTTGTGTAGGTATGCTCTATTATGTTCGCATGACAACGAAATCACCTGACAACATATTTCATTGTTAAGTACCGTCTGACTATATTTTATTTATTTAGTTTATCATCATCTTCCTTCAGCAGAATGTAACTTCCAGGAGGTCTAACGGTTTGACTATTTTTTTCACAGCTGCACCCTCAAAAATGTGAAAAGAATTAGTTCCATAGCCATTACAATGGTAAGATAGGAGAAACCTGAATGAAAGTGATTATTAAATAAAAATGAACTGATTTGTCCTCCCAGTCTGACAGCCAAGAAAACAGATTTATTTTTTACCATAATTTACTAGGCTCTTCCTGTGTGCCAGTGTGTGAGAGGTTTGCATTCAAAAATGATTATAGCCTAGTCCTCACTCCAAAGAAACAGACCAGCAAAAAAATAGGGATTAAAAACAAAATAACCACCTACTTTCTTGACTCATGACAAGAGAGCAGCCATGAATTTTTAAACACATGGAGACCCTAATTAACCACAAACCCCTTCGAAAGTTTCTGTGGGAAGTTATACTCTTATTACTCCCACGGTGCTACTCGGATTCTACTCAGAACAATCTGCCGATTTTTCTATAATTGCCTTCAGGGTCCGTAGCATCTTTGTTTTCAATGGTGGCAAAAATTTTTCCCCCTGAAAGTAGAATTGACTTTAGAAACAGTCAGAAGCCCTTTGGAGTGAGGCTTGATAAAAAAGGAACCTCATAAAATCATTTCAGATCAATGAGGGAAAACTATAAAGTAAATGGGACTTCTTGTGTGTTTTGTAAACTGGCTCTGAAGGCAACTTCAAGAAACTTGAAAACACAGAAGCATGAAAATATTGTTGAAGTAAGTACGTTAGTGTTTTCTTTCATTATTTTAGTCTTATGGTTGAACATATAATTTTCAAAGTATACAATACCCACTGAAAGTTAAGAATGAAAGAATATAGGGATGAACAACTAGTATATCGGGAATATAGGGAAGTATATTACTAATTGTTATGGTAAATGAGATTATTGAGATTTCTCAAATCCTGTATTTCATGGTTTAAAATGCACAACTTTCCTGTGCTAATATTACTAAGCAGGTTTTTAATAATGAAGAGTTCTATTTTGTGTTTCATGATAATGAACTATGTATATAATACTTTGGTTTTCCTCATTTACTGTTGTTATCTAGTAGGACTACGCAGACGTTTCTCAGTACCCGTGGGGGATTATTCTAGGACCTCCCAAGGATAACAAAATCCAAAGATGCTCTAGTCCTTGATATAAAATGACACAGAATTTGCAAATAACTTATTCACATCCTCCTGTATACTTTAAATCACCTCTAGATTTACTTCTAACACCTAATGCAACGTAAATGCTATATAAATAGTTACTATACTGTATTGTTTAAGGAATAATAACAAGAAAAAAAGTCTGCACATGTTTAGTACAGAGGCAATTTCTGAGTATTTCTTATTTGTGGTTGGTTGTGGCCATGGATGCTGAACCCCTGGATACAGACGGTCAACTGCACATCTTTTACATCATATAATTTTTGAATCACCCTCTAACATGAATTTGAGAACACATATAATAACAAACAACTGTGAAGAGAAAAGTAACTTGTTCCCATTTTCAGTTGAAGAGCTACTAGGTCAAATAGGGAAGAAGAAGGAAATGAGAAATATTAAGAATACAAATAAAATACAAACTAATATAAACTACGAAACTGAAAGCTGGCTGCTCATAAAGGTGATTAAGTTACTCTAATATATTGCTTAATGTATACTTTGTAAATGTTTTGACATTTTAATTTACAAACCCTACTATAGAACTCCAAATGATAAGACACTTTAAAGTGTCCATAACCCATACATAAGCTACCACTTCAAGAGACTATTTCTTTTATCTAGATCCTGAACAAAATAAGTTTTGACTGTGAATGGTCTGCTATTAATAAGAGGAAATAAACTAGCCTCTGAGAGGTCAACTTTCTTTTGTCTCCTTTTTTCTCTCCTGTTAGTCATTCTCAGATTACTATTAATAATTGTGATTGGCTATATTTGCATTTGTGGACAATCAAGATAGCCAAATTGATTTCTTCAAATGGAAAGTACTAACAAAAATATGTTGCTATTTTATAGTAATAACACATATTTTCCATGGGAATAGTTTGATTGGGTAGAATTGACACATGCATATAAATGCAAGGAATTAATTATGATTATATTATTAGCAGTTATTGTGGCAATAATTTCAGAAAATGGTTATATCCATCTGTCTGAGAAAACAGACTTTAACACAAAATGAAGTCATATTCATTACACGAAAAAAGTGATTAGAACCTAGTAGTAAAGCCAGCTAAATGTATTTCTACTAAGCTCCAAGTTTAAGTTTTAATGCATTTTTAAATGTTTCTGGTCTCAAAACATTGAACAGCTGACAATTTCCCCCAAGAGAACAATACCTTGAGGGGAAAAGCATTAGAATATGGATTGACCAGCAATCAGTAATCATTACTTGGTACATTAAACGTAGTACGCTGGCACCTGGTTAAGTAATTTAGAAACTGGTTAAGTATCTGGAAAACAGAGGTTTCTCAAGTTAAATGTGAAAGCTCACAGAAATAAAATGGACTTTCTCACAGTTACAACGTATCAAGAAGAAAACTGCAGAATAAGGTTTTAGAAAGTTAAAATTGCGTGAACATATTAAAGGGAATTGGAATCAAAGGGATTGAAGTAGAAAATCTGGTATTTCTGGGAGTTTAAATTCCCCAAAGTTTATAACTTAGAAGAGCTGATGATACATTTCACATCAAGGTTTAATATTTCTATGAAGGTGGTTTAAATATACTGTATGATTCGAAAAAAGCTTTTATTAAATTCTTAAACTGCAAGAGAAGAAATGAAAATAAATTACTAAGCCAGTGAAACAAGAACTTCTACAAACTCCCTTCACTGCTGACATCTTTCCACCTACATCACTTTGCCAGTAGACTCTACCTTTCTTCCCATTTCTACCGATGAACTGTCCATGCTCCAATAAGGCCAACTCCTCCTCTTGCAACCTAGACTTCATAATCTCTCATTCCAGGACAATGCTCCAACAATTTACTCATCTTTTTCTAACATATCAATTTCTACCCACTTCATTTCATTATTCTCTCTAGCAAACAAACATACTATTTCTCTCATCTTAAAAAAAAGAAAAAGAAAAAAACCCTTCCCTTGATCCTAATTCCTCTTCAAACTACTAATTCATTTCTTTACTTCCTTTCATTTTATTATTTTTTTAGAGACAGCATCTGGCTCTGTCACCCAAGCTGGTGTGCAGCAGCATCACCATAGCTCACTGTAGTCTTGAACTCAGGGGCTCAAGCGATCCTCCTGCCTCAGCCTCTCAAGTAGCTGAGACAACAGATGACAGCCACCATGCCAGGCTAATTAAAAAAAAAGGTTTTAGAGATGGAGTCTCACTATATTGCCCAGGCTAGTCTTGAACCTCCAGCCTCATCCTCTCTTTCCTTTTATAGCAAACTCCCTTGAAAGAGTTACCTACAATCGCAGTTTCTAATTTCTTATTCTCTCTTGAACTCATTCCAATGAGATATTTTTCCCTACCACTGCATTAAAATTCCCCTTCTTCTTGAGGTCACAGTAGCCTCCACATTACCAAATCCAATGGTCGTTTTACAACTCTGACCTTACTTGACTTCTCAGCAGACTGGACACAGTTGTCACTCTCTGCTACCTGAAATTCTTTCTTCCTTTGGCTTCCAGGACTTCACCCTTGCTTGGTTTTCCTTCTTAGTGTTTTGTGTTTCCGCCCCTCCTCCTGAGCCCCAAATGTCGGTATGTTCCAGGGCTGTCCTTGAATATATTAACTCTCATATCTACACTTAATTGCAAAGCCATCTACTCCAGTCATATTGTTTAAATACCATTTACCTACTGGCAATCCCCCAATTTATATTTCCGCAGCTCTGACCTGTCTCTGGAATGCATTTTCTGAATGCTTTAAATAAGACATATTGCTTTTATAATAATAATAAATATATTTTAAAAATATGCTATTTATTCTGGATTTTAAAAAGACCTTATAGACTAAAAATCCTTTACCAAAAGACCTTTATTCCCATGTATAATTTTTTAAAAAGTTACCAGGTATGAGGACTAGAAAGATGAATAAAGAAACTTAAAAATCACCTGTCCTCTCAACACATAGAGATAACTACTTTCAGACACATATAAACTCTTTTAAAAATGCAGATCTATGCCCATTTGGAACAAAATCATACCTGAGAAAAAGTTTTTAAATGAATACATAATCTTTTGTATTCTTTCAGATGAATAACTTTTATTTCTGGGTGAGCCTGTAATTTTATAGAATCATTAGTTTAACATGATTTACTTTTATTAAGTTGGTCTCCTTTCAAAACAACAGATTGGCTACAGCTAAGATAGAAAAGTGCTAAAAAGTAATACCATGGTATATCTGCAAAGATCTTAAAAAAAAAAAACCCCAACAACTTCATTTTGATTATTTCAAATGTACTCTCTATATTTAAAGTTAGTTAAAAAATGGCACAACAAATTATAAAGCTGAAAAAGACATGCCATTTAAAATATGGGAGTAGATTAGGGATATTTTAATAAAATGTTGACTCATCTCTCTTATTGTTAAACAATCAACGGAGAAGGAATAATAAAGAACTTGCTCAATTAACAATCTGGTTAAAAATGGCTCTGGCAACAGACTGGGTTGCCAGTTGTGTGAGCATGGGAAAATCTGAGTCTTCATTTATTTGTAAACAGAAGATAATGCTGTGCTGGCTCTCATCTTAACATTGTTGTGATTAAGTGAGATAATATACGTAAATATCCTAGCAGAGTATCAGGCCTTTTCAACAAATGTTGGCTATTACTGCCTTTGTATTAATTTCCTAAACTGATTTACTACCTCCTTTTTCAAAACAGGTTTATTCACAAAAGCTATTCAAATAAACAAGTTAAAAAAATTCAAAGAGCTCTGAGCTCAGCTTGAAAGTTTTGAAGCAACACAATTTATTATACAGAACAAAACTATACTTTGAGATGAGTTTCTTCTGTCAAAAAGACAAAAACACTCAGAGGATGTAACTGAATGACTATAATGCACCCTGGCCAAGAAGCGAGGCTTTATCTTGCTCTTTAAAGTACATGCAAGTGAGCACTGTTCTTGTCATTTTAATATGGACTTTCCACCTTTAAATTGACTTTATGAAATAGTTAGATAATTGTTGCGTACTTTTAAGTCACTTTGCCAGTGTTCTTGAACTGTGAAAGTAATTCAGTACTGAACTCATAAAATATACTCCCCAAGGTCCAAGTTTAAGTGAGCATAGTGATTTGTTTCCTAACAATGGAGCCCAACCACATTTAAAAACTCCTTTGTACTGGACAGTCCTTGAAGCTTTGAGTGGCTTTCTTATCCACAGCCCTTCTGAGCATCCTGCAGCGAACAGCAGGGTTTTTTTTTCCCTATAATCTACTACCACCATCCCCACAACTGTCATGATCAAGAACTATTTACCTCCATTTCTACCACACCATTCTCACTGACTCAATGAATTCTTTTATTACCACAATGAATGCTATTGCTCTTGCTACCATCACCATTACCACACCACCACCACCTCTCTTACTACCACCACCAGTATCATCGTTGCCACCAACATCACCACCACCACCCCCTCTCTTACCACCACCACCAGTATCACCATTGCCACCATCATCACCAACACCACCCCCTCTCTTACCACCACCACCAGTATCATCGTTGCCACCATCATTACCACCACCACCCCCTCTCTTACCAACACCACTAATGATAAGCTAGAAGTAAACTAAGTCCTTTACTTGAATTACTTCATTTAGTCCTCAGAACAATTCAAGATATGCTATATCCATTATATTGATGAGGAAATCAAGGCACAGAGAACTTAATAATTTTTGGCCTATGTTCCTATATTAGGTGAATGGGAAAGCCAGAATTCAGATCAAAGTTTGAATAACTCCAAGGCACATGTTCTTTCCATGGCTTAGCATATCATTTGGCACAGAGTTAACACTAAAAAAAAATTGTTGCACGAATAAATAAAAGTTGTCATGCTTTGGGTAACATGGCTCAATGGACAAAGGATGGTATCTGATCCACAGGCAGTGTGAACTTGGCATGAGGCAACCTGGCGGAAGAATGCCTTACGAGACATTCTATACTAGATATTATCCAACTCACCCTGTAAGCTCCTCTCTTGGGACAATAAAACACAAAGAGAAAGTTACAAATAGAATAGGACCACTGAAATCAAGGACCAGAGAGAAGACAATATGTTAGAAACACAAAGTCAAGAAAACCATGTAAATATTAGCCAAAAAGGTCACAGCATTATATCCAGCTGGTAATGACAAGAGAAACAGAGAGGCAGAAACAGGCAGAAGATACATCATTAGGATGACACTGAACTCTTGGGGCAATGGCAGTATCCTGAACAACCTTCCAGTTCTCCAAGTGGTTGGCTAGGTAGCTGCTGGCATGGTCTTTCAAACTTTTTGTCTGGCTTCTCTTTCTCAAATAAAGCAGTGGTCCTTTTCTCAGGAAACAAGAGACTCATCTGTCTGTTCAAGTCAGTAACTCAAGAGCCATATGTTTTATTCCCCATAAATAATCACATACCATGTTCTGTATTTTCTCTCTATTCCCACTGGTTGAACTTTGGCCCAAGCTACCACTATCTCTTATCTGGATTACAGCAATTCCCTCTGACCTAGTCTCCAGCCATCGACTCTGGCCCCCTCAATCCATTCTCCATATAGCTGGCTCCCACACATATCTTCTGCACCTAGCTCAGATTTATTCAGCTCTCACTTAAATACCATACCACTTCTTTGGGGGAGGCTCACCTTCAGAGTAGGTTGATCTTCCTGTTATTGACTTGTCATCCCCCATTTTCCTTTCTTAACACTACCACACTTACAGTTACTTGTTCACTTTAATAAGTCTTCCCTTGTAGATGGCAGTCTCCATGAAAACAATCCTGTGTCTGTTTTGTTTAATACTATGCACCAGAGGCAACCTTTTTGGCACCAGGGACGGGTTTCATGGAAGACAATTTTTCCACAGGAGTGAGGGGGAAGGATAGTTTCAGGATGAAACCATTCCACCTCATATCATCAGGCATTAGTTAGATTTTCATAAGGAATACACAACTAGGTATCTCACGTGTGCAGTTCACAATAGAGTTCGTGCTCCTATGAGAATCTAATGCTGCCGCTGATCTGACAGGAGGCGGAGCTCAGTGGGTAATGCTCGCTTGCCTGCCGCTCACCTCCTGATGTGCCACCCAGTTCCTAACATGCTGCTAACCAGTACCTATCTGTGGCCTGGGGTTTAGGGACCCCTGTACACCAAGTACAGTGCTACAGTGCCTGGCACATAAGAAGTGGAACGTATTTGCTCAACAAATACATCATCTGTAGTAATCTGAAGGTCTCTTTTTTTTTTTTGAGATGGGGTTTCACTATTTTCCCCAGGCTGGTCTTAAGCAATCCTCCCACTTCAGCCTCTGGAGTAGCTGGGACTACAAGCATGTGCTGCCACATCTGGCACAGTCTGTTTTTTTGAAACCTAAAAAACTCTCAACAAATGATCTCAAATGTGTTTGTAAACATCTTACAATTAAAAGAACTAAAATTCAGTCCACCTCCACTGAGGACTGACATTATGCAGGCACCGGGCAGAGTGATCTGGGATGGGGAAGTAGTATTCAAAGGGAAGTTCTGAACAATTTAAGCAGTGGAATGACTGAATCAGATCTGTTTTAGGAAGAAAAATTTGGCAGCAGTGTGGGGGACTAAAGTGGGTTAATACTTGAGGAAGGGGAGCTGTTGGGGAGCTATTAAATTACTATAGGCAAGAAGCCTTTTTGATGGCAGAGCCAGCCACCTACATGGCCATGTAACCTAGTTCTGGCTACTAAAGCTTAAAAAAGAAAGTCTGTTAAAGGACTTCCAAGAAAAATTCTCCTTCATAAAAACAGGCACTGAAAAGAAGAGGGCCTGTCCCAAGATGCATATGTCTTTGGACATAGCTGTGTGTGGATGTTATGCCAGTTATTCTGTAAGCATGAGTTGCTGAGCCACGGATAACAGCCATGGAGAGCAAAGAGGAAAATTAAGAGTCTGAATCAGGCCTGGCGTCACGGCTCATGGCTCATGCCTGTAATTCCAGTGTTTTGGGAGGCTGAGGCAGGAGGGTCCCTTGATGATAGGAGTTAGAGACCAGCCTGGGTAACACAGTGAGGCCCCATCTTCCAAAAACTGTTTTAAAAAATTAGCTAGGCATGGTGGTACACACCTGTAGTCCCAGCTACTTGGGAGGCTGGATCGTATGGAAGGTGGAAGGATCGTATGAGCTCAGGAGTTTGAGGCTGCAATGGGCTATGAACACACCACTGCCTGCTAGCCTGGGCAACAGAGTGAGACCGTGTCTAAGTTAGAAATAAGTTTTAATGATAAGAAAACAAATTTCAGGATGTTAAACCTCAGTTTATAACTTTACGTTTTTCTCGTCCCCCTTCCTCTAATAAGATGCCACATCCTCAACTTTACCTTCACAATGCTTCTTCCATCCATCCTGTCTATATCAGTTAGGATGTTCCCAAAAGCAGCAGATTGCTTATTACAAGGTGTATTTATTGTCTCACTTAACAAGAAATCCTAAGTTTTGGCTTTTTGGTGTGGCTAACTGGGGTCTGAGGGAGCTGGCTGGGGGTGTGGAGTGTACAACTCCATTTTCTAGTGTGAATCATACAGCTCAATTTTATAAGAAAATTGTTTTTGAGAACAAAAATAAGTATTCTACCTGTCCAAAAAAACCAAAAAAGTCACCAATGCATATTCTCCCTCTCCCAAGAACAATAAGAGAGCAGGGAGAAGGATGAAGAGGGGCAGTACTGACATAGTTTTTCTCTTTTAACCAGCTTCTCATAAATTGAGATGCTTATTATAAGCTAGCAAGTAGGATAGACCCTATTTTCCCCGTTTATCTATCTAGATGCAGCATATGGTTGCACTCCTCTCTTTCATTCATCTAATATTTGTTACCATTTATGACGTAACCATCTATTATCTAGATGGTAATGAGAGCACGTCATTATCTCTGCCCTCCAAGAATAATTCAGAATTCACCTCAAGAAGACATCACAAATTATCTGCTTAGCAAAGTTCCCAGCACATGGTAGGCGATCAAATATTTGTTTAATGCATCTGTTCTGTAGCATTACATTTTTTAGAGGGTTCTAAAGAAAACTTGTGAAGATAAAAGCTTCAGGATATGGAATCTGATTAGAGGAGGGGATGAGGAAAGAGATGACTAGAAGGCATAATTTTAAGCTTTGAAAGTTCCTTATAGACACATAACACGCAAGCCTCTATTTCTTCCATAACATCCTTGACAAGCAACAATCCTTCTTTTGCTTCAATATTACAACTTGTAAGGAAGTCATGCTGTCCTAAGAGAGGTCAGTCTATCACTGTACAGTCCTGACCATTATAATGTTCTTTAGAGTAAAAAAAAAAAAAAAATCTGTTCCCCTGTTCAGAGGGGAGAGGAAATTTCCATAGTTTGTCCCAATTATAGCACTTGAAGAAAGTGGTTGTGGTTTAATGGAATTAACAGTGACCTAGTGACACAAGACCAGGTGTAACTTTGAACAAGGCGCACAATCTTGCTGAGATTCATTTTTTTCTTTCTCTAAGATGAGGATAATCTTCACCTGCCACACTTATTGTGAGAAATAAGTGAGATTATGTAAGTGAAAGTACACAGTGCCTGCTTGCAGATAAAACATTTTTTTAAGGTATGCAAGAAGATAATGATACTACTGAGCACTTCTAAGGATAATCCTTTATAGAAAGATGAAAGTTAAAAAAAATTTAAAGTGGACATACCACATTAATGTTAAATACATTTAAAGTCTTAATGCACAAAAATGTCACTTAACAGACAACTACAGCTACATATTACAAGCAGTTGTTTATGGACATGCTCGTCTTTTGATGACTATTTTTCAGTTAAAATGCATTAATATTCATGATTCTGCCTTTCTTACATTCACAGGAATAATGCTGGGCTTGTATATCCAAGAAACATTTTTTTTTTTTTTTTGAGAAAGACTCTTGCTTTTTCCGCCCAGGCCAGAGTGTAGTGGCGCAATCTTGGCTCACTGCAATCTCCGCCTCCCGGGTTCACACCATTCTCCTGCCTCAGCCTCCCAAGTAGCTGGGACTATAGGCGCCCGCCACCACGCCCGGCTAATTTTTTGTATTTTTAGTAGTGATGGAGTTTCACCATGTTAGCTGGGATGGTCTCGATCTCCTGACCTTGTGATCCGCCCGTCTCGGCCTCCCAAAGTGCTGGGATTACAGGCGTTAGCCACCGCGCCTGGCCCCAAGAAACATTTTTAAAAAAAGAGATGACAAAGAAGAAGTATCAGCAACAAAAATACAGGTACCTCTCACGGAGACATGCTCTGTGCCAGGCAATACACTAAACCCTTCATATGCTGAATAGCTCCTAGTGCTTGGAAACCCTTTTGAAGTAGACATTATTATCACCTCCATTTTACAAATATGAAACTGAATGTAAGATGGCTTAAATAACTCAAAAAAAGATAACATTATAAGCAGCTGAGGCTGGATTTGAAATCTGTTCTTTGATGTTAGACTCCCTTTATTTGCTCCCTTAATACACATAATGGGTGGGTCTAACACAATTACTCCGTTTAAAATATATCACTCACTAAATTCTGATTTAAATGAGATTATCTATCAACAGGGGAATACCTGACTCTTTGGTAGCATACATTATTACATCAGCACTCTTTTGTGATGATTCTGTAACTACAATGACAGATGGATCTATTAAAAAATAAAAGTAGTAAGAATAAAAAAATGCTCACTTAATTTTTTAAAAATGTCATGTACTGTGTTAACTATCATAAAATGCAACAGAAAAAAGAACCATATAGTGTCAAGCGTGTACACACTGTCTTAAAAACAGTGACAAAATATATTCAAAAGATCTGCAATGCAGCAGTCCAGGAGGGTTGACATTAGAAAAAAAATATTAAGCCCAGTAAGTTAACGAAAACTTAGAACTACTCTGAGTTGGGGAAGGAATTAAAAAATCATTAAAATGTTAAGAATTTATAATACGGCAGTTAGATTTTTAAATAAGAATAGTATCTATACACACCGATTAAGCTTTAAGTACTTTTTCCGTACTTTAAGTATTTTGAAGTTTCTTCTCAGGGGTCTGCTTAACAGTGTGCAGATGGGGTAGCCATAAGTCAACTAGTCACCTTCAGTGCCATCCAGTGATCCATGGTGGCAGGAACTTCTGGTCTCTGTTGCCTCCTCTACTTTCAAGTCTTGCATTAATTTGCCACCCAACAGCCCACTCTTCCTGGTCCAACCAAGGCCAGTATGTATGAACAGTCTGACCACTCACTCAGACCATTTGGGATAAGTCTTACTTCCTAGCCACATGCCTCCTATTCGGTTACAAATGATTATACAATACAAATATTGTATTTAAAGAACTTTTAAAAGCTACATAAATGATTAGGTTTTGTTTTCAGTTATCTATGCAAAATACTGGTTGGCTTTCCCACATAACTCGAAATCCACCTCAACATTGTTAGGTGGCAACCAAGAAAATTATAGGTATAGGAGGATAAATCTTCTGAAATGCTACCCTTGGAGTTCCATTCTACCCCACTCAAAAAACAAACAAAAAAACCGCAAGCCAAACCAAACCAAAACCAAACCAAACAAAAAAAACAAAGAAAAAGAAAAAAGAGACAGAGAGACTATTAAAATGGACAATCTTATTTGTCATCAATTGTACTGAACTTTTTATTTCTAATCACCTATACAGAAATCACTAAACATACAACCTGTAATTTTAACAATACAATGACAGAAAAATTAACAATGACTGAGCTGGTACTGTATATATTAGGCACTAGCCAGGTCCTTTTACATTATTTATTCCGTTTCAGACTTATCACAACCTCTCATGGTTGGAATTGTTATTCCAGTTTTACAGGTGAGGAAAAACAGTCTTAAAGGCACAAGGTCAGACCCTTGGCCACCTACCTGATACCATGCTGCTGGTGGTGAGGAAAAAGCTCACACTTAACTTTCCTTCCTTTAAAAGGAATATCAACCACCCTAATAAGGTCCTAAATATTTAGAGGAATTACTATGGAAAGTTCTTGTCATTACAAAGCTAAATTCTTCTTGTTCTGAAGTCTCCCTGAATAGCTCAAAAAGAAAATCAGATGTTTAGCATTTGACAATCCATTCAAATTTTCAGAAACAGCAATAGTGTTTTAATCAAGGCAAATCATTATAAATTATAAACACCAGAATGTTACCGGCCTAAATGAAACACACTCCCTGATCCTACTCATAGCTACTGAATATAAAGAACTTAATGAATTAGGTTAATGTGCCTGTTAAGATGATACAAGGTAGAAAGGGGACCACCAAGAGCAAGTTTCCAAAGTCAAATTGTTATGTCTTCTAATAATAGACCTTATAAAGAAACATTAACACATGTACTATACAACATATATAATTGAGACATTTTCAATAGTGGAATGTTGAAAAAGGAAAATGTAATATTTCTTTTTTTTAAGTAATTGTTATTTGTTAAATCCTTTTGGTAGGCTGTATTCCAAGAAAGTAATATTTTGAACTGGTTTTCAATCATCACAAAGGTTGGAGAATATCTTTCTGTATATTTTATTAAGGCTTTTGAGAGATGTAATAGATACTTCAAATTCATATATTTTAATGACAATGCCACCTCAAAATGTAGCCCCCCCACCTAACTGATAACTTAAAGAAAATGTATTCATAATATAACCTGAAAATAAACACAATATAATGATGACTGATAGTCCATTTCTTTCCCCGAGATTTAGCTCATGGTGTATGCCTCTGATAAGGAAATGCATTTTTCTAAAAAGCGCTCAATTTTCTTTAGCAAAAAAACAAAACAGTAGGCTGCTCTTTTTCTTCTGACGTACCATATAAAGCCTTCCTTCCAGAATATTTTTTCCTTTGAAATTAAGCCATAAAATAAAATGTCGTGCTTGAAAATCAATATATTAGTGAATGGAGACAAACATATTTGTGTGATTTGAGTTCAACTGTAGCACATATAATGAAGAGAGCCACATTTTTACTTAGAGAAGATATCTATCAAATACAATACTAATATTAGTTCTATTTCCTATTTCTAGGTAAAATTTTAGTTAACAAATAAAACACTATGATTTAATGAAGAATGGATTAATTTGAAAGCTATGACACTTAAAACTTATGGAGAGAGGTTGGCTCTAAGCAAAAAGGTGAATTAAATGAAACCTGCCTTTGGATGTTGTTTTCCTTAGTGGTGACATTCCATTAGGCAGCTATTGGAGAACACATTCCAGGCAATGGGTTCTCTCATGCTGCTCATGGCCTATCTACTAAAGACATTCCTTCATGTGAAGTACCCTGCAACCTGAATTTGTGTCTATACCTCTCCTTCTTGGTGTTGGAGAAAGCTCTTTAAAGAGCCATGCTTTCTGGCTGTTACTGTCTTCTTTTTCCTCTCTGAATAAAGAAATGACAGATGGCACTCTAGTGGTGAAACTGGACTGAGAGGCAGACTTGGCAATTACAAGCTAAAGGATAAAGAGGGTAAGCATTAAGACAGAGGGAACCCAAGTCTGTGAAGACATTGTGGAACCTCCATACAAGCATCAGACTACCTTTGAATTTCTCCATTTAAATGAAGTATAAAAGTCAATGATAACTTGAGGGTTCTCTCCTATGCACTTGAACTTAATCCTAAACAACTGAGGAGGAGAAACTGGATAGTTGGGAAGGGGAAACTGTATAGCTGGAGGACAATGGGCTATGTTCTGAGAAATGCGTCATTGTGATTTTGCTGTTATAGGAACATTATAGACTATACTTACATAATCGATATAGCCTATATACACCTAGGCTATACTGTAACATGATTGTAAATATTTGTGTATCTAAGTGTATCTAAACACAGAAAAGGTATAGTAAAAATGCAATATAAAGATAAAAATGGTACACCTGTATAGGGCAGCTCCATTATAATCTTATGGGGCCACCACTGTATATTGGGTCTGTCATTGACCTAAATATCATTATGTGGTACATGACTATATTTTCTTCTCAAAATTTGAATTTTGAACCATATATATTTATTACTTAGTCCAAAACTAAATTCTAAAATCTGTAAAAACACTATGCTCAAAATATTAGAAACTGTTATTAAATGAAAATTTTTTTTATTTTGTAAAAAAAGTTCTTAAAAATTGAACATAAAATATTTATTTTAATAAACATGGGCAATGTGATATAAGTCATAATTATTTCTTCTGTAAAACTGAGAATTTTATCAGGACGGGAAACATTGTGATCACCTTTGCAACTAGAACATCCAGTCAGTATTATGCATGTGGCTGGTGCTTGTAAATGATGGTTGAACAAATAAAATGCCGTAAAATATATCCCCATTGCAAAGAGCTGTCCTCTGTATGTGCCTGACAGTTATCTATAAAACTGAATATATGAGGAAGATTTTAGGCAAACACAGAAAAAAAAAAAAGATTAGAATTTTTGAGAAGAAGCTTAGCAGAACACAGTTATTGGTAGTTATTTAAACTAGTAAGCAAACATTATAAGCCCATTTATTTATCTGCCCCAATAACTCATTTTCCTCTGCAAGTATTTACTGACTATCTGGCATACGTAATAATCCCCAAGTGAAAGTTTAAAAGTATATATGTAGGGTGGGGTGGAGGCTGCTGTTAAAGGAGCACTGTAGGAATTTAGCCTAATTTCCATGATTTTTATTTTTCTAATATTTGTATTCTATTAAAACAACCCAAAAGAATACAACTGACTAAATGCACACTTGGCTAAATTTTCATACTGTAAAATTCCACACATAACTCACTAACCATTACACGAATCAAGAATTTTGATTTATAGTTTACATATATAACACATATTTTTTGGGTAGTTCTATTACAAAAATCACCCATCTTCCCAAAATGGATTGTTAACAATTATAACCAGCTGATGTGAAAATTTGATTAGAACAGCTCAAATGGAATTGGCAAGTAAGGGCTTTTTACCGAGCAAATGCATAAAACTTTCAGAAGATTGATAGGGATACGTAACTTAATTTGTCGGTTTCATTTTTCATGTCTTGGTAATAAATTTTATTTTGATAAATAAAGATGATTTTATTGCATTTATTGCACTGGGATTTTTATACAACCATGGTTCTTCAAGTAATATAAGAGGAAGAACCATATTTCAGTACTCAAGCTGTTAACTCATGTTTCTTTTAAAGTTATTTGTCAATGTCTCTTCATGTGCATAAGAACTAGGTGAATTGACGGCGTGAGTTTCTCTATGTTCTAAATCATAAAAAATCCCAAGGAAAAGAAATGAGCGTAATAGCCCTACAAATATTTGTGGATTGTCACTAATTCTACTCTATTTGCCTTTCACCATTGATTTAGGATACTTTTCGTTTTATGTTCATCTGTCAAAATAATGGTAACGACAGTGGGCAAGAGGTTGTACCATACACAGAACAAAATGTGGGTGGATCTGAGTTTGCCCCATTTGGCACCAATCCAGCCATGACAGTAGGTGAAAGAGGGAAGGAATTCCAGTCCCACCGGGTTGCTTGTGTCCAGAGGAACAAGAGCAAAACTAATCAAGGCAGATAGAGGGAGTTTTGAAAGCAGCTTCTGGGCACCACCAAAGTAATGGTCAGAATGGTACTGGCTGCTTGTGCTCTTTCAGAAGCTGGGCTTTACCTGCCAGCAAAAGCAAGATAAAAGCTTTTGAATAAAGATATAACCATATGAAGCAGCTTTTATACTTTATATAAAGCTGCTGTCAAAACATTGTCCATAAAACATCTAATTATTCCTGTCAAAGGTTCTGCATTCAAAGCCCTTAGGAATTCAAAGCCACAAAAAAAGCTTGCCACTCTTCAAGAATCGGTATACGTCCTTATAGAAGGAAATAATAATGATTTAACCTACAGAGGTCCTTAGGAAACATTTTTCAAAAAGAGTCTGAGAGCCTTATGACATGGCCTTTATTGATTTTTTTCCTTTTGTAGGGTTCAAAGGAATTAATAAAATATGATTATTACTTGTGAACAGGTAATGTGTCCTAGTTATGGTGGACTGACATTCAACATCCATTTTTAACCATCTACTAGAGTGTCTTCCTGTACTGCAATGGCTGAAAGCTAAAAACCACATCAGAGACCCCATGCAGTTTGGATGTGATTTGGTTTAGCCAGTCTTCAAATTGCTCAAGGTTAGGATGTTGGAAGTAAGGTGGAGGCCACGTTTTTGTGGGTTTTCTTGCAAGTGTGACTGTGGAAGCATTTGGTTTTCTCATAGCACCAGCAACATTCCCTGTATCTAGTCACTAGCTGTGTAGTACTAAAAGGCAGAAAGACAGCTCTCTGTTATGCTGGTGTGGATTGTAACAGGCACTGCAAGGTTCTCTGTATCTGGCAGTAACAGTGGTGGCTTCCTGATCACGGGGACTTCTTGTTAGGGAGTGGCAGTGAGGTTCTGGAGCCAGCAGCTTCCCAATTCAGCAGGCAGTTTCTGTATCACAGAGCGGGGAGCAAATGCCATGGTAGCCTGTGTTACGGCTTTACATGTAGCTCATCAAAGCTTGATCTAAATTGTTTCTTCAGTCCTCCTAATGACCCCGAATCCACTTACAATGTCATGATTAAATACTTCACTGCTTAAACTGGATTCTAGTCTCTGAGCCAGAACCCTGACCTATACAGTATGCCAGCACATACATACCCCTTCCAAAAAATGGATTTCCTATTTGGTAGTGATAAGGAAGAGGTTCTAAAAGTCTATAGGAAAAATAACTCTCCAGAATAATGTTCAGGGACTAACGGGTGTGAACTCTTTCCCCCACTCTGAATGAAGATGTGTTCTTGGTGACACTGAGATATATTCCAGGACCAGGAGAGCTCAATGTTTAAAATATTCACTTGAGCCAAGGTGTCCAGATTGTTAGTGTACTTCTAGAATGTAAACCCTAAGACAGTAGTACAGTAAGAATTAAGCTTCTTAGAGTCAGTGAGACCCCATTTTCTAGCAACAGTGTGTCCTGGTAGCTGCAGGTGCCCATTCATTTCTAGAGGCAATGGGTTCTGAGACATGCTACATCTGCTCCTGCTATGCATCCATCCAACTTTCCATAAGATGTTATACCCCTGGCTAATTAAAGTGGAAACCTAATTTAACTATATTGAGTGTGTGTGTGTGTGTGGTCTTTCCCCACCAATCCATAGCTCACTTGAAGTATTCAAGTCTCCTGGTAAAAGTTTGTTTTATTGTACACTGTCTAAAGATTCTTTGTTAAGTGACACTGATAGAAAATGATAGTCTTTTTTTTTTTTGAGACGAAGTCTCACACTGTCGCCTGGGCTGGTGTGCAATGGCACAATCTCAGCTCGCTGCAATCTCCGCCTCCTGGGTTCAAGTAATTCTCCTGCCTCTGCCTCCCGAGTAGCTGGGACTACAGGTGTGTGCTACCGCACCCAGCTAATTTTTTTGTATTTTTAGTAGAGATGGGGTTTCACTATGTTGGCCAGGCTGGTCTCGAACTCCTGACCTCGTGATCCGCCTGCCTCGGCCTCCCAAAGTGCTGGGATTACAGGCATGAGCCACCGCACCCAGCCAGAAAATGATAGTCTTTCTATCTGTTCACCTCAATGTGTTAAAAGTTAAAAAAATTAAAAAAAAAAAGAATATGATTGGCTGTCACTATGGGTCCTCAGTTTTTGTGATAAAGGGATAGTTCTCTATTATACACTGTGAGGGGCTTTACCAGCAAGTGTGGGTAGGGTTACGAGATTTGGCAAAATAAAATAATATAAAAAATGAGTACACTTAGTGAAATATGAATTTTAGATAAACAATGAACAACTTTTTAGTATATGTATACCCTATGCAACATTTAGGACATATTTATATTAAGTATTCATTGTTTACTTGAAATTCAAATTTAACTGACATTTCTATGTTTTATCTGGCAACCCTAGTTGTAGAAAAACTCTTGCGTGAACTATCACTGCAGAGTGATCTTATTCCAAACCAGCTTAGGAGCCTGAGACTGTCTAAAGAATTTAAGACACCCATTTTCAGATAGAAAGAATGAGCTCAGTATGGGTAGACTATGGCCTTATAAATAATGGGGAATAAATGGTACACGAAACTCTTGGTTGGCCTTACTCTCAGTATTTCTTGGGTTTTATTTCCTTGAGCCTAAATTCAAGTATGCATTTGCCTAGAAGATGCAGCCCAAGTTTTGGCACTCTAAAAGCTCTATTTCCTCTTTTTCCCCTGGCTGTTAGGAAGCTCAAAAATAAATCACAGACTAACTTTTCACTTCTTCATCCTTAAAAAGATAAGCTACCTTAAATCCTTTCAAAAAGGGGATAGGCCATAAATTGCCGATTGAGTCAAATGAGCTGGCTTTCCTTTATGGTAGTCACAGATAGTGAAAGAAACAGTTGTGAAAATTTCACATAATAGAAATCACCTTCCTAATTTTTACACCTTTGGGGAATAGAAAGTACTTTGTTTACTTTAATTCTTCTATAAGTTCAAAATTTGGCTATACGAGTTGAAAATAAGACAGCATCTTGCACTATTGTTGCTGTGAGGAATATATGCCCCAGAAAAGAAAAGCTATTCTAGAGTTTCAACTTTTATTTATCAAGGCCTGTATTCTATAATACATAGAAGAGAGCTGTATCAAGCAATTTACTGTTTTTAGTTGTTAAAAGTGTTCTACTGCTAAAATCTGAGAAGTGAAAATGTGGCTAAACTTTGAAATGTAATATATGTCTGGGAAATAAAATAATTTGCAGCATAGCTAAGTTTTGCTCAAGTCTGGAGAGATAACATGAAAAATTTTCAGACTAGCAATTTGCTGACTAGAAAATGACTATATTTTCAATCAGCCTAATATGGCAGTTGTTTTTCATAGGCAAAGAAAAGCTAAGGAAGACTTAGTCTGTAGATATTCAGCATAGCTTGGCAAAATTTAGCTGCTAGTTTCTTCTTATCCTTGTTATATGTTTCCATATGGGACTTCTTATTATCAAGAAGAAATAATAGAAGTTAATAGAAGCAAGAGGAAAGGTCCAGACTGGCATGCATTAACTGCTTGTCAACTATGGTTTTCCTAATGAATTGTCCTGTTGCTCTGTATCTCAATGATTATAGTACAACAGCTTTCATTAGTCACTGCAAATAAGACTTAGTGCCACCTTATTTACATTCTATTGCAAATAATTAGCATTTCACTTAGATTCGTCCAAGGCACTTCTGAACTTGCAGCAAGACTATTTGACATCATCCAATACTTGATTCCATCCTGAACAGGCTTGAAAACAGATTCTGTGCTTTTTAGTTACAACAGTGTCACCAATGAATTCTACCACAGCTTAAATTCCTGCCAATATTGTAGCTAGGGATATCAAAATGCTGCAGTAATTAGACCTTGCAAGCCTGACTTCCCTAGTGGCAGAACTGTCACAGAAGGGGAGGAATTGATATTCAAAGTTTATAATAACCCAAACCTCTACAATTATTGCTAGAACACGAATGCTACCATTTTAAACAGCAGAAAGCAACTTAAGAAAAAAGCCTTATTACAAAGGTAAAAGAGAGAGGGGAAAAATAGCATCATATGCTTTGATGACCAATGCCTTTCCTCTGCTAAAAATTTATAATTACTTAATAAAATTCCAACCTGATTATTAACTTGGTGGGGAAATATTTCTCTTGAAAACATAGCTGCCATATTTAACAGAATATAAAAAGCCTATTCCAGTCTATGAATTAAAATTTCACTTTACAAGTACATTATTCTAGAACTATATAGATTTGCATGTATTATTTCATATAGCCAAATTTATAGAAAGCATTTTATACAAAACCACTTATTTCTATTTCTATATAATTCATATGTTCATATGTCTGTGTGTCCATGTGTGTTTTTGTGTGTCTGGACCTACATATGTCATCTTTTATATGTAACTCATGTATTCTCTGGAATGCACATACAATAAAACAAGGATCACTGAATCAAATAATGCTGAATTTGTGTGAATGTGTTATTCACAGATAGAACCAGTAAATCTGAATATAACACTTTGGGAAAGGGCAGCCATTAGTCCCAGGCAATGGCTAGGTCTATTTGCCTGCTCTTATCTGACTTTCCTATCCTGTGTTCCATACAGTGTACACCTCCTTATATCTACCTCAGGACCTTATTTTCATGGGATAATTGAGCACCCTGGTCCAGTTAACCAACTCAAGAATCCCCCAATCCTTTACATATTTCTTCCATTTGTACTTAGCCATAGATCCAGCCTGAGAGTCTCACTCCTCAATGCCTGGCCAAGAGGGGCTCAGATGGCTGATGTAGTGACTCTTCCCTCATAAGAGAAGTGATCTGTGGGACTATTCCGTCTCAACATTTTAGTTTTCAACTGATGGTTTAACTGTCCTCACTAGACATTTAAGAAAAATGAGTAATTGAGTGTTAAAATGCAATATAATAAAACATTAGCCTTAGGAACAAAGATGTAAATACAAACACATTAAAAATAAAAGTGTATAAGATTGGTGATGAAGAGGTCCTGGTGAATGGAGTAGAAATTAGATGTTAGAAATCAAGAATAATAAAAAAATGTACTCATGTATAAAGCCTTTTCATATAAATTATCTTTTCTCTTTATAGAGATTAAAAAACTTCAAAGAAATAGAAATGGGTCTCTTTTTACATTAATGTTTTATTCCTTGTCATGTCTTTCAATGGGGCAGTGAATTAGTTCTATCTGAAGAAACCTCTTCAAAAACAAAGCAACCCTCTGAGGATTTCTTGCAAGGTTACTGTGACCTACAGTTAACAAAGTAGGTGTTTACTCTCCCCTGACAACAGCTGGTGGTCAAATCCAGGCTACAGTTCCTTAGTGGTACAGGTGGTTGTTTAGGAAACTGGTAAATGATAATTAGGTCCAATATCCCTGAGGTCACATAGAGCAAAATAAAACAATTGTTTGTTATTCAGGGAAGAAGACTTAGAATTTCTCTGGGCTGATCCACAATCTGTCTTCTTCCCAAATGTCTGCCTAAAATGAAACTGGGAATTTGGAAACTTTTCCATAGGAGTCATTATCAACATCCATCCTTCTTTCTCAAACAAAAAATATGGATAAATGTGTGGGTTTAAATCCCACCTCTGCCATTTACTAGCTATTTAACTTTGAGCAAGTTACTAAACCTCTCTGTGTCTAAAGTTCCTCGCCTATGTGCGTGGTATGTGTATACATATATATAAGCCCTGTGCATTATGGGATTTTGGGGATGAAGTAAGTTGGTACATATAAGGGCAAAACACTGCCTACCTAGAGTAGGAGCTATATAAGCATTGGCTCTTATTTCTATGGTTAGGAAGACGTGATGTAGAGAAAATAAATAAACCATCATGAACTTGTGAACTTGAAAAGGGAATTTCTTGTCTAGTCTGTTATTAAAAAGGCCTGGCTGCGGCTTCATACAGAGGGTCTACCACCATACACAATTTGACATGCAGCCCTAATACCCGTATTTTGATCTCAGACACTCTCTTCCATTAAAGAAGGTGAGTGTGGAAAGTAATTGATTCTAAGTCCTGCAGCAGGGTTTAAAAAAAAAAAGTCAAAATGGGCCTGGGATACCTTGTTGTCAACTTTTAAAGATAAATTTAAAAATATCTAGGGTAGTACATGGAAACTTAAAGAAAGTCCTTACTAGACCAGTCTGACAGGGCATCAAAAAAAAAAAAAAAAAAAAACAGGGCATCAAAAAAAACAAATAAATAAAAATAAAGAAGAAAGTCCTACATGAGTTGAAATATATTCTCCTAGTTTCTTGTTCGTTGCTTCATGTTTTAGTATCTGGTAAGGCTCGACACCCCCACTGGTTACTCTTTTTATTTTTAATTGTTACTTTCTCTAGTTTTTGCTTATTTGCTTTTCCATTTTAATTTAAGAATTAGCTTATCTGTTCCTAAGAAAACTGCTATAGGTAATTTTTATTGTAAATGACTTAATGTTGACTGACACCTTTATGAATTAATACATAAAGAATTCCTGGAAATAATTAAGAAAAAGAACTAATAACCCAATAAAAATGGGAAAAGAGATTTAAGGTATAAAGATATAAAGAGATTTAAGTTACAAAAAAGAAAAGATAGAAGAGATAGTGGTAACATTAATTGACACTGTAGAAAGAAATTGTGTGTATAAAGTACATAGGTAGGAGTAAAATTTTTGTAAATCTTCCATTTTTAGGTATAATAATGTATTACCTATTAAAAATAAAGTTATAAAATGAATATAATCATGGTTAATTGGAACAAGTTGACTTATGTATAAACATTAATCATGGCATGTAGAAAAGGAAAATTAATATGTAGACTGTGAAGTAATATAAAAACAGGTGACTATAATAGGATATATTTAACTTTTACCAATACATAGGAAAGTATTGATATTTAATGGAAAAAAATGTACTTATATAGATGAATTTTTCTCTATGTATGGAAGTAGAAAACTGTATACATGGGGAACTCTAAGTAAGAAACATGGTTTTACAAAGGTAGGATATATTATAAGAAGAAGTAGGAAGCTCCAAAGAAGGGCTGTGGGAGGATAAATCAGTTTCTTGAGAGGACAGCTGACTGTGCACCACGAACCCTCCTAGCTACTGGGAGCTGAAATCTCTGAATAACTTCACTAATTACAATGAGATGCTCAGAGGGCACAAGAATGTTCCTAGTGAAGTACACTGGAACTGCCTGTGACCAAGACATTCATGTGGCAAAGAAGACAGGCATCAGAATTCCTGGCAAGGTGTGAAACTGTCCACCAATGTAATATAAAAAGCTTGACTATAGTCAGTGGACTGGCTCAAAAAACCACAGAGCCAGCACTCATCTTGGCAGAAGCATGATTCTAGGTACGTATCAGTCAGGCAGTTACTTATGACATTTCCCCTTGGCTGGTCTGAAATCATATTCTGTTTCTTTTTTAGTCTAGTAAGATTACAGTAGCTGTGAGCAGGCATAGAGATAAGAGTTTGAATAATGACCAGAAAGAACTCTAATACAGAAGCAAACAGTAATTAAATACATTAGAAAGATACCATTCAATAATTTGTACTACAGTTGCTCCTGGCAGTTGTGTGTGGGGGTGAGGAGGAGGTGGGGGTGGAGCATGGGGTAGGGAGGAGAACAAAAAACAATTTACCATAACGTGGTAGCATGAGATCTTTGTGGTACTGAAATCTGTATCTTGATTGTGATGTTAGTTATTTATACGTGTGATAAATTGCAAAGACCTATATACAAATACATAACACACCTACAAAAAAAATGCATGTAAAACTTGTAAAGTCTGAATAAGGCCTGTAGAATGTACCAATGTCAATTTGCCAGTTTCCTGGTTATGTACTAGATATTACTATTGGGGGAAAACTGGGTCCAGGGAATCTTTCTCTACTATTTTTGTGACTTCTGGTGAATACATTAATAATTTTTTTTTTGTTTTTTTTTCTTTTTTGAGATAGGGTCTTGCTCTGTTGACCAGGCTAGAATGCAGTGGTGTGATCTTGGCTCACTGTAGCCTTGACTTCCTGGGCTCAAGTGATCTTTCCATTTCAGCAAATTGAAATTTATACAAAATACTATGAATCAAAATAAAATTCAGATGGATCACAGAATTAAGTATAGGTTTAAAAACATGAGAGGACAACAGTTTAGTTAGGCTCTTGAGTTGAAAGCTATTACAGTATTAGGTTTTATCTGGTCAGCATACATTAAAAAAAAACAGCGAGCCCTAAATTTTAAATGTGACATTTCATATAAAAATGTAGATTTCTGATTTTTCTATGAGAAATAGCATAACTAGTCTTAGACATCATGTGGCTGAACTAGGCAGCAACTGGCCTCTTCAGATAGGACACATTCTTCAATTCCCCTCAGGCCTCTGCCTGGCACGCCCATTTCTATTACATGCCTGGTTTCTGGCAATATTTTTTAGCTTTTATTTCTACTCTACCAGTAGAATAATTTTACACCTTTATGTTTCATAAATCTGGAAGTGCTTGAAATATTATAAAGGAAAAGTGTAGCATTTGACTACACAAGGGCAAACAAAACAAAAGGAAATACAATAAACTTAGAAGAGTCCATAGCTTTTAAGTTATTTTTATTATAAAAGGAGAGATTGTAGGGTGGAATGCATCACAGAAAAGTAAGTCTGATTTTTTTTGTTGCTTGTACATTTAGCTATTCCAAGGAAATAACTTAAAAAACAACAACAGGAAAGTAAATATAGACTTAGTTAAAGGTAAAATGAAATTGGTATAAAAAGTATAGTAGTAGTTGAGAATGTGAGCTCTGGAACCTGACTTTTGAGATTTGAGGCCATTCTGCCTCGCACTCAAAACACTCTGCTTTTGTTACATTGGCAAGTTAATTCCCTTCCTTGAATCTTCCATCTGCCATCTATAAAGCAGAGACAGTATTACTGTCTACTTCAAAGGATGTTGAGATGATCACATGAGTGTGCATGTGAAATATTTAACACAGTTCCCAGCACCTATCAGTGCTCAATAAAAATGAGATAGTATTATTGCTGTCAGCATATAATCCCAAATCCTTACCTTACCTGTCTGGTCCCAGCCTGCCCCGCTAATTTCTCTAACTGCTTGCCATTCCCCATTATTCCCTTCTTGTCAACATCACACTTCTACTGGTTCTTCTAAAAAGCTCAGATCTTTTCTCCAATCCATTTATCCTTATAAAAATTTTTTATTGCTTTCTTGTACTGCCTAGAATCTTTAGGCATGTTGAATAAAAATAATAATAGTAGGGAAAAAAAAATAAAAAAAAAAAATAAAAAGCTCAGATCTTTCCTGCCTCCTTGCATTCACTGTTGCTTCTTACCTGCAAACTTCTGGGACCTCCGTTCACTGTAGCTTGAATGTGACTAAGAAAGGCTTCTGCTGCTTATCATATCTTCTCATTTGTTTCACTGACAGCATAATAAGCTGCTACTTTATTTATTTACTTGCTGTTGCAGAAGAAGGTGGACCTGTAAAGTCTACAAGGGCATGAACAGCTAGAGCAACCCAGCATCTAAAACCGGTGCTCCCTGGAGCTACACAATGAACCTCTATGGAATGAATTTCTTAGCATTAAACTACAAGACACTGGGGAAAACACTGTCGATTTTATGTCCAACAGCAAATAAAACTTTAAGCTTAAATGTTTAATTCTGATTAATGTTCTATAAAGTTCACAGAAAATCCAATTATATAATTATGTTAAGAAAGAAAATTTGGGAATCAGAGTCAAGCAATAGCACAACAAAAAAGAATGCCATTCTGATAAATATTAAGCAATCTAATTAGACAGACACCATATCTACTTCTGTATAACATTTTGACCTGTAAATTGTGCCTTCTCACCGTAAAGGCAGCTCTGTAATTACACTGATCACCACAGTTAAAAAGCTTAGAAACAGAATGAGTGAGTAAATCAACGTTAAGAGACATAATTGCCATATTCAAAGATCATACGAGTTTGCTTGTTATCTACAGTCCTATATAGTTATTAAAAAATGAAAAAGGAAAATGGTAAGAAGAACCAAAAAGTAAAGTTGCTTGGCTTTTCACAGATGAAAAATGTTTGTACCTAAAGTTAGAAAGATTTCTTGCTTATTTTCTGCTGGTTTCACTTGAATTTGAAGATTTTTAACATCTAGATGTCTTTACTGATCATCTGTCTCAATCCTGGTATCTTATGTCACTGAAAATACTTAAAAGTCTATTATTATAAGAATTGATCCACTGTGCTAAACTATGCTGAATCTTTGTGGGATATTAGTTTAGGGATTAGATTAGAACAACATCAGCATAATATTCTTAATATAGCCAAAGCAAGTTAATCTCTTATTCTGACCCTCATTGTTCCATAAGATTTGGTTTGTTTTCTTATTTGTACAAAATGCTATTTTTTAACATCTTCCTAAAAAAGTCCTCCTGTGAAAAAAAAAGTTTATTGTTTTCCATTCCTTCAAAATTTAGCTCAAATTATATTTAGTATCTCAAGTATTTTTTTGAGTCTATCTATATTCTTCTCACTAGTGTTACAACCAACCCCCTTAATACCAACTTAAAACAAATAGAATTGCAAATAACAAATATAATTTACAGACTGAATTATAAATAGGACAAAACAATTAAATATGCTTGTTTTGTCCTATTTATAATTCAGTCTGTAAATTCCTTGAGGGCCTGGAGCTTAATTTTTGGTACTTTTTTTTTTGAGACAGTCTCACTCCCATCACCCAGGCTGGAGTGCAGTGGCGATCACAGCTTACTGCAGCCTCGAACTCCTGGGCTAAGGTGATCCTCCCACTTCAGCCTCTCATGTAGCTGGGACTACAGGCACACTCCAACCCGGCCTGCTAGTTTTTTGTATTTTTAGTAGAGACAGGGTTTCACCACATTGCCCAAGCTAGTCTCAAACTGCTGGGCTCAAGCAATCTGCCCACTTAAGCCTCCCAAAGTGCTGGGATTACGGGTGTGAGTCACTGTGCCAGCCTGATTTTATATATCTGATGAAAGGTACCTCTCAAGTTTTAGGTTTACTTAATCAGTGAAATCAGACAATTAGAACATTATTTTTAAACTTCAGTTCTCCATCCACCAAAACTGGCATTCTGTGTTCCATTTTTTAGTGGAAAAAGTAGAAAAGAATGGATTAGAAAAGAAGATAGAATACATCACCTGTAGTACAGGTAAAAGTCATGAAATTTTTGTTTACAGTTTTTGGTAGAGGTGTGTGTGTGCATGTGTATGTAGTGGGTCTTAGTATATTACGTTTTTCTAAATGTGAGTTGCAGTTAAAAAAGTTCGAAAGCCACTAGGATAGACAATCTTTAGGTTCCTTCATTATCTACATTCTTTAATTTCTAAGGCACTCACTTAGATGTTAACTTTTCTTCTTACGTCATAGCTAAGAACTATTACTGATTTATAGGCAATTTTATCCAAAGAAGACTATTAAAAAGTGTTTAACAGATAAGCACATTAATGAATATGAAAATGTTCACTATTGAGTAAAACTTGCAAGAAATATATATCTAACCATTTCTTTTCCTCAAAACAAACAACAAAGCCAGAACTTAATTTCCATAAAATCTTTCAATCTAAAACACCCATAATCTGAGTATAAAGACTGAAAAGAAAATGAAAGGTGCTATTGAAAAACTAGTGTGTAACTTGTGTCTTATCGTCTTATCCTGAAGTTTAAAATAAAACTACCAAAGTTCAGATTTCTGAAAAAAGTCCTTATAAAAGAAAAATATATAACTTTGAAGAATTCTCTACAAGTAAAATTTGAAGAATAATATCTAAGATAACGAAGGTTTAGTTGTATTAAAGTCTTCTGTACCACCAGTGCCATCGCCCTTTAGGTTTCTGATATATATTTGTGTAGGAAACAAAAATCCCAAGCAAATAGTCACCCCCAATCTCTTTTCATTATCAACCTTGACAGTTCAAGCACTGTTCAGTGAGGACAGACATGTCCTCACTTCCCTCTTCAGCACCCATCACCACAGACATCACTAATTGAGCACCATGTTCTTTCCAATTGAGCATTTTCCAGCCCAGTGCTCAAAAAAGTGAATACCAACCAATGAGTTGTTGAGAGGAGACAGTTTCTTATTTGGCCCAGGCCAGAATCTATGGCATGATTAGTATGGAAACCAACTTGTCATCACATATACACACTCTACGCATTCCCAGTATGCATGCCCAATTGGCTAATACATACATGCCTTCAGAAATCTGGTTGATTTAAGATTATAATTAGGCATGATATCATCAGGAATTCTAACCTTTCATTGTGTTTAGTTCCTAAAGTTACCTGACTTGATGAAACTATTTATTTATATTCTTCAAACTGAGGAGTTAGGTCATATATAAAAGGTAGATATTTGCTTCTTATTATCTTCCTTTTTTGGCTCCCCTTTTAAACTCATGTTCCCATCAAACAGCTTAGTAGGAATGATATATAATATGTGACATTCTGCATTAAAACATATAAGTATCATTTATGGATAACAGAGTATTGAGGGTGAAAAAAGAAGATATGAAAAGTTGGTCTAATCCAACAAAAAGCACCTAAAGCCTAACTATGAAAAATAAAAGCTTATTTTTTCCTTTTTTCTCATCAATATCATCTCATATCAAAAGTTAACGTTTATGAATTATTGAATTGATGAGTAGATTTGCCCCTTTAAATCATCTAACTTTGCCTCTGAGGAGTCATGTCACTTCCTCTTCATGTCAATGTCATGCATGGCTGAGTTGCTACAATCCGCTTTGGCCACTAAAGCTCAAGTCATTCGGAGCCATCAAATCAATTATAACAGCCGCTGCTGTCTTACACCGACAACCAGTGATTGATAACAAAACCTGTCTGCTTTCAGTTCTCATCTGACAGCAACGACTCAGTCCCTGCTTCTCTTACTGGCATTTGTCATAAATCAATAGCAATTCCACCACGCAGAAAGGTGCGGGCGGCTCTCTTCAGTCCATCTGGTCTCAATTTATTTTCAAATTTTAATAAATATAACTATTAAGCAAGATTAATGCCAAAAGTTCATTTCTTGAAGTATCTGACATTACCTGTAAGTAATCCCATAATACAGAATCTCTAAACAAAAATTTAACACCACAGAAGACTCCTATTATTTAATTCAATTTCTAAAGCGAGTCACTAAAATTTTGAAAGAGAAAATTTTACATTCTGAAATCTGTGACTTTTATATTTAGCAAGAAAAATCACATTTTCTTTCAGGTTATTCCAGATATGATGTCATGTTTTAAAGAGAATGTTTACAAAATATTTTAATAAGACTTCTTGAAAAACAGAATTTTTTTTTACTATTAAGCAATGTCATTACAAAAATGAAATAAAAACAATGCAATATTATAAGCAAATATTAGTAGCATTGAATATTAATTGCATATAGAAGATTGGTTTTACAGATATGAAAATATAAAATTATTGGCAAAGTTATTAGTTGCAGACTAAAACCAGTACACTTTAGATATTTTGTGATGTTAAATAAACACCTGGTCATTTGAAGGAAAAGAAAACAACACTGATCTAATTTGCAGAATTTGAAGAACATTTTGAAAATCCGTAACACCTTACTTTGTAATCTTCAATGGCAAAAAATATTTAATAAAAAATCTGGATACATTTGACATCATATTAGGTGGTGTGCTAAATTAAATGGGAAAGAATGATCTTGCAGGTATCTTTCACAGTACAAACAAAACAAAGGTAATTCAAAAGACCATAAGGCATTTATATGCCGGGGAGAAGAGAAGGGAACGAAAGTAACATATATCAGGTGTCTCTATTTTCTATAAGATGGTAACTGATGCTTTACAGACATGATTTCATTGGCTCCTCAAACCCATGAGGTAGATATTTTTTTTCCCAACTTATAAAAATAAAGGCATGGGATCCTGTCAAAGAGACTGAATTTGAATTCAGTTCTGCCTAATTTCTTTCTTTTTTTTTTTTTTGTTATTGTTGTTTGTTTTAACTTCTATTTTAAGTTCAGGGGTACATGTGCAGGATGTGCAGGTTTGTTACATAGGTAAGTATGTGTGATGGGGATTTGTTGCACAGATTATTTCATTACCCAGGCATTAACCCTAGTCTCCATTAGTTATTTTTCCTGATCCTCTCTCCTCCCACTCTGAACCATCTGAAAGGCCCCAGTGTGTGTTGTTCCCCTCTATGTGTCCATGTGTTCTCATCATTTAGCTCCTGCTTATAAGTGAGAACATGCAGCACTGGGTTTTCTGTTCCTATGTTAGTTTGCTAAGGATAATGGTGTCAAGCTCCATTCATGTCTCTGCAAAGGACATGCTTGCATTCCTTTTTATGGCTGTATAGTATTTCATGGTGTACATGTACCACATTTTGTTTATCCAGTCTATCACTGATGGCCACTTGGGTTAATTCCATGTCTTTGTGATTGTGAAAGAGTGCTGCAATGAACATACATGTGTATGTGTCTTTACGACAGACTGATTTATATTCCTTTGGATATATACACAGTAATGGGATTGCTAGATTGAATGGTATTTCTGTTTTTAGGTCTTTGAGGAATCACCACACTGTCTTCTATATGGTTGAGCTAATTTACACTTCCACCAGCTGTGTAAGTGTTCCTTTTTCTCCACAACCTCACCAGCATCTGTTATATTTTTGGCTTTTTATAATAGCTATTCTGACTGGCGTGAGGTAGTACCTCACTGTCGTTTTGAGACTTACATGTTTGTTGGCTGCATGTATGTCTTCTTTTGAGAAGTGTCATTAAAATGGCCATATTACCCAAAGCAAGAAATAGATTCAATGCTATTCCCATTACTACCATTGACATTCTTCACAGAACTAGAAACAAAAATTTAAAATTCATGTGGAACTCAAAAAGAGCCCAAATAGTCAAGGCAATCCTAAGCAAAAAGAACAAAGCCTGGAGGCATCACGCTAGCCAACTTCAAACTATAAAACAGGGCCACAATAACCAAAATCGCATGGTACTGGTACAAAACAGAGACAAAGACTGAAGCAACAGGATAGAGAAATAAGACTGCACACCTACAACTATCTGATCTTTGATAAACCTGACAAACACAAGCAACGGGAAAAGAATTCCCTATTCAATAAATGGTGCTGGGATAACTAGCTAGCCATATGCAGAAAATTGAAACTGAACCC
Organism: Pongo abelii; assembly: GCF_028885655.2. Taxonomy (NCBI): domain Eukaryota; kingdom Metazoa; phylum Chordata; class Mammalia; order Primates; family Hominidae; genus Pongo; species Pongo abelii. The sequence goes on from NC_071999.2 coordinate 65,003,059, forward strand.
CTTCCTTAAATATACAAAAATTAACACAAGATGGATTAAAGAGTTAAATGTAAAAACGAAAACCATAAAAACCCTGGAAGACAACCTAGGCAATACCATTCAGGACATAAGCATGGGCAAAGATTTCATGACGAAGGCGCCAAAAGCAATTGCAACAAAAACAATTGACAAATGGAATCTAATTAAACTAAAGAGCTTCTGCACAGCCAAAGAAACTATCAACAGAGTAAAGAGACAACCTACAAAATGGGAGAAAATATCTGCAAACTATGCATTTGAAAAAGGTCTATATCCAGCATCTATAAGGAAATTAAATTTACAAAAGAAAAAACAAACAACGCCATTAAAAAGTGGGCAAAGGATATGAACAGTTCTGCCTAATTTTAATACCTATATTCTTTGCAAACTCATTATCATTTATTCACCATTTATTGAGAATCTACTATATATTCTATGTTAAGCTAAGCATCAGACATAGAAATATGAACAAAACTTAGGCATTGGGACTATTGTTAAACAAAATCAGCATAAAACCAGGGAAGTTTTATTTCAGCCACAGAGTATAAAAAACATAGTATTATAGTGAGTAAGGCAGCAATAATTTTACTAGCTCCAAACCCCAACATACGTGGACTTATAAAGCTTGATTTAAATCTTGATTTAGGTAAAGAGCTGTAAGGCCTGGAGTAACTTACTCTCTTAACCTCACCTTTTTCTCATCTGTAAAAATGGATTTACCTCAAAAAGGTTATTCTGAATTCCAAATGAATTAACCTACACAACAAAACACTGGCCATTATAGTAGTTGCTCATTATACACAAACTCTTACCTTCAAATACATTCTATGTTTAGTTGCCATCCTCAGAAATACACAAGGCCTAGTTTCTTCATTTAAAATATAAAATTAGGCTGTGCACAGTGGCTCATGGCTATAATCCCAGCACTTTGGGAGGCCGAGCTGGGGGGGGCGTCACTTGAGGTCAGGAGTTCGAGACCAGCCTGGCCAACATGATGAAAATCTGTCTTTACTAAAAATACAAAAATTAGCCTGGTGTGGTGGTGGGCACCCGTAATCCTAGCTACTTGAGAGGCTGAGGCAGGAGAACTGCGTGAACCTGGTGGAGGGAGGCTGCAGTGAGCTGAGATCACGCCACTGCACTCCAGCCTGGGCGACAGAGAGAGAATCCATCTCAAAAAATAAAAAATAAAATAAAATAAACAATTACCTGATATCTAGAATTCTTTGACCAGAACTGGTGCCCATGACAACAATGGCCTGGGGTCATCTTAGTAGAGATCCTGCTCAAGAAGGTGGCCTGCCAAAGCAAGGGGACCACAGAGGCAAGAGGGTGGGGGTGAACAGGGAATGAGTGGGATCAGGAGTGGCTGGCTGAACGAGTAGAAAAGGCTCAGCAGAGGAGCCTGCAGGGAAACAGTGAGCTCTGGTGGACTGGCCAGACCCAAGGCATGCCAACTTGCTAAAGCAGTAACTAAATTGCTTAAGAACTGTCTTACTCCTTTAGCTTTCTTCTCCCTCCTTGTACTGGGGAAGGGAGGGGCTGTTATGACAGGCAGGCCCCCACCCAGACGGATTTACCCTACCGTCAAATACTAAGACTACTACGAAGAAGATATGCACAAGGGAATATATTCCTCAACTGATGAAAATCTATAATCCCACTAATCCATGAAGGTATCTTTAAGTGGCACCACTTTAAAAATCTACTCCTTCACATAACAGCTTGCAACACCCATAAGGGAATTCTTTAGATCAAGTCACTTCTGCATCTGTTCCAGTAACAGTTACAGACTGACTTGAAATGTATCTTTTCAAATTTTGAAAAGTCAGTTTGACCACTGTACATATTTACCTATATGCCTCCTTGTATACTGAGATATTTTCCCTAACACATCATCTGTCCACAAAAACTTGACTATGTTTACAACCAATGGCTTTCCCATTTTTGGAAGCTTTGCTTCCTTTTTTTCCCCCTTTTTGAATTTTTCTTTTTTACAGGATAGAAGCAATACAATTACATGAATTAAGAACATTTCAGGGCTGATATTTAAACGCTCTCCTTACTGGCCTCCCATCTCTCCTGATCATGTTTCTTAAGAACTATCCCTTGTGCTTAGGTCCAAAGTATCAAAATTAACAACTGTTAGTAAAGGGATTAGTAAACGGATTTGAAGGTTTGAATTTGCATTTTGTTAAGAATGTGATCCTTTAGAATAATGTGCTGTATAAAATAAACTGACTACGTTTCATCTACTGAATTGCAATTCGAATCTTGAATGTATTTGGCATCCTAATACTGAACTGTTGGAGGCTGCATGATATAATACAAAAACCACATCAAATACAAGAGTCAGAAATTTTTTACTCCATATGTAACACTGTGAGCTGATGCCTTAACTCCTCTAAGTATTCATTTGTTAATTGGGAATACTAATATCAACATGTGCCCTCACAATACCCTTTTGAGTATTAATGATTACAACACCAGTACTAGTAACATCAGAAGTACAATGGTCACTGTGGTTTTCAGGTCTACGTGAGTATTACTCTGGAACAGGCATTTTGTGAACTGCTTTAACATACAGAACTTATTTAGTAACCACAGACATCTACTTAATATGTTTATTTTATTGATTTTAAATAGAGAAAACTGAGACATAGAGAGATTAAACATAAAGTAAATATCAAAACTGAGATTTGAATCCAAATCTGCTTATCCCAATGTACATCCTCTTTATCACAGCACTACAGAGACTCCTGCAAAGCACTACTCAAACATAATGGAGGACCCTGAAAAATACACAAGAGTATAAAGTCAACCCTCTGAATCCACAAATTCAACTAACTGTGATTCAAAAATATTCAGAAAAAAAAAGTTCTAGAAAGTTCCAACAAACAAAACTTGGATTTGCTGTGCACCAACAACTTGAATCCAAATGAATGAAGTGATGTGTAGGCACTGTATTTGGTATGATCAATAATCTAGAGTATGTGCCTAGGTTACATGCAGATACTACGGCATGTTTGTAGGAGATTTGAACCAATCTCCTACACATACTAAAGGATGACTATACTTACATGCCAATAATGAAACTTCAGCAGATACACACCATTCACATTTTTGATAATGTGTATACACCCGTTTATCTACTTATTCGAGGTTATGGTACAGAATTGTTTCAGACTATTCTTTGTTTCCTTAAAAATATACCCCATCTAAGAACCATCATGGAACATTTTAAGCACAGCATTTAAGAAATACCTATTTTCCAGTTAGAAAGATCTGAGTTCCAATTCACCTCTACCATATTATACCTATGAGACTGTACACTAATGATTTCATCTCTTTCTCTTTACCTTGGAGATGAGGATAATCTGACTTGTTTCCTAGAACTGTTGTAAGAGTTAAATAAGATAATAGATAGTACCTGTCACATACAGAGTGCTCAGTAAGTGATGTCTGAGAATATTAATTACAGTGATGGCACTGGTGACATTTAATTGGCCTGTTTGCTGGGATTTTCCAGATGCTAAATCTAACACCAAGCACGAAGCTCTTCTATAGTCTGTAAAATTAGCAAACAATGGACATTTAAGCAATAAATAAAAAATGCCACAGAAGGAAGTAAAAGCAAACTGAATTTTAACTTAGGTATCCTGAGAAAAATTTCATCAAGTTGTATATAAAGGGTCAAGAAACGTACAGCAAGCTGGAAATAGGTAACTTATCTACCTTTCTTTAACAAGTTCGAATCACTTGATCTATATTAGAGAAAAAATATATTTACTTCCCCTTTCATATTTTTCACACTATTATAAAGGAACAGAGGTCAGGAAATGAGGAAATAAATACGAAGAGATGAACAAAACTGTAGCCCCAAAGCATGAAGGCCATTTTCTCAAAGATCGTTGGTGAACAGCTCAAGCAATCTATACCCAAGGCTGGGAAGAGAAAAGAAACAATAACGATGATGAGCAGATAGGGGTAAGGGTAAGTGGTGACCTGGAATTGTAGGAAACCAAGGTGACTAGTTATTTGTTGTGCCTCACTCTAGCTGTTAACGGATCATTTTTACAGCTTGACCCACTGTTACTCCTGACAAGACAAACATGATCAACTTAAAGAAGACTTTAAAATGAAGCAGGTGCTTTCTGAAAGAAAATGAATGAATATAAGGGATGGGGTAGTTAGGAAAGAAGAAATACAAAGGGAAGCTTTTTTCTTGAATTTTCTTTCATTATAGGCATACTTTGAAAAGTGTATCTATAGAGAACAAACACATAAACAAAAAGTCTGAGTGAATATCTATAGAGGGGAAAGAAAAAAATTATACTCTTGCAGCATTTATGCTATTGTACTACATATGTGAGTTTCTCATATTCCACCTAATGAAAGTATTACAGATTTAAGTGTATTTCAGAGAGACAAAAACAGAAGACGAAACTGTAAGTATTGCTAGCAATATGAAAGTGGGGGGCCAGGCGCAGTGGCTCATGCCTGTGATCCTAGCACTTTGGGAGGCTGAGAAGGGGGAATCACTTGAGCCCAGGAGTTCATGACCAGCTGGCAACATAGTGAGATCCTGTTTCAAAAAATAAAAATTAGTCAGGCAGGAGCTGAGGTGGAAGGATTGCTTGAGCCCAGGAGGTTGAGACTGCAGTAAGCCGTGATTGCACCACTGCCTTCCAGCCTGGGCAACAAAGCAAAAAAAAAAAAAAGAGAGAGAGAGAAAAAAAAGAGGGTTACAAAATACAACTTTTAATGAGATATTCCACTCTATAATTCTAAACAACTGATATCATCTTAAATAAATTCAAAATGACGTAAGGGGTAAAATATTTCCTACCCATTGCATGGTTCATGACTGAGACCCCTATAACAAAAGACATATTAACAAGAGAAAAGCATATTGTATTAGTCTTTTCTCACGCGGTTAATAAAGACATGCCCAAGACTGGGTAATTTATAAAGGAAAGAGGTTTAATGGACTCACAGTTCCACATGGCTGGGGAGGCCTCCCAATCATGGCAGAAGAAGAAGGAAGAGCAAAGGGACTTCCTACATGGAAGTCAGCAAGAGAGCTTGTGCAAGGGAACTCCCATTTATAAAACCATCGGATCTCATGAGACTTATTCACTATCATGAGAACAGTATGAGGGGAACCACCTCCATGATTCAATTACCTCTACCTGGCCCCACACGTGGGGATTATTACAATTCAAGGCGATATTTGGGAGGGGACACAGCCAAACCACATCACATACATATTTATTTAATGTAAGTTTTACATGACAGGTGAAACTTCAGAAATGAAGACCCAAAGAAACAGGAAAACTTGCATATTGTTATGCTTATGTTTGATGAAAAGTGGATAGTCAAGCAGATAAACTGTGGGGAACTTATGAAGGCCTGTTTGTTCAGATTCTTCCTGATGTCTCTGTGCATCCTTCTGGGTAACAGGGAGGACTTTTCTGGTTCTTATGACTTACTTTAGAATCAATCCACAGATGAGTAGTAATCTAAAAGGGCTGGCTTCTTATGTAAGCATGGATCTGCTAAAAGAAGAAAAGAAAAGAGAAAAGAAAAGAAAGAAAAGAAGGAAAGAGAAAAGAAAAGAAAGAAAAAAAGAGAAAAAAGAGAAAGGAAAGAAGGAAGGAAGGAAGGAAAAAGGAAAGGAAAGGAAGAGAGGAAGGAAGAAAGGGAGAAAGAAAAGAAAAGAAAGAAAGAAAAGAAAAGGAAGGAAAGAGGATGTCTCTTCTACACAGTAGGTCCTGTTTTTACTTTTTATGCTTATATTTTATGTTGATATTTAAGTAGCTTTGACAATTCATCCTTCATAAGTTGACATGACTCAACTTCATAAGTTGACATGATTTCAACAGAAATAAAGAAATGATAGATTTTGGGGTACGCATTTTCAAAGAGAACATCACATTTTGAATCTTAATGAAATGTTGGAATGTGAAATAAAGAGGCAACATTCCTAGAAGGTGAAAGAATTGTACAGAGTTGAAAAGTGTGGATCACACTGGGAACTGCCAGTGGCTCAAGTATAGCCAGGCAGTGGAATGTGGTGATGGAGTGGGATGAAATAAGCCTAGGAGGCACGAACAAAATCATGTGGGGAATTCACATTCTAAACTACTGGAACTTACACAGACAGCCCAAGAAAATATTTGTATTTTTTGATGATCTCTTTGGCAGTGATAGTATGAAGGAATGAAATGGACAGGAGGACAATTGGAGGAAGGGAGAATGATTGGGATGTTACTGCCACAAAGGAGTCTGAAAATGAAGATGGCCTGAGATAAAGCAGTGGCACTCAAAGAGACGGAAGGCCAGACTTGAGCAACTTTAAGGAGATAGAATAAATCATGCTTGGTGACAAATGTGGTATGTATGTAGTAGTGGTCGTGAGTAAGGCAAAGGAGGAAGTTTCCAACATCAGGGAGCAAGTTGGGCTGGAGTTTGGGAGGTGAGATAAGAGGACAGAGATGTATGTACCTTGTTGGGGGTGGATGAGAACACCCAAGGAGAGAATGCTCTCACCCTGGCCTCACCCCTTAAAGGTCTGTGTGAGAGCCCAAACTAAGAACTACCAAGCAAAAGTGCAAATACTCCTTTTCTGAACATTTTAAAGAAAAAGTGGCATATTATTTTTCTCTAATGGCCCTTCACAGATCTACTGAAGGGTCTCTTCTAGCCCTTTTGATTCTATGACAACTGCCTTTTTCAGAGTTATATGGGATGCTTGGGGAATTAATGGGGTATTTGTAAAGCATTTTCATTTCCTTTAAAGTTTTTATTTACAATCCATTTACATACATTTAAATGCAGCTAGAAAAGCATATTTAAATTCAATTTCCTTTGAAATTGCCAAGGGACTGCAACAAGGAGAATAAAAAAAGCACTTTAATAGAGGAAAAAAGTCTACACCCCACAGGCATCACTGTCCCTTTCTTGTCTCAAAATATACACATATACACACATAATCAAGTAAAACGGTGGCAAATCATGCTATTCTTACATTAAATTTGTTAGGATCAACTTTTTATTTTGGGGGTTAAGTTTCTATATTTCTAAACAACTATATGGGTCCTGGTCACATATGTTCATTTTGAGAAAAATACATTGAACTGTGCCCTATGACTTGTGCATTTTCTGCATGTATATAACTTTTAAGTAAAATAACAACCACCAAAAATAAAACCCCACATTTTAATGATGGTTATGAATTAATCTGATACCAGACGATGACATGATATCCAATTATTGCACAGATTATATTGGTCAATTATCTGAAAACTGTGACTCAGGGACAGATGACATTATGAGTAGAAATAATATCCACCAAGTTCAGTTAATACATACTATGTGCTGGGTATTCTGTTAGGCATTAGGGAATCAACGATGAAGAAGATGGCCTCTGCCCTCCAAGAGGGTACACTCCATTACAAGCTTGTCCAACTTGTGGCCCAGGATGGCTTTGAATGTGGCCCAACACAAATTTGTAAACTTTCTTAAAACATTATGAGATTTTGTGTGTGATTTTTTGTAGCTCATCAGCTATCGTTAGTGTTAGTATATTTCATGTGTGGCCCAAGACAATTCTTCTTCCAATGTGGCCCAGGGAAGCCAAAAGATTGGAGACTCCTTCTCTATTAGGAAAGACAACTATAACCACCACTGACCACGTTTAAAGAGAGGTATAACTTATTATCACAGCACAAAGCAGCCCTGGTTAGCTTTCTTTGGCCAGGAGTGGGGCAAGAGTGAGCCTTGAAGGTGACATCTGAAAGAGTTTTGGAACCAACAGTGCACCTGGACAAAGGAGAAAAAAATTTCAATCAGGGCGACTGACCAAAGATGTGAAGGCAAAAGCACTTTAAGAGGATAGAGATGCACCATGTTGGGGATGCCTGAGGGAAGAGCCATCGAGTAGATGGTAACACTCAGGGAGAGAATGCTCTCACCCTGGCCTCACCCCTTATAGGTCTGCATGACAGTACAAATAGCTAGAGTTTACGGATAACCTTAAGACTTGGAGCCTTTTTGTTCCAAGAAGGTTTCTTGCTATAGTTGCTTTCATAAGAACAACTTTAGCCTGCCAGAAAGGAAGAATTTAAAAACTTAGTTATTTGTTTACTTTGCTTTTTCCTCTAGCTTTAACACACAGCCTGAGGTCTGTCAGCATGTTTAACAAGAGCCAAGCAAGAAAGTGAAAGAGAAGGCAAAAGAGAAGGGAGATGGACTAAAAAACAACACAGCAGGGGCCAGTACTATTTCAAGTGTGAATACTGAATTGTTTAACCTAGAGGTTAATTATCTTTTAAAAACAGAATACCAAAGTTTTAGCAATTTCTTCTGGTATATCTGGGGAATGATATCTCCAATAGGGGATCAGCAAAATATCTTGGAAGAGGTATTTCAGACAAGTGTACCAAGGGTGTTGAGTTTTCTCATGATTTTAGTGGGTAGAGAAAGGAAATTGACTCACAAAAAAAATGACTAGTGTTTGTAACAGAGATATTCCTTGCACAACTGAGAATTACGTGCAAGCCAATGGTTGCCAGTTCTCGAGAATATGTAACATATGAGGTAAGGCTGCACATACAAACACAGATTAAGTTAAACAGTCATTCATAATGCTCTGGTTAATCAGAAGCCCAGACTTCACTGAAACAATGTATTATATTAGCTAGGGAAGGCAGGCTGGAGAGGAGCAGCCTACCCAACACTGTTCTCAGCTCCAGTGAGCTGTCATTAGCAAACTGATTTAAAAAAAAAAAAATGAATGCATACAATCAATGCATACTTTAGGGATATGTAAAAATTATTTTTTAAACAAACAAATATTCTAATAGTTTCACCCAACTACTCTGCTCTGCTTGTTTGGCAGTTTTCACTAATATTGAAAATATGTTTCAAGCTGAGTAAATATTCTGGAATGATATGGATTGAAAGTGAATATTTCTAATCACTAGTTCATACAATAATTTTTTTCTTTTTGCACTCTCAGGGTGTTCTTTGTAAACAATGTTTACATCTTAAAAACAGCAATTCTGTGCATGTTGTATATTACATTTATTTGATGTTTATTTTTGGTCAGTAATAATATTACCTATTTAGCATGATTTTATTGTACATATCTTTTATATTCAGACAGCTTTAAAAATATTTTATTTTTTAGTGAAAAACAAAACATCAAACAAGGACCAACAAGAAAAATATAAGCCAGCTGGGCTTTTGTTTGTTTGTTCGTTTTGAGACAGAGTCTTGCTCTGTGGCCCAGGCTGGAATGTAGTGATACAATTTTAGCTCACTGCAACCTCTGCCTCCCAGGTTCAAGCGATTCTTGTGTCTCAGCCTCCCGAGTAGCTGAGATTACAGCTGTGTGCCACCATATCTGGCTAATTTTTTTTTTTTTTTTTTTTAGTACATTGGGTTTCACCATGTTGGCCAGGTTGGTCTTGAAACTCCTGACCTCAAGTGATCTGCCAGCCTTGGCCTCTCAAAGTGCTGAGATTACAGGTGTGAGCCACTGCAACTAGCACCAGCTGGGTTTTGAATAGTCACTCTCAAGACTTTAACCCTGTTTTCACATTGGAACTTGATATTAAAAGGTGAGAGTTATTCCAGATCATTATCTCCAAAATTCTTCTTTTCTGATCAGAGACATTTCAGCTACACAATAAGTTTTGGAGGAATTTGTTTAAAAACATTTCCTAGGCACCTACACCCAGAAATTCTGATTCAGTAAGTCTGGAATGAAGTTCATAAAAGCATTTTTTAAAGAAGCTGCCCACTTGCTTATGACACATAGCAAGGTTTGGAACCACTGACAGCGTATTTCTCATTATGTATAATTTATAATTTAAATAGTGATAGTTTCTGGCTTGACTCATCATTTTCCTACAATGACTGACAAAGAGAAAAATGAATTTAAGTTTTAAAAAGTAAAAACTTGAACTACCATCACCCACAAGTTATAAAATCATAATGAGATGAAAAAATTGTGAATATATAATTACTTGGAAACATTCATTTATGACTAGTTTTCTTAGGAGCAAATTGCTTAATGCTGCATACAATAAAAATAATTCAGATAACATCACTAAGCTGCAAAGAAGTCATATTTGGCTGAAAATGATTGAGAAAATAACCACAATAGCAAACCAAACTATAAACAAATATACTAAAAAATAATTGATTGCCAAGTACCAATATGAAAAAAAAAAAAAAAAATTCAGTATTATTCGGGATGATCACTGAAACATGTGCACTTAGGGAAGGATTTTCCAGACAATGTCCTGGTAAGGCTTGACTCTGGCATAAATCAAGAGGGAATTAATCTTTCAATAAATATTTATGTGATTTACAGATTTTGCATCTAGGTATTTTAAATCAGCCCGTTTACAGCCATATGTTGCTAGAATGGCTCATCAGCCTTCCTGGGAGAAAGGTGAGTGGATCATCATGAGATGTAGCTCCTTCAAGGTTCCTTTATTTAAAAGGAGGGACAAGGCATGAGTGGTTTAAGTAAGGGTTAAAAATGAATTTTAAAATTCAGGTCACTCATTGCCCCATTCTCCCATTGGAGTGTATTTTCAAGCCATCAGGTCCTGCTTTGGCCACTGGGACCTGAGAAATGTCAAGCTGGAAAGAGAGGGCCATCTAACCTCATGAGCACCCAGACAAGATCTTCTCTTGGGCTTGAGTTACATCCTACTATATAGAAGCACTCTCTCCTCAAGGGGGCAATGTGTCAAATTTGAATGACATCTATGGCTGCATTCTTCTCACTTCAGGAAGTGACTGTCCTGCTGTCCACACAAGAATGAGAGGAGAGCCATTTTGGTTCCTGGATTTCTTTTCCACATAGTCAACTCTTCCTTCTTAGGTAATAGTTCTTATAAATGCCACTACAATCAAGTGGACTGATTCTAAATGCCTGCAGACTCTATGCCTTCCACTATAAATTATTTGAGAATGCTATGTCTTGGCCCAAATGAGCTTAGCTAGCCAGAGCATGCTGCACCACTAAAAGCAAAGGTCTACAAATCATGCAATAAGATAAGTGGCTGCAGGTTTTTACACCGGAAGACTATGGAACAGAGTCAGCAGTGGCTCTGATTCTGCCCCTGGAACAACGCTGGTAGAGTTCCTGGTACCAAAAGAGCTGCTTTCCTGATAAGTTTGAATATTATGTACTTGTAGAAAGCTTCTTGATATTAGAGCACTCCTCAACCTACATTCCAGTTTTAGGCCCTTCAGATCTTCGGTCATTAGGGAAAAGAACTTTTGCAGAGTGAGGGCGGAATATCTACTCTAGTTCTCTAGAGGGCTGCTGTGGCTTGATCATTACGGAAATCTGTCCTACCAGTTCTCATGCAATACATTGCAAGGTTTTGTGAAAACAGAAATACTCTCTGCCAAGAAAAAAATGGATGTGAAGCCTCATTGTAAAGACATTTTAGACTTCACCTGTGCTCAGAACCCTATGAGAGACCTAACTATGTTCTGGTTGTTAATAGTCTGAAACAAAATATCATTATTGAGCCATTCCTTTAAAATTCCAGTAAAATAATTAGTCATTAAATTAGAATCCTCCTAACTTGATTTTTCTATTTGTAAACACCTTAAGAGGCAGCCTTTACTTTCATTGCTACAAGTGTTATTTACAAATCCATTTTTTTTCAATCAGCTGCTATGATATAAATGTATGCAACCAGTAAAAAATTAAATTGCTTCCTTAAACCTGGATATTCAACCAACCTCTAGATGTCTGTAATTGTATGAAGGAAGGTGTAACCATATCTAAGCATTTTATATTAGAGGGGGCCAGAAGCCACGGTTGGTGGTAATCTGACAGCATCTCAATCTCTGTTGACTGAGGAATTAAGAGTATTTCTGACATTTTAGAGCTCTTTCATCATGCTGAGCACACAGTGTTTCAAAAGTAAAGCCAGGTCAGGTGCGGTGGCTCATGCCTATAATCCCAGCACTTTAGGAGGCCGAGGTTTGTGGATTACTTGAGGTCAGGAGTTCGAGACCAGCCTGGCCAACATGGTGAAGCCCCGTCTCTACTGAGAGTGAGAAAGTTAGCCAGGTCTGGTGGCATGCACCTATAGTCCCAGCTACTTGGGAGGCTGAGGCAGGAGAATCGCTTGTGCCTGGGAGGCAGAGGTTGTAGTGAGCCAAGATAGTGCCACTGCACTCCAGCCTAGGTGACTGAGTGAGACTCTGTCTCAAAAAAAAAAAAAAAAGTAAAGCCAAATATTTTAAAGTAGATGATTTAATAAAATAACCTTTTATTATATCCAATAGGGCTTATTAAAGAATATCTCACATATATAATTGACAATTTTTTATGCAAGATACCTTGCATATAAAATTCACAAATAAGAAGTATACAATATTTTAAAAATAGTATTATACAGTTCATAGGTATTTCTTAAAAGAAAAAACAACAGGTCTTAGAAAATTTCAAAAAATAAATTTCAAGTTTTTTCTCCTTAGAATTTATGGAATGGTATCTGTTTTAATGAATGAAACTAATTTGTTTAGTGTTTGAGGCACACAAATGACGTATTAGGATCACCATCATCAGAAACTAATTTATTTCAGGGCCCTTCATGATACTGCGTTAGCTATCTCCCTGGAAAGAGCAGGACAAGTGATACAAACATTAAATATACATGGAGTTCTTTCAAGGAAAAGAAAATCACGTTGAGTTGAAACCTTCCTTCCCTACTGGTTAATAAAAAGAGGAATCTGTGGTAATGACTGGGTCATTGTTATTACTGATTTTGACTCTCTCAATACAAAAAAACATGAAGCAATAGTGAGAAATAGCTTGATATAACAAGCCTACAATATTAGTTCTCCTGAATTTTAAGAACATTTCAGCTAGGATGCACTATCAGTCTACTCAATTAAGAGGCACATATGTTAAATTTATACCTAAAAACTACCTTGAAATTTATTGCTATGTTTACACAGTAGCTGGTTTTAAAAACCTCATGAACTTGACCATTTCTATGGGCCAATACACTTTTAAAGGGAGGATATAATAGTATAAATAGTACCTCACATGTTTCTTCTTACCACGATAATAAGTTTTTTCATCTCTAAATACCTATAGCAATTAGGTTTTACAAGAATTACTACTTTCCAGGTTTAAGAACATTTTATCAAATTAAACTAGCATGAAAGATCATGCAATTGGTAGGTATCACTTTGCCTTTTATTTTTCAAAAGGGTCTGCTCTCGTTTATGTTGAGTGTATCTTCAGCTTCAAGTCACTTTTGGCAGTTAAATCATAAGTCTCTAAAAATAAGGGATTATAAGGAGAGGAGGGAGTTGCCAGTACAAACTGAATCTAATACCTGTGTGAATTACAATTGGTTGGTTCCAACCAAATGAATATTTTTACCGTAGGCCACGGTAATGCGGTTTTAGATGGAAATAAAAGGAATAACCACTGATCTGTCTCCTATAGCCTCTGGGCATTCCAATATTGAGTTCAGGCCTGGATAAACAGTTGTTACGATATGCCTAGCACCTACCTCTGAGGAACTGGTGTCAAATTAATCTCCATGTCATCAGTACCTTCTCAACAGGTTTTAAACAGTCTTCTCTTTCCCTCTAAGTCCCAGATCAACAGTTGTCAGGGTCTGAGTCAAGCTGTGCTTCTGCCCACGTAGTGGCACTGTCAGCACTGTCGGCTGCTCAAATGATTTTTTAAGCAGAGCAGCCGGTTGCCTTCAGCAGCAATGCTTTTGGGGGCACTGCGTGCTGTTCACCCAGAGTCTCTGGCTGCTCTACAACTGTGCTAGTTAAGGGATTGACAGAAGGAACAACAAATGGCTACAATTAGCATTCGCCCTGCTCCTGCAAAAGAATTTCATTGCTATGGCAACGGGAGTTGCCCAGACAACATAGGGCTTTGGCTGAGAAGAGTGTACTGCGTTATACCAAGTATGGAACAAAATAGCCATAGATCAGGCTCTCGCTTCATGGCACAAAGATCTCTGCCATCATCTTTAAGTTTAATTAACAAGAACTGATTTCTTAAATCTGGGAGCCAAGGTTCTGGCTGTTAATAGCCTGAAACAAATATCATTATCGATCCATTTCTTTTAAATTCCAGTAAAATAATTATTCATTAAATTAGAATCCTCTTAACTTGATTTTTCTATTTGTAAACACCTTAAGAGGCAGCCTTTACTTTCATTGCTACAGGTGTTATTTACAAATCCATTTTTTCTTCAATCAACTGCTATGACACAAATGTATACAACCTGTAAAAAGTTAACTTGCTTCATTACACCTGGATATTCAATCAACCTCTGGATGTCTGTAATTGTATGAAAGAAGGTGTAACCATATCTAAGCATTTTATATTAGGAGCTACAATCTTGCAGGTCTTCTAAATAATTTTACATCAAACAGGAGAATATCTATTACACTGTTTTTGAAGTAAACTTTTAAAGCAGGAAACTGAAAACATCTTGAAATTGGTGTGGTAACAGTACTACAAGTAAAATGGAAAAATTAATCAAATGACATAAAAATGGGTTACCTCAGCCACCATTAAATACCTCTGCAGTCAAGCTTCATAAATTGGTCCAGTGCCACACATAGTCATGTAAAACATTCTATGGATCTGATCCAGTAACACTTCTTAATGAGCCAAGAAGGATATATTCACAGGCAACTCAGGACAATGGGGCTAGCTGGTATAACCTGGCAGATGACAGTGGTCTAAAATTTTCAAAACTCAAAATATTTCCAGAGTATAGTCTCTTTCTCAGCCAACATCCTTGTTAGTATAGAACTAAATATTACCATCAGTAATAACAGTTAACATTTTATTGAGTGCATAGTGCTTTGCATGGCTTGTTTAATTTAGTTTTCACAAATACTCTATAAGGTAGGTATAATTTAAATAAGGAAACCGAGGTGCAAAGAGATTCAGTAACTGCCAGCATATAAACAGCAAAGCTGGGATTCAAAACTAAGTAGACCCCTATACAGTTTTCTTTACTTCAGCTACATTATTAGTATTGTACCACAATAAGCAATAATACAGTCAATTTTTTTTTTTTTTTTTTTTTTTTTTGAGACACAGTCTCGCTCTGTCACCTAGGCTGGAGAGCAGTGGTACTATCATGGCTTACTGCAACCTCGACCTCCTAGGCTCAAGCAATCCTCCCATCTCAGCCTTCCCAGTAGCTGGGACTACAGGTGCACACCAGCACACCCAGTTAATTTTTGTATTTTTGTTAGAGATGGGGTTTCGTCATGTTGTGCAGGGCTGGTCTCGAACTCCTGGGCTCAAGCATCCCCATGTCTTGGCCTCCCAAAGTGCTGGGATTACAGACGTGAGCCACTGCACCCAGCTAATGTAGTCATTTTAAAGCTTTAGTCTCTTTTAGAACGAGGGTAAGTACAAATTCTATAATGGGAAAGGTCTAAACAAAAAACTCTTAGCATGTAAGAATAATATTTAATTTAATCATTCAAATTTCTTAAATAATTATCTGGGGATGTGGGTAAGTGGGGAATGAAGAGAGAATGAAACACATTAGCTAGTTCTGGTTTTGGTATAAAATGTCTGAATATATACATGTAAAGTGTCTGAACAGAAATGATCTCCCTTAAGAACACATGTAGACATCTATTTTCATTTTATAAAAGATTATTTTTAAAAGTAAACTCTTTATTAGTGGTAAGTAGCTACTAATGAAAATTACAAATATTTTACTCTCTGGCAGAAATGATTCTGCTTTCCAGCTTTTTAAATACTATCTGGATAGTTCAGATCATACTGTATTTTTAGCTCTGAGGCTAATACCAAACAAGTTGGGTTAAAGAACAAAAGCAGAAATAATTTCAGGGTTAAAAATGATTTTTATAAATAGACAAACTTGATGAAGCCTAACTTTTGTCAAATCTATTAGTAAAGGGCAAATATTAGAAAACTTTTCAAGAAATTTGATATCTGAGGCTTCTACTCTGATGAATCACAGATATTTATGTAATTCTAATTTATGAGATCAAGAGTGTTTATAAATCACTAAACTTCAGACAAAATGCAGCTGGAAGATTTTCATGACTTCAAATAATGTAGTAATACAAATCTGAAAAATATGTTTTTGTTATACTGAGTTTTTTGGGACTCAAAACTGTACTGCATGGGGGAAAACTACTTTGCTTTGAACATGTTTGAGCAGTAGCAGTATTGAGATTTTTGAGATAGAAAAGCAAATATCCTCTCGTGACACTGCCTAATGGCTGGTATTTTCTGAGTAGTATCTATATTTTAATTTTTGATCATAATTATACTTGTCACTTACAGTGAAATAAACACATTTAAACAGGTATATACAAAGACACTCCAGAATAGTTGTGCCTTCCATCCAATTTGTTATAAATATATTTCTTATGCTTATGGATGTTTTAGGATAATAGAAACAAAATTGTAAAAGTGCCAGCAATATATTAAGATCAAACAAAATATGGTACCTGAAAGCACTCTGAAAACTCTAAAGTGCTATAAAAATGTGTGTTTCACAAAAACAGCATTAGCTTTTATGGGCTCAAAGAGATCACCCTTGACATTTACTTATTTTAAGTAAATCAAAGAACAAAAGAAGATAAAGTATATAAATTCCATACCCTTCTAACCCACCCCTTCTAATCTATCTCTATTTCTAAAACCCTCATCTAGGCCATCTCCAGCCTCCTCCTACTGGGACACCTTCACTTTTTAGCTATTCAACTAATTTAAATCCATACTAAACTGAAGAGAAATCCCTCAGCTGATTTTTCCCATCTACTCTGTCACAAAACAGGCAGGGAGTAAATACAACTCCTGTATCCAACTTATCTTTCTGCTCTCTACTTCTGATATTTTTGAGGGCATCTTCTGTTCCAGAAGAAGTAATCTCCTGATTCCATTCAAAGAAAGGCAATTTATTGAAGTGATTTAGAAAATGGAATTTGCTGTCACAGATCTGGGTTTAATTCTTGCCTCTGTCATTTATCAGCTTTACGATTTTGGGCAAGTTACTTAACCTTTCTAAGCCTCAGTTTGAGACAATGCAAATAATACACTCAACAGTGTCTGACATGTAGTAAGTGGTCAAATACTAGCTACTTTATTCTTTTTGGAATCTTATCTTTCTAAAATAGATTCCCACTCCTCTCACCTCTTATGTCTGGGGCAATCTATTCCCTCCACTCTACCATTTAGCAGTAACCAACTTGTAGACAGAAGTTCTGAGTTTGTATCCTGACTCTGCCACTTAATAGCTATAATGATCTGCAAAAGCACCCTTTCCAATTACAAATACAGCAAATTGAGAATGAAAATCGAAACTGTTTACTTACAGAAAAATAAGCTCTAGTTTGTAAAAATGGAAGGTTCCACATTAGCTTAATTAGTCACTGAAGAAGGCAGATCTGAGACTAATCATCCTTTTGTCACTTGGATTATTATCAGTCTTGTCAAACCAAACTTAAAATACTTTCTATTATCAATTTCTCATTTGACTCTTAATTTACTTGAACTCTTGCTATGTGCTAGGTTGTACTGATAAGTTTCCATGCATTACTGGATTTTAAGCCTCACAAAGAACCAAGGCTGGAATGATTATGGTCCCATTTTACTGACCAAAAAACCTGAGGCACAAGAAGGAAGTGACTTGCTAAAGGTTACACAGCTAGTAAAGTGGCAACCTACATCCTTAACTTCTTTTCTATACAGGTATAGTAAAGATCATTACAGACCTATGAACAGACCTATGAACTATACGTTCAATGTTTAGTTTTTCTGTTTAAATGCTTATATGTTCTGTATTGCTCATACAGCTTATGTTATATACATATTCTCCTTAGAGTTCAAACTACATGGTGTCAGATTCATTACTTATTTTCAATTATTTAGAAGTCACAGAACTTGTTTCAATACCACACAACTTCTAAGCACTAAATAAATGTTCATTGATAATGAAGAAAATGTGCACAGCCAGGGCAAGGTCAAGGTAGCATCACCCACATGGTGGAAATAATTTGCAATAAAATTATAAAATATTAAAACTTAATGAGCACAGTCTCAATTAGGAAATTGAAAATCTGCTCATTAAACTTGCAGATGATACTTAGTTGGGCAGGGGTTAAATGCTCTAGAAGAAATAGAATTTAAAATGACCTTGATAGATTAGAGAAATGGTTCATCAAAACAGGATGAAGTTCAATTAAGAGAAGAACAAAATGGTATCCTCAAGAACCAAAAACATACCACACTGATTAAAAAAAGAGAATGAGTGGCTAGGCACATGCATGGAAAAAAAGCCACAGATGAAACAATCTGTTACTTGTTGGCAAAAGGGGCTATTTTTTATCTTTACCTATCAGTGGCTTACAATTTTGTTTTGCACATTGAAATCACAAAGAGTTTCAAAAAAACACAGTGCCCAGACCCCATCTTAGACCAATTAAATCAGAATTTGTGGAGCTAAGGCTCCACATTGGAGCCATTAGAAAAACTCTCTAGGTATTTCTAATGTGGCCAAGGTTCAGAAAACATATGAATATACAGGATAATATACAGCATATGATATAGAATTAATCATATCCTGTATAGCCATATAATGAGCCTTATAAAAATAATAGCTATTATTATGATCAGACACTGAAATATATGGCTCACAAAGACTAATAAAAAATATGATATTAATCAATGATGATTCCAAATACTCAAAACAGATAAAGGTGATCCAGATCTTGTGGTTCTCAAAGTGTGGTTCTTGTATGAGTAGCACTTGGGAATGGAGAAATGCAAATTCTCATGCCTACCATAAACCTACTGAATTAGTAACTCTGGGTTGAGCCCAGAAACCTGTATTTTGACAAGACCACAGGTAATTCTGGTGCATGCTGAAATTTGAGAACCAAGGCTATAAGCTAAGAAGCCAACTTTCTTTTCTTATAGCATCTGTTTTCTCTTATAATTACATAATTATTATGTGTCTCCTTTTGTAAGCCATTTCAAATTCTTCCTAGAAATAAGTAGGGTATATAAACATAAACTTTAAAAAAGTTATAATCTACTAATACCTTCGCTATTGAAATACCTTTTATTAAATAGATACATGTGGTAAATTTAGTAAAGAAGGAAGGAAGGAAGGAAGGAAGGAAGGCAGGAAGGAAGGCAGGCAGTCAGGAAGGGAAGGGGGAAGGGAGAGAGGAAGGGAAATCTGCTAAAGTTGTTGTTAAAATAGCCTCTGGAAGAGAACTTAATTCATTGGTTGGCATCATGTAGACTACGGTTAGTCACAGTTAGTTTTACAGATCCATTAAGCTGCTACCTCATTACCCAAAAACTTTGGGGAAGGAGGTGTGAACCCATCTGAGGTTCCAGCTATTTCTTGCCACTGGGATTTAGGTCTGTCTCTGATTTTCATTCACCTATTTCCAACCCATTACTCCAGTACATCAGAGTTAATAGTATTTATTATCAGTAATGATAAAAACGTACAAATAAAACCTACTCAATGGCAGCATTGAAAAATCATCACAAACAGTAATAATAATTTATCCTAATAGAGAAAAAAGACAGAGGAAATAATAATATTGAAGTTTCTGATTTTTCCTTAAGGAAGACATAGTTTGCTAAGAAATACTGAGAAGGTTCTCCCTCCTACCCCGTTTCTGGTTCCTTTGCCCCCTTAATTTTATCAGTTATAAATAAAGGATGAAAATATATGCAATTTCACAGCTAAAGAAAAATGCAAAACAATAAGACACCATTATTTTGTCGATAGTAAAAATTCTGAGACACATCCAGTGTTATTGAGGATTAGATGAACAGACAAGTCCATAGGCTGCTGGTAGGAGTATAATTTAGTATAATCTCTTCACTCCACCCAGACCAGTGAGGCAATATGTATAAAAAGCTTCAAAATTGTTCATATCTGTTGCATTATCCTGAAGAAACAGTGCTATATATAATGGTAAAAAAATTTAAAAAACATAAAAGCCAAACCCTAGGAAAGCTAGTTATTATGGGTCATCTTTACTACACAACCATGTCATGCAGCCACTGAAACACTGTTAAAAGAGTACATGCTACAAGGATAATATTCATAACACAAGTGGCAGTTTGACATGTGTTGTGATAAAATTGCATCAAAATCTATTTATTCTCAACATGAAAAATGATGGTGAGCTAATGGAAAAATGGGCAAATAAAACCTACTCAATGGCAGCATTGAAAAATCATCACAAACAGTAAATTTATCCTAATAGAGAAATAACACACAGGACAGACTTGAATAAGCACTTCACATAATAGGATATCCACAAAAGCAAATAAGCCTATGAAAAGGTACTCATATTACCCATAGAAGAAATGCAAATCAAAACTACACTGAGAGACCCTACTGGAATTACTAAAACTCTAATACCTGGCTTTTGGAAGTATAAACTGGTGCAACTATTTTGGAAAACTGTTGGACAGTATTTACTAAAGCTGAATATATGCATATCCAACAAAACAGCAATTACACTCCTAGGTGTATGTCTGATAGAAGCAAAAGACATACACAATAAAAACATTTTTAGCCATGTTATTTGTAATGGTTCAAATCTAGATCAACATAAATATCCATTGATAAAAGGAAAAAAAGTTGTGATATGCCCTTATAGTGGAATACTAAACAATAGTAAGAATAAATGAATTACAGCTTCATACAACAACATGGATACAAAGTGTACAATCCTATTTTTGGAAAGAACAAGGTAAAGCTAGTTTATGCTCAGAGTCAGGACATGTTTGGAATGTGAGGTAATGACTGGCCACGGGGCTACTGTGTTTCTAATTAAATTCTGTTTCTTGATCTGGTTATACAGGCAAGCTCATTTAATCAACATTCATCAAGCCATATACTTAGGATGGTTTACTTTTCCATATGTATGTGATTCTACCATATAAAGTTTACATTTAAAATGAAGGAAGAAGCTAGGGAGTATATGGGAAGTTTAAATAAAATAAAACAAAACCTCCTAAATCAAGGCAATACAAAATGCAAAGCAATTTAGTGAAGAGGGGGCTTCACAGAGGCAAGAATTTTCTCTCTCTCTCTTTTTTTTTTTTTTTTTTTTTTTAAGAGACAGGGTCTTGCTCTGTCCCTTAGGCTGGAGTGCAATGGTGGGATCATGGCTTACTGCAGCCTTAACCTGTTGGGCTTGAGTGATCTTCCTATCTCAGCCTCCTGAGTAGGTGGGACCATGGGTGCACACCACCAGAACTAGCCAATTTTGAATTTTTTTTTTTTTTTTTTTGTAGAAACAGCATCTCACTATGTTGCCCAGGCTGGTCTCAAACTCCTGGGCTCAAGCTATCCTCCTGCCTCAGCCTCCCAAAGTGCTGGGGTTACAGGCATGAGACACCACATCCGGACCAGTTATAGTCTTTTATTTCTGATTTTGAAATAGTGCTTGGCATTTTTTGAAAGAAAAATACCTTTTTCACATGGTTAAAGAAGATCTTAGTGCAAAAATACAAAGAGGTTATAGATAGAACTGGAGATCTGTTTAGAAGAGCATGTGATGAACCATATGGGCCTACAACACAAAAAAGCAAACTTTGAAAAACACATAAGGATGGGCCCAGGGGGCACAGAAACTACCACAAGGAGAGTGGTATCAGCAGGATATGAAAACTAATCACAAATAACTTAAAAAATTATTCCCAAAATCCCTTTTCTGGTTATTAAAACAATATGTAGAAGACACAGAGTTAATTTCTAGGAAATATCACATTTCTACAACATAGTACCTAGAGTTACTGACTTGTAGTACTTCATCCCATCACTAAATATATTTCTTTCTCACCCTCAGCAGATCAAGACTTATTACATTTAGGCAAGGAAAGGGAACAGGGATCAGTAAATGAAGAGAAAGTAGGATGAACAGAAATGAAATGAACAGAATGAAGAGTAATAGGCGGTGTTCAGCTTCCAGTAAGTGAGCAGCAGAGACCAGTGTTTAAAAAGTGATGAAAGTGGCTGGGCGCAGTGGCTTTGGGAGGAAGAGGTGGGTGGATCATGAGGTCAGGAGTTCAAGACCAGCCTGGCCAACATGGTGAAACCCCATCTCTACTAAAAATACAAAAACATTAGCCAGGTGTGGTGGTGTGTGCCTGTAATCCCAGCTACTGGGGAGGCTGAGGCAAGAAGAATTGTTTGAACCTGGTAGGCGGAGGTTGCAGTGAGCCGAGATCGCGCCCACTGCACTCCAGCCCGGGAGACAGTGCAAGACTCCATCTCAAAACAAACAAACAAAAAACAAAAAGTGGTGAAAGCCTTGAGACTTATTAGAGAGGCTGCTATTGTCAAAGGCTGCAAGTGTAGAAACAGGTCCTGGGAGCTGTCTCAGGCAGGACTTTTCTCTGCCCTAATAAGACTGTCAGAGATTTTCCTTAATGCACTATGCCCTTCACTTTTTTCTTCTGGCATATTAAAAAATAGAGCATACATCATCACTCTCATTTGAGAAGCTGCCTGATAACAGATAACAAAGAATTTTAAAAGATCTTTTTCTTTATATTTTCTCCTCCTTTCGTACATGGGGAAAACTAAGAAAAAGTTATGAAATATGCTTTCCATCCAGTGAAAAAATAGCACTTTGGATTTAATAAAACTCTGTTCATGGTTTATCAAATATCAACTTAACAACTCTTCAGAGTAACTATATTAACAAGATGTGAGTAATAAAATAACTGATAATAAAAGTTTCTTAGTTGTCTCTTATATTTGCAGTCTTGAAGTTACACAGATTTTGAGTTACTGGCTTGTCAGAGCTAAAATACAACAAGATGTCTTAACATTTTAAAATCCTAAATCCTAACGGTATTTACTAGTTCATCTTTCAGTGTGAATATGTTGGTAAACGTGGACTTTGTTGTTATTTGCATATCATATTAGCATTGTTCTGCTGCATACATGCTTTAATGGAGGAAAGTATGCAAATATAATAGGCCTAATTATCTTATCTCAAAATAAAAAATGTTGTCAGACTTTTTTAACCTTAAGGTGGCAATACAAACTAGGTGAGGGTACATACAGTCAATATATGAGGTAAACGAGTCATGTGCTATTGTTTTCTTTGGTATATTTCAGTGTTCCTTTGTTTCATTATTCTTCCAGAAATTGGAATAAGACAGCTCCTCTGACTAATTAACCCAAAGAGGTTTGACTAATAGAAGGAGATTGCAAGCATGATTACTTAAATGATCATGTACATAGCACTTAATAATCATTATCATTTATTCTAATATTAGTGCTAATAAATGGTAAAACTGTTTAAGCCAAATGCTTTCACATCACAATAAAGCACATCATGGCTAACACTAATAATTTCTAATTTACTTGGGAATCAATGAGACATTATAGCATTCTTAATGCATGTCAATTCTTGCTTCAAAAAATTTATAAACCCTTTAAAAGTATAAAAATATTTAGTATTTATCTCTTTACCTAGACGAAATAACAAACTGTCTAACCATCATTTCCCCTCCAAACCACAATTCCAGCTATGCTAACTACATCCCTGGCTTTCATGAGATCAGTGTAATATATGAAAAGTCACTTCTTTACAAAAAAGCCAATGATTATAACTAACATCAGTGTTTCAAAATGCTAATTTCATCCTACCTTCTTGCTTACTAAGGAGTCAGTGGATACACATTATCTACCAGAGTTTTACACACTGCCAGAAGGGTACCTTTGCTCTAAAAAGTAAAAAAATGTAGAGTGGTACTTGATTTTTCTCTATTGCTCATTTCTATCATTTTTTTCCGCACATTAAGAATGACAAGGGAAGAAAATAACTCAGAAATGTGCTGCAAAATCACTGGCCAATGTTATCTATAGAACACAAAAGAAAAGGTTGGAAGGGTGTTCATTTTATATGCAAAAGCACATTTATTATCCTGAGCTAGTGGCACTACCATTATTGACTCCTATCATCCCTATCACTCCTTAGGAATGTACACTGAAGAGCACTTTAGTTTCTGGATCACATAAAAATGGTAAGCTGAGAGGTAGAACAGAGAAAATTCCCCTTTAGGTTTATATACAGCATTGGAAGAGAGAAAGTAAAGAGAAATAATGCAAAATAAAAGTACAACCAGTGTATCTTAGGAGAAAAGGAGATAGATAGATAACTAAATGAAAGAAGAGATTACGGCTTCTGGTTGTATCTTAATAGAGATAAACTTAGAAGCTCAGACAGCTGCTAGATGGAAGCTCCAGTTCCTCACAACTTGGGTTTCTCCAAAGGGCTGCTCAGAACATAGTGTCGCCCATAGCCAAAGAAGAGGGAGAGAGAACAGAGCACCCAAGATGAAAGCGTCAGCATCTTTTTTTTTTTTTTTAGACAGAGTCTTGCTCTGTTGCCAGGCTGGAGTGCAGTGGCGTGATCTCAACTCACTGCAACCTCTGCCTCCTGAGTTCAAGCGATTCCCCTGCCTCAGCCTCCAGACGAGTAGCTGGGACTATAGGCGCGCACCACCACACCCGGCTAATTTTTTGTATTTTAGTAGAGACGGGGTTTCACCATGTTGGCCAGGATGGTCTCCATCTCCTGACCTTGTGATCTGCCCGCCTCAGCCTCCCAAAGTGCTGGGATTACAGGCGTGAGCCACCGCGCCCGGCTGCTTCAGCATCTTTTATAATCTAAGCTTGTTAGTGAGATACCATTTCTGCCATATTTAATTGGAACAATGTTTGAGGAGGGAGTGGATTATATAAAGGCGTGAAAACAAAGAGGCAGAGATCATTGGGCACCATTTTAAAGTCTGGTTACCATGTTTCTATTATTATGGCAAAGTAAAATAGTATCTAGGACTATGCCAAGTAGTGTACCATAATCATACATCACTTGTCTTTTTTTCTAAAATTAATAATTGTCTATTGCCTCTTTTTTTTTAGTGTCTATCATTATGGTTTTAAAATTGTCCCCAAAGCCTTTTAATACAATTGTACAAATGATCATTCAGATTAACTGCAAGATTCACATTTTCCCCTGATCTTCCCTGCTATGGTTTGAATGGCTGTCCCCTCCCAAACTCATGTTGAAATTTAATTGCCATCATAATAGTATTGTGACATGAGAACTTTACAAGGTAATTAGGCCTTGAGGCGTCTGTCTTAATGAATGGATTGATGCCATTATTGTGAGAATAGTTTCCTTACAAAGGATGATGAGTCCAGCCCTGTTTTGTCTCCCTTAGCCCACCACCATGGGAAGATGCACTAAGAAGGCCCTCACTAGATGCCAGAGCCTCAATCTTGAACTTCCCAGCCTCCAGAGTTGTGAGCCAATAAACTTCTGTTCATAAGTTACCCAGTCTGTGTAATCTGTTAAAACAGCAAAAAATAGACAAAACAATCTCCAAGAACCCTCTATCTTTGCGCTTTTTCAAATATTGTACTATTTTTTTTCTGCTACCTTGTTTTCCACATCCAAGAGATCCTTGTTTCCTAATTCTTTTTAATACATATATCTTTATATATGAGTATACATGTGTGTATATATACACATGTGTATATACATATATGTGTGTACATGCACACATATGTGTATGCATGTATCCTGTTCCTTTCATCATTGAAATAGTCTTTTAGGCTGTGCACGGTGGCTCATACATGAATCCCAGCACTTTGGGAGGCTCAGGCGGGAGAATCATTTGAACTCAGGAGTTTTAAGACCAGGCTGGGCAACATAGTGAGACTCTGTCTTCACAAAAAATAAAAAATAAAAAAATTAGCTAGGCATGGTGGTACATGCCTGTAGTCCCAGCTACTCGGGAGGCTGACGTGGATGGATGGCTTGAGTCTGGGAGATCAAGGCTGCAGTGAGTTATGATCACACCACTGCACTTCAGCCTAGGCAACAGAGAGAAACCCTGTCACAAAAAAAAAAAAAAAAAAAAAAAAAAAATTGTCTTTGATATCTCTGAAATTATAATTGTGGTGTTTTGCTTGAAATTTTTCTTTTGTTCTTCATATTTTCTCTTTTTATTAAGAGGTCCTTTGTTTTTCCTTTTTTCTCCATATTAAATGTTTTCCTCAAATGTTAGCTAATGAATCTGTGGCCCAAATCAATATTTAATATTTTGTGTGAATAAGCAAGTTGGTTAACTAATGGGTTTCTCTGTGTAATTCTCTTGTTCTGAGCTAGTACTGTGGTGAGGAGCAGAGTAGTATCAGAAAGCCTGTTCTCTAGACTGTTCATTATATCCAGAGATGTATTCTGTCATCTGCTTGGAGCATAAACTTTGCTTCTGTATGCTAAGAACTAAGTGGCAGAAGGGAGTTAGAAGAGGCTTTTTCAATTCATTTCCACTTTTTTCTCCTTAGGTTATCTTCTGTGTTTACCTAATCCCTGTTTGCAGTAGAACATCTTGCTCCTGCTTCATATTCCCATTCTAGATTCTTGAGCGCAATTGTTCCAAACAATAAATCTCTGATCTCCTAGAAGGGTGGGGGAAAGGGAAGTGAGGTGAGGCAGTACGACATAATGGTTAAAATTCTGGACTTCAGAGTCAGACTGTCTAGATGGTGGCTGAACTGCTCCTTTTCCAGTCCCATTTTCAGCTCTATGGCTCACTAGTTCTGTCAGCAGTTCCTGGCACCAATAATTTCTGAGCCCTCAGAGTCCTGGGAGGGATGGATCAGTCCATTTGCCACTGGGGCCCTGTGGTGTTGTGGGTTGAACTGTGTCCCCTCAAAAAGATATGTTAAAGCCCTTACCCCTAGTACCTGTGAATGTCAACCGTATTTGGAAATAAGAGCTTTGCAGATGTTATCAGGTAAACTCAGGGTCATACTAGATCAGGTTGAGTCCTCATCCAATGACTGATGTCCCTATAAGACAGCCATGTGACAAGTTAAAGGACACATGGTGAGGACACCATGTGATGATGGAGACACACACTGGAGTGATGCAGCTACAAACCAAGGAACACCAAGGACCACCAGCAATGACTAGGGCTAGGAGAGAGGCAGGGAATAGATTCTCCCACAGAACTGCCAGAAGGAACCAGCATTGCCAACATCTTATTTCAGACTTCTAGCCTCCAGAATTGTGAGAGAATAAATTTTTGTTTTCAGCCTCCCAGTTTGTGATAATTTGCTATGGTAGCCCTAGGAAAATAATACATCTGGATTCCAGCTTTCCCCTGACATCATAATTTTCTCCATCCTTCCCGTGTCTACATATTGTTGTTCCAGATTAAAAATATCTTGATGTCACAGGTGCTGGGAATTGTTTTTGTGACTCTTTGTCTTGGTGGCTCTGTGGTGATTGACTCCCAGGGACAAAAGGAGGTAATATCTTTATTATTCTATTTTAAAAACAAAATTCTCCATAGTCTTAATTTTCAACTTTTTTTCTGCTAAACTAGTTTATATTACTTCAGGTATTTTAAGTACAGTCCAAGAAATATTCATAGCAAGAAAATTAATTTCCATGTCTCCAATTACTAAACCCATTCTATGTGCCATTCTTGTTGAAGGATTTGCAATAACTTTCTATTGGCAAATGTATCGTGGAAGGAAAGTGAAGAAGGGGAAGGAATGAGGAAGTGCCAGCATATTTTGAATTTATTGAGTAGCTACTCAATTCTAGGCACTACATCACAAATCTAGGCACCTTCATACACTTTCATTTAGTCTTCCTAACAGCCTATGAAACACATAGTGCAATTTCTCTTCTTATAGCTGAGGAAAAGAAAACCTAAAGACAAATAACCACAGTCACCCTGATAGTAAGTAAAGAATTTAAACCAGACCTGTTTGACCTCAAAGCCCAAACCTGACTCTGAACTGTTTTTCAAGGTCAGACTGCTCTGACAGACCATTCACTTGTAGAAAGAGTATTTGAAAATCTGGCTAGTTTTATGCTTTCACAAATAGTCACTGAATAAGAACAACTACTGCTATTTTTTTTTAAAGTACCTACTATGTGTAAGGTATTTTGCAAATTATTTATTTTTAATACTGACAGGTGGTTTCCATATCTGTGGCTACTTGGAACTGACCTTTAAGGAGGGCAAATAAAGTAAAATATAAATCCAATGGTTATCTTATAAATAAATACCAAGTGTTGTTTTCTTAGAAAAGATTTCAGACACATAATGCAGTTGGCACACGCCTGGAAGAAACTCAGCTGCAGTAGGGTCCCCCTATCCCTGCCATAATGCCTACTACAGATGGAATACAACAGCAAAAACACTGGTGAACCACACATTGTTATGTTCCAAAAGAGTTTTCATTGTTTTCCTGTAACTACTACAGTTTTTAAAACACAAAATATCGTATCCTTTCAGAAAATCTGATGACTCTGCTTGGCTGGTGCTCTATAGCACACCCAGTCTGCCTACTGCCTAACTGAGCATTGTGGTCACACGTGGAGACTACTTTTTAGAACCTTTAGGCTATTGGAGACCATCTGCCCTTTTTCACAGGGCCTGGGAGGCACCTTGCTACTTTTCTTCCCATGGATTTCACACACTGTACTATCACTACCTAAGTAATCATCTCCCTCTGCAACTGGCCCATTAATGTAAAAATTATTTTGTATCTCCCTGATCACTTTCCTCTGACATTCCCTAGAGATTTGTCAGCCCCAATGACCTTGCCTCCTTCCTCCAGCCAGAGACTACGACTTTAAGGAAGAGACCTTATCTCCTAATTCTCAGAGAAAACAGGTGTTATCAGTGGGAGTTCCGAATTTTCCCTCAATTACTGTCTGCATCCACTTCTGTTCAAACATCCTTCCTTTGTAACTGTCCAGGTGCTCTGCACCTATGCTTTCACATCCCATTCCCCGGGAACCTAACCTAACCTACTGCTCCCCTAAGTCTTAACCCCACACCTCCAGAGCTATTAATACTTCCTTTCAGAATACAAAGACAGTAAAGCCTTTGTCATATGAACGGCAAAGAAACATAATATGCTCATTAAATCACAAACCATTTGGTTCAGCTATTTCCCTACTTTTTCTTTTCTTCATAGCTAGGCTTTCAAAAAAAAAAAAAGAAAGAAAGAAAGAAAAAAAGCTCCACTCCTCCTCCAGCCAAGGCTACCTGGCTTCAGTTTCTACCAATACTGCGTTTCTCAAGGTAAACAGTGACACCTGAGTCCTTCAATCCACTCTGTGCTCGGGTGCTCATCCATCCTTTTTGTACCTGGCCTTTCTGAACATGTGGCTTTGGTGACTATTCTTTCCCAATTTCTTTGTCACTGGTGGCTCCTAGGGGAGAACGCTCCTCCTCTGGCTCCTCTTTCTCTTTCTTGCTCCTTCCAAGTTGTATGACCCAGATAAGCCCTGCACTCCTTCCAGCTTGGGAGATCCAGTAAGACCAAAGACTATCCCAGGTACAGATGATGTCATTTCCTCTGTATGCTCAGTGAACCTCCACAGTAGCACCACCTCGTTGGATTGTAACTGTTTAGGCTAAACAATTTATTTGTCTCTAAAACTGTAGATTCACCAAGCATTTGACATGCCCATGAAAGCTTAGTTCTCAAATGGCAAACAATTATTAATATCATAGAAATGGCTTCCCTTTTAAGTAATGCAAAATTACACAACACACAGAAACAGAGACAATGTGTAACAAATCAGTAATCAAATGACAAAATAAGTAATTCTTTAATCCTCTTTTAAAAGGGGTTTTTAATTTGGGAGAAATTTGATGAAATCAACATACCCTTTCACCAGTTTTTTTTTAAGTCCAAACACAAAATTTAAAACAAAAGTACAGAGTTCAAGGAGCTTCTAAAGTCTGTCCATTGATTCCTTATAAACTTAGACTCTGAACTTCTGCTACGAGAAAAGGGAGAGATTCAGAATGGGCAAACAATTTAAAAAGATCATAATAATTATAGTCCACTGTGGAACACAAGCAGAACAAGAGACATATTAATCATAACAACCATTTCAGGGAAGTCAAGGACATTACTTTCCTTATACAATACAGTTCTTTATCTCCTTCTCACTAAATTTATTCCAGCCTTCAGCATACATTTGTGAATGTTCATTAAATGAAAGACATTTGCTATTTCTTGCATAAATGTCCTTTTAAAACAACTTGAAGTCTTCACTACTTGAGACTTTTCTAACCTGTTCATGCTTAAGAGTCTGTTGGATAATGACTATGCCAAAAGGTTGTCCTGCCCTGACTATAAATTAGATAAGAAAAGCCTTTCCTGTCTACCCACAGGGCATCCTTACCTAGGCAGGAGCCCTGCTGAGTCCGTTCTGCCTTTTGCTTGACTACATGGTAAATATAAGAGACTGATGTTTGAATAAATTGTGAAATCATCCAAATTATTTTACATTCCTAGCCTAGAAAAATCTCCTTAAAAAATATTTAAGTCTTTTGACAGCTACAGGTAGCATTTGATTCTGCTTGAAAGCCCAAGTGTAAGGGTGTCAAAAACCATTAGTATTTTAATAGCTCCCTTTCTTAGGTTATGTGGCAGGCATAAGTTCATCAGGAAAAGAACAAAAAATACTCTCAAGAAAATAGGCCAATGACATTTAGACAATCAAGTAATTTTAATATATTGTTCCTTATGCTCTTTCTACTTTAAAATAAGATACAGTTAAAATAAATGAAAATAGTAGTTGTCAACATTTACTACTTCGATAGAGTTGTCCTCATGGTTTCCAAAGAAGACTTAAGGCAGTTAGTGCTCAGTAGACACCAATGGAAACCTTAAAAATTTCCTAATTCTGCCTCAAGACAAACTCTTGCTGTTTGAGAAAAGGCAGGTCAAGAAACAAGGCGTCCCAAGGTTGAGTGGATTGGGGATGGGGGAGGGGTGGCTATATATGAAGTTTTGATACATCAACAACAAGGCCTGTCTTGTGTGCCTCCCTTAGAAAAATATGCTAATTCAAAGATATCTAACCAGCTTCACATTTAACTCTGACTTCAAATCTTAGAGTGGCAGAGCAGCTGTGCCTGGAGGCAATACAATCTTATTTCTATAAAAATCTCTCAAAGTGCCATATATAAGTGGAAGAGTAAAAATAGATAATCAAATCCAAATTAAGGCTATTAAGAATTGATTTAGTGTAAAGATAATATAGCAAGATTTTGTTTAGGTTATGGATGCTCTCTAAAAATGCATAATACTTGTTTGCCTAAAATTTTGATTATGTTTTATCTTATTATGTCACAGTTAAATAGTTTTATCATTAGGGGTTTTAATTGCATATAGTTTATAGAATTCTTTCTGATTACTCTCTATCCATTTAACTGGGAAAAAAATCCCACTGTACCACTTATGAAAAGAGAACCACCTAACGAGGATGCAAACAAACTGCAGGCAGATGCAGCATAAGGTGTGGTTCAACAATTCATATCTGTGGAGCCTTTATCACAAAAGTTTTACAGACAGTTTACAGAGTGTACAGTGGAAGAGAAGCCCCTACGAGAGTAGGAATTAATGTATCCTGAAAAACACTAGTCACTCAGTGGTATACCAGAGGTTACAAAGAAAACAATCAAGAAAAGAAAAAGAAATGAGAAAATCAAAGTCTTCTTTCAACCTTCATTGTATAGGCTCCACTACTGTGTAGTTCCTCCCAACTTCTTGATCTCTTTTCTGCTTCTCCTTCACTTCATTACTCACCTGACTCCAGTCCTCAGGTTCAGTCCTTAACGTGCCATTCTCTTGTTTTAAAGATTCTCCTTTAGATAACTCACTTGCTTATGAATTATTAGCAATTCTCTGTGAGGGTGTCTTAACCTAGAGCTCTAGGCTGGGCCTCTTTCCTTTTTGACTTTTTTTTTCTTCCCCTCTTTGACTTTTCCCCCATCCGTAGCAGCCAATTCATACTGGCATAGAGGTTGCAATGAAGTCCTTTCAACCCCTCCCTCTCACTTACATTTTAGTTCCATACTAACTATGGGGACCTGTCATTTCCATGCTCAAAAACCTCAACAATTCAAATTTCTTGGCCTGGTGTCAGACTCGCAATATACTTCTTCCCCATCTGGTACTTTATTTTAAACTGGGCCAGCTGATTTCTTAACACTCAAACACCATAGTATGATATTTATTAAAATGCCTTAATAAATATTTTAATTATCTTGATTTAAAAAAAGAGATTTTACTATTTTCTGTAGACTACAGAAAATCTTTAGGTTTGGACTGTGTTGAATAAAGAAAATAGATAATGCCCTGTACTCATCAACAAACACATTCTTTTGTTTTAATGTTGCCACACTTTGCTTGACTAAGGGAAAGATATTTAATAAGTAGCCCTCCACTTCTAAGAAGCGAGTAATCAAATCAAAATTGAATCTCCTCTCCCCTACATCTGATCCAACAACTCTTTGAAGCTATGCATAGACCAAACAATCAAATATCTCCTTTTGATGATAGATAACTTCAAGGGAGGAGATGGGAAGCGGTTAACTGTGTTCACAGCTGGAACTTTAGCAACTGGCATATCAAATTATTTGGGTGACATTAAGAGATTTGATTTTTCTCCTTAATATACATTAATAGTTCCATTCAAGTATAAACATAAACATGTCTGTTCATTCAACACATTCTTATAAACACTTACATGCCTGATACCAATCCAACTAAGTACTGGGGTTACAGCAGTCAACAAGACAGATATGCTCCTTTATGCCTTGTTTCCACTCTGATGAAACTCATGAGTACTGTGACAAACACTGAATAAAAACATCTTCAGGGCAGTGTGTATTATAAAATGGGAAGATTAGGGTGTTACTACAATGTACAGTTCTACAAGGTTCAGACTGGGGCTCAGAAAGGACCTCCTGAAAAACTGTATACATGCTACTGCTGCTGCTGCTGCTGCTAGGCTCACTCTTGTCCTTGGGTTTTGTCCTCATTTCTACTCATCTTTCAAGTCTCAGCTTGCATTTCAGATCCTTTCTGGAAGCCAGCTCTAAACTGTCCTCATGAAGTCTGGATCAGTCTTTCTGACTTCCTGGTCTTGCCAAAATTTTTTCTGTTACCCCTAACCTGGCATTTACCAAAAGCAGGGCAATTATTACTAGTCTGTCTTTCAACTAGATGGTGCATTCTTGGAAGGTATCTATAAATCTTAAGTGCCTAGCAACAGCTTAATAAATTTTGCTGAATAAATAAAGATTTAGCACATACTTCATTTCTGCCTGTGCCTTTACAGCCAAAGCCAAAGATAACAGGTACAACTTGTAACCAAAGTGTTTTTGGTAGAGGTTTGGACCACAGCACAAAGGCTGGATAATTCAGTGCATGAGATGTCTGCTTCTGAAGTCCACTGAAGTTAGAATGCTTGAGGTCAGTTTGCTAAAATACATATACGGACATTTTAGCCCCAATGTCCAGGAGGATACTTTACCAGAATATTTTTCTATTCTGAGAGAAAAGATGCTCTCTCTATATATATAAAAATAAACCTAAGAAGTCTGAGACTATAGCTATGATTTAAGAAGGCACAGACAATACACAGACAGCAAAAGACATACAGACAATAAAAAATTAAAATTGCCGCTAATAAACTCAAATTTAGGCTTTGCATATATATATTTTTTACCCAAGCTTTCTATAATATTTCTAACAGAGCATAGGTTTATTAAAATTAACAAAAAATGTTTTAATACAGAGTTTATTAAAAGAAATAAAAAGTGGCCATAATTAATTCCAGATTATTTTCATAATCCAAACCTCAGACTAGGAAAACAGTGCTATCTAGTGGTTAAATTTGGGAAGAAGTGATGAGGCACACCAGAGGCTGGAGAACCTCTGAGAGGCTGTGTCTCAATTGTTCAACTTTATGTTACAAGCTAAAAAAATGTATGCACATAAGTCACCAGCTCATGGATGGGAAAGGAATTAGACATGGATTCAAGCAGTGATATTAAGAGTATGGCATGGCAAAGAAAGTAACAACTTGGACTCTGAAGTCAGATAGGCTTGCATTCAAAATTTGACTACATGCCCTTAAACAAGTTATCAGACCTCTTTAATACTTGCCTAGTTTCAACTATGAAATGGAGATAAAAATATTAACTCTCTGATAGAAATATTTGAGAAGGTTAAATGGGTAATATGCGTAAAACATTCATCATAGTGCTTGGCATTTAGTAAGCCAAATATCTCAGTAAACATTAGCTTATTATTATTAATATTATCATTATTTTACATAGGCTATAAATGAATTTCAAATAGCTGTAGAAAATCTTTTAAATCTTTAAAAATAAGTTATGAGATCAATAACAATATATACTTGTAGAAAATATAAATATTAGACATCAATTTTAAGTATATAAAAGCAAATTAAAAAAATAAGTTCAATCTTACATTTCAATCACATAGTTCAGTCGTAGGGTTAGTATTTTCAATGAAAACATAGTAGTTTTTAGAAATAGAAAGATTACGCAATGAACTCCAAAATGTCATCCTATACTAAAAATAATCACTACCCTTTTTGCAATGAAGACATTTTCCTTAACCAAATCCTGCATTTTTTGAACATCTAGTCCAATAAACCTACATACACACAATTCTTAAGATAAATTTGGTCATTTGGATTTCTTTCTACTTGGTTAGAAATATGAAGGGAAAACACAACAGAAATATGAATAGAAAATACTTTCTAAAAATGTAGGAATTCATCACATTTATATTAGAACAGAGAAGTTGATCTTTGTGATATATCTTGTTTGGCTTGCTGTATAATCTACTAGCTTAATTATCATAACAGCCTTAGAACTTAAGCCAGTTCACATTAGCTTTATAAAAATCCAATGCTCATCTGCTGTATATATAATAAACAGAAACATTACAATTTATAAGTAATTGTATCTGAGCCATTATATCCCAGACACTTTACTAATATTATAGTCACAAGGCTGAGTTCTCCAAGACCAGTGTACAAAGTTATCTGAACTAATTTTCCCCCACACAGTATCTAAAAATACATATTTTAAATTAACTGTAGGATGGTATATGCATATCATTAATCATATCACAATCATTGTGTTTGGCTGTGGCTCTTTTTTAATGACTTAAAATGGGGGCTGAGTTCATTATGTTGTTAATATTAATAATAAAAAATAACTGAAGTACATATACAAAATCAAAAAAGAAATACAATAGGAATTGGAACCATATTCTGGTCACAGCTGTGTCACTAACCAGCTCTGTACTCTCTGGAAGTTTTCAGCCTCTCTGGGTTTCTATTTATTCATGGATAATACAAAATCATCCTTAGGATCAGGATAGATCTACTCTCTACAGGTTTTGCCATTGTAAAATATGTCACAATGGCTCTAAATCATAACCCTAAATTTAGGAATTACTTAATTATTCACAGTGAACTTCTCGGACTTATTCCAACTCTTTTTATTTGTATTGTTATACAAGAGAAAGGCAAGACAAAAACAACAAAAAAGACCTATTTAAGAGACTGCAGTATATTTTTACCGTTACTGTCATTTGTTAAGCACCTACTATATATACTTTACCTTCGGCAGTAAGGATTCACACACCTATTAAAAGATAATTACATCCATGTCTTTTTCTTATTTACCTAATAATTATTTTAGGCTTCCCTAGAAATTGGCACAGGTTTTTCTCTCAGTCATATGCTAATAATTTCAGAACTTAACTCATCTGCACCCAAAAAACTCATACAAAATCTGTCAAGTTTTTTTACATTTATAAATCTGGCAAACATTAGTGACAATCTCACTCTGAAAAACAGTACCCACAATCAATGAATGTGTTTTGACTGTGGAAGCTAGGCAGGACCCAAGCACATAACACAGAGGGAAAAAAACAAAAGCAAATAAAACCCAATCAACATGAAATGGTACCCTGAACAGAGCAGAGAGCTCTATGCGGTTGGGCATGGAGGACTGGTTAGAGATTTTTGACAGGAGTCCATCTTAGATAAACATCAGAGACTAAGTTAATTCACCTTCTTAGTGATTTTATCACATCCTTCCACAATAATACCACATGAAGCTCACCTACACTTACGATTTTGCCAAAATGCCAGTTAAGGTATTTCTAACTGCACTGGCAAATGTGGGAGATTAAAACAGATGACAGATTTAATACTTCAAATAGTATCTTGACATATAGTAAGTCCACTACTTTAAAAAGTGTTATGAGAAAGAGTGCCTTGGATAACACTGATCAGCAATGATTGAACGTTAACTTCAGATAATTGTAATAATAAAAAATTCACTAGAGACCTGATAGAAGAACCTAAGACACAACCTCAAGGCAATAATATAAGGATGAAAAATACGAGTATGCAATCTCATAGCAAATATGTACATGCACACATTTTTACTACTTTAGTTATATTGGAACTTGAGAATTTCACAGCAGTCTACTAAAATCACAGATCAACAGGATAAAAGTAGATAAGAAGAATGTGCAATTTATAAATACGGTTTATTACCATGGTTACAAACTTTCAGAACAGGCCACTGAGACGTTGGACTGAGACTCTGCCGAACATCTGTTAAAAAAAAATAAAATAAACTTAATATAGAGGTCTGTGCATCTCAAGAAGGAAAACAGTATTAGACATACTTTTTTCCAAGGTTATGTATTTCTGGCAGCAAAGTAATGCTTCAATACCCTGAAATACTTGAAGCAGTAATGTTATGACTTTTACTTCCCATTTAATTATGCTACTGTAAACTCCACTGGGATAAGGTACATATGGTTCTTTAGATGAGACTTGTCACACTAATCAGGATTTTCTAGGTTCAGTGCATTGATTTGTTAATGTGCTACTGACATCGGCCAACTGGAATGCATATCTCTCTGACATTTGTCTGTGCAAGGGATTAAGCAAACTTATGAAACTTCTGAACAGTTGTTGCCCACGGCACTGCATTCTTGACACACAACTTTAAAAGAATGAGAAAAACAGGGTTCTTTCTCTGTGATAGCTCCCTAGAAAGTAACATGAAACAAGTATAGGGTTCACCTTTCGGCATCGGTGTCCTTTTTCTTCTGTCGCGGAAGGCAGCCCCGGACTGCAAGGCCTCCAGCAGATTATCCATCACTCCTGTCTCATCACCCTCTGTGAAAAGAGATGCAGGGAATTCCATCAGCCCTCAGGGTTACCATAGCAATGTCAAAGCATATACGAAAACTGGTGATGGTGATGGTAGGGAGAAAAAAGATCAGATGCTGGGACTAAGCTAGCAATTTCAAAATAAGACAGGACTTTAACTCTCATTAAATCAACTATCTTTTAATGAAAACTGCCTCATTAGTGCCTGTTACTGTGCACTAAAGAGGACCGAGTTCCACTGATTCACTTCAGAGCACTGCTTTTATAGTCCGACAGCACAATTACCTTAAATGGAATGTGGTTCTAGTCATGTTTGAGTCTTGAGTTATAAATCACATTTTGTTTGTAGAAATGAGCTATTTTCAAGGCATCATCCTCTATTCTAAAGTCAACCAGGTATGGAGAGAGCAGTTTTTTTTGTTGTTGTTGTTGTTTTTGAGACGGAGTCTCGCTCTGTCACCCAGGCTGGAGTGCAGTGGGGAGATCTCTACTCACTGCAAGCTCCGCCTTCCAGGTTTACGCCATCCTCCTGCCTCAGCCTCCCGGGTAGCTGGGACTAAAGGCGCCTGCCACCACGCCCGGCTAATTTTTCGTATTTTTAGTAGAGATGAGCTTTCACCATATTAGCCAGAATGGTCTTGATCTCCTGACCTCATGATCTGCCCGCCTCAGACTCCCAAAAGTGTTGGGATTACAGGCGTGAGCCACTGCGCACGGCCCGGGAGAGTGTTTTTGTTGTTACTGAGATTCTGCTGTCTAAACTTATCAGACAAATTATATTTCCATGCTAACTTTTGTGAACATGCTTCCAACAATTGATTTTTCATATCAGAAGATAATCATCCCCTGACTTGAGGTGACACAGAACAATCACTACAAAATTTTACAGAATGTATAGGTTTATCTTCTATAATGAAAAATAAATCAAAAGAGGCTCTCTGAAATCAAAAGGACTGCATTCCATTAAGATTACTTTAAATTGATATCCTGTATATAATTAAGGAAAGATGTGGATATAGAGCCAATTATCTCTACAAAGAACAGATTATGCCTGTAATACTTATAAGTATTTATAGTTATCAATGTTAAATATTGTTCAAAGAGAGCAAGAGAAAAAGCTTCAAAGGAACTACTGGCCCAAACCAAATTCAAGGAAACCGTAAGGACTTTTTGCCCGTCCAGACAAGGTAACTTGCAGGCATTCTTTATGAAATTGTATGGCTGGTATACTGCTACATTTAAAATAATGGAAAGCTATTTTCCTTCGAACTTTTTATTTTATTTTTTCCTTTTTGATACACAATCCCTTTACAGAGAAAAGATGAATAATGAATGCAGTAGAATACAAATAACATACTCATTTGCAGTTTATAAACAGATATATAAATATAAATATGTATCAGCCCCTTTTCCATCTGCTGCTATTTCATATTTTTAGAAGAGTACTAAACCTTGTAGGTGTTATCAAAAAAGGTGGGTGAGAAATAGAATATTTGGAAGTTGTGAATTTACAGTAAATGTAATTCTAAGTGATTTCATGGCTATTTTAACTAAAATACATTAAATATTTCAGGCAGCTAGATAAGTAGCTATTTGAAAATTTATATTCAAATTCAACTATATTTTTCCTTAAAAAACTGCAGGCAATGTCAAATATTTAAGATAGTAAAAGAAAAAGAAAACATTTCAAAATCTAAAATTACAATTTTAAATCTTTTTCAAGCAGTCATGAGATTGAAAAAAAATCCTAGTACTGAAATCAAATAGAAACAAATAAACATGTTTTCATATTGATAGCATTAATTATAAAGGAGGGGGAAAAAAGAAATCCAAGTAACTTTTGAATACTTTAATGGCATAAAGTTTGAGGGAAAAAAACTATAAAGAAAATGTGAACTTTCTTCTTAGTAAATTTATTGTTGGTAGTGGTATTGATGTAGTGATTCTCAGACTATTGTGTGTGTATAAAAGATGGAGCAGATGTGTAAATGTGCTGATGTGCTCACTGTGGGAAAGAAAATGGAAATATGGAATTGGAGAAAAAGAAAAAGAACCAAGAAGGGTTGGATTGGATTTATAGGTATTAATGTAAGCTCAAGCCTTAACAAAACAAAACAAAACACACAAACAAACAGAAAACCCTTTTCCTATAACTCTATAGTAGTATCAATGAGCACTTGGATCTTGGTTTCTAGCTACCATTACTAGTCCTAAAATCTTGGTTTCTAATGACCTCTCTCGCCCTCAGATCTTGGTTTCTACATACCATTACTCCCTAAAAGGAATGACAATGCTTACAGAAATGGCTGATTCTAGAACTGAAGCCAAGAAAGTGTGAAATGAGTCAGAAACATATTGTTGTGCCAGAAAATAAGAAAGTGCTCAAAAATAGATAGTGATATGTTGAAAAGACAGAGAAGTCAGACTGAAACATTGCCTTGGCCAAATTTAGGACAACTGAGTTATCAAATAAATAATGATGGGAATGGGATTATTGCACACTGAGGAAAAAAGAGTCATGCATCCATAGTGATACTAAAAAATATATGGTAATAAAAATGTAGGAAGGAGAGTTCCTCTTTAAAGAAGAGTGTCAACTAATAGATGTCAAAGATATGAGGGAAATACAAAATTCACCACATTACAATTCACATAGTAAGAAATGATTCAGGCAGGAGTCATCAACGGTTACAAAAACTATTGTGTGTAAGGATGTAGAGGAACAGGATATAGAGAAATCTGGTAGGTACCACCTTATCCAAATAATCAAATTTGACATTACCAATAATGTGGAATATGCCGATATCAATTGCCTCCTGAAGTGATGCACAACTTAACCTGTGTAGCACTTCGCACAAAAATATTTAACTTGAATCTGAATGCAAGGCAACAATCATAGAAATCCAAAGTGAGGGACATTCTGTGACACAACTGACCTAGGATCTAAAAATGTATCAATATCATGAAAGACAAAGAGAGGAAGAAATAGAGAAAGAGAGAAGAAAAGGCTAGAGAACTGTTCTAGATTAAAGGAGACTAAAGAGGCATGACAATTAAGTATAGAGGAGTCCTAGAGGAGTCCCTGATTAACCCCTGAATTGAAAGAAGTTATATATGACGTTCTTGGGATAATTGGAGAAATTTGAATATGGACTGGGTATCAGATAATTACATTGTACCAAAGTTATCAGAGTGTGATAACTGTATTATGGTTCACTAGAATAATCTCATTGTTCTTAGGCAATAAATGCTGACAGTTTTAGGCTCACAAAGCAACTTACACAGTCTCATGTTTATTACTTCATGCCTTTGAACATGCTATTATATCTACACAGAACATCTGTCTCACTTTCTTCACCAAGCTAGCTCTTACCCTTCCTTCAAAACAGAGAACTGAGAATCCTACCCTGACCCATGTGGCATAAACTAGGTGCCCCTCTGTGTCCCAGTGGTCTGTAATACACATACCAATAAATTCTTTACAATGTTATATTGTTTATGTGACTGTTTCTACCACTAAACCATGAGCTCACTGAGGGCAGGAATTATAGATTTCATTTATCTTCAACACCTGGCAAAATGCAACTACTATATAGAGAGTGTTCAATAAATATATGCTGGCTAAATTAGCTAAATATATGTTGACTAAATTAGCTAAGATGGTCAGCTGGAAGGGTTGATTATGCAGGAGAATAAAGGTCATAGATGGACAGGGGTCCAGGGAAGAGATGGGAATACATTCCCACCAACATTCTAAACAACACAGCTTTCTTTCTTCCTTTTCCCTTGTCTCATACATCTATTTAGTTGTCAAATACTATAGACTGAAACTCCCCATTATCTCCTGAACTAATGTGCTGTTCCTTTTCTAACTACACTTTATGTTGGTATTACAGAACTGAATTATTTCTTATCTGGAATACTGCATGAGTTGCCTAGTCACATTGCTTCCAGTTTCTCCCTAATTCTGCCCATGCATTACTGATAAGTAAGTCCTACAGCAGAAATGATCTTCAGTTCCCCGGTCACAAAGTTTCAATATATCTCAGTTCTTACAATATAAAGTTCCAACTCTTTTTTTCATTTTTATTTTTAATTTTCTTTTTTTTGCTCAATGGATTTTGACAGATAAAGTTCAAACTCGTTTTCTTACCCCAACAATGATTTCAATTGTATTTCCAATCTTACCTCTTACTTCCAACAATCACAACCTGTTCTTTAGCTAAAGGCAACTGCCTGTGATTCTCTACAAACATTCTTTCTCTCATCCATCACTGTCCACCTGGAACCTCTACTCCTGCTCTCATCCTCTAGAGCAGATGGCTATTTTTGGCCTTCACTCTTACATGCATAATGGGAAGAATACAATAATGAAGTAAAACAACTTGCATTCTAGTCTGAGCTTTCAACTACCTACCTGTGAGACACTAGACTATTATTTACATAATCATTCCTGACATATGCAATACAGACAATACCTGTCTAGGGTTAATAAGGGAATCAAATGAGATAATACAAATGAAAGCACTTGATAAATTGCTAAGTGATATACAAATATAGGGAAACAAATTCACAGATAAAATCCATGGTAAATTATAGGACATGTATGAAATGCCTGATTATTATTAAATGTTTCAAGTACTGTTTTAGATATATTACAAATGAAGGAAGTCTTTTTTTTTTTTTTTTTTTTTTTTTGAGATGGAGTCTTGCTCTGTCGCCCAGACTGGAGTGCAGTGGCGTGATCTCAGCTTACCGCAACCTCTGCCTCCCGGGTCCAAGCGATTCTCCTGTCTCAGCCTCCCAAGTAGCTGGGATTACAGGCGTGCACCACCATGCCCAGCTAATTTTTGCATTTTTACTAGAGACAGGGTTTCACCATCTTGGCCAGGCTGGTCTCAAACTCCTGACCTCAGGTTATCTGCCAGCCTAGGCTTCCCAAAGTGCTGGGATTACAAGCATGAGTCACCGCGCACGGCCGAGGGAAGTCTTTTATAGTGTATTCTATTACGCTCTTCATTAGGTATAACATCATTTCTAAGAAAAACTCTGACTTGAAGTACAAATAGACTCTTGAAATAAACCAAAGTGTAAGATGGGGACATATAAAGAAGATGTTCTTCCAAATGTTAAAAATGCATTTAGAACATTCAACCAACACATGTTCACCTGGCATATGGTACTGTATGCCAGGATGTTACTAGGCACTAAAGATACCTAAGACCCATGCAGCATATAGTACTGTGTGCCAGGATATTACTAGGCACCAAGATACCTAAGACCCATGCATATAGTACTGTGTGCCAGGATGTTACTAGGCACCAAGATACCTAGGCCCCAAGGGTAAACACGAAAGCATTTCTGCTCTCACAAGCAGAAAAGTGTATATATGAGTTACTGGAGATGTACAGCTTCCTAGTGAATGATGACTTGAAGAATAAGCAGGAGTTACTCATGTTAGGGACTGGAGAGGGAATAGCATTCTTGGCAAAAGGAATCACAGGTACGAAGGCAAAAAGTATGAATAAAAACAAAAAATGAGGTG
Source organism: Pongo abelii (assembly GCF_028885655.2). NCBI lineage: Eukaryota > Metazoa > Chordata > Mammalia > Primates > Hominidae > Pongo > Pongo abelii. The sequence continues at coordinate 65,045,780 of NC_071999.2, forward strand.
TAATAAGGTGTTTAAATGATTTATATTTACAATATTCTAACACAGACCAGAGAAGTTAAAATCAGTCAGTTTTTCTTATAGAGTAGAATTCAATTTCTCCAGCTATAATTTATATTAAAAATATTTACAGTTTCTCCCCTGCTGTGAAAAACTCTTAAATAAATAGACTAACTGCAAAAGTCAAAGATTTCCTATATCTGAAAAACATATCATCTTAATTTGTAAATGGTATTTTAAAAACTTGCACTGTGTCAAAGGAAATGGAGAAGGGAGAGTTAAGGACATTTCTAAAGTGGAATCAATAGGTCTTAGGAACCGAAAGAGGGCGGAACTGCTAAGGACATGTCTGAGATCTCTGCGGTCGATGGCTGGATAAAAGAAAATATTAAATTTAAATATTATTGATTTTGATGGGGAATAAAGATTGGAAAATATAATGAGTTTCCTTTTGGACATGTTAATGGAAGGTGCTAGCAGGGACCTCCAGATAACTTCTGGAAGACAGCTGGAAATTCGGGCCTCAAATTCAGACAAAAATGTGGGTAATATTTTTGGAAGTCATTTCCATATTGTAAAAAATACTCATTCAGCACTCTGGAAAAGTATATGCCTGAATCAGGAGAGGTGGCATCTTGGAAACCACCTAAGTTTAAAGGACAGAAGAAAAAAGATAAGTCAGTGATCCAGTAGGAACTCTCTTTCCTTATTCCATTTTCTTCAGCCAAGGTACAGCACTGAAATTTTAAATAACTAAGCATACAAAGAAGATCCCAAAAGGTTCTAGAATGCTGCAAGCAAGTCAACAAATGAAAACAGGTCAAATACGTAGGAAGGAAATAAGACTAGGACTGGATTTCTCAATGGCAACACTGAATTCCAAAAGATAGGCAAGAAATGGTTTCCAAATTCTGAAGCGAAATTATTTCCAGTGAAGAAATGATTATGTTGCTAATCAGATGAGGATAGAAAATGGACATTTTCCAAACATGCAAGTGTCTATACATGCCATCTTAGAAAGAGACTGCAAGATGTGCTTTTGCAAAACCAAAACAAGAGAGGTAGAATAGTAAGAAAGAGGAAAACATGGCATCCAGAAAAGGAGAAGGGACAAGAGAGCAAGGTGGCAAAAGGAATTCCCAGGATGCCCCAGTCTCAGAGCAGCCAGTTCAGATCACATGGATCACATGGGAGGAAACTGGGCCGTGGGACAGAGTAGTGGCCACAGAACCGGTAGCAAATCTATTGCATCGGACCATTTGCAAAATGATTGCTGATTATTTCCCAGATCCATTGAAGACTTTGGATAATACAGTAACAGGTATGTATGTACAAATACTAAACAAACTTTTTGAAAAGTCTCTATTAATCTAGAAACAACAAGATTGTCCCATAGGAAATGCTGTAGTCTGAATGTTAGACTTGATCTCCAATGTAATGGTATTAAAAGGTAGGGTCTTTAAGAGGTGATTAGGTCATGAGGGCAGAAATCTCATGCATGGGATTAGTGGCTTTATAAAAGAGGTTCAAGGAAGCTGTTAGTCCCTTCCACCACATGAGGACACAGCAGCAAGACACCATGTATGGAGCAGATAGTGAGCCATCACCAGGCATAGAATTTGCTGGCATCATGATCGTGTATTTCCCAGCCTTCAGAACTGCAAGAAATAAATTTCTGTTGTTTATAAATTACCCAGTCTAAGGTGTTTTTGTTATAGCAGCAGGAAAAAACTAAGACAGAAAACAAGGAATACTGAAATTTGGGGTAAAGAAAAAAAACTTAAAAATTAAAAAAAAGAAGAAAAATAAAGAAAACAAAGTATATTTACATAGTGCCAATATTATAAACACTGGCCATTCTGTTGGCCATCAACTGTGATATAATTATAATGAAAGACAATGCGGTAAAGGAAGAGGGGTACATAAGGTGGATTAGTGGTGAGAGGGCATTAGGGAACTAAATCAGGAACTCAGTAATGTCTAAAATAAAAAATTGATACATAACAGTCTATGCTATTATCTAGAAATAAGGAACACATAAATATCAGAAGAAATATCTAAGAATTAAAAGTGATTGACTCTGGGAAGTGGGAGAAGGTTGAGAGTAGTGAGGGAGAAGATATTTTATATGCTATGAGCCTATTATATTTAATTTAGGAATTTGTAGACATTGATAAATACAAGATAGTTAAAATTTTTATTGAAAGAGAAAGAAGATGACTGAGGAAGAGAATGTGAAGGAAGAGGTTGATTCTTGACCTAAAGATGCTTACCTCTGAGAAGGGGAGGAAGACAGGTAAAAATGGTAAAACACAACAGGATGAATAGTATGACAGAGGTAATTCAGCATGTGGTACAGGGTGGTGGGCATGCAGCATGGGGCAGAGGGAGAAGAAAAAGCAGTTACAGAAGGCTCAGAATATCTGAGACTTAAAGAACTGATTTAAGAGTGCCAGAGCTGTCAAAAGAGACAAGACCCAGCTAAAGCTGTCAGGAAAGCTGTACAAGGCAGGGATTCTTGAAGAACGTGCAATGGATATGAGTAGGAAGAGATAATAGGGGTAATGCCGCGAGGTGAAGGTGAAGAGAGAGCCGAGGCCAACTCACCAAGGGCTGAATATACCATGCTATGGAGTTTGGACTTTAAAGGAGCCATGAAGTCATTTTAAGCTAGGAAGTAACATGGTCAAATTTCTACTTTAGAAAGAATATTTTGAGAAGAGACAAGACTAAAAGAAAAAACGAACAAACAAACACAAGCGGCAGGTTTAATGATTTAAATCTAGATAAAATGTGATTTCAGGGCCCAAGTAAGTTATAGAAGTGGTGAAAATAGAAAAGAGAAAGGAGGAGACATAGAGAAATCTTGGTCTCCGTGGATGTGAATATTATAAAGAAATAAAGTTAAGGCTGATTTCCAGGCATTTGGCTCGGCCAATTGTATGTATATTGATATCGTTTGCCAAGTACAGAACTGTCTTTGTTTGATGGTAGAATGAGTTGGATCTAGACAGGAGTTCAATTTTGGATATGTTAAGTTGAAATGTTCATGAGATATACAAATACAAAGTGATTCAAAGTGTCTAGAGGGCTGATAGAGTCACAGGTTTAAAACTTGGGAAAGAGGAATTGGTTATACTAATACATTCAACTTAGAAGCATAGGTCGTACCTGAAACTATGGAAGAGTACAAGCATAGTAAAGTGGTAGAGAACACAAGTTTTGAATTCATCCATTTAGATTCAAACCAATGGCTCCCCAACTAACAATCAGTGTTATTGGGCATATTACTTGGTCTCTAAAACCCTCATTTATTCCCCCTAAACGTTGAAAGGGCAAGAAGAACAGCACCTATTTCACAAAATATTGGGAGGATTAAAACAGATAAATCACGTACAATGCTCAGTGGGGTGCCTGGCTTATACTAAGAAAAGAGAGCTGAGGGTAATGCACAAGGCAAACTAATAGGAAAAGGTGCTTTTAAGAGGAAATGACTATTATCAACCTGTGACCATTTTCCATTGTGTTTACTTTGTGTGTGCTTTTATAGCTCCTTCTTTTACTCTCCACTGTCTCCTGACATACTCTCCTAAAGTCAAACAACTATATATTACTATTATTTATTTATTTAGAGGCGAAGTCTTGCCCTGTCACCCAGGCTGGAGTGCAGTGGCACGATCTTGGCTCACTACAAACTCCGCCTCCCAGGTTCAAGTGATTCTCCTGTCTCAGCCTCCTGAGTAGCTGGGACTACAGGTGCATGCCACCACACCAGCTAATTTTTTGTATTTTCAGTAGAGACGGGGTTTCACCACGTTAGCCAGGATGGTCTCAATCTCCTGACCTCGTGATCCACCCACTTTGGCCTCCCAAAGTGCTGGGATTACAGGCATGAGCCACCGTCCCCAGCCTATATTATTATTATTTTTTGAAGACAGCTTTGTCACCCAGGCTGGAGTGAAGTGGTGTGATCTCAGCTCACGGCAACCTCTGCCTCCCAGGTTCAAGTGATTCTCATGCTTCAGCCTTCAGAGTAGCTGGGATTATAGGCATGTGCCACAATGCCTGGCTAATTTTTTGTATTTTTGGTAGAGATGGGGTTTCACCATGTTGCCCAGGCTGGTCTTGAACTCCTGAGCTCAGACAATTCGCCCGCTTTGGCCTCCCAAAGTGTTGGGATTACAGGCGTGAGCCACCATGCCCAGCGACATTTTCTAATATTTCAGTAGTAGTAAGTGACATAAAGATTACAATCTGGAATTTGGAATGGGACTAGGGAAGGAAAGCGCAGTTTCCCCAAAGGTTGACAGTGTGCAGTTGATATACAAAATTCATAGGCTTATAGTTTAACCCAATTCTAGAAGAAAAACCACACACGTGTGCACACACACACACACAGTTGCCCTAACATAATTATATGAATTATTCCTCTATGATTCTGGTTATAGAGATTTTTGGGGAAAAGATTATATGGCTCCTCTTGGTAACCCAGTTCAGTCTTTAACTAGCTAGAACAAAGCTCAAAATACTACTTAAACCAGACAGCAAAAAGACAGGAATAACTTCAAACAAAGTCTTTGAACTTGTCTTAATCCAGATGTGAAACTGAAAATTTATTTGAGTCAAGGGAGTTAGAAAGCCAATTTTCATTGGGATTTAACTGATAAAATGATAATCAGAACAGTTCTCTTTCATACTGTAATTAAGTGACTGGCTCAACCATAAGAAGTGGAATTTTATGGGGAAAAAAACTCCAATAGGTTAATATTTCTGTTTTTTCCTCCCTTATTCTTCATGATTTGTACAAATTTCATTAAATATATTTCCGTTACAAGTTAGGAGAAAAAATTAGAATATTTTACAAGAAAGGAAGTTTTATTTATTTTTTCCTTAAAATAGAGTACCCAAGAGCAAAGTTAAAGAGTGAAACTCCTGGACTTGAATCTTGCTTCTTACTCTTATCAGCTGTGTGCTCCTTAAAGACGACCCCTGTCTCCTTGTGCCTCCTCATACCTATAAGACGAGGATAATAATAGTATTTATCCTCAAAAACTATTGTGAAGATTAAGCAAGGTATAAAGAGCTTAGCACAGTGCCCCCATATGTAAGGCTTAAAAAAATTAGCTATTCATATTTTTAATATTTTGATGACTATTCTTGTTCACTAATATAGCAAATATTGCTGATTGGTCAACGCAACACATTCATTCTCTACCTTTTCCTTCCTTCCACAGAGGCTAGGAAAGCTAAAATTTCTCTCTGTGGCTCCCTTGCAGCTAAGCTAGGGGTGACCATGTGATGCATTTCTGTCTAATAAGGCATATATGTACATAAAGTATGGTATTTCTAGAAATAAAAGATGTATATGTTGATAACCACTCTTCCTCTTCCTATCTTAAATATGGCCTGGAATTACGGCAGCTATGACTGCTATCACATGTTACCACCTCCTTCTTCCTATCTTGAATAGGCCTGGATCTCTAGCATCCATCTTATACTTACGAGTACAGACCACAGGATCATTCTTTTGGTTGCTCTGGATAAAACATACAGCTTGCTGGAGCCCAGGAGGCAGAGGTTGCAGTGAGCTGAGATCACGCCTCAGCACTATAGCCTAGGTGACATAGCAAGACCCTGTCTCAAAAAAATCCCATGACCAACAACAGAAAGTAAGGCTACATTTTCAAAGTTTAAGTGAAAAATATTTTGCAGCTACATTAGAATGTGTAAACCATAATTAGCATACAATTTATTACATTGTATCCAAATTTGAATCTAAATAATTTCATGTCTTACACTAAATAGGATTATAGAGGTGATATTTATGAAATAAAGGATTATTATTCTACAAACTCTCCAGTTTAAAAAAAAAAACCTATTCTTGGATGTCATGAATAAACTATGATTGAATTTTAACTATATACACAACCAGGAAAAATGGTAATATAAATATACTATAACAAATTGTATCATATTGTTATTAATTCTTAATTTCCAAATTTCTTATGATTTAGGTTCTGTTGTAAGAAAATAATTCTGGATAAAAAAGCTACTTATCTGCTCACTTAATTGTCTACTCAAATAAAAAAGGTACAATCATTTTAGGAAAATAAACATATTAAGGCACAAGATGTAAGAGTAACCATATAATGGATGAATTTGTCATTACAAAAATAAGGAGATATATCACATTTAAAAAAAAAAAAAAAAACTTCAGTACATAAGACAGCATTTCCTAAAGTGTGCACCACAGAACACTAGTCCTATAAGAAGCTCTGTGTGTATGTGTTTAGGGAGAGGGGTTAGAGAAGGTGGCTCTGTGGTCAAATAAGTTTGGATAATAATGTGCAACAGAGGCTGGGTGCTGTGGCTCATGCCTGTAATCCCAGCAACTTGGGAGACTGAGGCAGGAGGATCACTTGAATCCAAGAGTTCAAGACTAGCCTGGGCAACATAGTGAGACCTTGTCTCTTAAAAAAATAGCCAGTATGGTGGTGCATGCCTGTAGTCCCAGCTACTCAAGGGGTTGACGTGAGGGGATCACTCGAGCCCAGAAGGTGAGGCTGCAGTGACCCGTAGCTGAGCCACTGCACTGCAGCCTGGGTGACAAAGTGAGACCTTGTCTCAATAATAATAATAATAATGTGTAACATGTACTACTCTTGGTGATTCATATCAAATACACGTGACAAGTCAATTCATGATAAAGGTGGCATTTCAAATCAGTAGAAGATTTAAAAAATGTGTTCAATAACTACTGTGGTAGCAACAGCCTATTTGGATCTCACCTTGTTATTTATACCAAAATAAATTCCAAGTGGATGAAACAGTTCAACATTAAAAGATTAAAGTGTAAAACTATAGCAGAGAATATGGAAAAGTATATTTTCAATAGTTCTGGAATGGGAAGATATTCCTAAGAAAATCCAAAAGTAATATAAATATCTAAAAATCAAATAGGACAGGTACAGTGGTTCATGCCTGTATCCTCAGCACTTTGTGAGGCCAAGGAGAGAGAATCACTTGAGCCTAGGAATTTGAAACCAGCCTAGACAACATAGTGAGACTTTGTTTCTATTAAAAATAATAAAAAATCAAATAATAACAAACTGTACACATAAACAATGAAAGGATAAGCTGGAAAAAATATTTGAAACATGGGCATTCCCTAGGTCTGATTTTCTTAAAATAAAGAATGCTTATAACTCAGTAAGAAACAGACCAAGAAATGGGCAATTGCTATTCAGGGAACCCATCTTCTATGATCTGAATCTTTGTGTCCTTCCAACCCCAAATGTATATGTGGAAATCCTAATCCCAAGGTGATGGTATTAGGAGAAAGGGCTTTGGGAGGTGATGAGATCATAAGGGCAGAGCCTTTGTTAATGAGATTAGTGCTTTTATAAAAGGGATTCTAGAGAGCTGCCTTCATCCATTCCACAATGTGAGGACACAGCTAGAAGGTTACAGGCCCTCAGTGAACACCGAATCTGCTGGCATCTTGATTTTGGATTTTCCAGCCTCCATAACTGTGATAAATAAACTTCTGTTCTTTATAACTACTCAGTTTATGATATTTTTTATAGCAGACTGAATGGACTAAGACGCCATAACAAAAATAAATAAACCATGCTTTAGATGTGATATAATCCTCAACCTCATTCATAATTAAAGATATTCTAAATACATCAATGAGAGATCATTTTCATCTAACAGCACAGCAACAATGAAAAATTATGATAAATCAGTATTGGTGAAGGGTTGGGGAACAGGTCACTTCACACATTTGTTGCTGAAAAATATAAAACTAATCCAATCACTTCAGAATATAATTTAGTAATTTTTATTAGAAATAAAATTGTGGCCATCTGTGGTGGCTCATGCCTATAATCCTAGCACTTTGGAAGGCCAAGGTGGGTGAATCGCTTGAGGCCAGGAGTTTGAGACTAGCCTGGGCAACACAGTGAGACCTCTCCTCTAAAAAATAGCTTTTTTAAAAAGAAAAAAGATTGCACATATCACATAATTTTTCTCTGAGAAAATTATTCTACATGTATAACTTACACGTGTGGAAAAACAGGTAAAAAGGTGTCTGTTATATTGTTGTTTATTGTAACAGGAGACTAGAAACAAACTAATTGTCCATCTACAAGAGATTGACTAAATAAACTATGATATCCATATACCAGAATATTTTGTACTGTGAAAAAATAAGGCATATTTAAATTATTGATATGGACCATCTCCAAAATATAGTAAGTGAAATAAACCAAGTCCTTATTTTATCGATGAGGACATTGAATGAAGACCTTTCTATGACCACTTACGGCTATTAGCTACAGAGCCAGCAATGGGTTTTATGACTTCCAGCAGCTTAGCAATTATTTCACCACATGGTGCTGAAGAAAGGAACTACTTAATCATTCTTCCAGTGGTAAACGATTGTTAAAATGTCTTGCATGTAAGTATTCAAGTGACCCACTCTGATGAGCTTGTTCACTCTGACCTATTCTAAAATTACTAAAGAAAGCAAAATTTAAAAACTGGCATTGACTCCCTGGCAAAAAGAATGCTACCACAGTCAACCTTGTGTGCCATGTAGGGTCTAGGGTGCTGAACAGATGCCTTCAGTTGCAAAAGCACAGAATGTTGGCGGGGGGGGGGAATGTATCTATTTAAATACATATGTAGATGTGAAGTGATAATGACATTTAACAAAATGTGACTATCACACAGAGCGAACACCCACGATCCTTTAATCACAGAGTAACCCAGGGAAGAAAAGGTTAATTACATGGCACACCACCTCCACTTCTGGGTAGAAGTTTCACTTGTCACCCACAAGAGCTTCACTTTATTCTGAGTGAAGTTTGACAAGCTTAAGCTTGACAAATGCTTACTTCTCATTGAAAAGATATTAGGATTTGTTTTAGATTTGTTTTAGTATTTTCTTATTAGTGAAGAATTGACTTTTCAATAGCTTTTTTCCTTATGAAGTTTTTGAATAAAGAATGAAATGGTTTCAGATAATGAAAATGCTTAATTCAACAAGAATTAAAAAAAGAAGGGGAAGGAGCTAGGGAATAATATCGGTAATTTCACAGGAATTTTCTTTCAGGAGAAGCCAGGATAAATGGACTTGAGGCCATGAGGAGCCAGTGAGTGGTGCCTGGAACACCGTATGATGCCCAGAGGGGCCCAGCAGTCATGCTCTGACAGCAGCATATGGTGCGCACTGGAAGAAGGGGAAAATAAGGTCAGGAAGGCAGACTGTGGGAGCTTGGAATCGAGGCTGAAGAACTGCCATCAAATGTTTTTGAAAGGTGTGAAATAATCAAAACTGTACTCCATGATGATTAAAGCTGGCATAGTGTGAAGGTGTCAAGCCTGGGTGACTGGGAAAATGGTGGTATCATTAACCCAAAATGAGAACATGAAAATCAGGTTTTATGTGGAACATGGCAAGTTAGGTTTTAGATGAATTGATTTTGAGGTACTGGCAGAATATTCTGTTTTGTTCAGGAAGTAGTTGGAAATATAAAACTATAAAGTCTATCGTTTAATTCAATTCTACAAAGATACACTAAGGACTACGTGTCAGGCACTGAACTAGCCCCAGCCCTTGTTCCCGTGGGACTTAAATGTAACAGCAAGTTCAACACATAATTAATGACTACCTGTATGACAAATGTTACACAAAATAAATCAGGGTGCTATGAAATTGCTTAATACTGAGGCAATAGAGGTGAAGAGGTATAGCTATGGTTGCCTAGTGATGATTCCAGGGGTTATTCTTTGATACCTGGATTTGTACTTAAATTTCTGAAGATATGTTTTATTTGTACCTTAAACACAGAACCATATAGATATCACAGTAAACTGTGGAAACCTGTGTATTCTCATTTTGAGCTTTAAGGGTTAAAGCCCATCTCACTGCTGCCAACCTTGCACAAAGTAATTTTTATCAGGCTCAAGTTCTTGGTTCATTTCTAACATAAATTTTGTGTTCAAAGTACTATAAGTATTCATTACCTTTGTTTCACTTTAAAGGAGAAATGCAGATTTATTCTGCCCAAATATAATGTCCTTCCTTATTCCTTCCACAGTGAGATGCAGCATCCCATTAGTATTAAATACAGAGGAAATTTTAAAATCCTATTCAGAATAACAGCAACATTGTTTGGAAAATGAGGAAGTCAGCGAAGAGAATAAGGCAAATCTGAATGAGTGAAAATTGGTGGAGAAAAAGAGTTGACATGTGCTTTCAGAAGAAAGCCAGTATGAGAAAAACGAAAGAGGAGACAACTGAACTTTCAATGAACTCATTAACAATTGTAAAAAAACTGGAGGCAAAAATGTGCTACAGTCTCAAGAGAACAATGAAAGACTCCCTCCCCCCGCTACACAACTATAAAAAGCTGACAAAATGAATACACGAGCCCCACAATAAAAGCTGATATTAGGTAACTTTGAGAACACTTTTATTTTACTTTTATTTATTTATTTATTTGAAAGAGATGAGTCTCTCTGTTGCCCTAGGCTGGAGAGTGCAGTGGCACAATCATAGCTCGCTATAATAATCTCAAATTCCTGGGCTCAAAGGATCCTCCTGCTAAAGCCTCCTGAGTACCTGAGACTATACCATGCCCAAGTAATTAAAAAAAAATTTGTTTTATAAAGACAGGGTCTCACTATATTGCTCAGGATGGTCTCAAACTCCGGGCCTCATGCAATCCTCCTATCTCAGCCTACCAAAGTGTTGGGATTACGGGTGTGAGCCATTGTTCCTGGCCAAGAACAGTTTTATTTAGGAAATAAGGGATACATAAAATAAAGAATAAAAAACTTAAATATGAATTAAGACACACTAGGAACTATCACTTTGATTGAATGCCTATGTGCTAGGGTCTGTATGGAACATTTTACCTAGATTTTCTAATTTAATTCTCACTCCCCTCTTTCAAAGTAGCTATTACCTGATCCATTTTAAAGTTAGGGAACTTGGAGCTCAAAAAGGTAAAGTAAGGTGCCCAAAGCCCCGCCATAGGGTGGTAGCAGAGGGGAGATTTGAGATCTTTCTGATTCTAAAGCTCATTCTTTCCACTATAGACTTTTATTGAGAGAGGTGTTACATGAAAATTGATAACTATTCAGATCTTTAGGTTTGCTGACTTATATTTAAAGGTGTTTTAGGAAATGCCTTAAGGCACAAAGAGGTAGTAGCTTTCAGAGCAGGAAACAGGAGCAGGGAAGCACAAGCTCGTTTCCCCAAATTCAATGGAAGCTTTCTCCCAGAATCTGACAGTAAGAGAGATGCAGGCCATTCACAGATGCTCCTTCTTCAGAGAGAAAGACCAGAAACACTCCTCCTCCTGAGACCAGGAGTATCTGAAAATATTAGAATTACTTCAATCTGCCATGGCCTCCTGACTCCTCCTTTCAACCTAGCCACTGGGGATTGCTGTAGTTGGGCTAAAACTTTGAAGGCAGCTAAACCACCATCACCATCATTCTTAGACAACAATGTCCTGCTGATCTTTATTTACTCCAGCATTATTAGCATGAACAATCTCTCTACTACCTCAATTTCTTCAGCATACACTCCTTTCACCTTGTTCTCTTAATTGAAAATGGGCTCTACTTGGAAACTGGACAGAAGCTCACCCCTTCTGGTAGATGTTGCTTGTTCCCCTCCTATCTCACGTGCTTAAAGTCTGCGGGGCACAGGTGGAGGACATGGGAATGTCTGCTTTCTCCTTGATCAAAGCTGCTATGTCAGGCTGTCACTTTTTTTTCCTCAAGTAAAAAGCACCCGCCTGCCTTTGAGACAAGTCATTCAGTTACACTGCTGCCATCCCTCTGGGTCACTGTCATCTAATCACGCACAAGTCTACCCTCTCATTCAGAATAAACTGTCAATTGAGTCGTCTTCCTCATCAGGCCAGGCTCTGCCATCATCTTGTGAGAATTCAGTTTAATGTTAATATCTAATCCAACACCAGGTCCTAAGAGTTCCTTGACCTCCTCCTCTCCAGGGAGCAATCCCTTCTACTTCCCATCGCCGACTTCCTTGGCCATAATCGAAATCTTGTCACTACCCAGAGCTGTTTTACTTCCAATAACTTAAATTCATACAACCATTTTCTGACCCATGTCCTTTTCCTCTGTCTCTTTTCCTGTCATCTACCCATGAAAATCTCCAATGCCCTGGCCCCACTGTTTTCATATCCTTGACTGTCTAGCTTAGACTCTGTGGTGCATCACTTTGACCATGGTTCACATGCTGGTATCTTACTTCCCTCCTTCATTCTCCTACTTTTTCAGACTCCCACTAAAATGTAAATAAGCCCCAAACTCCATCTTCTTGGCATTACTCCAGATGCTGAGTAGTGCTGGTGAGAAACAATACCACAGGTCTGGACTAGTACATACGTGCAACTGCTACCTCAATTGGATTCTTAATGCTATTCAGCACTCCTCTGTGTTTCATCAGGAGGCTCTCCCACTCCCTGAGAGGGTTTACATGCTTACACACTTCACTCAAGCCTCCCAACCAACCATGGCCCTTCCTCTGCAAAGGCTTTCCTTTTAGATAGAAAACAGGAACCACTTGATGAAAGCTTCCTTAACTTCCCACCATCAAACCTACAAATGTATCCGCACCTAGGCCCAACCTTTCCTCCTTTCAATCTATCACAATGGCAGAGCATGTGGATTTCCAAGACAATTTCCTCTACCTGTGCTAGTATCTTGTTGCTCTCCACCCCTCCTGCCGCCCTCAGAAGTGTACTCCATTATCATTCTCTTCCAATTGCCCTCCTTTCTCATTCCTTCCAGTCTGCATTTAAACAAATTAAAACACCTGCTTTGTCCTCCCCTTTGACTTCCAAATCCCCTGTAGTTACTACCCTTTCTTACTCATATCTCAGTCTCATCTCCCATATTCATTCATTAACTCTTTACGCTCTTCTTTGAGCTAAAGTCAATGGGATGGCTGTTAGTTCATTACATGATTCTTTAGCAGTATTTGATTGTGTTGACTACCCCTTCCTTTTTGAAATGGCCTCTTCCTTGGGCTTCATGATACCAGACTTTCTTGGTCTTCCTACTACCTCCATGGTGACTCCCTTTTCAAGGTCCTCTTCTGGATCTTCTTACTCTGCTCATTCTTACACCATTCCTTGAATTTTCCATTGGTGTTTTATTCATTCCATGGCTTCATTTACTGAAAACTCCCAAGTTTTTATCACCAGCAACAAGCGCTATTCCTGAGTTCCAACTAGGGTGACCAACCATCCTGACTTGCAAGACTAAGGAGTTTGCTGGAACACAGGACTTTCAGTGATAAAACTGGGAGAATTAGGCAATCTGGGATGTGTTGGTCATACTAGCCCCTTCCTACTCACTAGACATGGTAACCTGGATGTCCTAGAGATACCTCAAATATAATACAGACTGTTCCCAACTTACAATTTTTTGACTTTACAATCAAGCAAAGCGATACACATTCAATAGAAACAGTACTTGACTACCCATACAACCATTGTCTGTATTCAATAAATTACATGAGATATTCAATACTTGATTACAAAATAGGTTCTGTGTTATATGATTTTGCCCAACTCTAGGCTACTATAAGTGTTCTGGAATGTTTTAGGTAGGCTAGGCTAAGCTATGATGTTTGGTAGGCTTAGGTATATTAAATGCAGCTTTGACTTAAATTTTTCCAAATTATGATGGGTTTATCTGGACATAACTCCATCAAAAGTTGAGGTGCATCTGTATATACAAACTTGAATTACCATTTTCCCCAAACCTCTACCTCTTATTGTGTCCCTTATCTCAGTGAATGGCACCACCTACTCATGTCAAAACACTATGAGTCCTTTTTAACAACTGTTGAAGGTAAATATAATAGAAGGATTTCTGTATCCCTAAGCACTGAGTTTCCAGTCACATTTCTTATTAGGGGAATATTCAATAGGATTCTTATATAGCCTGTCAGCAATTTCAAATTTTCCTTAGTGAAAAAAAAAAAAAATTAAAAAATGTATCATTCATTTGAAAAGTTACAGATCTGTTGGATAGTGCCAGTGGTGCAAGATTTTTTTCTTCAATGCCACATCCTTCTACTGTTCAAGTTCTTGATGGTAATTTTGATCACTATCTAATCCACTATAAATATCATTTATTTATTTTTATAGAGGCAGGGTCTCATTGTGTGGCCCTGACTGGTCTCAAACTCCTGGCCTCAAGAGATCCTCCCACCTCAGCCTCCCAAAGTGCTGGGATTACAGGCACCAGCTACCATGCCCAGCCTAGTATAAATATTCTTCCTTACACATTTTGGAATATTTCTAATATGCTATTTAAGAATGATTAATTTTCCTTCCCAATAAGCTGAAAGAAAGACATGTTCCTCAAATAATGAAACTCTGGAAAACAATTTGTATTAACTTGTGAATGCCTCAGTCTGCAAGACATAGTACACGCTTTGTAGGTCATTAGGAAACAAAATGGTTGTCTTTCATAGTTCATTCTGTAAATGGCCTGTGGGCCGCAGTTAGCTCCACACGTCTCCTCACTCTGTGTGGGCTCCATCAAATATTGCCTTTAAATTTGCCTGGACAACTGCACAAAGGAGAATGAATGAAAGCTTCAGATTAAGAATGTATGAGAAGCACAAGACCCAAGACTCTTTAGGCCAAAGGAAGTAAGACAAAACAGTGGCTTCATGGTGATCTGGGTTATTATATTTATATTTCTTCATCTTCATTCAGCATGAGACAGTAGATAGGCTGATAATATAATGAAAAATTGAGACTAAATTTCAGGAAGAACTATCTGAAAAGAAATCATTATTACTACAGGGCCTGGCCACCAAGGAAAATGGCATCCTTTCCCTTCTCTTGAATTTAAGGAGATGCTTCTGTCCCAGGGAATTTAGGTATATCATTCTCTCTCTTTTTTTTTTTTTTTTTTTTTTGTTTGAGACGGAGTCTCACTCTGCCGCCCAGGCTGGAGTGCAGTGGCGCGATCTCAGCTCACTGCAAGCTCCCTCTCCCGGGTTCACGCCATTCTCCTGCCTCAGCCTCCTGAGTAGCTGGGACTACAGGCGCCTGCCACCATGCCCGGCTAATTTTTTTATTTTTAATAGACACAGGGTTTCACTGTGCTAGCCAGGATGGTCTCGAACTCCTGACCTCAGGTGATAGGCCCGCCTCAGCCTCCCAAAGTGCTGGGATTACAGGCGTGAGCCACCGTGCCCGGCCAGGTATGTCATTCTTGAATTGGGTGGCTTGCTGTGGTTTTACAACTTAAAGTTTGTTACTAGACAAATACTTACAAACATATTCTCCATTGCTCAATGTATTCTTCTAAGCTCATGCTTACCATTTCCACCCGCTTGCCAGCCATCTTGTGACCACATTTGTACATATTAGTGCTTTCATCAGGGGGTAAGTGCATCAATAAGAGGAGAAGTTGAAATTAGATTAGTTAATTTGCTACTTCATTAACAGCTGTGGTAAAAAGTCCAAGGAGAAAAAAGATTGAAACTAGCTAAAATGAGAGGTTTGTATTGTAAGTGAATCTAAATTATCTATGTCCCCTATTCCTGCGGATAACTGAGAGTCAGCTGTGCACACATCTGTGGGTGTTTATAAACATTTACCATCTGTGAGAAGCTTATGGGGTGTAAATGGTGGGCTAATTAGTGAAATGCTAGTCATTTCTAATGACAGTTGTTATGGATAAAGATTTTATCCAGGTTAAATTGATCTCAGAACCTCAATCACGGGAGGCCACTCTACCTTTTATGACAAGACTAAGTAGTTACACTATGCTGAACATGTCACATGTTAAGGATGCACCATAACTAGATGAGACTGCTAGTTTATGCATGTTAATGAGCTCTGTTCTTAATAGACTGAAGTGTGGATTGAGTATTTGTCAGAGAAAATGAGAAGGTGTCAGTCTGTTGAAAGGTCAACCATTTCTATAATATGACATTTTCATTTCTGTTCTACAAACATATTAAGTACCTTCCATTCAGAAAATTAAGAGCATAGACAGAAAACTACGAGATTCATAAATGAAAAGAGTTGCCCATACACATACACACATATGTGCATACAGATATATTTCCCTAACTTCACCATATCAGTAACTTTTTCTAAACATATCTTTTACTGATCCATATTGTGGGCAAACATTCTAAACAGGTAATTTTAAACTAAATTCATCCTATAACCAAAAGGGGGAAAAAAACCATACTGTATAAGAAGAGAGTCATATTTACTGTATAATAAAAAGTGTCTTAAAGTAGAGATTATGTTGTAAAAGAGGACAGTGTCATAGAACAAGTGAGTGGAAGAGTAGGCAAAACTTGATTCCTTGGGTTCTAATAAAGTTTGTTATTAATTTACAGAATACAAATGGAATTTTCCAAATTAGAAGGAATCTTATTTTGTAGATAAGGAGAATTATGGTCTGAAGCTAACTGGCCTGCTATTACTTAGCTACTGGTGGAGCAGGGACTGGAATACTGATAACCCAACTCCTAAACTTTAGCACGAAACATTTCATGACACCACTATTCACAGAGAATAGCAATATTGTATATAATGTCAATAGTTTTAGTAAATGAAACAAAAAAAAAACACCCTATGTAAAATGTCACTCCTTCCCACACTTTCTATCCCCCATCCCTACTTTATTTTGTTCTCCTTATAAGTTGTGGACTTCTAATGCTGTATATTTATCTTAAATGTTGTCTGTCTCCTGCCAGAATACATGCCCATGAGCGCCGGGACACTTGCTTGTTTTATTTTCTGCTGTACCCCTAGTGCCCAGGATAGTATAATGACATAATATGCGATAAATAAATATTTGCTGAAGGAAAGTTTTGATAGAAATACTTTTTTTTTCACCATCACACTAATAATTCTGCTAATGAAGGAAGTATTTCAATGCCCATTTTTATAATTTCTTTTGTCAGAAATTTAATGGTCACAAAAGCAAATCACACAGGAGCCTTGGGAATGTCTTTCAGAATGTTAGATAAGGTGTAATTAGTACCTAATGAAAAAACAATAACCAAATACTGACTACAACAATATCACCTGCCAGCAAAATAAACGAATGCAACTTCAATAATGAGAATCCTAGAGCCTTGGAACTGAATGTTTGGGCTATTTTTAGATGAAGAGGAAGGAGTGGGACTGACCTGTTTTCCTTCAAGGGGATAATGGGACACATTCTCTCCATTACCCTACCTGAGCCCCATGCCTCAGATTCTCCAGGAAAGGGCCACCTCCAGCTTACCCTCATGAGCTAAACATTATTTATTTTCAGAGGTTGTTGGTTAATCTAGCTATAAAAACTTGCAAAGTTGTCTTTATTAACGAATTTGTTTTTATTTTCCTCTATGAAAGAAGTTAATAGTTACTGTGCAGATGTTATGTTTCTTACCCTATGCCAGGCCCATTCAGGTAAAAAACACTCCCAAGATTAAAAAGCCTTTAAATTGGAGATGTAAAATCTATGTGTTCTAAAGCTGGTAGGAGCAGCATTACCTACCTGTTCATGAAGTATTCTCCCTGTCTCCCCACACCCAATCCACTAGAAAGCCCTATTGATTCTGCCTCTAAACTGCCTTTCAAATCCATCCTGTCTTCTCTTTTTAGTGCATCCTAGTTCAGGTCTTCTTCATTTATCTCTTCCAAAATTGCAAGTGTCCTAATTAGTCTCATTCCTTCTAGTCCCAACACCCTCTGATCCATCTGCGTTTTTGCTACAGAGCCATTTCTCTAAAAGCAAATCATATCACTGCTCTGTTTAATGCCCTTGAAATGTGCCTACAAAATAAAGCAAAAAAAAAAATCCAAAGCATAGCATGGTTTCTTGACTTCCAATTTAGTGTCATTTCTGCCCATAGTTCTACCCAAAGATCAATCAGGCCTGCTACATTACTTGTTAGTCCATATATAAATGTCACACCTTTGTATCTGAATTTACTTAGCCCATTGGATGCCCAGGCACAGAAACTCTGGCCCTTCATTTCACTGTGTTCATTTGCTATCCACCTAATTCAAGATTCCACATTTCAAAGGAACAACAAAGGTAGTCTTTTCCACATTTACTGCTCAGATGTCAATCCATCCTCCTTTCTCCCACCCCAATGCACGAGCCAAAGTATCATTCTTAGTATAGGAACTACCCATGTAGCAGAAAATGCACACCACATTCTTACGCTCTGAACAGAAAAGATGCCCCCATCTGGTGGAAGAGAAATTGGAAGTGAGATTACATGCAGTGCAGTAGCCCTGCGCATTCATCCCAGGAGGAAGTGGTGCATATTGGGTAGACTTTCCTAGGAAGTTACAGGGAGTTGAGTCCAAGAGTGGAGATGTCTTGTGTCCAACATGCAGAATTGTTGACAATGGGCTAAGGAAACAAGATTAGGGTACAACAAGGCTGCAGAAGCACCACAAGAAGCTGAGTGCTGTGGTTGAAGCACAGTAATTTCCTATGCGCCCTGCCTGGGGAGGAAAAAAAAAGTTCACTAAGAAAGAGCGCAAGTGCAAGAGAAGAATGTTTCCAAGAATCATTAACATAAGGAAGCCAAGGAGGGAACTAATAGAAATCCAATTGTTCTATATGGTTACCATTCAAAGGCAAACCAGTGATCACCTTTACCACAAGCAGACAGGAGGAATGATGCCAAAGCAGGGAGGCTGTTATGGACCTAGATGCCAACTGAACCAGAAAGAGGGCACATGCACAGAGGGGTGCCCCAAGCTGGCTTCACCGAAGGAAGAAGGGAGATAAGAAGAGATCATGGAAGGGAATTTCAAACACAAATAACAACTCTCTACTGAAATTACTGGAAATATGCACACACACACACACACACACACACGTACACACAGAGAGAAGTGACTACATTGTTAACCATCAGGTAGGCTGATGGCTCAGTCATAAATTAAACTGCATTTATAGAAATAGTTATATCTTTACATATCTGAACTTGCTGTCATAACTATGAAATTCCCCGTTTGTTACCAAAACTATAAGAGCACATAAAATAAACTTGACATATGTCATATCTTGTCCTAGGATTGTGCCAATCTATTTTATGGGGTCTGCATAAATAGAACATGTACAGTTGAGGAGTTTTTGTCCCACAAATGTGAATTCCATAAATATTTTTAAAGTGCTTATTAAACACCTGCTACGAAAAGAAATTAGAAGCAACAGCTCACTGTAAAAGATTTTTTTTTAAACATGGTTAATTTTGATTAAAGGTTTTATTTTTGTAAGATTTATTATTGAGAAATAATGGCATGTTTGATCTTTATAAAAAAGCAAATTTTTCATAGCAAAATCAAAATATTAACTGAAGTATCATTTAAAATAACTATAGTAAGTGTTTCATATCATGTCCCTCCTTTCTTGTACTTTATTAAAGATTAATATTGACTATCTAATTAATGAAATGAGATAAACCCTTACTTCAAAAAGACTTCTTTTTGAAGAAGTTTCTAGGAGGAATACACCAAATTGTCAAAACTTCTGTTTCAGAATCAGCTGACCTCAAATTGGAGCAGGCTAAAAACATGCACACAAGTGCGTGTGTACAAGTACACATGCATCCTCCTCCACATAGAAACCCTCATTAGTTAAGTTGTAATATATTCAGATGGAAAATTTTATCTCTAAGTGTTCCTCAGTTTCTAAGAATGGTAAACACCATGAGATATATTTTCCCCTTCTTTTCTCACCTTTCCCTTTTTAGAATTGATAAAAGATGACTGAGTTCATGTCCTACTTATATCAAAGTGCAATGCTTTAGGAATAGGACAGTATCAAGCATAAAATGGGAATTATCTCATAGGGAAGAGGAAGATGTGAAAAACAACACTCCTTCGGAAGATTTCCCCATCACATGAGTGTAGCAATTCTGAACAAAGCTTGACATCATTTGGGTTCTTCTAATATTTTCTAGGCAGAGAAGAACATTTCTTTAATTTCCCACAATGCCTCCAAATATAACATTGAGACATTTTATGCTCGATCTTGGCAGGTATCATGACTTAGGAAACAGCATTTCCTCAGACTGCAATGCTATTTACCTTAATGGTAGAATCAATTAGAATACAGTATAATCCAAAGGACATGTTTCCTCAGACCAAATTCCTTCAGAATCCCATGGAAAGGGTCTCTGAAAGTTTGTCTATGGGTAGTGGGAGCAGAACTAGCATCTTTGCTCAAGGGTGAATGGTATTTCCAATGATCATAAACAATATTTTCATCTACCAAAGCCAAAATCACAGAGCACAATTAACAGAGTCACAGCAAAATGGTAAAATAATCTGTTAGTTAATCAATTTATTTTTTATCTAATAAAAGTATCCCATGCATTCAAGAAATAATGAGTGACTACTATAAAAAGGCACTGTCCTTTTTTTGAGAGAAGAGCATTAGTGTTCCATACCAAACCATAAAATAAATAATAAAGGATAAAGGTTTTAAAAAAGTACTTTTATTCACACGTGAATCCAGCAGAAAGTAGAATCTAATTAGCATTGAGAACATCCACTGAAAATCAGAGATCATAATTGCAATTCAGCACTAATAGAATCATCACTTCTGAAATATATCTGAAATGCAGCAAGAAGACTTTTTCTTAGTTCTTGGCCTTTGAATTAAAATAATCTTTTGTTCCCCAAGCAAACAATCTTCTTGACTTTGTAACACTTGAAGGCTACTTTGCAGTTAAGTTAAAAAGAGGAACTGTCACACATTTAGAATCTTCAAACTAATTGCCACAGAATCAGTGTTGGAATGACTTTGGAGGGGATCTATCCAGTTTCCTAAAGCAGTGATCCTTTACACAACACTCATGAAAGCTAGTAATAGAACCTCAGATTCAGCACTAATTTTACAAGAGTTCCTGCCTGAATAGCACTAATAGTTTAAAAATAAACATTCAAAGGATTCTATTGAACTGAAATTACTGTCACTTATACCCATTAATGATAATTATTATTGGAAGTTCTATGATGGCAATTCACTCTAGTCAGGCAATGGTCTCCAAGAATTGCTTGCTCTAAAAACAGTCAGTCATCTATTTTCTGTTACTACACTAGTCTGTCATATTCTTCCTGCCTTGGGGCATTCTAGCCTGTGTTAAGGTTGCCCTCAATGTTAACTCTGTTACTATCATATTGCTTATAATTCTCTTGAAAAACATTGGATATCTGAGGAAGGAAGCTATCCAGGAAACAATATTTTAAAATCCTATTACAAAATAATGTCTAATTTCATCTAAACACTAATGCCTATTTATACCATTTACATGTAACATATAAATATTCAATTTCTTTGCTTAATTTCCCCAGTCTGCCCTAGGGTATATTTATTCATCATCAAATGCCAAATACTACTGAGTTGTTTTTTTTTTCCCCCTCTTTGAGATAATCACTTTAGACTTTGAGCAAACTTCACGACCAAGTTCAACACCAATGAATAGATTTCCTTCAACTTTAAGGATTTAATGTCAGAATGACCCAAAATACAAAGAAAAGAGAGAACCTATTAATAAAAAAAGAAAAACCTGGCTCCACCTATGACCTTTTGACACACTGATATTTTCATCTTGAAAGATATACAAACAATACTATAGAAATACTGGGGTCTATAAGCTGGGCTAAAAGGATAAGAAGCACAATGGTTGTGCTAGATCGGTTGCCAAAACAATCAGCAGCCCAGATGCTTGCTAGCATTTCAAAAGTTCAACTGCATGACTTTCCATTTCAAATTAACAGATCTAAAAATCACACAATTCTCTGTAGCAAGAAATATGCCTACAGATTAAGTTTTCCCTGATAATTATCATTAATTTTATCAATATATCAATTTTAATTAATTTACTTATCAATTATTTATCAATTTATAAATATATCAATTTTATCAAAATAACAATAACTCATTATTTTTCAACACAGACTGGTCATTTTGCAAATGCATGCTTTTGGCTATAGGAAGACAAGGAAAAAGTTTTTTTTTTTACTTCATGGTTTTTTTTAATCTGTCTCTTAAAATCAAAGAACAGAGTCTATGAATTATTGATCTATATTATGAATCAGCAAAATTTTTCTGTGAAGGGCCAGCTAACAAATATTTTAGGCTTCGTGGGATATATGGTTTATGTTGATTAGTGGAGACAGCTAAGGAGTATTGAATGTTACAGACAAAGAAGATGCAACGCTGTGATTGAGTTCTCAATTATAATACAATAAATGTGGCTGATATTATCAAAGTTACAGAGTTTTCCACATTGTGATAAGATCAAAAGAACTAATTGGTATGATTTTTTTTGCCCTAGAATATGAACAGGGTGAAATTAAGAATAAGTGATGTTAATATAAAGATTTCTTTGGTAAAATTCTTAGAGGTAGACCATGCTACACCTTAAAAATTTATATTATTTTGCCTCAAATAAAGTTTATGAAAATTGGCATTTAATCTTTTATTCCCAGAAAAGTTAAACAACAAAAAGTGCAGTTGAGAATATAGTAAATACCATATTATAATAATATGAAAAACATTTTGAAAATGATTTTAAAATATTGGAGGAGCAATAAACTAATTAGTATGAGGATATGCCACAAAAATGTTTAACAAGAGTGGCACTGATAACCCTCAAGAAAGTTTAAAAAGAAAGAAAGAAAGAAAAAGACAAAAGAAAAAATAATCACTTTCAAATTAAGTTATGCTGGAAGTCTGAGAACCTCCTTCTCTTTTCTGGGGCTTGTTGGAAGGGGACAAAGGACGGTGTGTGAGCCTTGTATAGCTGCATGGAGAAGACGCAAATTAGTGCACAAAATGGTTGAACTCTGAATGAGTTTTCATAATTTAAGCTATGTTATTCCAGTGAAAGACATGCCTGCACATAAGTGAAAAGCTGCATAGCTAACTGACAGAGAAACTCTTGGAAAAATTTCCCACCAGACATTGCTTGCTACTATTTATGGAACAGAATTTCAGTTTCTTAATACCATCAGAAGGAAAAAATTGTTACATGGTACAGTTGGTGGACGTGGAAGAATGTCTCAGGGCACACATTACAAGTAAAGCACACAAAATGTTTGTGCCACTCCTAAAACCTACTATATTGCAAATTCTCTGGTTCCTTAACTTCTATTCTGCGTCAAACAATGAAAGTACTGAACACATTTCTACCTCCCTCAGAAAAGTTGACCTCTGGCAACTATGTTGGGTCAGAACTATTCAGAACATTGAAGAATCCCTCCTTTGACTGTGACAATCCTCCCAGAAGTTCCAAACACAAAGGGAGAGACCACCTGTCTTAAAAGCACTGATTATGTTAACAAAGACATGGCTGACCCTCTCACACATTTCCAGGGAAAATAATTCTCAATCTTCTTATATAGGTATAGTCTAGTGACAGTTACCATAATCATTTTGGTCCCTTTTTCCTGTACCATGGTTAAATCATCAGTGGTAAAATATAATAGCACAATAGTTAAAAATATGACCTCGTGAAAACACTTGAGTACTGGCTTCATGGCTTGCTAAATCTGTGATCATGTGCAAGTAAATTAAACTTTTTGATATATAAAATAGTCTCATGAGTTTAAGTATTACATGTAATAATAAATATAGGCTGGCAAATAATATGTGATCAATAAATGCTAGCAGTAGTAGTAGCAGTTGTTGTTGTTGTTATTACAATGTCTGTTCTATAAATGATGGAGTAAAGAAAAGAGAAATATATCCAAGCCAATGCAATTCCATTTGTTCTACCCTTCTATATCGAGAAATTATTAAAACTATTGGCTTATTTATATGCACCAATTGCCAATAACACTAAAAAACTGAAAGCATTACTGCACAAAACTAGAATATGGGCAATTATGGAAAGTAATCTAAGTTTTATGACATCTGTAGAAGACAGGGTAATTGTTAAAGCCTTTATGAAAGCAAGTACAAACATTAATTGCATATCTGTTGAGATTGGCAGAGACATTCCCAAGTAGAATTTATGTAATATGCATTTCCTCTAAAATGGAGGCCTAATTGCTTAGTTATTCTAAATTGCAGAATGGAAAACAAAGGAGCAGTTTTGGCCATGTGGGTAAACAACAGATTTCTAAAAGCTAATTATCTCCTTATTGAATAGACTGAAGTTGCACCAAATGAGACATTTAAGTCTAATAAATAATAGACAAATTGTAACCTAAAGACTAAAATATAGGAGCTGCTCATACAGTTTTTATTGCTCCATTAAATAAGCTCTTATTTACTTCCCCCACAAAACGTAATTACACAACACTGGGTCCATTTCAAGGCCATTTTGATCTGCTATTTAAAAATGATGTGAATCAACTTACATACTCAGGAAGTCTTAAAGTATAATATTTGAATTCTATTATCAAATGCCCTATTTGTGTCCATGATTAAGAAGCAGAAATGGAATTTAGAAAAAGTTGTGCATAATCACATAAAATTATTACTACTACTTGCCTTACTAGAAATGATTACACATAAGAACAGTTATGCATTTTAAATTAATAACCACTAGGGTCTATGCTTAGTAGTTTTCATGTCAGATGAATAGGTACTTTTTAAATTAAAATAGTTCAAACTCAAGCATCAACCTTAGACATTTATTCAAAATTTATATGATGATTGAATAAAAACATCATGAAAATGTAACTTGCTTGTTTATGTAATACCAAAACATTCAACAGAAATAACCAAAACTGTGTATGTGAATATTTAAGAGACCTTCAGGTTCATCGTTTAAAAAAAAATGAGAAAACAAAAACGAAAAACATCACGTTTTAACACTATAACATGAAAATAGGAGACTGCTTCCTTAGTTTGGTTACTCAGAAGGATTTTTAATGCTTCATTTTTCTTCTTGGAGAAATTTAATCCACTATTTTTATCTTTATTTTCATTCTATTAACAAAAATCACATTCTGAAATGATAGTGATAATAAATAATAGTAGATTTGGAAACAGTCGCCTGTTCTCTTGCCGAGGGCAAGTAATGATTTACTATGGGTAAGAAAGAACAGGAATTTAATTTACTGTGCTACCTCAGATAGTGATACAAGAATTTCTACACCTGTGAAGAAATTCAGTTCTTATTTGCATGGCGGAAATACTAAAGCCACGAAAATATATGGAAGGAAGCTCCCTGTGGGTTTATGGCAGAGTTATGTGAAGATTTCTCTCTTCCTCTATCATCCAGGGGTATGTGCCTTACATACGAAAATAAGCTAAAACAAAAAGTTCCTGGCCCAGTGAGGTAACAAAACACTAATGTAAATTCAATAATTCACCCTTCCACATTCTTTTAAGGCTGAGAAAGTCGGGCTAAAAATTTCTACAAAGATTTGAGCAGTACCATGTTCTGTACTAAAATATAACACCTGTGAAGAAAAATTACATAAAGTTTCAACTGATACTCACAATGTTTAAAAAATACATCATATTAGCACATATAGTACAGCTTATAAGCCTGGTTATCCGAAAACCACAACAATGATTATATAAATCTTACCAACTTCTGAGCATTTTTATTAAACAATATTTAAACTAGAAAGTTTGATATATACTAATAGTCTTAGTTCTCTGAGACCAAATTTTGTTACTACCACCAGCCTAAGCAGTCTCCATCTCATTATCATATCTTATTTTGTTCCTGTAAATTATTATCTGACATTATTTTATATATTTGGTTATTTGAAGCACTCATTGGAATTTTAAACTTCATTACAGCAGGAACCTTTTTATTCTTATTTATCACTGTAATCTCAACATACAGAAAAAAACTTGATGAATAAAAGAACAATAAAAAGTGGCCTTGCTATATTTCGTTTTTTACCAATAAAATAATAAAAGAAATGATAACACATATTTTTATAATAGTACAACGTCTTTATTGAAGATCATATTTGTCAAACATCACATATGCATAAAATTCAATGTATCAATTTAAAAGTATAAAAAACTGACATTTTACATATTTTCAGTAATTAAGTGCTAAATTAGATACACTAGTAACCTCTATTTCATAAAGCCTTCAAATGTTATAAAAATCATGACTTGACAAAAAGCATGTTCTACATATAATATGGAAAAAAGTTGACTGTATTTGTGATTTTTTAAAAAATGAAAAAAGTTATCAATAAATAAGCATGTAGTAATATATTTGTTATATGGTTATATGACTCACTTGGTAATAGCAGTTACTTTAAGAAATCAAATGCTTTGTTCTTCTACATTAATAATTGTGTTGATTTTAAAGGAAAACTAAGGACCATTCAGAATCATCATCATTTATTGGGGTTTTAGAAGAAGTCTTTCACTTTGGTGAGAAAAATATGTGTTTACAAATATTATGAAATTTGGGCTATTATCCCTAGATTATTTTAAATCCCACAGTCTGAAAAAAAAATTCAAAGTTGACTTGCAAAAATTTCAAATGTTTTAAAAGACAAAGTCTCACAGTAGCTTCTTAAATCATAGCTGTTTCAGCATGTTGTATCAAATGAGTTTGATTACATCTATAGTAAATTCATATGTATGATATAGATATAGCATATATCTGTATTTATTTTACAGATATATTACTTTAAAATTATCTATTTTAATATCATTTATATAAATCAAAGTTACTCAGACTATGCTCTGCAGAGGGCACTCCTGAAAAATGTTAAAATGTATGATGCATATGTACCTCAGCAAATTGCAGGTTTGGAAAGTCCTATTGGGTGAAGATTTTACATTTACTTGAGGCCCACCTACGATAATTTGCAGACCATGTTTAGGAAGAGATAGTATAGAAAAAGTCTAATAAAATAATCCAATAGGTTAAATAAGATGAGCTCTATGATTAACGAAAGATATAATAAAACAATTCTTTAAATCTATTGTTAAAATTAAAAACATTCAAGTTTTTTTAAAATTAAGAAAAGAAGGTAATGTCATCAACATAAAATTACATATTTTAAAGAAAAATAAACCAGCTATTAAACACAATTGATGGCTAAATATTAGAATGCTTTTGGTAAAATTTAGAAACAGACCCTTTTATATTAAAACCTATATATCAAATATATGATTAAGGGAAGATTATAAATAAGTAGAGTACAGTCATATTATAAATAATCAAAACTAGAAAAGAAATGAAGTTGATATGAAATCGGTGAAAGGATGATTTTCTAAACTTAAAGGTGATAGAAAAAATCACAAAGGCAAATATTAAAACATCATAGAATGAAAATAAAAGTTTTATATATATCAAGATATAGAAATTAAAAAGCCACATTGGAAGGAGATATTTTAAATGTAAATATGAATACACACTCAGCTAACTTGTACAAATCAATAAGAAAAAGATAACACAATTCACAACAGAGGAACTAAAAATGAACTATAAACCCTTTCTAAAAGTCCAACTTTAGTAATACTCAAAGAAATGCAAATTAAGATAATAAAACATAATTTTAAAATCTATAAAATTAGCAAAAATCT
Source organism: Pongo abelii (assembly GCF_028885655.2). Taxonomy (NCBI): domain Eukaryota; kingdom Metazoa; phylum Chordata; class Mammalia; order Primates; family Hominidae; genus Pongo; species Pongo abelii. The sequence goes on from NC_071999.2 coordinate 65,073,353, forward strand.
TAAAAAATAAGAATATTCAACCAAGGCACAATCATAACCCAATGTTGAAAGTTGAGAAAATTAAAGTTATGCTTCTGAAAATTAATTTGTAAGTATGCATCAAAAGTCTTAAAAATATCCTTTTCTATTCCATGTCCAATAAAATAATTACAAACATTTTCTATTTATGGATAAAAAGATTAATCACATTGAAAAGTCAGCAATAACTATTGTTCCATGACTTCATTACTGACTAATGCAAGTTAAATTATATATGGCATAACCAGTGGAATCAATCATATATATATATTAAAAATTATAATTACAAGCTATGAATAACACGAAACATTCAAAAGTTCAGCAACATAAAGTGAGACACTGAATTGCATATTTACTAGGATCATAGCTACTATTAGAAGGCAGAAAAATTTAAAACTGAAAGAACAGTGTGCAGAAATGTTTACAGTGATTTTTTGGATAGGAAGATTATGGGTAACAGTCTTTTGATCTACTATTTTTTAGGTGTTTTCTATAATGTAAATAAATTTGAGAAATAAACTTATTCTTAAAAGTGAAAGCTTCCTTAGGGAGACACAAATTTAAATTAAAACATTACTGACATTACATTGGAAGTTTTATTAGAATTTCTTTGCCCTATCAAGTTTCAATCTTTCAAATTGGTATAAGAGAGAATTACTGAGACACTCTGTGTGATCAGACCCTGGGCAAAACCCACAAACAATACATCCAATCTGCCATCTAGCAACTCATCTAGATAACTATAGCCAACGCTAAAAGAGCTAATGTTCAGGTTGGGAGCAGTGGCTCACACCTGTAATCGCAGCACTTTGGGAGGCTGAGGTGAGTGGATCACCTGAGGTCAGGAGTTAAAGACCAGCCAGGCCAACACGGCGAAACTCTGTCTCTACTAAAAATACAAAATTAGCCGGGCATGGTGGCGGGCCCCTGTAATCCCAGCCACTCGGGAGGCTGAGGCAGGAGAATCCCTTGAACCCAGGAGGCGGAAGTTGCAGTGAGCCGAGAACGCGCCATTGCACTCCAGCCTGGGCAAGAAGAGCGAAACTCCATCTCGAAAAAAAAAAAAAGCTACTGTTCAAACACCAGAATCTTCTGTAAATTAGGAAGTAATATATTAATTTAAAATTCTTTCCAGAAGCATATTTTAAAAATAAATACTAAATCTTTCTGATCTCCATTTTCATTCATACTTAAAAATAATTTTGAGAATATTCCCTGAATTTCAAATATAAACAAGAAATTGTGCTTAGATGCTTTTTCTTCCCAGGAAGAAACAAGTGCAATACATTAAGGTACTCGGTTCACTTTAGTAAGCATAAAAATATACCTGTAAAGTGAAAGTAAAGAAGGCAAAGTAGGCATCTCTATTTATTCCTGGGGAAACCTTAGGTGAATTTGCAACCCTGAGTTGTAAACTATGGTGATTTAGCAGTGAAGCGGATGGATTTTAACTAAAGCCTTGTTCAATCCTTACTGACTTGGAAGAAGAAAAGCCAAATTTTTCAGGGAATGAAAATATAACTACATTTTACATAATTCTTTTGCTTCTAAATAAGTGGTATCTTTTAGCTTCTTGAAATACATATATACATATGTTTCTGTAAAATTTCAGTACCAGTCTCTAAAAGATACTTTGAAACATATTGACAACAATTTTGTCATGTTTACAAGAAAAAAAAAAAGTATCCAAAATGTTCAGACTGCTTTTTTCTTTTTGTTGTTTTTTTGAAACAAAATCTCACTCTGTCTCCCAGGCTGGAGTGCAGTGTCAAGATCAAGGCATACTGCAGCCTCAACCTTCCAACCTCAGGCGATCCTCCCACCTCAACCTCCCCAGTAGCTGGGACCACAGATTGGAATACACATAAATTCCATACATTGCAATTGGCTGATATGTCGCTTAAGTCTCTTTCTTTTAAACAATGTTTATCCTCCATCACTTTTTTTCCCTCCCTTGGGATATTATGTTGAAGAAACCAGGTTACATGTCTTATAGAATTTTCCACAGTCCGTTTCTGATAGTTACTTTATTAACTGACATACATTATTAAAGATTGATTATTGAGGTAGTAATTAAAGAAACATGAATACGCTGGAACCAAAACAGCATAACAGAGGACCAAATCACCTATGACCAACATTAGAATGAAGACACTACACTACTTGTTAGTAAATGGAAGGGAGAGAAGACCATAAAGAAAGAATTGTTCTATGGTTTAATTACAGAAACAAGTGATTGTATTTTCCTTTTTCACTAAGTTCATTAATATACTAATAAAGCAGCCAGTATAAATCTTAAGTATACATAGAATAAATAACAAATTTGATAGTACTCACCAGTCTTCATTTCTAATAAACGCTTTTTCTTTTGTTGGCGTTCAAGTCTTTCTCGCTCTGCTAATTCTTTAGCTATTCTGGCACGTTTTTCTTTTTCCTCTGCTTCTCTTTTTTTGATATTCTCCTTTATTGCTTGCTATTAAAAAAAATTTTGAAAAATGATCAATTTTAACCAGTGATTCACCCTGCAAAATGGAAAATTATCTATTTGAAAATATACTTAAGGTAGACACATGATTATCTTTTAGATAATGGTGAGTTATGTTAGTAATACAGTCTTCTAAAAGGTATGCACAGAAACCCTTGCTAAATATGTTATGTATCTATAAATACGACTGTTATTAAACTTAAACCTGCATCTTTAAAACATCTACATATTGATGGAATTAACTAACTAAAAGGGAGATGGGAGACAGAAACAAAATAAAAAAAACTAATTCACAAATCAAAACTGTTTTCCCATATACATTTCCAAAAGTGTCTAGCAACTGAATTAGGGTTTTCCATTTCTTCTTTGCAAAGCAAATTATCAAGTACAAGAAAAATTATCAAATTAAAGACATAATAAAAGAAGTAAAATCTTGTAGTGGCTACTTTTTATTACAATCATATATGAATTTTTCTCATATAGAGAGAAATATCATAAATGTAACTAAAGAAATGTTTCTTGGCCGGGCATGGTGGCTCACACCTGTAATCCCAGCACTTTGGGAAGCCGAGGCGGGTGGATCATGAGGTCAGGAGATCGAGACCATCCTGGCTAATGCAGTGCAACTCCATCTCTACTAAAAATACAAAAATTAGCCGGGTGTGGTGGTGGGCGCCTGTAATCCCAGCTACTCGGGAGGCTGAGGCAGGAGAATGGTGTGAACCGAGGAGGCAGAGCTTGCAGTGAGCCGAGATCGCGCCACCGCACTCCAGCCTGGGCGACAGATCAAGACTCCGTCTCAAAAAAAAAAAAAGAAATGTTTGTCATTTCAAAGCCAGGTCCTCTGGCTATTGATCAAAACTAATAATAACATGCTAATCATAAGAAGCTCTCAATAGATGTGATTATTTGTTTAATTTCTTATTTCTTAAGTGTTATACACATCAAGAAATACCTCTCATGTGGCATTAAGGGGAATTAGCAGGTAAACGGGATTTTTAAGTGCCAACAAAGAGAGTAACATTATATTAAATACCAATGAAACCAAACAGGTTAACACATTGGATGTTTATCACCACTGGTATTAAATAGAAAAGTGTGTAATTAAACTATAACAAGTAGGTGGCTTATGTTGTTTCAGGGAAAGGCTTTTATTTCTTTACTGTGGTATTCTTTATTTTAACCCTAGAGTTAGCACAAGTTCTTCATTAAAAATCAAACAATAAAGTTTAATATTTTTGACCAACAACAAAAAGAAACAAAAAGCATAGAATAGAGGGGACAGTAACTCATGCATCCATCCATCCATCCATCCATCCAATTAATACTTACTCAAAGACTACTAAATAGTATTGTTGTAAAGTAGGGGAGAAAAAAAAAGAGAGAGAGGAAAGGAAGGTGGAGAGGGGAGAAGGAAGAGTGCATAAAAGAAGAGCACACTAAAACAAGTTTACATTCTATATGGTAGGGTGCAGCAGGAGGCAGAGATAAACAATAAATAACAACAACAAAATAAGAGTGCTGTGATAGCATTCCTGAGGGGTTACTTTACATTAGGTAGTTAGATAAGGTCTCACTCTGACTTGATTCAAGCTGAATCTTGAATGTCAAGGAGCTAGGTAAGTGATGATCTAGAACACATCAGGCAGAGGGAAGTGCTAATGCAAAGGTTGCTGTTGGGTTTAGGAGACAGAAGGCCAGTATAAAGATATAAGATGAGGTCAGGGAGGTATGCTGAGGCCTGATCCCTCAGGATCTTCTAGGCAAAGATAGGGAGGTTGGATTTTCTTTTAAGGGTTCTGGAAAATGACTAGAGATTTTCAAGCAAGTGCAAAACTACGTACACTGAGATACAAGCACCAACCAAGCACCTTTGTTTCGAACTATCTTTTCAAAGATATTTGCATAATGAACAGAAGATAGAGGTAGTATCTCCCTCCTAAGCTAAGGGGTTTGTTACTGCCCAGAATGATAAACTGGAGCAAAGGCTGGACAGTCTTACTACCTATTATAAAAGACTGCATTCCCTAAATTCAGGATTTCCCTCCAATGACACAAACCACTGTGGATATAAGTGTCACCTGTCCCTTTCATATAGCCCTGTGGGAGTACGGGCTCAGAAACCTTAAAAAAAAAAAAAAAGTCTAATCTTGCTATTGCTATTGTGTGAGTAGCAAAGGATTCTTTGTCTCTGACCCCACATCCATGAAATGGTGTCAAGTTAACTTGTTAGCCTGTTAGTGGTAAACTCTCAAACTCTTCACAGTTCTTGACATATATAAACGCTAGTTATTATTGCTAAGCTATAAAATACCAGCTGCAATACTAGATGCTTTAATGTGCAATCCCTTTAATTCTCAAATTGGATTCTGCATTCTCTAATCTGGCCCAGAGTGGTTAAGTATTTGTTTACTGTAATAAAAGTAGTAAGAGGCAGTAAGTTGCAAGATTGGAAAGCTAGCTACAGTCAGTGGTTTTCCACCATATTGCTTCATATTATGGTCACGTATATTAAGAGGTAGCTATGAGACAAAAGTTGTAATAAAAATCAACATAAGAGGCTGGGCGCGGTGGCTCATGCCTGTAATCCCAGCACTTTGGGAGGCCAAGGCGGGTGGATCATGAGGTCAGGAGATTGAGACCATCCTGGTCAACATGGTGAAACCCCGTCTCTACTAAAAATACAAAAATTAGCTGGGCATGGTGGCACACACCTGCAGTCCTAGCTACTCGGGAGGCTGAAACAGGAGAATCACTTGAACCTGGGAGGCAGGAGGCGGAGGTTTCATTGAGCCGAGATCACACCACTGCACTCCAGCCTGGCAACAGAGCAAGACTCTGTCTCAAAAAAAAAAAAAAAAAAAAAATTCAACATAAGAAAGGTAGGAGAAGATAATCATGGGTTCAAAGACAAGTGTGTATATCTGTATGTGTGTGTGCATGTATACTCATGTATGTATCTATAAGGGAGATGGGGTAAGAAGATAGGTTGTGATAGAGAAAGGATAAGCAAATATTCAGGAATCAAAATTGTATTTCTTGCTTGAGAGAAATGAACAAGATGAACCTACAATAAATAAATAATACATCATGTAGCTTATTTATGAGTCTAATTAATGTATAACATTTTCTGATGTGAATTTTCTACTCTAATGACTGAATACATTTAAATGTGAGTACATAATAGGCCATCTGCTATCAGATATAATTGCCACACCCTTTTAGCATTCCCATGGGTAATAAAAAGTCAAAATTACTTTTCCAAGACCTATAAAAACGATGTTTACATTTAGAAATAAGGTATAAAGAAGTTCTTAAACCTATTTTGTTTTATGAAAAATGCACTATTGATTTTCATTTAAAAGCCTACTTCATTTAAAACATACCATATTCTGATGTTATAACTATTAGGAGAAGAATTTTAGCTGAAAAAATACCAATAGAGAGCACAGAAATAGGTGTTGAGTCTGAGACTAATATCCCAGTTCAAACAGTAATTTGAGATTTTCTTTTATTCTAAATGTTAAGAAGTAAAAGTAGCTTAAAACAGAAAAACTGAATAATTAAATGAGAACAACATTTTTCTGGATATGATTGCCTCTTAGTGACTTCCATCCTAAATTTGAATTAAGAAAGAAAAGTTAAGGGTTAGCTAGATATAAAGACAATTGGCTATAAGACATTGATTTTTTAAAAACATCATCTTTTCTTGACCTTGTTTTATATTTAGTCAACTGGCAAATAAACTGCACTGCCACCAACTACTTTCAGCTACACTTTGCCTAAAGAAATTCTTTGAATGTTGTGTGCCAGACAGAGTTTGGTGCAACCCCCTTACCCTCCAAGTAGAATGATAACCACCATTCTATTCTCCATTTCTATAAGTTTGACTTTTTTATATACCACACGTAAGTGAGATCATATTATGGTATTTGTCTCTCAGTGAATGGCTTATTTCACTTAATATAATGTCTTCTGGTTTCATCTATGTTGTTGCAAATGATGGAATTTCCATTTTTTCATTTAAGGCTGAATAGTATTCCATTGTGTATATGAACCACATTTTAAAAATCCATTCATTCATTGTTGGAATCAACATTTTTGAACAGTATGAGGTGGAGATCCAATTCACTTTTGCCCATCCTTTCTCCAATAATATGCAAAGTCACTTCTTTTGGATTTCAATTAGCACATGTGTGTTGATTTATTTTATGGCTATTTTAGTCCATTTGATCAATATATCCATGTCTCTAAGAATAATACTCTATTTTAATTATTATGGTTTACATCTTATTTTTCTTACTTAGGAATGCCTTCTGTATCCTTGGGCCTTTGCTCTTCCATCTGTATTTTAGAATAGACTTGTTAAGTTTCGTTAAAAAGGACTATAAGGATTTTTAATTGATATCTTCACAATTTTGAGTCTTCTATCTGTGAATAGCATGTGGCTTTTTATTAACTTGGATCTTTAAAAAAGGCTTTAGAAAAAAAACTCATTTTCTCCATTCAGGTCTTGGACATTTTTTTAGATTTACTCTCTATACTTCACATTTCTTTTGCTATTGTAAATTGTGCCTTCTTTAAAAACAATGATTTCTATTGTTTTATAACATATAAAAATGTAATTTTTACTTTTTGTAGAGATGGGGGTCTTGATAATATTGTCTAAGCTGGTCTTGAAATCCTGGGTTCAAGTGATCCTCTCACCTTAGCCTCCCAATGTGCTGGGATTACAGCGATCAGCCACCGCACCCAGCCTAAAAAATGTAATTTTTATATATGCTACTGATAATTTTTCTTATTATTTCTGATAGTTTTCCTATAGGATTTGTTTTTGCTATTCATAGAGTGCTATAATGTCAGCTTGATTTTCTCCCTTTTCAATCTTTACATTTTCAACTCCTACTTGTCTTATCTTACTATACTGACTAGGAGTTAGATTCTAAGTATTAGGTTAAAGGGTTTCCTTTGACTCCTTTCCTACTTTGGAGTAGGGTGGAGGGTTAAATTAGTTCATGATTCTTGTTTTGAAATCTGAATAGGATTTTCTGACTTGACTGAGAGAAATTTCACAATTTTTTTTTTCCCATTAGACTCAATATAGTGAATTATATTTATGAATATTCTAATATTAAGTCATACTTTCACTTCTGGGATAAACTCAATTTGGACAGGAAGAATTTATCTTTTTGAACATTTAGTCATAAAATACATTTTTGTATTCCATTTGTTCGAGACAATCATTTCATTAAAATTTGGTAAAATGTATCTGAAAAACTTCTAGGCCAAGTATTTATTTTGAAGATTAAAAGTCATTAAAATAAAAATTAGTTATAGAACTATTCATGCTTTCTATTTCTTTTAAAGTAATTTTCAATAAGTTATTTTTTTCTAGGAACTTATCCATTTCATTTACCTTTTCCAATACTATCCTACAAATTTTTACAGAAAGCTCTTCTCTTTTTACTATTTTCTGTATCTTCAGTTATCTTCCTTTTTATATCCTCAATATTATTTATCTTCTCTTTTTCTTGATTAATCTTTTTAGCAATATATCTAATTAACTTGTCTTTTCAGAATAACCTCATTTTTGCCTTTTAAGTTTATGTCACTTTTTCTTTCATTTAATCTTTCATATCCCTCCTTCTGGTTTCTCTAGGATCATATAAACCCTTTTTAAATTTCTGAAATCAGATGCTTTTAAGTCTTTCTGATAAAAGTTATTTTATTGATACATAATACATGTACATATTTTGGGGGTACATATGATAATCTGATACATTTATATAATGTGTAAAGATCAAATCAGGGTAATTGGAATATCGATAACCTTAAATATTTATCTTTTATATATGTAGGAACACTTGACTTATTCTCTTAAGCACATGTGGTATAAATTTATACCATTTTTACTGCATCCAGCAAAGTCTAATGTGGGGTATTTTCAATATTGTTCAGGTATAATTGTTTTCTATGATTTCATCTTTGACATATGACTTTTTAAATGTGTTTTTAGAATTTTCAAACTAGAGGTTTTAAAATTTCATCCTTTTAATTTTATTTCTAATTTCATGTCATTGTGGTCAATAAATAAATAAAACTAACACTGAAAAATGTATTGAGATTTCATGGTCTCTAGTACGTAACCAATTTTATAAAAGTTCAACTTGTGCATGAAAAAATGTGTATTCTTTAATTATTGAGTTTGAATTCTATATACACTAATCAAATCAAGTCTGTTAATTGTTTAACGCTTGTCTTTAATGATATTTTTCTGCTTATCAGTAAGTTAGAGAACTTTGTTGAAATTTCCTAACATAATCCTAAATCTGTCAACTTATTGATATAGTTTGTTAATTTTTACAGTGTAATTTTGGGGCTATGTTATTAGGCACATGCCATTTTTAAATTGTTGTATCTTTCAGGTGAATTAAGCTTTTTGTTGTCGTGAAGTAATTAATGTCTTGAGTCAATTGTACCTATTAAAATAGTTTCCCTCTTTCTTTTGATTAATAGTTGCCTTGTATTTCATTAACTGTCCTGTTACTTCAAACATTTCTATATCCATAGGGTAAAGGGAGGTCTCTTATAAACAGCATAAAACCAGATTTTATCTTTTATACGATATTACAGTCCTTTAAAAAATTTATTGTAATTTATAAAATGTTTGTTTCCATCTATTTGTCTAGCTTGAGTTATGCGTTTATTTTTCCTCATTTTTTTTGGTGTGTCTTTCTTAGTCTATTTCTCTCACTACATTTTAGAATTTATACTTGATATTTCTATCCTTTCACTGGTTATCCTTGTATTTTTATTACACAAATTAGCAACTTAACAAGACCTAAAGTTAATTAATATCTGTATCTCCCTTTCTCCCTTGACTAAAATAAAGAAAACCCAAATTCTAAATCTCTCTCACTCAATTTATAAATTGATGTAACATTGTTTTATTGTGTACTTTCTTTACATTTGTTTTCCTAGTACCTATGGCTCCCTGTCTCTCAATCTGTTTTTTGTTGCTTCTTTAAATACAACCTTTAGAGCAGAGGCTAGCAAACTACAATCCTTAGATTGACCATGTATTTTGTAAACAAAGTTTTACTGGTACATAGCCACAGCCATTTATTTACATATTGGATATGGCTGCTTTTGCACTGTTTCCACACGAGAGTTGCAACAGAGACTGTATTGCCTGCAAACCTGAAATATTTACTATCTGGCTATTTAAGAAAAAGTTTGCCAGTCTCTTAAAAAAAATCTTTTAACATAAGGTTGTTGATGAAAAACACTTTTGTTTTCCTGTTTATCTACAAATAGTAGATAATTCCACCTGTGCTCTATAAAGATCTTTTGCTGGATACCCCAAATTAGAAGAACATTTATGTTTGTGCATCACTTAAAGATCTCACTCTCTTCAGCCTTCCATTTTTGCAGATAAGTAATCTGTATCTAATTGTTGTTGCTTTGGGGGTCATATCTTTTCTCTCTGGCTGCAATTTTTTTTTTTTTTGTCTTTAGTGTTCTGCAGCTTCATTATTTATTTGAAGTGAATCTCATTTTATTTATCTGGCTTTGTATAAGTTGTATTTCCTATTCTATGGATTCCTGATCTGGAAAATTCTAAGCCACTATTTTGAATATTGTATTTCATTCTTTTTGAGTCTATTCTTCTGGGACTTTAATTATACAAGTGGTAGGCCTTCTCATCCTGTTCTCCATGTTTCTTAAGAAGTATTTTACACTTCTAATTATACTGTCCGCCTGGTTTGCATTCTGGACAATTTATTTAGATGTATTGTGCAAATTCACCATTTCTTTCTTTAAGTGAGCATAACCTGCTCTTTAATCCATTGAATGTTTAATTTCAACCACCACACTTCCACTTCCATACATTCTATTTGTTTTTTCCAAAACTGTTCATTTTTAGTGTTCTGTTACTTTCTTTTTCTCTTTTTAAAAATTTCATGTTCTATTTCCTTAAATATTTCATATATCGTTACTGAATATCTGGGGTCTTGGAGGCCTATATGTATTATCTTTTTCTGATCATTTCACCACACAATCCCTTGTTTCTTTGTGTGTTTGATGGTTAGGATTGAGTGTTCTTAATTAATTAAACTTAATTTGTGAGAATCTTGAGGACCTAAATTGTAACTGTCCTCTGGCACAGATTTGAATTTGCTTCTGTAAATAGCCAGGGATCATTTCTAACCTTAATAACTTTAATTTGCTTTTGTCACAGGTTTATTGTAAACATTTTATTCATTGTATTCACCAAGTTGTAGTCTTGGTTTTCATTCCCAGGGCAAGCCTAGCTTTCCCCTTTGCTCACCTGTGCTTATTGTTCAGGTTTCAACTTCATTTTTTCTCTTTAACCACTTTTGCCTTGGAGATTTCCCTAATTTTCTCACAGGACAGCCATGTTTTTAAAATAGTTTGTTGTATTTTGGTGGGATGGATTTTTAAGAGTCCCTAGTAAATCGTATTGTGATAAGCAAAGTCCTCAAAAGTATATTGTTTTATAGGGTTGAACAACACAGATATCTTATTTCTAAAAAAGTTCATATAATGTAGCAGTTCTTATACAGTATGTATTTTGGGGGATACTTTATACATGTGTGTTTCATGACCCAAAGGTTGCAAAGAAACAAACAAAAAAAGGGTAATTGGACAGCCATATCAAATGAGTCCTGAACAAGCACTCAAAAAAATATTGTGGAACTGAAGATCAAGAATGCCTTCAAGAAAACATTAAGTATGACATTTCACCACTTTTAGAAGTTGTAAAAAAAAAAAAAATCGATCTGAGCGTATTGCTGCATATTATAAAGACAGTATAATAAGAGGGTAGAAATTGAAATCATATTGTTTGGTTTAAATAACCACCTAGCACTAAATAGCTGTGTGACTATGTCTCAGTTTCCTCTACTGTAACATGGACAAAATAGTACCTGCAATACAAGGATATTTTAAGAAATAAATGAAATAATGCATGTAAATAGCTTATATCATTGCCTCACACATAAATTTTAGCCCTATATAAATGTTAACAAGTAAGTATTATTATTTCTTTACAAAAACATCAATAATTTATTATTACTGTATCATTAATGAAATGCCTCAAACACATTTATCCAGCAACAATTTAAGAAAAAACATTTTCTGGCTTATATCAATTATATATGCTTCCATCAAACATATGGGGGAGTGCCAATTTTCATAGTTCCTATAAGAATATGAATGCTTTCTATTCAGAGATGTTGGAATACGATGGTACACTGAGTTGATCAGGAGTAAAATGGTTGCATCCAATACAAGCTGCATCACTTGGCAGGGAAGCTATAGTGGCGAATTAAATATGGAAGGCAAGATGTAGTTCTCAACCTCAAGTCTAGCTATTATACCTCTAAAGATTTAATTTACATATATATGCACATTGTTTTTAATATTCTAAATCTAATGTTCATTATGAGATTTCATTCTGGAAAAAAAGAGTTCGCTTTCCTGTGTTTTCTCCATGAAAGTACTACTTTCACTTGAAATTAGATATTTCTAAAAAATTAACTTAAAACACTGCCCAATAATGCAATTAACATTTGTTTTATATTTTTCCCTAAAAGTACAATCTAAAAAATCAATGTGCATTTTCCCCTCCTTCTAAAAAAAGCATTATAAACAGCCTATATTCCAAATAGGCCTTTACTTGGCAGGTATATCAGTCTTATTTTATGTTATAAAATAAAATTTTAATAAAACAAAATATAAAAATGATAGCATTAAATACAAGTAGGCTGCCATAGATTCTGACTTTCTGATCGTACTTCATCTCTATTTGAGTCTTAGCCCATTTAAATAGATTCGCCTACCCAACTCAACATTTTTCAACATATAATATCCTGTATATTTTTGTGACATAGAAAACTAGGAGATTTAATCATTTGAAAAAAAGTTGAAAATCTTATGAATGTCTTCTTGTTCAGGGTTCTATTTCATTCAACATTAATGGATACTCAAGCTATACAAGTCAGGGATCTCTTTAACACAGGTTTCACTAAACTCAAAAATCTTTACTTTTTCCTAAGTATTCAACTTTGTCTCAAGTCCCTAAAATGAGATTAGATTAGACAAACCTAACTTAAATCTCCATGTTTTCCAGGGGAGTGACTGTTAGGTACCATGAAAACAAGACTAATTTTCTAAAAGTAAACAAGCACATGCAGGCCTCACACATTCCCACTAAACACCTTGCTTAGGGTTGTTTAACCTTAAGAAAGGCAATGCTTCACCATACTTAATTACTACTTTCTAGAAACTCCTGATGACTTCAGCTTTAGGAATAAGTGGAAAATATTTTAACTTGGAAAAAATCCTTAAAAATACATTTCTGTATTCTCATACATATTCCTGTAGTGGAACAGGAAAAAAAAATTAAAAAATTAATACTAGTCACCAAAGTCTGTAAGAATATAGAAATTACGTGATCTACTTTTCAGTTTTCCATTAAAATTATTTTCTTCGGTAACTAAATGTAAAAATGTAAAAATTTTCCCCAAGTGCCAAAAACAAACTTATTATAGCTACTTTGTGGAAAATAAGTTTATTGTAATAATTACAAGGTAGATGTTTTAGAAAGAAATCTAGAATGACAGTAAAATTAATCAAAATAATTTTTCTAGTATTACCAAATCCAATTAAAAAACTGCTATGAATGAAAATAGGAGAACATGATATACTGTGCTCTGGCACAAACAATTCATCATCTTAACATTCAGTATGCGTTGCTATTAGTTGAACCTTTTATGACCGTGAAACTTATGAAAATGGGAAACTATCCTTTGAGGAACAAACTAGAATGTCCCAAAGGATGTGCAGGTGCTGATTATTAAACTATTTCAGCTTAAGTTGCTATTTATTGTGAAATCGGTCTCAGGTAAAACAACAAATTACTTATTAACCCATCAGGGATGTAACATTACTGGCCCTTCTTAACTTTGCTATGAGTTTCTTTGCAATTTCTTCCACACTTCGTAAAATTTTCAAGTAAATGAGATACTTCAACCTATTCACATTTCTTTAATAGATAAAGTATAAGATGTTTGTAATAAAGTTTTCCAAAGTATAATTTGATTTCCCATTGTGTGTTCTCTTGCCTTTTGTTCAGAAGTGATATACAATAAAAATATTATTTTTATCTCCCAATTACGAGGTTAAATACAAGCACAGGTCGCTATGCACAAGATGGCAGCCGTAGTGTGCTTAAAGGTAGGCTTGCTGATAAGGCAGCAGTTTTTTGAGTTGCTCCTAATCACATATTCAAGGGAAACATCCAACTAAAGTCCCACTAGTCTCATATGAACCTAATTTATGTATCTATTTTTTTTTTTTTTTTGTGAGACGGAGTCTTGCTCTGTCACCAGGCTAGAGTGCAGTGGTGCGATCTCGGCTCACTGCAACCTCCACCACCTGGGTTCAAGCGATTCCCCTGCCTCAGCCTCCCGAGTAGCTGGGACTACAGGCGCGCGCCACCATGCCTGGCTAATTTTTTTGTGTGTTTTAGTAGAGACAGGGTTTCACCATGTTGTCCAGGATGGTCTCGATCTCCTGACCTCGTGATCCACCCACTCGGCCTCCCAAAGTGCTAGGATTACAGGCGTGAGCCACCAGGCCCAGCCATATGAACCTAATTATGTTTAAAATGTAACATAAAAAAATAGCCTTAAGTTAACATGTTCCTCTCCTTCTATCTCTCCCGTTCCTCTTGTCTCTATGTGAGGGTGTATGAGAATAATCTAGAAAAGGCCACTGCATCTGATGTACAAAGAACATACCATTTTATTCATTTTTGTTTGTGGTATTCTAGGTTAATGTCACCTTTTTAATTACATGAGTTAATATATCTTATTATTATGTATTAGTTATTAAGTTGATTTCTTTCCCCTACATTATCAATCTATTTTTATTCTCACTACCGTATTAGAATAATCTAGGCATTACCTTTTGCTACATTATTTCAGGGAACAAACAAAATACTTAAAATGTGGAAAAGAAATAAAAATTAGCAGTTATTAGCAGTCATACAGAACCTGGCAGTCAAATCCAGTTATTATCCCATTTAGCAATGCATAGTAAGAATAAATCTTACCAAGAAAGAAAAGTAAGCCAATTAGTGAAAGTCTGTTTTTACTGTGAAGAACTTAAAGAGTAAAGACTAGGAGAACCTATCAGAATTAAATTATTTTTCAAAGTTGCAAACTCAAAATATTCAGCACCTGAAATTGATCTAATTCCTTAAATAAACAGATACTAACAGATAATAAGAAAAACAGTCTTATAGTTAGCATATTTATTTTGTTCTAGGTTTGTGGCATTATAGCTCCAAGTTTGATCTCAGAATAACAAAGGTGCTAATGAAGACATAAGTCTTATGTGAAAAGACTCCAAATACAATTTTCAAGTTGTAAGCCCACCAAATTAAGCAAGGATAGAAGATGCTTCCTATTATAATTGCAAAAGCTGGCTCAACACTCGACCATAGGACTTGTACATGATTTTCCTTCCTCTAACACATATAATGAGTCAATCTACAAGATTTAGGAGCACACAGGAAATGCTTAGTGCTTTGACATTCCTTTTGATGATCTAGTTGGTCCACATAGTAGTCAGCACAAATGGCATTTAGAGTTGACAAGGATCAGATTTGTGTAATCTAAATGATTTGGCAAAATGAGTTTTGTTCTGGCTGTCTTCCCTATCAAAAACAATTTTACACTAAAAATACCCTCTGACTGGATGATTTCATTTTTGTTTGGCACTTCACTACTTTAGTCTGAGAATTCAGTAGAATAATAAATTATATTTGATCAACAGATGCAGCAAGATTAACTGAGTTATAATTGATTTTATATTTGTTCACAACATAGATTTCAATTTTATAAACCAAAAATTGACTTAAAGTCAGCAAACAGCACGAATGACAAATCTTTATCTAGATGAAACATAAATTTAACAAAATTGTAGAAATACTCTAAAGCCAGAGCTATACATGTGAAACAGGTAGCTATTTATTTATTTCACAGTATTCTATAAGGGAGCATAAAAATAAAAAAGGATAAAATACAGTATCAATCCTATTATAATGAGATTGAAAATGCAAAATTACTGTACTTCTATTATTTGTACATGGCTAACTTGTTTTGAGGGTATATGTATGTTATGTAATTTGATCTTCAGAAAGTAACATCCCTACGAGATGCACGCTGTTATTATCAGAAAACTGAGGCTCAGGAAGGTTAAGTAATTTGCCTATACACATATCACTAATAATCTACAGAGATGGGACTCAACTCCAAGATGCTCTGATGCCAGAACTTGCATCTCAACTACTGCTGTCTTCCCACTAGAACGGCAAACAGTAAAACATCACTATTAATAACAAATGAATTGGCTGAGGCCTATCATAGGCAGGTTTCATCAATCACTTAAGATTTGAAGAAATCAGGACTAACCACGTCTCTCTTTGAGTGTCATCACAGGCAATTCAGATGGGAGTTATATATAGGAAATTAAGTTAGGGAGAAAGAGACTGGATTTTATGAACTAGAAAATAATAACTACAAAGTTTGGCACATATGTCTATACCCACATACAAAAAAGAGAACACCAATATAATGCTTCTCCACTTTTTGTGTGCAATAATAATCTTTTTTAAGGCAGGGATTTTTTTGTTGCCCTCTAAATCTTAACCTCAAAGTGGGGTTCCTAGATATTCAAGGTCTTAGAAACTATGATTAAGAAAGAAGTGTA
The DNA here is from genome assembly GCF_028885655.2 of Pongo abelii. NCBI lineage: Eukaryota > Metazoa > Chordata > Mammalia > Primates > Hominidae > Pongo > Pongo abelii. The sequence continues at coordinate 65,089,659 of NC_071999.2, forward strand.
GTGGCCTTTTTCAGTACTTTAAAATCCCATCAGGAAACGTTCATGTGCTCAAAAATAAGCCACAGAAATAAAAATGTATTCTATATGAGAATAGGTGATATTGCAAACTCAGAGAGTCCACATAACAGCTACATATGTCTAACTAAAACAGAAAAATGACACATTTTTAATAAGTATAATTTGGTAGAAATATTCTTTTGAAATAGGTTACCTGTAAGGAGTTCTGTAACAAAGGGGTGTGAAGAGGATGAAAGCATTAGGAAGAATTTCTTTAAGATGAGATGTTAAGCAAAACAAATAAGATGTCAGATGAAATTTGCTTAAGGAGATAAGAGTGTTGTACTGTGCTAATAATTTTGGATAAAGAAAGAGAATAGTAAAAGAACTTTCAGTGAAGTTGGGCTAATGGATTAATTAGTACGGGCTTCCACCCATACCAATTAGGAGAAGCATCACCTGGATAACAGAGCATTAAAGAAGAGACCATGTAGTTTGGGTTATGTGAGAAAAAGCAATTAGACCAAAATCCTCTAATATGAATGGAAAGTGGGAACAGTACATACATTATGCTTCAAAGCCACAGTGACCAATGAAAGGCAGAAAAATTAGGTTTAAACTCAAAGGACAAACATGAACACACTACAGCTGTTGGATAGATTAAGGAGGATGAGGTTGCTCACAAGATCCAACAAAAATTCCATGAGCTCAATTCATCCTGTAGAAGCATGATATCATTTGCTAATAACAAATAGATTGGTTAATAGCATGCAATGAATCTAAAACCAGTCACAAATAGAAAACAATGATTATTGCTATACAACACTACATGAATAAAAGCATGAACTTCACTTGGTATAAAGCTTGATGCCCAATACACCACCTATTTACTCAGCATATAGTATGAGGTCAGATATTTCCACCTAGTACCTCCAATCTAAACTTTTATCTTCACTCCAGTCTTACAGTAAGTAAAAATCTATTACGGAAAGATGCTGACCCTCTACCCTTCACCTTATCCTTCATCCCAGCAACCAGGCTTTACATTAATAGTCCTCTAATTTTAAAAGAACACATTTCACATTTTGAAATAGAAGCAGATCTGAAAACATTCTTCTATCATGAACCCATCAATGTAAATAGACAATTATTACACCCAAGGAGTATGAAAATAAAGTATGCCCTGTGCTGATTCTCTCTAGTAAGTTATCAAAAACACTCTTAAAAATTACAACCTTGGCTTTTCTTGCAAACTCTCTGAGCAGCAATGTACCTGAAGCTGTTAAAGAACAGGCCTTGGAGTCAGGCAGGCTTCCATTCAGTCTTAGCCCTACCAACTCTGAAGCTTCTCTGCAAAGACATAGAGCTTCTCTACCCTGCAGTTATCTCACCTGTCACATTCTGGACCTCAAAAAAACCACTGTAAAGACGAGGTGGGACACTCCTTGCAAAGCACTGGGCACTGGATCTAGTAAGAAGCAACTGTTCAAACCATGGCAGTTGTTTTGGTTTTGTTCTGTTGATCACGGTAACAAAAATAAAGCTAAACAAAATTACAATGCACACTTACTCCCTATTTCTTGGGAAATTGATCAGTAGTTCAAAATAGAACCATTCCCAATGAGCACATTATCTATAGTAGATTGTTTAAAAAAAAATTAATTCCCAGTTGAGAATTCTCAAGTAGAAGAGAAGTGAGTTAAACTGCTGTCAAAATAAACAGCTGTTCCTCAGAGAAGCTACAAGATTTTGAAACTTTTCCCCTTTGGTCTACATGGCTTGAGGCAGCAGTCTGGAACAGATGTTCCTTCTTTAGCTATTGTAACAAGGCTCTCATAGAGCAAACAAAAAAATGAACCCGAAGGGCTGTATCTACACAAATTAGTCATGAGATTCTAGAAACACTGAGGAGAGACTGTATGAGTTAGTCAAAGGTATAGCAAAAAGCTTCTAAACCCAGCCTTTAACTACTTAAGTTTAAATCCCAAGACAATCTTAAACTATACATATTTTAAATCAATTATTTACAAACCAAATGATTGTTCCAAAAAAATGGCCACTTTTTCTTTTCTTCTATTGGGAGAGGTGTTAGGTTTCAAGCTAGTCCCGTTTGACACAGCAATAGCAGTTATGCATTTAATAGATGTTAACACAGGTCAGCCATATATGGTATGGACTGTGGAGCCAGACAGCCTGGGAAGAATCTTAGCTCCTTGGCAGCTATGTAATGATAGGCAAGTTAGGATCTCTCTATATCTGTTTCCTCATCTGAAAAATGGGAATAATAACAGTACACATACCACATCTGGTTGCTACTATAAGGATTAAACGAGTAAATATAGCTCCAGACGCATGGTTAGCTCTATATATGTTAGCTATTAAATCACCCATTGATCATCTGTTACTCAACAAATTTATCTATTATATGCCATGAATTGCACTACAGACAGAAAGATAAATATGACAGACACAGATCTTACTAAAGGAAGAAATGTCTGAACAGAGATTAGAGGGATGAGTACGATAATTTAGCCAGGCAGAGTATGGAGAAAGTGCTCCAAACATAGGAAACAGTAAGTACAGTGGTCTGAACTTGAGAGAAAATATTCCATGGAAAACTGCCAATGTGGGGAGTAGGTATGGAGTGAAGACAGTGGTTCCAACCCCCGATATGTAATACAAAAATTAGCCTTCACTTTATGATAAAAGCTCATTCATGACCAGAAGTATACCTAAATGCCAGTGGATGAACAAACAATGGAACCATTTTAACAGTACTTTTTAAGAAGAAAATTTTTGCCTATTAACGTGGATTTCCAGAACAAGATCTTCAACAAATAAAACTCTACATCTTTCTTTAGCTACAGATATAATATTTCCATAGTGACTCATTCACATTAACCTGGTTTTCAAAGTTGAATAATACAGAATTAAAGAGCAACCTAAGAGACCAGAAGACCCTGACAAAACGAGACATTTATTTGTCAGGAGTTTTTGCCAATATTACCACTCCGGACTTCAAAGAGATATATTTTGTCTAAATTTTAAACAATATAACCATATTTACCCCCAAAAAAAGAAAGAAAAATAGAAGAGAAAAAAGTACCTGTATAAAATCTCACAACCTTGTTACAATCACTTCCCTTCCAGCCTTCATGCTTATTTTTCTCCTAAATAAAATTTCTTCTATATACTATTGTTTAGATTTAATACATTTTTATATTTAGTGTTAACAATTTTAATTTAGTGCAGTGTACACATGAATGTGTGTGTGGTGGTAGTGACTTCTAGGACCCATGAGAACTCTGAAACAAAGTATAGCTGTCACTCTGTTACCTACTTTTTGGAACCCTTTTCCCATTCAAACACTTTCTCTCTCTGCCCACTATTTGCCCACATGAAATGCCAAGTTACCCATAGAATGCCAAAACCCTCTAATCCTTTTAGATCTATTAACCTCTATTATATGCATAACTGCTATTGCTGTGTCAAACAGGACTAGCTTGAAACCTAACCCCTCTCCCAATAGAAAAAAAGAAAAAGTTGTCATTTTTTGGAACAATAATTTGGTTTGTAAATAATTGATCTAAAATACATATACTTTACATAGTTGGGATCTGGATTCAAATCCCAACTAGATCACTTAGAAACAATATGGCATTGATCTCATTTGGAAACCCTCCAAACGTCAGTATTCGAATTTGTGAAATGGAACACAAACTGTAGAATACAAGAGGCAGCATGACATAATGTTTAAGAGTTAGGGCCCTTAAAGAAGGCTTTAGAGAAGATTATGTGGGTTTAAATTCTAGTTCGACCATTTTATAGCAGTATAACACTGAGCTGGATGTTTCTTCTCTGTGCCTCAGCTTCTTTATCTACCACAGAAGAATTGTGTGGCTTGTGTGAAATACTATATGTAAGGCATTTAGAAGAATGCCTGGCTTATAGAAAATACTCAGAATAGAAGGGTATTATTACTTCATATATCCATTTTATACTTGATGCATAATAGTGTCAGAGGTCCCCAAGACACCCTCATGTTTGATAATTTGCTGGAAAGGCTCATAGAACTGAGAAAAGCCATTATATTCACCGTGATGGTTTATTACAAACACTATTAAAAGGAAAAACGTGCAAAGGGCAGACTTCAGGAGAAACCAGATCCAAGTTTCCCATTGCCCTCTCTCAGTGGAGTCCAACAGACAATGCTTCATCATCCCCAAAACAATATGTGACAACATGTACAAAGTATTGCAAACCTGGGAAGCTTCTGTGAGTCTTGGTGTCAAATATTTTATTGAGAGTCAGTCACTGAAGCATAGACTGCCTGGAAGACTAATCTTAGCTATTCTATCTCCAGCTCAGTAAGAGGTCAAATGGAGAGAGTGTGGCCCAGGGCCCCAGGTAAACAAAACAGGTGTTCACCATAAATCACATCATTAGCATATCTATATAAGTTGGCCCAAGGCCCCAGGTATATAAAACGCCCTTATCAGGCAGGATATTTCTAGGTCTCTTAGTAGCCAGTCAGGGGCCAGTGTTCTTTGGAATATGAAGGTTTTGAGCACCCCAAGCCTGCTGAATTAACCCTTTACTGCATAATAATTTATTGAGCAACTACCATGTGCCAGGAGCTATGATAAACATTAAAATATATATTATCTCATTTAATACTTAAAACATTTTTATGGGGAAGGAATTCACATTACTTTTTTAAAACCAATGTGGAAACTGAGGCTCAAGGTTAAATAAGTCTTCAGACACATAACTCGTATAAAATTCAAATCTAGCTCTCTCAGACTGCAAAGTCTTTACTATTTCCACTAAGCCATATTGCTTCACAAAACATTACAAAATTTAAAATAATATATTGCAAAGTATGCGACACATACAGGTATATCACAAATATATTTATTAACCAAATTCATTTCTGACAATGAAAAATAATTTACAGAATTGCTTTCAATTTGTGGAGAAAATAAATTAGAACTGTGACCAAATGTGTATTTTTCCTGTAAATTAGTTTTCCTTTAAAATAGTGTTTTTATTAAAAGGCTATCTAATCCTAACTAAATAATTATAACCAAGTCCAACAACCTCAGCAATAAAGTTTTCCTGAGATTAAAAAGAACCAGTTCTTTAAATTCAACCTTCTTTTTCTTCACACCTCAAAACTTTTTAATCACCACAAACAATTGCTAAAATACAGAAATGACTTACCCATCTATTAAGAATAACAATTTTTCATTGCAGAAATATATCACCAGTTTCCCCAGGGAGGCAACAATGCCTTCTCACTTTAATAAGTGTGTAGTTCTTTTCTTCCCCCCACCTAATCAGCTAATATTTTTGAAAAGATATTTTTAATGCCTGAATGAAAGGATTCCACATCAAAGACCTGACCTCCCTATTAAAGTATCCTAAAGGAAACCCTACGAATGTAAAACCTATTCAAAGGCAAATTGCATGTAGCTTATTGTACAATGCATTAAGGAAAAAAAGCCTTATAAAAGCTGCATGGAATTTGGTAAAATTATATCACAAACACACAAATTGATCTTAAAGTATAAAGAAACAAATTCATAGCCAAAAACTTATTACAGAAGTGCTCTGCAATCAGCCAGCAAGGAAGTCTTTATGAAGAACTTCAGAATTTGTCACTTTTTCAGTCAAAATGTCTGATTACAGCTTAATGTTGGGAAGGCCAAAAGGAGAACAAACCATACATTTTTCAATAGATTTTTAAATCTGAAATTTTATAGCTAACTTTCAAAATCAGAAAAGATAGGTTTTCCTACAGCAACAAGAGTAGAACGATGTAATGAGATAATAGATAAGATAGTATAAATAAAAAAACTTTTTAAAAAACAGTTTTTTTACCATACCATGAATGTGGTTCTGAAGTTATTCAGGTCAGTAAGAAAGTCTTCCACAGACACCTTCTTCACATCAATGGCATAGTATCCCATTATACTCTGGTATAACTTTTCCATGTTTTCGTGTAACTTCGAAAGTGTCTCATATTGTTCTTTTGCACTGATAACAAATCTGTATACTATAGTTAAGGTATTCTGAAATTTACAAAGTAATGCTTTGGGGGCAGGGGGAACTCTGTAAATCCAATGTTTTAGTCTAATAGCCACCATTACTATATTTCCAAAATTCTAAAATTACTTCTAATAGTTCACAATTCTTAAGGTCAGTCTATACTGCATAGCAACAAAATCTTAAATTCAATTTCCAATTAACTTTGGGAAATCATTAGAAAAGATTTATATATTTAATATTTCTCTTTAACAAGTTAAAAAAATTTTTCTTCCAACTTACTATAATAATATAATATGCAGATCATACAATATGATTTAAAATTATAGTTCAGTAGTTGCAGCTGAGTAATTGCAATGATATTGAAATCAACAGTAGAAGCATTAAACACAACAGTTAAATTGGACAACTTGGGATCAATTTCTAGCTCCTATACTTGGTAGTAGTGTGCCTGTGGGCAAGTGCCTTCATGTCTCTGTGCTTCAATTGCCTCATCTGTAAAATGGGAACAATAATATCACCAACTCACAGGGCTACTGAGAGAACTAAATGAGTTAACACAAGCAAAGTTCTCAGAAAAGTGGGCATTTAGTAGCACACAAAAATACTTGTTATTATCATCCCTCACTTATTTTAAACTTTAAGGTTCTAAAAGCAAACAAAATAAAATGTTAAGAGTTAAACTGAAAACTTCTTCCATTATCTAAGCAAATTAGTGTTCTAACTTCTCTTAGAAAACTGGTATATAATTTCCTTTATGCATTAGATTATTAAAAATTATGATTACACACATAGGCACACACATATAGAAATGTTCTCTCACTCATGATAATATAGTTCAAAACACACTGAAATTAAGAAGATGAATTTAACGTGAATGTGAGAGCCACTGACATTAGAAACCATTTTCTAAATAAACAATGAAATTTTCTTTCTTGTGTGGCAAATTGCTAATGCAGTCAGATATAACGTCACTATACCACATCCAGAAAAAATGATTCTTTTAGAGCATCACTCATAATTGCCTATGGCTCCTTTAAATTAACATTTCATGAAATGGAACATAGTTAAATTTGCAGAAGTCCTTTTACTAACTTTGACTAGCCATTAGCAAAATTTAAAACAAATAAAAAACAGTATTTAGGCAGGCCAAGAGAAAGAAGCTAAAAATGGAATTTTTATATCTAAAATTTTTTTTGGCCCACAATTTCAAAAAGATATGGTTCTTCTGGCCAGAACTTACATCAGTAGAGGATGAAATAAGGAAACTGAAGCAGGCCCTTTTCTTTGAGAAAAACAATGAAAAGACCAAGGAAAAAAGAGACAGCACTACTGCCAGGTAGGGAGTAAATGTAGACTAGCATATGAAAGAATTCTAATTCTTCATCATCATCATCATCTAAAAGAAAACACAAATGTAGTTAGCTGTCCTTGTGCAAACTGTTAAACTCCAACTTCTGTATTTGTCAAGAGCTTTGGAAAAATACACGAGATACTCAACAAAATAAACATTTCATAAAATTCATTATAAAAATATTGATATAAGCCCAATTACTTGATGTTTTGGGAAATCTACTTTGTTTTCCTTTACCAACACTGAGGCCAAATTCTCATGAATTTCTACTAGAATCACTGTCATCTTCCCATTTGAGAGGTAGATAACAACCAGATCTGTGTTTACGTGCATTGAACCACAAGTATTAAGTGTTGGCCAACTATGACTTGGAATTCTACTCCTGGTATGCCAGTATTGCTCATTACCAAACCACCTACCACAAATATATCCCACATTTATTCTTAGGTCATACTGCCTTTATTACAGTTCTGTCATTGAGGATGCCCATAAATTCCATTAACATACTTTATAAGGATCAGTATCATTTAGTCCTATGTGTCTAATATATTTCATAACTTTCTTAAGTACACAGGATCCAGCGAGCCATTCAGTAAGTGTTTACTGAGTTCCACTGTATTCTAGGCACTAGGAAAAACAGTAGCTAACAAGTCAGGCAAAGTCCCTGCTGTCATGAAACTTTTTAGAGTATGGAGACAGATAATAGACAAATGAATCGGATTTTCAACATAGTAATAAGTATGATGTAGAAAATAAAATTTGATATTACATAGAGCGACAGAGGTTAGGTAGTTAAAGTCTTGGCTAAGAAAGTGAGATTGACTAAAACAGAGGCTTGACTGTTAAAGAGCAGTGAGCTGTCCATTGGGTAGTACTGCCTTGTAAGTATAAGGCTTCAGAAAATGAAAAGATTTTTATAAATTTGGGGACTCAGAGAGAATTAAGAGCAGCACATTTAATGCTAGTTTTAAAACTTTGCTAAGAAGGAATTAAGTGGAAGACAGGCAAGAAAGAAAGAACAGAAGAAGAAAAGGAGAAGAAAGTGAGAAGACTAATTCAAGAGAAGAAAAATCTGCTGCAATAAATCACCCAATTGCCCTACTTCCCACTCTTACAACTGGGCCGTGTATTATACAAGTTTACATTTCATCCATTCCAATCTTCTATTTTACTTCCTAGTCGCCACAGTTCAAAGTTCAACATACTAAATTCCTTTATCTGAAAAATGCTGTACATTATGCAGTATAGAATATAGATATAAGTAAATCTTTCTCTCAATGAATTTACTGGGCTGGCTTTAGCATCTACCCAGTGATTTCAGAAGTTTCTAAAGCATTGCTATATAGAATAACACACAAAAAAAGTGTGAAAATAAAGTGGGATTTCAATGAACAAATTTAAAGAATATAACATGGAAAGGAGTCAAGTAACTTGTCACATAAGTTGTAATAAATACAGAAATATAAAAATGTCTAGCAAAATAAGTTTTTCTGAAAGACTCAGGAGAGGGAGTAGGAAGAAAATAGAAAGGCAAGTGCTCACGCAAGAAGAATTTCAAGTGCAATGCTCCAAATTCTGTTTGTTATTCTCCTTAAAATAAGACATATCACAGAATTTAAAGATCATGAGAAAGGAACAAGCACTACATGACACAAATCCTGGCATATTCTTAATTGTCTCACCGATAAAAATTTAGTAAGTACGTACACCTCACATATAATAGCTTGCATGTAACAATACTGATATACATTGAATTCTGTTTCACATTTTTCAAGCAAGTAGTTACTGTGGAAATATTCAACTCTAATTAAGCCTCTGACTAGACTTAGCAAGTGGGAGGTAATAATTATTACTAAAATGTCAATGATATTTGAAATAATAGTGCATGCTTTTTAAAGGATGCACTAAATTCAATTTTTTAATATTAAGCAGTATATGTAAAGAGTAAGCATATACAGAAAGAATAAAAATACAATATACTATCATCAAGTGCTATTAGTAAAATTTCACATTACAATAAAATTGTATCTTAATAATTTAAAACAATTCAATTAATTGATTTAACAGTTCACTAAATTATAATTATTTAAGTACGTACTTGTAAGATACATTGTTAACAAATTTAAAAATACACATATTCTTCCAGAATTGGTGAATGAAACAAACATTTGATATGTACCTCGATGAATAAGCATTTCAATGAAAAACATGAACAAAGTTTAAGTGGTTAATAACAAACTTTAAGTATATTTTATTCATTGTGCATTTTAGCTTCCAAATTCTTCAATTTTTTAACATCTAAGAAGCTCACAATTTGCCATTTTAATAAGATCTGTATAAATGCATTTAATATGCAAAATCTGACTTGTCAGTCCTAATTAATGTAAACAAAGACTCGCAATGAATGAATTTAATTACTTCGAAACTAGTATGTCTAACTAAGATGAAAAGCAAACGAGTGCAATCTAATCTCAGCAAAGAATATTTATGATTATAAGCTTTGTCAATAGCAAAGTGCACCAACTGTTCATATATCTGACTTCCAAGAGATACACGAATGCTAATCAGTTCATTAGAGACTTCTAGGTTGTGATATTTAGCGACAGGATGTAGTAGCTTTCTTGTCCATGGAGTATAATTGTACTCAGAATGAAAAATTGTTTCCAACAAAGCATCATCCTTCCTGTTTCTGATTTCCTGCTGGTTGCTTTTTATGAGCCGCATACCTTTCAGGAAGCCGACATCATTCAGTTTCTTGTGTCACATAAATACAAGTATAGATATGTCCTGAGATCGTCTGCTAAGCAAGATTCTACAACCTTTACTCCAAGCTCAGGAATTCATCTTGGTTCTATAAACCTGAGCTTCATAATTAGTGCACTCACAGTGTACTACCAGAAGCTACATGCAAGCAAAATCTTTTCTGAACTGCTTTATATCTATAGGGAACAATAATAAGTAGTTCAATTAACAGTACTTAGTTATTAACAAACTGTCACATATGAACATTTTAACATGATAAAATTAAGAAAAAAGCTAAGAATGGTGAAACATATAACTGTAATAATATATTTATTTTTAAAAGCACACTTTGTCATATGAGAAGGTAGTACAAAAAAATTTTTGTTGAATACAGATTTCACCTTTAGTTAAAAGAAAAAAAAAAAAAAATCCTTACTCAGTATGGTGATAAAGGCATCCTCCCTAATGAAATAAGAAACTGGATGGGTGGCAAGATACAAAAGGAAACAAACACATTAGCCTGAATTGATTGTTGCTGGAGTATATTTTTATGATATTTCCCGACAGAGACAGTGAAGGAAGCTAAAACTCAACTAGTTCACAATTAAGCTGAAAGCATATACAATAAAATCTATGACAAGCCAAATATTAATTTTATGATTCACTAAATCTCAGGAGAGAAGAGGTAGAAACAGGAAAAACAGTCATTTTATTTCAAGTACCTCAGTTTAAGATATTAGGAGTGTCTATTTATAAGAGCTCATTTTAGAAGTGAGTTATCTTTCATACAGAATTCATTTGTCCATATGGGATTTTAATAATGCATTGTAGTAATATTTTATTACAACACAAAAGATATCAGTCTGTAATTTCACAAAATGGTTTGCAAAGCAACTCAACATTACTTTCAGGAAATAAAAAAGTTTATTACTTCAGTTACTCATTAGAGATTAAGCTACAAAGTTAGTGATAATAAAGATAATTGAATACAAAGGAAACCTTAAACAGGACACAAGCCTCATGCTATTAATTATATATATGTGTGTGTGTGTGTGTGTGTGTGTGTGTGTGTGTATGTATATACACACATATATATTTATCGATTTATTTGGGTTAGGAAAATATCAATACAAGTAGTGACTATAATAAACTCCATTTTGATTTTGTAACCATCTAGTATTTCTAAAGGAAATATTAAATTTTATGGAGCACAAACTAATTTATAATATATGCCAATTCTTGAAGTTAAGCTGACTAGTTAAACTTGTTTATGAAGTCTTGTATCTGCTTCCTCAAACATTTCAAAGGTATCTAAATCACATCATGAGTTTAGAGTCAAACTTCCTCAAACTGAGTTTTAATATCCTTTCAATTCATCATGTACATCAGAAGGAAATAAGGTATACGACAGGGAAAAGATGAGAGAAAATACTATTATCTAAGCTGATAAAAAGGAAAAAAATAGAAATTAATGATCACACATTTGTGGGTGGGCATGGTGGCTCATGCCTGTAATCCCAGCACTTTGGGAGGCTGACGGCTGGCAGATCACTTGAGGTTAGGAGTTCGATACCAGTCTGGCCAATATGGTGAAACCCTGTCTCTACTAAAAATACAAAAAAATTAGCTGGGCGTGGTGGTGCGTGCCTGTAGGCGCAGCTACATGAGAGACTGAGGCAGGAGAATTGCTTCAACTTGGGAAGCAGAGGTTGCAGTGAACCAAGATCATGCCACTGCACTCCAGCCTGGGTCTCAAAAAATAAATAAACAAATAAATAAACAAACAAACAGACATACATTTGTGTATTATTCATGATTGACAGACACTTCGATAAATTTCCCTGCAAGAAGGCAAAGGTTAAACTTTCTGTAATTTGGCACTACAGAATGATCTCTGGTTACACAAAGACACCTAAAATATTAAATAAATTGTATCTCTAGTTGACTAGTGACTTAAGTTATTTAGATATCAAAAGGATATGGACATCTTTGTCACAAACTTGTCATGCAAGTCCTCAGGAGGGGGAAAGGTTTCCAATTCCTTCTCAAGCTGTTGAAGCTGCCTTCCCATCTGCCTCAAATTCTTTTCCAGCGTTTCTACAGAGACTAAAAGAGAGTATATTAAATGCCCTGAAAGGACAAAATTATAATACATAAAAGGTAAGACACCCTAGAAACAAAACATTCATGAAAACAACTCACAATAATGTAAGAAAATTCATTATAAAATAAAGAAAAATAAATTTCACTTTTTTTAACCTTTCAATTTAAAATGTAGTTATAAAAGAAATTCAGTAAGGCAGTCTTTAAAACATAAGACAAAATTTAAGAAATGCTCACACACACAAGTAAACCACACTTCAGAAATAAGTTTCATTAGAATTCTTGACAATTGGAAATACTACAAAATCATCAGTCTATTCAGAGACAAAAAGAAAACATTTTTAAAAATTGGACTGATTTAAATATAATTTTAACATTTTTCAAAATCATCTCTTGACAGGGAACAGTGAGTAGATGGGAAAGATGGAGAAAAGTTCTTTCTATTGTCCAAGCTTATCTACAACGGGAAAGAAAAGGTATCAGAGGCTACTTATAATGACAAATGTCAAGCTTTCTTTACTGATATCCTGAACACAATTTGTGTTTATTATCTAATAATATTTTTCCTTCTTTGACTTAAAGTGGCTCTCACAGTACACATGAAGAAGAAATGGTAAACCAGGGCACTGTGTCACTATGAGAATATACTAGCCACCCAGCAGAACACACATTAAGGATCATTTCTGAAAATCTTTTCATAGTCAATTTTACATGACACTAGGAAAAAGATTTAATAGTACAAAAAGAAGACAGAGTGACCTAAACCAACTTTTAAAATATTTGCTTTAGGTACAAATGAATTCTAGGTTAAAAAAAAATTATTGTTTTTGTTCAAGGTGAACTATATAAAATGATGTTTAAAGAATGAATACAGTAATTCAAGGTAATCTGCCATTCTTAGGATTTGAATTAATCCTGAAGAATGGGTGCAATTCAAGTTTTATCTATAAGGATAGGAATATCCTTGGAAGCAATCTAAATGCCCAACAAAATGAAACTGAGTTTTTTTTTTTTTTTAAATTTTAGCTTGGTTCAAAAGAATAAAATAGTAAGGAGACATTAAAAATAATGTATAAGAATATGAAATGGTGTTTTATTGTTTGTTTAACCTAGTTGTACAGAAAATAACATTTGGTATTCTGACATTAACAGCTTTTAATATCTAAATGTGTTTTCTTATTTTAAAAAATTAGCAATCTAATTCTCAGATGCAATGTTTAAGGAGTCCAATGATTGAACTCTTCCGAGAACCACATATAATACTTGTTTGTGCTTGAAGAGTGATGGTACTTTAACTATTTGCTCCCACCGTGATGAAGCTAGTCTGGATTTATACTCATGCATATTTTCTCAGTAGGCTTTTTTTCTCTTCTCATGTATTCCCTTTCTGTGATATTTTGAATTTACACACTAAATACTATAATAATACACACCATTATCTGAGTCATTGTCTCAATTTTAAGAATCACAGATTCTTACCTTTTTAACTATTTAACTCATTTCCCCAATACCTTGCTGGGCACTGCTCATAGTGGTAACATATATTTCTTATGTTATGCTCTTTCATTTTTATGTCTGCTTGTCAATTATCCACAACCAAGTTTCTATTTGATTAGGCCAATGGCGTTTCATTTACTCTTCCCATTTCCAATTTTTTTCTTTGCTTCTTTCAAAGTTCTCTATCTGCATTACAGAAGAGATTCCTTTTGCTCTCCTAGTCTATTTGATCTCTCCCTTAAAGTCTCATTAGCATTTCCTCTATCATTTTTCAAGAACTCTTACAGGTGGTTCAGTCACTTTTTATACTTCCTAAAACTCTGCAACTTCTGATTAAATAAAGGTTCAAAAGCAAGCTGGGCATGGGGATGCACATCTGTAATCCTAGCACTTTAGGAGCTGAGGCAGGAGGATCAGCTTGAAGCCAGGAGTTCAAGACCAGCCTGGACAACAACAAGACTCTGTGTCTCCAAAAATTAAAAAAAAAAAAAAAAATCAGCCAAGTATGGTGACATGTGCCTGTAGTCCCAGTTAATATGGAGGCTGAGGTGGGAAAATTGCTTGAGCCCAGAAGTTTGAAGCTACAGTGACCAGTCATGGCACCAATGCACCACAGTCTGAGTGACAGAGCAAGACCTTGTCTCTTTTATTAAGTAAACACACACTCAGAAACGTTTATAAGCCATACATCCACTTTGTGCTATAAATTAGGTTCAAAAAAGTAGTGTATTAGTAGTATAATGGTAGCAGTAATTGTTATAATAGTAGCAGTGACAATAAAAATAATAGTAATGGTAATAAAAACATCTAAAATGTGGTAAGTGTTTACGTATGTCAGGTACTGTCTTAAGTGTTTTCTATTAATTAACTCATTCAATCCTCACAAGAACATCATGAAGTAGGCATTATTATTATTCCTGTTTTACAGATGAGGAGACTGGAGCTCAGTAGGTAAGTAAAAAAGGTCAAACTAAAAATTGGTGAAGCTAGAATTTGAATTCAAGCAGTTTCATTCCAGACCTTATTTTTAACCACTGTATTATATATAAATTATTATAGAAATAAACATTTTATTTTCATAACCCATCAGTAACATTTAAATAAACAGATATAATTTTCACATAATAAGAGGTTTCTTATACATTCTTGCCCATTGCAATCACAAGTAATCCATATTCCCTGCCTAAACCCAGGGAATATATGCCTAAGCATCTAGATGGATGGGCGAGTGTGCAGTTATATATATAACTTTTTATATACATATTTTTAAGTAGTATATATATTAAAGTGGTATCTCACCTTGAACAAAACCACATACTTAAAATACTTAGTCTGCTTAACCAATTTTATTATGCACACATGTCAAATTAGCAAAAGATCTAGAGAACAGACCAATAGGTCTGAGGGACTCCCATATGAGAAAAAGCACAGGGCAAATGTTGGGAGGGAACATAGATTGTTTGATTTTTTTTCTGACACCAAATACATTGTTCCAACACCAATCAATTGTCTAATTCTCCAATACCAACTGGGTGTCCTACAATTGGAGTTAGTGCAGACTCCATAAGTTAAGGAGAAAATCCTTCAATTCCGATACTAAGTACCCAGATTTAGTGTCAGGCTGTACAGGTAGAAAGGCTCACTCCCACAAAACTACTCTCATTTCAGATGCCAGTTGCCAGTCTAGAGGACCACTCTAGACTGACTCGCTATAAATTTGGGGATTCCCAAAACTCCCTTCCCTGAAGTTCCACAATTCACTAGAATGACTCACAGAAATCAGGAAAGCACTATACTTATGATTATAGCTTTATTATAAAGGATACAACCCATGAACAACCAAACGGAAGAGAGGTACAGGACAAGGAATGGTGGGACGGGGGTGGTGCACAGTTTCACTGCCCTTCCAGCACATCCACCCTCCAAGCACATCCATGTGTTACCAACCCAGAAGCTCCCCTATCCTCTTTCAGAGTCTTTATTGAAGCCTCATTACAAAGGCACTATTGATTAAATCACTGGCATTTGTGATTGAGCTCAATCTTCAGCCCCTCTCGCACCCATACATTGGGTGTAAGCCCATAGTTCTAACCCTTTAATCGTATGTTTACTACTTCTAGAGACCAGTCTTCATCCTGAAGCTATACCCCTACCTGCCTTTAGTCACTACATTAACATACAAAATATGTGTCACTCAGGAAATTCCAAAACTTCTAGGAGCTTTGTGTCAGGAACCAGGGGGCAAAGACCAAATATTTACTTTTCATTGTACCATATGGATATAGAAGTACATATCTGGTCAGAGGGCAGAATTCCAGTGGGGAGGTGTAAGAGAAGCACATTTTTGGCTCATTCTCAGAGGTACCTAAAGTCTGGGCTGCCCTCAGAGGAAGCCAGCTACTGGTAACTGAAGATAGAGCCACCTCAATGAGTGAGTCCTTCTCAGCTAGGTGGGAGAGGGACGGGAGAGGGACTTAGTCCACTGGATAAAAGTCCTGTGCCTTTTCCAATTCTGTGGCTGTCAGTGGGTCAGGAACTACGCTCTTTATGATTGGAAGCAATTTCTCCTGGGCTTGATTTCCACATTAGCGAAATGAGAAGGATCTCACCGCGTATTTTCACCTCACAGACATTTCATAAAAGTTTGCATGCTATGATATAGGATGAAATTTTTAAAAAGAATAGCACTGTTATTATTAGAACTAAATAAGAAATGAAAAACTTAAAGATTGAAATAAGTGATATTAGAATCAAAGAAAAAGTAAAGTCATCATATCTTCAACATCATCATCACCAGACCATGGACAGTCAGCCTAAGAAGAAGGGTTGCTATTTTAAAGAGTAAAATAGTAGGAATGTTTGGGGCATATTCAAACATTTCAGGTCAACATCATGAAGAGTAAGCAAGCTATCTTCAAAAAAATAAAATGGTTCTTGAGGCTACTCTACAGATGCAAATCTCACTAAGCCATTTCCTATTCTTCATCAGAAGCCTCTGATTACATTACTTGTACATTATGATTAAGCAGATTTAAATGTAATTGACCAACCTCTCACTTGATTTTTAAATAAGGACCAACACACACTTGGAAGAAAGAAAGGAGCGTGAGAATTCTGGGCTAAGAAAATGTACACCATCTGATGGGTAAAACTAAAGAGCATTTTAAGAATTCCCTTGGTGTATTTATAAGTCGGATCTGAATAACGGGAACATGTGGACACAGGGAGGGGAAAAACACACAGTGGAGCCTGTATGGGTGGCGGGCAGGAGGAGGGAGAGGATCAGGAAAAATAGCTACTGCATGGCAGGCTTTTAATACCTAGGTAATGGGTTTATAGATGCAGCAAACCACCATGGCATATGTTTACCTATGTAACAAACCTGCACATCCTACACATATACCACAGAACTTAAAAAAAAAAAAAAAAGAATTCCCTTGGTGTTTTTATTTTTTCAGCAATTATTCTATTTCTATAGACAATTCTTGTATGTATCTTCAAACATAATTTTAGCCACATTTTTCACATGTGTCAAGTTCTTTGAGGTCAGGAACTATATTTTATGTCTTAAAAATCTTAACTATATCCGGATCACAAGGTCAGGACATCGAGACCATCCTAGCTAACATGGGGAAACCCCGTCTCTACTAAAAATACAAAAAATTAGCCAGGCGTGGTGGCGAGCGCCTGTAGTCCCAGCTAATCGGGCGGTTGAGGCAGGAGAATGGCATGAACCTGGGAGGCAGAGCTTCCAGTGAGCCGAGATCGCGCCACTGCACTCCAGCCTGGGTGACGGAGCGAGACTCCATCCCCCACCAAAAAAAAAGGAACAAACAAATGAAACAAAACAGAACAAAACAAAAACTATATCAGGGAGTATTAAATTGTACACTGTTAAAGAATTTTTAACTTACTGGTGTCTGTGTATGTGACCTATGTGTGAATTTTATCTTTCCATCTTCTCACCAAGAAATTAATCATATTTTTTGTATTCCTGGTTCATTCTTTGGAAGAAAACTAACAAAACAGAGCCATCATCAAACAGAGCTAGCTAGACAATTCTGATTTTTGCATTTTCCTCAGTTAACATTCCACCAGATGACATCTCTCAGTCACTTCAGACATCATGTGTCTCTATCTCCAACCAGCTCCCTATGTGTAATCTCCATACCACAGAAGGCAAAAGGACCATAAATCCCATTTCTTGTGCTAGAAACCTGCTGGTCTTGACCCTTTCCTCTCTTGCAATTCTCAGATTCAAACAATCATGACACGCAGGCATTTTACTTGACAAATAGTACTTAATTCCTTCCTGACTTAACACCTTTTTCTTTCTGTTTTTTTTGAGACACCATTTTTTTCTTTTTTTTTTTTTTTCTTTTTGAGATGGAGTCTCACTCTGCTGCCCAGGCTGGAGTGCACTGGCATGATCTCGGCTCACTGCAACCTCCGGCTCCTGGGTTCAAGCGATTCTCCTGCCTCAGCCTCCTGAGTAGCTGGGATTATAGGCGCAAACCACCACTCAGCTTATTTTTGTACTTTTAGTAGAGACGGGGTTTCACCATGTTAGTCAGGCTGGTCTCGAACACCTGACCTCGTGATCTGCCTGCCTTGGACTCCCAAAGTGTTGGAATTACAGGCGTGAGCCACCGTGCCTGGCTGACTTAACACTTTTAAAGTCATAGGGAACGCTTTTCTCTTCTCTGATCTCTGGTCTCCTACAGTTTTTGTCCAGCGTCGTTTTCACACTGTGCGTAGGGGTTTCCAGACAATCAGTAAAGCTGCCCCTTTCCTGTTTAATGCATGTCAGTAAACTGGTTACATAACATCTGAGTTCCTAAACAAGGCCCCACCTACAACCTGGGGTGCTCTACTTCATATCCCGCCAAATATTCATCTCCAAAATACATACTGCTTATAGTTCCCCTGCCCATATCCCTCTTCATCTAATCGGTACCTGATCCTGGAAATAATGTGTGTCTATCTGCCTTGTGCACTTCACCCCTGGGTCATAACCATTCATAATTTACAAGGAGTCAAAAACTACAGCAAGTACACAGGTAAAGTGCCCTTTCTCCCCATCACAACTAGTAATTATCTCTATCTTTGCAATTACTACTCTCTATTTACATTTATCTTTTTATCTGTCTTCCTCTCCCAAATGGCTGGGAATTCCGTAAGATAAGTCACCATTCATCTTTGTATTTTCGTTACAAAACATATTGCAGATACCCAAATGTTTGCTGAAGGAATGGGTTTTGGATTTAACTTTAACCTCTCCAGATAAGAGCATTAAAAATGAAATAGGAAAATATAACAGATTAAATATCCCAGACATTAAAATCTAAGACACAGACTTTTCTCCAAGTGTCTTATTATTATGATAATTATACACCAGAGGTGTTAAAGAAGCTTTAGAGTAAAAGTTAAAATCGAAACTATAAATATTTAAGTTTAAAGCAATCATGAGTACATGCTTTTTATAACACCATGGCCTCTATGATTTACTAGATTAAGATTTCAAGTAAGAAAGGAGAGGTTACATAAAGTAATCTTTGTAATTAAAAAAAAAATCCTCTATGAATATCTCCTGGAGGTGTTGGCCATTATTTATTTCATAATAAGCTTACTAAAAAATGCCACACTCACTCTTACATATCATGATACAATCCAGGGAAATTGACTTCTTTAAGGAAAGCTTAAAGAAGTTATTACCATAGACAATTTAAACATGCAAACTAAATCAAACCTTCCTACACTCATAGAATCAATTGTTTCATGTGCAAAATTATTTAGTTTCAGGCTCCAAGCAATATATTTCTTCCTCAACAATTGTAATAATAAAAGCATTTTATAAAGCTAAAACAACATTTTATAAATGCAAGTTAAAATAATAAAATTGTATGGACAAGATGGTCCAAAACAAACCTCAGTAGTATAAAAAAAAATCCTGACTATTAAGTAGATCTACAACAAAACCTAAATTCTAGAATATCATTATAAAATCCATTACATGACAAAAAGATACAAAACTAAAACAATACTGAAAAAAAATCAACGTAAAAATAAACTGTAGCTTAGTTCATAACAGGCAAAGATAAATTGAAAGAAACTGTGCTGCTGGGTGCAGTGTTTCACTCCTGTAATCTCAGCACTTTAGGAGGCTGAGGTGAGAGGATCACTTGAGGCCAGGGGTTTGAGACCAGACTGGGCAACATAGTGAAACCCCATCTCTATAAAATTTTTTAAAACAATTAGCCAGGGGTAGTGGTGCCTGCCTATACTCCTAGTTACCCAAGAGGCTGAAGCAGGAGGATAGCTTGAGCCCAGGAATTTGAAGTTACAGTAAGCAATGATTGCATCACTGCACTCCAACCTGGGTGACAGAGGGAGATCTTGTCTCAAAAAAAAGAAAGACAAAGGGGCAATGCTAAGTGAACAGCCAGTCATCCTCATCAAGTAGTTGTACCTTCCTTGACTTCCCTGACTCAGATCTTCTTTCTTCCCATTGTTCTGATTCTTGATGGAACCCCAGGTAATAACAAATAGAATTTGCATTCCCTAATTAATTTACTATACTGTATGCAATGATGGTTTAATTTTTGTTGTTTTTACATAATACTGCAAGAGAAATGCCTTCATCTGCTACGGAACATGGAAAGAGGAAAGGGAGAAGGCAAGTGGAGGAAATGAATACAACCAGTTAAAGGCCTCCAGTCAATTCTGTTGAGCTATTTCATCCCCTGAAAGAAAGAGCGAGCCCTGTCCTTTACAAGTACAAAGAGGGTATTAAAGGCAGGCAGCCTTTTAGAAGAGAAAGTGTATTAGTGGGGGAAGCCCATCTCAAAGGAAATCATGTTTACTTATAAGATTTGATAATTCCCTTAGATAAGATGTTCAAAACCATGGTATAAATATTACATAAAAAGAGGTGCATAACAGAAATGTTTAATAACAATACTCAAAATGTTCCCTTAGTATAATGGTTCTGTGTACATGTACATGGCAGGGCAATTTTACTGCTTTTTACTTTGTCACAGGGGAAATGTTAAGCACAGACTGACTGACTTTCAAGTAAGACTAGTTTTCATTTGCTGCTATTGGAGACCAGGTCAGCCTCACAAGTTCAAGATTGTGTATTAGCTGGACTTCAAAAAAGTCCAAATTTTTTCTCATGCCTAGATCCTTCCTCTGAACTACAGTGGCCTATTTGGACATGTTTCCTTAATGTTTTGTAGGCACCTTAAACTCACTTTTCCAATTAGAATTTATCTTCCTCCTTGACTTGCCCCTACATCGCAGTAAATCATTAGTTTTTATAACTCTTTTCTCTTTCATGCCCCACACATCTAACCATAGAGCACATCTTGCTGGTTCTAACCTCAAAATGCATTCATTTTTCAAATACTTCTTACCACCCTCACTACTCTTCCCGATCCAAGCCAACATTATTCCTCCTCTAGATTACTTCAACAGCATCAGAGTTGTTTCACTCATTCTACCATTATTCATCTACACTTTTTCCTCAACAGAGCAGCCAAAGCAATCCTTTGAAAATTTAAGTCAGATGTCACTCTTTTGCTCAAAACCTTCCAGTGGCTCCTCATCTTAAAGTCAAATCTTTACAATGGACAGTAATGCCCTACAGGATCTATTACCTTTCTGACCTTATCTCCTATTATGCTCCCCCTCCCTCCCTCTGCTCCAGTCTCACTTCCATACCTTGAGGCCTTTACACTTGCTTTTCCCTCTGCCTGGAATAGGCTTCTCTCAAATACCAACATAAATGGCCTCTCCACGACTCTTTTAAGTTTTTCTCAGACCACTTTCTCTACAGGACCTTTTCTGACCACTCAATCTAAAACTGCAAAAAACCTTGCCCTGGCATGCCAGAGTCAGACATAAGACATACATGGACTTCTTTCATTAGCTTGGTTCTATATCTGCCACCTAAAATGTAAACTTCAAGAAAGCAGAGGCTTTTGTTTTCACAGCTCTTTGGTGCCTTGGAATGGATGAGGTATTCAGTAAATGACTGATTAAAAAATGAATAGATGAATCTTTTTTTTTTTTTTTTTGAGACAGAGTTTTGCTCTTTGCCCAGGTTGGAGTGTAATGGCGCAACCTCCGCCTCCCGAGTCCAAGTGATTCTCCTACCTCAGCCTCCCGAGTAGCTGATATTACACACATGCGCCACCACGCCCAGCTAATTTTTGTATTTTTAGTAGAGACGGAGTTTCACCATGTTGGCCAGGATGGTCTCAATCTCTTGACCTCATGATCCGCACGCCTCAGCCTCCCAAAGTGCCGGGATTGCAGGCGTGAGCCACGGCGCCCAGCCAAATAGATGAATCTTATTTAAACCAACTTTTTTTTTTTTCTGTCACTCACAGTCAAGCCTAATCCTTGCTAATACAAGTGCCTAGCACAATGCCTACCAAACAGGAGTTCAATAAGCTGTTTTGAGAGTCCTTTTCTTATAGAGTCAAAACACATCAAAAACTACTAATTAACACTAGCTCTTTTTTCCATAAAATATGGTTTGAAAGAGAGCTGCCGAGAAGCCACCAACACAGTGGTAGACATTTATATGACAAAAGGGTCTCACTGCTGATCAATATTAAATCTATACTTAAAGGTGATCTCTTCTGAGGGGAGAAGGGACGATTACCCAAGGTCTTATTTTCTTTAGGTTTTCCTATGAGTGTGAATAAATATCATTTTAGATTTTCCTATCACTTATATCATTTCTCATAAGTTAGTTCATATTTCCATATGGCATTCCTTCATAATTCTTGGCTGAAATGAAAAAATTTCTTTTTTAAATTCACGCATCACCTCCAGAAAAATAAACTCAGAGTTGAAGAGTTGCTGGAGACCAGTTGTTTTCAAAGGTTGTTTAGTACTAGAACTGTTTTCAAAAGAAATCTTATGTCAAAGTTCAAAATACAAAATAAAGTGTTGCAGGCTGAAGCAGAGGAACAAAAATAGAACCCATTTTCCAAATTCCATTCCCTATGTTAGTATGTCCAACTCGTGAAAATGCATTGAGCTGTATACACTTATGGTCCTGTACACTTACGTAACTGCATGTGTATTATTCTTTAATTTTTAGAAAAGTACCAACATTTTTAGAAAACTACTAACATAAACCTACAAAATTTATGGTTGTTATGTTCCAAAGTTTGAATAAGCTTCAGGAAACACACCGTTGGAATCTGTTCAAATTTCTGACAATACATATTAAAATTCTATAATAACATATTATTCACATAGACTCATGTTTACCTGCACTGTTAATGACAGGCAGATGTGTGTCAACAATAAATAATCACGGAAAAATAACACCAACACTATAACAAACATAGAGAATATTTATACAATGATTAATAGGTACTTTTCAAACTTTATAAACATTTGTACATATTAACCTATTTAATCCTCACAACAAACCTCTGGGTTAAGTACTAATATTGCACCCATTTTATAGGTAGGAAAAGGGAAGCTCAGACAGAATAAGATACTTGTCTAAGATTATACCTATAACAAGCTGGGGTTTCAACTCCAGGTGAACCAGTTACCTAACCTCAGAGTCCATGGTCCAAATAACAGTTTCTCCTATCATATAATGTTCCTATAATCTAATTGCAAACATATTTTTAATTTTGCCCACTAAAATCACTTATTACTGTTATTGTTGTTATCATGGCCTATCAATAAAAAAAATTCCTTAAATTCACAGGCTGATATGGTTTGGATTTGTGTCCCCTCCCAAATCTCACGTTGAATTGTGATCCCCAGTGTTGGAGAAGGGCACTGATAGGAGGTGATTGGATCATGGTGGTGAATTTTCCTCTTGCTGTTCTCATGAGAGTGAGTGAGTTTTCATGAGATCTGGTTGTTTAAGAGTGTGCAGCACCTCCCCCTGCACTCTCTTCCTCCTTCTCCAGCCATGTAAGATGTGTGTGCTGCTCCTTTGCCGTCTGCCATGATTGTAAGTTTTCTGAGTCCTCCCCAGCCATTCTTCCTGTATAGCCTGTGTAACTGTGAGCCACTTAAACCACTTTTCTTTATAAATTACTCGGTCTCAGGTAGCTCTTTATAACTATGCAAAAACGGACTAATACAAAGGCATACAATAATTTCAGTTTTAACTAATTTAGTATTTTCACACAATGACAAAGAAAACGGTATTTCTGAAGCATATTAACAATAACCCTTAAAAACCAAACTATTTCACAATTTAATGATACATGCTTTCCAGATATACTTATTAGTATAATTTCCCTGCACTGTTTCATAATACTCAAAGATGACGGTGCTATCTCCATGCAGTTATACGACTTATGCCAAAGATGACTGTAGTGGGTGAGTAGTGCCCCCCAAAAAATGCATATCCACCCAGAACCTCAGAATGTGACTTATTTGGAAATAGGAACTTTGCAGATGAAATTAGTTAAGGATCTTGAGATGAAATCATCCTGTGACTGACATCATCCAATGACTAGTGTCCATAAGCAGAGGTGAGGACCCGGAGAGACATAGAGAAGATGGTGAGAAGATGCAGGCAGAGAGTGGAGTGATGCATCTACAAGCCAAGGAACATGAAGGACTCCGGGTAGCCACTAGAAGCTGGAAGAGAAGCATGGATGCTTCCTCCCCTGGAGTCTTCTGAAGATGCCAACCCTACTAATACTATGATTTCAGGGACTTTAGTGAGAGATTTAATTTCTGTTGTTTACAGGCACTCAGTTTGTGGTAATTGGTTATGGCAGCCCTAGCAAACCAATACAACTACCAATTCAAAATTCTGTAAGATGCATAAATACAATCTGGTTTCTGGAGAGTAGGTGACAATTCTACCTGCAGCATCTGATTATCTCCATACCTCTTCCCCCAATTGGTTACATGTCAACCTTGTCTCCAACAAGATTCATAAGATTGCCATTAATGTGTTTGCTCTATCCACTGCTTAGGTTTCTTTGTAGTACACAGATTTGTTACGTTAAACTGTCCTTCAGAATACACTATTCTGAAATTTTCTTTCACCTACTTTGTAATTTCCTACTTCATATTGCAAAACTAAGGTGCAGTAAATATTGCTTTACAGCCACGAGTGTAAGAGAGTTCTAAAACCTTGGTCGTCACTGGTGATACAGTCCTGTTACTTGATGTTTGCTATAGTTCATAGGTGACACTGACAGAACTGCTCAAGTAGCTACTTCAAATCTGTAGCTGGCCCAAAATCTGCAAACACTGTAAACTGTTAGTTTCTTGAAAAGATTAATGATGTATTGATGCCACTTTCAGCCTGTTAACCTCCAAAAAGATATAGAGGTCTTCCTGATGTGGTTTTCTTCTTCATCATCATCTATCAGCCCAAGCCACAGCAGATTCAGGAAATGTTCCTAGCTCAGTATCTCAAAAAGCAATCTTTAGCTGCAAGTAGTTCCTCCGTGCCCAGTGTTCTCCAACGTCAATCTACAGAATCCTTAATCCTTCTAGTGATTTTGGGACATGCTCTTTCTATTCCACTCTGCTGCTTTCCAAAACAGTTTATATTTGCACTACGAAATGATTACTCTTACAATCTCATATCCAAGTCTACAACTTAAACTTTTGATGCCAACTCTATACAGATAATCCCTGGAAATAAACTGGCAGGATTTAAATATATGGTCTCTTACCAGTATACCACACTTGCAATACACTATAAATATTTTTCACAAATCCTGTAATTACCTTGGGAATGGCCCAGTTATATCTCATCATATCTTTTTGTGAAAAAAGTATTAATTTGTTGAACATAAAATTGTACATATTCTAACATTTTGGTAAGTATGTGCAAACATATATAAATTATGTTTTAAAAATAAATTTAACTTTTATTATATTTGGCTTATATTAACATTAAAATTATTTTAGAATTCCTAAGTATACTTACTAAATATATATGTAAAGTATACTAATGTATGCTTTAGAATTCCTAAGTAAATTCCTAAGTATACTTACTAGATGACTGCAGATAGTCAAATTAGTTCCCTGAGACATAAAACCATTAGGAGTTATAAGCTGGCTTTACGAAAATAGGTTTTACTCCACAATCTATCTGTAGAACCAGCACTACACAACTTGGATATACTAAATACTTTCATTATTCCCATAGGAAAATGAAAAAAAAAAAAAGTAACATCATCCACCTATGCCTTACTTTTGGAAAGGTGTCAAGAGATAACTCAGAGTGTTACTAATTTTTATCAGTTACCTGCTTATATGAAAATTACAACTATTATAGTAGCAAAACAGGGAGAAATGGAAAAGAAATATATATATATATTTATGGATATATATATATGGATATAGTGAGTAAAAGGAAAAGACAAAACAAAAACTTACTATAGTATGATTAAGTGTATTCTAAAACAAAATCTATGAAATGCCATAGATCTAATCCTGAAATTAAATGAGAATTTTCATGAATATATTTATTTAAAATCCCTTAACATATCCTTATACCTGTACTACTTTATGTTTCATGTCTACTCAAAAGAGGAATTGAAGCATACTTGCAATTATTTCAAATCATGTGATAATTCATAGTTTGTAGAAGAACATTTGTTATTTCTAAATTGATTACTAGTGCACATCCAACACAGCAGCTCTACAACTGCTACTTCAACTGATTTGATAAAGTGAAAAACCATTCAGTATAGGATACTCTATGCTATAGCCAAAGACCTCTAAGCAAATGAGAAAAATGTCTTAAGTTAGTATATTAGTTTGCTAGGGCTGCCTTCACAAAATACCCCAGGCTGAGTGGCTTAAACAACAGAAATTCATTTCCTCAATTCTGGAGGCCAGAAGTCCAAGATCAAGGTGTCAGCAGAGTTGGTTTCCTCTGAGGGGCGTAAGGAAATGATCTGCTCCAGGCCCCTCCCCATGGCTTGCAGATGGCCACCTCCTCACTGTGTCTTCACATGGTCTATGCTCTGTACATGTACATTCCTGAATGGCTGTGACTCTAAATTTCCTCTTCTTACAAGGACACAGGTCAGATTGGATTAGGGATATCCTAATGATCTCATTTTAACTCTCCTCTCTTTAAAGGCCCTATCTCCAAACATAGTCAAGTTCTGACATACTGAGGTTTACGGCTTTAACATAGGAATTTATGAGGGAACAGTATAACTTGTAACAGTTAGAAAACATTTTTGTTCCCTTGCCATTCAATAAAAGCAATGTCTCACATGGTTGTCTTCTATAACTAAATTATTTTATTATAAATATTTCCACCACCAAAAATGTATCCTATTAACTACATCATATAGGCAGATATGGGTAAAAAAAAGTGTCTTTTCATAACATTCTAATAGTCTACTACTGATTTGAAAGACCAAATGAATTAATATATCATACACAAATTATGAGGCCCCAACCTACAACCTCCACGACATAATGATTCCAACCAATATAATGTTAGCTGTGTTGTTGACTCTGCTGCAGGGGATATAAAATGCAATTAAACTAATAACTAATACTGATTATTCAAAATATGTATCAAACTCACTAACACATTTTAACTGGCATTTTTAGAAGGCTATAGCAACAAAGAGGTTAATGTGTCTGCTGGTTATAGCAGATAAATTTGAAATTTTCCAACACTATAAATTTTCCAGGTGGTTGCCACCTGGAAATTAAGTGTTCTAAGTGCTCACAGTAGGTGAATAAAAGATAAACATTTGGTATTTAGTAAGACATTTATCATAAAATGATGGAAACGCATGAGAAATTGGAAACCAGGAGATGTATTTGCGCAGACAAATATTAGGGTCAAATCAAGAAATTGCTAGCTAAAAACATACAAACAGAGTCTTAAAAGCAGAAAGCATAGTATTAAATGGAAAGGATTTAAAAATCAAATACATCAACGAATGCTCTTAATGCTAA
The DNA here is from genome assembly GCF_028885655.2 of Pongo abelii. Taxonomy (NCBI): domain Eukaryota; kingdom Metazoa; phylum Chordata; class Mammalia; order Primates; family Hominidae; genus Pongo; species Pongo abelii. The sequence continues at coordinate 65,117,347 of NC_071999.2, forward strand.
AATATGGAAACAGAGAAATACGGCAAAAGTTAAAAATGAGTTATCATTGAATCCACTCTGATAATACACTGAATATTGATCTCTTCTAGAAGCTTAAATCTATTCGCAGCTGTCCCAGGAATAATCCCTGGTCTAGAGCAGCGTTCCTAAATAGTAGTATAAGAATTCCTGGAAAACCTATGAATTTATCCTTAAAGAAAGAGTAGAATACACAAATTTAGGTGAGGTTCCCAGCAAAAAGCACCAAAGGGAAGGTGACATTTACTTTTAAGTTTCTTGATGAAGGAGAAAACTAGACAACATTCTTGGCCACAGCTGCCGCTTCCCATGGATTTAACTTAGGCAAAACCCACCATGCAGCTCTGCATTGAGATGCTGAAGGCTATATAGAGATATGACAAATGAGAGAAAAGATATCCAAAGAAGGGGGGCCAAGCAGGATTTTTTCAAGTAAACAAAATTTGGAAGGAGAGGTTAAGGGTGTAGGAATCAAGAGTCCCATTTTGTGGCATAATATGATTCTGATACCTTTTTGAGATGCAATGGAAATAGCAAAAGCTGTTGTCTATACAAGTGTGGATCTTAGAAGGAAAGTCTGGGATATAAATTTGTAAGTCATTAACATAATGGTGGCATTATGGGAATTGAAAACATCACCTAAAGAGAAGATCTGGGGAGAAAAAAAGAGAAGGGTTCACCATCAGGCTAGTGAAAAGCACTTTTAAAAAAGCAATGCATAGACACTGCACAGAGGAAGAGGAGAAAGTAAAGGAAATTGACTGTAGGAAGGAAGAGCCAGCTGGGAAAGAGCTAGATGGGAGTGAGACAGATTGGGTTTCACTAAGACACAGACACTACACCTGAACCAAGAGTAAGATAAGAGCACAGTTTCTGACACAGTGTAATCACTCAATAAAGGCTTGTTAAGTTAGTGATTGGATGAATGAGTTACAGACTGAACTAGCATGGTATTTCTAGAATTAAGAGTTGACTAGAAAAGGATGGAAATATATGGTAGAATTATAACTCTAAAAGGGTCAGACCAAGGTGATGTTGTAAATTTACCTTAGTTTTATTTTAATATACTCACCAACAAAAAAAGTAAGTTTTGTCATATTTTCTACTCTTTAATAAAATTGAATAATGAAATAGATTATTGGGAAGTAATCAATAAAACCTTTATAGATTAATTTTAACTGCTTAGACAAGGAAAAATGTATTGAACCTTAGAAGTCCAAAAACAGAGAAATATTACAATGGTATACAGAAATACAATAATGACTCAAAATATTTCCACTGAAATGCAACAGAAAAGCTGTAAGCCATTATATCTTAGAAAAGAAGCAGTCCTAATGAAGTAGATTTTTGAAAATTGTCATACAGGTAAGCTCATTAGTTGCAATGAAAGTTCTCCCTGCTGATCTAGGAGTACTTAATGACCAGGATTTGTTATGCCTCAAAAACAAAGGTACTTTTTAATTCATGTGATAGCTCACTGAGGAGGTTTCAAATCTGGAAACTTTTAAATGATGATATATAATACATGTATAAGGGCATTAAAATACTCCAAAGCAAACACACTTACCTCATTCAAAATATTACATTTTCTCCTCAAATCTCATTCATTAATAAAGTAATATAATAATAAAAAAGTTATGCTTAACAATCACCTATACTATAAAAAGTACTTCAGTGATGGCTTTTCTATGTTAAAGATGAAGTTGGCTGCTCCCTGTGAAACATACTAACGGTATCTGCTGACCCATACACAGACACTAGACTCCACTCTTAACAGATGGAAACTAAAAAGTCCCAAAACCCCAGAACGCCCTGCTGAAACACAAAAACAACAAACAGAAAAATACCCAGAAGAACCAAATCAAGTTACAATTCCGCAAGTCCTTATCAAAGGTAAATATTTTTAAAGAACAAATTATAATATTAATAAAGAATTTTAAGTATGAGTCAACATATTTCAAAAACTTCATTTACAGCAAAACCTGCTAAACAATAAATTCTACAATAAAAAGTACATCTACTCAACCATGTTTTTCCCCAGTAAAAAAACTCCCGGTGTATTTCAAGGCACTTTGTACCATGTTTTCATCCACTACTCTGTTATCTATCAAACTGCTTGATGTCCATCAAGAATACTCATTTCCAATTTTTTTCATCCCATTTGGTCAAAAAATCCAAAATATCAGAATTCTCTCTTTAGGAGAGTTGATTTCCCTGAATTAAAAGTTATTCTGAATATCACTGAGTGATTTTGAATGTTTACAACCCATTCAGTTCAATGCCCTTTTGCCCTATCTCAGGTGATTTAATACAAGAAAATAATTTCAATTATTTTCCCTTCTTGAATCCTATTAAAACATCTATAACTATATATATGGAAAGATTCTTCTTACAGCAAGGACATTTTCAGGTTGCAGAGGGGTAAAGTGAGTAATTCAATAATTCATTAGAACACTAGGATTTATTAGTAAAAATTTAAGTAAAAAGCTTATTTTTTGTCTTACAAATCAAGACAGGCCATATGAAATATTTACTTCAAAGAAACATACATCTCAGAACAAAGTTTCAAAGAACATCTCATCCAATCACATGCTTCTTTGTCAATAAAGTTCTATAATCCTCATTTCATAGAAGAAGAACAATTTAAAGGGAGCAGGAAAAGATAAAATTGATTTTTTTAAAGAAGAAATAGTCACTCTAATATGGAAAACAATAAAATATCCTTCAAGTTGATGAATTCCAATATTAAAAAGAAAATAAAGAGGTTATAAAGACAATTTCATATTACTAATGACTAGTAGCCAACGAAAAAAGAATACAGATATTCCAGCATTCCAGATGAGTTGTTTTCCAAAATATATTCATAAATTGGTTGTTTGACACCAAGTAAAGCTGACAGAATCAATGTGAAATATAAATGAAAATTGAGGCCGGGCACGGTGGCTCATGCCTGTAATCCAGCACTTTGGGAGGCTGAGGCAGGTGGATCAGGAGGTCAGGAAATTGTGACCATCCTGGCTAACACGGTGAAACCCTGTCTCTACTAAAAATATAATAAATTATCCGGGCATGGTGGCGGGTGCCTGTAGTCCCAGCTACTCAGGAGGCTGAGGCAGGAGAATGGCGTGAACCTGGGAGGCAGAGCTTGCAGTGAGCCAAGATCGCGCCACTGCGCTCCAGCCTGGGCAACAGAGCGAGACTCTGTCTCAAAAAAAGAAAAAGAAAATTGAATTATTAAGGTAGTCAAAAAATTATATTTAAATCATATTATAACCAAGTATTAATAATAGCTCTATCTGTTCTATGACCCTTTACAACCTGATCTAAGCCCACAATTGAGACTAGAATCAGGTTAGAAATTTGGGCATTAGGAAAGGGTGAAATGAAACTCTGGCAGTATGGTGTCTTCTGTAACAAAAAAAGAGAGCACCAACAAGTTGGGCAGAGATAGATTTGGTACTCAAGCAAGTGGGGACACTGATTGCTGGTTCTGGTCTCAGGTATGTAATAGGCTATCGATGCCTATGAATGACATTGAATCAAGAGAGCATCGCCCTGGCCAAAAAGTGGAGGAGATTCAGCAGTAGAAGGTAGGGCTAGCAGGTATCTGTAAGGTTTAAACTGTAAAACAAAGTATTTTATAATACAAGGCCTCATCATCTAACTAAACAAATTAAACTCATAGCTCCAATCATGACAACTCATAATATCCTACAACTCTCTATTTTTAAAATGAGATATTGGGTATGAAAACACTGTGACAAAGTGGAAAGTATGTACAAATAAAAGGTATAATTTTCAGTGTTTTAGCGCTTTAGACCAGAGCCATGAAATGTTTCTTAAAAAGGCACAAACCTTTACTAGCTTTGTCTAAAGGTTCCAAATCATCCACAAAATTCAGTATATCAGGGTACTTCTCTTCACATATTTCTACCAGGAAATGAAGTAGCGTTGTTTTCTGATCTGCTGATTTTGTGTCCTTTAGCTAAATAGAACAGGAGGGAGAAAAAACACAGAGTCATAAGTATGCTGATATTCTGTCTACTTAAATAATATTAATACTATATTTTGTAGATAAGGACTAAAAGTTGTAAAATTAGTTGATTTCGTTTTTGAAAAACAAATATTTAAATACTCGAAAAACTACTTTTGACTTGCTGCTTGGTGAAAATCATTATTTGTTGCAAAAAAGGAATAAGTTTAATCGACCATGCAATGTTTTATAGAAAAAAAATATGGCAAAATGCCTAGGAAAACAGAGTAACCTATGAGTCTATTTAATAGTAGTATTTAAACATCCCTGGGCATTCATCCATTTATCACTTGGCACATATTCATAGAATGCCTACTAGCTACTGTAGTAGTTGGAGACCTAACAACAAATAAAACATAGACTTTCCTCAAGAAGCTGTTTAGTTAAAAAAATACGTATTTGCCTTGGTGTGACAAATAGTATAGTAAAAATAATCACAACTTTCATCTAGGAGGACATGACAACAGAACTGAAACTTCAAAGACAGGAAGTTGTATGGGCTTAGGGAAAGGAAGGAAAAAATACAAAAGTGCATTAACACAGGCTAATGGAGCAGCATTTACAAGGGCTATAGATGAGGAAGGATATGACACATCTGAGGCGGCTGAGTGACTCCAGAATTAAAGTGTATCTGTATTAGGGAAGGCAAGTAGGGACATGACAAAGATATAAATCTGAAAAGACCAAAAAATAAAAGGAAAGATAATGGCATGCAATGGAGGTAGGATTTTGATTTTGAAGCAATATAAATTTTCCATCTAGATGAGAGATGATCAGATATACATTTTAGAAAGCTCCCTCCAGTGAGTGTGGCTAAAAAGATTAGGGCAAGAGTACTAAGAGAAGCATGAAGAGTAATTTAAAAACCCGTGGCAATAATCAGGCAGGGAAAGAGGGCAGTCTGAATGGAGGTTGTGCCTGGGAAATGGGGACAATGAGATCACGTGGGTGTGGAAACCCAGGTGATGCTGTTAACTAACGTGTCAGAAAGGATGAGAAACAGATTTGTGTGAGGTGGCCAAAGAAGAAAATTGTTTTGGACAAGGTAAATTTGAAGCTTTTCGGTAGTATCCAGGTGGAAATGTCTTGAAAGAGCATAAATTTATCTATGTATAGAACAGTGCTTTCATTATTTTTTTTCATGATTGCCCCCTAAGAAGTTTTTAGGCATTTTTTTCCTAACTGCACCTATAAAATTTTAAAACCACAAAGGTGATGCATTTATGTTTATATACTGTATGCATATCTGTGTTTTACACCTAAAAACTGGTTAAACAAGTAAGACATTTTTGCTCTCCAAGAACCAATTTTTTATCCCTGAAAGATACCTATTGAAAATACATGGTTAAACCTCAGAGGAATAACCTGGGGCACCAACTTGTGACCCCTTTGCTCCCAAAGCTAATTAGTTGATCAAATTAACATAAACAGGTATGTAGAATGAATGAAAAAAGAGGATATGGGCTTGAGACGACCAGGGTGGACCAATCCTAATTTGAAGGCCAAGGACTGCAATCACAGGGAGAGGTAGTTAAGCTAAAACTTCAACAATGATAAAAGTTAGCTTGGGTTTTGTGTAGTGTTGGGATAGAAAGTATTGGCAAGGAGGAGTGGTATGAACACAGGACTAATAGGTAATCCGGTAGCATTCCCTACCATTAAGTAATCATTCAGAGCAGAGATACAAATAAAGGGTTAAAAAAAATCAGTCTTTTCTACCAGAATTTAATTTAGAGCTGGAAATTCAAGGCATACCTAATTGGGCACAGCGCTATTTACTTGCTTCCTTTCCAAGAATTTCCCACTTTAAAATTGGTTCCTAAATAAATTCCCATAAGTAATATTTTAAAAAATCCAACCTCACTAAATATTCTATCACTATCAGAAAAATACCAAATAACTGTTAATGTCTGGTAGTGGAAGAATGGGAGATTTCCATACCATCAGACATACTAACATACTGACTACTTATTGATTCAAAAACTATCATAGCCCTGGGAACAGTGAGCTACCCACCTAGACAGCCTTACTTTCACATCATGACACATGTAATAGGTTCAAATGCTATGCTGACCTACACAACATGCAACTTATACAGTGGTTCCCAGTACTTTAAAAATAGACTGAATATGAACACTTAATCCATGATTTGGTACCTTGTTTAAAAGAAATACAGATTTCACAACACAGAGCTGAGTGTTTTACAAGAGGATGTCTCAAAAATATAACTCCATTGACTACCTAGACAAATTGTCACTAACATATGTGGATGATTTTGGAATGTTAAAGCATGTCCTTGACTAATTAATAGTCTTGAGCACGTCACTGGACCTTAGCTTTCACACAGGTAAAATAAGAAAATGAAACAACATAGAAACTCTAAAGTCACTTTTTACTCTAAAAATGTTAAGTATACATTAGAGTGGAACTAAGAGTTAGCAGACACAGTACAATCTAATTTTTAAAAACTAGAAGAATGGAGAAATGTAGTAATAATCTCATTTCAGAGTTATTTCTGTGTGTTTGGGTCAGTTGGAATCATTCTATGGGCTTCTGTTTTTACATATAGACTCATGAATGTCAAATACAATTTTTAAGTTTCCTTACAATCCTATAATTTCATTCATACTATCATCTTAAATAGGTAAGGCCAGATTAAAAGCAGCAAACTTTTACGAATAGTTTTCTCTTTGTACAGCCACCAAAAGTTAACATGAAAGTTGTATTCTGTTTTGTTAAAAAGCACCCTAGTAGCAAAGATCCTTTATCTCACCTACCCTCATTTACAGCAATGACTACTTGGGGAACACCGTTCCTACTCTGAACTCTCAGCAACCCATTGTTACCAGTCTATACCCTTGTAGCCTGTGTGGAATGCTAAGACAATCACCATCTACCTTCACAATTTGTAAAGCCTAGAAAGAGTATTCCAATGGTATTTGTGATATAGCTAAACAGCCAGCAACTGCTAGGATTAATGTATCAAGAAATCTCAATGATGGAAGAACAACCAACTGAACTGATCTTGGTCTTTATTTGCAAGCAATGAGAATTCAGAATTTAGAATCATGGAAAACAATGTAGTTTGTAGCAACTACTAGTTTAATAAATGTTAAATACTCAAGTCAAACTCAGAGACAATTATAAAGCTAAACACTGATTTAGGAGGAGGGTGCTACCATGGGTTGTCTTGTTGAAAACATCAACTGAGTAGCGAGCAGCATACTGGGAACAATCTAGTATTAAAAAGTACACTCACTGAATAGTAAAGGGAAGCACGATATTCCTATCATTTCAAAATGGGTATTTAACAATTGAAAGACACCACTCAAACTTTCAAGTAAATAAATTTGAAACTAAGCCTAATAAATAAGAGGTTCAGAAAAGAAGCATGTTGTTGATCATGCATGGTGTCTCATTTATAAACTACTATGCAGCTCTAAACTCCAGGGCAGAGATTCTTCATTTATGCTCTAACATTCTCTAGAAAAATTTCACAATGCTGCAAAAATACTCTTCCTGCCTCAACTGCTCTATTCTCTCCCTCCCCTCTCTAATCATCTTTTTAAAAGTCTTCCAAATGCATGAAAGCATAAAATGTATTAGGTCCTTACCCATTTGCTCAATATTTTTTTCATTTCATTAATGAAAATTACCAACTAAAAAGGCACATTCTACTCCTACTCATATCACACTCACTCATATCATAATCAGTTTCTGAGCTAGAACAAGTAAAGCTTGGAAGACAGTGTTAATTTTGTTGAAGATGAGTAACAACTTAAGTAAACTTTGTAATGCTAAATCTTGGAAAGAAAATAAAATATTTGCTTTAAAAATGTGTTCAGGTTAAAAGTATGCTTTATTTAAACTTTAACAGTCAGTGCTTGACAGGATTTCTTTTGTATTATTGTCAAGAGATTTATCTTACTGATGAGTAATCATCACTGTTAAATAGAATTTCCTATTTATGTATTGTTTCTTTAAGGTACATTTAATGTGGCATAAATGTCAAATAAACAAAAGATGGATGGAGTTTCTCCAACCACTCTGTTCATTCCATACAAAATAATGTTAAAAGTGGATCCTGTAATAAATCATGGCCTAGTTGTCAGTCTGGAGTAAAACTCCCTTGTAGTTACAGTGCAAGGTTTGGGGATATTTTTGAGGTATTCAGCACAAACTTGGATGACATTTAAAGAATATTCCATTTATTTTAGTCACATGGAAATAATTTAAATTTAAACCCTAAAATAAAAACTAAGCATCTTGGTGATCTTCAGAAGTCAAGGAACTAGAATCCCTTCCTGTTTGAAATAATGAAACTTACATCTTAAGAATATCATCACATTAATAACTCTACTCTGCGTCATTATGTTCCTATAATCTAGGTATGTATCAAAGCAGCATTGAATATTTAGATGTTTAGATGCTGTGGACATTAGTGAACACCAGAAACAAGACAAAATTCTGAAAAATCTTGTAATGGCACCATTAACATTTTAGAAGAATACAACCTGTGAATAATATTAATGCTGAGGATGACAGTAGCAATTCTTGTTTGGTACTTACTATGAGACAGACACTAGCCAAATAATATAACACATGTTAAGTGCTTAAAACATAAAACCCCAAACTAGTATTATATCCATTATTTAAAAAGGAAAACGGAAATTTAGAGAGATCATATAGCTTACACTGGATCACATGGAGCCAATGATTGGAACATATGTCTGAGTGAATACAAAGCTCTTATCCACTATAAAATATAGTTCCTTTACAGAAATCTTTAGTCTAGCTTATTATTAACAAAATAAACCAAATTCTCAAAAAATGGTAGTAAAACAACAAAAGAGCACTAATGCAATTTAAAATACTAGCACCCTTTAACCTGCTAATTCTAGCCTGGAAAGCATCTAAAAACAGACACCACACTCCCTTGAGGTCATTTCTAGTTCTAAGAGCACAACATTCTATTGTTTTATCTGTAAAATAAATAAAATGCCCTCTGAATCATATCAATCAAATAGCAACTCTTTATATATTTCTAATGGATTACTGCTGACAAAATATCATATGATTGAAGAAAAAGGTATCTATGAAGTTTAACCTTCAATGGATTTATGCCACTATATTTTAACAGCATCATATCCCATCTCAAATCTTTTGCAGAAAAAAGTGGATAGTGTATGCATAAAATAGCATCTCTAAAAATAAAGGTATCTACGTGAAAATGAATGTATGAAGACATACTAACAAAGACTATATCACAGTTGCTCAGATAGAAAGCTCAAAAAGTCAATGTGGTAGTACAAATTCACTAACAAAACCAACCACCATTATAGAATGGATATTGTTTTCTGGTATGTATGTGTGCTTGTGTCTGTGCCTGGTGTGTGTTTGTGTGTGTATTTGAGATGGGCTCTTGCTTTATTTACATATATATATTTATTTATATATATAAATATTTTTAAATATATATTTTAAATAATCATTGTGCTAATGAAATTTTTCAAAACAAAACTGAGTATCACTCCAATACAAATGGCAATGAAAATCTTGACGTAAATAAAACAAGATGGTTGAGGCAGGAGAACTGCATGAGCCTGGGAGTTCAAGACTGCAGTGAGCTATATAATCTCTCCACTGCGCCCCGGCATAGGTGACAGAGTGAGACCTGGCTCTTAAAAAAAACAACAAAACAAGCCCGAGGTGCTTATACCATCGCCATAACCACAACCGTTAATACTAAAATACAACTTTCTTAATAATTTTAAAGATAGAAACCAATTGATATTATGTAAATTAGATACTAAGGCATATAAATATTAAATTACTTATGGCACTCATATATAAAAACAATTTATATTAATTACTTAATTTTCATTTTAAAATGATAATGAGAATTAAAACATTAAGTGACCAAGAAAGTGCTTTAAATAATGTGGACTTCCATAATTATAATATGCTACCATATCCCCACACACTTTCTCTGAATTATATTTTTAACACATTTCTCTTGAATTACACTGAGTGTAGAAACTTCTATATAGAAAGCATTTGTGCATTTTAGTAAAAGTTTAGCATACCACATTATCTATTGTATTGCACTGTTCTGTTCATACTGCTCCCTTTTTCCTGCAAAAGATATAAAACAGCTCAATGTTCTTCATAAAAAAGGACTATTTTCAGTTCTTTTAGTACTGAGAGATCAGAAAACAGACATTCATAACAGGCAAATGGGAAAAAGTACTAGAATAAACAATCTGCAAGGGAACAAATATGATTAGAATACAAATATATTTTTAAAATGCTAAACTCGGATGATCAAAGACATAAAAAAGATACAAGATACTGCTTCACCAACTATATCAGCACTCTCCACCTAACAAAAACACTCTCACCAAGAACAACGAGTCATGGCAGGGTTGCAGTGAGACTGGCACTTTCATAGTGCCAGTCTATGAAAGCCACTGCAGGCATGCGCAAATCAGTAAAACCTCCAGGAAAATGATTTAGTAACATGTCAAAAATTTTAAAACTATTCTTGTTTGGAGTAGCTTCAGAAAACTCACTGGAGTCCAATATTGTCCAGCCAAAGCTATATAACTAAACTGCTATTTTAGAGCACGGATTTCTTAATCTAATGATAAGAATTTCTCATGGGAACAATTAACAAAAATTGGAGTAAGTGCTTAGAAAGTGAACATGTTTAGATTGTTTATACAAATGGACCAAACACATTAATTTTAAATTAAAGGTTTTTTAACCCTTAAAATTTATTAATAATTAACTTTATATTTTGGAGCAACTGTAGCTTTACAGGAAAAACTAACAGAAGACAGAGTTCCTATATACCCTTCCCTACACACACACAAATTATCCCGTTGTAAACATTTTACATTAGTGTGATACATTTGTGTCAAGTAATGTACCAGTATTGACACGTTATTGTTAACTAGTTTCCACATTAAGGTTCTCTCTCTGTGTTCTGCAGTTCTATGTGTTTTGATAAACTCAGTGTTATTCATCCATCACTACAGTGTTTTACAGAATAGTTTTACCACCCTAAAAAATTCTGTGTCTCACCTATTCATTCCTTCCTTCTTCCCTCTCCTCAGAACCCCTGGCAATTACTGATGTTTTATTGTCTCTAGACTTTTGCCACTTACAGAACATCACATAGTTGGAATCATACAGTAGATAGCCCTTCCAGTCTGGTTTCTATCACTCAGCAATATGAGTTTAATGTTCTTCCATGTCTTTCCTTGGCTTAAAGAGATCATTTATTTTTAATATGGAATAATATTCAAAATGAATATACCACAGTTTATCCATTCACCTATTGAAGGACACACTGCTTGCTTCCAAGTTCGGGCAATTATGAATAAAATGGCTAAAAACATTTGTATGCAGGTTTTTGTGTGGACTTAAGTTTTCAATTCATTTGGGTAAACACCTAGGAGTGTGATTACTGGGTGGTTTGTTCTACGTATAGCTTTGTAATTGCCAGTTATCCAAAGTTGATGTGCCACATTTTGCTTTCCCACTAGCAATGAATGAAGGTTGTACTATATACTTACCAGCACTTGGTGCTGTCAGTGTTTAGTATTTTAGCAATGCCAGTACATATGCAGTGGTGTCTTATTGTTTTAGTTTGCAATTCCTTAATGACATCCGCTGCTGACTATTATAGGGACAGAAAAATTACAACTCCATCCTCTTAGGGTTCTTGCTGGTCTGACAATTTAATTTGACGTGAGATAGATTAACAGGAGAAACGTGTAATGCAAGTTTTCCGTAGCACAAAGGCCATCAAAGGAATGAAGACTGAAAGAAATAGAGTCAGTTACCCATATACTGGATTGGGCAAAGAATAGTTGTTAAGAAGCAACTACATTAGGTGGGAAATTACTTTTAACAAGGCCTCTAAAAAATTCTCTTTGTTGCGACTTTTTGTTGTTGATGATTAAGCATGTTGCATCTTTCTGGTACGGGAAGGCCATCTTTTGCATGAAAATGTTATCTTCTGCTTTTAAGAAATAGCAAGGAGGTCAAAGTGATCTTTCTACACCTGCTGTTTTTCAAGGATCTTTAAATAGTCAATATACCAGAATAGCATATTTTAATCCCTTCAATATCTTTTCATACATTTACCTGACACCTATACGTTTTGATGGGTATCTCTTCACATCTTTTGATCATTTCTTTAAACTGGGTTGTTTATTTTCTTAGTTTTAAGAGTTTTTGTACATTTTAGATAAAAGTCCTTTATCAGATATGTGTTTTGGAAAGATTTTCTTCCAGCCTGTTTTCTTTTCATTGTCTTAACTGTTTGCCACAGAAGTTTTAAATTTTAATAAAGTTCAATTTATCAATTTTTTTCTTTCATAGATTATACTTTTAGTGTTATATCTAAAGCGTCATAATAAAACCAAAGGTCACATAGATTTTCTCTTATCTTCTATAAAATGTATAGTCTTGCATTTTATATTTAAGTCCATGATAAATTTTTAGTTAATTCTTGTGGAAGATATTAGGTCTGGCAACTTTTTTTTTTTTTTTAAATGTAGATGTTCTAGTACCTTTTCTTTAAAAGAAAGACTGTTCTTTCACTATTGAATTACCTTTGTTCCTTTGTCAAAATCAACTGACTATATTTCTACGAATCTATTTCTGGGGTCTCTATTCTGGTCCATTATTTTAAAATTATTTTTATTTTTTTTTCCTTTGGCCAATACCACAATATTTTCCTTATTGCAGTTTTATACTAAGTCTGGAAGTCAGAGAGTGTCAGATTTCCAACTTAGTTCTTCTTCAGTATTGTGTTAGCTATTCTGGGTCTTTTGCCTCCCCATACAAACTTTGAAATCATTTTGTCAATACCCATAAAATAACTTGCTGGAACTCTCACTGGGGCTCTATTGAACCTATAGATCAAGTTGGGAAGAAACGACATCTTAACAATACTGAGACATGCTTTCTATGAACATGAAATGTCTATTACTTTATTAGATCTTCTTTGATTTCTTTCAAAGTTTTGTAGTTTGTTTTTTTTTTCTTTTTTTTTTTTGAGATGGAGTTTCACTCTTGTTGCTTAGGCTACAGTGCAATGGCACGATCTCGGCTCACCGCAACCTCCGCCTCCTAGGTTCAAGCAACTCTCCTGCCTCAGCCTCCCTAGTAGCTGGGATTACAAGCATGTGCCACCACGCCCGGCTAATTTTGTATTTTTAGTAGAGACAGGGTTTCTCCATGTTGGTCAGGCTGGTCTTGAACTCCTGACCTCAGGTGATCTGCCCGCCTCGGCCTCCCAAAGTGCTTGGATTACAGGCATGAGCCACCACGCCCGGCCTTGTAGTTTTCCTCATACAGATCTTACATGTATTTTGTTAGATTAATACCTATGTATGGTTTTTGTTACTAAGAAAATGATACACTATTTTAAATTTCCAATTCCAATTGTTCATTGCTGGCATACAAGAAACCACTGGCTTTTTAAATTAGGTGACCTCGTAATCTAAAACTTTGATATAATTGCTTAACAGTTCCAGGAGGTTTATTTTTTGTCAATTTGCAGGGGGTGGTGGCAGGCATTCTACACAGACAATCATTTCATCTATGAAGAAAGAGTTTTGTTTATTCTGCCCCAAACTTTATAGCTTTTATTTTTCTTGTCTTACTGTATTAGCTAGGACTTCCAACACAATGTTCAAGAGGAGTAGTGAGAGAAGACACACCTGCATTGTTTCCAGTTTTAGGGAAAAAGCATCTAGTTCATTACCATTAAGTATGATGCTAGCTGTCAATTTTATGTAAATGTTCTTTATCAACTTGAAGAAATTCCCCTCTATCCCTAATTTGGTGAGAATTTTTCTCATTAATGAATGTTACATTTTTTCAAATGCATTTTCTGCATCTATTGGTGAGTTTTCTTCTTTAGCTCATTGATGGTGATAGATTACATTAACGGATTTTCAAATGTCGCACCCAGCCTGGATGCATAGAATTAAAAATTATTCCCTCTCCTTCTATTTACTTGAACAGATTTAGAGAATTGAAATTATTTCTTCCTTACATGTTTGATAGAATTTACTGGTGAAACCATCTGAGCCTTGTTCTTTCTGTTTTTGAAGGTTATTCATTATTGATTCAAGTACTTTAATAGATTCAGATTATCCATTTCCTCTAGTGTGACTTTTGGTAGATGGCATCTATCAAGGTCCACTTCATCTAGGTTATCACATTTGTAGGCTTGGTCGTGTTAATAATATTCTTCCGTTATCTTTTTAACATCCATAGGAACAGTAATGATAGTCCCTCTTTCGTTTTTGATATGGGTAATTTGTATCTTCTCTCTTTTTCTCTTGGTTAGCTTGGCTATTGATCTTTTTAAAGACTCAATCAGATATTGGTGGGTTTGATTTTCTCTATTAATTTTCTGTATCAATTTCATTGATATCTGCTCTAGTATATATTAGTTATTTGTCTTACCTACTCCAGAGTCCATTTGCTCTTCTTTTTCTTGTTTCCTAAGGCTAAAGATTATTCTTTTTAGATCTTTCTTATTTTCTAATATATGCACTTGATGCTATAAATTTCCCTGTGAGCATTGCTTTTATTGCATCCAACAAAACTTTATAAGTTGTATTTTCATTTTGCTGTTTCATATAAGTGGATCAAACAGAATAATTTTAAATGAGATGTTTTTGTTTTTTTAAAAAAATACAGAAACTTCTGAACTTTACATTAAAGGACTTAACAAAACACATGCCTGGTATATCTCAGGTGATATTTTTCAGTTTGTTCTGGTGGTGGTGGATTCTGTACCTCCCAATGCTGGAACCATAGTTCAAAGCCACTTATGATACATTTCTTCATCATCCTCTCCCCTGTCCTCCAAGAACAAATGTTCATAAGTACCAACGGCTAAGTATTACTATGTGGATAATAATGTTGCATGTTTTGTCTCTGATTCCAAAAATGTAGAAACAATGCAGACCCTTGATAAAGGAGAGGTAAGACACTTCTTAGAGTATCAGGAATGGAGTGTCTTGTTTCTGGTTTTTATTTTTCATTTATAAAATATATAAAAGTGAAGTCTGAATTAAACCAGGGATGGTAATATTCACCTTCGGTGCTATCTCTGATGGGGTAGTTGTCTATAAGCCTGACGCTGAGGAGGATTCAGAGGCTGGGTGTTTGGGGGAAAGAGTAGTTTGATAGAGAAGCTATGCTTGCTATGAGAGCAGGAAGATGAAGGCACACAAGCAGCCTGTTTGCTAAGCCTGAGCAAAGTCACTCTATCTTTTATAATTCTATTAAAAGAATCATTCTCATTTACAACATTTAACAGCAATTGAATAACAAAGGTGACGTGAAAAGAGTTTACCAAAAACGCTATTTAGAAAAGCCAATTAAATATTTCTTAGAAAATGTCATACATTAAATGTGTTAATGAATGAGTCAAAGGGGGTTAAGCATTCTGAATAGTTTCACATTGCTTTGGAAATCAGTATTTCTGTGATTTAATTGGCTGCATGTAAAATAAGAATGGCATTTGTTATTTGCAAGTCTTTGGCCCATAACTGCTTTACTTTCAAAGGTTGCCAAAATTTACTGGTATAATTTTGCCAACCTAATAAAGAATAAAAATCCCTCTCAAAATACCCTGAATGCAAATGGAACAATGGATTTGTTTGGCAGAGATCTTTCTTAAAAATAAATTCATAGAGTAAAGGAAAAAGTGATACATAGGGATCAAAACTTCACAAAAACGACTCACAGTGTTAACTTGTGTGAGTGTGACAGGTATGCAGAATACAAACTGCCTGAAATAGGCAACGGTATCCTGTCTCATGCTTTTATAGTCACTGCAACTCTACCTGTACAAGCTAGAGACTTGTAAAATGGCTCGAGAAACAGGCCTTCAACTTATTTCAGTTCCACTACGTGCCTGAAATTCACACTCCTTTTCAAAGTTTTCATTTTCAGAGTAATGTTTAGCTTGGCATGAGAGGAAAAGCAGCAATTTTTGAAAATATTTTCACTACTCTTTCTTTTTTTTTTGAGATGGAGTCTCACTCTTTTTACCCAGGCTGGAGTGCAGTGGCTTGATCTCAGCTCACTGCAACCTCCGCCTCCCGGGTTCAAGTGATTCTCCTGCCTCAGCCTCATGAATAGAGTAGCTGGGATTACAGGTGCCTGCCAATATACCCGAATAATTTTTGTAGTTTTAGTAGAGACAGGGTTTCTCCATGTTGGCCAGGCTGGTCCCGAACTCCTGACCTTAGGTGATAGGCCCGCTTCAGCCTCACAAAGTGCTGGGATTACAGGAGTGAGCCACGGCGCCTGGCCTCACCACTCATTCTTAAGTGAAGAAGTAAAGTTGTTTCGTTTTTGTCGTGGCTTTGGTGTTGGTTAATTTTCATTTTTTCATGTTTGCTTTTGGTTCCAGATCACCAGTCAGGGATTTTCCATTCTGGGATATGAAAGTAGGGCAGAAGACCAAGTGATTCACGTTTCAAGTTGAGTATTAAAATCACCTAGGAAGTGGCTTTAAAAATGCCACCAATCAGGATCCACATCCATTCTTTCTAAGTTAATTGAACTGGTGTGGGGACTGCGGCATCAGTATTTCTTAAAGGGTACTCCAGGTCGCTAATCAATGTCATCCAAAAGACATTTGTCACAATTTTGGAAAGTGTCTCATTAGGGTTGGTGGAAACATTAAAGAATATGAGAATTCAATGTTTGTTGCTGTTTCTATTGTTTTAATTATCTCCATCACAGCTCTGATGAAGTTATTCTACTTTTTCTACTTTTTGCTTATAAAAGGAATATCCAGAATCAGATAAAAAATTCATGCATTAGAAAAGAGAATTTAGGAAAAATTAATTTTGCCTGCCACCCCCTCATCATCTTAGCACCTAATCCTCAACGCCCATAGCCCCATTACCATGTATTCATCAATGACTTCAACTTTGAGATGAACTCATTAGATATTCTACTGCCATAGAAAACAGAAGCCTTCCTACAAAGTGACAGTATGGATAAATTTAAAGTGGGATCAATAGTTATTTGTTTCTGCAATTTTCCCAAAGAATAACAGCACAAATAACAATAAAAATTAGTTATTACATGTGGTAAAACTCCTACAAAATTTATATCTATTACCGCAATATAGGAAGTCAGTTGATTCAATCACCTGGAACAAAGAGCTGCATCATCCTGTTGTATTGATCAGAATGATCTGTTACTCAGAAATTATACATCTTATTAGACATTAGTAAACATTATTAAACACATGTTATGACTATTATATGTGGATTAGTACATCTTCTTAAATTTATAAGTCAAAATTATCTCATATATTTTAATATGATGTTGAACTTTGATGGTTGGGCCAATTCACTCTTTACCTAAAATCCTTTGAAAAAAATGAACTTGGCCCTATCAACACGTCTCTTGGAGAAACATCTTTGACACTAACCAGATACAAACTTTTCTAGGTCAGCATTTTGGTCAGATAAGCATCTACCATCTGCCGATTTGATTTCTAAAGATGTTTTCCACTTAATCAACAGCAGTCCCCCTACTCTCAAAATTAATATAATGTCAAAATGCCTATTATCCATTTTTATCTAAAGTTCAGTACTACATTTGGAGGATTTTTTAATGACAAGCAGTCCTCCATTATTTCTGCAAGGTTTATCCTTTTAAAAAGTCAAGCCATCAGAAAGCAAGGTACTTACACCATTTTAACTAAACTAGAAGTAGCATTACTGTGACTGAAACGTACATTTTTTTTCACATCATGAGGGTTTGCATGGGGTGCCAGGTGCTTAAGAGGCCCAGAATACACATTTTGGGAGAGAGGGGAAGAGAGGAGGAGAAAGAGAGATGGTTCTAAAAAAAAGATCCTGATGAAACTGACTCATTTGTTGTTTATAACACTATTCAACACGTTTTCCTTTTATAAAGATACATATGCAAAATTTCTTATGAAGGTTTAATCAGGGAAAACACTATTTTTGCTCATGAAGTGAAGTTTGCGCATCATTTTGACCACCAAAAAGTCAAGCACCTATACAGCAACTTTAATTTTTATTTAGATCTTAATCATAAATTCAGTTATGTTTACCTTATATGTCATATTTTACTTTTTTGTCATATGCCACATGAAATCTTTGGGATATAAGAAAGCAAATCCTTTTCTCTCGAATCCAGAGATATTATAGTTACTCATTGCCATCCTGGCTACAAATGTCTACAAAGCTATGATACAGCTCCCCAAACTAAACTATAATGGGCATGAAACTCAAGTATTCATGCTCTTATTTCTAAACAATGCAAAGTTAATTTAATATGAATTTTCATGAATTTTTCATATTTGAGTTAAATTCGTAAAGGGCATTTAAAAGTAAGGATTTTGGATATAAAATGTTAAATGTCATATAATTACCCAGCATGTTTTAACAGATTAAAATACTTCCCTGTCTTTCTACTGTCAAATATATATGGAATTCCTTGTGTAGGAGCTTATCATCAAACCAAATGCTTTATACTCAGTGTGAAAATTCAATCACAATTGTCAAAGATCAAGCTGCTACTTCTGATAACAAATATGATGAGATATCATCTTGTTCAATATATGCTTTCAACTTGACATGTAGGCTAATAAAAAACATGAAGTTGTAGTATTTATTTTGTTTCTTCCACAACAGAAGGCTCCTAAGAGGGATGATCAAAATACTCAGTATCATTGCATGAAAATAAAGTCAACTCTTTATCTGCAGACAGATTAACTGGTTTGCCGACTAACTGTAGTAAAATAATAACAGCTACATTGCATTTGTAAAAGATTTAAAAATTACTATGCATCAGTGATTGTATCTCAATGAGAGGATGTCTATTTATTTTCAACTACAAAATAAATATAAGACACTACTTTTTGTCTTATGACAAGTTTCATTCATTCAACAGCTATTAATTGAGTACTTACTATATACCAACCACTGCAGTAGGCTATCCTACCTCATTAATCAGACCTAGTCTCCTGTCAACAGCTCTCCTTAGAGGAAGGCATAAGGACATGAGGAAGAGCATGCAGCCAGTTTTTTTGTGAGTCAACTATAATTCTGAGATGTAAAACCTAAAGAGGATCACAGACACTTTCGCACGAGGCAACAGACTGTAGTCCATGTGTGGCTGTGGATTAACTTTCCCCTATCTTGCCCCTCACCCTGTTTTTCTCACGTTGCCTTCCTTCTCAGGGAAAGCCTGAATCTGCCATTCTTGCTTGCCTCCTTCTCCTTCAGCTTCCAAGTTCATAACCAGCACACCTTGACAATTCCTCAGATGTCCCTGAATTTGTGTACTTCCCTACATCCCCACTACATTCTACCTCAAACCCCTCTGCCGTTACCTTAACTTGGAACTCCATCATCTCAAAGCACAGTGATAGTTACTTAGTGGATGCTCAAACCTTTGCCAAATAATTGAATAAGGTAGCTCAATCATATGCCCTTTAAGATACTGAGGTAAACAAGAGTAGAATAACAACCAAAAAACCCTGATCTCATTGTCTTCTGAGCAACCACTTCAAACATGCCAGTAGCAATATCTCCCATTAGTTGCCTAAGGTAGATACTTAGGAATTATCTTTGACCTTTCTCTCTTCTCTGCCACCTCCCATACCATCTTTCCTATTACCTTCTCAGTTTGGTTTCCTCTGTTGCTCTCTTAGATCTCACACTACATGTCAACCAAACACCAAATACCTCCTCAATGTAACCCTCTAACCCAGCGCTGTCCAATAACTTTATGCAATGATGGTAATGTGCCATATATATGCTGCCAACGGGTATGGACACTGAGCACTTGGCCTGTGGCGAGTGTGACTGAGGAACTATGTTTTTAATTTTATTTAAATTTCAACTGATTTGAATTTAAGTAGCCATATATGTTTAATGGCAACAGTACTAAACAGTGCAGCTTAACCTTCTTCCATACTGCTGATAGACATATCTTGCTACAAAACATCTGATCATATTACTTGCCTTACACAATGTGAGTCCGTAAAATCTCCATCATTAGGCAGGATATTCAAAGCTCTTTACAATCTAGACCAATTTACCACCTCAGTCTCATTAGCCCCACTCCTTTCCCATCTAGTTTGCAAAGGTAGTACGCCACTCACTGTACTCACACATGCCATACTATAACCCTTATGGAAGCTGCTGACTCTTGCTTAGAGTGCCTTTTCCTCTCCCAGAACATCTGCTCATCCTTCAAGATCCAGCTTAAATTTCCATTTCTCTCTAAATATCTAACTGCCCTCTCATAGCTGAGCTAGGCTTTCTGTCTTAACTCTGCTGCCATAACTTTTAGTATGTGGCTTCCTTAAAGCATTTAATCATAATTAATGGTTTACATGTGGAAAATATGAGTCTCATGTATGCCAGGTAAATATTAATCACATACATTAAAGACAGAATCTGGCAAAGCATCTGGCACAGGACTTCACTCTGAGTAAGCCCACGAGAGATGTGCCAAGTCTTCAGGATGTGTTTTAGGAATTGCATCGCCCATGCTAGGGATCTTCACCAAATACAGCTGCCTAAGAAAACAGAGAGGAAAATAAAAGAATGGAGATGGGGCAAGGGAAACACTCACAAGGCATTGATAGCAATGAGAGGCTTAGGCCAGGGAAATTGTATAAGAAAATTCATGAAAGCCCCAATAGAATAAGTATGCAGTAAACCTATAGGTAAAGCTGAACTTGTTTTTCACCTTCCCTAACTAGCTGGCAATAGCAATAATCAAATTCCTTAATCAGGGAGTGTGGTTGTTAAGAGGTCAAGAACAAGAAAAAGGTTTTCTTCTGATGTGTAACTGAGAAGAATTTGTTGTAAGCAGATCAATAAAGCCCTATTACTATGGCCCACTCCTCAGGAAAGAGCTCTGTTTTATAAAACATTGAATATATTTGCTGTAAGGAAATTCAACCTATGAAAGACGCAGAAGAAAAAAAAAAGGCTCTAAACTTACTCCATTTTCATGTCCTCTAAAATTATATTTAGATAGAAACACTTCAAAATCAATAATATCCGAGTTGCATATATTTCCAATATAATAATTTCCCCTTTATATAAAGGGGTCTCATTTTTCTCTCCTTTCAGTCTGCTTATGAAAGCAATGCAGAGAAATATTTAAATAGTTAAAGGTAAAAATGTTAATGGCAATCCTAAGCAATATTCAATATATATACAGGTATCTGAACTGAGTAAGTACGAGTCAGTATTAATAATATTTTGATGTTCCATTTCATTGGCTTGAGAAAGCATAGGTTTATGATATAATTTTGTTATTAAATAAAATCCTTGAATTGGATTTGCAGATTGAAGAAAATTAATATTTGGATTTAGTTCAGAGGTTGAGTAAATTAGCTCAGTTCACTCTGGGTTTGAGTTCATGGTTCACTTCAAGTTCTTGATAATGAGCACATCAAAATAAAAAAAGTTTTAAATAATGCAATCAGGGCTGACATTTAAGAGCAAGTGTTCAGGCAAATATGTGTTTTTAAAAAACAAACTCACTTTACAGAGAGAGCTAAGGTTAAATCCGAAGGTTTGAGCATTCCGGGAGCCAGCATTCATGTAGTTTCCCATTAGCAATACAAGTTCCAGCAACTTGCTAAAGCTTTTGCTCTTCTTTATCTCTTCGCAGGCAGTACTGACAGCCATGATGTCAGGTTTGATGTTGTTCACCTGCTCTTCAAACTGAAGCTTAAAGAGAATAGCACTGAGCCGTGGCCGTAGTCTCTTCACATTGCTCATCTGATTGAAAAGAAAACAGCAGATTTCCTTTAAAATGCATGGTATACTTTAGTACTGTACGACTGCAAGTAATCTGGGATGATTTATTGGTATGACAGTACCAAAGAAGAAATATGTCTCCTAAAACTGATAGCAGGAAGAGAGAAAAGCCCTGCTTGTTTTTGTAAGGAATCCAGAGTCATCCCTCAAAACCCAAATTAACAATTTAGATGCTCAATGAAAAGAAAGCTTTAATCAAATGATAATGTTTAATTAAGCAATAAAGTAAGCATTTTTTAAACTAAATTCTAAAAAGGTAACAAGATACATAGGCCACAAATCACAAGGCATTCATGTCATTGTTTTGAATAATTTTTGTTCAATACTGCAATATACTGGGTCATGTTTAAAACACATTCAGAAAAGTCTAGAGGGTTTGTTTTCTTCAAATAGCAATTGCTGTCCTCAGAAACCCTGCTGACTAACAGTATGTGTTAGATAGAGGGAGAGTAAATAGGTCCCAATTTGTACTAAATTGACTTTGTTCAGAAACACAGGAAAGTAGAATGACTCCTGACACATACTAAATTAGCAGAATCAGAGTTAGGAAACATGGGAGTAGTAGCAGGCAGAAGCGGTGCAAACCCACAAATCTATCACATGCCAAGTTAACCCTGTCTGGGACTCTAGGTTTCTCTATTGGGAATGTGGGGGACTGGAGGTGTCTAAAAGAACAAAGGGGCAAGTTCCTGCCTTTATCCTTACTCCTGTGTTATATCAACACACATGCAGGAAATAATCACTTAGCTGTAGGCTGAAGACATACCACATATTAAGCTAGATATGAATTCCTTGACCAAACGCACTAGGGATTCGGGACTTAAAACGCACTGAAGGGGCGGTAATAGTAAAATTGTTGAACTTCGACAACTATTGTAAATATCAAAAGCAGGTTAAGGCAAGGTCAGAAAAAAAGCAGTGACAGGTTAAAATAGGGACTGTTTCTCTCTTAGTCACAGACTGTAAAGGAAAGGCTAAAAAAACAATGCTATATGAAGCCTGTAGGGTGCCAAATATAATGAAAATCATGATTGTTTGGGACACAGAAAGCTATCAGCTCATAACATAATAATGATCGTTACTTAAAATATACTAAAGACTTATTAGACTCCAATAGATTACAGACACTGCCTTAATGACTAAACATAACTCAGCTTACTCATCTGACAAAAATTGAGCAATAAAGAATTAGTTCTTTGTACACAACTCTGAGAGAATATTTTCATGTAGACCAAAGCCCTATAGTGAATGAAAAGTTCCATTTTCAAATAATATAAATATCTAATTTATACTTAGCTTTCTCCCCAGCCCCTTGCCAAATTAAATGGTTATGCATATACAATTAAGATTCTAAGGGCTCAATTAATGTAGTTATTAATAAGAAGTCTATTTTACAAGGCACTTTAAGGAACATCTTCATATTCCACTGTCTAGGAAAAATAAAGAATGTAAGTTCAACAAGGACCAAAAAAAAAAGAAGAAGAAGAAGAAGAAATATCATTAAAAGTTTATAGAGTAAGTTTAAGCGATATAAAATTATAAAGAGACAAAGAGATGTACTATTAGAATGTTGATTCTTATTGGGCATGAATTGTTCTGTTTAAACAGTGATCACTTATCACAAAGACATTTGTCTTAAAATATATTATATGTCTCCAGATAGGTTCACTTGCCTGGATTTTTTTTATCCTTAACCATTGCAAAAGGAAGATGTTCATATGACATTGGTAACATGAATAATGCTCCATTATACTTAATATGTCCTTTAGAGCAGTCAGACATACAAAAGAGCACTCACATGTAGTACCTGTAGTTATGGCCATTCTGAAGGTGTATAATGGGCTCATAGCATCACTGTTTTCAGTAAGTGCCATTATTCATGATTATGAAGCCAGGTACTTGCAATAAACATGAGAAGAAATTCTCCAGTATTCTATGCAAAACATTTGTATTACAAAATATATTAATTCTAACATATATTAATGTACTACTACTTTCATGAACAGAAGAAAAAAGAGACTGCTTAAATGCCTACATTATACCACCCCAAAATATGTTAAAGCTTTCCTGCTGACAAGCTAACCATATGTAGCCAGCATAAAGTAATTAATTCTCCTAGAAAAATATAACCTAGATTTGTATGAATAATGAGTGTATCTGGCACTAGGGACAGGTACCTTGAAAAGATAGAGTAAGTCTATGATGTAATGCAGAACAAAGTGCTACAAGTTCATGAAAATCCCTGACAAGACAAAGTCAGGAAAGGTAACCTAAAAACAAAGCTTTGAACAACACTTTAAAAAAAATTAGATGTCCTTTTCCTATTGTTCTTTCTTCCAAGTTTAGATAAATCAGTATTTGACTATTATTGAGTAAATGTGTTTTAATAAATAAAATTATTGAGTGGGAAAGGAACTTGAAAGGTCACCTGGAGATGGTGCCTGTCTTTAGTTCACTATTTAGCCATATGATGACCCCTAGGCCAAATGGTTGCCCTTTTTATTTAACAACAAAATATCATTTAAGGTTAATGTTCCAAGATCTAAATCATGGAATCTATGATAATAACAGAAGGGTTACTTTTCTTTTTTTGAGGCAGAGTCTCACTCTGTCACCCAGGCTGGAGGGCAGTGGCACAATCTCAGCTCATTGCAACCTCTACCTCCCGGGTTCAAGCAATTCTCCTGCCTCGGCCTCTTGAGTGGCTGGGATTACAGCCATGAGCCACCACGCCCGGCTAATTTTTTGTATTTTTAGTAGAGACAGTGTTTCACCATGTTGTTCAGGCTGGTCTCTAACTTCTGACCTCAACTGATCCACCCACCTGGGCTTCCCAAAGTGCTGGGATTACAAGCATGAGCCACTGCGCCCAGCCCTTTTCCTCATTATTTGAATCAAACTTTATTTCTTCAGGTGGAATCAAATAAAAAAGGTTAAGAAGGGGGAAAATATATGTATATGTAAAAACCCCGACCAATGTTTCCGCATCCTCACCACTTCTTATATTCTATCAACACTGGGGATTTGCATTCTGTTTTCCTGCTAAGAAAACTAAACTTCTGACTTGTCTAAGACTAAGTGGAAGGCAGAAATGAACTATGGTGCTCAAATAATACTCTGAAGGGCAACAGAAAGTCATTTTTAAAAATGAGAAGAAGGAAAGGGTAAATGAACAATAAACATAAAATGTAAGCTAGTTAATAATTAGAATGCTAGAAGAAATTAGAATTTCATTTTTACAGTTATCCTTTAAATCTATTGTTATGAAGTCTTAGGAATATAAATTCATGAAACCCAAATCTGACAATAATGAGATGTAATCTGGAGATCAATCCAAAAAAGGAAAAATACATTGATTTCACTCCTGTTTTTCTTGAAGGCAGGGAGCAGTACTCCTGTAACCTCCCCACACACAGATGTCATATGTCAGAATGAAGAGATGTTAAAAGCAGTGACTGGTAAAAATCAAGAAGCAATATCCAGAACCCTAAGGGTAATTTTATTTCAAAATTTTGTTTGTTGGCAATATATGTTGTTGGAGAGGGAACAACGTAAAAAGACCTTTAGAAAAATCAATGAACCAACAAGTATTGACTGGGCCCCATTCAGTGCTGTGAGGGGCACAGGAGCCATAGCAGCTGCCCCTGCAGCCCTTATCGTTGAATTCTTCTGCCTGTCTTAAGGAGTAGAAAGTCAGAAAGGTCCCCAGGAAGATGTAATCTCTCATAATCTCATTATGGTTATATTTTTCACATATAATTTTATCCATTATTCTATAAGGAAAAAAAATCATTTTTTACACCAACTTTGTTTAACACCATATCTAGTTCTCTTTATACATTTTCTTTTATAAATACAGGTTGTCAGATGTTTTTTCCCCCGTCCTACTATGCAGACTTAACATGGCACACCTCAAAAGGATTTATTTTTTATTCTTTTTTATTCTTCCCTGAAGTTATTATGAAATTTCACTGTTCACTTAACTCTCTAACAGTATAGTAACCTGCTGACTGGGAAGTTACTGGC
The DNA here is from genome assembly GCF_028885655.2 of Pongo abelii. Lineage (NCBI taxonomy): Eukaryota > Metazoa > Chordata > Mammalia > Primates > Hominidae > Pongo > Pongo abelii. Next base: position 65,143,300 of record NC_071999.2, read on the forward strand.
CTCAGTCTTAATTTATAATACTCTAAAAGCATTAGTTCACATACTTTGTAGATATCACAATATAAGAAATAATAGAAAAGCATTTCAGGAAGGTGAAATGACTCAAGTCACCTGGCTAGTAGGACCCAGGCCTAGAGCTAACTTGCTGCTAATCAACTGTCCTTACCACTCAGAGCATCACAATGTGGAAATTAAGAACCACAATTTACAAACCATCTGGAACTCAAGCTTCCTCTGCTATGTTTCTAGTAAGTAAGAATGAACTTTAATTTCTTCACAGTAGTTATCAAGTAACACCCTGCAATGAGCTGTGCCTGCCTCCTGTACTATCTCAATATTTCTTACCTTCCTCCTTAATATACCCAACTACTTCCTATTGTGCTGAATCTTTAATACTTTTTCAGATCTACTTTTGTTGTCTCTCCACATCAGGGATCCCACAACAGTAACTGTTAGAAAACAGGCTGCATAGTAGGAGGTGAGCAGCGGGCCTGAGCGAGCAGGTGAAGCTTCATCTGTATTTATAGCTGCTCCCTATTGCTTGCATTACCACCTGAGCTTGGCCTCCTGTGAGATCAGTAGTGACATTAGATTCTCATAGGAGCGAGAACCCTGTTGTGAACTACGCAAGCAAAAGATCTAGGTTGCATGCTCCTTATGAGAATCTAATGCCTGATGATCTGTCACTGTCTCATATCACCCCCATATGGGTCCATTTAGTTGCAGGAAAACAAGCTCAGGGCTCCCACTGATTCTACATTATGGTGAGTTGTATAATTATTTCATTATATAGTACAATGTAATAATAGAAATAAATGCACAATAAATGTAATGTGGTTGAATCATCCCAAAACCAACCCCCCGCCATCTGTGGAAAAAGTGTCTTCCATGAAACCATTCACTGGTGCTAAAAAGGTTGAGGACTGCTGCTCCACACTACACTCTCCACTCATACTCTCCTATTAGCTAATTCTTCACTTCTCTATGGGAGAGGTATGATAAGCAAGAAGAATGCGAAAAAACAAATGCAGTTTTATGAAAGACAAGAGAAAGTACTTTGAGAAAGTAGTGTGATCTAATACATCACAGAATTAAGACACTAGGGAAAAAAATTTTGAGCTTGATTTTTCTAATGATGTAAAAAATATCTTTCATTGTTAACAGACCAATATGTTCATGATCTCCAGAATTCTCAGAAAAAAACGCAAGTTCATTTCACTTGGAGAAAGGCTTCAAAAAAAAAAAAAAAAAAAAAAAAAGCTATTCAAGTGACTTATGCCTGAGGTAATACTCAGAATATCAAAACTGTTTTTAAAATAAATATACTCTTACGATATTAAAGCTGCTATGCTAAAGTTATTTAAGAAAACTATACAAAAACAAAGTACATATGGTATAATTTTTACATATTTCATAGGAGAAAGGTAAAGCCAAAGCTTGTACAAAAATATTAAAAGGCTGAAATGTATATTCCTCCACTTAGTCAAGAAATAAACAATTGGCTATAGACATCAGAGACTGCTGCACCTTTGTTTATAAATCCTTATCAATTCTGGGTCACTAAGGATTTCACAGGAGGTCCAAATGAGTTCTGAAGATACTCAGGATCATCAAGTGGTAAAGCTATGATTGGTAAAGCTAAAGAACAAAGAGACTTCCTATTTAATTTGGCAGTCTCAGCACACAGTCTTAACACATAAGTTTAATATCTCTTGAATTAAAAAGCTGGCATAAACCCCAGAATCATATTAGCGTCTTAAATTCATTCATGCCCGCTTCCAGACAATCCCCATCCCATCGTAGAAAACCAGTGTTTGGATTTCAATCACTATAGCTTAGTTTTGCCTGTTCTTGAAATTTATATTAATGAAACTATACGGTAAACAGTTTATATAGCTGGCTTCTTTCACTAAAAAAAAAAAAAAGATTGAGATTTATACACACGTTGTATAATCCAGTACTTTGTTCCTTTTTATTAATAGATTTCCATGCAAGAATATACCAAAATTTGTGTATCTACTTTCCTGCTGATGGACTTTCCCCCCAACCCACCCCAGTTTGGAGCTATGTAGTGAGTTGAGTTGAACAGAGACCCACAAAAGGTATGTCTAAATCCTAACCTCTGCTACCTTGAATGTGATCATATTTGGAAACAGTTTCAGCATACGTAATTAAATTAAGAATCTCAAGATGAAATCATCCTGGATTTAGGGTGAGCCCTAGACTGGAGTGATACATCTACCCAGAAACACCAAGGATCGTGAGTAGCTTAATGAAGCTAGCAGAGTGGTATGGATCAAATTCTCACTCAGAGCCTCTGGAAGACAGGAACCCTGCCAACGCCTTCATTTATGACTTCTGGACCCCAGAAATGTGACAGCATAAATCTCTGTTGTTTTAAGCCACCAAGATCGTGGACCTTTGTGGCGGCAGCCCTAAGAAACTAATCAGGCTATTATTAATACTTTTGTATGAGTGTTTTCATTTCTATTAAATTAGTAAAAAATATAGTACAAATGTATACCTAACCTAAAACATTGCCAAACTGTTTTTGCAAAGTAGGTTATATGATTTTATATTCCCTTTACCAACTTATGTTTTATTCTAGTTATCTTTTATCTTTTCATGTTTAGGTCCATACTCCATTCCTCTAATTATTCAGTGAGGTGTGATGCAGGAATTGAGATTCATTTTAGTCCCTAAGATGTATAGACTTTACAAAACCATTTGATACAAAGAACATCATTGAACATCAAATGATGGTATCTTTGTGGGTCTATTTCTAACCTTCTAGAAAGCTTAGTTGTATATCCTTAAGCCAAAACTTTTGCCTTGATGTTAAATCAGTAGTTTAGGTCCACCAAGTTTGTTGTTCTTTAAAATTGGTTTTCTATATTCTATGTCCTTTGCATGCCATATGAATTTTAGAAATCATTTGTCAATTTCTATAATAAAACCTGCTGGGATTTTGATTGGGAATGTGTGAAATTCCTAGGTCATGTGAGGGAGAAATGAAATCTTAAGAATACCAACTCTTCCAGTCTATAAGCATAATAAATACCATTTCTTTACAACTTCTTCCATTTCTCTCAGCAATATCTTATAGTTTTCAGTAGAAAATCTGCACATATTTAGTGAAATGTATCCCAAAGTATTTTTAGTTTTTTTATGACATTGTAAATAATACTATTTTAATTACATTTAAATTTTTGCTGTTTGTAGAAAAAAATAACTATTTTTGGTACACTGTATTCTATGACCTTGCTCAATTCACATACACAATTAGGTCAGCTGAAAAAAAGAAAAAGATGGTATACTTTCTTTCCTCTAATGTATTCATCTTTTATGTTTTCTTGTTACACAGACTAGTACATTATAATGCTGAAAGGAAGTAATGCAAATAGACACCTTTACCAGGTTCTCAACCATAAAAGACAAGGCATCTAGTCATTCACCATTAAGTTGAGTATAACTCCAGGTTTTTCATGGATGTCCTTTATCAAAATGAGGAAGTTTCCTTCTATTTCTAGTTTGTTGAGTTTTTTCACAAAAAATGACTGAATTCTGTCAAATGCTTCTTATTTCACATGTATTTAGGTAATTATGATTTTTCTCATAATTACCTTGTATTTTTTTATCTGATAATATGGCTAACTAATTAATTCTGAAATGTAAAACCAACCCTGCATTCCTGGGATCAGTTCCATGTGGTCATAACATACTCTCCTTATTAAGTTCAGCGATATTTGATGCAAAAATATTTTGTTGACAACTTTTGCATCTACGTTCATATATGATATTAGTTTCTAGTTTTGCTGTAGTATATTCCCTTCTTTGATTCCTGATACCAGTAGTTCGAGAATTTGGTTTTCTTTTTCAGTGCTTCATTTTCGTTTGGCTCAAAATAATTCCTTCTTTGGCCCACCAGTAATTTTAAATTATGTTATGCAATTTTTAGACTGTGGTAGATGTTCTATTATTGTTGTTGTCTAACTTAATTCTGTTATAGACAGAAAACATACCCTGCAAGATATCTATATTTTGAAAATTACTGAGGTTTATTTTATATTCCCATATGGTCTACCTTGGTAAACATTTGATATGCGTTTAAAAATAATGTGTATTTTGCAGTTGTTGTAGATAGTGTTCTATAAATATCAGAACAAGTTGGATGATAGAAGTATCTTGATTTTCTAAGTATTTACTGATTTTTTTGGTACACTTTTTCTAGAATTTATTCAAAGAGGAGTGTTAAAGTCTCATTAAGATTGAGAATTTGTATATTTTTCCATTTATTTCTGCCAGGTTTTGCTTCATAAATTCTGATGCTCAATTTTTAGGCATACATATTTAAAATGATTATCTCTTCCTGGTGAGTTATTATTTTTGTTATTGTATACTAATACTTTATTTCTTATAATACAGTTTGCCTTGAAAGATACCTTCTTGGAAATACACATACCCATGATACTTTTCATGTGCTTATTTTATTACTATTTGTTTTCCATATGTCCTTTCTGCCTTTTTCCCCACTGCTATGTTTGAGTGTTTGTGTCCCACCAAACATAAATGTTGAGAACTTACTCACCAGTGTGATAGGATTATGACATGGGGCCTTTGGGGTGATTGGATCATGAGGGCGGAGTCCTCATGAATGGGATTAGCACCCTCATAAAAGAGGGTCCAGAGAGCTGCCTTGTCCCTCCACCATCTCAGAACACAGATAGAAGGCAACATATATGAATCAGAAATCAGTGGGCCCTCACCAGACATGGAGTCGGCCAGCACCCTGATCATGGAAGTCCCGGCTTCCAGAACTGTGAAAAATAAATTTCAGTTGTTTATAATCCATTCAGTTTACAGTATTTTGTTACAGCAGCCAAAACAGACCAAGACAACCTCTTTTATCCCTTTTCTGCTTTGTGTTAGTCAAGCAATTTTTAGTATTCTATTTTGTCTACTGGCTTAACTATGCCTCTTTTTATATTTTCTCTGTTTTGTCTACGATTAATACATCTTAATGTATCAATCTAATTGGAATTATAAACCCTGTTATGCAATGTTTCTTATTACAAATTTTCTTTCAAAAAATCATAAGAAAAAAGGTTTTATTTACTATTTCAGGTACTCTTCATTACTTTTTGTAGATCTGAGTTTCCATCTGGCATATTTCCCTTTTGCCTGAAGGACAACTTCTAGCATTTTTTGTAGGGTAGGTATGACTGTCACAAACTCTTTCAGCTTTTGTAATACTAAAAATGTCTTCATGTCACCTTATTTTTTTTTAAGACATCCATTAGATAGAGAATTCTGAGTTTACAGGGTATTTTTTAAACACCTTTCTGTTGAGCTTCTTGCATTTTAAACTCTTCTGTTGACTTCTGCTGTCTATTACTTCTATGAAGCCAGCAGAACCTTTTATCTTTGTTTTCCTACATGTACTGTGCCTTTTATCTTTTTCCTCCCCTCAAGATACTTTTATCATTTTCTCTTTTTCTTTGGTTTTCAGCAGTTTTACTAGGCTGTGCCATGATATCTTTTTCTCTTTATATTTATCCTGGTTGGGATCTGCTGAACCTCTCAAACCCTAAGTTTATGTTTTTCAGTGAATGAGACTTTTTTGTCCATTATTTCTTCAAATATTTTGTCAGCCAAAATCTTACTCTCTTTTCCTTTGGGGACTCCAGTTACAGATATTTTAGACTGAATGTTATCTACCCAATAATACCTGTTGTTTATTACTTTATTCAGTCTTCCTTCCTACATAACTAAGAGAAAATAATCACTATAAAACTGCCTTTGAATTTCACTGACTCCTCTGCCATCTCCAATATACTATTAAACCCACATACTAAAATTTTTAATTTATTGAACTTTTCAATAATTTCTATATAGCAATTTTTTATAGTTTTCATTTCCCTGCAAATATTCCTTAATTATGACCATGTTTTTCTTTAATTCTTTGAAGATCATTTGCTTTAGTTCTTTGAACACATTTATAGTATCCATATTTTGTCTTTGCAAGTGAAATCCAAAACCTGGGCCATTTTGGACTTCTTTTTTTCTTGACAATACATCCCATTTTATTATTCTTTAATTTTTAATTCAATATTGCATTCAATATCGAATACTTACTTACATATAACCACTCTCAGTTCTGTAATATCCCATTGAAAACTATTTGTTCTTATTTTAGCAGTCAAAGCAATCACTGGGTGATCATCTTAAGTTCTACAGTTCACTATAAACTTTGTTAGTGTAGCTCTGTGGAAAGTAAGATTTGTTCTCTTACACCCTCTAACTTAGTGAAACTCAATCTCCAAACTGTTTTCCCTGGGGAGTTTGTCAAGATGTGCTATAGGTTTTATCAGGGTGGGTCTAGAGTAGGTCTTTAGGGTGTGGCCCTACTTCCTAAAGCACCAGCTTTTCCTTATTTGATTGAATGCCAAATATGCTAATGAAGTGTTAAGATGATCTCTGTAATTTGGCAGAGCCAGAAGTCCAAAGCTGAACCTCTAGTATCTCTGTTCCACTCTCACCCTGTAGCAGCTGCTATCTGGCTAGTCTTGCTCAGTGTATGAACACTCCAGCTCCCGGGCACAGACACAAGGGAGATACCCACGTGGACTACTGGAGCTCCTTTCTGCACAATTCCTTCCCCATTAGTGCTCTGCCCTGTAGATACCAGCTGTTTCACCGCCATAAATTCTGATCTTTGCCTCCTCAGCTCAGAGAACTATATTCTTTGCTAGAACTCAAATCTCTGTGATTTAACTGGAAAACTGTCACCAAGCCAAAGGCTGAGTATTCATGAAACTTGTTTCTGTTCTCTCAAGAACTGCAGCTTTTCTCTACTGGTTGTTCACTGTCCGAAAACAGTTGACCTAGATATGTTGTCCAGTTTTATCATTGTTAGCAGTTTATATATGTTTTGTTATATGTATTCCTAAGCATTTTTAAGTTTTCTGATGTTGATGTCAACATGATTTACAACTTTTTACTATAATTTCCGTTTTTAAAATACAAAAAAAAAATCCTGTACCCAAATTAAACATGCTGTCCACATATTGCTCCACTTAATTTATCATATTCTCTCTCTCTCTTCCTCTCCACATATATACATATATGTATGTATGTAGGTATGTATGTATGTACGTATGTATGTATGTATGTATGTATAACGTGCTCTCCACAAGTTTTTCCAATGTTAAATTACTATTTCTTTCCTTTATAATTAATAGTTTATGGGGAGCTGTTTCGAGGCTATGTAAATATTATGTATATAACCTATTTTCACCAAATTTTCACATTTGTATCAACAGAGATAGCACACTAACTAGAAAAATACAGAATCTACTCAAATTTATTAAAACTGAACTTTATGGACCCTTTAAGAAACAACAGTACCTTCAAGAGCATGACATAAAAGTGCAAATGAACAAGAATATATCTACAATAATTTCACTTTAAGCCACAACTGCAACAAAATTGCCTAACTTCAGTGATTTAGTTCCATAAGTCCAGCCTCCTCTTTTCCATTATGTTTCCAAAATAGTCTTACAAGAGTATAGGTAAAGCAAATCTCAAACCTCATAATGAGATTTGAAGAGTACAGAAAAATGATTCCTAGGCACTAGATGAAAGTCAGATCTAAAAGCAACCTTAAAACAATGTTGTTTGCAAAGTGATGAATCATAAGAGACCTTTTTGCTTATAACTACAAAATGCTTTAGGCTGTATTTCAAATGAATGATGCATGGCTAGTAATTAGTATGTGACTATAATGATGTTTTGTTTTGTTTTTCCAAATGAAAGAAATTAAGCAGATTGTGCCATAAAATTTCAACACTACATAGATGGTCTAACTAGAAAGCATCATGTTTCCATACCAAAAAAAACCCCAAAAATTATCATCAAAAAAATAAAAACAATCCACAGTTCTATGATAAAATAAAATGCCCCCACTTTTTAGCAGGAATTTAGTGGGGCAGTGGGGATTTTAGATTTTAAATCCCAAATTAGAAAAAGCAGAAACTAAGAAAATTTCCAAAAACGTACTTTGAATTAGCCATCAATTCAAGTTCCTGCTTAAATATTCTAGGTAATTTTTTACCTCAAAGTTAATCTTCAGCTATTAAAAATAAATTGCGGAAGCACTGAAACAGAGAAACCACTGCTAAAAGCAACTTTAAGTACAGTAGGTACCTTTAGCAAACAGAAACACAAGAGTGATCACCACCATAAGAAATGAAGTATGGCCTTAGTGTCAAAAAAGCATGGTTCATAGCTGAGCTGTAATAGTTACCGGTTGAGTAAACAGGTCAAAAAGTTGCCTCATATATGTAATGGTAATGCCTATTTCTGGAGTTATATGAAAATGAGACTTAACTTTACTCATTCATTGTGTATCAAATACTTATGTGTCAAACACTGATTTAGGACCTGAAGATTCATATCAAACAAACAAACAAACAAGCAACAACAACAACAAAACAAGAACCTGGTGCACATGGAATATACCATAAGTAAGCAGAGGGAGAAGGGGAGAAAAAGAGATAGAAAAACAACAAACAAATCAGATCATTTTAAACAAAAATAAATGCTATAAATAAATGAAAAATAGGGTAACATAGATAGAGAATAATGGGGGCAGCATCATTATAATGAAAACTTCTATAAGGAAGTGGCATTTGGGCCCAAGAGGAAACAGCAAGAAAAAAACCTAAAATGAGAACAAGAAAATGTATATAGCTCAAACAGTGGAAAAGGACAAGGGTAGTAAAAGTTGGGATTAAAGAAACAGAGACTACATTATCTTATAAATTATCATGAAACTGGAGACCATTAGAAGGGTCAAAGAAAAAACTGAAAGAATTCATTGGCACTAAAAGAAATGTTAAAAGCATTTCTTCAGGAAGAAAGGAAGTGATTTCAGATAGAAGTCTAGATTTATACAATGATGTGAATAACACTGGAAATGGTATATAGGTATGTAGATATAAAAGACTTTTTTTAAAAAATAAAAAGACTTAAAATTTCTTTCAAAAAGAAATACTCCAAGTCCTAAAGCACCAATAACATAGCAAAACAAAGAATAAGAGTGAATAAGTCAAAAAAGATAACATAGACTCATTAAAAATACTCAATCCAAAAGAAGGTAGAAAAAGAGTAGCAAAGAATAGATGAGATAAATAGAAAATAAATAGTAAGATGCTAGATTTAAACTCTGTCATATGAATAACCAGATCAAATTAAAATGGTCTGAACACTTCAATTAAAAGGCAGAAATGGTCAGATTGGATTAAAAAGCAAAACTCAATAGACTGCCTATAAAAACTGTAGGTTAAAAGATAAAGGATAGAAAAAGGCATAGCATGCAATCACTAATCAAAATAAAGCTGAAGTGGCTATATTAAGATAACACAAAGTAAGTTTCAGAAACCATTAGAGTATTTGAAGTTTGTGAATGACATAAAATCTCATTTAATTTTATAACAAGAGTCAGTAGCTGCTATGTGAAAATAGTATATTCAAAACATGAAGCACAGGTCCTGAAATACAGTAAATAACAAATGGCAAATACAAAAATACATATGGTATGATGAACCACCATAGCATCAGCATCTCTAACATTACATCTTTTCTCAACAATATTGTTCTAAGATTAATAACCATATTTTATTCTACTTTAAAGTTGGCTTTCCATTGCCATTTCATTAACATTTATGAAACAAACACACTATAAGCATGGCAACCCCTGCCGTACTTTCAGAATTTTATTTAACAAAAGAGGGATTATGAGAATTCATTAAAATACTATAAATGTGATACTTACATTCTAGAGTCACTGGGCTAAAACCTCTGAACTTGCAAGTGGTTAATTAACTACATGTTCAAGATTGATCAGTGGACCAGGTAAAGGTCAGTTAGTCACAGAGTAAAAGGGAAAGCTGGAGCTGGGGAGGTAGGATCCAAACAAAACACAATGCAGTCAGATCCCTGAATGCAATTCCAGCCAGCTAATGGTTTTACATCTATCTTTAAAAGCAGACATCACCAGCAGACATTAAAGTTGTTGGTGGTCTCTTAGGGAGGCAGGGTCAGGGGTAGAGATATAGACAGTGTGACACAGGAAAAGCCCTCTATGTTGCAGATTAGTTTATTCAAAAATAATGAACAAGAGAACCTTTTTTCTATGTTATTTGCTAACCAGCTCATATTTTGAACAATAACTCTGCCCACACACTCTTAAATGACTAATTCCTTGCCTTAAGTTTAATCTATGAGATTTTACAAATTCTTGTTTTTCGCTGATGCCAGGATATTAATGACAAAAGTGTTTCTCTATATTCCAAACATAAACTCATTAAGAACGACAGCTTGCTGTGTTTCTTAGTATTGATTGTATGCAATTTTTATTCTTTGTTTCTACGTTAGGACAAGTAAAATTCATTCGGGGACTTCTAAAAATAAATTGGTGGCCTTTCAATAATTCATCTGGTATTTTGGTTATGCTTTATTTCAAGCCATTGATTTGGTGGGTGCATTTTGGGAGCATTCAGATCAAATCACTGTGATACATTTTTTTTCAGGCAACTCCTCTGCCCTTCAGTAATAAAGTATGCCCGTTGTTATTGTCTGAGGATATCAGAAGGGCCAGGTCTGTGATCTGCAATTTAAGCAGAATGGGAGATACTAAAATGTGGGAAGACAAAGGAAAACCTACTGCAGATGGGACATCAGGTAGCATTCAGGTAATGGACATAATAAAGGATGAGGCTATAATTAAGACTCATGGGCATAAAAAATAGGCAGAAACCTGCATTTTAGGAAGTACAGGTTGAGGAAACAGTGGTCTCTAACTGCTAAGAGAGATCATTAATGAGGCCAGCAGTCAAAATCATGGATAATTCCAAAGGAAGTGGTAATAAGAATTCAGTAAGAAGCAGCTAAGACCACAGCAGACATAGTCCTTCCCAGGAGGAAAAAAAAAAAAAAGAGAGAAGAAAAGAAAAGAAGTCTGCCCTGCCCCTCCACCCCGCAAAAGCACATAAAGTAATAGAATGAGAATAGAGCAGACAATTGAGCAGTAAAGAAAAAGACTGTCATGAAGCTGATTGAACTAGTTTTCTCTTAATTACATTAAAAATATAAAATGTTTTTGGAAATTCTGGGTCAGAACTTAGGAAAAACAAATACAGTGTCAAGGAAACTTATAACAATATAAAGCTGCTGGAATCTTAAATCTTTCCAGAACATACTAGCATTCAAGTGATCAGAATGATTTAGGCACTTTACTGTGGCTAGTGATTCCAAGGGGAGCTACTTAAAAAGGAAACATTGATAAAATAGGGTAGAAAGACTCCATTTGTCCAAAACATAAAACTTCAGTAATGCCACATAGCTTACCATAAGAAGATGACACATAATGCTACAACAAGGAACAAAATATTGACAGAATAAAAACTGACCTAATGACAGTTTCAGCATAAAGCCAAAAACTGAGAATCCTTAAACAAATTAAAATTTATATTACTAAGTTTTGACTATTTAATGCATAAATGTAAGTCAATATACTGTAAATGGGACAGTACAAACATAAAAAAAGGAATTTCCTAACATATAACAATTTTAACAAATTCCTAGATTTTCCTTGCAGAAGGAATTTGGACAAATATAGTAAATCAAATGGTTTGGTAGTGGTGATGCTGGTGGCATATAAGTTAGTGCTAGTGTTTCACTAAACGGGAAAAAATCACTTTGGCTATTTGGTATATGCTCTTCTAAATAACTGTAATATCTAGACTTGGATATAAAATTGGCATCCTTGGAAAAGAAAGAAAAACAGCAGTAATGGAAAATAGCAGACTTGCAGGATAGGAAACTTGATCCAACGTTAAAGGAAAAAAACAAAAACAAAAACAAAACACATTTATCTTGTGAAAAGAGCCAAGTCTGGTATGGAAGACAAGGATGTTTAATGACGCATATAATTTAATACAAAATAAAAATATAAGAAAAGCAAAAAAGGGAAGAAAAATCAACTCAGACAAAGACTATAATTAACCAAATACATATGGGGCCAAAACACTACCACCCTTTGTCTCAGGGCCACAACGTGAATGAAGTTAAATAAAACTTTTAAAAGTTGATTCTGAGTATCTCAGAGAAATTTTCAAGTGCTTGGCCTCAGATTGCCAGTTTCCCTGTTAAGCTGAGGACAGAAAATGGAGAAAGGCCTGCTCAAGAGAAGTCAGTGGTCAGGCCACAAGAATAATGAGCCAGACGAGGTAGTCGACATTCTAGAAGTGTACACATTCACTGGGCTCTTTAAGGATGGACAGGGGAATCCTCTCCCATTTGGGTCTTTTATATCTGAAGACAGAAAATAGGGACAAGATTGATCCTAAACAAAAACATAAGTTAAACTCTACTTTTAAAAACCTTTCCCTTTGCATTAATTTACCTTTTCCCCACCTCCTGTGTGCATCTAATTCTTTGCCAATATATCAAGAACTCTGTGCCTAAAAACAACACAGTGTGGTGGAAACAAAATGAAATATGGAAATGTAAGTTTAGAAATCCTCAGTTTCAATCTTTCTGTTTTGCTTATGGCATGTGGAGGAGGTCTTGGTTAACTAGTCTATTCTATATGAATTCCTGTTCTTGTAACCCTGAGGAGCTATTATAAAGAATATGTCATATACATGTATATAAACATATTTTGTGAACTGTAAATCACTAAATAAACTTCATATAACTGCTATGTAATTACTTGTCTGCTCTATAGTGGCTCATTTGATGCGATATTATGCCATTAACCTGAAACTCCAAAATTCACCTCTCTCCCCACTCCCTTTATCCAAACCATCATCTTTTGTGTATCACAAGTCACAGATACCGTATTTTAAAAGTTAATCAGACTAAAGGAATGCAGAGTAAGATTTTAATCTCCTCTAGGTATCCTAAAGCATTATATGATTTACAAACAGAAGGCTGACCTGATGTTTATAATATCTCAGGTAGTTACATGAACTGCAGTATTTTTGGTGGGGGAGGTGGGGGTGGGGGCAGCAGGGGCGGTCCTTGAACATACTTCCATAACAACTATTAGGCTGTTATCATACACAACTCGTTGATTTTAATTTTAGGGGATTCCGAGAAATCCGGGATACTAGTCAGAGTTAGAGGTAGAAAGCTTTAAAAGGCTCATATTTCTAGCCCCAACATGTGCAACTCATATCAGAAGAGAAGCTTATTCTAATGACTTTTTTAGTAATTTAGATTACACTCTTGAAACCCATTCTGTTAAAAAGAAAATAAATAACCCAGCACTGTGTCTCAATATGAGATCTGGAAGTCACAATAATTGATCACACTGAAATACTCATCAGTTAGTATCTACCTTTATGTCAACCCCTATATGGCATCCTCTTTGCTACTTTTCACAGCAATCAATTGTGTCTACTTGAAAGCCAAAGTACAGAAAGTCTGGAAGGTAAAAATTGCTCAAAAAGAGTTATTAAAAAAATTATACGTGTTTCATAAAATCATTGAGAAAGAAGAGGGTATCAAAAGAAGAGAGAGTAGAGGAGACCATCTGAGTAAGATTCTTATTCAAGTGTTAGAAGATATGAGAAAAGAGTCAGGGAGGAGTCAGACATTAGAAGCACAAGGGAGCCAGGAAAGAGAACAAAAAGTAGATATAATTAATAGGGTGAAATGCTGACCAGAGGTCAAGACCACACAAAATGAGAAATGAAAAGACCAAAGCTGAATCTGGAATTATGAGGTTGTCTATATCACAAACAGAATAGCTCTACGACAGTGATGGGAACAAAAGCATATACATAAAACATGCTAAAGAATCGTAGAATAGTGAGAGAGAAAATTCTTACTGTAAAGTGGAATATAGTTCTTAAACAAAGTGGGTGCTGGCTGGGCACAGTGGCTCACGCCTGTAATCCCAGCACTTTGGAAGGCCGAGGGGGGTGGATCACAAGGTCAGGAGTTCGAGACCAGCCTGGCCAACATGGTGAAACCCCGTCTCTACTAAAAATACAAAAATTAGCTGGGCATGGTGGCGTGTGCCTGTAATTGCAGCTACTCGTGAGGCTGAGGCAAGAGAATCGTTTGAATCCAGGGGGCAAAGGTTACAATGAGCCAAGATCACACCATTGCGCTCTAGCCTGGGCAACAGGGTAAGACTCCATCTCAAAAAAACAAAAAAAGAATAAAAAAAAAAAAAAGAAAGTGGGTGCTGAGCTGGATCACAATAGATGAGAAGAAAAACATGCAAAATAAAAATAAGAGAATGAAGGATGGGCGTGGTGGCTCACGCCTGTAATTCCAGCACTTTGGGAGGCTGAGGCAGGTAGGTCACTTGAAGTCAGGAGTTCGAGACCAGCCTGGCCAACATGTTGAAACTCCATCTCTACTAAAAATAGAAAAAAATTAGCCAGGCATGGTGGCACATGCCTGTAATCCTAGTTACTTGGGAGGCTGAGGCAGGAGAATCATTTGAACCTGGGGAGGCAGAGGCTGCAGTGAGCTGAGATTGCACCGCTGCACTCCAGCCTGGGTGACAGAGTGAGACTCTGCCTCAAAAAAAAAAAAAAAAAAAAAAAGAGAATGATGATAACAGCAGCTAACATAATTGGGCATTTGCTATCCACTATACACTACACACATGCATGCTCTCCTAATCTCACCACAACTCTATGAGACAGGTTCTGTATTCACATATATTTTACAAATAAAGGAAATGAAATTGAAAGATAGTAAGAAACTCGTACAACGTTTCATAACTAGATGTGGTAAATTCAGAATTCAAACCCAGGTCTTCACAATCAGATTAGAAACACACGGAAGGACAGTTGAAGACTTCTGGAATACTAAGCCAAAGTTGTTTTAACCCAGATTCAAGTCTCAATACTAAGAACACACTGCCAGGCAAGCCTCAACAAGCCAAGAGCTAAACGATTTTAGTTTTTCATATTTAGAATAAATAAAGCATCTGAGGGAAATTTACTTATTCATTCATCAATATTTATTGTATAATACTATATATAGTTTGAGGCATTAGGAATTCACCAGTGAATACCTGAGAGAATGATTCCTGCCACCATAGATACTTATGGCAGGCTAACTAGTTAGCGGACAGAGCATAATACAGTAAATGAGAAGCCGATGAGTACTAGCGAGAAAAATAATGCAGTGAAGAGGTGTAATGGTTAATATTGAGTGTCAACTTGTTTCTATTGAAGGATGCAAAGTATTGTTCCTGGGTATGTCTTGAGGGTGTTGCCAAAGAAGAAGATTAACATTTGAGTAGGTGGACTAGGAGAGGCAGACCCACCCTCAATCTGGGTGGGTACAATCTAATCAGCTGCTAGCATGGCTAGGATAAAAGTAGGCAGAGGAACATGGAAGGACTAGACTGACTAAGTCTTCTGGCCTCCATCTTTCTCACATGCTGGATGCTTCCTGCCCTGGAACATCAGACTCCAAGTTCTTCAGCTTTTGGACTCTTGGACTGCACCAGAGGTTTGCCAGGGGCTCTCGGGCTTTGGTAACAGACTAAAGGCTGCAGTGCCAGCTTCCCTACTTTTGATGCTTTGGGACTCCCACTGGCTTCCTTGCTCCTCAGCTTGCAGATAGCCTATTGTGGGACTTCACCTTGTGATCCTGTGAGTCAAAACTGCTTAATAAACTCCCTTTCATATATACATCTATCCTATCACTCCTGTGCCTCTAGAGAACCCTGACTAATACAAGAAGAAAAGAAGTATTTTGAGCAACTGATTATGCAATTTCAAAGAAGGTGCATTGAGAAGACTTCCACAAAGGACCTATGAAAAAAGACCAGAAAGAAATGAGAGAACAAGCCATTTGAATAACTGGACAAGGCAAGGTACAAGTGAGAAATTCTCAAGAATGTGATTGGCATGTTTAGGAAACAGTATAGAAACCATATGATTAAAGTTGCCTTAGCCAGGGGGAATGGTAGAAGATGAGGTAAGAAATACCAAGGCAGGGACAAATTATGTAGAGCCTTGTAGACTACTACAAGAATTCTGGACTTTCCTCTGAGGTGAGAAGTCATCGTAGGGTTACAGGTAAAACAGAACATTATGTGACTGAAGTCGTTGGCTGTTGTGTTAAGAATAGACTGTGTTAAATATAACTTGAGATGCTATATCAAATTCTTTCACAAATCTTACATACATGTGATATAAAACACAAGCAAAATTTTGTACCTTTTGCCATCAATTAAAAAGAAGAGAGATCAAAATAAGTCACGGTTGAAATTTCAAACTTTTTGAGAAACCCACAAGTATTAGCAGCTCAAGGAAATAGCATATTATTCTGATCATGCTGTGTTTTTATTAGTTCTAATAAATTAAAGAATTGCAGAGTTATTTAATATAGCTGACATTCTACTAATTTCAAGGGAACAAGAGTAACAAAAGCTCATAAGAGAATTCATTCAGAGCTCAATTCCACTTATCCTCCCACTCTACAGAGAACACAATTGGCAGCATGTGAGTGATTTTTTCCCTGTAATGGCAGGATTTGATATTACTATTTTGATGGAGATTTGAACTAAATGAACTCAATCCCTTGATTAAATGAGAGTTATTTTATCAAGGAATATGCCTGCACACTTCTGGTATTTTAACTTTATCTTAGTTCATAATATAGGAACTATATATTTATTATCATGATGTATCAGAGATTATTCCATTTTCTTCCATATGAGAGCAAGGTCTGGAGGTAAAAAGTTTTTTTTTTCTTTCATTGCACAGACACACGTTGTCATGACCACTAGCTTCTTTCTAAATGTCCCTGATGAATTATATACCCTACAAATGCCAAATATCCCTCTCACCCCAACTCATGGTTAGTTTTTGAAACAAACTGCAATAGTGTTATATTATAAAATCACCTTGTACAATTCCCTAGGTAAGGGATTGCAATTGTCCTTTGAGAGGTGATAACCAGCAGCAAAAACAAACAAAACCTTGCTGATGATGTGCCCCTCACCAGGGAGAAGACTGAGAAAAACAGTAAGGTTTGCATATTTCACCTTGCCCTTCACTGCCTCTTGTGTTACATTTCTAATTCACTCCCTCAGTGATCTCATCCACTCCTATAGCTTTGTATGTGACCTGTATGCTACTGGCTTCCAAATTTATACCTCCATCCCTGAACTCCCAGCTTATACCCCCAAATGCATGCTTCATATGTCCACTTAGAGGTCAACAGACACTTAGTTATCTTCCCTTCCATAATCTGCTTCTCTTGCAGACTTTCCCTCATCTCTATAAATGGGAACTCTTATCTAATTTTACAGCCTAAGAACCTGGAGTTATTCATGATTCCTCCTATACCCCAAATCCAATCTGTCAGAAACTCTACTTCACTATTTTCAAAATCATCCAGAATCTACTTCTCACCAATGACACTGCTGCTAAGCCTGTCAAGCTACCACTAATTCACACATTAATAATGAGATCATTGAAACAGCTTGTTAACCAGTCACTGGCTTTAATTATATTCCTCACCTTACCCTGCTATCTGTTTCTCCACATAGCTGCCAGCATAACACTACTACGGCATCAGTCTGATCATTTCACCCCTTTATTAATAACTCACTAACAGCTTTCTTAAAATAAAATCCATAATTCTCACACTATGGCTGCAAGGCCATGCATGATCAAGGCCCTGGTGGCCTCTTTACACCATCTTCCACCTTCACTCTGCCACAGCCACTGGCCTCACATAGCCAAACTCACTTATCCCTCAAGGCCTTGCTGTTTGTGGTCTCTTCTGTCTATAACCTGCTTCCTTGAGATATCCACACCTCTAACTAAAGTCACTCTGGCTTCTGCTCAACTCTTACCTCTTCAGAAAGTCCTTCCTAACCACACAAATTGCACACACAAACACACTCAACCTACCACTTCCTGCAGAGCATTCACTACTATCTGATATTACATTATTATTTATGCACATATTGTTACCATCCCCAATGAAAATATATGACAAATAGGGACTAAGAGAAGGATCATCACATTTAACTCAGAGTCTGCAGCAATACCTAGCACACAGTAGGTGTTCAATAAATATTTGTCAAAAAACGAATAAATTATTGCTGAATCAAGGAGACAAAGTATTTGAAGAAAATTTATAAGGCAATGGTACAGTCTATCAATACAAACTCAAAGTCTAAGTTTCTCCAACAAAATCCAAGTCTCTGAAACATCCTAAGACTGAAACATACACTACTGGAATAGTTGCTACCAGGAGGCATTCCCCAGGCTGAAGTACAGTGGCACGATCTTGGCTCACTGCACCCTCTGCCTCCCCAGTTCATGCGATTCTCATGCCTCAGCCACCCGAATCATCTAATGAGAGTGCAAATAAAAATATACAAAGTTCTTAAGTATACCCAACCTATCAGCAGTAAAAGCAATGTTAAGTTTCACCATTAAAAAGCCTCTAATTTTCCATGAATGTCAGTATATTTGGTTAAAACAATGAATCGATTACACATTATTTTGACTGTTAAACAAGAAAAACTGTGTATGGTTGATATGGTTTGGATTTGAGCCCCCATCCAAATCTCAAGTCAAACTGTAATCTCCAATGTTAGAGGTGAGGCCTGGTGGGAGGTGACTGGATCACGGGGGTGGACTTCCCCCTTTGGTGCTGTTCTTGTGATAAGAGTTCTCAGGAGATCCGGCTGTTTAAAAGTGTGTTGCACCCCCCTCCCACCTTACTCCTTCTCTGGCCATGTAAGACGTGCCTGCTTCCCCTACACCTTCCACCATGATCATAAGTTTCCTCAGGCTTTCCCAGAAGCTGATGTTGCCATGCTTCCTGTACAGCTTGCAGAACCGTAAGCCAATTAAACTTGTTTTCTTTATAAATTACCCAGTGTCAGGTGTTTCTTTATAGTCCTAGCACTTTGGGAGGCCAAGGCAGGCAGATCCCTTGAGGTCAGGAGTTCAAGACAAGCCTGGCCAACGTGGTGAAACCCCATCTCTACTAAAAATTCAATAAATTTAGCCAAGCATGGTGGCGCACACCTGTAATCCTAGCTACTTGGGTGGCTGAGGCATGAGAATCGCATAAACTGGGGAGGCACATGGTGCAGTGAACCAAGATCGTGCCACTGCACTTCAGCCTGGGCAATGAAGTGAAACTGTCTCCAAAAAATAAAAGTAAAAATAAAGTGACAAGAAAAACAATGACTGAATGCTTATCTTAAGAGATGCATACCTCTAAGATTTAAAATAGCTAGAAATATAGTTATGAAATAATAGTTTATTATTTCAAACCAATGTTCTCACTGTGTAATGAAAGATTTCCAGACAAGATTACCAAATGGCCGTCTAAGGCGCCATGGAACTTGAGGGACCTTGGACAACTGGACAAAGCAGTAGCAGTGGATGAATGGAACTTCTCTTTTCCAGGAAGAGAAGACAGTAGATTCTGCCAACTTCAGACTAACACAACTTATGTAATTGACAGACAAGATCAAAGATGAATTATTAAAGAGAAAAGGAAGTAGTAATTACAAGAAACCAAAATGGGTTCTTGAAAAAATTTATATCAGAGTAACCGTATGTCTTTTGTTAGGAGACTGAACTCTGGGAAACATGATTGATTTTGTATCTGGACATTTGCAAAACTTTGAAATATTCAACACCTAAGGAATGCAAGAAAGACCTGGAGATATTTAGTCCGGGAAAGTGTTGGTTTGGTGGAGATATCCTTTCAGGTTCCTCACCTATCTTGATCAATGTTTTTTATAAGTGTTTCAGTAAGCCATGATTCTTATACCAAATCACAATTTCCTCAACATCTTTTATGAAATAAAACCACTAAGTACTAAAACAAGTATTGTATAGAATACCATGAGTAGTCACACTCAAAACAACATGGCCTTCTGAGTTAAAAGTCAGGAAAACATTCAATCTAAGATGTTGTACTAGACAAACCTACAAGTTAAATGGCAAGATCACTTAGGGTTTAAGTTCTATTCTTTAAAAAAAAAAAGTGTGAATTATGCACCAAGTTATTGATTTCTTGGTCTACTTTTGAATTAACCCATTTTCACTCGTGGAGAAATCATCTACAGATTCATTTTTAACAAAAAAATCAAAAATACTCAACATGATTTTTAAAAACACTGTTTTCATTTTATTGTTCTTGCTATATTTTTTCCATCCTTTCTGTTCATCTCTTCTTTATTTCATACATTCACTTAACATACATGTATATGTTATGTGGCACTATGTGTCAGTAGATGTGCCATGTGCTGGGAATAGAAAGATGAACACAATACACTCTAGCCTGTCAAAAAGTTCAGAGCATAAATGAAGACTGTGACTTGTCAAATAACACTTATATTCCAGTATAATACAATCCATTTAGAGATATGCACAGAGTTCTCTGGTAACAAAGAGGAAAGATACTGAATTTTGTATAGAATGAAGTGTTAGGGAAAGCTCCCCAAAGAGGCTTCCTCAAAGGGGAAAGAAGGGAAAGGCAGAATATTGACAGGCTTGAGCATGATGCTTTCAGAGCTCAACAAATTGTCTAGCAATGATGAGGCGGAGAGAAAAAAGTAAGATAGGAGGTAGAAGGGGAATGGTAGGAACTGCTTCATTTAAAGACGTAATGCTGGATGGGAAGGACGGGATTATAGATGAGCCTGAGGAAACATTTAGGGGTAATGCATATGTTCATTATCTTGATTGTTGTAATCATTTCATGGATGTTTTCATATGTCAAAATTAATCAACTGCTATACTTTAAATATATGCCATTTATTGTGTCAGTTTACCTAAATGATACTTTTTTAAAAAGTTTTAATGCTATTCTAAGAATTTTGGGTATCAGTGTGAAAGGCTCGGGGAGCAAATGAAGGAATTTAGAGTCAGTGAAACATATTTAGGGGCATTTCATTCTCCATTTTACATCTTTACGAGATCCTCTATTTAATCAAATTAAAGAATTAACCAACTGCTATTTTCCATGCACCTATCATGTACAAAGGCCAATGTGTCCCTTAAAAAAAATCACATCTCTATCGTTAAGTGAGTTATACAGATCTTCTTTATTATAATTTACTTTTAAAACCAAACTTCAAAGATGCAAGATACAGCAGACATCATAAATAAAAATAAAAAGACAAGTAAGAGGCAGTCAGAAAAATTGCAAATATTTACAAGAGTAGCGCTATAGAATATATAAGGAGCTCTTACAAGCTACAAGGCAATAAAATAGGAAAATAAACAACATTAATAGGCAATTCTAAGAAAAAATATAAACCAATAAATACATAATAACTGCTTCAATCTCATTTAATAACCAGGAAATATGAAATAAGTAAAATAAAAGTCACCAACTAAAAAAGAAAAACAATATTAGTGATCATGCAAGGAAAAGAATCCTCACTTATATTATTCATAAAAGTGTAAGTTTGGCCAGGTATGGTGGCTCATGCCTGTAATCCCAGCAGTTTGGGAGGCCGAGACGGGCAGATCACGAGGTCAGGAGATCGAGATCATTCTGGCTAAAATGGTGAAATCCTGTCTCTACTGAAAATACAAAAAAATTAGCCAGGCGTGGTGGCGGGTGCCTATAGTGCCAGCTACTCGGGAGGCTGAGGCAGGAGAATGGCGTGAACCCGGGAGGCGGAGCTTGCAGTGAGTGGAGATCGTGCCACTGCACTCCAGCCTGGGCGACAGAGCGAGACTCTGTCTCAAAAAAAAAAAAAAAGTGTAAGTTCACATGCCTTCTGGAAGGACAATTTGACAGTAACTAGCAAGATTAAAAAGGCCTTTCAATTTAGCAATTCAAAGACTAAGTATGATTGTGAGATGATTTACAACTCTTCACTCTCAATTTATTTAATACTCAGAACAATACAATGTAGGTAGGCACTATTACTGTCCCTGTTACAGGCAAAATAACGGTCCCTCAAAGATATCCATGTCCTAATACCCGAAACTTTTGAATGTGTTGCCTTACAGAGCAAAAGGGACTTTGCAGATGTCATTAAGGATCTTGAGATGGGAAAGATTATCTTGGATTATCTGGGAAGGCCCAATATAATCACAGGGTCCTTATAAGAGGGAAGCAGGAGGGTCAGAGAAGGGGTTGTGATGCCAAAAATAGAAGTCAGAGCAATGCTGAACCATGAGCCAAGGAATGCAAGCAGCTTCTCACAGCTGGAAAAAGCAAGGAAATAAATTTTTCCTCTAGAGCCCTCAGAAGGAATGCACCCAAGCTAAACCATTTTGGACTACTGATCTCCAGAATTGTAAGATCATAAACTTGTGTTGTTTTAAGCCACCAAGTTTGTGGTAATTTGTTATAGCAGCAACAGGAAACTAATACAGTCCTACTTCATAAATAAGAAAACGGAGGTATCAAAAAATGAGTAACTTCCAAAGATCATATAGCTAGGAAGAGGTATAGCTAGAATTTAAACCCAGACAATGTGCAATACTAATGCACTGCCTTCAAATACATACACAAAGATGTATACAGAATTATTTTTTAAAAAACCTGAGGCAGGGAGAGAAACTACAACTAAGTGTCCTTCATTAAGAGAATGATTAAAAGGAAAAATCATAATATGGGCTATGAAATAAATTGCAAGAATTTAAAAACAGTACAACATGAAAAACATATTCAAAATATATGACACAGCCAAAAAGTTTCAGAACAATGGATTTTTTAAAATGTTCACATGAACATGCATACATTGGTAAATACATAGAAAGGAATTAGAAGTCCAACAGATTGTTAAAAATGATCATTTGTGTGGAATGAAAAGAGGTAGTGGGATACAGGGGACATCTACATTGTATTCAATATTTTTATGTTATTTGAATGTTTTACAACAAGAATATATGATGTATTTTAAAGCGAGGGATTTTTAATGCAGGGAGATATGCATGGATTTCCTACAACATTTTTCATTAAAAAGGCCTCAACTGCACAAAGTTTAAAAGCCCTGCCCTACAGTGACACCAAATGGTGGTAGATCAAAATACAGCACACAAACAGGACATTTGTTCGATTCAATCTTCCCATAAGTGTTTGATTTCTTTGAAGAACAGGAAGCTTAACAGAATTAAATAACATGGAGACAAATACTCAAAAACCTAGAATTTTTAATCAAAGAAAGTCTAGTACACCAAGCTTCAATTGCAAATTTTTAGGCCTCTTTCCAAACTTCAGCTAATCTTCTGATCCCACTGAATATTTACATAAATCATTTCTCACAGTTAAACCATGCCACTGTGAACACAGCGATTTTACCTAATAGCTTATTGATCAAAGAAAGCCTACAAATACAAGAAATGCAGTCATACAACTAAAGTCAGGCTCTACTCCATCGGAATCAACCTTTGGTAAGTAGGTAATATTTTGGAAAGATGGACGAAAAGGTGTTGGGGATAAACAGGGATGGAAAGAGTCCAAGAAGAGACACAAGCAATGACTCCAATTAATGACAAAGTGTATTTTCATTTGTTAATCTAGTGATAGAAAATTAAGCTGAGCAAAAGAGGAGGCTATTGCCTCTCAAATATAAACCAATTTCTCCACAAGAAAATTTTGTCCTGGACTGTCCAGGGAAAAGAATATTTCAAATTAAGCACATCAGTCAGTATTCAGTGTCCTCTGCCCAGAACCTAAACCAACAAAAACAGCATGTAAATGGCCTTATTCATTACAAGCCACTATAAAAAGACACAGAGATAGACCACCTCTCAGGGCACTCCTCTAAAACACCATTTGGCCAGGATCCTTAGTCTTTTAGCATTAAATGAGAGTTTATTGGATTTTTGATGTGTTACTTTTCATATACCAAAATCTCCTAGAAAACACAGGACATATAAATATATGATCATCTACAAAAAAAAAGTCAATAATATAATTAAGCTCTAAGGCCTTGAAATCATATAACTGGATTTCAATCCTAATAGGTACAAGCCAACCTACAACCACATGTTACCAGCACTACTTTACCCCACTCATGGATAAGCAGCTCTAGAACACCTTGAGAGCTATCCTGATCAAATGAGTGCATGTCCAGTGACAAGAACCACAAGGAGATCAGTTCAAGAAGGTAACTTAAGTTTCTGAATTACTATATAAGTGACAGATGAACAACTAAGAACTGAGTACCACAAAAAGTATCCATGTCTACTACATATACATTTAC
Source organism: Pongo abelii (assembly GCF_028885655.2). Classification (NCBI taxonomy): domain Eukaryota; kingdom Metazoa; phylum Chordata; class Mammalia; order Primates; family Hominidae; genus Pongo; species Pongo abelii. The sequence goes on from NC_071999.2 coordinate 65,167,553, forward strand.
GACTCTTAATTAGAAAGAGAGGTAATATCAGCATTAAATAATTTTGCTTCCAATTTCAACAGATATAAATATGAACATGAAAGTCTATATTACAGAAAATGTGAAAAAATAGGCACATCATATGGTTTAGTGGTTAGAAGTTTCAAGGATATACAATTTAATAGAAATTGACATAATTCCCATAGTAAATTTGTATACCATACTCTACAGGATATAGAGCCCTGGAAAACTGTATGTAAGTGATACATGACAAAAGTAAGACATATGGCCAGGCGCAGTGGCTCACACCTGTAATCCCAGCACTTTGGGAGATCGAGCTGGGAGATCACAAGGTCAAGAGATCAAGACCATCCTGGCCAACATAGTGAAACCCCATGTCTACTAAAATACAAAAAATTGGCTGGGCTTGGTGGTGTGCACCTGTAGTTCCACCTACTAAGATAGCTGAGGCAGGAGAATCGCTTAAACCCAGGAGGCGGGTGCAGTGAGCCGAGATCGTGCCACTGTACTCCAGCCTGGTGACAGAGCTAGACTCCGTCTCAAAAAAAAAAGAGTAAGACATTTCCAGTATACAAACTATTTCTGATATACACTAATTGACCTTAATTGACACTGGTTACTAATATTTTAGATGTGTTACTTTTACACCCTGCCTTTCTATCAAAGAGAAAATAACACAAACATCAATGTCCCGGTGGAGCTACACCTTATGTTTTTTAACTAATTCTTATGGAGAATTAAAGTTGATTATATAATGCAAGCAACTTGACTGAATTTAATCTACTGTCTCAAGTTTGGGTATTAGTTTAAATAAAACACAACCTTTTGGAAAAATTTGTAATTAATATGAATCAAATTAATGAATTCACATAACTGGATAAAAGAAAACAAACTTAGTGGCAAGTAAAAACTAGAATTTTAACTAATTTTTGTTCAAATGAAAATGCTAGAAATCACAACATCAGTCTACGGAACCTAAAGATTAAAGAGTTAAGAGCTAATTTTTCTACAGTGAAAAACAAATGAAAAGTCAAGCTTTGGTCCTATTTGGAGCTGGGAAAGCACTAACGCTACCCCAAACTCTTGACTTTTTCTTATATCTAACTGTGTGATGATTTTTCAGGTAAAGATGATTAGTACATTTCTAATGTACTTTAAATCTAGGCTAAATCAAGAAGTAAACATGTTTTTTAAGGCAAGGATGTCTTGTAGAAATCTGGAGTTTAATTCACTTCAAGTTAATTGCCCATTTTTGATACAAACACTTCAAAAAGTTTATTATTTTAAAAATGAAACATTATGGAAGTCTTACAGAAATACACTTGGTAATTATAACCAATTTCTTAAAATCATCAAATTACTGTATTATTGATAATGTTGATAAACTGAAAACACATCATTCTTTAGTAAGTTAGCAAAAGTTTTTAATCTAGAAAGGAGTACAGAAGATTTCAGACATTCCAGACAGTCTAACACTCTTTGTCCAGTATTTTTTTTTTTTTGTGGTTAATTATCAAGGATTGTTTGGAGCTTTAAGCAGGTTTCCCACTTCTTTTTGGAGAGCAGAAGTTGAGAAGTAGTAGCAGCCAGATTGGAAATGGTGAAAAATAGAAACGGAAAAAGGTAAAATCTAAGAACATTACTATTTGACAAAAAATAAAAGAAAAATATTTCATTTTGTTCCTCAACTTTCATTCTGATTTTTCTACCAATACAATTACCTTTTAAAATATTAGTACCACAGAAACCAGAACTGAAAACAATTTGTTCAAGAGTATATTGTCATAATCAATAGATGACTAAGGCATTGTTCATACTGTCTATAGAGGACGTTTTTCAACAGCATTATTCCTTCCAAATTATATTCCATTGGCACTCAGGTATGACCCAGCATGGAACGTGTACATTCCAGATTAAGTTTCAGTTGACATGTCCTGAAAGGGAAGTGGTCCATCACCATCATAAAATCAAAACTATTACCTCTAGCACTGGTATCTGGGAATCCATTTGTTTTAACTGCTGATCCCTAAAAGTACACTTTTTGTAAATCAAAGCTCTTTGATGTGAATTTTTAATTTTTAACATGGCATAACTTGGCTATTTTAAGTAAATTGAAAATATCTGCAAATTTGAGCAGTCTTCTTGAATCACTAGAACACAGAAATAGTTTTAAATCTTTACCATAATGATAGGCAACATAAAAAGCTACTTGTTAGATAGACATTTTCATATAACCTTGCATGGTATCAGATTTAATGTACATGGAAAATATTTCAAAATTGTAATTTTACATATTATTTTAATTCAAGTGTCAAAACAAGTAGGTAAAAACATTCTAAATAGTCCGTGGTTAAAAATGTAATGCAAATTCTCCCTTATTCACCTATTCTCTTATGGAAGACATGGCAAATAGAGTATCAAATAGACAAACTAACCAGATAATAGAAAAGCAAGCAAGCAAGGAAATACAGAAAAAAAGAAAGGAGACAGAAAAAGGGCAGGCGGGGAAGAGAATACCCTGAAGAATTGGATTAAAAAGTAAAAAAAACTTTTGTTGTTTTCTTAAAGACAATGAATTTAAAAGTTTTAGAATAGGCCGGGTGGGGTGGCTCACACCTGTAATCCCAGAACTTTGGGAGGCGGAGGCAGGTGGATCACCTGAGGTCAGGAGTTCGAGACCAGCCTGGCCAACACGGTGAAACCCCGTCTCTACTAAAAATACAAAAAAATAGCTGAGTGTAGTGTTGGCCGCCTGTAATCCCAGCTACTCAGGAGGCTGAGGCAGGAGAATCACTTGAACCTGGGAGGCGCAGGTTTTGGTGAGTCGAGATTGCACCACTTGCACTCCAGCCTGGGCAACAGAGCAAGATTCTGTCTCAAGTATTTAAAAAAAAAAAAAAAAAGTTTTAGAATAAAAATTATAAGACTGTGAACAAGGAAAATCATGCTTTTTCCTTTTGTGTTCTATTTGGAGTTTTTTTTTTTTTTTAACTTTGGTGATAGCGAGGAGTAGAATGCGTTTATGAAGAGATAGGAAGGAATGTAAAAGCAAATGTCTACAACGTGCCAAATATGAGGTGCAGGCACAGCTATTAAGTAAATCAACCTGAATTTTTAAAATTCTGTCAAACAAAATTCCATCCTGTCCCTGGAGATTATTAATATAACTGAAGACGAAAGGGAAAAAATAAACAATCTTATTAGAGAAACAACACTATAGTATTGTTATAATGACAAAGTGTAACCAACCTAAAAATAATAATTTAATGGTAGGAGAAAAGAGCACAGAAAAGAAACCTTGATAAAAATCTTAAAATTTTAAGTTGTAATACAGCTAATATATGTCATTGGAAATTCTTTTCACCTCTTTAGACCCCAGCTTCTATAAAATAAAAGGCTGAAGCAAGATGATTATCAAGGTACCTCAAAGATTTTCTAAAATGAATTCATTTTTCATCCTCATTGCCAAGAAAGATACTATATTTATAATTTCAGTCTAAATTATGAGATGAATTGAAGTAAGTGATCAGAAGAAGAAACCGAAGCTATTCTTGCAATATGTTGGAATACACAGCTCTAGAATAAATCACAAATATACCTCTCTATTCATAACAAGTACAGTTTTTACTTTACATTTTAACATTAAATAGAGAGCAAAAAAATTATACATACACTTTTCAAAAGCCCTTTGGACTTCACTTAATGCCAGAGTTTCAATATATATTTTAAATCAAGATAATTTCACATGAATATCCTTAAGTTAAAAAAAAGTAAGATGGATATTAAATGTATGTGATTACTCACATGCTTTTTTACATTTAGCGATATAAAAACAGTTGACAGGTTCTCTTGTTTGGCACAGTATAAAAATCTTCTCTGAGACTTGGTACTTACCACAACAGCAAACTGCTCAGGTTCACATAAATTGTTATATTCACTCTTGAACTGAGACAACGAATTTAATTGCTCTTGATCAGGAAGATGCTTTATTAAGTTCTAAAAATTAAAACCAGAAAGAAAGATCTTCACTAAATGTACTTCTTGAATTTTAAAAATATAATTTAAAAACTACTGAAAGAAAACCAGTTAAGTTAATCTTCAGTTTTATTTCTAGGTAACCTCCCTCCTAATAAGCCTTAAGCAAAATTCCCTGCATCTTGAAAACAGTCAATTTTCCATTTCTCTATCCCAGAGTTATTATATATTCAAATCAAGCACTACTGAAACTGAATGTTTATTTGATTAGCTATATAATTGAGAAAGAGAACTCAACCTATACCAAAGGAACAGCTTTCTCACCTGGATGAATGTGATCCATTACATTTCAGCTTTAGGGAATTAAGTGTCAGAAATTTCAGGCAAAGCCAAACATATTTTAACACTTCCCTCAGGGGGATAAAAGAAATCATCATATTGCTACAAAAAGGCATGGGAAGGGACAGAATAGAAATCAAGGGAATTTTAATGGCAGTGCTTGCCAGATTTACCAATAGGATTACAGTTTTGATAATAAAAACTGAAGATGTCTCTAAAACAAAGTAACTTTTCTGATGTGAAAGAAAATTTTAAAAGGTGTTGAAGACACATGATGATTGATATACCTTGCAGATAAAAGGCATGTAGAGGTCCTTTAGAAACTTAAGTAAGCCACACACTTAAACAACAGAACTACTTGAATAAAGATTAAAGGAATACACAAGACTATGTCTTCCTGATAGAACTTAAATGATTAAACAATCCCTTGGACAAAGTCTATATTGATCCTCTGTATCAAAATACAATCAATTATAATAGTGTTACAAGAAGTTAGTGCATTGATATTAAAATTAAGATAAAAAAGGGTGGTTGGTGCTCACAATTCCAAATTACAGCATGAGTAAATTCTGTATAAGCCCAAAGTTGAATACAAACTATAATTAAGCCTAGATCATGCTATATATATTTATGGGGGGAAATTCCCCAAAGGTGTTATTAGTTAAAAATACTGTTAGAGAATGTTGTACATCAAAATCAATTAGATCAAAGAATAAGTTATTGACTCACTGTGTACCTTCGGACAAAAACTTGGTTAACTGGCCAAAAACAAAACAAAAAAAGTGGCATTTTAAGATCATCCCTAGACAAAGTATTCACTATTAATACTATCAAATTGAATAAAAATAAAAGTATATGATTTCCCCACATAAATAGAAATTTCTCTTGGTGGAATTGCTTGAGACCAAAAGACAGGATTATTTATATTTTCTTTTTACCCATTCTAGTTGACAGCTGGATTGTTAGATTTTATTACTTCAGGCCTCTGAATTTCTTTAGCATCCTTTTAGATGACAATCAAATCCCCCTGAATATCTCATATATAATCAGATTTTCATCTTTTATCTGAATTTTTTAATTTTTTCACTTCATTAATTTTACATTCTAACATAAAAATACTATTGTGATTTTTAAGTGCATGGTCCCAACCTCCCTTTGTCTCTCCCCTTACAAATTCCCCATACCCTTCGCAAATCTTAAGCTCCTGTTCAGCTAAATTCTGCACAGATAGGCACACATGCCCAGCTTCCCTCACAGCCCACAGTATTATTACTGCCAAAACAATTGCCCTTCACTACATTTTTCATGCAACTCCTCTGCTCTATTCTACATCTATACCTATTCAACCTTTACATATCCTTGCCTCCACACATATACTCACAAAGCATACTCCCTCAACATGTTCTACAGGTCTAAACCAATCTTAAAACTTTGCTTACCTTGCTTTACAATTATGTATGTAAATGTCATTTCCCTTGTCAAATTATAAATTCCAAGAAGGTCAAGGCTAATTCTTATTGAGCCTAATATACAGCCGGGCATGGTGGCTCACGCCTGTAATCCAGCACTTTGAGAGGCCGAGGCGGGCAGATCACTTGAGGTCAAGAGTTCAAGACCAGCCTGGCCAACATGGTGAAACCCCATTTCTACTAAAAATACAAAAATTAGCTGGGAGTGGTGGTGGGCGCCTGAAATCCCAGCTACTCAGGAGGCTGAGGCAGAAGAATAGCTTGAACTCGGGAGGCAGAGGTTGCAGTAAGCCGAGATCGCACCATTGCATTCCAGCCTGGTTGACAGAGTCTCACTCTGTCTCAAAAAAAAAAAAACAAAAGTAATAAAACATAAAAATTATTGAGCCTAATACAATGCCCTGGACATGTTGCATAAAATAAAGTATATGAAAAATGAATTAATAAATGACTGATGTGACAAACAAAGGTAAATGGGTAAAAAATGATGTGGAAAAGTGGCATGAAAAATGGCAAAACAATGACATATGGCTGACCTGTGCATATATATGAATAAGTAACTAAATATGTCAAAATATAACCATCACAGTGAACACAAGAGAACCAAAATCATGATTATTACAACATTAAGCTCTGTTTCCATGCCCTGGTCAAAATAGGAATTCTTCACATTAAAAAGAGGAATATACTTTTAAAATTAAGAGTTCAAATAGCAAGAAATTCTTATTTTTTAATGAATATATTAAAAACTTATATATGTTCAAAGTAAATTTTTACATTTTAGAAATACCCAAGGCTGGTTTTATATTTAGAAAGTATGATAGGCACAATAATGACATCCATTCCTAAAGATGTACATGACTAATCCCCAAAACCTATGAAAATATTAAGTTACATGGCAAACGGAATTTAGGATATAGATGGAATTAAAGTTGCTATCAGCTGACCTTAGAGTGGTTATCCTGAATTATTTGGATGTACCCAATGTAATCAAAAAGTTCTTATAAGTGGAAGAAAAAAACAATAGAGCTGGAGGGAGATGTGACTATGAGACAAAGGAATCGAGGAATGCAAGATCGCTGGCTTGGAAGATGAAGGAATGGTTCTACAAGCCATAGAGTATGAGCAACCATGAGAAGCTGGAAATACAAACAGATTCTTCCCTAGAGCCTACGAAAAGAAACACAGGCCATTCTGCCAATACTTTGATGTTAGCATAGTACGACCAATACCAGACTTATGTTTTACAGGAATGTAAGATAATAAATTTGTATTATTTTAAGCAAATAAGTTTTTGGTGAATTGTTATAGTACAAATAAAAAACTAATACGTTACAAAATATATGGAGCTGAATGTACTTTGGACACGAATTTTAAAAAGCAAATCATCTCTTTTCTATTATATAACAAAACCACATGTTCATTTAAAACATTCATGTAATCAAGCTAAAAGCTACTCTGTAAATATTTAACTAATTCATTATAAGAAATACAAACAAGTATTAAGTAGAAAAATTTTATTTAAGGAAGTTGGAATCTATTCCTAGCAAGAAGGCACACACATAATCAACATGAACGAAGATGAAAATCCAGTAAAAAGAAACTGAAAGAGAAAAAAATGCTTAAATAAGAGTAGCTGAATCAGGTAGTTTATGAGTCTTAGCAACTCACAGCACCAATCACTAGTGAAATTATATGAACACTACGTTTAGAAGACAAGATAGGAAAGGCAAAACTTAGAACAACTTCCAAAGATATCATTTATTGATTAGTTAAAATGTTCAGAATTATTTTAATTGCTTGTTGGCACTAATAAATATTTGGTTTCTTTTTATTGCTAAGTAATCATTTTCCTAAATATATCCGCTATCAGAACAAAAGATGGTAAGCTGAAGATAATCTCTCACTATATAATTTGTGTTTTGATTCTCCAACTTTAAATTTTATCAAGATACACATTATTGATTTCTTATGTGGAACTCAGCAATAACTTCGACATGATGCTAGTATTCATTTGAAAATACCATGAATAAAAACCATTAACAAAAATCTTCTAGCTTTCTGAATAAATTCAGAATACTATGTAAACAATCTCTAATACTCATAGGAGCCCAAATGACTCAAAGAAGAATTGTTAGTAAAGGTAACTGTAAATGAAAACTCCCTCAATCTTCTAAACCATATAATAATATCTTCATAAGCCAAAGGAAAACACATTCTAAAAGGGCTATAGAAACAAATTTTAAGTAACACATTAATAATCTAAAGTATAACAAAAACAAAAATGTAAAATTAAACAATTTGCTTTTCAGAAACAATAACTTAAAATACTTAAAATGTAATCATTTGATAGCATTCTATCTCATGTGCAGTTAAGAGAAGATGCAGCTTTCTCTCCTGGCAATGCAGAAGTTATGCTAAAACTAATTATGCAGCAATGATTTTCCAGTTGAATGATTTGGGTGAAGAATTTTGCTTCACTTACAGATTTCTATTTAATGAGAAGCTTGCAATGAAATATTGAAATTTAAGCTGTGCCTGTTTGTTTACCTGAATCATAGACTCTGCCAACCGTGTTTCATCTACTTCCAATATCATCATTCTGATTTCCTCATATGGCACCCGAAAAGAGCTCAGGAAGATTGCTAAGAGGGAGAAAGAGAGAAAGGTTTATAATGAATAAGGTTAAAAAAAGTATTTCAGATGTAGTTCTATTTATAAAATCAAAAATAAATTCATAAAACAAGATAATTCAAACATTTAATATTATGTTTGGGGGAAAGATACTAGGGGGGAAACTTTCATTACCACATTTTATACTCTTCTCTAGTTTTAGAACTAGTGTTTAAACAACAGTCCTCTGTTATTGCACTGGATCCAAGGTGGATTTTTAAATGCTCAGTTATTTATCTACCATAGGAATGATGTCAATTTTCATGTGATAACAAAAAATGAAATAAGGTACACTATAAAAACATCACATTGTAATGAAAATAATGAGAAAACCACAGTATGTGCATGTAATATTTGTCTAAACATATGTGTTATTTGCTTGTATCTCTTCTAGCCTTAGGAAAGAGTTCAGCAAAAAGTATTTTAAGAAAACTGCTAAGCAGTACATTAACACTTTTACAAGTAATAGTAGCACTTCAGTATTCAGAAACATTGTAAACAGTATGCTAGAGAAACCTTCACATGTAACCAAAGCTTAAAATATCCAGTTTTAGAAAACAAATTCTCACTGAAAATTATCCAAATGTACTAGATAGTATAATATGTTATTAATGAGAATTCTAAACATTATTTACATCTTTCTTGATGCCTCTTATATCAACTATTATAATGATTTTCTCAAAAGTTATTGAAGTAGAAGGATATTTTCACAGCAACAGATACAATGCTTTTGCTAGTTCACCCCTTATTGTACTATTATGTTTTTACATTCAAGATGTCACTTCTTAACCATACTCAGCACCTGCAAATCAATAGCCTATTATTTTTCTTTTTATTTAATGAATTTCTATGTCATCTGGTATGTGTATCTCTAGATAAAGAAACTATGTTCAGCACCTCATATCTGTGGGTTCCACATTCACAAATCTGACCAACTGTGGATCAAATTCAATCCACAGTAGGTTGAATCTAAAGATACAGAAACCATGGATATAAAAGCAGAATATAAGGAACTTGAGCATCTGTGGATTTTGGTATTCATCAGGGGTCCTGGAACCAATCCCTCTGATATCAAAGGATGACTATTTTTTATAAAACTCAGGAAACAGGATCTGCTTCTTTTCTGTATTGAGGTTGTATTCCTGATTTGTGAGAATATCATGTATCACCTACAGATTAACAAGGGCACCATCTGTGTTCATATCACCAACATACACAATTCTGAACCCAAGAAGTCTTAAATATGAACTCATCACAATAAAACTCACAGATGTCTATAATCTTTAATATCCCAAGAACAAGATGAAATATATAAATGGTATAAGAGTAAATAGAGATTTGGCCAGGCGCAGTGGCTCACGCCTGTAATCCCAGCACTCTGGGAGGCAGAGGCAGGCGGATCATGAGGTCAGCAGATCGAGACCATCTTAGCTAACACGGGGAAACTCCGTCTCTACTAAAAATACAAAAAATTAGCCAGGTATGGTGGCATGTGCCTGTAGTCCCAGCTACTCAGGAGGCTGAGGCAGGAGCATCGCCTGAAACTAAGAGGCAGAGGTCGCAGTGAGCCAAGATTGCACCACTGCACTTCAGCCTGGGCGACAGAGTAAGACTCTGTCTCAAAAAAAAAAAAAAAAAAAAGTAGAGATTTATAAAATTACAAAAGATAACTCCGTAGTAGACAATAGAACATGCAAAAAATATAATCACTCAAGATGGTGAAGTAGGGCTCTCTAGTAATTCTCCACCCTCACAGAAACATGAATTTGAACTAGCCACATGTGAAAGAAAATACCTTCAAAAGAGAGAAAACAAGTGAAAAATCACAGTACCTGCTATAGACTAATACTAAAAAAGATACATTGATTATGTAAAGAATGTTTTACACCACCCGTATCAATCCATCCCCCAACGTCAGGCAGCACAGGAAAAAAAAAAAAAAAGAGAGAGAGAGAGAGATACTGTCCACTTGGAAAAAAAGAGAGAAGTGAACATAGAAATGTCCCTTTGTCCCTAACAACAAATCTACCAGTATAAAATGCTCATGGACTCTGATTCCTGACAGGTATCTGCAATCTAAGCATCTAGACTGACAATGGTACCAGACAGGAATCTAACGGTCCTTTGAGAAAGACTCGAGTTCTGGCCTATATCACTGACAGATGACTGCAGCAACCTTTGTTTACAGAAAATACTCAGTGGCAAACAGGCAACAGAAGCTGTGGGCTTCAGGAACCACCCAGGACTGCAACAACATTAAGAACCATGAAAGTAAGCCTGATGCTGGGCCAGCTGTGGGAGCCAAAAATTTCCAGCCTGGGCTGCACCACCCAAAGCATTTCTAGGCTTAGGGCACTCCCTAGCACTGCACCAACAACAGCAATCCATACCAGATGGTCTACTCAAAAACCCTAGACAGACTTACTGTTGAAAGATGACCTAAAATAAAGTCACACTGAGAAGAATGGTATAAATATCTACTTTCTCAACGTGCAGACAGCAACACTTGACCACAATGCAAAAAGACAATCAGGGAAACATGACATCACCAAAGGGACAAAATCAGCTGCCAGTGATGTACACTAGAGATGGACATGTATGAACTATCTGGCAAGGAATTCAAAGCTGTGCTTTAAGAAAGTTCAGTGAACTTCAAGAAAATACAAAAAAAAAAAAAAAATCAGTATTTTTTAACAAAGAAAATAGTTTTTAAAAATTAAACAGAAATACTAAAATATACAAGGTACAGAATGAGTAATTCAGCAGACAGCATCAACTGTAGAAGTGATCAAGTAGAAGAAAAAATCTGTAAACTTAAAGACAATTTATTTAAAAATATATAGTAAGAGAATAAGAAAAATGAATGAAAAGGAATGAAGAAAACGTGAAATTTATGGGACAGCATTAAAGAGCAAAAACGTGTCATTGAGGTTTGAGAGAGTAGATAACATTGTAGAAAACTTATTTTAAAAAGTAATAGCAGAAAACTTCCCAAACCTGCAAAAAGATATAAATATCCAGATACGGGAAGGTAAAAGGTGTCTAACATGATTGAATCCAATACTATACCATGACATTATAATCAAACTGTCAAAGATCAAAGACAAAGAGGGGATCCAGAAAGCAACAAGAGAAAATAATAAAATAGCATACAAGAGAGTTCCAGTATACCTAACAGCAGACTTCTCAACAGAAACCTTACATGCCAGGAGAAAATATGATGACATATTCAAAGTGCTGAAGAAAAACAACTTCTAAGAATACGGTACCATCAAAATTTATTTTTCAGAAATCAAGGAGAGATAGTTTCCCAGACAAACAGAAGCTAAGGAAGTTCACAATCAACAGCCCTGTCTTATAAAAATTGCTAAATGAAATTCTGCCAGTTGAAAGAAAAGGATGATAATGAGAAACATAAAAATATCTGAAAGTATAACTCACCAGTAAAAAGTAAGTACATAGTCAAATTCTGAATATTCTAATAATGTAATGGTGGTATGTAAATCACCTGTATCTTTAAAGGGAGAATAGAGGACAAAACTATTAAAATTAACAGTAACTACAATAAATTGTTAAGGAATATTCGATATGGAAAGATGTGAGTTGTGACATCAAAAATTCAAAATTGAAGGAAAGAGTAAAATTAACATGTAGTTTTATTTTTTATAAGTGATCAAGTTTATCAGTTTCAAATAAACTGTTTTAACTATAAAAAATCTTTTAGCTAGCCTCATAACCACAAAGCAAAAATCTGTACTAAATGTACTACAAATCAAAAGCAAAAAAATCAAAACATACTATTAGAGAATAATCACTTATCCAGAAAGGAAAACTGTAATAGAGGAAGAAAGTAAAAAGGATCTACAAAACAACTAGAAAACAATCAACAAAATGGTAGTTATAAGTCCTTCACTATCAATGATTATCTAGAATCTAAATGGACTGAATTCTCAAATTAAAAGACAGAGTGGCTGAATGAAAACAAAACAAAACTACAACTATATGCTGACTACTGAAGACTAACTTCACCCGTAAAGACACATAAACCAAGTGTAAAGATAGAAAAAGATATTCCACGCACATGAAAACCGAAAGAGAACAGGAGTAGCTATATTTACATCAGATAAAATATACTTTAAACCAAAAACTGTAAAAGGAGACAAAGAAGGATATTACATAATAAAGTGATCAATTCAGCAAAAGGATGTAACACTCATAAACATATATATGTGTATATGTATGTGTGTGTGTGTGTGTGTATATATGTATATAATTTGTATCCAACACCAAAGCATCTAAATATAAAAAGCAAATAGATCTACAGGGAGACATACATTGCAATACAATAATATTAGGAGACTTCAATGCCTCATTTTCAGCAATAAAACAGTCATCTAGACAGAAAATCAACAAACGTGAAATAGAAAATGAACTCTAGGCCAAAAGGACCTAACAGATATTTACGGAACATTTCATATAACAAAATCAGAATAAACATCCTTCTCTCAACTGCACACGGAACATTCTGCAGGACAGATCATATGTTATGCCACAAAACAAGTCTTAACAAATTTAAGGAGACTAGAATCATATCAAGTATATTTTCTGACCACAATGGAATAAAACTAGAAATAGTAACAGAAGAAAATTCAAAAACTTTTCAAATACATGAAAACTAAACAACATGCTTCTAAATAACCAATGGGTCAATGAAGAAATTAAAAGTCTTCAATTTAAAAATGTATTTAGAAAATTGAAAAGGGAAACACAACATACCAAAATATATGGGATATAGCAAAAGCAGATCTAAGTAAGAAGTTTACAGAAATAAATGTCTACACTAAAAAAAAAAAAAATCTCAAACAACCTAACATTGCACCTGGAGGAATTAGAAAAAAAAAGACAAACTCAACCCAAAATTAGTAGAAGCAAGAAAATATTAAAGATCCAAGCAGAAATAAATGAAATGGAGACTAGAAAATACCAAAAAAAAAAAAAAAAAAAGAAAAAGAAAAAGAAAGAAAAAACAACCAAAAAGTTGATTTTTGGAAAAAATAAACAAAATAATCAAATGTTTATTTAGACTAAGAAAACTCAAATATAGTCATAAATGAAAAGATATTACAACTGACACCACAAAAATAAAAAGAATTATATGAGACTATTTTGAATAATTTCTTATACATCAATAAATTGGATAACCTAGAAAAAAAAATGGATAAAATCCTAGAAACTTATAACTTACCAAGATTGAATTATAAAACAATAGACTACCTGAATGAACCAATAACCAGTAAGGAAACTGAAATTAGTAATAAGTAGTTTCCCACCAAAGAGAAGCTGAGGATCTAATATATTTGCTGCTTAATTCTATCAAACATGTAAGTAAAAATTATTACCAATTCTTATCAAACTATTCAAAAAAAATCAAAGAGTAGAGAATACTGCCAAACTCACTCCACAAGGCTGGCATTCCCCTGACACCAAAACCTGCAAGAATACAACAAAAGAAAGCTACTTGTCAATAACCCTGAAGCAAAAATTCTCAACAAACTGAATTCAATACATGAAAAAGATCATTCACCATGATCAAATGGGATTCATTCCAGAGATGCAAGGATGGTTCAAAATATGCAAAGCAGTAAATGTGACACATCCTATTAACAGTATGGAAGAAAAACCATATAATCATTTCAATAGATAGAACAATAATTTGACAGAATTCATCATTCTTTTATGATAAAGAATTTTAACAAATTAGGTATAGAAGAATGTGTCACAACACAATAAATATATGTGTTATATATGACAAACATACAGCTATCATCATAACAAATAGAGAAAAGTTGAAAGCTTTTCCTATAAAATCTGGAAGAAGATGAGGATCTCCACTTTCACCACTTCTATTTAACATATTACTTGAAGTCCTAGCCAGGGCAATTAGGCAAGAGAAAAAAAATAGGCAGAAATAAGTTAAGCTGTACTTGCTTTCAGAAAACAACCTTAAATATAAAAAATCATAAACAAATGAATCTTATAAAACTCCTAAGCCTTCTCTTGATCCTAGAGTGCCTGGAAACCTTTATGAACTCAAAAATATAGGAAACCAAAACCACTTTTAAATAGACAAGTAGACAAATGAATGACTTTTAGATTCTTTCTCCAAAATTATAACCTAGTACACACCCATAATATTTCTCTTCAATGAACTTTAGAAATGAACCTCTCCATTTTAGTATCAGTATTCTACTACTGACCACTGTTTTATTTCTATTCATCTCATTCCAAAACAGTTCTAAGACTCTTCTCAGAATTCAGACTCTCAAAACTCTAAATTTCATTACAAAAACCAGCTGTGAATCAAACTATAATTACAATAAAGATTATAGGCTGCTAAAGCTTCTTAAAGCTTAAATCATAATGCCTGCTACCATCGGAGAGGACAAGAATAATCTTAAAATGGATTACATCATAATATGACATGGTATAAATTCTGTATCTTTTCATCTTATACTTTAAAACATGTTTCTCAATTAAATGAATAGGATATATATACTCTAGCTAAACAAGGCAAACAGGATCTTTCTCCATAAAAATGTTATTCTGTTTTCTGTAAAAAGGAACAGATATACATTAAACTATATAACAATTAAAATATTTTCAAAATGAGCAATCTTATTGAAATCACTTAACTGCTACACCCACCAGATTCCCTATCTATACTGTCAATGCTAATACCCACCTGGTGGGGTTGTAGTGAAGATTAAAGGGCCAAATACAGAACTAGTAAACAAAGGTAATCAGTATTTATTAGCTGTTTTAATTAAATTTGAAATCCCATGTAGAACATGTTCTGTAATACATAAATAAATAACCGTCTTCAAAAAGTTATTTAACTTTGAGATGGACATTTAGGCTAACTTATCACAGCTGACCCATTCAGAAAGAATTCTATTAAACATTATATTTCTTCAGGAACTATTACGAGACTATTTAGAATCAACACTAGTAATTTGTAATGCAGGTCACGAACATTTTTCAAAATAAAATCATCTCTTAGATCACAGATACAGAACTTTTTGACATTATCTGACATAGTTCAAAACACAGTGCTTTGAACTGAGACAAAGTTCTTTTGGGAGGGAAATTCCCTAAAATATGTATATCATGCAAAAAACAAAAAACACAAACAAAATCTCTGTGGTCTAAGCAAACACACACAAATTATTTCTCAAGAAGACCTTATGTTTATCACACCAGTTTCTGTTAATTATTAATTATGATCCCTATATCAGGATGATGGACACCCTCTGAATGCCATTCTGGGCGTCAGGGGGAGCTTCTTCAATCACCAATGAAATGCTTCCACCCAAAAAGTGACATTATCTCTACTCCCATCTACACTGGTCCAAGCATGTCACTTGGTGACTCCTAACTTGACAAGGGCAGAGATGTGCAATCAGCAGTGCCCAGAAATAGAGAATTGAATACTAGACAATACACCAATGCTGCCATACTATCCATAGGGATCTTGGCAGGCCTGCATTGTAGAAAAGAGATGGGTTTAGATCAAAGTGATTATGAAGGAGAGGAGGTTCTGAAATTTTCATAAAAGGAATGCCAACTCTACCATTTGAATATATTGCCTCTAACATAACTCTCTTTAATCAGTAGCATGGATCTTTATCCTCTCGCTGAAGAACTGTTTTATTCCAATACTTGCTAAAAGCTCAGTTGAGGCATGTAATAATTGAGGGAGACTAAAAACCATGTTAATTCTTCATCACTCTAGATTCTCCCCATTATTCATATCCCTCTTGCGCCATCAGAAAGTGATATATACAGACCATAGTATATCATCTCTAAGCATTACTACCCTCGATGCATTTAGAGTACTTAGAAATGAGTTAAGAGCAAAACTATTTGCCTTCTTCTCTCACAGTAATTTGATCAAGAAGATAATTCAATACTGAGTATTTAGCTCCTGTAACAGTAATTAAATCTAAAATATTTCTACTCAGAACTTTTGAGGAAAGGCTTTGAACTTCTCAGATGGGATAACTGAATTCACTTTACTTACCATCCTTATTTCCGTTAATATTATAACTTCCTTTATGCATGATCAAGTATCACAAATATTAGAGATTCAGAGTTACAAAAGAAGCAATATACTACCAATTTTTTTTCAAAATATGATGCCATTACCTAAATTCCTTAAGTCTTTATTTTTATACTTTAAAAAAGGGACTTTAAAGAGTAGTTTTTTTTTCAGTTATGAAAGATAGAATTTCATTTTAAAACCTCTTCTTATTTGTATTTTCTAATATGCACTTATCTTTTGAAGCATTTAATCCCATAGTTTACCTAAAGGAGAGTTATCTGTGAATTTATCATGCATATAATAACAAAATGAAAATAGCAAATAATGAATAATCAGTCTTAAAGAAAATGAAATCATTTAAAGAAATATTTCCACTCTCTTTCAATGGTACTGGAATATGATACTTACAGAGGTTCTGGGCAATTTTAGAATCTAAAAACTTAAGTTCTTTAATTTTTTTCTTAATTGATTTCTTCTCTTCAATATCTTCCTCTTCTCTTCTCTCTGTAAAACCAAGAGTAGATCCATGTTAGGGGCAGTAATTCATTCAAATACAAAAGTGTAAACAGTGAAATTTTTATCATTAAATAAGCTAAAAAGGATGTAACTCTTCTAAATAAAAGTTATAAAAACAAATAAAACAATAGATATCCCAAGACCTGAACTCTTGAAGATAGAAACTGGGAGCTTTTATGCCAGAGAAACTATGGAAAGTAAATATTTGAAGGTCTAACAGGAAAAACAAAAATAAAACTTACATATACTATGGAAACCAATACCAATGGGTATAAGAATAACTACAGTTTTAGCTCATTTGAATAGCATACAGGATACAGTTATAAAAATTAATACACCTGCACTCAAGTTGCAAGTATATTAATTGGATTATGAAGCTAGCTCTAAGAATGCTAACTAAAAACACAGTCATTTTTATGTCTAATATACAATACCATTCTTATTTAAAAACATAGCTTATGAAAAATTAACAGAATAAATTTTATTGATTCTGAATGTTGAATCATCTATGCATCCTTGAAATAAATCCCATTTGATCATACTGTATTATCTTCTTGATGCACTATTGGATTTGTTTTGCTACTATTTTATTGAGGATTTCTGCATCTAAATTCATCAGGAATATTGGTCTAAGTTTTCTTTTTATGTTGAGTCCTTGTCTTGGTATCAGTGTAAAGCTGGCCTTGTAGCATGAGTTAGGAAGAATTCTCTCCTCTTCATATTTTTGGAATAGTTTGAAAGGAATTGGTGTTAGTTCTTCCTTAAAACCTTGGTAGAATTCAACAGTGAAGCCATCCAGTCTTGTTGGAAGACTGATCAACTTCCTTACTCATTATTGGTCTGCTCAGGTTTCCTATTCTTTCTGATTCAATCTTGGTAGCTACGTGTCCAGAAATTTCTTCATTTCTTCTAGGTTTTCCAATGTGTTGGCAAACATTTGTTCATAATTAGCCTCTAACAATCCTTTTTATTTCTGTGGTATCAGTTGTAATATCTCCTTTTTTGATTCTGATTTTATTCATTTGGGTTTTCTCTTTTTCTTCTAATGGTTTATCAATTTAATTAAAAAAAAAAAACTTTTCATTTCTTTAATCTCATATTGTTTGTTTTTTGTTTGTTTGGAGACAGGGTCTTGCTCTGTCACCCAGGCTGGAGTGCAGCAGCATAATCACAGCTCACTGCAACCTTGACTTCTCAGGCTCAATTGATCCTCCCACCTCAGCCTCCCATGTAGCTGGGACTACAGATGTGTGCCACCACATTCAGCTAATTTCTCTTTATTTTTCATAGAGACAGAGCCCCACTATGTTGCCCAGGCTCATCTTGAACTCCTGCCCTCAAGTGATCCTCCCAATTCAGCCTCCCAAAGTGCTGAGATTACAGGTGTGAGCCACCTCACCCAGCAATGTGTCTTCTTTTCTTGTCTCTGTTTCATTTAGCTCTGCTCTGAACTTTATTATTTCTTTCCTTCTACTAACTTTGGGTTTGGTTTGTTCTTTTCCTAATTCCTTGAAATACATCACTAAGTTCTTGATTTGAAATCTATTTTTTTATATAGGCATTTTTTGCTACAAACTTCCCTCCTAGTACTGTTTGTGCTATATTCTAAAGGTTTTGGTATATTTTGTTTCTACTTTAACTCATTTCAGAAATATTTTTTATTTTCTTAATTTCTTCATGACATACCGGACATTGAGACTAATTGTCTAATTGGACATTAGAGAAGCAAGTTGTATAATTTCCATATTATTTGTAAAGTTCCCAAAGTTCCTGTTGTTGATTTCTAGTGTTACTCCATTGTGAGCTACAAAGAGGATTGATTTTTTAAAAGTTGTTGAGACTTGTTTTCTGGCCTAACATATGGTCTATTCTGGAGAGTGTTCCATGAGCTGAAGAGAAGATGTGTGTTGTGCACCTACTGGATGCTATGTTCTGTAAATGTCTATTAGATCCATTTGGTCTACAGTGTAGTTTCAGACTGATAGTTCTTTGACAATTTTCTCCCTAGATGATCTGACAAATGCTGAAAGTTAAATTCTCCAACTACAACTATATTGGAGTGTCTCTCTCCTTGTAGATATAATAATATCTGCTTTAAAAATCTGGGTGTTCTGGCGCTGGGCATTCACACATTTAAAACTGTTATATTCTCATGCTGAATTGGTCCCTTTATCATTATATAATGATCTTGTCTCCTTTTATCTTTTTTTGACAAAGTCTATTTTGACTGATACAAGTATAGCTTATCCCTGCACACTTTCACTTTTCATTTACATACAATACATTTTTTCAATCCCTTCGCTTTCACTGTGTATCTTTACAGGTGAAGTGAGTTATTGTAGGCAGCATATATTTGCATCCCATTTTTTTAATCCACTCAGCCAGTATATAACTTTCAATTAGAGAATTTACACTACTTATAATCGAGGTCATTAATGGTTTAGCACTTACTTCTGTCATTTTGTTGATCATTTTCTGATTGTTTTGTATATCCTTTGTTTCTCTCTTCCTGTTTATCTTTGTAGTTTGGTGGTTTTCTGTAATAACAATATTTGCATCCTTTCTCATTTGTGTGTCTGCTCTATAGGGAGTTTTTTTACTTTTATGTGTTTTAACAGTGGTAGATACAGCCTTCTTTGGCTTCCAGATATGACTCCCTTAAGCAGGGAGTCTAGCAGTGATTAATTCCCTTAGTGTTTGCTTGTATGGGAAAGACTATTTTTCTCTCATCTCTGAAGAACAGCTATACTGAGTAAAGTATTCTTATCTGATAGTTATTTTCTTAAAGCATTTTGTATGTATCATTCAATTCTCTCCTAGCCTGTAAGTTTTCTGCTAAAAAAACTGATGTTAGTCTGATGGGGATTCTCTTATATGTGACTTGACACTTTTCTCTTGGTATTTTTATAAATCACTCTTTGCCTTTGCCTTTTGAAAATTTGAATATAATACGTCTCACAGAAGACTTTTTGAGTTGAATCTATTTGGGAATCTTTGAGCTTCATGTATCTGGATGTCTATTTCTTTCCCAAGACTTAGAGAGTTTTCAGCTATTATTTCATTAAATAGGTTGTCTATGCCTTTTCCCATCTCTTCTCCTTCCAGTAATTCCAAAACACAAACATATATTTGCTGAATTTTGTCCCACATGTCACACAGACTTTTTAAATCTTTTTCTCTATTTTTCTTTTTTTGGTTTGTCTGGGTTATTTCAAAAAACCTATCTTCCAACTCAGAAATTATTTCTTTTTCTTGTCTAGTCTACTGATGAAGGTCTTGATTGTATTTTTTATTTCCTTTATTGAATTCTTCGATTCAAGAATTTCTATTTGGCTCTTTTTTTATATCTATCTCTTTGTTGAATTTCTCATTCTAATCAATTGTTTTCCTGATTTCTTTATATTGTCTACTTGTGTTCTCTGTGCTTCACTGAGTTTCCTTAAATCATTATTTTGAATTCCCTTTCAGGTCTTTTATAAATTTATTTTTATTTGGGGTGTTATGGGAGAATTACTATGTTCCTTTGAGGTATCATGTTTACTTTCTTTTCCAGGTTTTTTTTGTGTCCCTATAGGGATATCTGTGCACCTCCTGTAATAATCACTTCTAATTTTATAGAGTAGCTTTAATAAGCTAAGACTTTTTCCTGCAGATGTATTTACAGCATCGATTAAGTAGAGTGTTTGGGGTTTTGGGTGGGAGCAGCCACATAGTCTCTGTGTGATTTCTTCAGCTACAATCATCAGCAATATCTGAGATTTCCTCAGTGGCTTAGGCTGCAGTTGTTTGTGGAGGCTTTGGTATGACTTTCATAGTGATGAAGATGAAGAGCCAGACCCAAGATGGGTCTGTCCTTGAGCCCAAGTGGCATGTATATGGATACCAGCAGGCCCCGGTCACATCAGTCCTTCATCTCCTGGGCAGCAAACATAGGTTCTGGGAAGACTAGTCCTTGGGCCCCTGGGGGTTGTACTTGGCGACTGGCAGTAACAGTCAGGTGGCACATGTGATCGTTTGGCAGTCCCACACTGGAGGTGGTGAGGTCGCTATTGGACAAATTTGGGAACTTGATAAGAAAGAAGAGTGTAGCAATGTGTTTTGGTAGATATGTAAATCACTAAAGGTAAAGTTCAAAATCTGAAATGCTCCAAAATCTGAAACTTTGAGCATCAAGATGACACTCAAAGGTTATGTTAAAAGGAAATGTTCATTGGAGCATTTCAGATTAGAGAGATTTGGATTAGAGGTGCTCAACCAATGCAAACATTCCAAAATCTAAAATACAAAACACTTCTGGTCCGAAGCATTTCAGATAAGTGATATTCAACCTGTATATTACAATTATATATTTTGGTACATAGCATGAGGTAAGAATCAAATTTTCCATTTTTCAAAACATTTGATATTTGTGTCATTTTATATAATTAACCATCTTTCTCAACTGATTTTAAGTTACACTTCGATCATATACTTAGTGTCTAGATACGTTATTTCTATTTTTCTGGGCTACTAGTTCTGCTACATTATTCTCTGTGCTACTGTTAACACTGCTATCACCCTGTCTTAAGTACTATAGATTTATGATACATTTTATTCACTGGCTGTTCAAATTATTTTTCTCCATATCTAAATTTTGTTCATTTTTTTTTTTTTTTTTTTTTTGAGATGGAGTCTTGCTCTATCACCCAGGCCAGAGTGCAGTGGTGCGATCTCAGCTCACTGCAACCTCTGCCTCCCAGGTTCAAGCAATTCTCTTGCCTCAGCCTCCTGAGTAGCTGGGATTTACAGGCGCATGCCATTATGCCCAGCTAACTTTTTTTTTTTTTTTTTTTTAGTAGAGACAGGGTTTCACCATGTTGGCCAGGTTAGTCTCGAACTCCTGACCTCAAGTGATCCACCGGCCTCAGCTTCCCAAAGTGTTAGGATTACAGGTGTGAGCCACCATGCCCGGCCCTCATTTATTTCTCCACATGAACTTTAGAGCAATCCAAAAGGTCTAAAACTAAAATCCATTTGAACTGTATTTGAATTGCAAGGTAATTGTAAATAGATTCTAAGAGATTTGATATCTTGACAATTTCTGAACTTCCTTATCATAAACATGGCATGTGTTTATAATTATTCAACTTAGCACAGTGTTCTTCATACATGACCTGTATATTTTATGTTAAGTGTTAGGTATCCAAAGGACATTTAATTTATACTCCTAGGTATTGTGTAGAAACTTTGCCTAATTTTGTATACATGTTTTATAATCAGGATTTTACTTATTTTGTCTTTCATTCAGATAAAAAAAATTATTAAGGGACTAAAAAGAGACTGTGTTAGGCAACAAGGATACAATGCTAGACAAGATAGAGAAATTCCTTGCCTCAAAGAATTTAAGGTCTAATAGAAGTGACTATAAAATAAATGACAATTATAATACATGGATGTATTAGTGATGTTATAGTGAAAACTACACAAGAATAAAGAAGAGCACCCTAACCATGCTTGTCAAAAATAGTCCTTTTGGGATAAATACCTAAGCAAAGCTTGAAAGGAAAAAGGAGTCAGCCAGGTAAGAAGGTGGGGGTATGTGGCAAAGACACAATAATAGAAGAATAGTATTTGAAGGTGTAAAGGTGCAAAAACTCTAAAGGCATTGAAATACTTGAAGACAATAAGAACAGAAAATATTAAACAGAAATAAATGACACCAGAAATGAGTCAGGTACAAGATCACATAAGATATTTTAAGCCAGGCTAAGACATTTGGATTTCATTCTCACAGTAATGAGGAGCCACTGAAGATTTAAGCACATGAGACAATAGGAGAACTGTATTTTAAGAAAAACTCAGGCTAAAGAAGGTGGATTAGAAGAATGGCAAAAATTACAATAGAAGGGCAAGACTGAAGGAAGTTACAGTAATCCAAATGAAAGTAAATGGTAACTTCACCAAGGGCAATAACAACAGGGAAGGAGAGTGTGGATGAGTTCCAAAAGTTGATTCTATAGTGGGAAACAGACTAATTATTGATCCAGCCCAAATTTGTCTCTTGAACTCCAGACTTGAATAACCAACTGCTCTCTCTCAACATCTTTATTTGGATGTCTAATGAGCACCTGTACTTAACATGCCCAAAAGCAAACTCCTGACATATACGTGCCTACCTCCGTATCTGCTCTCCCAACTATTTTCTTCAGCTTAAAAAATGGGAATGTTCTTTTTGCTATTTTCAAGTCAAACGCTTGAATTTTGCTACTATTCCCCTCACAATAATATCCAATCCATCAGTGAATCTAGTTGATTCTAACTCCAAAATATTCACTAAAGTAATTACTTCTCACCATTGCCCTGGCTACAATTTCTCTTTTTGTGGCTAACATCTTTTTTCACCTGGACCACAACTGGTTTCTAACTAGTCTCCTTGCCTTCAGGCTTGACTAGCTGTAGTCTCTCCACTACAGTGCAGCAAATGAATCCTGTTAAAAACTCAATGGCAAAGCCTTCCCTTACTGCCTTATATAGAAAGCAAACTCTTTA
This sequence comes from Pongo abelii, assembly GCF_028885655.2. Lineage (NCBI taxonomy): Eukaryota > Metazoa > Chordata > Mammalia > Primates > Hominidae > Pongo > Pongo abelii. The sequence goes on from NC_071999.2 coordinate 65,191,154, forward strand.
CCTGGTGTTCTCTATCACCATTGCTCTGTCTTTTTTCTCTTTCAAAGCACTTGCTCCTTACATATCATAAATTTGATATTGTCCCTCTTTCTCCATTAGAAAATAAGATCCTTAGAGGCAGAAACTTTGATTGTCACTATATTCTTAGCACCAGGATTAAAGCCTGGAACACATCAGGTGCTCAACAAATATCTTTTGGATGGACATACATGTGGTCACTTGTGTGTATGTATGTATGAATCAGCAGAGTAAAAGAGAATAAAGAGGATACTCAGGCTTAAGCAATCAGATAGATGATAATGATGACGTTTATTTAGATAAACGATGGTGATGTTTATCTAATTCAGCAACAATTGAGGAACAGGTTTGGACTAGTCCAGTTTAAAACATGTTCAGTTACAGAAGCTCTTGTATATCCACATAGTCATGTACAAGAGGCAGCTGGACATACAGACGTGGAGAAGAGAAAATGGGAATGATGATACAGGTATCAATCCTAGTAACTACTCCACTGACTGTCACAGGTTTTCCAGGTACCATATAATGACACTTTCATCTCCTTATTCCCAGAATTTAAATCTTGTTTCTGGTCTTGTTGTATTAGTTAAAATTTTCAGATGAAGGCTAATAAAAAAGTTAGTAGGATTCCCTTCCTTTAACCTGACCAAATAGCAATCCTCAACTTCTCAGAAAATGTATACATTTTATTTTCTTGTCTTTATTCTTAAAAGCAGACTGTAACTTTTTAAAATGTTTACTTTTCTCATCATTATCAGTATCCTTTTACATTCTGAAACATTTTGTAGTCTACCTAAAGAAAAACATCAAAGACACAAGTAACCGTAAATTTTAAATCACATTTACTGAACACCTATTAAGTACTGCACTGAATGCTTTCTGTTTCCGTTTCTTATATAATTCTCATCATAGTCATCCTAATACTACTACTACTATCATTGTCATCATCATCATCATCACAATAAGAAAAAATAATGCTTAGGGTAATTTTAAGCAACAAATCTGATAAAAGAATGATGACCACCTGACTTGGACTCCAATATTCTTTTCACTATCTATGAAATATGTTAGGTGTCACAGTTTAAAAAAAACAAATACAAGCAACCTTCACCACTTCAACCTCCAAATAAGACACTGACATAATTTAACCAATTCTACCTTTTGAAAATAAAAATGACAAATTAGACTCACTGAATTTAATGTATCAGCATACTCAGGATGGTGAGTATATACCCAGTAAGGTAATCTTCTTCTACCATCTTCGCTGCTATCATATGGTCATAGGATTGTTGGGACAAAGGATCAATGGAACTTAGATAGTGAGAATATGGACAAAGGGATACAAAGAAGCAGAATTGCCTAAGAGAGAAAACAACAGAAATTTTAAAACCAAAAGAGAAATACTTTTTTGTTGATATGAAGCCAGATAATGAGTCTATTATACAAAAAAGATTGATTTGGAAAAATCTTTCATATTGACAGATAACAAAAGTTTTGTTTGTTTTTTATTTTTTAATGCAATCAGGGCTGCATCAGTGGAAAACCAGCAAAAATGTTTTATGCAAAGACCACTGATAAAGCAGCACCTAAATGTTGGCAACAATAAGGATGAATTAAAAATGAATGAGAATAAAGGAGGACATTTAGTGAGAATGAAGTTTTTGTACAAAATACTATTTCTGCTAGCCATGCTGGCAATACCTCTGGTAAAATACTAGCATGCCTGGAGGAAGGGCAGGGTTCTCTGTCTGGGAACTCAGGCCTGGAATCCTGACAGCAGGTTCTACATCCCAGCCTGCCACACGCTAGTAGCTAAACCTCATATGGCTGTGATTGCTCACCTATAATATAGGGATATTGGCCCTCTACGAGTAGTTGTGAAAATGAAATGAGATGATAAATACCTTCATGTGACCCTCCCCCTGTGGTGATAAAGAAGAGTACAAACAGAGTCCATAAACACAATTTAGCATTCAAGAGTAAAGCACACTTTAGGCTCAAATCCATGAATCGGTGGAGCTACTCCTCTAAAGCTGGTACAAAATACACTTACTCTGAAAGACTAGATTTTCTCAAATATAACATGAAACTCTGAATCATAAAGTCAGATTATTAGTGCCATCTATACTTGTGATCTAGCTTTGTTGCCATTAGAGTTTTGTGTTTAATCTTACTTCCTAGAGATGCTGTGTAAGGCTCCCTTTTTCCAAGAGAAGATTAATACTGTTCGAAAACTGTTCTGATCACTAACACAGCATATGCCGCATTTTATAAGGGTTTTATGTCAGAATGAAGTCAAAGATGACAAAAGTTTCTATGTTGCCAAGAGCCATAAACTGAAAAAGTCTCTTTTAATTACATTTTCACTTCATTCTTTTTCTATTTTCAAAGTTTCAAAAATAGTAGCAAAACTATATAAAGAATATCATTTCAAAATCCTTTCTTTCATACTAAATTTTCCATTTAAAAATCATAATACCATGTCACATGGTTATACGTATTATTCCAGTTCATTTTCCATTATGTACTAATCAAATTGATTAAAAATATAGCTTTTTAGGAGTAAGATTTCATATAAATGTTATCATACATTATTTCGCCATTGCAAAAGAAAAAACACCTCAGAATATGCAGTTTTAAATGTTTTAGTAGTCAGTATAGGCATAAAAGGTAATACAAACCAGTTTTCTCTTTCTATAACTGAGTATTCTAAATCAGTAAATGTTACTAGTAAGTGTTTATTCTGCTTTTGTTGGTGCTCCCTGGTTAAATGTATCTTATGATAATATGCACTTAAAATATTAAGCATTTTAAGTTTTTTTCTGGTATGCCTTTAGCATAGATATTATTAAATTTTACATGTTAATGTTTATAATAAATTACCTTTTTAAATAGACTGTAATTACGCTAGCCTTAAGAGGATGAAAATAAGTATATCTGAATAAATAAGCAAGCATTCTTCTCTATGACACAGAGAGAAGTCAATAAATTCAACTCAACTAAAAAAATAAAGTAAGCAAAATAATTTACCTAGAAAATGAAAAACACCAGTCCCTAACAGTCTTCAAATGGGGAGATATCTATGAATTATTTGCATAATTGCTGTTATTTTTCTTTGCCTTCTAACTCATGAGATTCTAGGAGGCTGATAAAGAGTATCAAAATTTCAAAGATACAAATTTTTGAACCAGAACAGCCCTTCAGTATGGACTTTAACCACCTCATTCTATAAATCAGGAAACCTAAGCACAGAGAATATAAGCTACATGCTGAAGGTGGCACAAGACTTGGCTGTGAACAGACCTGAGACCAGGAACTGACCACCACACAGCAAGCCTAGAGCATCCTCTGGGACAGGGAATCTGCATGAGGAAAGCAGTCTGCAACCAAACACATTAGAAAGGATAACTCCCCACACTTTGCATTTACACTTGATCCAAATTTTCCCTTGCTGTACATGTTCACCAGGACAGTTAGTGGGAAACTGAATAGGCCTGAGGGAGGGAAGAGAAATGTTTGGTCTCCAGAACACAACGAACAGGATTTAAAACTTTGGGAAATAACTACACAGTTGACTCTTGAACAACACGTCCTTGCACTACACAGGTACACCTATATGCAGGTATTTTTCAATAAATGTAGTCAGTTTTCCATATTGACAGACTCCCATTTGTTACCAAACACAGACTGAAACTACAGTATTCTCAAGAAGCAAAGCCTGTTGGATATGGAAGGTCAACTGCAGGCTGGGCAGAACCAACTTTAGGACTTGAGTATGTGTGGATTTTACTATCTGTTGGGTTCCTGGAAATAATCCCCTGCAAATACAGAAGGATGACTCTGGTTCCAAAGGAAAAGTCAAGAATGCGCCTATCACTACCTCTCAAGTAGTGGGTAACTTTGCTTTGGATAGGGTTCAGTTATTCAGCCATATAGCAGAATGGAATACACTTGATAATCTTAAACTTAAAGGTCAGAAATGGAGAATATGCAAATGACTGAGAAAAAAACTAAATTTCTGAGAGTTAACAATATTGGTGGTTGATACGATGATATGGTTTCAAAGAAGGTTTAGGTAGCTCAAAAGCAAATGATACAGAATACATAGGAAAAAAAGTCAAAAAATTTGGAATGTTTTTATGAGTTGGCAATAGACCGTTGGGAAAATATCGAAGTAAATGCTTTGGTATTGAAAATCACATTGTATAAATCACTTTAGTCATATCTGGCTTCCCAAACCAAGTTTTAATATTTCTAGGCACATAAATAAATGGGTATGTACCTAACTACATAGAAAACAATCAGTGGAGAAACAGATATGCTATTTTTCTATTCAAATACTAATATATGACTGCCATAACTAATCAGGATATTTTACTAGCAAAAAGAAGTCTGTTTGACAATTCAAGGCTAAGAATTATATAATATATAGGAAGAGTAGCTAAAGCCCTAAATAAAATTTTGTGAAACATTATTTCAACTGTAGCAATCATCAAAAATGTAGCAGATAAATGCGTATTTCTCTTTCTGTGACATTCTGTTTTAGCAGACAATGTCACAAAACAAATAGTCTTAAAGGTCTTTTTTCTGCAACTGAAGTCCTAAATGGACAGGAATAAGAACCTCACTCTTAATAAACCTTTCATTATGGTTATATCTAGATTTTTTTTAGCCATAGTCAGATGTACAAAAGAACTGTTAAAGTATCAGGAAATATCTTGTTAAAAAACTTAAAGTATATACCTCAAAACAATAACGATTTTTACAAAGGCTACCTAAAGAATGCTTCCCCTACCTCTTTATTCCTATATGAAATTAAAAATCAACATATTTCATAAAACTGCTTAATATCCAAGGACCTTCTAAATTATAATAATTAGCAACTTTGCTCATCTCAAAAGTATGACCCCTACAAAAAGAACCATTTTATTGAGGTCTACCTGGGTATAATCACCCCCCCATAGCCAAAGATTTAACTAGCAGAAAAACAAGAGTTCAAATCAAACAAAATATTAACACCATTCAAATTCACAGATGAAACAACTTTTTAAATTCACAAGCTGTGGATTAGGGAGAAAAATAATCCTGAAAAGTTAAGCCTATTTATCACATATATCTTAGTGTTAACTGGGTTCATTATAATTTGAGATGAGCTCTGACTGAATAGATCTAAGGACTGAGAGAAGAAAGTAAAAGATATCAGGAAAGAGAGTTCAAAACCCAGCTGAAGGAAAACTGAATCCTGTTCTAACATCCTCTCTCTTGGCTCATCACAACTTCTCCAGAAAACATCCATAAATTTTTAGGTGTCCTCAAAATCTCACCACCATAAGAAATACTTCTAGTATCTGGTCCCTGTGAATTCTTCTTGAATGTTGGTGTTTCCCAATCACGGAATCATACATGTATATTCATAAAAAATAATTTGTCGAGCTGGGCACGGTGGCTCACGCCTGTAATCCCAGCACTTTGGGAGGCCGAGGCGGGCAGATCATGAGGTCAGGAGATCGAGACCATCCTGGCTAACATGGTGAAACCCCATCTCTACTAAAAACACAGAAAATTAGCTGGGTGTGGTGGCGGGTTCCTGTAGTCACAGCTACTTGGGAGGCTGAGGCAGGAGAATGGCTTGAAACCGGAAGGCAGAGCTTGCAGTGAGCCGAGATTGCGCCACTGAACTCCAGCCTGGGCAACAGAGCAAGACTCCATCTCAAAATAACAATAATAATAATAATAATAATTTTTCCACTATTTTTACGTATAACATTCTCTCATATGTTCTCTGATGGTAGAAATATATCTCTGCTAGAATAAATTACAAAACCAACTCTGAAAGTTAATGTATGACATACAAAGACATATACAAAAGAAAGTACAAGAGAGGAGAAAAGTCATGAATGAGAACTCAGTGTACATTCCTAATTTAGAAGAATTAAATCCAAATGATAACACAGGTAATTCAGGATCTCTAGCATGGTGTCGAATGGAAAGAGTTGATCAACCAGCTTACTAGTATTTGTACACACAATGCTAAGCAACTTGAGACTAGAAAAAGTAACAATACATTATATTAACAAACAGATAAAAAGCAATGCCACATTAAATCATAGGCAGACCATCCTGGTGTATTCCTGGGGAAAACAGAACACAATCATCAAAGCAGCCAGAGTGATTATCCAAAACTTGATAGAAGAGAAGTGATCTGACACAAAAATGACCATTATTCCAAAATACTGAAAAAGAATTGACTGATAACAAAATGCTCAAGCTTAAGTAGTAGAATATTACAATAAACTTACTTCTATATTTGATGACAGAATGCCTATAATTTTGTGATCTTGTTTTGGGAGGTGGGGAGGCGGGGGGAGGGGAGTAGAAGCAAAAAAAGAAAGAAAACGCTTTATTGTGTGGGGAATGGGGTGTGGGTGTGCCAGGGTAGAAAAGAGGAGGAGAAAGTAGACACAATACCTAGCTATTTGTTCAACTAAACTCAACTTTTATTATCTAGACTTTCTGATACGTAGTTATCCTCTCTCTCTCTCTGCTTTTACGTTCTTGTTTTTGATAGCTCAGTTGGGAATTCAAGTCACTTGCCCAGTTTCTCAGTTATTGAATCTTTATTTCTCTGTGCTCTAAGAATAATGCCCCCGTTAGCATTCCAGATCATTCTGGTCTCCAATTGGTCTAGCTAATTGGAGTTCCATTATTTGCCTGATCTGTGTTCTAGAATAAACTATTCTGTGCTAGTTTCTGTCCCCACAATCTCCTGAATTTGGAATTTTTATTAATCTGGGCTGTTAAAATTTGTAGTTCTATGTTATCTTACCTTCTGGCTGGAGCTTGTGTTGTGTACATCCTATATAGCTATTTATAACACCTGGCTTGCAGTGGCACAGGCCTATAATCTCAGCACTTTGGGAGGACAAGGCTGGAGTACTGCTTGAGGCCAGGATTTCAAGACCAGCCTGGGCAACAAAATGAATACTCATCTCCACAAAAAACATAAAAATTAGCTGGGCATAGTGGTATGTACCTGTAGTGCTAGCTACTCAGGAGGATGAAGTGGGAGGATCACTTGTGCCCAGGAGTTTGAGGCTACAGTGAGCTAAGATCATGCCACTGCATTCTAGCCTGGGCAACAGAGGCAGACCTTGTTTTGGGAAAAAAAAAAAAAAGAATTAATAAAATGCCCAGCTCACATACAGACCTCTTTTCCACTGTACCATCTAACTGCAACCCAAATGTTCCATATACACTTCCCTAGTAGTATAAGGAGGTGAGGTTAAAGGAAGACTAGCAGGATTCATTTTATATTGTGATTAGAAAATGATATTTTAAAAAATAATCTTCCTATGAGAGAGTAGAGAATGGGGAGTTAATGTTTAATGGGTACAGAGTATCAGCTGGAGAAGATGATAAGTTCTAAAGACGGATGGTACTGATGGATGCACGTTAGTATTGCTAATGCCACAGAACTGTACAGTTAAATATGGTTAAAATGGTAAAATTTTGTTATGTATACTTAACCACAACATTTAAAAATAGAAAAAATTTCTTTATGAGGCTTGATTTCAAATCACTCATTTTAATTTGACCTCTTGATTTGAAAATATATGTAGGAATGATGTAGTTAATATTTTGCTTTGTCAAATGAAGAACAAAAATCTAAGTGGCTGTAAAATTAATCAGACCAAACTGGGATCATTTAAAATGTACACATTCTTTCCCAAGAGGTGTTCAAAGGTACAGTTGGTCCTTATTCACTGCACACCTCAAACTTATACATTGGTTTGACTATTTATATGATGATATAGACAATGCTGTTAGAAAATAATGATTTCTCTTCTACCTCTCACCCGGATTACCTCTCCAAATTGTACAAAGAATTTCATTCTTGGGCAATTCAGTGTTTCAAGAACCTAATCACATTTCTATTTCCTTGAATACCCAGCTATCAGATTTCTAAGCTTATAGCAGCCCATATCAATTACTCCATCATTAAAGGTACATAGTGATAAAGCCAGGGCAGACTTTTACATGAAAGGAAGATCTTCATCTTTTCCTACACAGAAACAGACTCTCTTCAGCTTCTTGTTCTTTGTCGCATAAAGACAGGTGGCACATGGATAATGTATAGAATTAGATTCTGGAAAGAAAACCCAAGCCATGCTTATGCTTAAAAGCCTCAAACCATTTACCCAGGACCAGAGACCAGCAAGATGTATTTGGAATATTCAGACAAAAGCCAAGTTAACAATGAAATGGCTCTTTATCTAGGTTTGTTGTGGATCCCTGTATATACATATTGACTTATATTGACTAACGCAAAGTCACCTTTTATTTTCTAGTTAAACAATACATATGTATATGTATATACAGGGAGAATGAGGGGTGTGTGGGTGGGTGGGTGTGTGTGGGGGTGTGTGTGTGTGTGTGTGTGTATCACTAAGGAATCCCACAGGAAAAATGGAGAGCTAAGCCAAGTCAGGATTCAGAAATCCCTGGATGGTTTATAATCCTCCAAGCCCCAACAAAAACTCCAAAGAATATAAAATAAGCAATACTTTCATCCCCTTGCCAATGTCCATATTTAAAGTTAGGCTACTTATAAAATCAAAATCTCCCAATGTGTTCGAGCCTGCTCCCACTCCCCTAAACAATCTTACCTTCAGCGTAACAACCAAATCTGCTATTAAAAAGAACATGCTTAACAGAGCTGTAGTGTGAAATGGGGAGCGAGGTAACCTTTCATTAATGGGAATGCAGTGGCTTAAATTGTATTAGAAATCTCACTTTAAACTCAATTACTTTACAATTATGTTTGGCCACCTGACACTTGGGCAGAGAAGAATTAACATCTTAGTGAAGAAGAATCTTTACAAGAACTGAAATAACCCTTACTGTAAACTCCCCAACCTAACTAATTAAAAACTATCTTTAACTTTAAATGCTTCAAGAAAATGTCAGACAGTAAAAGTTATTGTTCGAAAGACATACACCAACAAGCCAACGCAGAACAGAAACACAATACTAAACAGAACACATCTGACATCCAGGAACACCTATTAATTGGGACTCTCTGGCTCATGTCAAAATTTCTAATCTCTAAAATGTTTTAATAAATCATATTTATATGCTTAAGACTATTTTACTTCATGTTGGAAACATCAAATCTGTATTTCATATAATTTCTTGAATTTCTGAAAGACTCAAATCCTTTTTTTCCCAATTAAAATGGACAGTGGGATATCATCTAATGGACAGTGGAATATCATCTAATTAAAAAAAATCTCCAATAAGAAATTATTATTTCCAATAAGAAAACTAACCGATAAGAGGCTAAGGGCCTGGCAAATGAAAATGAGGACTCTGGACTCTCATTCTTGTGCTTATGCCATCCTGGCCATTCAAAGCCTATCTAGCCCACCAGTAGAAACTACAAATGTGATGACAAAAGAACTAAATGGAATTAAAAGCAGAATGACTAAGATTCATTCTACCCTGCAGAGAAAGTGGAGCCAGATAATAATTGGAGATGATAACTGGAGATTAATATTTTTCTTTCCTGAAATTTGTCCCATAGCCTTGCCATTTCAGGATCAATGGCATTTATTTCCTCTGGGGAGAAAAGATAAACCTTAGAATAAGAGGTCATTCCTCAGCACTGAGTATAAAATTAGATTTCTGTTAATATCTACAGTGAGACAATAGTCTTGAAAGCTATGTGGTTCAATTGCAAAAGCTGGGTACTTACAGGAAAAAAAATTAATGCAGTCACAAAACATTCCTTTAACTATATAAAACTAAGAATAGGGTCCTACTATAAGCAGTGGCTAGGAAGGATGCAGCATATGAGAAAAGCACAGAGTGTCAGACATAGGGAAGACACAAAAGCCCTTCCTGGACCAAGAGGGAACTCGCAGGGGATCAGAAGCACAAGATCAGAATTCATATACCCCTCTGGAAGGTGTGCTCTCTTCCTCCTCCCTCATGGTGCAAGGCTGAAGGAGAGCCACCTGGGGAGTAACTTCAAAGAATAACTAAACTAAATAACTAAAGAGATATTGGAGACCCCAGAGCAGAGGGTATTTGTGGCCAGCTTCCTGTCTGGACCTCCACAGGAAGACCGTCTCACAGAAGCCTCTACCAATACGGGGCAAGCGCTAGAGAACAAAAATAGTGCATAGTATGTTTAGACAAGTGTGCTTGTGACAATATCTTGCTTTGTAAGTGGTTAATGGGAGATGTAAAAGCACTAAAAGAGTCAGCGGACATATTTTCAAAAAATATTTACTGCGTCGCACTAGATTTTTCAAGTAACAACTGAAAAATTCTCATTGGATATAAAATCCCCTGCAACTCAATTAGGAAAAAAATCTATACTAGCAGCAAATATTATATTTCATATTTCAAAGAATAAGGCAGCAAGAAGGATGGCAAAAAATATCTATTTCTTCCCAATATGTACATGCAAAGGCCCAAAGGGATTATAACACATAAAACACGTATTTCTATTGACCTATATAAGACCTTATCTCAAATTATCAAATTTAACATCTTATCCCCACACTTAGCTCTTTTGGCTTAGTTTCTCAAATACTCATAATGATTTCTCAGCTTTTCACAAGCTACTCCCTCTAAGCCTGAAGAAGATATATATGATTTTTCACTTCATCAATTACTTCCATCCTCACATTTGAGCAAATATTCTTCAGGATAACCATTACACAGATTTCCTTCATTACAAATGAGTGCCCCTTTTGATCACAGGCACCATTTGGAATAATTAACTATCAAATATATTGCTTTCTGAATGGAGTTTATTGAATTAATGGAACCCTGTGTATATAATATACTTGATAAAAATTTCTTTCACTTTGAAAAGCTAAGGTCATTTCTAAGCTGTAACTTTAAAAATAAAACAAATGACTCACAGATCTTGCAACAATTTTTTTAGATTCATTTATATTGACTAAGGCAAAGTTGCCATTTTATTTTCTAGTTAATACACATCAAAATATATAAGGATTTCAAAAAAATCTAAACATGCTATTCCAGCTAATTGCCATATTATTCTAGATTTGTCCCCTAGGAAAAGATATTGACTTTTTAAAGTTCATTGTGAAACAATTCAAACAATATAGAAGTACAATTTTTAAAAAGTAAAGTTTCCCCACACATTAATACAAATATTCCCCAAAGGAAACTACTGAAATGATAGTTACTGTTAACAAAAGCTGCTGCTGGTAGCCTTCTGAAAGGCTACATGTATAAGTGTATAAAGGTGTACATAAACAAAAAAGATGTATACACATGTATACAAATATACAATTTAATGGTTTTTTTCCTTAATTAAATGAGCTCATACCATATACATTATTTTGCATTTTACTTGTTTCACAAAGCAATAAACTCAGTGTAATTTTCCATGTTCATATGTCTAGATCAACAACATTTGTTTTAACAGCTTCATAGCATATCACCTGGTACCATAATTTGGCTACATATCATAATTTAGCTATTTTCCTTATTAATGAGCATTTGTTTATAAATCTTTGCTATCAATATTACTAAAATAAATATTCTTGCATATTTTTCCATATATATAAGCATTTGTTGCATCTACTTTTAACTGTGCCTATGTAATAATCTCGTTCTCTTATGAGAAAAGAAATATGATTAATTTAACACCATTAGCACATTTCCTCTTCTATCGAGTCTGAATAAAATGGGCTTTCTGGTTTTTTAAAAAAGTTTATTTTGGTAGTTTATTTCTTAATGTTAATGAAGATCAGCAGTTTCAAAGAATCCTAGAATGTTAAGCTACCAAGAACTCTTATTTTATAGATCTGTAACTAAGGCCTGGAGAATTGATTTCTCCAAGGCACACAGCTACCTAGTGGGAGATTCAAGACAAGAAATCGGCTTCCTGGTTCTAGGCCACTGTTACTGTACCACACTCCATTTCCTGGGGAAGGACAAACACAGACACACAGGACCAAGAAAGCCCTGTTAGAACAATAATAGCAACTGGAAATGTAATAGTTCTCAATATGGAGCTCCTCTGAGGGCTTCCCTGTCATGATAAAGAAAATCTTAAATCTATTTCATTCATTCATTCACTCACTCACTCACTCACTCCCAAATCACTGAGTTAGGCTCTCTATAGAAGAATACAGAAAAGTGAAATGTAAGGCTTGCTCATAAAGAACCTCGGTTGAAATTGGAACAATAAGATGTGAAGATATAAAATTAGACAATAACATAATCATTTATATAAAGTGAAAAGCATTACAGAGTTCAAGCAAATTCTGATATTTATTCTATCAGAAGCCCAATAAAAGTTTATTAAAAGGTTAGTAAATTTTTCAATGACCAAAGGCTTTGATTGGCCTCAATTATTTGAGGTCTCACTAATACTCATTAATAATAACAATTACTACTATTTTCTTGAGGCCAACCAAGGGAAAAGATGATGGAGGCTGGGCACGGTAGCTCATGCCTGCAAACCCAGAACTTTGAGAGGTCAAGGTGGAAGGATCACTTGAGGCCAGGAGTTCAAGACCAGCCTGGGCAACATGGCGAGACCACGTCTCTACAAGAAAAATTTTAAAATTAGCTGGGCATACTAACACATACTTGTAGTCCTAGCTACTTGAGAGGCTGAGGCAGGAGGATTCCTTGAGCCCAGGAATTCGAGGCTGCAGTGTGTGATAATCATGTCGCTGCACTCCAGCCTGGGTGACTGAGCATGACACTGTCCCAAAAAAAATGATGGAGGACTTAGAAAGTTAAAAGAGGCAATAACATCTCAGTAGATGGACCAGGAAAATCTTCACAAAGTAAATGGTATTACATGTAGGCCATGAATGATTAACAGGGGACAGAACTGGAATGCATTCCTTTCCTCTCTTCTCTATGAAGTGCTATTTTCCAAATATAAATATATACATTTGTATACATATAGAGAAAGAGGCAAACTATAGCTCTGAATAAGTTTTCCATACAGTGTAGAAGAAAAGTTGACTAAAATATAGATGAATCCAAAAGCTTCAGGCATTTGCAGTTTTATTTTCTGGAAGACAACTGAAGAATAGGAACACTTGTTTCAAAACTTATCCACACATAACCAATCTTCACAAGGAAGCAGAATCGTAAGGACTCAAATTTGGAAAGAAAAATTGATATATTTGACTTCTACTGCTACCCATACCTTGTGTACAATGGGATTTTTGACAGTTTGTTTAAATATATACATTTATTATTAATGCGTAGTTGAATTAAAAACTACTATGTTTAACGCTAACTTGTTTCTGGCAACTTTTCAGTGTGTTAGAAAAAAAAAAAGAGCGGGGGCTATTATCCTTTACACCTCCTTTTAGAAAGGAAAGAGGCAAGACATGTGGAAAGAACTTGCCCTTAGTAATCAATCTTTCCAGGCTCATAACTGGCCACTAACTAACTTGTAACACCACCACTCCCTCTTGCAGGCCAGCAACACCATCATCAACATCTACATAACTATGCCCTAAGCTAGGGGTATTTCAATATTGTACCAATGCTTCCTTTGCCCCTACCACTCCTACTGCTGGATTGGCCTTCTCCTTCCTCCTTGCTTTCAAAAATCATATACTCATGCTTCAAAACAACTCAAATGTTTCTTTGAAGCTTTTCCAAAAAATCCACACCTCAAATCTCATCTCCTGCCCTTGTCTCCAGTCACACTAAACTTCTGATGGATCCTAGATCACAGATTCTTTCCAATCTGAGGACCTTCCATGACTATCGTCTCTAAACACACCCCTCATCATACCTTGCTCATTTACTTTCACAGCACATTCAAAAACTACAGTCATTTTTGTTGGCCTATTTATTTTCTGTCTTCTCCATTAGATTATATACTACAGGAAAGCAAGAAGTTACCTGCTCAGCACTGTATCCCAGGAGCTAGGACAGTACATTTCATGGGAGAGGCATCCAATATTATTTGTTGCTTGGCTGAAAAACTGTTCAGCTGGCTGCATGATTTGCCATGATGGACCCAGTAACCAAAACGAGAGCCCTGCTTACTGACAGCAGATAGCTGCAATCCTAGGCATAGTACTAAGTAGCAGCTAGTCTTGAGGGAATATGACTTGTATATCCAATTTCACTCGCTGACAGAAAAAAAAAAGCCACACTAGCACTAAGACTTAAGCACTTAATACAATAGGAATTACAGAGCTCTGAGAAGAAACAGTCCTTAAGCACAAAGCTGCTGGGCTAGGAAACAGGAAGGCCCTCTTCCACAGAGGAATATTGACATGAGAACCAGGGTCAAGAGGTACAGGTGAGTATTTCTGTCCTGTTTCCTTCATGACTCAAGGTTAATTTACAAGTATTTTCCATAACAATTATAAACTAATTTTACCAAAAAAGATTAAAAACCTATGAATTAAAATTTAAATGAAAGCTTCACATATTAAAAATATGCTTATGAAGAAAAAATGAAGAACACTCTGGCTTATTACTGAAAGCTTATACATTAAGTAGGCAGAGCTGTCTCCATAGGGGACATAAAAAATAAGAAAATATTTCTCAATGATCAACAAATAACCCAAATATGTCAAATGATATTTCTATTGGCAACACTTTTATGGCTTCCATACTTAGCTCTCAGATTTTTTCATCTATTAAATGAGAAAATGATAGCTACAATCTAGTAACTTTACAATCCTATGATGATTGAACAATCTTCCACTTTTTTGTACTTCTGTTACATGTTGCAAAGCACTGTGTTCCTATTATGTTGTCCTTTCAGCTAAAATGGTTAAGTAAAAACAAATATTTGCACAACATTTTACAGTTTACAAAGCACAGAATCCAGTTTGGATACAATGCACCAAGTTCAGGATTATTAATAATGGGGAAAGTGATAAGAGAAAAAAACCTCCTGAACGCTACCTGATACCATTCCTTACATTGTTCATTTCTTCCAAAAAAAAGAAGTATTTGAAGTTTATGCTCAATAGATAGCATATGAAACACAATGTTCACAACAATAAATTTTAAAAGTTCCTAAAGAGTATATAGACAGCTAATTTGAAGTAGCATACAAATAAACAAATGCTAAAAAAGCACTTGAGTCATTTAAAATACATGCAAACACACAAAAGAGAAACAACCATGTTGCTGATGAGTACTGGCCCATGCTTACCTACTTAGACAGCTATTGTGCACAATATTTTAATTCAATCATACTTAAAATTGCAAAGTTATTCTTCTAAAAATGTAAGTACATAACAGATATGTTTTTTTTTTTTTAAACTATACCACCACTGCCAGGCACAACTTTAAAATAAAATGTAATACAAAAATGAGAACATTTGAAAATCTGGTACAATAAGGGAAAAAAACTCTTAAAATAAAATGGATGCTGAAGTGTTGAGTTGCACCCAGGGGTCAACAACATTGTGTCTATTATTCAGCTGAAACATAGAATTTGCCTTTAGATACCATTTTAATGTTAAATCAAGAACTGTCAATCAGCACCATTTGTTTGTAATCCCTCATCAGAACCCATTGCCTCAGTCTGAACATTCATAAGAAAGAATGCAGAGGGCATATCTGCAACCACTTAACCTTCATCAACCAACATTCATGCATGCTCATTAACATTTTTTTCATCCCACTTTCGAGCATGACACAGCTCATACCGGAATAATAACTCGCTGATAATTGTTCAAGACAACAGCTGGACAGGCAGAGTGCAGAGGTGAACACTCTCATAGATTATGGGGTACTGTAATGCATTACAATTAGTAAAAGAGTCACATGTTCGTGTTGAATAGCTTTCAGCAGAAGTGAAGGAAATGTCATTATCACAAACAGCAATCTCCTCTAACTTTAACTCTGCATGGTCCACCGCCTGATTCTCTTAACGCTTTCCTATTTTGAAATAAACCAGTGAAAAACATTGACCCTTTTACTGTACTATTTCATGAAAAGAAGTAATATTTTTGATGTGGTACAATCAGACACGATCTAAATTTGTGATTTAATTTAAAGACAGAAAAGCAGGAGGAGGGAGAGTAGGAGGAAGAGAAGAGTTTCACATCTTACTAGTAACAATTGTTTTGAGCATGATGGTGTACACCTGTAGACCCAGCTACTCAGGAGGCTGAGGTGGGAGGATCCTCACTTGAGCCCTGGATGCGGAGGATGCAGTGAGCTGAGATCATGCCACTGCACTCCAGCCTGGGCAACAGAGCAAGACTCTGTATTTTAGAAAAAGAAAAAAAAAACCGCAATCATTTTGTATGAAGTCCCATAAAATCATTATTTATTATTTTTGCTTTAAATTGTCAATTCACAAAAATAAATTAATATCACTGAAGAAATCTGGAGTATCAATAAAAAAGGAGTCCTACATATGGAAGGGAATTTAGAATCCAGTCCAACATCCTATTCATAACAGCTTTGATAGCTACTTCTTTGCCATAATGCAATAAAAATAAAATGGAATTAATATGATAATGATAATACTAGTTGCCATTTTTAGAGTAATGTGAATCAGGTATCATGTCAGGCACTCAATAGACACAGTATCTTAATAATCCTAAAAGTAGTATTAACTCTCTTTTTCAGATGAGAAAATTAAAGCTAATCTGAAAGAGACTGAAAATTCATCCCAAGTCAAAACATTATGGAGACAGGATTCCAACCAGGTAGTCTGATTCCAAAGCCGATGCTTTTCACCTGGCTTCATGGTTAATTTCTACATTAGAATTTTGTTTATTTTCCATTATTTCATCCCAATTCCTTGGCTGTACAATTCTTTGACTCTGTAGAATTAGACCTATTTCTAGAGGGTCTTTATTCCAAGACACAGCATTTATACTTCCACATTTTCTACTCTCCTTGTGTCCAAGAAGCCTGCTCTTAACACTCAGATAATCTCTAGTCCCTGCACGTCTACCTAGTTTCCCTTTGACACTTCCATTACACTTAGTTATAGTTGTTGTTGTTTTTAGAGATGGGGTCTCACTTGGTCACCAAGGCTGAAGTGCAGTGGTGCGATCATAGCTTACTGCAGCTTCAAAACTCCTGGCCTCAAGTGATCTTCCTGCCTTGGCCTCCCATGTAGCTAGAGCTACAGGCATGTGTTTATCATGCCCAGTGTGTTTTTTTGTATACACGTCGGGTTTTTGTTTTTGCTATATTGCCCAAGCTGGTCTTAAACTCCTGGTCTCAAGCGATCCTCCCACCTTGGCCTCCCAAAGCACTGGGATTGTAGGTGTGAGCTACCTCACCAGCCCATGCTTTAGATTTTCTAATCAAACTTCTTAATGTGGTTCTTTCTACACCCTTTCTCTGCTTTGCTTGACATAAAAAGGAAGGAAGGAAGGAAGGAAGGAAGGAAGGAAGGAAGGAAGGAAGGAAGGAAGGAAGGAAGGAAGGAAACTTCAACAAATTTCATTTAAAGATCTAATTTAAAGATCTTATACATGATTCATGAATCAGGTAGCATCTCATCTAAAAATGTAGAAAAGTGCCACAATAAACTGAGCAGAGATGGTTGATTTTATAGCTAGAGAAGGAGTAAAGAGAGCAGGAAGAAGGAATGAAAAACAGACTGGTCATTTTTGAGTTACTTTCTTTATAGGGTTTAAACAGGGTACTTCCTTATCATATAGGCTCAGGTAAAATAGGCCCCTTCTGATTGGCTGCTGTGAATCTCCTATTTTTCAGAAAACTGGCCCATGTTAAAGTTCAGTTTGATTAAATGGCACCTAGCACAAGTGACTCCATTCTAGTTTGATCTGGTCTATTAAGGCCAAGTGCAACAGCTTAGTCAAAAACAATGGCCTCCCATGAATTCTGTTTAGCAACATTTAGTCACAAATATCTGGGAGAGGGGAATCAAGAAACCTAATAGAGACAACAGTCTACATCTCTAGTCCTACTTGTGATTAGTCCTCCTTGTTGAAGGAAATCACATCACCTGCAATGGGATCTACTATAATTTAATAATATAATCTGAAATAAAACCTCAGTAATATAACCAGGGTCAGCAAACTATAGCCCCACGGGCCAAGACCAGTTTGCTACCTGTTTTAATAAATGAAGTATAAGAGGAACACATATATGACCATTAGTTTATATAGAGTCTGTGGCTGCTTTCACACTGCAACAGCACAGCTGAGTAGCTGTGACAGAGACCATATGACCTACAAAAACAAAAATATTTACTATTCAGTCTTGTATAGAAAAATGTGGCCAACTTATAATCTGTAGTGGAGATCCATAACAGTATCTTGAGTCAAGCAGATAACAATAAAACCCATTTATCTTTAGCCTAAAATCTACAGACACCAGCTTGATTCACTCTATAATCCTAAATCATCCCATGCTCTGCTTTCTTCCCAAAATCTACCAGCTAATGATTGTCTAAACCTCGTGGATCGCACTTCCTCAAAGAGCTTTTATAGCTAATGTACTCCCATGGAAGTAACCTAGATTCATAAATTCATCACCAATGCCCTTGGTAATAAAAGTAGTCTCTTAATTGATATTCCAGCTTCTGGACTTTACCTACTGCAACACAGAGCTGTGTGATACTAAGGTGTCATGCTAAAACATAGATTATGTTATGTCTCTATTCAAAACATTTAAAACTTTGTGACAATATTTTAAATTATTTATAAACGTGACAGAAAAAAATATAAATGCCTAGATTTTGCATATAAAGACCTCCCTAATGTAAACACAACTCTTTCTAGGTTCATCTTCCAGTGACATTGTCCCATATATATCTTCTCATTCTCAAACACAGTATGGTACACTTCACTGTTGATCTTTAGCTCCCAAGCCTACATATTTCCCCAAACACCCCAGCAGCTCATGTTTCAGTGCCTTTGTTTGCACTCTTGACTTCCTCTCCTTATTTGCACATTCACTCATCCATCCAAAAAGCGTATTAAGCAATGATAAACATCAGACACTGCCCTGAGTAAAAGGAGTAGAGTAGGCAGAAGACATAGTTCCTAACCACTCACACAACTAAGAATTTTAGTAGAATTACAAACCAGTGCTATGAATGAAAAATAAAGGGCACTGTGGGATTGAATCACAAAATCTATGCCAATCTGAAAAGTCATAGAAGTCATTTCCCAAAGGAGATGACACATAAGCCAAGAAATGAAGTATATGAGGTGGGCAAGGTGAAGCTATCTCCTTCATGATACTTTTCTAATTATCCCAATTAAAATCAACAGGTTTTTAAACATATTTAATAGCTGTGATATAATGACTAAATGTAATACTATATGATCAGTCAAGATATTATGAATGCTATTTAATAGCATGAGAAATGTGGAAATAACTATGTATATATATTGTTATTTACTCTAGCAGTATAAACACTGCTAGAAAACAAAAGTTTTGAAAAGCTTAAAGAAAATTTAAATTCTACGATGAAATTGAACAGAGTAGTGGAGTTTAGGGTGGTATTTTTTTCTTTCATCAATTTTCTAAATTTTCTGTAACATAATTATTCTATAATGAATAAATTATGGCAGCTTAGGTGAACAAGCTTTATATAATCTTAATGAAATACATAAGTAATGTTTTATGTGTACTTAACTATTAAGACACTGATACCATTTGGTTGCATCCCCACACAAATCTCCTATTGTAGTTCCCATAATCCTCACATGTTGTGGTTGGGACCCAGTGGAAGGTAACTGAATCATGGGGGCAGTTACCCTCATGCTGTTCTTGTGATAGTGAGTGAGTTCTCACAAGGTCTGATGGTTTTATAAAAGGTATTTTCCCCACTTTGCTCAGCACTTCTTCCTGACATCATGTGAAGAAGGACATGTTTGCTTCCCCTTCTGCTATGATTGTAAGTTTCCTGAGACCTCCCAGGCCATGCTGAACTGTGAGTCAATTAAACCACTTTCCTTTGTAAATTACCCTGTCTCAGGTATGTCTTTATTAGCAGCATGAGAATGAACTAATACAGACATACATAATACTGTATACTGTATTACCTATAACACGTATATCTTTCATGTAAAATTGCAAGCTTCTCAGTCATATTTATGAATCTTCTGCCATCATTCACTCAATAAACTTCATAATTAAATACTATTTTGATCTTCATATTTCCCTACTTAAAGACTTTATTAGTTTCTATAATAGGCATTAATATACTTGATTTTCTGTTATGTCCTATCAAACCTTTGTAAAAGCATCATTTTCAGTAAAATTTTGAGGTTTTTAAAGCTTAAAATCAACACCTATAAAAAATGAAAAATAACAAGTGTGGGCAAGGATGTGGAGAAATTACAACTCTTATACATTGCTAATAGGAATGTAAAATGATTCAGCTACTGTGGAAACAGCTTAGCAGTTCCTCAAATAGTTAAACATAAAATTACCAAATAATACAGCAATTCCAATCCAAAGTATTTATCCAAAAGAATTGAAAACAGGTATTCAAATACAGGCACACCAATGTTCACAGCAACACTATTCACAATAGCCAAAAGGCAGAATCACCCTAAATATCCACCAGTGAAAGAATGGATAAATCATGGTATAAAAATACAATGGAATATTATTCAACCATTAAAAGAAACATAGCACTGACACATGCTACAATGCATACTCAAAAATATGTAAAGTGAAAGCCAGATACAGTAAGTCACATATTGTGTGATTCCATTGATATGAAACATCCAGAACACATAAATTTATAGGCAGAAAATAGACTAATGATTGCCAGGGGCTAGGGGAAGTGAATAATGGGGAGAGACTGCTTAAGGGGTCCAGGGTTTTACTTTGGAATGATGAAAATGTTTTAGAACTAGATAGAGGCCGTACTAAAAGCCACAATTAGTCATAGTTAATTTTATGTGATACAAATTTTATCACAGTTTAACAAAAATCAACACCAAACAAAGGAGCAATTTTCAGGAAAAATACCTACAAAATGTGTTACAGTATGTTTGCTATTAGTTGCTCCTGGTTTGTACACACCAATCAGGGTGCATCCAACAATAACACAGAATTTACCTATAATTTTTACTTTCTTCCTTCTTACTTTTTGCTGCTAAAACAGAAGGAAAAAAAAAGGTGAATCATTTTAGCATCTAGGTCCTGAACCTATTCCACTCCCAACCACCTTCATTATTCTCTGAATTTTTTTAACCTAATTTACAAAAGAGTCTGCTATTCACTCAGAGCTAAAGTCATCAGTGGCAGAGTTAATTGGAATCTAGATCATTTAAATATTTCTACTCTCCTTCCAAAATTCCCATTTGCTTAAAATGAAAAAAGATAGTTTGCTTGAGGAGGCTGAAATTATTGCACTTCTGCTTTAAAGAAATGAAAAAGCATTCATTTATCCAGCAAACATTCAATGCCCATATGTGCCAAGCATTCTTCTAGGTCCTTGTGATACATCAGTAAATGAAACAAAGAGCTCTTTAGTAAAGGAGCTTAAATTCCAGTGGGAGTAGGGAGAGAATAAGACAACATAACAAATATATAAGTAGCTAAGAATTTGTTAGAAGGAGATACATGATATGAAAACTACAACACAGTAGAGAAAATGGGGATGGCGTGAGGACAAAGGAAAACATGGCAGGATTAATTTGGGAGCTGAGCGTGGGAGCCTCATTGAGAAAGCGACATTTGAGTTAAGACTTGAAGGTGGTAAGGGGCTCATGGAGCAGATATCTGGAGCATGAATGTTCCTGGCAGGGAAAAGCCCATGGCAGGAGTATACCTGGCATATCTGGGGTACATCATGAAGGTTGCCCAGTATGGTAGAAGTGAAAGAATTGAAAGAGAGGTAATAGGAAATGAAGTTGGCAAGCCAAGGAGTGGGAGAAAATGTTTCCAGAAGCTTCAGCATTTTCCAGATACTGAGAAAAAACGGCTCAACTGTTTGAAGGTAGAAAGAGAACTACATGGAATGTGGAGGACAGGGGCAGAATCCAGGTGGGCTCTCCAATGCCTGGTGAAAGACATACTCTAAGTCAGTCAGCCACAGCTCCCAGTAGGAATTTTGGTAGGAGATAAAGAATGGGTGAGGATTACAAATTAAAACACTCAAGCATAAATGATGAGGACAAAAGGAAGGCGCAATGAAATGCAAAGCCAAATTTAGAGAAAAAGGAGACCAATGTTACTGGAGTAAAGGATGTGTAGAGCAGAAAAGTAACAAGGAGAAAATAGCTAGATACACAAGTTAGACCTGATTGCAGAAGGCTACAAATGCCAGACTGAGAAGTCCCTTTTCTTTTCAATCTTTTTGTATGTGTGCATACAAAGGATATGATAAACGGGATATTCCTCGGGACCATAAATCTGAAGATAGTTTGCATTATTGTCTTTAAAAAAAATATGAAAAGAAAGAGCAATTTGGAAGCTATTTTTTTAAAAAGGTATTTGAAGAAAGTATGTAATAAATGAAAGGCTATCACTGTTTCTAAGTGTCAAGAAACAAAATAAGGCAAAATAGGAGATGTAACTGTGCTGTATAAGAAGTCAGGGTTCCCGACACCAAGGTCCGTTCCATACCAATGCATAAGGTCCTTCAAGATGCACCCAGTATGCTCTCATGCCTTTCCCTCCCTCCTGTTCTCTAATGTCTGTGAACAGGATAGAGAGGAAAGAACAAAAGTTATGAAGTCAAAAAGTAAATTCTTGATTTTCAACTCCTTTCTAATAATGCAACCTTGATGGACAGAGTTTTAATTTTTGAGTCTCACCCTCTTACATTAAAATAAGGCAAAAGCCTAAATTACAAATGTGAGGACTGGGCACCATCCCTGGGGTTATGCAAGGCACTCATTTTTCCTTTAACTGGTAAGTCACTTCCTTTATCTCATTCCCTTTTGTTTCTAACAGCTGCTCTGGCCTTATAACCCCAATATAATCATAAATAATGGTAAAATTTGGGTTATTATGGTTGTAGGACATGCTTATTCATTAAGAACACATTCACAAAACAACTGTCTTAATAACGGATACCTCAGAGACACAAAAGTGGATAGGGGATGACCATGTCAGGTGGTTAGTTGACTTCTCTGCATTCAACTCTCTTATTAAATAATATAGGTGTGTATTAGTCCACTCTCACACTGCTATAAAGAACTACCTGAGACTGGGTAATTTATAAAGGAAAGGGGTTTAATTGACTCATAGTTCCATAGGCTGTAGAGAGGGCACGACTGGGGAGGCCTGAGGAAACTTACAATCATAGCAGAAGGGCAAAGGGGAAGCCAGTACATCCTATATGACTGAAGCAGGAGGAAAAGGGAGTGAAGGGGAAGTAGCTACACACTTTTAAAACAACCAGATCTCATGAGAACTCAATCATGAGGCAGCACTAAGGGGATGGTGCTGAACCATTAGAAACCACCCACATGATCCAATCACCTCCCACTAGGTCCCATCTCCAACACCAGGAATTACAATTCAACATGAGATTTGGGTGGGGACATGGAGACAAACCACATCAAGGTAATAACAAATGAAATAATCCAATGATTACTCAACTTTAGATTTTCTGGTTTATGGAATATTCTTTCATATATATATATATATACACACACACACACATATATATATTTGTATATGTATTTGTACATATGTATTTTTATATATGAAAAATTCTATTATAAAACTATTATTACTGATATGCTTTGGCTGTGTCCCCACCAAAATCTCATCTTGAATTCTAGCTTCCATAATCCCATCATGGGAAGGACCCAGTGGGAGGTAATCGAATCATGGGGGACGGTTTCTCCCGTGCTATTGTCATGATAGTGAATAAGTTTCATGAGAGCTGATATTTTTATAAAGTGCAGTTCCCCTGCACATGCTCTCCTGTCTGCCACCATGTAAGATGTGCCTTTACTCCTCCTTCACATTCCTACATGATTGTGAGGCCTTCCTAGCCATGTGGAACTGTAAGTTAATTAAACATCTTTTTCTTTATGAATTACCCAGTCTCGGGTATATCTTTATTAGCAGCATGAGAAGTGACTAATACAGTAAATTGGCACTGCAGAGAGTGGGCGCTGCTGCAAAGATACCCAAAAATGTGGAAGCGACTTTGGAACTGGATAACCGGCAGGGGTTGGAACAGTTTGGAGGGCTCAGAAGAAGACAGAAAAATGTGGGAAAGTTTGGAACTTCCTAGAGACTTGGAGGGCTCAGAAGACAGGAAGATGTGGGAAAGTTCGGAACTTCCTAGAGACTTGTTGAATGGTTTTAACCAAAATGCTGACAGTAATATTGACAATAAACTCCAGGCTGAGGTGGTCTCACATGGAAATAAGGAACTTGATGGGAACTAGAATAAAGGTGACTCCTGCTATGTTTTACCAAAGAGACTGGCAGCATTTTGCCCCTGCCCTAGAGATCTGTGGAACTTTGAAAATGAGAGAGATGATTTAGAGTATCTGGTAGAAGAAATTTCCAAGCAGCAAAGCATTCAAGATGTGACTTGGGTGCTGTTAAAAGCATTCAGTTTTATTCATTCAAAAAATATGGTTTGAAATTGGAACTTATGTTTAAAAGGGAAGTAGAGCATAGAAGTTCAAAAAATTTGCAGCCTGATGATGCAATAGAAAAGAAAACTCATTTTCTGAGGAGAAATTCAAATCAGCTGCAGAAATTTGCATAAGTAATGAGGAGCCAAATGTTAATCACCAAGCCAATGGGGAAAATGTCTCCAAGGCATGTCAGAGGTCTTCATGGCAGCCACTCCCATCATAAGCCTGGAGACCTAGAAGGGAAAAATGGTTTCGTAGGCTGGGCCAGGGCCTTGCTGCTTTGTGCAGTCTCGGGACTTGATGCCCTGTGTCCCAGCTGTAGCTAAAGGAGCAAAGGTACAGCTCAGGCTGTTGCATCAGATGGTGCAAGCCCCAAGCCTTGGCGGCTTACACATGGTGTCAGGACTGTGGGTGCAAATAAGTCAAGAACTGAGGTTTGGGAACCTCCACCTAGATTTCAGAGGATGTATGGAAATGCCAAGATGCCCAGGCAGAGGTGTGCTGCAGGGGCGAAGCCCTCATGGAGAGCCTCTGCTAGGGCAGTGTGTAAGGGAAATGTGGAGTGGGAGCCCCCACACAAAGTCCCCACTAGGGCACTGCTGGGTGGAGCTGTGAGAAGGCAGCCACTGTCCTCCAGTCCACAGAATGGTAGATCCACTGACAGCTTGCACCATGCACCAGGAAAACCCACAGACACTCAATACCACCCCATGAAAGCAGCCAGGAGTAGAGATGTACCCTGCAAGACCACAGAGGCAGAGCTGCCCAAGACCATGGGAACACACCTCTTGCATTAGTGTGACCTGGATGTGAGACATGGAGTCAAAGGAGATCATTTTGGAGCTTTAAGATTTGACTGCCTAGCTGGATTTCAGACTTGCATGGGGCCTGTAGACCCTTTGATTTGGCCAATTTCTCCCATTTGGAATGGGTGTATTTACCCAATGCGTGTACCCCCATTGTATCCAGGAAGTAACTAACTTGCTTTTGATTTTACTGGCTCATAGGTGGAAGGAACTTGCCTTGTCTCAGATGAGATTTTGGACTGTGAACTTTTGAGTTAATGCTGAAATGAGTTAAGACTTTGGGAGACTGTTGGGAAGACATGATTGGTTTTGAAATGTGAGGATGTGATATTTGGGAGGGACCGGGGCGGAATGATATGGTTTGGCTGTATCTCCACCCAAATCTTATCTTGAATTTTAACTCCCATAATCCCCACGTGTTATGGGAGGGACCCAGTGAGAGGTAATTGAATCATGGGGGTGGGTTTTTCCCATGTTGTTCTCATAATAGTGAATAAGTCTCACAAGATCTGATGGTTTTATAAAAGTCAGTTCCCCTTCACATGCTCTCTTGCCTGCCACCATGTAAGATGGGCTTTTGCTCCTCCTTTGCCTCTGCCATGATTGTGGGCCCTCCCCAGCCATGTGGAACTCTGAGGCCATTAAACCTCTTTTTCTTTATAAATACCCAGTCTCAGGTATGTCTATATTAGCAGCATGAGAGCAGATAATTACAGTTACCATGCAGAAGCTGACACAAACTGCAGTTTTTCTTGCTATTAGTACTGAAAAACTGCCAAATCTGCAAAACTATTTAATGAAAATACAAATAACTGGTCAATTTTAAAATGTCATTTATGTATATACAGATACAGAAGATACAAAATGAAGTAAAATAAAACTTGGGAAAATAAAATATTCAGAAAAAGCCCAACTTTAAAATAGAAAAACATAAAATCTCTAAAGACAAATACCCCTCATTTAAAAACAAACACAATTATCCCATTGGCTATTTTAGCTCTCCTGGGTTGAATCTTATGCTAGGGAAACAGAAAGCCAAACTGTCCCACTGTGACCTGTGAAACCCTGAAAAATAATTGGTTCTCTAATGAAAAATAAAAGAAGATTAAAGGAGAAAGAAGAGCCCTGCTTCAGGAAGAATGAGTCTAAGGTAATATGATGATAGAAGAGTGGACTGGAAAATGACTAAGCCAACAATTAAATTAAAATAAATTGCTTATTTTGTGTGAAATGTCGCTGCAATAGATCTTTTGATAAATGTGATTTCCCTCAGTGATGAAATTTTTCCAATTAAAATAAACTTTATATACTGTATTTTTAATTTTCCATTTAAATATGCAATTATAATAACATATTTTCCATGTTGTGATAAAATTATATATATTCTTATCCATTATTAGGTCTGCGTAACATTTGAACTAGGAAAAGGTCTCTATTCCCAGAGTCTCTATCACATGAACAGAAATATTCAAGTAAAAATATGTTGTGAAACATCATAAAACAAGAGTAACAATCTGTGTTTTAAAATATAAACTTTAAGATAAGGAAACTTAGTTTATCAACAGGCAATGTAGACATTGTTATCTTTTAAAAGTTAATAATTATAAATCTTTTCTCTAGATTAGAACTAGTTTCTCTTTCAATCTTAAATAGTAGTGAGAATCACAAAAAATGTTTTTAAATGCCAATGGCTCTTCAGGTTTACAGAAAGTATTTCTAGGTTTAAAAACACATATGAAATAAAAACATATATAATTATTTCCCAGAAAAAAATGAAGTTAGTAGTATATATTGCAAACTGCAAAATATATAATACACTATGATACTTGATGCACATTAATTAAATATAATATTTTGAAAAAGAAGGGGAAAAAAATCTTTCCTGGTACTTAAAAAAACACAATATAAGAATTTTTCCTAAAAATCTAAAAAGGCATTTTTGGCTGTGGTGACAAAAACATATGTTAATATGACTGATATAGATTTAAACTTCAATAAACTTTTTTTTTTTTTTTTTTTTTTTTTGAGATGGAGTCTCGCTCCTATTGCCCAGGCTGGAGAGCAATGGCACAAGCTCGGCTCACTGCAACCTCCGCCTCCCGGGTTCAAGCGATTATCCTGCCTCAGCCTCCCAAATAGTTGGGATTACAGGCATCCACCATCATACCCTGCTAATTTTTGTATTTTTAGTAGAGACGGGGTTTTACCATGTTGGCCAGGCTGGTTTCGAATTCCTGACCTCAGGTGCTCCACCCACCTCAGCCTCCCAAAGTGCGGAGACTACAGGTGTGAGCCACTGCACCCAGTCTTCAATAAACCTTTTGTGAATAGAATAAATGATTTAAAAAGTTGAGTCAAAATGTCCCAGGACTCCTAAAATGGCATTCCTATAAAAGGAATGCAAGCTAAAAGAAAGTGACATTAACACAAATATGTTCATTTAACTGTGAAATAAGCAATTTTATGGCATAGAGTTGTTCCACAGCCTCTGCTGCCAAAGATAACAATGTCCTAATTTCTGGACCCAGTGAATATTTTACCTCACATGGAAAAAAGGAACTTTGCACATGTGATCAAGGTTAAGGATTCTGAGATGGGGAAAAGCAGAATGGATTATCCAGGTGGGCCCAATTTAAGCCCATGCGAGTCTTTAAAAGAAACTTTTGTAACTTAGGTCAGAGTTAGAGGAGGAGATGGAATCATGGAAGCCAGGCAAGAGAGATCTAACAAGATGACTTGCTCGGCTGTTGCTGGCTTTGATGATACAGGAAGGGGGCCACAAGCTGAGGAATGTGGGTGGCCTCTAGCGACTGGAAAAGGCAAGGAAACACATTCTTCTCCAGAGCATCAAGAACACGGTCCTGTTGATTTTAGACTAGTGAGACCCATACTGGACTTCTATAGAATTAGAAGATGATAAATTTGCATTTCTAAAGCTTGCTAAATCTGTAGCAATGTGTTATAGCAGCAATAGAAAACTAATACAAAGCCCATTTGTGAGCATAATGATTCTTCCTGTCTCTGCTAGCTAAGCTAAGCTGAAATTGAAGGGAAAACAGGGAAAAATAGATGAGAAGCTAACCTAGAGTTCTGACATCACTGGGATATTGAATTAACCAATTCTAGGACCACCAACCACCAGACTTATTGTTTTAATCATTCCCTGCAGGCAAATTTCCTCAATGATTCACAAGAAAAGACTGATTTATATACACTAATACAGAATGTAAAATTCTAAGGTTTTTTTCCAATCACAGATTTGGGGGCTATAAGTCATATTCTGAGTTGAGTAACTTTCACTTCAAGAGTTCTGTCCTCCTCATCTATTACCTGTCAAGCTAGTAGGGAAGTATAAATACTCACTTTCATTTAAGCTAAAAACTAAAGACATTTCTTTATGTATTTCCTTAATAACTTGTCACCAGTTTAGGAAACAAGTATTTAGTTGAACCATGTGAAGGTTTCGATTGTCAAAATGGTATAATGGCATATGGTTCACTCAACTAATTTCTATTAGCTTGCACCACACAAATGGAGGAGAAAAAAAGGAGTAATCCATTCCTAAAAAATTATCACTCTTCCGAACCTTCTGCTAGCAATCTATGAAACTAAAAACATTAAAAGTTATCACGCCTCCTGCAAACCCTTGGGAGAATTTAGCCATACGCTTTATCTGGCACTCTTATTTGCCTGTCAAATAAAGGTTCTCTATGCCTTAATTCAACCCAGTTCCATAATTATATTGAGCCATCTCTACCATCCTCACTAATCTCTGAAAATGTAAATAACTGTCAAAAATAATGAATTATTAGCAAAACAAGTAATATTTTATAAGAGACTGAATGAGCTTTTCAAGATCACCCCCAAAGTCACCAGTTCTATGCTCTAAAACTGAATCACAACAAGAAAAGCAAAGTTTAGAATCTCAGCTTTCAAATCTCATAAAATTACAAATATTATTAAGCCCCAGTTCCATGAATGAGTCATCAACTGAAAGGAAAAAAGTCATGGAAAAAAAAGAAATCAGCAAATAAAAACGAGCTTTATATTTATTCCTGATTCAACAAATCCCTGTCTCGAGAAACTTAATGAAGCACTTGACATTTAAGACATACATAAAAATAAAACTAGATATACAGAATAATCTATTATTATTTTCTAAAGTTAATGGTATGAACTAGTGTTACAGTAGTCTCCATAAGTGGCTATTAACATAGGTCAGTTAACACAGTAGTTTCATGATTTAGAAAGTTTCACTTGAAAGCAAGGCTACAGTGAACATAGGCCATTTAACTTGTTACATTGTGGAAGATTCAGAGATGATACACAAAACTTTACAAGTTGAAATGAGTTCTGTATTCTCAACATTTAAGTTCAGCTAACATTTCCTGAGCAACTACAATGAGCTGGGCACTGCAAAAGATGCTTTACAATATGCATTATATAATCCTCACAATAACCTCATGAGATGGGTATTATGTCCCCCATTTTATAGAGGAAAGAAACTACGCTGTAAAAGCCAGGGTCACACACTTGTAGGGTGGACTCCACAACGTCCCTCACGTCATGTGTATATTACACAGCATGGTGTTAGTATTTACAGCTCAAATACTTACAGAAGTGAATAGAGGTACGAAATGATGAAAGATGGTCTTAATAAAAAATGGCAAGTTTTTAAAGCCTTTAATATAAATTGTGGAATGAGGGTGAACTGCTGTGGGGCAGTGGTAAGGTGGCAGGAGATGAGAGGAAAATTATTTTAAATCAAAGCAGAACACTTTAAATAAAACATAATAGGATGTCTTTTAATCAGAGAAGCAGCATGGCATAGCACAGAGAGCAATGGCTTTAGACTCGGATCTGTATTCCATTCAGAGGGGCTGCTTCTTTTAGCTGAAATTCACCAAAGAATGTAACTTTCTTACATACAAATGTATACAACATCTGCCTTGATTCTTTCACATAAATGTTTCTGGGAGCAAATAAAGTAACATAAGCAAACATTTGACTAGTAAAAAATACATTATTAATATGTTGTTTTATTATTATCTAATTAATGAGTTTCATATTTTGTCCAGATTTGACCTAAGTATACTTTTATTAATAAATGCATTATAGTAGTCTGCTAAAGTGAAATTCAAAAATGGACAGTCTGATGTTGAAACTGCCTTAAAACATTATTCTAAGTTGGATGAAATATTTCATTACATGTATTGGTTCCTTGAATTAAAAAAAAAAAAAAAAAGGCAACATAAATTTAAATAGGCAGCAGTTAAGCTGAGGCTCAGGCTCAGGTTTTTGATGTTACTTCACTCTCACCACTGCATAAATGAGAGAATCTAAATTAATTCTTAACCTTTTTTGCCAAAGACCCCATTGACAGTCAAAGAAGTGGACCCTTTCTCAAAACAGTATTTTTAAATGCATAAACAAAAATACATAGGATTTCAAAGGAAGTAAATTATGCTTGAATGCAGCTATCAAAATGCATTAAACACCAGTTTATGAAATAGTAATACACATGTGAGGAAGCAATGTAGATATGCTGCTCAGATCTCCATTTAGGAAGAACTTTCCATTCAGCCGCAAGGAGTGCATTTAGCTGACAGGCTTCAAGTTGTTAGCATCTTTAGAATCCTCCTTAGCTTTTGAGTCCAGGCCACACTCCTCCTGGGCAGCCCCCAGCCAATGGCTGAGACTGGCATAAGTAGTAAGGACTGCCATTAGGGCCCAACGAGGGACTCCCCTCACAGGCATCATTTCTTCCAGAGCTCCTTCCTGGCTAGACTGGCTGAGAATTTATCAGGTTTACACCATGGTCTAAGGTTTTTCCTGCCTGGTCTTGCATCCTGACCCTTAAAAAAAAACACATTTACACTCCAGCATCTCTGTGTCTGCTTCCAGGTGGAACCAACCAACAAAATCTGCTTCTTTATTAATGAATTAAATAACAAGATCTAGTTGCAGGTCTAATAACTACCTTAATTTTGAAATACTGATCGTTTTAAATGATATTTCAACTTAACTAAAACAATTCTAATGTATTTTGAAAGTATATGTGAATTGTACTCATGGAAACTTAATAGGTACTGCTATGTTTGTTGCCTATAATTGAAGAAAAAGCTAAATTTCAATTAGAGGTTAAAGTATGTGATTTTTTTTTTCTTATTCAAGTTCAGACCCCAGAATTCTATTTGCAGACCCCAAGTTAAGAATCCTGGAATGAAGTGTCTGACTTTGAAACATCCATTCTTTTAAGATACAGAGATGCACTTAGACAAGTGAAAGATGTGGTAACAAAAGGTCTCTAACCTGGCTTACCTACTCAGATGCCAACGAACATGTGAAAGCTTCTATTAAATGCACAGAATACATTATAAGAGCATATGCCCAAATGATTTAACCTTGAGGGACAAGAACAGCTTAACTAAACACATGAACGCATAATCACCTAAAAATCTAAATTGTGAAATTCAAGATTCTAAAATATATAATAAAGTTATTTTTATACATTTTTCTAAGAATATACTATACTGTTTAACATCAAAATGCTACATAGAATTTACTACTTTCTATATTATAC
Organism: Pongo abelii; assembly: GCF_028885655.2. Classification (NCBI taxonomy): domain Eukaryota; kingdom Metazoa; phylum Chordata; class Mammalia; order Primates; family Hominidae; genus Pongo; species Pongo abelii. The sequence goes on from NC_071999.2 coordinate 65,223,115, forward strand.
CATTTATTTGCTATACTATTTATTTAATACCAAATTGCTATATAGCATTTAATCTAGCAAGAAGTCACCTGTATCTACTTCTGACTCTCCTATCTTGACCCTATTCGCTTCCTGTGTTCCAAGGATGCTATCAGGTTACCATTCTAACTCTAGGTGATTCCATCTCTTCTAGCCAGGCAAACAGTCTATGTAATGGAGGGGGAGGGGAAGGGGGAGAACAGGTAAGTGAATAGCTAGATTTACAACTTTTTTTCTTAAATAGAGACAGGGTCTCACTCTATCACCCAGTCTCAACTTTTGTAGAGACAGGTCTCATTGCCCAGGCTGGTCATGAACTCTTGGCCTCAAGCAATCCTCCTGTCTTGGCCTCCCAAAGCACTGAGATTAGAGGAATGAGCCATTGTGCCCAGCCTCAAAATATTATTAATGCCCTAAGATTACAATAGTGCATTCAGAAGGATAAGCCTTATTTAAATTTCCAGGTGAATAATAACAAGCATTAATTTGAGTGAGAGTCTTGAATGACAGAACATGATGCAGACAAGGCAAAGAACTGCCTAAAATAGGGAAGTGCACTTTAAGTAATCGGAGGGCAACTAGAATTGCCCTGGTGAAATGGAGAGTAAGGCAGAAGACGGAGAAAATGGAAGATAAATTCTGAGACAAAAGGTGTGAGATAACAACAATGAAATGTAACAACTTTATAATTTTGTTAAGGGATGATAGCTACACACACACCACTAAGAACTTACTACCAAGATTGAAATATCAAGGTCAACTTGTAATATGGAAAAGAAACAGTATCCTCCAATCTACCATTAGTCAAGTGACTCCAGTCAAATCCATTACCCTAATATCTTTCCTTTCTCCAGTAGAAGTAGGAAAGGAGAAAAAAGAAGGAAAAAGCTATGTGTATGTACATACACACACCAATACATACACCCTAGTTTCCTCTCTTTCTGTTTATAACATCTGTACAGTATGCAAGAAACATGTCTATTTATAGGGATTCAAAATAGACATGTTTTTTGTATACTGTACAGATGTTACAATGCATAAATTTCTACCACACTATACCAAAGATATGCTGTAACTAAGCATTTAACCAAAGCATTTGGTGGACTTGCAAGTCTTCCGTGGCTCCAAGCTAAATAAATCCACTTTCTTTAGCCTCTCTCTTTAGTTCTCATTTCACTAAAGCTTTCAAAATAAATTCCCATTTCTTCAGCACCCCAACAGAGAATATACTATAACTGGTAACAATAAGATCCTTTAATGGGAAGATGAGATATTCTTGACCCATTTCATAATTTCCTTAAGTCTGTAGTACTTTTGAGATTCAGCCACAGACAAGAACCAAATGATATGTCCCTAGAGAAATATTTCATTCTCTACTGACTTTCTCCCCAATCTTCCCAAATTAATATTTGTGAAATATTCTGTTCTTTTCAGGAAACTTTACTATCTATAAAACATGTTGCATTTATTTTGGCATCATCTCTTTATTAGCATGCATTCCAAAAAAACATATTTCTATGTGTTCACCTTAATGTAGCCTTGTGAGGTAGTTTAAAAATTTTTATACACATTTGTTTGTACAGAGGAATAAATTATGTTTCAAATACAATGCAACATCTTAAACAGAGCCAAGTTGCTGGAATAATCCACGTTTATCACCTACTTCCTCAATTCTTTGTCCACTGAACTATGATGTCAGAAATCTAAGCTTGATTTGTTTTTAAGTGGATAATCCATTAACTGTTTCCATATGCCATAACCATTCAGTTGAGAAATAATTTATAAACCAATTTATGGGCCCTATCTGGCAAATATGACATACCTGTTATAAAATATGATTACTTCAGAAAGCTAACAATTGTGGAACCACATTTTCATAATAAATTAGTCTAAGTGAATTAGACTATTCATATACTTTCAGAAAGCCCTTTAATCCCTATTAAGTTAACAGTTTGTGAATAATGAAAGTAATTAATATTAATTTTACTTGACAAATCCAACACCAATAACCTGTTAGTCTACTCTAATCCATTTTCCAACAGCCTGTAAAAATTAACCAACAGATGCTGCCAATCTGGTAAAAAAAAAAAAAAAAAAAAAAATACATAGGTCATTAGCATTATTTTGATGATACCAAATGTTCAATATATGAATATTATGATTAAATTTTAGAGAGATAGATAAACAATCTTCTTTTATAACCTTGTTAAGTCTTAACAGAAGCTGAATTTAGTAAACTGTCAGTCTTTTCTAAAATCAAAATCAGCATTTGTTATTCCACTCCTCGTTATTATACTTCAACTAAGAATTTGACTGAGTTTCATCAGGAATGTAAAAGCAACATGAGTATGCGAAGCACACCTGCCTTATTCATGCTGGTATCCCCAATGTCAAGCACGAGGCGCAACACGCAATATGCACCCAATAAATAGTTGTTGAGTGGAACAGTGGTAGCCAATAAGAAAAAGTGGAAGGTATGAAAGAGGAGGTATGAGAAAAAGAAAAAAGATAATCTGGAAAAGTGCTTATATATATTTCCTGAATAATTTAAAATATAGAAAGCTAAGATGTCTCCCAAAAACTTACAACAGAGAGAATCAAGAAAGCTGAAGTAAGCTACTTAACAGCAAAATAAAGTGTAAAAGAAAATGATGTAAGTGAATCAGGAAAAAATTACTGATTTTTCATGGGAAAAGGATTAGAGAGGATTCCTATTCCTCTACAGATATGGCACAAGGTAGTTTCCCACAGAAGCGTTGTTGTAAATAGCCACAAAGATTAGTTTAAAAAGCAGAATAGGTAAGATCTAATTGGAAAAAAAAACAAGTAGGAATGTAATAAAAGGCAACAGGAATTAAGAGGAAATAGCCAAGCCCTTACCAAGAATATCTTGGTAATATGTAAATGTAGGTAGGGTTGGATAGTATCACAAGAAGTCAGAATTGTTTTGCCATCAGGAGACCAGGAGAAAAGATCTCAGCTGAGATACAGTAAAGATTAAACAAGATAATATGAAGACAACCCAGCTCAGGCACTGATATATCACGTATGTGCAATATCTGATATAGATATTAACTCCTTTTCCAACTCTAAGTGTATTAGACCTGTAAATCCCAGTAGTCTAAACATTAGAAGTCCTGAAAACCTAAAGTAGTGTCTACCATAAGAAAAAAGCCCCACTTATTTGACAACAAATAAAGCCTACATGAGAGAAAACTTCAAGGATCTCTTTAAATGATTGGATTCGGTTCCTTTGTTCTTACTACCTATTTTGAATGCTTGGGAAGCACAAAGGATTGGCATCTATCATTTAAATGTCTGGGATGGAATGTCCATCTTTGTAATCAAAGAAATAGCCTTGGTTCTCAGTCCAAACAGTTACTACTGCAATAAAAAACAAAGATACACCATTTCTCTAAAAAACCCACTATTCTTCAGTAATTATCATCCTTCCCTACCTAGTTGTGATGAAAATCAGCCAGCAGTCAATGCCTCTACCTCCTGCACTGGCTTGCTAAAGGGTGGAAAGACAAACTGATTTTCACCTTGGAGTGAACAATACATAAGTGACCACGTTTACTTTTGTTTAGGGGTTTGCTTGTTTTTTTTGGTTTTTTTTTTTTTTTGAGACATAGTCTTACTCTGTTGCCCAGACTGGAGTGCAGTGGTGTGATCCTGGCTCGCTGCAACCTCTGCCTCCCGGGTTCAAGCAATTCTCATGCCTCAGCCTCCGGAGTAGATGGGACTACAGGTGTGCACCATCATGCCTTTTTTTTTTTTTTTTTAATTTTTTTTAGTAGAAATGAGGGTCTCATCATGTTGGCCAGGCTGGTCTCAAACTCCCGGCCTCAAGTGATCCACCCACCTCGACCTCCCAAAATGCTGAGATTACAGGCAGGAGCCATTGCACCCGGCTATAGTTTTGAATTCTGCAAAATTGATTCAAACAAAGTATGTTGGAGTCAGGGGGACACATGAATGTAACATTTGGACCCAATGCCTCAGCAGCCAGGCCACGAATAAAGAGACCACATGAAGCAACCTGTCTACTTGACCAGTCTTGTCTAAGCTCTCTGGACATCTTTCTCTTTCCTTCCTTTCTGATCTTTCCTATTAAATGTCTATATAAAATCCTGCTTCTCTGAACGTAGCAATGACTGGCCTTTCCTATAAAATACTCTGAAGTGTTTTACATGTAAATACACATTTTAACTGTCATATATTTTCCTTGATTGCCAGATGACCAGTAATGCCAAAAAGCACTCTTAGGACTCCTCAAATAATGCTTTCTAGGAATTATTCTCTAAAATGAAGTCCCAAAAAAATAGTCACCTTTACAGCTCCTCTCTGCTTACCACCGAGAAATGTTAGCAGCACTCGGAGTCACAACCCTGGGCTTCCCCACCTTTTGTGTTCCACCTGGAAATGTCATCTACTGTTACAGAAAAAAAAGAAAGCAGCATTTGAGTTGAGTTGAGACAGAAGGTATCATAGTCCTCTGCCAGCCTCTAAGTCAAGTAAAGAGATTGCAGGCCAAAGGACCAGCAAGTACAAAGGCAGAGAGAGATGGAAATATGGAGTATGCAAAAAATGATCACCTTTTCACCTTAATCTTTCTAACTAGTATTAGATTGAGCAAATACATCATTTTTTTTTTCAACCTTGAATCTCAAGGCTAAAGTTAGATGACTTAAGAATTTTTTAAAGGTCCAATTATTTCATTTAGGGCTAACACTACAGCTAAATTAAAGACATGCTAACAAGTTTCCCTTTTGAGCCTCATTAATTAAGAAAGTAATCAGAGTAAGGAGAAAAAGAGAGTAGCTGTATGGCAGAATTACTTAAATAGTTTTTAGGTACCACCATTTGTACCTACTAGGAAAGCAAAAGGAAAACTAATCAATTCCAGATTATGAAATCTGAAATTCTGAAGTGTTTTACATGTAAACACAAATTTTAACTGCCATATATTTTCCTTGATTGCCAGAAGAGTACACTAATCTTATTCGAAGAAAATTTTGATCCTCCATAATCAAAAGGTAAAATTAAAATCTTATTCACAAGTTTACTAGGGTGAGCTTGCTGAGAAAATTCTCCCCGTGTTCAAAGACCAAAAATATACCATTTTTAATATTTTAGTCAGGATAAATGGTACTCAAAAATATCTGTTAACTGTTTTTATCAAATTCTAGAAAACTACCTTAATTTACAATTACCTTTTAGAGAGAGTTTCTAATTTACATTAATAATTTCTTAATTTACAATTATCTTTTAGAAAGAGATTCTAATCTTTCAGAAACTCATTCAAAGGAATACTAATACATTTTAAAAATATCTGCCAACATTCTTTGGCTGCTGTGCTCAAGTTAAACAGATACATAAAGCATCTAGCATGGTGCCTGGCTAACAGTCAACATTTAGGAAGTCAACTCAACCCTCTACACAAAGGTCTCTGACCTGTATCCATCCAGTATAGTCTCTCCCTGCCACCTCTTCCTTTGTTCTATGAGCCCAGGGATATAGGTGGCATAAGTCTATAGTGAAAAATTTCTTTTTGAAAATTAAAAGGTAATGATTGATCTAAGTGTTTTGCACTACAGACCTAAAATGTAAGTTTTATATAATACTTAAAAATTCTCTGTGGATATCAGTCTTGAAATGTAAGTAGCAGACCCACAAAATTGGATGAAATAAGTTCAATTTTCAGACTTATGTAATACCTAAACAATTTTTTAAAAATCACACTGCACAGGTAAAACCTATCACAAAACATTTTGGAAAATGAATGCCATTGCTTTTAATGAAAAGATCACATAACCTACTCAGATACTTCTCTTTCAAGCTGACCTTGAAGACACTATAAATCTGATATTTCTATCCCATGTGACTCATAGCAATTAATTAAATTATGTGATAGTCACTGTAATTTTTTTTGGATTATACTTTAAGTTCTGGGATACATGCGCAGAACATGCAGGTTTGTTACATAGGTATACACGTGCCATGGTGGTTTACTGCACCCATCAACCTTTCATCTACATTGGGTATTTCTCCTAATGCTATCCCTCTCCCAGCTCCCCTAGTCACTGTAATATTAAAGGGTAGTAAAATTCTAACTAAAAGAAAGCACACATTTTGTTTTTCTATTTTTCAAACTAAAGGACATTCTCATGCCAAAACTGTCACTGAAAATATCCTCTTTTACAAAAGTCTAACTTATCCCAATGGAATATCTTCAAAAATAATATATAGAAAATTTAATCATCAAAATTTTATATTAACCTTTTGCATTTTTAAAACAGAGTTTACTTTTTAAGCACTTTATTTCATTATACCATTTATTTGCCCATTAGGAATGTAAAAATATCATGTACAGGATTCATAAAATAATGTTTTCTGACAATTGGTATATAAAAAGTATATGTTAAAATTCTAAAATTAAATTAATAAATAATCAAGATGTTAAACTTACCTTTTTGTTGGCAACAAAATGTATTCTCAAGTTTACAAAGCAAATCCACGTTTTCATACTTATTTTCATTTACTTTTATCCAGAAACAGTTTTCAGTCATTTCATGAGGTCTGATCTACAATCAGAGAGAAGACTGATTCATAAATAGGTGAGTGTTTCACCTGTCCCAGGTCAAGCACTATGCATACACTGAGTATCATAGCTGTCAGCAGATATTTATAAAGTCGTATCTGTAAGATTTTTCCCCGAAGCGTGTTCAATAAGATACAAGTTCTGCAGGATGTTAAGGTCTTATTAGGAAGAAAAGGCTTCCATGATCCAATAGTTGAGGATTTGAAATACGATTTAATTAGCTTCTTCTCAATTGCATTTCTCATAGTCTCTAATAATCTTCACCTGCACTATACATTTTGATGGGCAGGATACATTATACAGCATTTTCCATGTTTCTGTTACCATGAAACCATTTTTCTGCAGGATTCTGAATTCTTAAGATCTGACTAGATATTAGCTTCTGACAACTAGTTAACACTTTCCCAACATCTATCGATAGAGAAAATTTCCTAAGAACACCATCATTTTTTTTTGAGAAACACTTCATAAACATAGGATTCATTGCAATAATGTTTAATTATCAATTTAATTACAAATCGCATTCCACTGGAACAACATCAACTCTCACTGTATTTATAAAGCAGAAAGTCTTAGTCAATATGAAAGGGCTTTGTCCCAATACTTTAAAAAAAAAAAAAGATATTTTATTGTCACTTTGATCAGTGACATTAGAAATTATGTATATATAAATTAAATTATGTATGTATAAATTAAATCCCATTAGAAATTATGTATATATAAATCCAAAATTAGATTTAGATCTAAGTAAAAGTATTTTCCTCTATTAATTTGTTTTACCTTTAACCAATTCAATCTTCTCATGCTGATTTCAGGTTTAAATTCTTTCTTTGGTTTCAACCCAAATGGCAGGATTGGTAGAGGAGGAGAATTTTGTCCTCCAAGGAATCCCAGGGGAGGTGGTGGAGGCACAGGACCACCGAATGGCATCCCCATTCCTGGAAGTGGAGGAGGTGGTGGGGGAGGGGGTGGAGGCGGCACCCCTCCACTAGAAGGCAGTGGAGGCGGAGGAGGAAGTGCTGAGTGGCCAGTTCCACCTTCTTTAGAGGGAGTCAGAGGAATATTACAATCAGCTGGCAAGGCACCAAACTGGAGAAAAAAACAATCAGAGACATAACTAAGAACATATCTAAACTAAAACATGTAAATATGCACTTTACTCAAAAATAAGGTATTCATTTAAACCAAAAATAATTACATATCCGTAATTTCATAAGGTTTAACCAAAAATCAAAATTCCAACAATTTTTCTTCTAATTTAAGAATATAATTATAGCTTTTTTTCCTCATAAAAACATAACTGCCAGAAGTATAATTCCCTGTTTTGAGGTAGTTATGACCATCTAGGTAGAAATGTCCGGGATGGAAATGGGTATGTGGATCTAGAGGATTTGAAAATCAGTAGTCTCTGGAGAACAGTTGAAGCCAGGGAAGTAGAGAAGTTCACTCATAGTATGGAGAGAATATGCAGCATGACAAAGGGTCTATGCACAGAGTTCTATGGAGCGCAAGCATTTAAGTGATAAGTAAGAAATAAGATTTCAACAAAAGAACTTAAATGGTATTGTCACATCATGTCTTTGCTCAAATCTTCTCAATGGTATCCTAATGCACTTGAGAAAACAACAACAACAACAAACTAAAATTCTGCGTAGAACCTATATAAGTATATCATGATCTGTCCCTGCTATCTGGTCTTGTAGGTGACTTTCTTCTAATTCTGTGTATGTGCCAACCTCATGCTAACTTCAGGGCCCTGGTACATGCTGGTCCCTCTGCCTCGAACATTCTCTTCACCTGACCATCTCCTACTAGCCTCTTCAGTCTGAGCTAACAGATCCCTTCCTTGGGAAAGCCTTATCTGACCACTCATTTTACACTCACAGCACCTTGTACTTTTCAATAGCTCTTATCAAAAGTGAGAATTTATTTAAGGAATCATTAGCATTTATCTCTTAGACAGATCATAAGCTTGATGAGGTAAGTGACTATCTTGTATTATTTACTGCTCTTTCCCCAGCACCTAAAGCAGTGACTGGTACATGACAGCTATGGAAGAAATGCATAGGATAAATGCATGAAAGACAAGAAGAGAAAAAGCCAACTGGGCACAGGGTCAAAAATCATGAATGAAGGGAGCACCACCTAAAAGACTGCTTTGCAGAATCAAATGCCACAGAGAAGCAAGGTAAAATCAGGGGTGAAAAAAGAACTGCCTGTGTCCACTGGTCACTTTTGTCCTCATGTTTCCATGGCATAATAAGAATTTAACAGATGCATTTCGATGGATACAAAGAAGACATTCTGGGTTAATAAATAACTTTTGTAATATGATTAGCTTCTTGAAATTACAAACTTCAATTCTAACTACCTTTAACATTTAATAAATGTTACATAATTTTGAATTTTCATGGCACAATTATGAAAAATAGACCATGTATAAAAGCTTGAAATCAATAACGTCTGAAATCATGACAAAGAAAACAGTGTTATAAAAGAAGTTGAGGCCACAAATCAAAAGCATGCCTTATCAAAACCATTAAGTATAAAGAAGAACCAGTTCAGCATTACTCTGGGTTGCTGTGATCAAAGATGATACTACCCTTTGAACGTATTCAATAATTAACTATCAATGTCTTAAAGATATGGCTGAATTTCTGCTCTAGAATAGTTCATTTGATAAAGTGTGAAGACTGACTTGAAGATATGGTTTGGGAGGCCAGACACTGTGACCATCTTGCTCATCACTATGTCTCTCCAGCACCTAAACTACCTGGTTGTGAAGAGACTACAGGAGCAAAGGAATTAAGTCACAGCTAACAGAACATGTTTTATTCATACTCTTCATAGTCAGCATAGCTTTGAACAAAAAGAAGGATCTTAAGATAAATGCCCACATTTCATAAGAAATAAACCAGAATCCAAAGAAAGAATTTGCCAGTTGTTCAAACATGAATATAGTGGCCAATATTAAGTATCTAATTCTAGGTTTTCTTCTCATAGCCATAAACATGGGTCATCACTGTATACAATTTAAAACAATTTAGGAGATTCCTTGATTTAATTTCACTTTCAAAACATACACTTATTCCCATTTTATGTAAAAGCACTATGCAGCAATAACTTATTTAAAAATGGTGGATACATTTTTTTATAAACTGGAATTTTCTGGAGAAGATTTACAAATCAACCTTCAACTGAACATAATTAAAAAGAAAAGAAAGTTCTTAAATTTACATTACCCCAGACCAAGAAAAACTTGTTATAAATATTTCAGCCACTGTCTGTAACTCAGTCTGAAGTACAGACACAATCAAATGTTTCTTTCAATATGAGAGACAAGGAACCATATGGGAAAGATAAAAAAAAATTCAATAAAATGTGATACTTCCCTCTTGCAGCACTAAAGAAAGAAGATGAATGAGAATAATTTTCTTGTAGATAGGAGATTTTAATTTTTTTCTAAAATTGAATACTAACAGATAGCTATCTCTTAAGGTATCTCCAGACAGCCTCAGCAACAAAACTATCCACTAAGCATTTAAAAGAAAACAAAATTGCCAATAAGACAGGATATAGTATACCTGAGACTATTTCAACATAACTGTAAATTAAGATGAAAGGAAAATAGCAAAACTATACTTATTGCTCATCATCCTGTACGTAAATCTACATGAAGAAATTTAGCTATGAATATTCTACCTCCTTACTTACATCCACATAAAGCATGCAGATGACGTATTTCTTGCTATCTAAATGTTTTATGTGTAGAGGGTGCATGGGAGCTATCTGCTTCATAATCCAGATTTACTCTCTTTTTTGTCATGTTTTAAATCTGTTTACTTTGGAAATTGAAAAATTATCAGAAAATGTTCTCATTCAGCTAGAGGTTATCTTTTACTGCAAGGGACCCCTAGGCTGAAGGTTTTGAAAAATAAATAGCTTGAGCAATAATTTCCTGTAGTGGGATAAAGATCAGTGATGAATAACAAATCTGAGAGTAAAAGATTTTCTTACTCTTTATGCTTAATTACTTAGGAAATATGTGACATTAGGAACAAAACCCTAACAAAACATAAGAAAAATTAATTAGTAAAAGCTTAGATATACACACATATAGAAAAAAAGACAAAAAAAATAGCAAAACACAGTACAAATAATGCTATAAAAATATACAAGCAAAATTAAAGTTTAAACATTTTAATGCTATGAAGATATAACATAACCTTTGCTCCCTCACTGTGTTTTTAATACCCAAATTCACTCAGAGTGGAATTTTACCTGAGACTTAAAAGCTTGTAGCTCTGCTTGAAGCTCATTAATCTTTGCCTCTTTTTTCTGCAATTCAGCCTGAGTTTCTTGGTGGTCGGTAAACTCTTTTTCAAACTGAAACAAATTAAAAGTAATAACAAAAACAGGAAGATGAAAATGAAAAGCACTATTCTTCTTATAGAAATATGACTTGAATGATCTGCCAGTAGAACACAAATTCCTGAACTGGTTTTATGAAAGGAGTGATAGAGTTTTGAAAAGTCACTTACAGTCTTTCTCTAGGCCCCCTCCAGGTCCCAACCAAAATCGTTCATTCAAAAGGGGGCAGAAAAAAGCCATAGACAAGTCTGTGACCTTCTCTCTGCAGAGCAAACTGGCCACAGTTATCTGCAACCTTGGCATTTTTCTTCAAAGTCTCTAAATATTATTGTGACTTTGTGTAAAATAATAGAGAGCAAAGCACTGTACAAATTCCTTGCACCTTCCACCTGCAAAAACTTATTCTTGAAACTTATCTGAAGTATATCAACATGATTTAGAGGATTTCATTTTAATATTTTTTATTACTAAACAACTCCATTCTATTCAGTTTCTAACTTTTTTTCTTATAACAACATAATATCTCCTAATATCTTTGGGAAAGTAATGATAAATTAATTTTCAAAGTCCCTAGCGAAATATCTTCTGGAAAAAAAAAGCAAACAATAAAATTTGGTGAATCTAGTGAGTTTTCTATAATAATTTATATATCCACTCATCACCAGTTCTCATCTTGCATTCAAACACATTCAACTTTGCCATTATTATGACTAAAAACCTCCTTTTTGCTCACAATCAAACACAAGCATTTGACTTTCTTAGGAAAAATGAAAAAAAAATCAATCAAAAAAATGCAACTATCTCACAAATGTGGCCTCCACATTTTAAATACACTCAAACCTCAATTAGGAAAATAACAACAATATAGAACTCCACCATTTACAAAGGGATTTTATTTTTACTTAGTTTACAAAGGGAATCTTATTTTGTCTTTAATAACGCTAAGAGACAGTTGCTAGTCCCTCATAGCTAGTAAAAGATGTGAGATTACAAAGCCAGATTTCCCACCTTCAGAGTCTAAGTTCAAATGAAACTATGCCACCTCCCTGCAATTAACGTTTAGATAATGCTTTACGGTTTTACTTAACAGACTATTTTTTGGAGCAGTTTTAGGTTCACGGCAAAACTGAACAGAAAATAGAGATTTTCCTACCCTACACATGCATTCTCTCTCCCCATACTTTATAGCTTTAAAGCATAAAAAGAAGCATTCTTAAATTTCATTACAAAAACTCTGTGAAATAAGAAATACTGCTTTAATTCCCATTTTACAGGGAAGGAAGGTAAATTTCAGACTACTGATTCTCTCAGTCTCAACCTGTGTTCCTTTATTAAGATAACAAAAACTAATAGGTAAAAACTGTCCAAATGTCCTTCAGTTGACCTAAGCCACAGCAACACTACCATTCCCCACAACTACTACAGCTCCTACAAACCTCTCTTACCGTTAAATAATTAAAAAGATTCTAAGCCTAAATCTAATCAAATTACTAACTACAAAACAAGCCATGCATGAGTCTCAGAGGTCCGCCCACCTTCTCCTGTCACCCAGTGCTTCCCCCTAAGGACTTGCTAAATCAATTGCCTTCACACCTCCCTTGCATAGTTAACCTCTCTGTACTTTCATCGCTCATTTTACTCCTTATAACCCCTCTTACCATAATCCCTCTTTAGCTTAAAAGTCAACGTTTTCAAAGGGTATTCTTAAACCACACTCACTTTTCTGACCTGTTGAACTCCATTCATTTCATTATCTATCACAACTTAGCTATAATTCATTCTAAAAACCCTGACTTACCAAATTCCAATTCCAGAAGTCCAAATTCCCTGGACTGCTCTCAACCTCATCTTAGGTGATCTCTCTAGGGCCATGCTGTTTCAATATTATAGCCACTGACCACAAATGATTATTTAAATGTAAACTTAAATTATCAAAAATAAATAAAGTTTAAAAATTCAGTTCCTCAGTCACACCAGTCATTTTAAAAAGTACACATGGCTGATGACTACCATGTAGAACAATATAGATTATAAAACATTTCCACCACCCCATATTAGACAGGCCAGTTCTATAGCATAAATACCTACAAATAGGCCTCCATATTCAACCTCTTTTCCTGTATGTTCCATTACAACACACACTTCTGGTTCTCCTGCTACTCCTTGAGTGCTCCTACAAATTCCTGTTATGGGTTTCTACAAAATCCAACCCACTAATGTTGGCACTCTATAGGGCTCTTTCCTCACCCCCCTCCTGCTTGTCTCATCTTCCACAGCCATGTTTAAATCACCATGCATACACTGATGGCTTACAAATCCCTATCAACATCTCAGCTTCTCATCTGAATTCCAGACTACAAATCAGTCCATGAATATATTTCCAACCACTTAATGAAAACTTTTCAATCAGACGAAAAGACCTATTTTCAAAACCAAACATGTTTCCCCCTACAAGATTTGTTTTTTGAATGTTGCTATCTTTGTAAAGGGCAGCTCAAATAACATGACTCCTTTGTTCTTAAACTATCAGTGACTTCATTATAATCATTACTATCTAAGAATCCTCTAGGATCTGGCCCTAATCTACCTATTTCCCATTACGCAATAAATATTTAACAACACACCCGAGATATGCCCCCTCAGAGTGGTAGGTTCTGAAGACACAGTTAAACAGAATATGGTCAGTGTACTTTTAGTCAGCACAGTGGCTGGTGGAGAAGTAAAAGCAAACTAACAACCCTAAATCAATTAAAAATACCAGCAATAAAGAGAGAGACAGAGACTGAAAGCTGGGGAATGATTCCTGGAGGAACGATGCTTGACCTCAAAGTCGGAAAAACTTACTAGCATTTCAGTGTGTGGATGAATGACAAGCAATACTTTGTAAGGGGCACAAAAAGAGGTATGAGAACAAACTGAAGGGGATAAAGCCAGAGATGAACACAGAAATAAAACTGCTGAAAGGAATTTTGCAATAAGCCAAAGAGTTAATCCTCTTTTCCTAAAAATCCTGGAGCGTTATTAGGGTATGTATAATAAGTAAACAACATAATCAAATTTTTACTTTCAAAAACTCAACCAGCAGCAGTGTGAAAGATGGGCTGAAAAAGACATACTAGAGGCATGGAAATTGGTTTGGAGGCTATTGTAGTTATCCAAGCGAGAACTGAAGGCCTTCCTGAATTGAGGTGGAGAAGAGGGTAATGACAAAGAAATGAAAAAAAGACTACAGAATCCAAAAATGTTAGTATCTGACTGAATGAAGGAAATGAGTGAGAGGAGTGTATCTAAGATGACTACAGGGTTTTGTTGTTTTACAAGCTGGAAAAAAAGTGTTGTTATTTGGGGAAAATAAATAAGGTTATAAAATGCAGGGGGAAAAGATATTTTTAGGGAGAAGAAAGATAAATTTGGTTTGGATATGCTCAGCTTGAGATATGTATAGGAAATTCAAAAGAAATTTAGATATGCATCCTTCTTGGCTATCTCGCATTGTTCTTCATACTGATTCCTCAAGGCTCAGATTAGACATCACTTCCTTGGAGAAGGCTTCCCTGGCCACCCATGACTAGGTGAGGGACCTTTCCTCTAGGCTTACATACCAGATAGGGTTTGTCTACCACACCAATTGCACACTGTAATATAAAATTGTCAAAATAACACTCACCAACCTGAAAACTCATAAATGTGAGAAACTTTTCTATTTTATTCATCACCTTTCCAGTGTCTTACATCTATAATTAAAGTCAAATAAATATTTGTTGAATGAAGTGATGAGCCAACCTCATCAAATCTTCCTTTATATGTTGAATTACTATGTCAACATAGTCACTCTCCCAGCATCAGAAATCTTTGAGAGCTCATCTTCTCTTTTTGACAACTAAGACAAAGTTCACTGTTACACAGCAAGAAAAAAAATTATGTTCTTATGAGAGTAAGAATGAAAAAGCCTTTCTATAACATCAATATGTGTACTTCCTATTTCATAAACCCTAGACTAAAATTCATAAGGAAAAAGAATTATTTCGGGACTTAAGATAAAAATTATAAAAACAACCACAGCCATAATGAGTACACTCTAAGAACATTTATTAAATTAACTTGCTTATACTAAAGTAACTGTTTTACTTATGAAAAAATAAGTTTCCACATTCTCGCCTATAAAAAGATAGCTGAAATATAAACTTTGTTTTAGCATTTTTGTAATATCTATAGTCAAATCACTGTAGCCTTGGGGATAAAATGAATCTCCATTAAAAGCACACCTTATAAAAACTGATATGATAGCCTTCTCCAAAAAGAGTTACTACAGCAATATTACACTTACAAAATTACATGCAAAAAAATGTTGAAAGACACAGTTAAGGTTGAGGCTCTGCTTAATTTCATTCTCTAGGGTGAATGTATTAGTGCATCTGTACAAGAAGGTTGATAATTCAATATTCTCTATATACTTTCTGACATTTCTGATCTTCATTTTTCAAATTTATGCACCAAAATAAAGAATGTGTCTAGCAACCATGATAGCTTCCTGCCTAAAGCGAAGTATTTACATGTGTCCTTATACAGCTATCAGAACAAAGTTTTTGCTGATATATACAAAATGATATGGCAATAGAAATATTTTATGGAGCAAATAGTATTTTCTGAATATACCTAACACATATAATTTCTGACTAAAAGGAGACAACTAACCTTGAACAAGGTCTTTTTTCTATTTATATATTTAAAACCTATAATTTTTAAAATTCTGTTTAAAAATCTGTTGAGAAACTTTAACTCCATTCATGTTTAACTCCATTCATATATACTATATACCTAAAAATGATAACAAAATCAAATTTATACTATCTGGGATGTATCCAAATCAAGTACTTGAAAGTCTACTACTACTCTCCTATAAAGAGTTAAAGTGCTTATCCAGCTTAGAATACAATGTTGGCTGGGTGAAGGGTCACCCCACAACATGAACATCTATCCACTGTAACACTATGAGACTAATAAATTTAAATGATCCATTAATTTGTTTCCCCCACTAAACTAAGTCACTTCAGAGCAACAACAATATTATATTCACAACTGTAATCCTAACCTGCAGCTGAAGGCCTGGGAAATAACAAACTCTCATTTAGCGTTTGGTAAAGTCAGAATCTTAAGGCCTCTTAGGACATTTATAATGTTTTTCATAAGTTACTCTTAACTTACGAAAGAGTGCCTATAATTTGTAAGTTATGTTTTATCTTCAAAGTTATAGAAATGTGCAACTGCCTCAAGATACATTTAGTATCTGCTACATCAAAAACCTATACTCCTTGGCATGATGCCTAACACACAGGAAATATTCACTTAGTAAATGTTTGCTGTGGGTTCATCGTGGTGGCAACAGTAGTAAGAATTATCGTCACTCCTTCAATGTGAAAAACCACCTGAATAATTCAAATCAGATTGACTATTTAAAATGCAAAGAATTGGAATAACAAATTAAAAGTCTAATAGGTACTTGCTAAGCCAGAGATAAAAGGACAAAACAATACCTTAATTTTATGCCTCCTGTTCCATTATTGGAACGCTGAGCATGTGGAAGTTATTTATATCCTACTGCTCAAGGTCATTGCCAACGTCTGATTTTTCGAAACTCAAAAAAAAATTGCAATCTCAGGCATAAATGGGTTAAAGAAAAGTAAGGAATTGGCTGGATGGTTAGAAATACTACTGAGTTGAAACAAAACTGGTAAAATCCGATAGCTATGACCTATGAAAATGGCAATTTTATAAAGTTCTACTTAATATAATGAAGCAACTTTCATCAAAACTAAAAACAAGTTAACTTTTCTCTTAAAATTTTTATATATGATCTCATTCTTAAGGGCTTAATAATATGATTTCTTGAGAATTACCACAATCTTAAAATTTTGATTACATACATTTTGCTCCATTATCCACTCATTCAAAAAGGATCTTTTTAGTTCTTACAAAAGGCCAGGAATTGTTCCTGGTGCAGGGATAGTGAATAAAACAAACAAAATGCCTCAAAGTTTACTGTTAGGGTGAAATAGATAAGTCATTCACAGATAAATACATAAACTATGTAGCATGTCAGATGATGATAAATACATTCAAAGAAAAATAAGAACAGAAGAATAGGGAAGGTCAAAGTTGGGAGTGGGGAGTTAAGATTTTTTAGATACAATAGTCCTCCTTGGTGGAGGGCATCTATGCACACACCTGAAGCAGATAAAGAAGAAAGAAGGAATAACAAGCAAATTCCCTGAGGCAGAAGCATGCCTGCAGTGGTTCCCCACAGAATACTATAAAGTTAGTCAAAACTACTTACTTTCTTGTAAAGTTCTGATGCTTTCTCTTCAAACTCTTCTAGTTTTGCTTGATCTACGCAAATGTCTAAAATTGCAATGACAGGAAATTTTTAATGTGAAAGTTCTTAAACTCATTACGACTTCAAAAGTTTAGAAAGAAAAAATATCATAGAAAATAATTAAATACTGATACTACCAGTAATAAACAAAATGGAAAAAATATTATAACGTTGGAATGAAAAAGGCTTTTCTAAGCATGATACCAGAAAACAGAAAACACAGGAAAAGCCTAACTCAATAACAATTTTAAACTTCTAGCAGGCAAAAGGAGACGTTCAATTGTAATAACACTCAAATGTTTCTATCACCAACTCGTACATATTTTAAAGAAAAAAGATGCTGTCTAAACAAGCTTAAAAAAAAAACAGCCAACAGTAATAAACAGAAAATTAGAAAAATTGATACTAAAAAATCACCAAAACAGATGAATAAATGTTTATTATTCCCTAACAATATGAAAATTAGCAATATGAATGTGAAGATTAAATGACTGATAATGCCAAGTGTTGGAGCTGACATGAGGAAACCAATAGTGAAAGCTAAGAACTTTGCTGATGAAAAACTAGGCAATATGTACTAAAATTGTAAATATGGATTTTCTTTTAACCTACCAATGCCATTTCTGAGACTTGGCCATAAGGCCTGAAAACTCATTAAAATATTTTTTGATGTTAGACAAAATTAAAAAAAACTGAAAATAACTTAAATGCCCATCAATAATGAACTGCTTAAATAAGTTATGATATATATACACGATAGAATACAATGTAGAAGTAATTCATATGGATTTCCCATAATACATGTTATCCCTTCTTTTTTATTAAATGAAAGCAATACATGAACAAGGTTTATAAAAATGTATTACAGAAGAATTTATAATAAAAAGTAAGTCAACAAAGTTACTGCATCCAAATCTTAATCACACTTCCTAAATGCAACCTCTTATTACCATTTCTATACTAGATTATTTTGGTGGTTAGTTTCTTAACTCTAAATAAAATGTACATAACTATTATTTCTTGATTTATCTATTTAAGACATTATAGATAACTTTCTATTATAAAAGATTAAGGCAGTGTTTGTTCTCTAATCCTAATTTTTGATATTCTATTTACTAAACTGGATTGCTCCGGAGCATGAAATATTTACTTTTGATTCCCATTACATTAACAATAACTTAAAATTCTTGCCACAGTATGTCAAATTATCTGTGCCTTATGCTTTCCAATACTTTTTCTCCCCTATTGCCCAACTTTGGTTCTTCTCTCACCTATTCATAGAAATACAATGACATTCTCTTCTGTATTTAAACCTTTTGTATCTATTTATGAGTTTATTCTAAATATTTAAAAATCAGTAAATACAATTAATTTTATTAAAACTACATAAGCATGCATCACTTATACAGCCAAATGGTGTTCAAATATTTTATTTCCTTCTCAAGAGCTCAGTGAAAAAAAACCTCTCAGCTGCCATTCCTAAATGACCCAGTGGAATACATTTTTTCAGATACTATTCAAAATCATTCCACATTTTAGTTTGCTGCATATTTACAGCACCATTTTCTTAATTTCTGCTTCCTCTTCCCACTCCCTCCACCCCAGGAACTTCTAATTGCTTATCTCTTATAGAGAGAAACAAGCATTTTCATTAATATTATCTAGTTCTTCACTAATTATATTTCATTCTTCTCCCAGGACTCAGATAATATATGAAAAGAAACACAACCCTGCACAGATACATAGCCGAAAATGAGAGGTGTATTTTAATAGCCTTTCCAAATCATTGTGGGTAATCTTCTTTGATGTTATATCGAAATCTGACAAATGGTGACTTCTTAAACAGTAGTTACAATGTGGAATCACATATCATATCAATTAACTTGTACTCTGTTACCCTTAAATCTCTTGATAAATGTTGCACTTTTAATAGATCTTTTGCCTATGCAGAATTTGTAATATCAGGCACTGGTCATATGGAAAGAATGGTGTGCTGAGTCATGCAAATGTTCCGAATGTTAACATGTCTTTATACAATATCACAATGAATAATCAGATAGGTTAATAACACCAGTGACATCAGGAAATAATTTTAGTATTGAGAACCTGTCAGCCTAAAAGCAGCAGATACAAGTTTTCCAAAATTCAAATTTCCACTTAAAAACTCAAATTTTCTCATTGGCAGCATATTTATCGGCCATTTCCTTTGAAGTTATAGGCTCATTTTATTTCATTTTTAAGAAAGCAAGTGCCTGACGAAAACTTTAATAAAAACTCAAATGTTACAACACTAAATAATAATGCTTTATCTTTAAAAAAAAAAAAAAACTCTCAAGTTATAGAAGCCATTGTCTGTATGAGTCATTCCAAGTTTAAAAAAAAAAAAAAAAAGGCTTCGGGGGGACATGCAATTCTGCTTGCAACTCAATTACACAAATATTTTCTTACTGAACTCTTTTAATAGATCTTTTGCCTATGGAGAATTTGTAACATCAGGCACTGGTCATATGCAGCAGAAGTACTGTATGTATAAATCCCATTTGTTAACACAGAATATTAAAACAATGTGTACACAAGGGTCAGGCTTTAATAAAGTTAACATTTTTAGGACCTTATCAAAGGCATTCTTAAGTAAAAAATGGCAGTTTTTGTTGTTTTATTGACAGTAAAGATGATAATGAGTACTCCCACAGTTTAGTGCCACTGCCTTGATTCATAACAAACTGCCAAATGGTGAGTTTTACTCACCATTGTTCTGCACCACCAGTGCAAAATGCCAACCCAATAAAAAAGGCAAATAATGTTTTTGTGCTATTATGAAAACAGTTTTAACAATTAGGGCCCTCAGGAGTCCAGAGACACAACCCGAGAACCAATACCCTAGAGCTCATTCATAGAATAAGAGACAATAAGATATTTCATTTAAATAATAAATACTCACCTACAAACTGGGTTAAATCTAAATCGAGTCTTTTTCGATATGTGAAGTCTGGATCCATTCCATCTCTATGCAATA
Source organism: Pongo abelii (assembly GCF_028885655.2). NCBI lineage: Eukaryota > Metazoa > Chordata > Mammalia > Primates > Hominidae > Pongo > Pongo abelii. The sequence continues at coordinate 65,243,497 of NC_071999.2, forward strand.
CAATCTGGGATACACACTCATCAATTAATTTGAAGTACTGTTGCCTAAAACCAAAGAAAAGAGTAAATGTACAATCGATCATTACTGTAACTTTACATCAAAACAAAACTTTTTTGCTAAGATTGATTTCAAGTTCAACAATTTATTAGTAATATAATTTCAACAGTTGACACGACAGATTTATATGGGAGTGAGAGTAAATACAATTGTCATCACTTTGCTTTTAATGAATTCAAAACATCATTTTTATAGTCTTTTAGGAAATACAGTATCCCTTAATTTTCTTACAAAAGTCAAAACCTTGAATTAAGTAAATTAGCTGAAAGTGAAGTGATAAATGCTTAAAATTTGTGCTCAGAGGTCATCAACTTTCCACTGTACCACACTGAAATAGCAACCATTAATTCACTTCATTAATACAACCAAAATAAACAAAAATCTTTTCTAAAAAGTTTTATGGGAGTATGTGGTATACTGTTTTCCAAGTGTTTGTGAAATCAAATTTAAAACTGGTACTGTAAGTTATATACAATATCAAATTTATACTTCTTACTCAAAAGGAAATAGAAAAATTCAGTATAATAATATTTGTCCAAAAATCAAAGTTTAACTAAAACCTCCAAGTAGATTTCATGTTGTCATTATAGGTAAGTCTAGTACATCTACACTGGTCATAAGCGAAACATCCCTTAAGATTTAATAAATGTAAAACAGATAAAAGATTTTATAAGCAAAACCAAACTAAAGTGATAAACAGGTTGGGTACTATTCTAATGAAGCACAGTCCTCCATCTCAAATCATCCCCTAGAACTTCTTTCCTTAATGACTTTTAGCATACTTTTCCTCTCTAAATCCTCCTCATTACCTAAGTGTTGGTCCCTCAAGCCATTTAGACTTTCCTTTCCATAAACTATGACCCACTGCTCTTGACCTACTTACCTTACACCTAATAAACCATCTATTACGGTGAAGAAAAGCTACTACAACTTAACACTAGCAAAGATGACTAATGATCATTAACTGCCACAGAGTAAAAATGTTTAAGAAACGGTTCCTGGGTAGAAATCAAAAGTGTTATCTATGCTTGCCTCTATTTGTTCAAGTTCTTTCAAGACATTATCTCCCATCCCCAAATATTTCTGCCATAATAAGCACATTTACACGTGGTACATACATTTAAACACATTTATATCTATCACATTTAAAAATCTAGATGATGTATTTCTTTTCTACTCAACATTATTCTAATGTTTTTAAAATGAAAATGTTTTAAATTAACAATACATTTCATGTCATCTTTTTAAGAAATCATAATTTTAGTAAGTTTTTCCTCAACTCCACAATGTCCAATTATGAGTTCATCTATAATGTAGCTGAAATTTCATGCAAAAACTCATTGGGGAGGCAACACTATCAAAGAATAATACACAACATTTCTGGATTCCAGAAATGTAAATCTAGAAAATAAGCTCCATGAGCAATATTGGTGAGGTAGTAAATGTGTCTGAGAAATATGTGAATAACTTAATTAAGGGATGAACATTAAGTTGTCATTAATGATAAAATGCTATTTTTGTTGGAGGAGTTTTTGAAATCTTCACTTTTCTCTGTGGTATTGTTAACAAATATCAGAAATTATCTCCCATGCGCATTTAACTAGCATGGTATTTTACACATGGTAAGCCTTAATTATTTGGTGCAAAATTGAATTTGATCTTCTCCACCCAATTATCTTGCTGTATTTCAGCCCCCTCACTTTTTCCTGGGGAAAAGGGGCTGCCTTTGACATATATTCTCCAATCAAATTCCATTTCTGTCAAACTTTCTTTTGTCCCAAAAGTGGAAATGAAAAAAGATTATAATTTTTCCATCCACCAATTCTTTCAAATGAGAACATTTAACATTCTGCAATGGAACAATCTACTGTTTGTAGAAAGAAAAAGAAAAATTATGTGTGTTCATATCAAAAGTAGTTTACAGAGCTCATTAAACAAAAAATGTTACAGGTTATCTCAGATTGCTGAAAAGGTAAAATAGAGGTCCTTCTGAGGTAGATGAAATCAAAAAATGAAGGTAAAAACCAAAAAAACAACACTCATAGATGTGTACACCAACAAGAGTAAGTTTTACTGTATGTAAATAAATAAAATTTAAAAAAATAAATGCATGACAAAAATATATGTAAATTATCACAATTTTGACACAATCTTGGAATAAAAGCATATTTAAGAAATATTATTTTTTAAGAAATATTTTTTAAGAAATATTTAAGAATTTTTTTTAAGAAAATTTTTTTTAAGAAATAGTAACAACAACAATAATAAATAGGAGAGTTTGGAAACATGAGGAAAAAATTGATGGAGTTGTCTTGAGTCTAGCAGTCACAGGAAGAACACTGCCTTTGTGGCAACCATATCTGGAACCAAGATACCTGGGGTTTAAAGAGCCAAAGAAGGAATTAACATAGATGAACATCAAATGTAAAAGTTCATACTCAAAAGATGGCCAAATATCTAAATTTCTATGCCTTAATGTCATTTTGGTAATGCTACAATTTAATCTTTCTCCAAGATTCTTGATGTAACTCAAATGATAGAATCACCTGAACATAACCCAAAACAGTTGTGTTTTTTAATCTGTTTCGAAGCTAGATACAACCACATGCCCTCTTGGGGCACAGACGAAGGGATCAAAGTCACAAGTATGATAAAACCCCTGCGGGACTACAGGCATGTTCAAACCATTGAAAACAAAGAACTGTCTTAAATTCTTGGGTACTCAAACAGCATCAAACATCCAGAAGACGACAGGACTGACCACACACAAATCAGAAAATGTATGGAGTTTACTTTAGAGTAAGTAGAAGTTCAATTTCATTTTTAAGTAAACTTGGAGTAGAAATATAGTATCATAAACAGCATGGTACAAATGATACTTTAAAATCTAAATTAGCAATTTTTAATCTAGCATTTATAATACAAATATTTAAACTGGTTTATTTTTAATAAAATATCAGAAAGAAGCAAATTTAAAAAATCAGTTACTAAACTCATATTTTAGAATATCAGTGGGATTCCTGGCTACACAGAGAGTAATTTTGATGCATGTCCTATCCTCATCCTGAAAAACCTAAAGTTTTAACATTTTGGGTCTCCTCCTTGCTCATTAGGTACATCAAAAAATCACTGAGTCATACCCTCTGATGTTACCCCGAGGACACAGCCTGAATGAAGCTTGTCTAAAAAACTCTTCTACTTGAAATTAAGTAGAAAAGAAAAAAATACCCAAAGTATGAGAGAATGAAATTTCAACAAACCTAAATTGGTGGCAACAAAATGATTTTATATTCAAAGAGCTCAGCTTCCACCATAAAACAGTAATAGAAATGGAAAGTAGATATAGAGAACATTCACTAAGCATACACCATATGCCAAGGGTTTGGCTAGAACTTTTACCCATGTTCCCATATTTCACCTGCCTAACAACCCAGTGAGTTAGGCACTAATCTCCATATTTAGTCACATTATAACGTAGATGAGGTTAAAAGAAAGATAAATAATTTGTTAAACTCGATGGCTAGGATATAATCAATCTTTAAAAGCCATTTGTCTGGCTTTTTGATATATTAGCAACATTAAACGCAACTGTATTATTAAGGCTTGCCAGCTACTTAAACACTAATAAAAGCAATGTTTAGTGCCCTTCATGTAACTTATAAGAAGAAACTTATCAACATCATTCCTACTGCCTAAGAAATAACCAGAAAATATTATCTGTCACATGATAAACTAGTAATTTGTTGCTAGTTTGCATTTTTATTCAGATGAAAGGTTGTAACCAGGAATCCACAGGAGCTTAAAAAGTAATAGTAATATCATTTTACCATCATCTACCTAAATATATGCCCAGAGGAAACAACACATTCTATGAATCAGTGTTATGACAAAAATAAAAATCATTTGCTTGTCGAAGGCAAATACGATGTGAATTTCACAATTAATAGATTTTTATTAATGAAAGAAAACATTAGAATATAACTTCCTCTTACCTTATAAAATAATCATTTCGAATCAGCAAAAGATGCTGAAGAATAGAAATAAAATATCCCTCTGCTCTAGTTTCTTTAACTGTGCTCCACACCATGTTGTAAACATCACATGCTTCAGTGAGTTGATTAAGGAATATATGGATTTATTTATACTCTACACCAAACAACTATAATAATATGACAGAATTTGTTCTATAAGGTTTTGGAACTCTAATACAGGCATCTTATATATTCAACATAAAATACAGATATTTAGGATTGAGGGTAGTGGAAAAACTCTGGAAATGGTGACTTAACCTGACATTTCCTGACTTCCCTTCTACAATCATCTCCAACTAATCTGTCTCCCCTAAGCACAGATGCTGGTGGGAACAAAGGTAGTAGGGAAGCTGGCTATGAATACTGTGTTGAATTCTAAAGGTTGCCTGACCAACAGAGCTGGTGGTCAGGTTAATTATCTATCACGAAGAAGCCCCAGGTAAGGATAGGAACCTGTTGGGTCTCATGAGGAGCACAGACATCTGCAGACCCACAGATTAACATGCGACCCATGAGCATGCACCCAAGATGCAGGGAAAAGAGCAGCCAGTGACTAAGTCTGCCCTATTCCTAATGCTAAAAAGCCCTGAGTAGAAGGAAAAGTGTCAAATATAAAAAGAAAACAAAACAGATTGCACACATACATGTAAGAAGCCAATCTACAGAATCCATTTGTTAGTTGCAGCATACGCTTACATATATGTGTATTCAAAAAAAACACACAAATTAATAAAATAATAACATTCTTCTGATGCATGAAGGTTTGATTTCATGTTGTTTACACAGAAATGAGCTAAATATTTGTGGCTGAGTATTTTGGATTTAGCAATAATTTTATATACGATTTGACTAGACTTCAGAACAAAGGGATATTCAAGTTCAGCTCTAATATCTTCAAGGCGATGGGATAACTCAAACAAATCTTCTTCTTTATGCTCATCAAAGACTTTAAGTTGGATATCCAGGCCATCATTCTTAATGCATTTTAAATTCTAGAGATATGAAATAGAAATTATGATGAATGATTTTGTTTTTAATTATGCAAAAGAATAAAAAAATATAAACAATAAACCAACCATTCAACTTGATTTATAGCATTCAAACATTTAAAGTGTTAAATAACACCCAAATCTTATCATCTATATTTCAAAAATAGATTTTTTAACTCAAGCCTTTTCCCACAGATAAATTATTCTTCAAGGTAATTTATCTAAATTTCCCCCTACTCAAGTACTCTTTTAATTTAAATATTAATAAGGAGACTGCAGGGCACTTACTGGCAATATCTCTTTCAATCCACAACGCATAAATTCATTTCTGATGTGAAGCCTGAAGTCCAAATCATCAGGAGATGTAACCAGGGCATTGATGAGCTGCATACAAGCTACCTACAAGAGATCAAACAGTGAGACAGACTGGGTTTCCAACATTAAAGAAAGAGTAACAAACGTAAACTTCAAGGTTTTGTTCCAGTATTATTAAATATCTTTCCTATTAAAACAATTTGTAAGCAAAATATTTTAGTCAGTTATAAACTACAGAAGAAATAAAGTTTCAGTGGCGTTTTTTATTTCTCATTTATTTGAGGTGAAAGGAAGATGGAAAAATATTAGCCATTACTACTGCTCCATGAAAAAATAGAAAAAAAAAAAAAAAACACTTGTAACCAAAAGCTAAGTTCCTGTCCAATAATATCACTCTACACACATACAACAGAAATTGAACATATCCTAGTTGAAAATGATAAACATCTACTGGATAGATAACACTTACCTAAAATAGGATAATAAAACAATTTTCCATTCATCAAGAGAGACTCAAAGTCCCAAAGACTTCAAGGTCAACAAGGGTCTTAACTCTAGTTAACAAGGTTATAAATAAACACTGTATAATTAATTTCTAGAAGTTAATTTATCAGGCAATGGTTCTCATACTTTGGCAAAAATTCAAAATTACCCTATATTTTAACCAGAAATAAATAACAGAGCTCACAAAATCCTTTAATATATAGCTTAAATGATAAAAATTTTTAAATCACAAAATTTTTCAGCTTATGTTTAACACTTCAACTTTCAACTTCTCCACTTTTTTTATCCCTGGCTAAAATAAATCTTTCATCCTCCAAAATCCATAAAATGGAAACAAAAGACAGTCTTTCTAGAGAAGCATTCTTTGTTGTTGTTGATAATACTATTTTTCTAAAGTCTACACTCTATCCAAGTCTAGCAAGAACCACTGGACTACTGATCAATATGTTTAACCTCATGCTGTTCCCTAAATTGTCTTTTCTCCATCCCTTAAGGCAAGGTTTATATGAATTTAAAATGCTGTTTTGGAGTAAGACACCAACAGGAGTCTCAATTCCTGCTGTTTGAAATATATAGTAATTGTTATATTTGATATCTAAGCATTAAAATCTGACCAGCATGCCTCTACTGTCGAAACTTAAGGTTGTTTAAAGTGGGAATGGGAAATATGTCAGAAGAGAGAGGAAGAAGAAAAACATACTAAAAAAAAAAAAACTTAACAGAATCTACCTTTCCAGTACATGTTCATTCAGCTGTAACCAGTTCATGTCAAAAAGTCAAGTTTAAAATGTTTTCCTTCCACTCCCTTGCCAGTCATTACCCAGGACCCATGAATGTTTTTTTCAGCAATGCCATATAATTTTCAAAGATCTCAAAGAGCAAATAAATAATGTTTCTCTACATTCAGAGAAACTAAATCAAACTCAGTCACCTGGCTTCCAGAAAAACACAAATTACAGACAACTCACAGAAAGTAGCAAAAACAAGGAACACAAAAACTAGCAGCAAATATTACCTAAATGGAAAATACATATATGTAGACAACAGTAGCATGAAATTGAGAAATAAGGGAAAGGATAATCCAAATTATTTCCGGGAACTAGTCAAAAAGGTGATTCTCCATAGAAGAAAAAAATAGGAAATTAAATTGAAATAATGAATTCAAGTTAAATTTATAAAATTGCTTCCCAATTCTAATCATAATTTGCCATTAGCATGGCTTATAATCTATTTAATTTAAATCATGCAAACATGTCTGTGAATATACATAGGTATGCACTAAAATGTATTGTTTCTTTATGGATAAATAATTCTATAATCAAGGTAAAGACCAAGGAGTTCCTTCCAGGTTTTATACACAATGAGATACATACCTGTGGTATCACACAATTTCACAATAATTTAGCATACCAGCAGAAGGGAGTGTCAATCAGCATTTATGCCACATCAATCAATGCCTAGAGATATCGAGAAACGTTAAAAAACTACAAAGGTTAAAAGGATATTTTGCCTGTACAATGAAGATATATCAGTAAAATGATAAAAATATACTATATACTGTAAGAAATATGTTTGGTAAATAATGGGAATATGGAGATGCTAAATGAGAACTAGGACAGCTGAATAAAGTACTGACTCAAGGATTAATAAAATGGCCCGATGAAGAAGTGAAGAAGGAAGATCTAAGCCAAGGAATTAACATGTTCAAAGACATGGAGCCTTTAAATTACAAGTAATTCAAGTTTTATGAGTGGTTTGTCAAGGTAGAAAGGGGAGTAACGGGAAGAAGTCAAGAAATGAGGCTGAACAAGGAGACAGGAGACAGGGCATAGCCTTGTGTGTCAAGTCACAAAATTCAGATTCAACCAGAAATAGTGAAAATCATAAGGAATTTTATGCAATGGGGGCACAATAACAGAGGCAATAGATTCAAGTTCAGAAGCTATTGTAGAAGTAAATTTTTGAGCAAGGAGGAAGGTTTGAACATTTGAAATATGAAGAAAAACTGATAGAATGAGGTAGAAGAAAAGCATTTACAAGAGGCCTCCCACTTTTGTTATTTAACTAGATAGAAAGTGGTACCATTAGCAGACACACAAAATGTAAGAAGAGCAACAGGTTTTAGAAAATAGGATAAATCCTACTTTCAAAATTCTGATTGAGATGTATATTAGAATCATTCATTCATTAGAAAAATAATTACTGAGTACCTACAACTTCTGTCAACTGGAGATATTCATACTCAAAAAATGAGAAACAAAAGTGAGATGTTTGTCATAAGGAAGTAATCTCTGTGCTCTAGCTGATGTTCCAAAAATGTAGCATATGATCTCTCTTAATTTGCATGTTACAGAAATCGTTGTGATACATTACAAAACCAACCTCCCTCTGCTCTAATAAGGGTAAGAAAATAAGGAACTTCCATCTTCTTGAGAGCATCTAGTTAACTAAAGGTTCCATCTTAGGGCATCAGAAGCAGTTTACCCTGATATTGGCTCACATACTTCATTCCTTCAAAGCCTATTTATTGATGCCTACTATACACCAGGCACTGTTCTTGGTGCTAGACATACAGCTGTGAAAAAAGATGGAAATTTCTTTGAGAGAAAGATGAGTCAAGACTGACTCCAAGGTTTTGGGCCTGAGCAACTTAAAGGATGAAATTGTAATTTATTGAAACAGAAATGACCATGGGGGAAACAGGCTTGGGAAGAGAAAGGTTATCAGTTTTGGAGATGATAAGTTGGAAATGCCTGTTAGTGATCTAAATTTTAAAAGCTGCAAAGGAAATTGAAGATAGAAGACTCCAGTTCAAACTAAAGCAATTGCCATAGCAATAATATGTAAAAACCAAGACCTCAGATGGAATCACAACAGTATAGAGGAAAAAGGAGGTGTAAGAACTGTTTAGGGCATTTTCAACTGTAGGTTTCAACATGGAGATTAGAGAAATAAGTTAAAGAAAAAGAAAAGTTAAAAACCACAAGTGACGTAGAAGGAAAACAAGGAGATTGTGGTGTCCTGGAAGTATGGAAAGTGGTCTCAACAGTGAGAGAGTGATCAACTGTATCAACTGGTCAAATAAAACAAGAACTAATCAATTACCACTGCATTTGGCAAAATGAAAACACTGGTGACTTGACGAGAATAGTTTCTACAAAGGGACAGAGTTACTGTTCCAAGCGGAAACCACTTGCCTCCCCACAGATGCCATATGCAGCCAGTAAACAAAGCAATTGCTCTAAAATATTCTCCTCTTTGCCTTAAATGCATCTTTATATGTTAGAAGTAACTGCTCCTTTATCTTTGTTTTTAAAAAGTCTATGTAAAGACACTTATCTCTAGGTGTTATGGATTACAAATTCAATTCTAATGGTTTGGAAAGCCAATACTGTAAGCTCACTTTATTACTCTTGTGTCAATTATCAAAAAGGATCTTCTGTGAGAAAAGGTATTTTAAACGTAACTTCTAGCTGGAGGGGTGTGTGTCCATCTATGATTCAGGATAGTTGAGGATTTCCTTAGGGCAGCAGTAAACTAAAAGTATAGTACAAGGACTGACACCAGCAAACTCCAGACAGCCTAAGACTGTAAAGCAAGCGGCCAAAAAGGTAATGACAAAGAGTGGGACAAAAGTCAGCAATACCATAAACTGGGAAGGTAAAGACATAACAGGGGCCAATAAAGTAGATAAGCTGTAAATGGAAATCTCAAAGATATTCAATATGTGAGACAGAGCCAGTCAAAGGCAATCTTAAGAACAGGGCAAACGATCAAAGGAAAATCATTAGAAGCCGAAAGAGGTTAACAACAAGATAGAGGAACATGCCACTATATCTACATCACTGAATCAGCAAAGTGGCTTTCTGCCCTTGAAAATAAAGTGAGACATTTTCTTCATATGTGAATACACAGTACCTAAATTTCCTTTGGTACATAATTTACTGCAATTACTATGTTCACCACAAAGATGAGAAAAGACAAATGTGTTTTTTTGTACAAATTTATTGTACATGAGAAATCTTGTTACATGCATATAAGGTGCAGTGATCAAGTCAAGGTATTTAGGGTGTCTATTCCCCAAGTACAATATATTTATTTGGTCAGATACAGTCACTCTATTCTGCTATCAAACATTAAACTTATCCCTTCTACCATATGTTTGCACCCTTTACACACTTCTCTTCATCCTTCCTCCTCCGCCCCCTCACTCTTCCCAGCCTGTTATCTATCTTTCCACTTTCTACATCCATGTGATCACAATTTTTAGCTCCAACATATAAGTGAGAACATGTGATATTTGTCTCTCTGTGCTTAGCTCATTTTACTTAAGATAATAGCCTCCAGTTCCATCTATGTTGCTGCAAATGACAAAGAGTTCGTTCCTTTTTATGGCTGAATAGTATTCCACGGTGAATATGTACCACATTTTCTTTATCCATTCATCCGCTGATAAACACTTCCATATCTTTGCTATTGTGAATAGTGCTGTAATAAACACACGAGTGCCAGCATCCCTTTGAAATATTTATTTCTTTTCTTTTGGGTGGATACTCAGTAATGAGATTGTTTTTTTCTAACCTTTGGTTCCCTGACCCTTTTTTGGACAACAAACTTAAGCACAAAATTCAAGGTTCACTAACAGGTACTATCCCTGAGCCCCATCCACGAGGACCATCCAGTTTTTCCAAAGGCCGTCAGAGCAGAAGCTTTCAACCTGATTGTGCTGACGAGATTTAGAAAGTTGTCTAATAGCAAAAGTAAGTAGTTCTTAGAAAGTTCACTCTTGAGTCAACATGTTCATCCTGGATATAAGTAGATGTTTTTACAATTAAATCGTGGCTCTACATTGCAACAACATATCACCTTCAGGAGCTAAACCCAGATTGAAAACAAGAACCAGTAAAATACTTAAATAAAAATTCTATCAAAGGCTGCAAAAGCTTATTATCTGGGCCTGGAAGATACAGTTTAGACTGCTATTCATCTTTCCTACCCCATAGCAGAAATCATCTGTCTCTCTTTGCACAATTAAATTTCACATTTATCAAGTTAAAATGAGTAAATGATGCTTATGGAGAAATATTTTGCCTCTAGTGTAAATAGAGAAATTCCAAAGATTTTAAAATTTTATACACATGCATTGAAGTAACTGCATATACCCCATATAGACTCAGAGAAATAAACTGTAGGACTCAAGAAGCTATAATTTATACCAGGGATACTAAAGAACAAACTTGAATTCTTAAAATATTTATTCGAAAACTCCCCCAAGACATCATTAATTTCTTCTATGTCCTCCCATGCCTTTTTCTAAAATTGCCTTTATTGCAATTTTCATATGAAATGTTAGATGGCTTTAAATTCTTGAGTATAAGATTCTTAAGGGCAGAGGTGTATTTCATTCAACTTTGTAGTTCCAATACCTAGCATAGCCCAGTACATAGCAGTCACTGAATACTAAGTAATTGATCGGTTAATTATGAAACTTTTCAGTTACCTTCAAGACATTAATTATCTTTCTAGTTGTCCATTGTAGAATAAATGAAGAAATGTATTATACAGACTTATTAGGTAGATTCAGAAAACTGCCAGTAAACTCTAGATAATGATAACCATTAGTTTATACTTGGGTATGCTCCATATGACAATATGCGTTCACATTAGAATATTATCTGTTCCTTTAATGTCTACTAGCATACTGGCTTATTATTTACTGATCCATTTTAATATGGTTGATGTTTTAATTGATTGGTACTGGTATATCAACCCTATTCATGCAAACCTCAATAAAAGTAGTAGTCAGAAGAGAAAAGAATTAAAACAAATTAACTTTTGCATCCTTCTGGGATAGCTCAACAATGATCCTAAAAATAAGCCTTTTACTAATAGTCGGTATTCTTCATTTAGTCCTTCACTAAATGTGAGAAAAATTTATTTAAAATAGAAAATTAATTAATAATGATTTGATGGAACAGAAGAGATACTTAAAACAAAAAATAGTAAATCAAGATATAACTGTTTATTATAAGAAGACTTTTACTTGGTCTTGGGCATAATAAAACCTGGGTAAACTTTGCAGATTAAAGTGGTAGGTGGAACAAAATCAACCAAAGAAAATACACTTGGCTAAATCCAGAAAGGCATTTAACCTCTGATTTGTTTTAATGTGAGTATTCAATGGCATATTTGTCTGATTATCGCCCAATGACAAATTTCAAAATATAGTGATTATCACTCAGTTAAGAAAGGTTTTTGGTACTATTTTTAATACTTTAATGAAACTATTTATATAATGATAAAAAGTTATCCTTTTTTAATTTATAAAAATATTGCTTTTTCTACTTTTTCAGACATGGAAAAATGAAATCCCATCAAACTTTCAAAGATCTATCTTCTAATTAAACTTAATGAAATCCACAGATTGAAGAGTTTTTTTTAAGTTAAGGAAAAATTTAACTATCTTTGCAGCAGCAGCAACAATGCAACTCTCAATCTTTGACTGCAGGAAACATAAATGGCCTACAGCCCCAGCTGCTACCTTCTGAAACCTATCACAGCATTTGAATTGAAGTCACAGTTCCCTGCTCCCAGCCAAGGCTTGAGCACAGCAAGTATACTAAAATAGACCTGTTCCTGGGACACATGGGACTTTGGCTCAAGGATTCCCCAACAGGCTTGCCAAGCTCTCCTAGAATTTCAGGGCAGCCTGAGACACTTTCACCCAATCTCCACTCCTTCCCTCTCTCCTTCACCTAAGGTCAGATCTGCATTGAGTTTGACAGCTCTCCCAGCCTCCCCCAGCTCCTCCTCCAGGGTCTCTCACAGGTATTTCCTCTAGTCCCTTACACATCAAACCTCTTGCTTCTCAGAGAACCAAGACTAACAGCCTCATTTCACAAAGCAAGTTTCAACAAGGGTTATCATTTTCAAATTGTCAGACTCATAAGTATTGTAACTGAAGCTTAATCAAATTTCTTATTTTTTAGGTATTTAACAGAACACTTTTGCTTTTTCTTCTTGTTCTTTTTATATGACCAGCTTCTGTATTTTCATATGTTATCATAAGATACGGGTTAAGACCATGTGCATGCCAGACACTGAAATACATTTGGAACACAGTTTTTCTCTAGTAATATTTCCAGAGACACCAATAGCCTGGATTATATTCCTTGCTTTTGCTTCCTTGAAAAATATATTCTAGGGTAGAGAAATATCTATCACAGGAATCCTAGAAAGACATACCAACCATCAATCACCCCGTCCAGTACTGCATCACTGTTACCACAATAGCTTAGGAAGCCTGAAGATATAAGGATTGCACAACAATGTGAATGTGTTTAATGTCACTGAACTATACTCTCAAAGATGGTTAAAATGGTAAATTTCATGTTATATATATCCTACCACAATAGGAAAAAAAAAAAAAAAACCTAAAGCAAACAATGGCTATGTATTTCAACGGTGGGTAAACAAATGACAAGATCTGGGTCATCTTTACTAGATAATCATAACAAGTAGAGATCCACAGAAGGACAACACAAACCCAGCTATCGGTATTATATCTAAAGAGTATACTAAAATCAGATATTTAGAAACCTGAATGAAATTAAATAAAAGGATTTAAGTACATACTTTAAGTGAGCAACCTCAGAACTAAAGATGCTATAGATTCACATCAAACCATCAAAGACAACCAAACAATTTTTTCTCTCTGAAACAAGCTTCCCATCTTCTCCTTTATTTGCTCTCTGACATAATTATTTCTCCTCTCTGGACTCAGAAACTTTGGAAATCATGTTTTCCCTTTATTCAGTAACTAACGTAGGGAAAATATTCTTGAGGTATTCCCAAGAATCAAAATTAGTGAAGGTTTCATTCCATTCAATCTACATCCAACATATAACAAATGTATAGGAACAACATTAGAAGAACGGGGCTAAAGGAAAAGTAGCCAAGGTGACACTAGGAGGTTTGTGGTCTTCTGTCTGTTGCAAGACAATTCTCCCTGGGTCTCTCATATTTCATTTCCACTTCTATTGCAAGTAAAGACATTGATGGTCTTTGATCTAGATGCTCTTCAAGGATGTGTGTATGCAAAACAATCTTGGAAAACAGCGTATCTCTCCAGAGCAAAGAGCAGGCTCACTTCATGTCTAGTATCATAAAGATAATGTCTCCTTTTAGAGCAAAGTGCAGGCAAGTTCAAAGTTCCTCTCGTACAGCACATCCTGCCATTTACCACCAGAAAGTTCTGACAATGATTTGATTACCACTACCTACACTTTACTAAGAGGTCAATCAGAATAGATCCAGCTCCTGCATCTCCCATGCAAAACATCTTTCCTTCTCTCTGGATGTCAACCCCATTCCAACTCCCATAACTGTAGCTCAGTCATTCTGTAGGGTGGGTGAATGGCACTGACAAAAAGGGATAAGTTGGACTGACTGTCTTCAGACAGTCCCTCCAAAAATTTTTAGACTTAATTATTTCCTGAACCAAGAACTGTAAAATTTATCAGCCACCTGGAAGCCAAGCTGAAAGCTCTGCCACCCTGTAGTCCCTCAACTAATAAAGGTCCTATTTGGGTCATCCCAACAACTACAAACAACACTTTCCTTCCAGGAGCACCATGTACACCTTTCAAGACTATTTATCTTAGGTGAAAGACAGGCATTAACTTGCCTCTCTCTTCAAAAACACCATGACTTGAACCCTACAAGTATGATCATAAGAAATGTTCAAGGGTTTAAAGAAATGCCACCAGTATGTCATGCAAGTCTTAGGCAACTATGGAGATCTCTCCAAACGGAAGCTATCCTTAGTTACTCTGGGGAACTTCCTGGAGAAAAAAACTGACTTACTATGTGTACTCTGCAGGCAGTTATCCCTACAATGGGAAGTGGTAAAAAATCTGTGCCTGATTTTAGCTAAAGTGATCAGTGACACCACATGGGCACTGGGAGGCAATCAGGTCAGCTTCAACTCACTGACCAGGATTGTTATGAAGAAAGAATTGTCCTAGACTTCTTTGCTGAACAAGGGGAAGTTTGCGCAATCACTAACACATCATACTGTATCTGAATTAACACCTCAGGCCAAGTGGAAAGATGAATCAAAAAATTTAAAAAGAAAGCCACCTGGTATTCTAAGGTAGACTCTGATGATTTACTGGATTATGGGATTTGTTCAGCTGACTAGATCTGGGACCTGGAAGGCAGGACTGAGGCCAATACTTCAGACAGGCCTCATTCTGCTGCCCACAGTCCCTACTGAACTTAAGTATGCTATGAAACAAATTGAACAGATTTCATCATAGCCTGTATCAATCAGATCAATTACAGTCATTGCTGCCCATAATATAAAAGTAATATTCCCTATGCTCAAGTTTTCTCTCCTAAAACACAACCCACTGCAACTGGCAGTATTCACATTACACTATGAGTGTCACAATATGGGCTTTGGGACTGACACAAAGCTGATATTCAGCCTACTGCTATTGCTGTGAGCAATAAAATCCTTTGTTTTTAACCTAGGAGTTCACATCTTTTGACAGCACCAATAGAACTAGAACTGTGGCAGACTAACATGTCAGTTTACAAGTGGCAGATCATCTAAGACCATTCATGTTCCTGACCATCCCATCAGCAACTCCATGGGTACTGGATCAGGGAGAAACCACAGGAAAAGGAAGTTACAGCATTCTATCACTGCAGGCCTGAGGACATATACACAGAAGAAGAACCAAATATCCACCCAAAACACTCTAGGATTCCCATGTTTTGGTTCCCTTCCAAAAATATATCACAATTCAATCAGTACTATGACCAACAGCAAGGGTTTCAACAAACTCTTTGAAATCTAGAAAATGCTCTTGATACTCCAGGAAAGTATGGCCCTGACAAGAGTAGACAGAAGACACAGAAAGGAAAAGAAAAAGAGGAGAGAAATAAAAATAACAGAAGATTAAAGGACGGCAGAAACTAGAGATTGGTTAACCAATACTTATCCCAGTCCTTTTCTACTAAGGAAAAACTGGCCAACATGAGGGACAAGCATACACATGAATACTGGACACTATGATGGAGAGTTTGGTTCTCCTGGGGCAACTGTGGCAGAAGGCTGTCTGTCCCTGGTGTCACAAGTGCTGACCACAGCAGAGAGTTGGGAGTGGCACTTCCATTAGAGCATTGCTGTGATATAGTGCAGCATATCTTCTGTATTACTTCTAGCTACAAACCACCCACATGATTCCCTGGGCCTACCAGAAATTTTGTAAGGTAGGTACAAAATTTGTGAAGTAATTAACTGATATAGGCTATGATGAAATCTGTTCAATTTGTTTCATAGAATATTTAATTTTCTAATAACATTTTCTGCTTAAATTACCTAGAGTGATTATGTTGCTTGCAGCTGAGAAACCCTGTCTGATGTTTGAAAAAAAAAGTAATGTATGCTTATTTTAAGTCCTAGGTTTATATTTGTACTTTCTTTCCTGATAATAATATATATGTGTGTGTGTGTATACATATATATAGATATATATATCTATATATAGATAGATAGATATAGATATACATATATTTTTTATGAGATGGAGTCTTGCTCTGTCAGCCAGGCTGGAGTGCAGTGGCACGATCTTGGCTCACTGCAAGCACCGCCTCCTGGGTTCACGCCATTCTCCTGCCTCAGCCTCCCGAGTAGCTGGGACTATAGGCACCCACCACCATGCAAGGCAATTTTTTTTTTTTTTTTGTATTTTTGTATTTTTAGTAGAGACGGGGTTTCACCAGATTAGCCAGGATGGTCTCAATCTCCTGACCTTGTGATTCATCTGCCTCGGCCTCCCAAAGTGCTGGGATTATAGACGTGGGCCACTGCGCATGGCCCCTGATAATATTCTTCAAGGCCTGGGAATAAAGTTATTCCGGGTACAAAGTTTAACATTTTCTTACTATATAATATCAAATGGGGGAAGTGTGCTCAATTCTATCATAATCATAAACAAATTATCATTATTAGGATCAGAAGAACAAAAAAAGTAACAATTCTCCTTATTCTCCTTAAAAAAATACTTTCTCATAAATATACTTTGCAGT
The DNA here is from genome assembly GCF_028885655.2 of Pongo abelii. Lineage (NCBI taxonomy): Eukaryota > Metazoa > Chordata > Mammalia > Primates > Hominidae > Pongo > Pongo abelii. The sequence goes on from NC_071999.2 coordinate 65,260,493, forward strand.
AAAAGAATAATGAAGAATGTTTTTATTTTGCTATCTCATTTTCTCCAATTTAAAAGTAAACAATTAGTTCCTATTTTATTCACGAATAAACAAGTTTTATTTTTAATTGGCGATTTGCTAATGTCATCTAGTTTAGCACATTTTAATAATGCAATTTATTAAAATGGAATAAAATGGGTACGAATAGTTTTATAGGAAAATTGATAGCCAGCCACCTCAAAATTTACTTTATTTGTGGAAAATTCAGAAAGACAGAGAAATAAGTATTTTTAGATATTACTACAATTTTTTAAATAATTTTAAAGAATATAGAAAGAGCATAATCTGCAATATGCAGAAAAGAGTATCTATGTTACCTTTTTTGTTTGTTTGTTTGGCCTAAGTTAGCACTCTAGAAAATGGTATCTTTTACTCTGAAGCCTGTTACCTGCTAGCTATTTCACACATTAGGCTTAAAAACAATGAGAAACCTTTATTAAGGAGTAAAAGCCTTCAACAAAATATTTGAATAGAAAAAATAAGAATGTAGAACAATTCTTTCCATTTTCTATTTCCAATTAAGAGCATGGAAATTTAACCTGAACATATCAGAAAAATGGGAAAGAAATAAATTTGAATGATGCTAAAATAACCTTTCACTTCTTAAAAATTAAGCTCTAAGAACTATATCAAGAAATTTATTTTCGTGTTTACAGGATATCAAATAATTAACACTACTACTAACTGTAACAGAAAATATAATTACAACTAAAGCAATTAGTTTCATAAAAGCAAATATAATCAGCTACCTATATATTGGCAAACATTTTTCAAAAATTGAATCATCACCTACTATGTCCCACAAAAATTAAAAATTAAAAAGAAACTGTATCATGCCTGTGACTTCCGTAACTACGGAAGGAAAACATTGCTCTAAGCTCTCCTCCTCCCTACCTCTATTCATTCAACACTAAATATGGCAAATAAGCAGTAGTTTAAAAAGAAATCAACTCCACAAATGTTCACAGCAGCATTTTTCATAACAGCCGAAGAGTACAAACAACCCGAATGTCTGTCAACTGATAGCTGATAAAATGTGATACACTCATATGACAGACGATTATGTGGCGATTTTTTAAAATGCAGTACTCCAACATGAATGAACCTCTAAAATATTTTGCTATTAATAAGTAAAAGAAGCCAATCACAAAGATCCACATAATGCATGATTACATTTACGTGAAATGTCTGGAATATGCAACTCTATAAAGACAGAAAGTAGATCAATAGTTGTCTCAGGCTAGAAAGAATCAAAGATTGTGGAGTTATAGCTAAGCGATGGGGACTTTCTTTTGGGGGGCAATGAAAATCTTCTAAAATTGACTATGGTAAAGATTCCACAAAGCTGTTAATATACAAAAAACATTGAATCACACTTTTTTTTTTTTTTTTGAGACAGAGAGTCTTGCTCTGTTGCCCAGGCTGGAGTGCAGCGGCATGTTCTGAACTCACTGCAAGCTCTGCCTCCCAGGTTCACGCCATTCTCCTGCCTCAGCCTCCCGAGTAGCTGGGACTACAGGCGCCCACCACCATGCCCGGCTAATTTTTTTGTATTTTTAGTAGAGACGGGGTTTCACCATGTTAGCCAGGATGGTCTCGATCTCCTGACCTCATGATCTGCCCGCCTTGGCCTCCCAAAGTGCTGGGATTACAGGCATGAGCCACCACACCTGACCTGAAACGCACATTTTAAATGAGTAAATTTTATGATACATTAATTTAGTCTGACTAGAGCTGTTAATAAAAGAAATTAAACCTGTATCAAAACTTTATATAAACAGAATTCTTAATATTTATTTAAGTCTTAACATCTTCTACAGAATAGTAACCTATAAAATGCCAAACTTTTAACTGATAGTTCTCTTTCTAGATATTTACTGACTAAATATAAGTTTATCATGACTATAAAAATGTTATTTTTCCACAGAAGAGCACCTTCAATAAAATCAGAACTACCTATAAAAGAAATTACTTAATTTACCCCCTAAATTTTTTAAATCAACGTAGTTTGCCTTCAAGTTCATACTCATCAATTTAATTTGTAGTTAATTAAAATAAAGGTCAGATATATTTACCTTTATGTCTGACAGCCAAAACAAATATTCCAAATAACCAAGAATTAGACTGCAATAGTCGAAACTTTCCAATAAATGAGGAGATCATGTCATTTACCAGGACAAAACAGGGCTTTGTCTTTAACAAGCCATTATTCATCTCTTCCCTTACAGTTTAAAACCTCATGTAATGTAATACTGTTGTAAACAAAAGGATGGGACCCCAGTTTTACCAATATTTTTATAAACCTTTTATTCTCAAATAATTATAGATTCATAGATAGCTGCAAAAAAAAATCAGATAAAGTAATGGTTCAACTTTCCTCTACAAAGCTTTCTTTAGGGCTACTCTTCATTAATCTTCAGATGAATAAAAAGCCTGGGACCAGATGACAAAGAAACTTGTTCAAAGCACCAGATGACAGCAGATCAACCTGACAAGGAAAGACACAAAAATAGAAAGGAAAAAGAAAAGCAATAGGAAGGAAAAGGAGAGAAGGGAAGGGGGAGCTCAGAGACGAGGTGGGAGAGAAGAGACAGAAGAAAGCAAAGAGAAAAGAGAAGAAGAGAAGACTGGAAATGAGGCTAGCAGTATATGAATTAAAAGACTCTAGTCTCTCAAGCAACTAAATGGGCAAGGTCTGTCAGATGGGGAACACATCCCAGACCTTGAAGCCAATGTCATCTAACAAGCCCAGAATGCGTGAAAAGGGGCTCTCTTCCAGAGGTTCCTGCAGGACCCATGCCATAGAGACCCTCTAGTCAGGTCTTCAATCCTGCCTATTCTAAGAGAAACAAATCACAACATAGGGTTCCTCACTGGCTATTCACTAACACTGTCATCTGAAATGTCATACTAAATTATTAGTTTCACAGCTCCTATCATATTCTCATTTTTTTTTTTTCTTGAGTCAGAGTCTCGCTTAGTCACCCAGGCTGGAGTGCAGTGGCACTATCTCGGCTCACTGCAACCACCGTCTCCGGGGTTCAAGCGGTTCTCCTGTTTTAGCCTCCTGAGTAGCTGGGATTAAGGCACCTGCCATCGTGCCTGGCTAATTTTTGTATTTTAGTAGAGATGGGGGTTTCACCATGTTGGCCAGGCTGGTCTTGAACTCCTGAAATCAGGTGATCCGCCTGCCTCGGCCTCCCAAAGGGCTAGGATTACAGGCATGAGCCACCGCGCCCAGCCTATTATTTTTAAAATACCATTTGTTTACTTTTAATTTTTCACTTTATTTTTTTATTTCAGATTTAGCTTTTCTATTCCTAATATACCAAGAAACAATAAAATGGCCAAGTGCCCAGAACCTTTAAAAAAAAAAAAACTATAACTTTTTACTTTTATTAAGTGTGAAACAGATTTTCTTCATATCTATTAACACATTGGCTTCGAAACTTTGCTGCACGTTAGGATCACCTGAGGATCATTTTAAATTTCCCAATGTCCAGGTCACACCATGCCAATTAAGTTTTAGAAGTATGGAGGTGAGAATCAGGTATTAATATTTTTTAAGATGATCACTTTTGAACAATTATACCAATAAAAGCCTCTTTTCCTTTTTTTTAAAAAAAGAAAGAGAAATTAAATGAATATTATTCAGCTTGAATACTTAAATGTTTAAGTCTAAATGTGTCTTTTTAGCAGTATTTTTGGAAACATCTATAACCTTGGGTTTCCTTATTATTCATGTAAGCTCAACTTTTCAGTTATTAAAACAATGAAAAGCCCTAATTGACCTAACTGGCAAAACATCTCAAAAGTTAAAGTAATTTATGAGACTAACATAGAATAAACAGTTCATAGGACTATGATTATATCTCATACAGGGAAATCTAATAATTCTACTACATGAAAAGCAACCTAGGAAATAACCATTGTTGTGTGCCAAGATGTATCTATAAGATAAATTATGACACAGTACAAATAGGAATTCTATATTCTAAAAATAATGGTAGGCCGGACACAGTGGCTCATGCCTGTAATCCCAGCACTTTGGGAGGCCGACCGTGGGCAGATCACGAGATCAGGAGATCGAGACCATCCTGGCTAACACAGTGAAACCTCGTCTCTACTAAAAATACAAAAAAAATTAGCTGGGCATGGTGGCAGGCGCCTGTAGTCCCAGCTGCTTGGGAGGCTGAGGCAGGAGAATGGTGTGAACCCAGGAGGCAGAGCTTTCAGTGAGCTGAGAACGCGCCACTGCACTCCAGCCTGGGCGACAAAGCAAGACTCCGTCTCAAAAAAATAAATAAATAAATAATGCTATAAAAGAATATTAAAAGGCATGCAGAGCTTCATAACAATGTTTTCATATAAACCAATCATAAAACAGTTAAAAGTAATATATGCCATTTAAAAACAGATTTTATATACACACAAAACTTACCTGCAGTTGAACTGAATTGTGCCGGAGGCCTTCCACAATACAAAAAAATCTGTCAATTTTTTTTTCTTCACCAGCTGAAGTTAAAGCTTCTAAAACTTCTTCAAGGCTATTGGAAAATTTGAGTCCATTAAATTGCAAGTAGCAAACACAAATGTCATAATACAATTGCTTTACCCTACTAAAGAAGTCAATACCCTAAGCAGCCAATATATTTTAGAAGTAGATTACTGAGTACATACCATGTATCAAGCACAGTTCTAAGCATGTTACATTTTAATCATTTATCCCTGACAATAACCCTGTGAAGATGTTTATCAAGCATTTATATAATGCTTGATACATCAGGCACCATTTGAGCCACTTTACAAACATCAACTCATTTTAAAGTATATAACAATTGTTTGAGGTAGGTACTATAATTAACCTATATTATAGATTAGGAGACTAAGGCAGAAAAAGGTTAAGCAATCTGTCTAAGGTCTCATATCTGTGAAATGGTGGAGCAAGAATCTGAAACCAGACAGATTTATGTAGTGGGCACCATATAAATGCTCTCAACCACTGCACTCTTATGCCTCACAAGTTTAAGTAAATGAAGCTGAGTGATAGTCAAAAATATATAATAGTATGGTATTATAAATATTCAATTATAAAATATAATAATTATGCAAAAACTATACTTCCTCCTCTTTTAAATAATAGTTAACAGCATCCAGCACACTGGAAAAGCTCACAGTTCGTGGACATGGGCATGCAGTCCTAAATGTTATTTACAGGATCTTGATACCCATTCTGAAGTCAAGAAACAAGGAAAAGGGAAGGATAACAGACTAGGGAAGGGAAAAGAAAAGCAAGGAAGAGTCCAAGAGGAAAGAGGAAGAAGAAAAGGGAAAAAGAGGAGGTTAAAAGACAGAATTTAAAAATGATGGGGGAAAGGGGAAAGGAAGAAAGTGGGAAGGGAAGCTCAGAAAGTATCATATGTCCACATAAATTTCACTCTTCGATTTGCACACCAACATTTATATGGTCTTAAATACTGAAGCTGTATGCCTGGCTTTGCACGCTTGGGGCTGCTGCTGGGTGTGGCTACACCTCTTCTATAGATAAACACTGTAGGCACACTTAGCGGGCAGACTGCCAGGCTGAGGCCGAGTGGTGTCTTTGACTATCCAACCATCAAGCCGAACCTGCTCAATCCCACCAACTCCAGCAGGACCTCCACAAGGCTGATTTTCAAATGAACACAGGAGGCTCCCCTTACAGGGCTCTCCCAACCCCTACATATGGGGGATATTTCTGTTAGTTCTTTTGCCTGTTTAGTTTTTACATTTTTATCTTTTCTAAAAGGCATTTTAAATAATTTTTAAATGCTTCCTTATAATTAGAACCCTAATTTTAAAAAATCTTTATCTTTATAATTATCTTTAATATGTATGTAATGGTATTTAATTATACTCCTAACAAATGTGGTTAAGTTCTTTACAGCTCTAGTGTGTGCTTTATGCTCGAGGACTTTGCACCCTCAACCAGTAAACTACTATTACATAAATCACTTTCTAATCTGTCTTACACATAGATTTCCAAATCGTAATATGTTTGCTTTTACAAGGGGATAGAGAAGACCTACAGTTTGAAATAATTCTATCTGGGAAAAAAAATCACATAAGAAATAGAACCATTTGTATATTTTCAAAGGCTTCATTTAGAATTTTTTTAAATTTAGGGTTTCAGTTAAAAAAACAGTTTAAATATAAAGAAATCAGTTTTTCATAGAAGTATTTTAGACCATAATTAATAAATCAATTAAGAGAAATAATTACTCAAAAATTTCCAGCCAATAAGAATCTAAATTAGCTGCTTAAATATACCTCAACATTTATTTAAATTCTAGTAAATTCTAGCCTAGAGTAGATAATGAAACATTAAATGAATCAATCTGTATTAAATTATTATATAATTAGGGAAAAAGGTTGATAACACTTACATGCTTTCTTCCCCTACAATGCATACCGCAGAGAGAAGTTTAACCACATCTGTCATCATATTGGGGTGTCTGGGATCCATGGCTTTGGCCAATAAGGAAAGACTCCTCTCCTCACTCATAATTCTTTCTAAGCCATACTATAATATTTTGAAAATAAGAGGTCAAATGTTAGAAATTAGTTAGAAAAATAATACCCTGAAGGAAATGTAGTTATTAAAAAATTTTATAGGATATTTTTACACTTACTAAAGCTAAAAAATATAGACTGTGTAACACTCTAAAAAGTTCATGGCCGGGCACGGTGGTTCACGCCTGTAATCCCAGCACTTTGGGAGGCAGAGGCGGGCAGATCACCTGAGGTCAGGAGTTTGAGACCAGCCTGAGCAACATGGAGAAACCCCATCTCTACTAAAAATACAAAATTAGCCAGGCATGGGGGTGCATGCCTGTAATCTCAGCTACTCGGGAGGCTGAAGCAGGAAAATCACTTGGATCTGAGAGGCGGAGATTGCAGTGAGCCGAGATCACGCCATTGCACTCCAGCCTGGGCAACAAGAGCAAAACTCCGTCTCAAAAAAAAAAAAGTTCACAAGGGTATTCACTTTATGTCAAGAACCACAAAACTAAACCAAATAAAGATAACTTAAGGTGATTTTACAACAATGCAGCTGATAATTATTAAGACAGGTTAAGTAGCCAAATTGAGAAAGAGGGAAGCAGTCAGAAATATGGGATATGCCAACAGAAGCATATGAAACAAACAGCCAGATACAGAACCAGACACTGAGGCCATGAAAATCTTTTTCCTGGGAAGGAAGGTTGGTAAGAGATATATTACCATAAGCAAACACACAGATCAACACTGTCCAAGAGAAATATAATGTAAACCACATGAGTAATTTAAAAATTTCAAGCAAGCAAAACTATTTTCAATAAAATTAATCCAATAAATTCCAAATATTATCATTTCAACATATAACCAATATAAAACATTTATTGATGACATTTCACTTCTTTTTGTTCCTAAATAGTTGAAATCCAGTGTGTATTTTACACTGTAGCACATCTCAGTTCAGACTAGTCACACTTCAAATGCTCAGAAGCCACATGTAGCTACCATATTACAAAACACAGGCCTAGATATTAGCACTTAGTTCATAAATAAGCAAAAACTGAAGGATGATTTGAGCAGATACCATGTAGAAACTGCCCATTGCACAGGTATTCTAATCACAATGGTATTTATTATAAGGAAAACAATGCAGTTGTAAACTCATTCTATAAATGGGATGATTGGGATTAGGATAAAGTTTATTTACTACTGCCAGGAAGTCAAATCCAATTAGAAGATAAGTTATGTTAATGATGTATCTATGAAAGATAACTGTCAAAATATAGAGGATGAATAGAAACAATAAAACAGTACTATTTGCCTAGGATGCATCTCAGAGGATCCTACTAAAGCATGAGAATTGACTCATCAGTTACTACCACACACTAAAAAAGGGCCTTATTCCCAATTACAGGCCTATGAACTAAACTCAAAATCAGCACTACATGTAAGCATCGAAGTTGAATCTATAACCAGCTTAGACCCAAGTACTTTGATTGTGATAAAATCCTATTTATAACTTTCCTATCTTGTATATGGCCATTTATGCAAAGAAACCTTGTACTGGGCTGAAATATTGCATTTACTTTAAACCACTATCTAAGAAACACAGGAACAATGGAGAAAGTACAAGGAAAGGCCAAGGGCCCAAGAATATGAATTTTGGAGAGATTACTCTGTCTTGTTAGTAATAGGGAAAAGTTTACAACAAGACAGCTAAACAGTCAGGAAATACTTACTTTTATGATAGCCTAGGCTATTACCTAACTGGAAAAAGAATGAAAAGGCAGGCACAGGACCAGAAACTACAATATGCCTTGATAATCATTCCAGGGAATTGTCAGGTTTATAAAGTATCACTTAGATTCAATTCAGCAAGTCAGTCAATGATTACCAAGTACAGAAGAGCTGGTTCTGTCCTAATAAATCTGGGAATTGAGTAAAGCTTGCCTCTAGCATTTCCCCTTCATTTCCCACCTACCTGGTTGTCCTTAGCTAACACCTGCCCTTCTAGAATCAGAATCCTGTGACTCCTCCAGCCACCCAAGGTGACTCATGCTGACTTCCTCCAAGTGATACTACCTGCCTTCTCTGTCAAGCCCTCTGGCCCTAACCTATCATGTATGAAAGGTGAAATAAGAGCATACTCTGATTTCACAATTTTAACCATCATCCTGTGACCCCAAAAGTCCATCACAGGTAACGTTCTCTGATTTTGGTAATGCAAAAATGGGTCACACTCATTTTAAAACTGGTATGAGGCCAATTACTACTACTCTATATCTATAAATACAGAATTGCTACTTGTATAAATTACTCTGAATTATTTTAAAAACACAGCAAAACAAAAAAACTGTTGACTCTGTGTGAGAAGTTGTCAACTTACCAGTGCTCGGATTAAAGTGCATTTAATGAGGGCTGTTTTGGGTTAGAGAGGCATGACAAATTTTGAAAGGTCTAAGGATGTATCTTTCTTGAATGTCAAGGACCCACTCCGGACAATATGGTAACTGGCCTGTTCTAAACTGAGGATCAATGCCAGGTTCTGCCTGCATTCCACATGAGACCTATTATTAGCTAACAGATGGAATTTCAGGCACTGAAGATGATGTTTTAGGTAGACAAAAGTTAATGCTCTAAATCCTCATGTAGGATGCCCAACATCTGGATGCACCCAGCATGACTACTGGTGCTGAGCAGCCACCCACAGTGAGTTAATCCCAGTAGCAGAAATAATGTGAGTAAAGTTGCTGGCTTCAGGAGCAAAGCACTCCCACCTTGGGTGCACTCTTCAAAGCAACACACACAAAGTTAACTGACCAAACTGAAGCCTCTGTTCTAATTACCTTTCAATTTGAATATACTAACTTTTCATCCTTATTATCTTTTATTTTCTTTCTCCTACGCAATTAAAATTCTCTTCCATTTAAAAAATACTCTTAGTCCAATTTAATGTTATAAGAAATTCACTTTCATGTAATGTTATCAAATTTGCTCATTAATTGTATAATTAATTACTAGTACCAAATAAGGCACCACATTTTTTTCCTCTTAAAACATATTTTCATCATTCAATGAATGCTAATACTGTATAAGTGAAGTTTAACAAATTTTGTACTTATAGATGTGATCAAATAAAGATTAAGAAAACCATTAACCAATCTTGAAGGGAAAAAAAACTTCACCAAAAATTTCACATATTGCTAGGTTTAGAGTTCAGACACTATAATACTAAGTACCAATAACTTAACTTTTTATTCTTAATAACACAGACAAAAGCACCAAATAAAATGGCAATATTTTATAGCTCCATGTATATAAACTAGAAGCAACAAAAATCTCTTAAGAGAAAAATAGTATATTAATTAGAAAATAAAGTTCAATCTTCCTCAGATTCATTCTGAAACAAAGTAAGAATATTATCTTCTATTTACCACCTTAATTTAACCATGATATTCTTCTTAAATTCAAATTATGATCCAAATGACCCTTTGGTTTAAAAAAAGTTCCTAGATTTTTTCTACTTTTGGCTTTTCCATCACCAATGAAATTTCCAATTTCTATATTCCCACTTTAAAAAGGGCTTCCTAAACCAGTTCTATGTACTTAGTGGGCAAAGACCTCTCCCTATCAGCAATTTGATTCTTTCATTCATTTACTCTTAAAACGGATATGTAAAAAGCTACCTTATATATCTAATATCTGATTTTCAAAGAATCATGAATTCAGCATAGAAAGGAGTTGTGATTCCTACATCACATATTTTCTTTGAAAATAATATCTGATTAGAGGAGGCAAGGAAGAAAAAATATTTCATTGTTTAAAAATAGAAAGCTTAGCTCCAGAAAATGCTTAAAAATACACAGTTTAATAAGACAAAAATAATTAGAAAATATAAATATTTGCTAATACATTTAGTAAAATAAATATAAAATAAATCTTAATAATTTACGTACTAGTACTTAAGTGTGTAGCCTTATAAAAGTTTGTTTTTAAATTAGAATAAGGCAAAATATTATAATTAAAATTAATCAGAAATATACAGATGGTTTTGCTATAAAACAAAAATAATCATACCACCACAGGTAAAATTTCCTCCCCTGCTGTCTAACAGCAACTTAAACACCTATCATTACTTCACACATCATGAGGTAAATGTGTTTAGATGCTGGAGCTTAAAGAAACAGCATAGGATAATGCTAATTTCTGCAGTTAACAGTATAAAAGCAAAAAAGAAACATTGCTAGATAAACCTAAAATCTAACTTCAGTAAAGAGCTTAAGAATTCCTCTTTTTTTCTAGTTTTTTTGTTTTTTTTTGTTTAAGGACAGGGATTCACTTTGTCTCCCAGGCTGGAGTGCAGTGATTCGATCATAGTTCACTATAACCTCAAACTCCTGGGCTCAAGCCACCCTTTTCACCTCAGCCTCCGGAGTAGCTGGGACTACAGGCATGTGCCACCACGCCCAGCTATTTGTTTTACTTTTTGTAGAGACAGCGTCTCACTATGTTGCCCAGGCTGGTCTCAAACTCCTAGCCTCAAGCAATCCCTCCTGCCTCGGCATCCCAAAGTGGTAAGATTATAGGTGACAGCCACAAGCAGGTTTCTCCCTTCTAATGTAACCTCTTTAACTATGCAAATTCCTCCATATTATGTTTGTTCTCAATATTACTTGGGTTAAGCATCATTGCTCTATTTCTGAGACCTGCTTATATCTGTTTACATTAATTTGATTATAGATTTTAAATTCCTAGAATATAAGAAATCTTCCTAACTTGAACCTTTGGTAATAAGTATTATTGCAGCTCACATTTAATAATCATGATCTTAAAGCTGACTCATGCCGTACTTTTGAAAGTTAAGAGAGGGAGGAAATGAAGGAAGGAAGAAAAGAGGAAGAGTAGGACAAAAAAGGGGAGAAAGGGTGGGGGAGGAGAGAAAAAAAGAAAGAAGATGGGATTGGGGTGGGCAGGGTTGAGAGGGAGGAAAGGGTAGGGAGGGATAATTAACCTATATATGAGGAGTTCAGCACCAGAAGAGGTTTATTCATTATCAAGTTTCTCCTATTGCAAGACAGTTGAAACTAGAATTCAATAAAATTCAATATTTTTCCATCATGTACTGAAAAACACATCAGAACAATTTACCATCACTTTACTGCAACTGAAAATCATATATTACAAAATCGGTGATGGACAAATACTAATTACCTATGTACCTACCTGCGTATTCATCAGGGCTTTTAGACACTGTATGACTTTATGTTGATTTTTCTTTACAACTTTTTCTTGGCTGTATTGACATAAAAAATAGCAGTGTTGGAATTATAATTGAACATATGAATGATGCTTACTTGAAAATAATTATTAGCAATACTTACATTTTTCCACTAATCAGTTTTTCCAAAATGTCTAGTAATAATCCAAGCCCCTCATGTCCAAAGCTTTCCACCCAGCTGAAAAACAGAAAAAAGATAGTTACACATTGTCAGTAACGCAGCTTGTGTTATCCCATTATATACCTACAAGTATTTTATATTTGCTATATTCCTAATCGTAACCAAAACATAAGAATAACACCATATATAAAAATTATTCATGACTCATCTTAGTTGTGAAAGAAGCAAAGATGGATGTGCTAAACTCTGCTTGCAAAGGCTTGTTAAGAGCAGACTGTGCCCATCTCTTCCATGCTTCACGTTTAGGGACATCACGTGGGTAGCTTGAAATCAGCCACAATGAAAGTAGTCACACCAAAGAAACTGGCAAACCAATCAAAGCCTCCCCCACCCACGCACTCAGAGCTGGCTCTAAACATTTACCAGCATACCACTAATTACAGCCCATTTGGGGCTATGCCAAAGAAGACAAATTGTACAAGTGAGTAAAGATCTATGGAGGAAAGATGTAGATCAACCTAAAGAAAAAGATTACTGGCAAAAATTAATCAAAAAAAAGAGATGCTTTAGCAGAATTTCCCAAACCACTGAACTACATTCCTACAAATGTTAAGAATTTCCTAAGTTTCAAAGTTCAGTTGCTTTAAAAAAACAAACAAACAAACTGCATCACTGGGTTTTAAATGAGTATCTCCATGTTCACCAAACCAAACCTGTCCCATAAACCCACTGACCCAGTCACAGGCCTTTACATAACTAGAACATTACTGTCACTAGACAACAGCTTGCCTGGATTACAGGAAAACTGCCTCGGTAGAAATGAATACTTTTTTTCAGCAGAGATTAGTAAACCTAGGCCAATAAATAATAACAATGATAATAATCTGTCACCAAAAGAATGAAGGAAAGAAAAGATATATGTGTGTATATTTATTTGTATGCCTGTACTTATATATGTGATTTTATGTATGTGTATGTGTACTGTTTGAACAGTAAGATGTTAAAAACAAAATTTCGGCCAGGCGCAGTGGCTCCTGCCTGTAATCCCAGCACTTTGGGAGGCAGAGGCGGGCAGATCACCTGAGGTCAGGAGTTCGAGACCAGCCTGACCAACATGGTGAAACCCCATCTCTACTAAAAATACGAAATTAGCCAGGGGTGGTGGTGCATGCCTATAATCCCAGCTACTCGGAGAGGCTAAGGCAGGAGAATCACTTCAACCCAGGAAGCAGAGGTTGCAGTGAGCCGAGATCACGCCATTGTACTCCAGCCTGGGCAACAAGAGCAAAACTCCATCACAAAAAAAAAAAATTCAAGGAATGAAAAACAGAACATTATAAAGAATAAAATCAAGCTTAAGTCATATATCAGAAAATACCAAAATATCATTTTTTTCCTTAAGATACATTTCCAGTGAAAACAAGAGAATAAAAACCAAATGCAACATATTTATATAAAAAATACAAATATTGATTAAAATCCAGCTTCTTCATTTGCACATTTCTGTAAATACAACTTGACACCTATCAATGTTGAGGATTTCTGATTTTACAAAAAAGAAAAAGAAATTTGCCATTTAGATTGGCAATCTCTTGTCAGACAATATTTTACTCATCTCTTGCCAGTGAAAGCCATGAAATAACTAATTTTTAAAACGCACTTAAACAGGAAAGATACTCTCTTATAAAAGACTGAAGATTGCTATTATAGTTAAGGTAAGGAAAAAAGTTAAACAGAGGTTGTTTTCAAACCAGGATGCTACTTCAAAAGTGGAGGGTTTACTCTTCACTATCAGCGACAGACAGATTACCTGTAGGCATTTTGAATCTTGTTTTTACGTTTCATGAAAACAACTGCAGCATCTCACTTAACTGTTTGCCTTGTTGACATCCTATTCTGAATTTATTCCTATTTCACATGCATCAGGGAAGTGAGGAGTAATCTGAGAGTTTTACTTGGGCTGACATTGAGATGCATGGAGAGAGACTGTTCATAAGGCACTCCTCTTTAATACTTCACAGAGGGCCTTCAATATTTTGTTTGAAGTAAATTTTCAACAATATCCATATTCAAAAGTATAGCCACAAAGATATTCTAAAGCCAATATAAATGGTTTCAGATTATTCATACTGCTATCACCTTTAATCACTGTGAAGAATAAAATCACTGTTCATCAAACTGCCTCACACCAAAATAGGCAAAGTAATTTTAAATTATGTTAATACAACAAAAAGACTTTGTTACACTTAATATGCTTATATTATGACCCACTATAAAATTTAAGAAACACAAATCCATGTAAATCAGTAAGTTCTCTGATCTACACAATTAATAATAAAAAATAGCTATTTAAAATGTATTACCCTTAACATAATTATAACTAGAATAGTGGGACTCATAGACGGTCTAAAGTCAACTATTTCTAGACCCACTATATAACTCTCTTCTAAACTACAGAATATGAACTATTCAAATAAAATTTATGCCTACTCACGTATTTTATATATAAACTAATTCTCTATAAAACAAAACTTATTAAAGTTCCATGTAAAGAGGCATTAAACCAAATCACTTCATCTATTACAATCTTTTAAGTCACTGTGGGAATTTCTCAACAACGACAGTTGGGCAATGGCCTTCTGAAAACCAGATTACACATTATATCTCATAAAACATGTCAAAAACAAGAAAAGTGGGACATGGTACAGGGAAAGAAAACTGAGACACTTGACAACCAAAGAAACAATATAAGAAAAGAAAGCTCACAAAAGTACTTATTAAAAAGATTAAAAAATAAATATGCATGAAACATCTCTCTGTTTTCTGAAAAATTTGCAAACTCAACATATTGTTGTATTAACAGGTATCACTCACAAAGCAATAATCTCAAGTGTTTCACCCTCACCCCTACTATTTTCAGCAATATTATTTTTAAAGATGGGGTATGAATATCACTTCCTATTTCCACTGGAAAAGATGTTCAAGATAAAAAGTGATATTGAGTAGGCAGGTCTGTAGTCTTGACAGAGGTTTATTGAGATCCATAGATTTCTACAAAAATGAAAAAATTTCTCATCATCAATGTAAGAAGCAACCTAGAAAAAAATTATCAACTGATCTATAAATGATCAATCTCCACGAACTAAAATCTGCACTATTTGTTCTGTGCCTGTCAGCACAGTACCATTAGGCATTATGTGGTTTAACTATAAACTGCATTCACGGATAAATATGCACATGTTTCTTCTTCATGAATAGAAATGACATAGAGATCAGTATGATCAGAAAAAAACTGCTTTAAAACAGCAACTGCAGTGTGCTAAATACTAAATCTACCTCTTAAAATTCTGTAACAGGAAATATTAAACTCTTCTAATTACCTCAAGGAAAACTTCTAAGTATATTACCCTTTAGCACTTCCTAGTAGGGGTCTCAATATAGGAGAAAAGAAGAGATGAAGAGGTAATAAAACTTAATAAAAATAAAAAAAAAAAAAAAAACAGAGGGAGAGAGAGAACAAGTTCCCAGAATTACTATGTTTAACCCGCCTCTAAATGTTTAAAAGCAGCTTAGACTTTGAAATTCAGTTACTACTTCCAGAAACACAGGATGAAACTGAAAGTGTATAAAGTGGTTTCTGACATGTTGTTGGCTTTAATATAGAAGTAAATACAGTCAGTCACTTCACTGAGCAATAGAGGCAACAATCAGGTCTCAGATTTACCTCCTGGCCAAAAGAAACAAAGCACTCTCAAGTATTTTTCCCAAAGACTGACCCTCCTACCCTTCCTTTGTTTTGTTTAAAGTTATTACCTTTCTTCCCAGATGTGCTCGTAGAAAGGGAAAGACAAATGCATCATGAATTATAATGGAATTAATCTTGGAATTATTACCCTTATGATCTGGAATAAACATACCAGATCATAAGAGCAATCTTACCTGATGCATACTCCTTGAGTATAGGGACTGTTTCTTATATATCATATTTATTCCAGCATGGGATAGACTGAGCACTCAATAAATCATTTTAGAATGAAATTAAGTCCCCTTCTATTGTTACATCTAAGAGGTTATAGTCACTTAGAAATAATATCTAGGTCTGCTGATAACCGGGCTTGTGGCCTTTATATATGCAGAAATAAACACAAAGAGATGACAGATCTCCACACCATTACTGAACCTGTCTCAACCTTCAAGCTAGAAACTTCAATTGCAATTTCAGAACTGTTATTTGCCCATACTGAATCAAAGATGATAAAACCAAAGACAGGGTCTTACTCTGTCGCCCAGGCTGGAGTACAGTGACACAATCATGTCTCACTGGCACCTCAACCTCTTGGGCTCAAGCAATCCTCCTGCCTCAGCCTTCCTAGTAACTGGGACTACAAGCATGTGTCACCACATTCAGCTAATTTTAACTTTTGTAGAGATAGGGTCTCACTATGTTGCCCAGGCCGGTCCAAACTCCTGGCCTCAAGCAAATCCTCTCACCTTAGCTTCCAAAAGTGCTGGGATTACAGGTGTAAGCCACTATGCCTGGCCAAGTCAGCCTTTATTAAAGGGCACACTGTGTTCTTGATACTGCACTAGGTATGAGAAACGCAAAACTGAATAAAATATGTTCTCTGCCCTTGAAAAGATCACAGGCTAGTGGTTGAAACAAATGTCAAACAAAATTATTTCCATAATGCAATAAATGCTATAATCATGGTGCTCTGGGAACAGAAGGTACAATATCTACCTCTCTTGGGAACTTCAAAGCATCTGCTGTCTGACCTGAGTCTTTCTTTCTAAGCAGGAGGGCATATGCACAAAGACATTAAAGGTAAAAGAAATGGCCTGTGCTGAGCAACAGAGAAAGCTGTATCAGAGATAAAACCAAACAGGTAAGAAAGGGCTTGATCTTGAAAAACCACATATATAATGCCATGGGCAATGGGAGGGCATAAAAGGACTAGGCATGTGTAGTAAAGAGAGTAATCCTACCCTTGCCCACCAAAAGATATGCACATCTTAAACTCAGAACATATGAATATATTACCTCATGTAGCAAAGGAGAAATTCAGATTGCAGATGGAATTAAGGTTGCTAATCAGATGATTTTAAGATAGGAAAATTACCCTAGTTTATCCAGGTGGTTCCAATCTAATCATGTAATTCTTAATTTCCCAGCTTGGTTAGAGAGATGAGATGAAAGAAAGTGAGTCAAAGCATAAAAAGGGATGGGCACCCTGGCTCACGCCTGTAATCCCAGCACTTTGGGAGGCTGAGGTGGGTAGATCACTTGAGGCCAGGAGTTCGAGATGAGCCTGGCCAACATAGAGAAACTCCGTCTCTACTAAAAATACAAAAATAGCCGGGTGTGGTGGTGAGTGCCTGTAATCCCAGCTACCTGGGAGGCTGAGGCAGGAGAATCCCTTGAGCCCAGGAGGCAGAGAACGCAGTGAGCCAAGATGGTGCCACTGCACTCCAGCCTGGGCAACAGAGCAAGGCTCTGTCTCAAAAAAAAAAAAAAAAAAAAAAAAAAGAGCATAAAAGGGACTCATCTTGCCTTTACTGGTTTTGAAAATGAAGGAGGCCAAAGAAGAGCCAAAAAATGTAGGTGGACTGAAAAACCTAGGAATGGCCCTCAACTGAACAGCTAGAAAAGAAATAAGAGTCTTAATCCCACAACCACAAGAAATTGGGTTCTGCCAATAATCCAAATGGACAAGCAAATTGAGTTGAGTCTCTTATTCATAAACACTAGATGTCTCCATTTATTTGGATCTTCTTTAACTCCTTTCATCATTATTTTGTAGTTTTCAGCATAAAAGTTCTATGGGTAATTCATTAGAATTACAATTATTTTTTGAGCAATTATGAATGGTATTGTATTTTTAATTTCATTTTCTACAAGTTCATTGCTAGTACATGGAAATACAATTTTATATTTTTATCTTGAATCCTGCAACCTTGCTGAACTCAGTGATAAGTTCTAGGAGTTTTTGATAGATTTCTTGAGATTCTCTATGTAAACAATCATGTCATCTGCAAATAGGGACAGTTTTATTTCTACCTTTCTGACCTGCATGCCTTTATTTCCTTTTCTTGCTTCAGTGTTCTACCTAGAACTTCCCCATGGTGTAAAATAAGCGTCCTGAAAGCAGGCATCCTTGCCTTGTTTTCAGTCTATCTTAGAGGGAAAGCATTTAGTCTTTCATCAGTAAATAGAGTATTAATTACAGGATTTTTGTAGATCTCTTTACCAAGTTAAGAAAGTTCCCTCTGTATTAGTTTCCTGGGGCTGCAGGAAACTGAGGAGTTTAAAACAACAAATATATTATCTTGTAGTTCTGGAAGCAAGGTGTTCAAAATCAAAGTGTCAGCAGGGCTGCTGCCTCGGACTCTGGGTAGAATCCTTCACTGCCTCTTCCTAGCTTCTGATGGAAGCTGCCAATCCTTCCAGTTATCAGATGGGACTCTTCCTGTATCTCTGCCTTTTTTTTTTTAAGGACACAAGTCATACTGGATCAAGACTTTACCCTACTCCTTTATGACCTCATCTTAATTAATTACACTGCAATGACTGTTTCCAAAAAGGGCCACATTCTGCAGAGAGTGTTAAGAATGTAAATACATCTTTCTAGGGACACAACTGAATTCACCCTCTATTCCTACTTTTCTGAGAGTTTTCATTATGAACAAGTGTTGAATTTTGTCAAATGCTATTTCTGCATCGATTCAAATGATCAAGTGACTTTTCCTCTTTTGCTTGTCAACATAATGCATTATATAAGGATTTTTGTATCTATACTCATGATGAACATTGGTTTGTAAGTTTGAGGGTTTTGGTTTTGTTTTGTTCTATCTTGGTACTGTATTGGTCTGGTTTTGCTATCAGGTAATTCAAGCCTCATTTAAAAAAAAATTAATTGCTGTCTGCTCTGCTATTTTCTGGAACAGACTATGGAAAACTAGCATTAATTCTTCTTTAAGTTTGTGGTAAAATTCTCCAGTGAAATCACCTGCACCTGAAGATCTTTTGGTGGGGAGAAGGAACTTAATTATCTTAATAGTCAGAGGGCCATCCAAATTATCTATTTCATATTGGGTGTGTTGTAGTTTTTCAAAGAACTGATCTAGTTCATCTAAGTTGTTGAGTTGTGTATTTAAAGTTGTTCAAAGTATTCCCTTATTATCCTGTTGCTGTCTTGGTAATATCTCTTGTTTAGTTCATGAAATCGGCAATTTGGGCACTGCTTTCAAGATGTTTTTATCTATCTTTGGTTTTCAGAATTTTTTTTTTTTTTTTTTTGAGACACAGTCTTACTTTGTCTCCCAAACTGGAGGGCAGTGGTGCAATCTCAGCTCACTGCAACCTCCGCCTCCTGGATTCAAGCAATTATCCTGCCTTAGGCTCCTGAGTAGCTGGGACTACAGGCACACGCCACCATGCCTGGCTAATTTTTGTATTTTTAGTAGAGACAGGGTTTCACCATTTTGTCCAGGCTAGTCTCGAAGTCCTGACCTCAAGACACCCAACCACCTCAGCCTCCCAAAGTGCCGGGATTACAGGCATGAGCCACCATGCCCAGCCTAGTTCTCAGGAATTTGACTATGATATGTCTGTGTGTGAATTTCTTTGAGTTTATCCTGTTTGTGATTCAGTTTAGGTAGATTTATGTCTTTTGCCAAATTTGGGAGCTATTCAGCCTTTTTTTTTTTTTTTTTTTTTTTCTGAGACAGTCTCGCTCTGTCACCCAGACTGGAGTGCGGTGGCGCAATCTCGGCTCATTGCAACCTCCGCCTCCTGGGTTCACACCATTCTCCTGCCTCAGCCTCCCAAGTAGCTGGGACTACAGGCTACGTGCCACCACGCCTGACTGATTTTGCATTTTTAGTAGAGACGGGGTTTCACCATGTTGGCCAGGCTGGTCTCAAACTCCTGACTTCAGGTGGTCCAGCCGCCTCAGCCTCCCAAAGTGCTCGGATTACAGGCATGAACCACCGTGCCCACCCTATTCAGCCATTATTTCTTCACGTACTTTTTTATCCTGTCCTCTTTCTCCTCTCAAGTCTCCAATGACAAGAATGTTAGATCTTAGGTTATAGACCCATAATTCCCTGAGACTCTGTATGTATTTTTCCCCAATCTATTTTTTCCTGGTTGTCCAGACTATATACTTTCTATAATTCTATAGTCCAGTTCACTAATTCTTTCCTTTCAGCCTTATGTTTTGCTTTTGAGGCCCTCCAGTAAGCTTTTTACTTCAGTTATTGTATTTTTCACTTGTAAGATTTACATTTGGTTCTTTAAAAGAAGAAATAGTTTCCTGTATTTCTTTGCTGAGACTTTCTATTTTTTTTCTTTTGTCATCACATTCCTATTTGCCTATTGTAACACTTTTATGATGGCTGCTTTTTAAAAGATTCTTGTCAGATAATTCTACCATCTCCATCATATCAGTGTTGTCATCTATTGTCTTTTTTCATTCAGTTTGTGATTTTCCTGCTTCTTGGTATGACCATATTTTTTATACTGAAGCCTGAAAATTTGGGATATTGTGTTATAAGATTCTAAATCTTATATAAACCTCTTATTTCAGTAAGCTTCCTATGACACTGCTCCAGTGGAAGAAGAGAAAGCACCACCTCATTACTGCAAGGTGGAAACAGAAGTCCAAGAGAGATTCTTTGTTACCACTTGACATGGATGGGAATCTAGGCACTCCCTGATGGAGAGAAGGAGGACTGTCTCATTATGCTCACCATGTAACCTACAATAGCACCATGGAAGGGGGATGTGGACGTCTGTTATCACTGGGTGGTGGTGAAAGCCCTGACTCTATTGGCCTCTTTGGACATAATGCCAGTGGGGAGGGGGGAGAATGCTTCATTACTGCCATCTGTGGGTAGAAATCCAGGCTACCCACTTTGCTTTTTGATGGTGTGGTGGGGGACGGGGCCACAGATTTTTTTCTGCGGTATTTAGCAGAAATACAGAGCAGTTATTGCCAACATTTTCTGTCTTGTTTGCTGCCATTTTTGTGGTCCTTTGGTTTAAGAGAGAAGGCTTTTGTTGGGACTTCTTTGTTCTGTGCCCACTGTCACTTCTGGGTTACTGACTTCTTCACCTCCAAATCTGACAAAAAGGCAGAAAGACAACCCAGCAAGCTCACTGCCATATTGCTCCTTAAATCTCAAGGTTCCTAGCCTGTCTTCTTATATTTGTTTCACATATAATGTCCAGTATTTCTAGTTGTGCTTAGCAAAAAAAAAAAAAAGGAAAAAGTAGATTTAGTCTAACTTTCAAACACAAGTCTGAAACATCCACTGTTAGAGTGTGAGAACAGGCAGAAGCTCCCACCAAGAAAATGAGAAAAAGGCAGTGACAGTGGTAAGAGGAGAACCAAGTAAACCTGACATAACAAATCCAAAGGAAAGAAGAAGTTTCAAAAAGAGAAGAGTCAAGAGTCAAGTGCTAAAATGAGGTCAAAGAAAATAAAGGCTAAAAAGAACTATAAAGAAATGAATTCAACAACAATTTATAAATAATTCTGTAGAAGTGAAATCCTGATTGCAAAAGAATTAAAAGAGAAAAGGGGTAGTAAGAACAAAGAAAAAAACATAATTTGGGATTAAAGAGTTGATGGAAGAAATTTGTAGGACTGAGATGAGGACAATTAAAAAAAAAACTGTGTGCCATAAACACTATTACAAAAATAAACAGAGATTATTAGAGGAGCAATGAAGATGGCTACCACACTTAGCTAGGGCCTAGGAACCAAACTTAAAGAAAAAACTATGCCTACAATCTTGAAGTGGAATGATGCTCATATATCTTAGGTTTAAAAAGCAGAAATGGTATATAAGGCATTTTCTATTATTCTTCTTAAATGTTTTTGTTCACATATAAGAAATGTACATACATATGTGTAGCTATACAAACACATTCTTAATCATCCTCCACCTAGTCAGCTAATTCAAGGCTTGAGTTCTACTCTCTTATACATCCCCACACACTGCTCCCACCAGAACCAGTTGGGTTTCTTTCCAAATCCATTCCTGACAGTTGTACTTACTATTGTATTTATATAATTAATATTATATAAACAGATAACACATAATTGGGGAAAGGGGTACTTTTTCTATGAAAACTAAGCCTAATGATGTGGAAAGCTAAAAATAGATTACTTTTTAAATTGCTGTAGAAGTAAATGTGGGCACAACTATATATTAAAGGGAAATCGTAGTACCAAAAAAAAATTTTTTTAGCAGAAGAATACTTCTGCATTCAGATTGTTTTGCCAGAGCCTTTACGATCCCGTTCTTCTTTAAAGCACCAATAGCAGGAAGACAACGCATTATGAGTATGCTTTATGCAATCAGCCTTTGCCCACTCCAAGAAAAGGTCTGGGCTCCATATGAAATGTCTAGAGAAAAAAATGTTTATGCTTCAGATTGAAAAAAAAAATGTTTGGGGTATATTTGAATCATTTATTTGATTATTACATGCTTTAAGCAATTTTTTTAACCAACCAACCAACCAACGGTATTAGACAGGAAGACTTCCTCTGTAGACAGTGTCTCTCTCTCTCTCTCTCCTCCAAGAAGTTAGTGTCTATTTAAGTAGATAACATTATACATTTTTCTTGATTTTGCTTTTGCGTATTTTCTTATTGTCTTATAATGAACTTATATTTTTTGTAATAAGAAAAATATTTTTAATTACCCAAAAGAATAATCTTACATGAATGCCTAGGGAAACACAAATCTAGATGGTTTAAAATCAATACACAAAGCTTCTTAAAAGGAGAAAAAATACATTACTGCTCACATGTGACAAACTAACAAATTTCATACCTTAAACTTGGAAGGTCAGCTTTAATACTGTATAATATCTAGATCCAATTTACATTCCTCTGTCAGAGTAATATATCACCAATGCTGAATATAATTATAGCTTATTTTAAGCTTTCATTTTCACCTACCTTTACCAAGGTGACTAAATACTTAAAATGAACAGTTCTAGGAGGGAGTACAAAGCACTTAGCATGCCCTGTGGGGCAAGACAAACATACACCTACATGCCATTCAATGGCCCATCCACCCAAATTACACTAAATTACAGAGCCAGGCTGGGAATTCAGGAACTATTATAAATAATGTTCAGATTGTAAAATCTACTAACCTTCAAAATACAACCACTAATATGTATATTTTCTTGAAATATGCTTCTTAAAGAAACTGTATATTTAAAAACAATCATTTATTCCCACTTTTCATATCAGATAAGATAACAGTAATAAATGTAGTATTCTCCTAGTTTCTTTTTGGCTATAACATACTGAAAGGTATAAAATATCTAGAGAAAGCATTCCAAATAAAATGAAAATAAAACCAGGTTAACAGGAATGATTAAAAAAAAAAAAAAAAAAACAAAGCACAAGAAACAAGAGTTCCTGACCTTTAGATGAAAAAACAGTAAAAGAAGTACGGATTTTAAAACATAAATACTGTTATGTGCTCTAATCAAAACTTAAGTCCACTATTAAAAGGAACATATTATAAAAAAGGAAATATCTTATTTGGAATGTGTTAAATATTAGTAAGTAGTTTCTTAGTATCAAATTAAACATCATTAGTTCAAGAAAACACTAAATTATTCATTTTAAATATAGACTAATTTGCCAACAATATATGTGGAAAAGACGTTATGGTCACATTTCAGGCCTTTCACCACTTGTCCCCACCCTAAATACTTGTCACTACTACCCAATGCTAGTCAGAGCAGTCCTAATTATTAAAATCCATGATCTTCCCTTGATTCTATAAATTTCATTGCTACTTTTGTGTGGCAATGCACTCATAATGTTCCCCTCCACAGAACTGCCTTTGTAACAACTGAAACAATTTCAGCTTTCAAGGCCAATTCACATTTCCTTCTTCTTTGAACTCTCACTGATTTGATTTCTCCATCTGTTCACCAAGTTCCATTCACTTGACCTCAGATACCCCTCCAGTTAGTTCCCATTTCTCTCCTTTCTTTTATAGAAAAGGTCTCAAAAAATTTCATCACAAGCATGGTCAGCACTTCTTGCCATCCATTCACTCAATCTCATTTCAGTCTGGCTTCTACCACCAAGACTCCAGAAAAATCTATTTTCTAAAAGGACACCAACAACCTTCCTCTTGCCAGTTCCAATAATATCATCTTGCCCCACCTCATAGCATCGCGCTATGCAGTTTGTCACTCCCTTATTTTGAAACACTCTTTCTTTAGGTCCAGAAACCAGCATTTGGGGTTCTCCTCCCCACTGGCTACTCCTCAGTCTGTGTTTCTGCCTCCTCTTCCCTTTCTGGATCACCTATTTCTGGACACTTTCTGAACCCGGAGTCCTTCAGAACTTGTTCTGACCGCTCACCTGTATCTTTAGCTTCCTTCTCCATACAACCTACCCACACTGGGATTGCATCCATTCTCAGGACTTAAATATCTCCACTCCACATATGTAAGCTTCAGACTCACACATCTAGGGGTTTGCTTGATGTCTCAAATTGTGATACTCTTTTAAACATGTCAAACTTAACATGTTAAAAAGGGATATTTTTGGCCGGGCATGGTGCCTCACGCCTGTAATTCCAGCACTTTGGGAGGCCGAGGCAGGCGGATCACAATGTCAGGAGATCGACCATCCTGGCCAACATGGTGAAACCCCATCTCTACTAAAAATACAAAAATTAGCCAGGTGTGGTGGTGTGCGCCTGTAGTCCCAGCTACTCAGGAGGCTGAGGCAGGAGAATCACTTGAACCCGGGAGGCGGAGGTTGCAGTGAGCTGAAATCGTGCCACTGCACTCCAGTCTGGTGACAGAGCAAGACTCCGTCTCAAAAAAAAAAAAAGGGATTTTTTTTTCTTCTCCAAAATTCACGGAACAAGTAACAACCTCCTCCACCCCAATTAACAGCACTACTATCTGCCTATTTGCTCAAGTAAAAAAAAAAAAAAAAAAAAAAACTGTTATTCTCAATTCCTCTTTTTATTCACATCCTACATCCAATCCATCAACAGGTCCTACAGTTTCCACCTCCAATTTATCTGCAACATTCACCCACCCCTTGGCCCACTGCTACAATTCTTATACAAGCCACCCTCCTAATTCATGTGACTACTGCCAGAGTCTCCTATCTCACACCTCCTTGTCCACTCTCTCCTCCCTTCAATCAATTCTCCCTAATATGATTTGAGTCTCTGTCACCACTCAAATCTCACCTCAAATTATAATTCCCATAATCCCCACATGTCAAGGGCAGTACCAGGTGGAGGTAATGGGATCATGGGTATGGTTTCCCCCATGCTAGTCTCCTGAAAGCAAGTGAGCTCTCACAAGATCTGATGGCTCTATAAGGGGAATTTGGCATTTGCCCTGCTTCCACTCACTCCATCCTGCCACCCTGTGAAGAAGGTGCCTGCTTCTCCTTTGCCTTCTGCCATGATTGTAAGTTTCCTGAGGCCTCCCCAGTAAAGCAGAACTGTGGGTCAATTAAACCTCTTTCCTTTATAAATTACCCAGTCTCAGGCAGTTCTTTATAGCAGCCTGAGAACACACTAATACACTTCCTGTGGCAGTTAAAGTGATCCTTTTAGAAATTTAAGCCAGAATAGCTCATCTCCCGCTTGAAACTCTTCAACAGACTCCACTTCCACAGAATGAAAATCCAATATCCCTACCACGAGCTTTATGGCCGTGACCTTCTGCATGCCCACCTTCTCTGACAGCCTTTTGGATTCCACCATCCTCTCCTCTCTCCATCCCTCTGCCACGTGGTTTTTCCACCTCATGTACAGTACTACTGCCCACTCTTCTCTAAACTAGTTCCTTGTCCTTTGGTGTCAAACTCCACCACCTCAGAAAGACTTTCTATAATCAGCTAAATCAAAAAACCTCTCCATTAATTACTCTCAGTCCTCATTTTTTCTTCACTGAACTGATTATACCTTTTTGTTTTATTTATTTGTGTTCTAGGTTTCTCCTATATGCTTCTCATTTACTGCGGTACCTAGCAGAGCCCTTGGAATACTTGTTGCATATATAGATTACAAAATCCTGTGCTATATTTTAGTAGCATGTTATCCATGTCACATACTTAGGAACTTAAGAGCTTTATTCTTTCACATGTTAGATGTTTCTCTCTAAAAGGAATCGCAACAATTTAAGAGAAGAAATCCTTGCACCTCATCTAGTATTCCAAACAGAGAATGCATAAAAACACTTGAAATACCTGCTCTCCTGTCTTCCAAAATGAGCAGTACAGGCTCATGTATTCTACTTTATTTCAAGCATTAATCTCCTTATTCTGTTTTTACTATTCAAATCCATGTAACATGTACTCTGATCTTCTCTCCTGAGTCCCATATTAAGGCTTCACAATGACACAACACCGGGTCCCCTCCTCAGAAATTCATAGCACAGTGGAGAGAGCAGCCACACATATAGACTTAAGAGTACAAAGGCTCAAAACAAGTGCACAAGAAATATGTTTTTCTGATCTCTAAAGATGTGTTGTCCAATAGGGTAGCCTCTAGACACATGTGGCTATTTAAATTTTGAATTTAAATCCTAATCACACTAGCAATATTTCAAGTGCTCAACAGCCACATGTGGTAAGCAGCTTCTGTAATGAACAAGACAGACATAGACCATTTTTGTCATTGTAGAAAGTTCCATCAGGCTTCTGTTCAAATGGGCTAAACTTCTACTTAGCCCTGCAGAGGGACTGCAGGTGATATCAGTGGCTCTAACCTTCTTTTGGGTGTTTCTTTCATATTATTGTATTAGGCCATTCTTGCATTGCTATAAAGAAATGCCTGAGGCTTGGTAATTTATAAAGAAAAGAGGTTAATTGGCTCGCAGTTCTGCAGGTTGTACAGGAGGTATGGCACCAGCATCTACTCTGCTTCTGGGAAGGCCTTAAGAAGCTTCTAATCATGGCAGAAGGTGAAGGGATAGCAGGCACGTCACATGGCCAGAGCCAGTGTTTGTGTGTTGGCTAGAGAGGGGGTGGGGAGGCAAACTTGTAAATGATGAGATCTTACAAGAACTCACTAACTATCACAAAGACAGCACCAAGCCATGAGGGATCTGACCCATGATCCAAATACCTCCCACCAGGCCCCACCTCCAGCACTAGAGATTACAATTCACCATGAGATTTGGGTGGGGACAAATACCCAATCTGTATCAGTCTGCCCCTAGCCCCTCTCAAATATCATATCCTTTTTGCAAAATGTGATCATGCCTTCCTAATAGTCCCCCAAAGTCTTAATGCATTCCAGCATTAATTCTAAAGTCCAAAGTGCAAAGTCTCATCTGAGACAAGGTGAGTCCCTTTTACTTACAAGCCTGTAAAATCAAAAACAAGACATTTACTTCCAAGATACAATGGGGGTACAGATATTAGGTAAACATTCCCATTCCAAATGGGAGAAATCAGCCAAACCAGAGGGGCTATAGGCCCTAAGCAAGTTTGAAACCCAGTAGGGCAGTCATTAAATCTTTTTTTTTTTTTTTTTTTGAGATGGGGTCTCTCGCTGTCACCAGGCTGGAGTGCAGTGGCACAATCTTGGCTCACTGCAACCTCCACCTCCCAGGTTCAAGCAATTCTCCTGCTTCAGCCTCCTGAGTAGCTGGGACTATAGGCATGGGCCACCATGCCCAGCTAATTTTTGTATTTTTAGTAGAGACGGGGTTTCACCGCGTTGGCCAAGATGGTCTCAATCTCTTGACCTCAAGATCCACCGCCTCGGCCTTCCAGGCGTGAGTCACCGTACCTGGCCTGCAGTCATTAAATCTTAAAGCTCCAAAATAATCTTCTTGACTCCGTGTCCCACATCCAGGCCACATTGGTACAAGGGGTGGGCTCCCAAGGCCTTAGGTAGCTCTGCCCCTGTGGCTTTGCAGGGTGCACCACCCACAGCTGCTCTCAGGTGCCAGCACTGAGTGTCTATGGCTTTTCTAGTTGTAGGGTGCAAGCTGCTGGTGAATCTACCATTCTTGGGTCTGAAGAGCAGTGACCCTCTTCTCACAACTCAACTAGGTAGTGCCCCATTGGGGACTCTGTGTAAGTGGTCCAACCCCACATTTCCCCTTGGTACTACCTTAGCAGAGATTCTATGTGAGGATTCCGCCAGCCCCTACAGCAGTGTTCTACCTGGACACCCAGGCTTTCTCCATATATCCTCTAAAATATAGGTGGAGGCTACCAAACCTCAAGTCTTGCACTCTGTGCACCCACAGGCTTAAAACCACATGGAAGTCACCAAGACTTACAGCTTGCACTCTCTGGAGCTGTGGCCCAAGCTGTACCACGGCCACTTTGAGCTAAAGCTGGAGCCAGAGTGGCAGGGAAGCAGGGAGCAGTGTCTCAAGGCTGCACAGAGCAGCAGGGCCCCGGGCCTGGCCCTCAAAACTATTCTTCCCCAGGAAGCCTCTGGGCCAGTGATGGGAGGGGCTGCCAAAGGTCTCTGAAATGTCTTCAAGGTTTTTCCCTCATTGTCTTGGACATTAACTCTTGGCTCCTTTTCAGTTATGCAAATTTGTCTAGCAAGTAGTTGCTCCACAGCCTTCTTGAGTTCCTCTCTGAAAAAAGCTTTTTCTTTGCCACATGGGCAGGCTGCAAATTTTCCAAACCTTTATGCTCTTCGTCCTGTTCAAATATAAATTTCTTTGCTCCAACATTGGAACACAGGCAATTAGAAGAAACCAGGCCACATCTTGAATGCTTTGGTGCTTAGAAATTTCTTCCACCAGATACCCTAAATCACTCTGAAGTTCAACCTTCCACAAATCCCAAGGGCAGAAGCAAAATGCAGCCAAATTCTTTGCTAAGGCATACCATGCATGACCTTTGCTCTGGTTCCCAATAAGTTCCTCATTTGCATCTGAGACCTCCTCAGCATGGATTTCACTGTCCATATTACTATCAGCATTTTGGTCACAATCATTTAACGAGTCACGAGGAAGTTTCAAACTTTCCCTTATTTCCCATATTCTTCTGAGCTCTCCAAATTCTTCCAACCTCTGCCCATCACCCAGTACCAAATTTCCTTCCACATTTTCAGATCTTTTTACAGCAAATGCCCCACTTTTTTTTTTTTTTTTTACCAATTTTCTGTATTAAGCAATTCTTGCATTTCTATAAAGAAATATCTGCATCTGGGTAATTTCTAAGGAAAAGAGGTTTAATTGGCTCATGGTTCTGCAGGCTGCACAGGAAGCATGACACCAGCATCTGCTTGCCTTCTGGGTTGGCCTTAGGAAGCTTGGTGGAAGGTGAAGGTGGAACAGGCACATCACATGGTGAGACCAGGAGCAAGAAAGAGAGTGTGGGCAGAGGTGACATACACTTTTAAATGACTAGATCTCATGAAAATTCACTCACTATTGCAAAGACAGCACCAAGCTCATTGGGATCTACTCCCATGAGCCAAACACCTCCCACCAGGCCCCACCTTCAGCATTGGGGATTACAGTTCAACAGGAGATCTGAGCAAGAACAAATATCCAAACTATATCAATTATTATTTATGAAATTTAATATACAAGAAGCTGAAATAAACTGTACCTGTTCCTTTCAGACATATACTGCCCCTCTAATAAAAGAACTAGAAATCCATCACCAATCTAATTGACAGAGTTTTACTCTTAAAAAGTTTTCTGAATGATAAAAATTAAAACTTCTTCTATTGTCAATGTGATGCCTTCCTTTGTATTAAGGCCTCTCTTCATTTATAGACATGTAAGGGAATACCAAGATAAACATCATTTTAAAAATCTTTTACTTAACCGACTTGGCAATACTCTAAGACATAATAACAAGCCCAGAAAATTAATCTAAGGAATAAACTATACTGATTATTTGTATGTAAAGTACTAATAACTAGAGGCTTTAGTATCTGCAATTCAATAATTTCTCTCACTGAAAATATTTATCTTTCAACAGAAACCAAAGAAACCAAAATATTCAGTTAATAACTTTATACTGATAGCTGTAAAGCCATAAACACATAAGATTTACATTCTCAGAAAACAGGCAATAACAATTAAAAAGAAAGAAAGTTTATTATATTCCACCTTTATATCCATAAGAAACTGTAAAGTTCAATGAGTTTTTTTTCCAAATTGTTTTGGCTTAACACTGTACCTTCTGTTGTTGTCTTTTAAACAGTAAACTGATAGTTTCAAATAATTAGGTTTGTTTTGTTTTGTTTTGTTTTGCTTTAAGAGGCAGGGACTCGCTGTGTTGCCCATGCTAGGGTACAGTGGCTATTCACAAGCACAATCCCACTACTGTTCAGCATGGGAGTTTAATCTACTCTGTTTCTGACCTGGGCCGGTTCACCTCTCCTTGGGCAATTTGGTGATCTGCTGCGCTCAGGAGGTCACCATATTGATGCTGAACTTAGTATGGACACCTGATTGGCACAGTGTACCACAGTCCAGAATTCCTGGACTCAAGAGATCCTCCTGCCTCAGCCTCCCAAGTAACTGGGACTACAGGCATGTGCCACCATGCCCAGCTCAAATAATTAGGTTTTAGTAACATTTTCTCCCGGTTATACTTAAATGTCAGTAATATAGGTTCCAAAATCTATTTTTTAATAGAGTAGTTGAATATAACTAATCTAGACATACATGAGCTCTCGTAGTTATATGAAACTGTGTTAAAAATGAAGATTTTGGATTCTGTGTCACATTGTGACTCACTTTACATGTTAACAGAATTTTTTTAAAAAAGATAGTCTATCTTGGCCATTTAAACAGTTATATTTTGAATAAACTGGGAGATATATATGGCAGATAGATATACCATATATATGTATACATGCACAGCATATATAGATATAGATACAACTTTAAAAAACAGATTTGGAGCACTTTACAATTCCAGGCCCTCTCAGGTCAACTATAAATTGAGCTGAGCAGCTCTTATTTACCATCTATAGAAGACATGTGCCTGTTAAAAGCAATTAATAAATTTTCCATGCGCTCTTTGTTTACTGTTAACCCTGTATTCAAAGCCAAAGCTTTTAAGATACAGATACACTTTGAAACCAAATATTTATACAACATTTTGCTACATCTATAAACCAAAAAAAAGCTATAGAATGAATGACAGTATACAAACGAAGCAGCCTCCTACCCCTAGGGAACATTCAGTCTTCTAGAGGTCTCTTAGAGAAATGGTGCTAGGTTTGGAAGGATTGTGAAAGCATGAGAAAGTAATGGCTTGTCCTTTGAAAATATAAAGTTAGTACTTATTTGAAAACATTAATAGTTACTTTCTTCCAGGACATTTTTTCATTAATATTTCATCAATTTGACATGCTTTTAGAAAGGACAGCCACATGACTTAAAATTAGAAGGTATTTTCAACAAATACTTATTTAATAAGCAATGCTACTTGTCATAAACATTACAAACTCTGAATGGCAATTAAGAAATAATAGAAGGCATATTTGAAGATAGATGGCAGTGTCAAAATAAACAGGTAAAGAAGAATATTAATATCCTACCTAATACTTTTTGACTTCTTATTGGAAAGTAATCTTGAAAAAATGCCTTTAAGAGGTACAAATAGGCACATCTCTCTAACGAAAACTCTGTTTAAAAAATACATCCCACTAATATTTTTAATTTACCAGAGGAGATGTTTCTACAACTTCTATGATGCACTATATTGCAGATTCCCTCATCCCAGCTACAGGCAGTTACACCGATGACTGCCAGGGACCATAACTATAGCACTTCCTGTCAGACATACTTCACCTCTCCTTTTCTATTCCTTAATACCTGGTATAAAGCCCACTCCCTCCCTTAGCCTCACCCTGCTAAGCCAGCACTCCCTGCTGAAGGGAAACCTCCTTAGATCACTCTTCTATTCCCTTGGGACTCTCTTGAGATTAATGTCCAATCATCCTTGCAGATTTTTAAAAATAATCTTCAATCTGTCAGAGTTTATTTTCTTTATAATAATCTCACCATCTGGAATATAACATTGAGAATGTAATAATAATGTAGTTAATATATCAAAGAAGTGGATATGCAGAACCAAGGCTCCTTAGGCAGCACTAATAGAATTGCTTTCAATGACAGAAATGGCCTATATATATATTGTTCAAAATGGTAGCCACTAACTACATGTGGCTCTCAAACAATTAATACATTGTGGTGTTTTTTTCATTCATTTTTAGTTAACTAAATTTAAATAGCCACAGGCAGCTAGTGGCTACCATATTGAATAACAGGAAAGAAAACAGAGCTGCCTGCATTACTTACCTCCTTGGTATCAATATCAAAGAGAAAGGAAGAAAAGAGAAAGAAAAACAAAGCAAAGGAAAAAGAGAAAAGAAATACACCCAGGAAAACCTTTACTCCACCTGCCCCTTTCAGAAATTATCACTACTAGTATCAAAATGAATCTGAATATATTGTTAATTCTCAAACACTTTTTAACCTAAGGTGAATTTTTAATAAGTTTCTATAACTTGTTAAACTAAAATTCTAAAACATGTCATGCAAATCTAAAAAATATATCCAGAATGTAGTAGAGAGAGACAAATAAATGCAAAGTATTAATGATAGAATAGGAAATAATAAAGTATAGAGCAAGATGGTCTAACATATACAAAATTAGAGGGGAAAAGGCAATACTTGACAAAACAATGGCAAAATTTTCACAGAAAGATACCCATCATATTCAAAAAGCCAAAAAAATTCCCTATCAGAATAAAAAAGAAAGAAATCTCACCCGGACACGTAAAAGAAACTCTACAACACCAAAGATAAAAAAAAAATCATAGAACCAGACAAAGAGAAAAGGCAGATTACCTGGAAAGGAATTGGTTTTACTAAACAACAAGTTCTCAAAAATAGCAATGAAAGCCAGAAGAGAAAACAGTATCTTCAATGTGTTAAGCATAGATATCTAAAACCCTCAATTGCATCTCAATTGCATGCCCTAGGAAGGCTATCCTTCCAAAGCAAAGGCAAATAGATATTTTGAGACATTAAGTATAAACAAAAAAAAAACTGTGGGTGAACCTGATTAAATATCACTTTTAAAAAAGATACTTTCAAACAGAATTTTGCCATCACACTCTCACTAAGGAATCTTAATAATATACTTAGAGCAAAAGTAAAATAATGGGGGGGGGGGCGGGGACAAAAATCAAAAAGAATGATGTGTGTAGAAACATATATACATATACACATATTTATAATATGACTCAATAATAGTAAAATCTAACTTATTAAAGGAAAACAGATACACTGAAATTTCACTCAAAACTAGCATACAAGTGAAAAAGGATATTAAAGTATTCTTTGGTTCAAGAGAAGAGATATTGCTTACTTTTGTACCTTTTAAGTACATGCAAGTTAAATTTCTTTTTAAAGTGTGTTCATGTTAAATTTCTTTTCTAAGATTAGAATTAGATTAGTAAATGAGGAAAAATAAAATAAGAAATTAAATATCAATCCAAAAGAAGTTAAGGAGAATAAAGACGAAGGATGAATATAGAAAGGGAAGAAGCAGAAAGAAGAGATGAGGAAGAGCAGGAGCAGTTTGGATGATGAACCTGAAAAAAGTAGCATAAATTAAAAATTCAAAATGAAACATCAGACATAAATTCCAACATATTTTCACAACTGATACAAAAAGATTATCAGTTAAAGATAAAGATTATCAGATGCGATAAAAAAAATTATTCATATGCTATTTATAATAGATATTCCTAAAATATAAGGTATGAAAATGATTAGTTGGGAAAAATGTAAACAGCTGCACACATCAAGATGGATAAACCTATGAAACAATATTGAGAGGAAATACAACTCTCAGAAGAATGCGTGGAAGACGACTCGTTAACGTACAGTTCAAAAACATATAAAACCAAACGGTAGGTTAATTAGGAATATGTATATGCTAAAACATAATAGAAAGGAATGATAAACCCAAAACTCAGGACAGTGGTTACCACAGAATAGTAGGGGGAAGGGGTGTTTAGGAACGAATGAGGGTATAGGATTAAGAAGGGATGAAAGGAAGCTTCAAAGCTATAGGCAATATTATATGTCTCAGCCTCATTAGTAGGCAAGGAGATGCATGTTTTACTGTTATGATAAATTGTCTTTTGGAAATGTTTAATATTTTATTTAAAAATTTGAAGTAAGTCAAAGTATTAGCAACTTCAAATTTCTGATCTTGAAAGACTTCCTTAGATCATGTTGATAAAAATGAGTACACTGATCTCACTGCTTGTCACAAGTTTTTCTGTCTTTACACATGTGACATATGGTATGAACTAGATCAACTCCGAAATCAAGATGTTCCACCTGCTTTGTGTTTTTAATCCCAGAAATGAAAAAAAAATAGATTCCAAAAATGACACTTATTAAATGGAATAATGACATTCAAAGGCTGTTTACTTGTTTTCACGTAAACACATACGTTTCTGCAAAATTTTCCAAAATGATTTTCTCAAAATTATAGCTATCAACTTAAGAATCTCTTTAGAAATCCAACAAAAAGATAACTTTATGAGAAGATTATTCTTGTTAATTTGAAAATGAAAATTTTAACTATGATTAATGGAAAATAATGCCTAAAATCTCAAAACACAAAAACCTGATAAGCCTAGATTTTGAGACAAAAAATCTTACCCTTGACAGGCATGTCAAATTAAGAAAATAAAGATACCTTCTATCACTAATTTGCTATATGCATAGACGAGTATGATCTATAAATGCTTGATATCAATCATAATGATGTTGCTGTCTACCTTTTTATGTTTCTACCCAAATGTATTCCATAATTCAAACATAATTATTGACTATGTCAAGATCCACTAAAAATAATATTTGATAATTTGAAGAAATTGGTCTTTTCCCTGGTATTCAGAACTAGCTCAAAACTGTCACCAAGAATACTAGATAATCAATAAATAACAAATAGAAGACGTTTGTGATCTCTACATCAAATCTTCATAAAGCAAGGCAAATAATCTAGTATTTAGCATACTGATTTTCACATAATTCATAGACAGTAAAAGGCTGACATGGCTCACAATTGCTAGGCAGTTTCAGAAGTTGAAGAGTGGCTCTAAAAATATTACATATCCAGAGCCGAGAGGGGAGAGCTAATTGGGAGTACAGAGGAGTCTACTTTTTCCTTGATTTCTTTCTTTCTTTTTCTTTTTTCGAGATAGAGTCTCACTCTATCGTCCAGGCTGGAGTGCAGTGGCATGATCTCAGGTCATTGCAACCTCTGCCTCCCAGGTTCAAGGGATTCTCGTGCTTCAGCTTCCCAAGTGGCAGGGAGTACAGGTATGCACCACCACGCCCAGATAATTCTTGTATTTTTAGTAGAGACGGGGTTTCACCATGTTGGCCAGACTGGTCTCAAACTCCTGGCCTCAAGTGATCCGCCCGTCTCAGCCTCCCAAAGTGCCAGGACTACAGGTATGAGCCACTGTACTCGGCCTTCCTTCATTGTTTATTTAAATAAATCCTGAACCTACACCAGCATTGGAAAACCATCAATCAGTTCAATTTTCTTTTTTGTTCTATTCAGACATTTTAAACACTTTAACTCTAATTTACTTAATGATATTACAGGTCTAACAATGATCTCAAACTTTACAAAAATTAGAAATTCTTTTTAGTCACATACTGTATAAAAATTAAAAACTGATTCAAAGAGCAGGCATATCATAACTGACAGGAAAGTCCAAAAATTTGATCACAGGCATAACTCCCAAGTTTTACATGTCCAGCTAAGTCATTTCTCTAATTGGAACACTGGACAAAGAAATATTCAAAAGTATCTTCTTGAGCCTGGCACAGTGGCTCACACCTGTAATCCCAGGACTTCGGGAGGCCGAAGCGTGTGGATCATTAGAGGTCAGGAGTTCAAGACCAGCCTGGCCAACATGGTGAGGCCTGTCTCTACTAAAAATACAAAAATTAGCCAGGGGCACACCTGTAATCCCAGCTACTCGGGAGGCTGAGGCAGGAAAATCTCTTGAACTCGGGAGACGGAGGCTGCAGTGATCCAAGATTGCACCACTGCCCTCCAGCCTGGGTGACAGAGTGAGACTCCACCTCAAAAAAAAAAAAAAAAAAGACCTCCTCGATTTTCTCTCTAAATAAAGTGACATGATTTCAGAAAAAATTCTCCAATGATATTTTCTATTCTTTTCAATGAAAAAAAACCACTTAATGGATAACATCATGGATTCCTAATAACATATTCTAGAATTGTCCATCCTTAAAGAAACAATTCCACCAATTTCTAGTTTTTCTTCTTTAAATAAGGTTCAAATGAACCAGACATAGCATAATTTCCCAGTGTTTTTAGGTAAAATCACAATAATAATCCATTGTAAGATGCATGAATTCATATATTAAAACCTTCTATTTTGTTTTCTTTTGTTAGCACAGACATCTACTTTTGAGTAGATGAAGAAGAGAATAATAGTAGTATTAAATAAAGGGTCTACTCCTCATTATATTGAAAAACTACGAATATTTCCAGTGCCCACTGGCTGACAGATAAACTGAGAAATGAGTGTGAATTGTCTCCCCAGTCAACCCCGCCAATACCCTCTTTCCTATGTTTAAACTCCATAGAAATACGGTGTGAATCTGCTTTGTTTACTCAAGCCCCACACCCAACATACTACTGGAAAACAGCAGGTGCTCAAAAATTTTTATTTTTTCGCAACTGCACTCAAGCTGGAATGCAGTGGCATAATGCCAGCTCACTGAAATCTCCACCTCCCAGGTTCAAGCGATTCTCCTGCCTCAGCCTCCCGAATAGCTGGGATTACAGGCGTCCGCCACCATGCCCGGCTAATTTTTTAATTTTAGTAGAGACGAGGTTTCACCATGTTAGCCAGGCTGGCCTGGAATGCCTGACCTCAAGTGATCCATCCGCCTCGGCCTCCCAAAGTGCTGGGATTACAGGCTTGAGCTACCACAAATGGCCAAATATATTTTTAAATGAACATATTTTACAGGCAAAGATTAAGCTGGACACCAAAGCTCTTCATTATGAATATACCTGTCAAATAAATTCCCCAATCCATTCTCAGTTTCTAACACTAGCCAAGGTAAGACTAAAGAAGGCTAAAATTAAAACCTCATTGTTTCAATCAACAAATCTTTACGGAGCATTTCCTACATGTTAAACAGTGTGTCTGGTAACGCGAGGTAAATTACACATATGAAGCCCTAGTCTCATGCCAACCATTAGTTTGCAGTCTAGAGGACAGACTGGAAATGGCAAAATATGGAAAAATAAAGTTGAAATATACTAGTTTCTTTGTTTACTCATCATACTCCTTAGTTAAATGTCACTCAGTCTCACATCTCAGCAGGTAAGGTTGTTTACTTTTAAATACATGTACAGTCAAGGATTTCTGCATGCAATATCCCAGCCACAGAAGTGTCCAAAAAAGTAATAATCAGAGCAAATTCTTCTCCATATCATGAACCTCCAATTATAGTATGCAATTCTAGCCTTCAGAACACACACACACATATATATATATGACTACATATGCATATATTCTTATGCAGAAATAATCATTCATTTCTTACACAATGAAAACCCAAAACTGATCTACAATCCTTGCAGCTCTGAAATTCTCTGATTCTGACTGTTTAGGTATTTCATAACAATTTCTGCTTGAATTTTTTTCAAGAATACTCTTGTTTAGCTACCTACCTAATTCAGTTAGCAAATGGCCTCTGAATAGACTGAAATCTCTCTTTTTAGGCACCACAATTAACATACATGATATATTTCAGGTACATCTTCCTGGTTTTTGTTTTTTTAACAAGTCTGTCTCCTACCATGCAATAATCTGACAAGTTTAAATACGTCCAGTTTATCAAAATATATTTACACTGATTGTTAAATTTTGTTCACAACTATTTCTTAGAGGCACCAAAAATTAGCCCCATTCCAAAACTGACTTATGGAAACACCTATGGTACTGTTTTTAGATAAAATACAGGATACTCACTTAAATTTGGACTTCAGATAAACAGTGTGTGTGTGTCTAGAATTGAATATTTCTGGTTGTTCTGTACTTTTATTTGGTAAATATAGCAAAACTAACCTATAGGCCCCTACGACAACATCATTTCCAACAACAGAAAAAATTAATTAGTGGTATTTCTTACTTTGTCAAATAAGATCAGCAAGTAAATATACAATGACAAAATTCAGGGTGAAACTCAGTCATATTAAATTAATAGTTTCTCACATGACAATTCTCTTTTAGAAAACACCTTAAGTTTCTAAAAATTCTATGTGGGCAAAAGGCTTTTTTAAAGTCCCTGAGCAATGTACCACTCAGTAATAAATGCAAAAGGTACTACTGAGACTATATTTCTTCCTGCATATAAATATTAGGTATTCAGTTTGTACTTTGAGAAACTGTTGAGGTCTACCAGGCACAATGAAAAAAAAGTATTAAACTAAAAGAACACATTAAAGACATCTGCCCTGTTGGTGTTCAAACAGATGAATTACCTCACAGGATTGCTGGTCAAAGACACTCGGAGAGACTCCAAGCATGTGACAAGTCTCTCATCTGCAGACCCCATTTTCAGCTCATGAATGAATTCCTGAGGTGAGATCTGTCGGCTTCTCTTAAGACTTCCCTATAAAATAAGTCAAAAAATGTTTTGATTAATACTGCATGGAGATTACCCATTAAAAAATAACAAGTTAATCCCTCTAACAGCAGCACATAACTACTATAATTAGCACTATTTGGGCAAGGGCGGTAGATAATTTCCTTACTTCTACCCAAAAATCTATAAATTCATAATCTGTGGTATCCACAAAAGATAGTACTATAACATCAGAAGGTGTGCAAATTGAAATAACTGCTTTCTTAAATGTAAAATGTCATGGAGAACAATTGTGTAATATAGAAAATATCTTAAAATACAGTAATATTTTTAGGCATACACAAAATAAAATTCAAAACTCAATATAAGAACTACTCTATTAAAATTAGTATTCTGAGCAGTGTAGAAAAGGCTATTAGGTATTAATTCATTCAGCTATCACTATAAGCCTAGTTCTAGGCACTGTAGACACATGGATTAACAAAAAGCGAAGTCTGGAAGAAATGCAAGCAAGAAAATAATAATTTTCAGTACAGTCTAGTTCCTGTAACACAGCACCAAGAGACTCAAAGAAAGAACATCTAACCTGGCAGAACAGATCAGGGAAGCTTGCATAACAGGGGTACATCTTCCTGGTTTTTCTTTTGTAAGTAAGCATTAGGGAGGCAAAGAATGAGAAAGGAATTAACTTCCAGACCAAAATATAACATGCATGTACACATGCAGAGAAAAACAAAAACATATGCAATTGAAGATAGAGGCCAGATCATGGAGTGATAGAGCACTACTATGCAATTAGCTCTCCTGGGGAGTTTTGGAAGGATCACTCCAGTGTGAAATATGAATTAGAAGAGTAGAGTTCCCTCATTATTCAACAAACATTAAGTACCTATTAAATACTGGGCACTGTTTTAAGTACTGAGAATAGAGCAGAGATGAAAGAAGAATAAGAGATTCAACTTCCTACCTACATGTAGCTTTACTACCTATGGGGAGAAACAGGTAATACATAAAATAATGAAAATGCATTGCACTGTAAATAATACATGCTGTGGAGAAGAATAAAAGCAGAAAAGAGAATAAGTAGCATCATATGAGACATGCAGTTTTAAACAGGATGGTCAAAGAAAGCCTCACAGAGAAGACTTCAAAGGCCTCAAACTTGAGTGTTTAAATAAAAAGTCTAAAGGAGATAAGACAGCTAACCATGCAGATACAGGAAAAAAAAAATGCTGTGATGGAGGGAACTGTAGGTTTTACAGTCCACTCAAAGAACTTGGACTTTTACTCTGAGATCAGAAGCAGAGAGATCTGTCGAGAAGGTATCTATTATAGCCTAGATAGGAAATGATGAGGATGGTGAACTAACAATAAAGTTCTGAATTATATTATTTGAATTACAGATTCACCATCCAATGGCAGGAAATGAATTGCGTAAGTTCAAAAGAAGATCAGGTGAAGTGGTAGGAAATCAGGTGTTTCTCACGTTTTTTGTTTTTATTAATTTACTATAATGTTATTCAAGAAAACATTCTCAATAAAGCAAAACAAATTAGCACTGTAAAGACAGGTTATTTTTATTCATGTCATTATCAAAGCAGTAATTTAATAAAGAAGAATTCAATGGTATAATCTCCGAAAATAAAAGGGGAAATGGTGAAAGCTATGAAAATGAACATCCGATTATTTTTACCGCAGTCACTGATATCATTCAAAGAACATATTCAACTTGCACCAACACAGCACTTATTGATGTTTCTTTTTGCTATGAATTACCAAAGGATTGATTGTTCAACAGAGAAAATTTGGAAAACACAGAAAAGCAACAGGAACAAAGGTGCCTCAAAATAACTACTGTTAATATATTTCTACATAAAGCATTTTTCTCGTATATATAGAGAATATTAATATATTTGCATATATTTATATTTTAAAACATATATGATATGGTTTGGCTGTGTCCCCACCCAAATCCCATCTTGAATAGTAGTTCCTATAATCCCATGTTTTGGGAGGGACCCAGTAGGAGGTAATTGAATCATGAGGGCGGTTACCTCCATGCTGTTCTCGTGATAGTCAGTGAGTTCTCACGAGATCTGATGGTTTTAAAAGGGGCTTTTCCCCCACCTTCGCTTGGCACTTCTTGCCTGCTGCCATGTAAGATGTGACTTTGCTTCTCCTTTGCCTTCTATCATGATTGTGAGGCCTCCCCAGCCATGTGAAACTGTGAGTACATTAAACCTTTTTATTTATAAATTACCCAGTCTCAGCTGGGCACAGTGGCTCATGCCTGTAATCCCAGCACTTTGGGAGGCTGAGGCGGGCAGATCACCTGAGGTTGGGAGTTCGAGACCAGCCTGACCAACATGGAGAAACCCCATCTCTACTAAAAGTACAAAATTAGCTGAGCGTAGTGGCACATGCCTATAATCCCAGCTACTCAGGAGGCTGAGGCAGGAGAATTGCTTGAACCTGGGAGGCAGAGGTTGCGGTGAGCAGAGATCATGCCATTGCACTCCAGCCTGGGCAACAAGAGTGAAACTCTGTCTCAAAAAAAAATAAAAATAAAAACAAATAAATTACCCAGTCTCAGATTCATCTTATTAGCAGCGTGAGAAAAAACTAATACAATACACTTTACTCATTATAAACATTGTTTGATACCTATTGTTCTATAGGCTACTGTTATCTTTAAGCAATATTTCATGAACATATTCCAATTTCAACACATAAGCCATAAAGAATATGACCTCTTCCTGCCTACAGACTATTGCATTACTTACTTAATTAGTCCCTGGCTCTTGGGCAAGTAGGTTGTTTACAATTTCTTGATATCATAAATTTTTCAAGTTTCCTGTGCGTGCTGTCAGGCCAATATTTTTATCCAAAAATATAGCAACTAGATGATTTCTTGTAGCCCATTCTAAATTTATTACCAAAAAACTTGCAATTTGGGTAGGATCAAAATAAACCACAACTGAATAAATAGATTTTTTTCTTCAACAATAAGTAAGCTCCATGTAGCAAATACTTTTTAAGTATGAGAATAACCAATAAGTGCATGTGGATAAGAATAAAAGTGGTATTAAAAGATAAAAAACAAAAACCACCTATCCTATATCTTAGCCCTGTCTCACAAAGACAATAATTATTAATTCCTTTAACAGTTTCTTCTGATAGTTACTTAATATGTCTAAATAATGTACCTGATATTTTTAGATTTCTAAATATTCATTATTACCTTTGATCTGTATTATGAAAAATAAGGATTTAATTATTTTCAAACATTGGAACCTCTTCTCTTCCAACTCCTGAATAGCAATAGGTAAACTCAATTGAACCAAAAGATGCCATTCCATGAAATGAGAGCTAACTGAATCCACATTTTATAAAGTCCTTACAGCTACATCCCTAAAGAGATGAGTTCAGGCATCCAAAAATCTTAATGCTTTAGTTCATTTTATTATCACTCAATAGGATATTATATGTCCCAATCATAAAATCGCTCAATTACTGTAAGGATATAAACAGACACTTTTCAACAGAAGACATTTATGTGGCCAAAAAACATATGAAAAAAAGCTCATCATCACTGGTCATTAGAGAAATGCAAATCAAAACCAAAATGAGATACCATCTCACGCCAGTTAGAATGGCGATCATTAAAAAGTCAGGAAACAACAGATGCTGGAGAGGATGTGGAGAAATAGGAACACTTTTACACTGTTGGTGAGAGTGTAAATAGTTCAACCATTGTGGAAGACAGTGTGGCGATTCCTCAAGGATCTAGAACTAGAAATACCATTTGACCGAACAATCCCATTATGGGGTATACACCCAAAGGATTATAAATCATGCTGCTATAAAGACACATACACATGTATGTTTATTGCAGCACTGTTCACAATAGCAAAGACTTGGAACCAATCCAAATACCCATCAATGATAGACTGGATAAAGAAAATGTGGCACACATACACCATGAAATACTATGCAGCCATAAAAAAAGAATGAGTTCATGTCCTTTGCAGGGACATAGATGAAGCTGGAAACCATCATTCTCAGCAAACTAACAAGAACAGAAAACCAAACACCGCATGTTCTCACTCATAAGTTGGAGGTGAACAATGAGAACACATGGACATAGGGAGGGGAACCTCACATACCAGGGCTTTTCGGGGCGTTGGGGGGTTAAGAGAGGGATAGCATTAGGACAAATACCTAATGTAAATGATGGGTTGATGGGTGCAGCAAATCACCATGGCACGTGTATACCTATGTAACAAACCTGCACATTCTGCACTTGTATCCCAGAAATTAAGGTAT
Source organism: Pongo abelii (assembly GCF_028885655.2). NCBI lineage: Eukaryota > Metazoa > Chordata > Mammalia > Primates > Hominidae > Pongo > Pongo abelii. The sequence continues at coordinate 65,303,483 of NC_071999.2, forward strand.
TTTTTTAAAAAAAGAAAAAAGGAAATACCTATAGATAAAACTACAACACATTTGTGGAGAGAAATTGAGGACAACCTACAAAAATAAACACGTTATACCATACTCATAGATCAGAAGACTTAATTTTATTAAGAAATCCATTAAGTACATTTTCTGAAAAAAATAATCCATAGATTCAATCAATGATTACTGTCAAAATCCCATCAAGTGTTTTGTATAAATTGAGAACTACATTCTAAAATTTATATGAAAATAAAGGAGACCTAAAATAGGAAAACAATTGTGATAAAGAACAAAGTTGGGGGGCTTACACTATCTGATTTCAAGATTAACTGTAAATCTACAGTAATCAAATTAGAGTGATACATGCATCAGTGGAAATAGACAGTCCAGAAATATAACTTATATCGTCAACGATTTTCACAAAAGTTGCCAATGTGATTCAATGCGGGGAAGAAGAATCTCTTCAACAAATGGTGCTAGAACAATTGGACTTTCATATGAAAGAAAGTGAACCTGGATCCTAGACCTAAAAGTAAAAGCTAAAACTATAAAACAGCTAGAAGAAAACAGGTAAAAATCCTCCCTGCCTTGGAGAAGGCAAAGGTTTCTTAAATAGGACACAAAGAGTACTAGCTATAAAACTAAAATATTGTACCTCATTAAATTCAAAAGTATCTTATTAAATTAGTTTTGGTAAGGAAATGAAAGGTAAGCACAAACCAGGAGAAAATATTTGCAATACAGTTAAGAACTGTATAGAGTCTGAGATTTCAACTTACAAGCTAAATTAGCTTGTTACTATTTCACAGATGCTGGCAGAAAAACACAAGACTCCTGGATTAGAGCCGAAGGACTTCATTATGCATGTGTTGGGTCCCTAACACACCCAATCGCACGGGGACAATCCAGGGCCCATGGAGAATGCCTGCACATGCAGTGGATTGCATCATAAGAGAAGAACACAGAGCTTGGGGGATTCACCATTTTTATAGTGAGCAGTAATAGGCATGCTTATTGTGCAGAGGGAGGCAAAACCTCGCCTCTCCAGGCTACTCACTGCAAATGCAACTCAGAAAAATGGGATGGGTAAAGAGCAATCAAACCTTGTGTTCTTGGCATAGCCAGCAAGTAGATGTAGGGAAACTCAGATCCCATGGAAGACTGCCTCTCCCAATGATACATTTCATAAAGGACTAGTATTCAGAATAAAGAACTCCTATAACTCAATAGTAATAGGACAAATTAATAAACAGATTAAAAACTTCATAACAGAAGATATGTGAATGGCCAATAATCACATGAGGACATGTTCAAAATCACCTGTCAGCAGGGGAATTCAAATTGGAACCACAAATGAGGGAGTGCTACATAGTCCCTATAGCAGTCTCCTAGAGTAGTGAGAATTTGATACTCCTGGAACTCTTCTACACTACTGGTGGACATATAAAATGATACTGTCACCCTGGAAGATGTTTGTTTCTTTTAAGTTAAATATACATTGCCCATATTACTCAGCAATTGCAGTTAGGTGTTAAGCAGGAGGAAAAAAATGAAAAAAATCTACGATGTATGGAATATCTTTATTCTTAATAGTCAAAATCTGAGAACAACCCAAGTATTCATCAACAAATTATAGTATAACCACACAATGAAATACTATGCAGCAATAAAAAGAATTCACTACTGATAAATGCAACAAGACAAAGGAATCAAAAAATTACGCTAGGTTGAAGTAGCCCAAACAAAAAGTACACAGTGGATGGTTCTATTTATATGAAAAACCAAAACTAACCTGTCAATCTTTTCTCTAGGGCCATTACAATTCACACACAGAAGCAGAGCTATTAAATTTGGTGTGTTTGGCTGGAGGATGGGATTAAAAGGAGGCAACATTTTAAATAGGGCAGCAAGTAGATTTAACCAATAAACACTGGGAAAGACAGACTAAATCCACTACCTAACGATAATTACTTCGGCCATATTGAACTGTCCAACTTGAACAGTTTGTTGCCTCAAGGATTCTGCATTCCCACCTGAGAATCCTGCCTCTGACACCCTCCACCCTTACCCAAACCCTCACCACCACTACTACAACCCTTACCCAGGCCTACTCCTAAACATTGGTTAGACCTGGGCTGAGAGTGGCTTCCCACAGAAGGCCTCTCGTGAGCCACAAAATGGGTCCCTTCCCCCAATCTATGGATTCATTTTTCATAACTCTTACTCTGTATTAAAATAACTTTCATTACTACCTATTATTTAAAGGATATATTGAACACCTATTGTGTGCCAAGTACTGTTTACATGATGCAGACACAGGAGTGAAATAAAAGTCAAAGATGAGTCCTAGGACTTTGGTCTATGCCAAAACATGGTACCATCTACTTAGATGGGGGAGACAGAATAAAGAGAGTGAGTGATAGGGGAAGTAGCTATTTAAGAGCCTCTAGAGAAAATAATATATTTTGCTCTAAGAAAATAACGCTTGTGCGGCTAAGCGTGGTGGCTCATGCCTGTAATTCTGGCAATTTGGGAGGCTGGGGCAGGAAGATTGCTAGAGGCCAGGAGTTTGAAAACATACTGGGCAACACAGTGAGACCCCATCTCTATAAAAAACATTTTTCTTAATTAACCCAGCATGGCGGTGCATGCCTGTAGATCCAGATACTCAGGAGACTGAGGTTGGAAGATCACTTGAGCCCAGGAGTTTGAGGTTGCCATGAGCCATGATCGCGCCACTGCACTCCAGCCTAGGCAACAGAGCAAAACTGTGTCTCAAAAAAAGAAAAGACAGAAAGAAATAAAATATCACTTGTGCAGAGACCACAATGAAGAGGAGAGGACATGGGAAAGCTGAGAAAAAGAACTTGTAGCAAACAGAAGAGAAAATACAAAGCCTTGTGGCAGGAATGAACTTGGCATATTTGGAGGACAGTAAGAAGACTCAGTGAACATGATAAGAGTTACAGATGACAAGGACAGACAGAAAAGGCAGGGCTCTGATCCTCTAGGCAGGCAGCTGAAAAACTACAGCCTGAGTGTCAAATGTTTTTGTATGATCTTGGGGCTGAGAATAATTTTTACATTTTCAAATGCTTGTTAAAAAGAAGAGGAAGAGAATGAAGAGGAGGAGGAGGAAGAAGTGAAGAAATCAGAAGCAGCAGCAGCAGATGCAACTGAGACCATATGTGACAAAGTCTAAAATATTTACTGTGTGGCCATTTAAGAAAAAGTATGCCATCCCCTGATAGGATCTTATAAACCATGGTAAGGACTTTAGGTTTTATTCTGAGTGGGATGGATAAGTATTGGAGAGTTCTGAGCATAGAAAGTATAAGATGAAATAAACATTTTTTTAAGGATTTTTCTAACTACTGTGTGGCAAAAGACTATACATGGCAAAACGTGAAACGAGGAGGTCAGTTAGAAGACTACTGCATTGTCTGGTCAAGAGTTGTTGGTAGCCTGGCATAAGATGCAGTGATGGAAAACATTAGATGTCCTCAATATGAAAATAAATTTTCAATGTACAGCAGACAGGAGGCTGATAGTTTAGATGTAAGAATGAAAAAAGTAAACTTTGAAGATGATGTTCAGGTTTTTGTTCTCAGCAAGTAAATGAATACTGTCTACTGATCACTGTGACCTTGAAAAGACCAGTTTTAGTGGTGGATTAGGGATAAGCCTGATCATAAATTCAAGAAGAAAAGCAAGAAGAATGGAAAACTCTTAGGAGATTTTCTGTAAAGGGGAGAAAAGAACTGGGGCAGTGGCTAGAGGGAATCCTGGGGTATAATTTGGGGGGAGTGGGAAAAAATATATACATATATGGTAATGTTTGCATGCTGATGAGAATGACCAAGAAAAGGAAACAAAACTGATGATGCAGGGAGGTAGGTACAGGCTCAGAAAAACAAACAAGCAGGCAAACAAGGTGACTCACGCCTGTAATCCCAATACTTTGGGAGGCCAAGATGGGTGGATCATCTGAGGTCAGGAGTTCGAGACCAGCCTGGCCAAGATGGCAAAACCCTGTCTCTATTAAAAATGTAAAAATTAGCCAGGCATGGTGGCGCATGCCTGTAATCCCAGCTACTCGGGAGGCTAAGGCAGGACAATTGCTTGAACCCAGGAAGCAGAGGTTGCAGTAAGCTGAGATCACGCCATTGCACTCCAGCCTGGGCAACAAGAGAGAAACTCCATCTCAAAAAAAACCAAACAAACAAAAACCACTTGAGTAGATGACAGAGGATGTGCTCTACTATACAAGGGGAGAGACTGACCTTATACAGCTGCAAGGAAAGTTTATCACTGCAAAAAAAGCAAAAGCAGAGTTTAAGGGAACAGATTCTGGTACATTGTCAGATCTGATGATTAGAAAGTGAGGTATGGCAGTTCTATTCTGATTACATCAACATTCTCAGTGAAAAAAGTGGCAATATAATCAACTAAAAGTGAGAACACCGAGCTGAAGGTAGGAAATTGTTTTCAGAAAGTAAAGAATTGCAATAAAAATGGTCATGTGGTAGGATATCTGAGTACTGTTAAGGGCTTGCTTATTAACTGTGGTCATTCAAAAAAGACTAGTCAGTGTAGCAGCTACCTGCTTCCTCCCAGATGCATGCTGTGCTGAGGTGCAGATGCAGAGGAGGGGGGGAATTTAGTTTAACCAAGGGCAGCGTTTATATGAACAATGAGGCAAACAAACTGATGGTATGTGTGAGAGTGAAGATCTGAGGGTGTTAAGTATATAAGGAGAGAAGTAAGGGCATGCCAGGAACGGGGAGGTGACGAACATGAAACATGTAAAGTCAATGGGTCAGAATTGCCAATGGGATTGCAAAATTCTTAAAGTGAGGATACTAATAGGAAAGATAGACAGTGCACAGGAAAGGAAGTCTGTAAATCATATTTAGAAGTGGTATTTTACTGTCCCAGGTGACTGAGATTGGGAGAAAAAACAAAGTTCACTAGGAGTAATAAAGTCAAGTAAATGAGAAAGTGGGATGTTGGACAGATCATGTATGTGAATAATGAAATCATTAGGGATGATGGAGGTGGTAGTAGCATAAGGAAAAGCAATCAACTAGGTAGCCCAGTCTTCAAGGTATAAGAAGTCTGTCATACATGCCAGCATCTCTGTGTGATGCCATGTTCTCCACTAGAATACATGCTACAGGGCAGTGTCTGCGTCTGCCTAATTCATCACTGTAACACCAGTCCTTTGCAAAGTGAATGGCATTCAGTGAATGAATGAAGTTATAATAAAATGGAAGGTATACATAGACTAAGGGTTAAAATAAGAAAAGAGCCAAGGTGGGTGGATCACCTGAGGTCAGGAATTCAAGACCAGCCTGGCCAACATAGTGAAACCCCATCTCTACTAAAAATATAAAAATTAGCCAGGTGTGGTAGGATCCATCTGTAGTCCCAGCTACTTGGGAGGCTGAGGCAGGAGAATCACTTGAACCCGGGAGGCAGAGGTTGTAGTGAGCTGAGATCGTGCCACTGTACTCCAGCCTGGTGACAGAGCCAGACTCTGTCTCAAAAAAAAAAAAAAAAGAAAAGAAAAAAAAAGAAATAATAATAAGAAAGAAGAAGAAAAGTCACACACATCTCTTAAATTAAAGAAACAGGAAATGAGAGACTATTTTTCAACACAATTAACTACCTTTTATTATATTACTATCCAAACACAGGTATAAAAAAGGAAATTGAGGGGAAAAATATTATATTACAAGAATAATCAGAAATACTCCTTTTAAGAACAGCTCTTGTATTTCATTTTACATAACTTCAAAGGAAGAGGGAAGCACAGGGAGGGGGGAAAGGATACTCACGGCTGCATATCTTTAAGTCCATTAGCCATGAAGATGAAAATACTTAGAAAGCTTTATCCCCTGTGGTATCAAAACACATTAGTGAGATAAGGATGTCTGCCTGACATCACAAAAATTAGAAGGATATTTATCCAACATAATTTTTAAATCTTTTTAAATCCTTTAGCAAATTTTATTCTAAAATACCAAATGCAGCATAGAAAGAAAAGTACATAGATTCCTCTTATCATATTCTTTATTAAATGTATCCTAAGGTAGAAAAAGTAATATACCCTTTCCCATACTTATTTCCCTTACCATTTCTGTTCGTCTAAAATTAAATGCTCTTTCTTTTGCTAGGTAACTATTACAGGTAATAGTAACACTCTCCTTGGACCTGTCTTGAAAAGATTATTTTGTCCCTACCTAAATGACTACATTTCATCTCAGTTCAGGTGTAACACTTATTCAGTATATGTTCACTCACTATTCTATCTCATTGTTTGCTTTATTCAATGTATAAAAATACACTGAATTTCTAGTTACCAGTTGATTTTTGAAATAACTGAATGGTTTTTATACAATCATAAAGAATCTGCCATTTATGAATGACCAGATTTTTAAAATAATAAATGTAAAAAAAAAAAAACTAAATCTGAAATATCTACACACTCTGAAAGAAGATGATACAGCATAATGCCAATATCGATCAGGACAATGACCTTCTTTATCTGCCTAATAAAGTATCTAACATATGGTAGTTGCTTAAAGCAAAAGTTTGCCTAGAATATCTGTGATATCAAAGGAGTCAGAAATTATATTCTTAAACACTACTCCAATCACTGTAGACTGTTTTCCAACTCACTAAATGACACCTTATTTCTCCCAGATAGTAGCCTATACCAAAATTCACCATGCAACATCTTCAACTGCTGGTGATAGCTTAATCTTTAAATCACACTTAAACCTGTAAAGAAAACCAGTATTTTTTTTAACATGAAGACCCATAATATATAGCCTCTGGAGATTAAAATATTAAGATATCAGAGAACTGTAAGAATAGTTTGAACTTTAATTTTTATGTGAAGTTAGTTACTAGATTCTAGATCCTTCTCCATAACATTTACTTTGTAATTTTAAGCAAGTAAATTACAGAAAACAGAAAACTGTTATCTACATAAAGCCTAAATAGTGAAAAAGCTTATGTTCTCATAGTGATAAGAGAGTTATATGCACTCTTGCATGGGTATATGTATCTATCTCTATGCCTGTAGATTTCTATTTAAGTCAATAACCATTAATTAACTGCCTCAGTTTTTCTTTGATTTTGCAATTGCTGAATTCCCAGTACCTACTCAGGTGATGAGACTTGTGAAGAAGAATGAGCTGATATGAAATGTCAAGACTATTTAAAGAAATAGTTTGCACTGGTAGGGACAATATTTTAAGAAAAAGAGCAGAGTCAGCGCAGTACAAAACAAGGGTAAGCACAGTTGCTGCCAAGAGGGTAATTATAATCTAAATTACTATCGTGCATATTACTATTAAAATGCATTGCGACTATTTCCTTGCATTTTTCAAATGATTTCAAGCATCTCTAATGTCACTGATCAACAGAAACACTAGGCTGTCACTGCTGTATGAATAACTCATTTTCAGAACATATATGAACAGATCTCCAGTGCCAATAAAATCTGTTATTCACAGATAATTTTATGCAAACACATAGTAGAAACTATGAAAGCTGAAGAATATTGCAGAAAGGTGCATTCACCAACAAAATAAAGTTTAGCAGGGGATTCCCTTAAAGAGTTACTTGACTTTTTAAACAAACATTTAATGAGTATCATTATGTGCCAAAAACTCTGCCTATATTGGAAGCTGGTTTTAGAGTACATTAAAAAGCTTAAAATTACCAACTATATTTTACCCAAAAAAAAGATAAAGTACAGAAAATATGCTACTTCCCCCCTTTTCACTTCTAAAATATTTCTATAAAGAATAATTATAATGATCTAATACTAATTTTAGACACTTAGAAATTAACTTGAAATAGCAGAAGAAATTTGACACACAATATTCTCTTATTATCCACCAATATTTAACCAGCATGACCTCCATTCTAATGGAAAGCTTTCCTGCATTGGCCCAGTGCCTTCAATAAGAGAGTTGATTATTTAGACTATTTTACATATTTAAGAAGTGTTGCTTCAACTGCTGAATGCAATACTCCAGTGTTATAACACTTCCACCTGCTTACCATGACCAGAACTGAAGTATTCTTTTAGCTCTTAAGCCTCAAAAAGGATATACTATACAGATAACAGTCAAATGTTTCTCCCATAGCCAGAGAATACTAAACAAACCATGATGGACCACATAATGGAGTAGCATGCAATTATAAGAAAAAAAGACAATATCTCTATGAGCTGATAAAATCATATCCTAGAAAGCATGTGTAACTGGAAAACATGCCAAAGAATATCTACAGTATATTACCTTATGTTTATGAAAGAAAGAAATGAAAAAATACACATATCTCTTCATTTGTGCAAAAAGACACAGGAAGGAACAAGGAACTAATACAATCATATACCTTCGGGGTGGATGGGAATATAGTAGAAAAGATGGGGAGAGAAAATTTCCAGAGAAAAAAGGGGGATGAGAGACTAAGTGGCAATTTTTTGCATGGTTATTTTTTGTAAAGTTCTGACTTTTTTAGTATAGTCCTCCTTGTATAGTTCTGACTTTTGAACTATGTTAATATTTCATACACTTGAAATGAGAAATATTAATATCAGAAAGAGTGGAAGGATATACTAAAAATCCAAACACAAGAAACCTAATTGTATTTTAAATGAATAATAATGTCAGAGAAATAAGAATATGAAAATATGGAAGGCTAGAATGAACCCTGTAATGTTAGACTCTAACTGAAGATTACCAACATGAACTTGAGGTTTTTGAATATATATATAAAATACATATATTATCTATTATCTATTTTATATATGTTATATATATTATCTGCTATAATATATTATCTAACTATATATATAGAAAAGAGAGAGAGGAGAGAGAAGGAGAAATAGAGACAGAGAAAGGAGAGAGTCGGAGGAATAGAGATACATAGATATAGATAGATGAAAAGAATAAAGACGGGTATGTGTATACAAATATCATGTGTTTTCTACACATGGATCTACACATATTTCATATACACACATACTCGTACATACACACATATCACATACATGTAAATATACACCCATATGTACTTGTGTATTTTTATTTTATTTTTCCTAGCTCTGTCTATAAGGGCCCAGAAGATATACCATTAAAAGACCTAGCACCCAGATCTTGAATTCTAAATAACATTCCCCACTAAAAGGAACTACGAGGAACTTGGGGTCCTTGGAGAAATGTCTGACTCCAAGGCTGGGTGTAGAATAGTACCAGATGATCCTGGAAGACAGTGTACAAGACAATGAGGAAGTATTCAAAGAATGATAGGGACAAAAAATGACAAAGGAACTAGCTTGAAGAGACTTCTACTGGCCAAATCTATTTGGGGGTATGGGAAGAGATAGGGAGTTACTACTTAAACCATATGAAGTTTCCTTTTGGGTTGACAACAATGTGCTGGAACTAGATGGTAGTGCTAGTTGAATAACACTGTAAAGATATTAAATGCCACTGAATTGTGCAATTTAAAATGATAAATTTTACATTATTTAAATTTTGCCCAATTAAAACAAGTTTTCCTTCCTCCTAAGAACTTGAACAAGGCAAGGATGCTCACTTTCACCACTTCCATTCAACACCGTACTGGAAGTCCTAGCCAGAGCAATCAGAGCAACAAACAAACAATCTCCGTTTGTTCATGATGTGATCTTATGCCTAGAAAACCCTAAAGACTACTCCAAAAGACTCCTAGATCTAATCAATGAATTCAGTAAAGTCTCAGGTTACAAAATCAATGTACACAAATCAGTAGTACTGCTATATGCCAACAACAACCAAGCTGAGAATCAAATCAAGAACTCAATCCCTTTTAAAACAGCTACAAAAAAATAAAATACCAAGGAATATACTTAACCAAAGAGGTGAAAGATCTCTACAAGGAGAACAAGAAAACACTGCTTAAAGAAATCACAGACGACACAAATGGAAATAACATCTCATGCTCCTGAATTGGAAGAATCAATATCATGAAAATGACCATACTGCCTAAAGCAATCTACAGATTCAATGCAATTCCTATCAAGATAACAATCTCATTCTTCACGGAATTAGAAAAAGCATTCCTAAAATTTATATGGAACCAAAAAAGAGTCTGAATACCCAAAGCAATACTGAGCAAAAACAACAAATCTGCAGGCATCACATTAGCTGACTTCCAATTACACGACAGGGATATAGTAACCAAAACAGCATGGTACTGGTATAAAAGGAGATACACAGACCAAGGGAACAGCACAGAGAACGCAGGAATAAAGCCAAATACTTAAAACCACTAATCATCAACAAAGCATACAAAAACATAAATTGGGGAAAGGACACCCTATTCAATAAATAGCGCTGAGAAAATTTGATAGCCACATGTAGAAGAATAAAACTGGATCCCTATCTCTCACAATATATAAAAATTAACTTAAAATAGACTAAAGACTTAATCTAAGACCTGAAATCATTAAAATTCTAAATGAAAACCTAGGAAAAACTCTTCTGGACATTGGCCCTGGCAAATAATTTATGAGTGAGACCCCAAAAGCAAATGCAACAAAAAACAAAAAATAAATGGAACCTAACTAAACTTAAAAGCTTCTGCATAATAAAAGAAATCATCAGTGTAAACAGACAACCTACAAAATGGGAGAAAATATATGCAAATTATGCATCTGACAAAGAATTAATATCCAGAATCTAAAAGGAACTCAAATCAGCAAAAAAAAAAACCAGATAATTCCTTTAAAAAGTGGGCAAATGACATGAATAGACACTTCTGAATTTCTCAAAAGAAGATATAAATGGACAAAAAAATGAAAAATTGCTCATCACTAATCATCATGGAAATGCAAATTAAAACTATAATGAGATACCGCCTTACTCAGCTAGAATGACCGTTATTAAAAAGCCAAAAAATAATAGATGTTGGCATGGATGTAGTGAAAAGGAAACATTTATACACTGCTGGTGGGGATTTAAATTAGTACAACCTTTATGGAAAACAGTAGGGAGATTTCTCAAAAAACTAAAAGTAGATGTATATTCGATCCAGCAGTTCCACAAATCACTTTATCAAAAAGACACCTGGACACGTATGTTTATCACAGCACAATCTGCAATTGCAAAGACATGGAATCAACCTAACTGCCCACCAACTGGTGAGTGGATAAAGAAAATGTGGTGTGTTGGTGTGTATACATGTGTATGTATATATATATACACACATACACATACACTGTAATACTACTTGGCTATAAACAAAGAACAAAATCATATCTTGCAGCAACTTGGAAGGACCTGGAGGCCATGATTCTATCTAAGTAACTCAGGAATTGAAAACCAAATATTGCATCTTCTCATTCATAAGGTGGAGCTATGCTATGTGTACACAAGGCATACAGCATGGTATAATAAATACTGGAGGATGAAAAATTACCTATTGGGTACAATGTACACTACCCAGATGACAAGTGCACCAAATCCCAGACTTCACCACTATCCAATTCATACGTGTAACCAAAAACCACTTGTACCCCTAAAGCTGTTGAAATAAAATTAAAATTAAAAATATTAATTAGATTAAAAACTGTTAATGATATGTATAAAAAGTATGATTTACATGTTCTATATATGTATTATATGTTCAGTAAAAATTTTTTAAAGGTTAAAAAACTAAAAAATACAACGTTTTAAAAAAATTTATAAAATAGAAAAAAAAAACTAATTTGTAGTGTTAGAAGCCAGAAGAGAAGCTGTCTCGAAGAGGAGAAAGGGTAGTGACTGAAACATTTGAGTTTATGGGCATTATTCTATTTCCCCAGCTGGATACTGATTACATGGGTGTGTTTATTCATTGATAATTTATCAAGTGGTATCCTTAAGATTTATGGATTTTAACTGTATGAACATAATCTTAAAAGTACTAGACAACTATTTTTAAATTTACAAATGTTTCATGCTTTATGCTATTTATAAGGTACATTCAAATCAAATTCTTCTGAAATCCTTAATTCAGGTTTTCAAACATGCCACTTAAAATACTTTACATAGATTATCATTACATGTTTCCTTTCTGAATAATAAAATTAAATAAAAAGGTCATACGGTGTCATACAGGACCACTTGTTTTTATTTAGCATCTTCAGTATACCTCTAGTACTGGAAAATGTTTAATCTCACCTAAAAAACAAATTGTGATTTAAAGATTTAAAGGCAGCTCAAAGTTGGGGGGTGGGGAAGCTGATTAAATAAACATGGATGTTCTAATTTGCCAGCCTCTATTTGATGGTTCATTGAAGGATGAAGATGTGTTCAGCACATCTGAACAGACAGAAAAAATCCACTGATGTTCTTAGTCATTGGTTCATTATCGTCTTTATTGTGTTGACTATGTTTATGTAAAAAGAAAAGCCACAACAAAACTTCATTGGGCATTTACCAACAAAAGGGGAGGAGGGACAAGAAAACACCAGCTGTTCCAGTCTTTAAAATTAGGCAATTTGTTTTTCAATCCCTCCAGGTAATTGCACAATTATTTGCCTCCACAATTCAGAGTACTACTTTCAAGTGTCACTGTTACATTTACACTTTAAGTCTGTCTTCCTTTTTTTTCTTTGCTTGATTTTTGGAAGAACACCACCTTGCCTCTTCATATGTACAAGCTAGCCTATAAATGTAATCTGTTCATATTAGTAAAAAGCTCAAAAACATAAACAGAACAAAATCTAATTCACTTTCTAGATTATTCTTCATATTAATAATAGTACCAGCTAAATACAGGCAAAAAATAAATAGTAGAGAGGATAAAACAAAATCTTTGGATCATTGGATCACACCCCACTACAATCCGTTATGGGACTTTGGTCTCCAATTTCCTCAGTATAAAATGCTCACAGTGGTTATGGAGTGGAAGAAGCGGCAAAATTGAAATATACTGGGAAAATGCCTGCATTGTTGTCACAATAGGCAAATATTCTCTTTTATGATTAACAGTTTTTAAAGCTGTGCAGTTTATAGAGTAAAGCAAAAGAAGAAAGTACTCACCTATAGTTTGCAGCGTAGGGTAAGGGAACAACTTGAACAAATGAATAGACCAAAATGAGAAGCAACTAAAGTCCAACCAAAAGAGTTGTGTTGTTCATTTGTTTATACTTCATCCTCCTTGTAACTAACTGGATAGATTGTCTCATATGCCTTTTATATTTCCCAGAATCCTGGACACTATTATGTTCTAAACAGATAATGTATAAATACTTCTTAAATAAAAGAGAGGGTAAAAAGGATAATAGACCTAAATTTACTGAACTACCATGCTCCTAAGAAAATTCACAAACATGAAAATTTAAAATTTTAATAATATATAAAATTATACATAGTGATTTTATAAATTCATAATTTCTAGGATGTTCTGTAAAAACCCAGCTATCCACCTAACAGATACATTCAAATAACCATGTAAATAAGTATCTATTATATACTGTTATAATAACTACTGAAACTCAGAAATAAGAAAATTCTGCCCATGAGGTGCTCATCATCAGCTGAGTAAGAACATCTAAACAGTTAAAAAGTAAGGGAGCCTGTACATGAGTCTAGTCTCTGGGAGCAGAAGGGAAGATGTCCCAATTGTTGCCTAGAAGGTCAGGAAAGCTTCCCAGCAGAGATCCTACAAGAACCAGGTCTTAAAAGACCAGGATTGGAAAGCAGAATAACAAAAGCAATATGGGCCACGGCAGAGTCAGGTGGAAGAGCTGGTGTGTTTTAGGAGCTATATATGCCCACATTTACAGGTTTTACAGGAAGGGAGAGAATAGAAGCACAAAACACACAGAAACAAGAAAGTGAAATGTGCCTACCTCATACTAAGGAAAGGAGACTTTAACCCACGGACAACAGGATGGAACTGCAAAACTGATTGGAAATAAAGTTACAAAAAGCTGTATGTTAGAAATATATTCAAGCAACAGTGAGGAAGACTGCGACATGAGCCTCTCCAGAGGCTTAAAAGGTTACAGAGACAAAGAGGCACGTTCAGGTGGACATGAATAAATACATCTTCTCAGTTCTACCATAACATTAAAAAAAAAAAAAAATCAAGAAAGAAACAGCTGGAAAAAATTGCTACATTTGATCACAAAACATGCCCCTCCCCCCACACACACCTCCCACCCCCATACGTAAGAAGGAAACTAAACATATCTGACTTCAAGGAATTTAAAAGACAAAATACAGGGAGAATTGCTTTTCCTGTTAATAGACACAAAGCAAAGGAGCATCTCTCAAACAATCGAACTCTTCTCAAAAATATTCAATTTTCTACTATCTAAAAAAGGTAAAAATTTTCCAAAACCTACCTTTCCAACCTCATATCCCACTATTCTCTTTCATAAGAGCTTAACTCCGGGGGGTGAGGGGGAGAACAACTTTCCAATCCAGCTATGCATACCATGGTTTTCCCTATACAAATATCTTTACTGCCTACAGCCTCCTACACAACCTCACCTCCAAATGTTCAAATCCTATCCGTTCCTTCCCAACAAAACCTCTTCTAACTCCCCTCGGCAGGAGATAGTGCAGACTCTCAAATTCCCACCTTAGGTTTATTTCCCCTCTTTTATCTTAATTACTTCTACCTTGTTTCAGTGACATATTTAGACATTTTATGACTACAAGATTAAAGACTCCTTGAGAGAAAGATAAATGTTGGGTTTATCTTTACCTGCATCTCAGAAAACAAGAACTCAAAAAACATTTAAAAAAATTTTTGTAATCCTTGATTAAAACCATATTGGGGCTACTGGTTAAAACAAGATACTTACATCCATTTATTCATTCCACATTTGCTGAACATCTATTATATACAAGCAGTGTTTTACATGTTAAAAATACAAAAATGAACAAAACCTGCAAAATTCCTGTTGAGCTCTGGAAATATATGCTTGGGAATTTTACCAATTTGCTGGGTAATTTTTCCAGAGTAGTTTTTTCGCGATTACTACTTAAACCAGTGTTTCTGTATACTATTTCCTTTCAATTATCTTTAAACCTTTACATTCTGACATCTACCAAGCACAGCCCCTCATGCACATCATGAATAAATAAGGATATCTGTGCCAGTAGAAAAGGTGAACATGTCAGATTCTCAAGTTCTGTGGTACTGTGAAGGAACTTGAACAAAAATACAGGCATACCTCAGAGATATTGCAGGATCAGTTACAGACCATGATAATAAAGCAGATAGATATTACAAAAAGTGAATGTGAACTTTTTGGTTTCCCAGTACACAGAAAAGTTATGTTCACACTATATTGCAGTCTATCAAGTGAGCAACAGCATTAGGTCTTAAAACAACATACATAATTTTAAAATATTTTGCTGCCTAAAAATGGTAACGATCATCTGAGCCTTCAGCAAGTCCTATTTTTGCTGGTGAAGGGTCTTGCCCTCATGTTGATGGCAGCTGAGTGATCAGCGTGGTGGTTGCTGATATTAAGGTAGCTGTGGCAATTTCTTAAAATCAGACAACAATGAAGTCTGCCGCATCAATTGACTCTTCCTTTCATGAAAGATTTTTCTGTAGCATGCAATGCTACTTGATAGCATTTTACTTTCAAACTTCTTTCAAAATTGGAGTCAATCATCACAAATGCTACTTTATCAATTAAGGTTATGGAAGATTCTGAATCCTTTATTGTCATTTGAACAATGTTTATAACATCTTCACCAGAAGTAGTTTCCATCTCAATAAACCATTTTCTTTGCCCATCCATAAGAAGCAACTCCTCATTTGTTGAGCTTTATCATAACATTGCAGAAATTGTCACATCTTCAGGCTCCACCTCTAATTCTAGATCTCTTGCTGTTTACACCACACCTGCAGTTATTCCTCCACTAAAGTGTTGAACCCCTCAAAGTCATCAACGAGGGTTGAAGTCAACTTCTTCAAAACTCATGTTAATGTTCATAGATAGACCTCCCCCCATGAATCACAAATGTTCTCGACGGCATCTAGAATGATGAATCCTATCCAGAAGGTTTTCCATGAGAGGAATCACTATCTACGGCAGCTCCAGCCTTGAGAAATGTATTTCTTTCTTAAGACTTGAAAGTTGAAATGACTCCTTGATCCATGGGATGCAGAATGGATGCTGTGTTCACATGCATAAAAACATTACTCTCCTGGCCAGGCACAGTGGCTAACGCCTGTAATCACAGCACTTTGGGAGGCCGAGACAAGTGGATCACCTGAGGTCAGGAGTTCGAGACCAGCCTGGCCAACAAGGTGAAACCCTGTCTCTACTAAAAAATACACAAAATTAGCCAGGCATGGTGGCACGCACCTATGATCCCAGCTACTCGAGAGGCTGAGGCAGGATAATCGCTTGAACCCAGGAGGCGGAGGTTGCAGTGAGCCAAGATCGCACCATTGCACTCCAGCCTGGGCGATAAGAGCAAAACTCCATCTCCAAAAAAAAGACATTACTCTCCTTATACCTCTCCATCAGGACTCTTGGATGACTAAATGCACTGTCAATGAACAGAAATATTTTTTAAAAGAATATTCTTTCTGAATATTAGGTCTCAACAAGTGGGCTTAAAATGTTCAGTAAACCATGCTATAAACAGATGCACTGCCATCCAGCATTTGTTGTTCCATTTCTGGAGTGCAGGCAGAGAAGATTTGGCATCATTCCTAAGGGCCTTAGGATTTTTAGAATGGTAATTGAGCATTGGTTTCAACTTTAAGTTATCAGCTGCATTAGCCCCCACAAAGGAGTCAGCCTGTCTTTTGAAGCATTAAAGAAAGACATTGACTTATCTGTAGCTGTGAAACTCCTAGACGGCATCTTTTTCAAATATAAGGCTTTTTCATCTGTATTGAAAATCTGTTGTTTAGTGTAGCCACCCTCATCAATGATCTTAGCTACACCTTCTGGATAACTTGCTGCAGCTGCTACATCAGCATTTGCTGCTTGCGTCACCTTGCACTTTTATGCTATGAAGGTAGTTTCTTTCCTTAAATCTCATGAACCAACCTCTGCTAGGTTCCAACTTTTCTTCTGCAGCTTCCTCACCTCTCTCAGCCTTGATAAAACTGAAGAGAATTAGGGCCTTGCTCTGGAATAGGCTCTGGATTAAGAGAATGTTGTAGCTAGTTTGATCTTCTATCTGAACCACTCAAAACTTTCTCTATGTCAACAATAAAATTGTTTTGCTTTCTTATCATTCACGTGTTCACTGGATTAGCACTTTTAATTCCCTTTAGAATTTTTCCTTTGCATTCACAACTTGGCTGTTTGGCATAAGAGGCTTTTGGCCTATCTCAGCGAGTTGACACACCTTCCTCACTAAGCTTAATCATTTTTAGCTTTTGATTTAAAATGAGAGACTTGGGATTCTTCCTTTTATTGAACACTTAGAAGTCACTGTAGGGTTATTAACTTCCTTAATTTTAACATTGCTGTGCATCAGGGAATAGGAAGGCCCAAGGAGAGGAAGAGAAACAGAAAAGAGCTGGTCAATGGAGCAGTCACAACACACACAACACTTATTAACTTCACTTTCTAACATGGGTGTGGTTTGTGGCACCTTAAAACAATTACAAAAGTAACATCAAAGATCACTGATCACAGATCAGCATAACAGATACACAAACAAATAATGGAAAAGTTTGAAATACTGCAAGAATTACCAAATACCAAAATGTGACACAGAAATATGAAGTAAACACATGCTGTTGGAAAAATGGCATCAATAGGTTTGCCCAATGCAGGGTTTCCACAGTCCTTTAATTTATTTAAAAAAAAAAAAAAAAAAAGGTAGCATCTGCAAAGACCAATAAAGCAAGGCATAATAAAACAAGGTATACCTATATTAATAATAGTAAAAATACAACTATTATAATACAACTATTACAATTTCTTCTGTTCCCAAATCTGATCTTATGTTGCACTTACTGATTGTTTGACTCCCCTAATAAAATGTAAGCTACATTAGGGTAGGGACATGATCAACTTGCTCATCATAGTATTCCTACTGCCTAGTAAGAGTGCCTGACACACAGCAATATTTGTCAAAAGAAAAATGAATGAACAAGGGAGAGACAGATGAAACAATTCCACTAATCTAAGAGATACACTGCTGTTACAGTATCTCAAACTAAAGGTCATGACTTGGAGACATGACCCATGTCAACTCATCAACAAATTTCCATTTCTGGAGTTGATCTTTAAAAAATTTTCCCAAGTTCCCAGAATAGTTTATAAATATGCTATCTTCCAGGCCAACTACTAAAATAACTACTAACAGGAGAGAAAAGCACACCAATCACAGCTTTGAGCAACAAAAAACTGGTGGGGGTGGGTAGGTAATTAAGTATCTTTCTAATTTTGAATGGAAAACCAACGAGAAAATACAGTGGCCCTGAAAAGCCATTATTTAATCATTGTTTTGGATGATATATTTCAGAATGATTAATACTCATGATGATCTGCAGAAACCTACACATTTCCTACAAATCATATATATCAAAATAAAATGTCATTTTAAATAAATCATTTCTTTAGAAACAAGCCAAGAAAATTCCAGAAAATAGTATAACTTTCATAGAAGTATAATTTTTAAGTGTCATTGGCACTCAATAACATGTATCATAAGCAATAAGCCATTCATTAAACATGAAAGTAAATTGGTTTACCCTTGAAATACTACCACCCTCAAATCTAGTAGTGGAAGTGCAGTAATTCACACTTGCATTAATGGATTAATTTTTTAATAATAATAAAACAATAAAAGTTTTAAGTGAGAAAAATATCCTATATATTATAAATGTTATATCTAATTTCTGATGAAACAATTACATCACAAGTTACAGAATGTAACACTCACCTTCATGAATTAATTTGTATAGTCACCATATCACAGGTCATGATTCATACTTAAATACAGTGGTGTTGCTGGTAAATGTTTAACAACCATTTCTCAGTAACAGAAAAACAGTCTAATATTGTTTGCCAATCTATGTGATGTAAATACTCCCAGATGGCTGATTACAAGCAACCAGTGCAATGCCACTGAATGCAAAGGAGAAAGTGAATCTAGACCACCACTGAAGGATATATTGTGCTAGACTAATTTGTGTTTGAGATATACTGTAGTTATAAATCACTTTTATTCATCAATAACTTATTGTTCATATGCTACATTCCAGGCTGAGGAGATTAAAAATTACATAATCCCTGCCCTCAATGAAATTAGAGTTCTTGTGAAAATCAGAAATGGCACATGCCATATGAATTTCAAACTGCTTAAAAATCTAAAACAGATATTTATTTTTTCCATCTTAAATTGGCAAAAGCTTACATTCATTTTAGATTGCTCAATCATCAATCTGATTTCATACATATCTCAGTATCATCAAGTTAACCAAAATGTATCAAAGTGACACTGAATTACAGATCTTTCCTAAAAGGAACTATATGTTTATGGAAGTACATAATTGGTATTCGAAATTGTATTTTTTAAAAATTATTTTATTGCCTGGGTGAGGTGGCTCATGCCTGTAATCCCAGCACTTTGGGAGGCTGAGACCAGAGGATTGCTTGACTCCAGGAGTTCAAGACCAGCCTGGGCAACACAATGAGACCCCCATCTCTACAAAAAATAAAAATAAAACATTAGGCAGGGATGGTGGCATATGCCTGTAGTCCCAGCTAATCTGGAGGCTAAGGTGAGAGGATTGCTTGAGCAGGAGGAATTGAGGCTGCAGTAAGCCATGATCACGCCACTGCACTCCAGCCTGAGCGACAGTGTGAGACCCTATATCAAAAAAAAAGAAAGAAAATTATTTTCTCACTGAAAGTCACTCTATTTACATCTTCCATTGCATTTACTCAACCAACATTTATTAAGTCAAATATATACAGGCCTGGTATGTATACATATTGGATAAATAGGCATAAACATATCTCTTTATCCAACCAACATCTATTAAATGCCAGATACAGCCATGGATATATACAGAAAGCTGACCACTTGCCAGGATGAGGAGATACAATTAGACTTAGATATGCCATTACCTCAAGCTAATTTCCTTCACAGTAAGTCTATCTGCCATCTTCAAACTATGCCTGGAGATTTAATGTTTCTCAACTTCTTTAGTTTGAAAAGTGGACTTTAAATACGACATTCTGAAATCCTTTAGTCATAATTCCTGAAAGTAACCAAATCTATATTACCCTTTTAATATGGTTTTCTAAACAATTTTTTAACTCTTCTTTATTAATTTGATTGTGTATATTTATCTGATTTTTTTTCATAAATCCATAGCAGCACACTTTTTTGCCTAGCTTTTCTATCTCCTTCCCATAATAAAGTAATCCATGTAAAAAGCCTGGTATATATACACTTCTGTATTTTAATCCCTACAGACAAAATCCTATATAGGTGTGTGCATGCACACACACACATATACACATAGAGAATAATTCCATTATTTCTTAATAGAATCAACTTATATGATTTTCTGCAGATTTGCTTTTCTCATTTTTCACCTCATGGAAATTCCTCAAGTTATCTGGTATTATTCAAATTCATTCTTTTTAATATGGGCATATTACTTCATAACATGAATAGTCTTACTTCACCATCTCCTTTTGTTTCCAACTGTTTAACTGCAGTGAATAAAACTGTAGAAAACACATCTTTGTGCATATGTGCTCATCTATTGGTGCTTTCATTTCTACACCATAGAGTTCCAGGAGTGGCTTCTTTGGTCAATGAGCATGCATATTTTCTTTTTTCATAGACATTTCAGATAACTTAACCAAAAATGCTATATTACATCATGGTTCCACCAGCCATGTATGAAGGTATTTTTTCTCCACTAGAAAAGTAAAGATACTTGGTAGGTATAAAGTTACTTTAATTTGGATATCCATACTGTCAGTATTTACAGATGTACTTACTTATTTGAATTTGTTCTTCCATTGACTTTTCAGATCCTTATCCCATTTTTCTTTGTCTTTTTTTTTTTATTCCAACATTTATTTTAGGTTCAAGGGATACATGTGCAGGTTTGTTACATGGATAAACTGCATATCATGGGGTCTGATGTACAGATTATTTTGCCACCCAGGCAATGAGCACACTACCTGATAGTCTTTCAGTCCTTACCCTCCTCCCACCCTCAAGTAGGCTCCAGTGTCTATTGTTCCCTTCTTCATGTCCATGTGTAGTCAATGTTTAGCTTCCGCTTATAAATGCAGTATTTAGTTTTCTGTTCCTGCATCACTTTGCTTAGGATAATGGCCTCTGGTTCCATCCATGTTGCTGCAAAGATCATGATTTCATTCTTTTTTATGCCTGTGTAGTATTCCATGGTGCATACGTACCACATTTGCCTTATGCAGTCCACTGTGGATGGGTATTTAGGTTAATTCCATGTCTTTGATATTGTGAAAAGTGCTGCAATGAACATGTGCATGCATGTGTCTTTATGGGAGATTTATATTCCTTTGGGTGTATACTCAGTAATGGGATTGCTGGACTGAATGGTGGTTGTATTCAGGTCTTTAAGGAAACACCATACTGTTTTCAACAATGGTTGAACTAATTCACACTCTAACCAACAGTGTACAAGCATTCATTTTTCTTCACAACCTCGCCAGCACCCATTATTTTTTGACTTTTTAGTAACAGCCATTCCGACTGGTGTGAGATGGTATCTCATTGTGGTTTAGCTTTGTGTTTCTCTAATGATTAGTGATATTGAGCACTTTTCATATGCGTGTTGATTATTTGTATGCCTTCTTTTGAAAAGGGTCTGCTCGTGTCCTTTGCCCATTTTTTAATGGGGTTGTTTTTTGCTTGTTGATTCAAGTTCCTTATAGATTCTGGATATCAGACCTTTGTTAGATGCATAGTTTGCAAATATTTTCTCTCATTCTGTAGGTTGTCTGTTTACTCTCTTGATGGTTTCTTTTGCTGTGAAGGTGCTCTTTAGTTTAATTAGGTCCCAATTGTCAATTTTTGGTTTTGTTGCAATTGCTTTTGGAGTCTTCATCATAAAATATTTGCCAGGTCCTATGTCCAAAATGGTGTTTCCTAGGTTTTCTTCTAAGGGTTTTTGTAGTTTCAGGTTTTACATTTAAGTCTTTAACCATCTTGAGTTGATTTTTGTATATGGTATAAGGAAGGGGTCAGTTTCAATCTTCTGCATATGGCTAGCCAGTCATCCCAGCACAATTAAATAGGGGGTCCTTTCCCTATGGCTCGTTATTGTCAACTTTGTCAAAGATCAGATGGTTACAGGTGTATGGCTTTATTTCTCATTTCTTTAACTTGTTCCATTGGTCTACATGTCTGTTTTTGTACAAATACCATGCTGTTTTGGTTACTGTAGCCTTGTAGTATAGTTTGAAGTCAGGTAGTGAAATGCCTCTGGCTTTGTTCTTTTTGCTTAGGATTGTCTTGGCTATTCAAGCTCTTTTTTGGCTCACAGAAATTATAGAATACATTTTTTTTTCTAATTCTGTGAAAAATACTGTTGGTAGCTTGATAGGAATAGCACTGAATCTGCAAATTGCTTTGGGCAGTATGGCCATTTTAACAATATCGATTCTTCCTATTCATGAGCACGGGATATGTTTCCATTTGTTTGTGTTGTCTCTAATTTATCTCAGCAATGTTTTGTAATTTTCTTTGTAGAGTTTGTTCATGTCTCAGTTAGCTGCATTCCTAAGTATTTTATTCCTTTTGTGGCTACTGTAAATGGGATTGCATTCTTGATTTGGCTTTTCTGTTGGAATTTTTTTTTTTTTTTTGGTCTTTTTTTCTAGCCAAGTCCTAAAAGCCCACTGCAAGGTATTGGTAGCAGCTCTTTGTAAAAATCATTAGAAATATTTCTTACCAGATCTATTATTTGTCTTTTGCCTGTGCTTAATCTGACATAAAAACAGTTTTAGGGTTTAAAAAAAAAAGTTGATCATGCCTATGTTTTATTTTAGTTTCAAGTTTTCAATTTTTGGAGAAAACTGTTCTGCAGTCTGCAAAATGGACATCAACATCCAGAAAGAGGCCAAGGGAAGAAGGGAGAAAATGCCCTGGCATCGGACTTCATTCTGGTGTCATTCCAACTTTACCCCTTCCCTTCCAGATATTCAAGCCAATAAAATTTCCCTTTTTGCTCAAATTATCTCAAGTTAGGCTTCTGTCACTGACAACAAAAAGAAATCTGACTAACACTGCCATGTACTTACCCAACTGAATTGTTGAGTTTGATACACTGCGGCTTTTATGTCAGTACTAGAAAATTGGTATTATATAAATTATTTTCCATTTTCACTACCCATGTCAGTATTCCTAAGTCTCCACATGTTTATACAAAGAATATATTATTACATGGTTTATTTTGAGAGAAATGGAATTGAATTATTTCTTGATGCACAATAGCTAAAGCTTTTGAAATTGATGTATAATTGACATTATTTCAATTATTCCTAAGAACCACAGTAATAATACATTTAGAATTTCCATTTGACAAATGTTTCTTTTTCTTAAATATGCATAATTTTTATTCTCACTTCCACTCACCCAAAAGTTATGGATACAATGGCTAATACTTAATTTCAGAAAATACTTCCCATTTTACATGTTTATTCTCTAGCCTTAACCTCAGAGTCACTATTGTGTTATTTACAAATTGAGATTGTTCTGACCTATTCGTAGCCAAGGAGAAGTTGACCCCAAAGTTTCCATTTCTCTTTTGTCATCTTCCTTTTCTGATTGCTGTACTCCTCTCCCATCAGGACAGACAATAGCAGTCTGCATTGCATTCCTCAGAGTTCCAGGATTCAGAACTGACTGTAAGAGAGTTGACCGTGGCTTCTAAGTCCCACTATCCTTTTTGAAACAGAATAGCTCCATATTTATCCTTCAGATATAGCAGGGAGGGAGGACTATGTAAGACTCCATTTTTATAGAAAGGTTTCCTGCACTAAACAGAATTTAAGAACCATTATTCTGCATTATTATTTGTTTATATTTTCCAATCTCAAATGGGCCCTCAAGGTAGCTCTCAGATATTTTTATCACATCCCATTTCCTTCAATGCTTCTTCAAAACCTATGAGCTCTTCTCAAAACTATCCTGAAATCTGCTCCACTCTGAACACATAACTTTGCCCCTTACTTCACTGAGAACAGTGAAGCTACACAGTATGAACTGGTTCAAATTTCCTCTTTGTCAAGGAAACAAGTTTTCTTCTATCTATACTTGATCCCTCTGCCCAGAGAAATATGTGTGATTCCTTATTTTTAAAACTTTTAACCCTAAACCATCAATCTAATCCCAATACCTATTTGCCTCTTTTATCTTCAATCTCTTTCTCCCTAGTGACTCCTTTTCTACAAACCTTTCAACCACTCACCCTCTCACCCAAACCTCCCCCAATTCTGCTTCGCATCAGGCTACTAATTCATCCCTCACTGCTAACCACCAAACATCTGAGCAGTGTGGGGGTGCATTTGCCAACCGCCTTCCTCACTAGACACTCAATTCAGAAGGCTCCATAGATTTGGTTACCTTCCACATGGGCCCTTTCCCATGGTAGCTCTTACAAATGACCATCAGGAACCTCATAATCTACAAGTCTCTTCTCGATGCGCATCTGCCAATCATCTGAAGCAAGATATTTTGTGTTTTCCTACCTGAACTGCCCTCTTCCTAGACTATCGCATCTAATTCTTCTCTACCTCTCTCCACTGTACCTATAGATGTAGATATGCTTGTAGCAGCTGGTCATTGTCCTTTCATGAGCTTCTCCTCCTCTATCCACTTAACAGACATTTTCACTATCACTCCATCTTTTCTCTCTCCTTGCTAAGTTAACTTCATTGATAAGTTTTCATACATGCCTTTACACACATGCACAAGAAAACCAATCTATAGCAGGCCATAACTAATTTTATTAATTTCAGGGGAAAATGTGTATTCCTTGCTCTTCTCTATCAGACTTAACTTTCATATATATGAACATTAAAATTTTCCTTGAAATGGAAAATTTGATAGTACCAAGAAACACTAGATTACAAATGTATCTTCATCAACATGTACCTTATACTGCTTACTATAAGTTGTAATTACTAAAGGTCTCTAACAAATCTCAGAATAAAAAGTTGAAACACAATCCGGACGTTATTGAAATAAAGGAGAAATAATATCAGAAATAAGGCTGACACTTAAAAGATAACTAAAGAATGCACCTATGTTTAGTACTGCTAGATGCTTTAACAAATATATCTGCCAGCCAACACACATAAAGTAATATTCATTTATTCTTCACAACAACCTTTTGAGGTTGGTGTCTTCAATCTCATTTTCAAGGACTAAAAATAAAGTAACCAAAAATGTTAACAACAGTTACTTCTGGTGGACAAATTATGGATGGCTTGCATTTTGTTTTGTGTATTTTCTACAATGATAATACATTACTTTTGAAAAGTTGTGTTATGATGAAAATATAGGTCGGGCACAGTGGCTCACACCTGAAATCCCAACACTTTGGGAGGCCGAGGCGGGCGGATCACCTGAAGTCAGGAGTTCAAGACTAGGCTGGTAGACATGGCAAAACCCCATCTCTACTATAAATACAAAAATTAGCCGGGCGTGGTGGCAGGTGCCTGTAATCTCAGCTACTCAGGAGGCTGAGGCAGAAGAATCACTTGAACCCAGCAGGTGGAGGTTGCAGTGAGCCGAGGTAGCGCCACTGCACTCCAGCCTGGGCAACAGAGCAGGATGTTGTCTCAAAAAAAAAAAAAAAGATGAAAATACCAAGTTTTCAACTGAATCCTTTTGGAAGCAAGAATTATAATTGGGTGGCATTTCCTGGTAAATGAAGGAATGAAAGAACTTTGCAAAATGGAAAGTAACTTAGATGTTATCAAATCTAGTCCTCTAATTTTTTAGATTAAAAGCAATCTGTTTATGTAACATTAAATAAACTCTCAGACGGACAATACATAAATTCTTCAAATATAAAATCATACTTTTCATATATTTTAATGTAGTAATATACCTCCTTTATGAGGTAAATATCCAAGCTGCCTCTATTTTTCATTTATGGTGATATTTATGGCATCCAGCATTGTAACACATAGGTAAATGCTTAATAAACACTATTTGACAATGATCACAAACTGAACACTTAAATTATTCATAGATTTACCCAGATGTTTCCAAGACTTTAAGTTCTGTAAATAAAAGTGATTAAATGAGTGCCAATTTACTACAAGAATATAAAATGAATTTGTGTGCTATTCCAAGTCACATTTAAAAGCTTTACAAACAGCATACTATTAGCTCTGCTGATTTGTTTTTATTTTTCCTAATTGAAATGTGGTCCATGTTATCAGGCCATCTGCACTGTGGCAAAATGACCTGGTAAACAAGACAAAAATGGTGTTCTCTGTTAGGAACAACATCAGATTTTGTTTCTGCTAAGAAAACATTATTCTAAAGGGATATTTTCTGGTACCAATGCTGAAAACTTTGATAAAAGAGGCCACAGTAGGAGATGCTTGTTGCAGTGCTTAGGTTGCCAGCTAAGATGCTGATGACAATCCAGGGTCTCTCCCATTAACTCCGATAAGTCAGAGTGCTGCATTTTCAACACTGTGCTCCTGGCAATAATTCAGCACTTCAGCACATACTTAAGGCCCATATATCACATTGTACTCCTCTTACCTGCTTATACATTTTGTCTCTACTAAACTGTGAGCTCTCTGAAGTGCTACAGACCTTATCTTATTCACATTAACTACCCCAAGTTTCTTGCATTTAACAAAAGAAAGACTGGATTATTTTAGCCTAAAATCAAGGAGCAGTCATTTATGCAATGGTTTACATCTCACCACTCCAGAAGATTGACGTGATCTGAGGGATGGCTGCCCTTCCTATTCCTCTAGCTCTTTACACCATATTATCCTTTGTGTGTGTGTGTCAAAAAATACTATCCTGAGATATGCAAAAATACCCACAATAAAAAGTCACCCATAATCTCACTACTCTTTTTTAAGTACACAAGGAAATGAAAGTTCTCGCCCCAGTTTCTCCAGCCCTAGTGCAGGATAATCACTGCAAATGCTTTTACAAGTTTGGTTAGAATCCACCAAGGGTTTTCCTTTACATGGGCAGATACACACAGACACCCACTCATTCACAGTATAAACTCACGATGTCTTTAAAGAAAAATTGGTTCATACTATACATATGCTTTTATTTTTTTTTCAATATTGGGTAACTTTCTAAGTCAGATCTAAGTCACTGGTTTTAATAGCTGTATTATCCATCAACTGCATGACTGTACTATAAATTACTTAATCATGTCTCTATTGATAAATATTTTGGTTTTAAATTTCCTGACATTTCACACAGTGCTGCAAGAACATCCTGGTACACAGATCTTTATATGTTCAAGCTATTCTTATAAAATAGGTTCAAAATAGTGGAACTATTACATCAGTAGGGTATACAAGTTTTTATTTTGATAGATACTGACAAATTATACTAGCAATAGTTTGCATTGATATATATTTCTACACTCTTACCAAACACTTACTGTCAAAAATCTTTAGTTTTTCTATTGCGACAGACAAAAAATGCTCTCCATACCTATTTTAATTTACATATTGAAATTAAACGTCTTTTCATATGGATGTATGACATTCATTATTTTTCTTGGGCAAATTGCCTATTGACGTGAAATAAACTTCTTCCTATTGGGTTGTTCATCTTTTTCTTAATGATTTGTAGGTGTTCTTTACACATTATTGATACATAGCAAACATTTTCTTCCAGCTTTTTATTTCTTCTAACTTTGCTTGCTCCCTCTCTCTCTCTCCTTCACTACCCATACAAAAGTTTTTAGTTGTATTAGCAAATGTAGCCATCTTTTTTCCCCTTATGACTTCTGGATTTTAACCTGCTCAATAGCACTCTCTCACTTGAAGATTAATTTTGGTAATATCATCTCAGGATGATAGTGTAATTTTCAGATAACTTATCTAGCCTCATAAAGTAAGTTTTTCTTTCTCAAGAGACAGAAAATATTAAAACCTCAGTCTTAACTATGTTAAAGTTTCTCCCCTTTCTCAGTGTGAACCTCACTCAAAGAAATCTATAGTGATGAACGGGGCTGCAGATCTTCACCATTTTCCCACCTTGTACTTCCATTCCACCATGCCAACTTTTCAGGTTTCCTCCATTACCTTCACGGCTGGAGACAGTGGGGAGGAAAGAGAAACAGATACAGAAAACTGCTATAATCAAGCATCACTGTTATACTCTGGTGCCATGGTCCTCCAGATGTAGCTGATATCCAAGTGTTGACTACATATTCCATGGAATGCATATGTGCATTACTCAGACAGTAAAGAAATACTATTAAAGAAATAGCAGTCCACCCTACATAAACTGTCCCTACTGGGGTCACTGCACATGCAGGGGATCCCCCTGGGACAAAATTCCTAAGACAAGTCATAGTCAATGCCTTCTGAAAGATCCACATCTGACCAATGTTTTGGCACAAGTCCAGCTTGTTCCAACCACAAGTCTAATCCTTTTTCTTTGTTCTGCCACCAAAGCAGCTCGAATAGCCTCTTGCCTTGAGAACCTAGCAGAGTGAATACAGTAAGGTTCCAATCTGTGTCCCCAAACTGGAAGGGATACACATCAACCTCTGAGTGCTTCTCTCAAATGCCCACTCATTTGACTCCCATCCCTCACAAGGGGTCAGAAATAATATCACAGCATTCTGACACCTCTCTCTCCGAAGAAACCCCTCTGTCGATCTTCCATTTCTTCAATTACTGTGAACCTTATCTTGTATAGTTTCAAAGTAGATGACAGGCTAATGGTAACACAATAGGCTTCACAGTCTCTTTTCATGGCTGTGTTGTTTCAGCACCGGATATCCTCAGCCCCTGGGCTTCTGTCAAAACGCTGACATAACAGGAAAAGTCATATTTAATTTTTCTGTTATAGAAATCTTAGTTTTACTGTTATAAAATTCCTATATAGGCTGTTCGAAAATCAAAACAACCTTAATATTATAGATAAATGCCTCATCTTTGGTAGGATTTTTATCTCTTTCCTCATAATGTCTTACATTTTCTAAATTTTCTGTAACAATGAATCACTTCTGAAAGAAGAAAAAAGACTGTTAAAACTGTTGTATTTTAAATACCTTTATTTGGCACATTACCCACTGGTCATAATCTTAACTTGGATTTTGCTATTAATCTTAAATAAGCATTATACAAAAGTAATTATTTAAAGACATTTTATTCACTCATTTATCTTGTTACTTATTTATTGGGCATTAAAATGATATCTGAATTCTGATCATATATCAGAAGAAAAGTATTACTTCTATAGCACTGTTAATGTGAGAAGTATTCATACACCTTTTTCACATAAGTAGATAAAACAAAGCAATAAAATAGTAACAAATTATTTCACACTAGTTAAAGACTGCTTCATTAGGAGATACTCTATTCTTTTAAGTTGTATCTTTGACTTTAATAATTTTAAATTTGAGCATATGAATAAATGAATGATACTTGGAATGTTACTTGATTACTAAACAAGTTATCTTAGAATTTCTAATCATTTTATTTTGATTACTGAAACAACCTTTGTGTCCTAAAAAAAAATCCTCAAAACTGACAGGGGGAAATGCGTAAAGATCATGAGCTATAAAATCTAAATAGTGCAAAAATAAAATAAGAACACTAGCTCTCATCTAACTTCTCTAAAACATAACCAGACAAGAAGTATACTTTAGGAGAGATACATTTTGCCAACTATAAGATACTCCCAAATCTTAAATTATAATTAACTTCAGATTAAATTAAGGAAAATCAAAATATGAGATAATATGAGCCTCCCAGTAAAATGACCCAGGAGATTACACGCACATACTGTTGCACCAATATCAGAATAAAATTAATTTGTGACCTCAAAATAAAATAAATTTATTTTAGTTGCCATAAGAAAGTATGACTTTATCAATTTCAGAGTACTCTAAGAGAGGTGAGCATGTGTTACAGGAGGAGGCAGTCTGCATGGTACCTGCAAACATGTCCAGAGACCTAAAGTGCTGCAAAATACCATTGCAACTCCCCAGGAAAGGGAGTGCTCAGACACATAAACACAATTATCTAGTTTTTGCTGCAGCAAGATTTCTCTGCCTTCGTGGAGCTTCTAGTTTATCACATTAAAGAAAGCACATGATGCCGGGTGCACACACAGTGGCAGGATCTTAGTCTAAATATACGCCCCATTATCTCCATAGTGGATCATCCAACAAACCAAGTAAGCAACTCTCTATCATTTGGCTTCCTGTGTAGACTAGCCTATAAGGAGAGAAGAGACTACAAGAGTCTTCTTAAGAATAATATTACTGATTGTAAATTACCAAAGTGACATTTGGATTTTTAAACATCAGTCTCCATTAAAACAGATTGTATGCCTGCTCATGAAATGAAAACTGAGTCTTTGTATGTTGACCAATCAAGTTTGTGAGCCTCCAAGATCCCCATCAATGTGAATAATGAAGAATCCACAAAAGTAATACTCTTTTAAGGATTTATTTTGCCTGAATGACACATTACCTCAGTACATGTCTTTTCCTCCAAGTGCAACACAAAAAGGGAGAACCAAAACATATTATATCTCACTCAGTGCCCTCAACTACTAACTCAATAGGCAAAAAGGGTGGCAACGCTGAAGTCAAAACAGCAAATTCAAACTGAATAATTAAATGTGGCTAAAGAGAAAACAGGAGCTGGTTTGTGGTATAAGAAGGGCAGAACCAGTACAGGCAAGGCAAAAACGAAAAAAGACTTGAAGTGGGCAAGGTGGAGGTCAGAATGAACTTTGGAGAAGTATAATGGTTACTGCATGTTTGCACATGATCCCAGAACATCCCTGAGTGAATATGGTTAAGTTCAGTCATACAGGAAAGAATAGAATGGGTCGTTTAAAGTTAAAATTCAGGAGTAGAAATGGAGATAATTTTTAGAAGAAAACTAATAAAAGGAATTATGTCATGAATCTAACATACCTAAAATATGATAAAAATTAAAGAGAGACCAAACTGATTTAAGAGGCAAAATTTTCAGATGAAATATTAATACATTATTTTATTTATATTTTCAATTCATATATATTTGAAATAAAATCTATATTACATATAAAATGAATATAACAAATATGAGGTATAGACAAATACATATATATTAGCTTAGTAACATATAATCAACTTTTTAAAAATCAATGGGGTGAGAGACCTAAAATTTTTGGAGACTACTAGACCTAAAATATAGGTGTTAAACTGGGAGGTTCTACTAACCTTCTAGATATAGAAAGAACTTACATGAATGAAGCCAGGATTAGAAAAGCAGGGCTAAGAGATACAGAAAGAACCGATCCTTAGGTCATTTGAGAACCCAGATCTATGCATGCTGGAAGCCAATACCAGGCTTCTCAGATGCACGAGCCAATATGCTCTGTTTTTGATTCAGTTTGAATTCAGTAGGTCATTTCTGACAGAAAAAAGGGTAGAAAAGTTAACTGGGGGAAAAATAAAACAAGTTATAGAAAAATATACTTCTATGACCCCACTGGGGAAAGGGTAGAAAACAAAGTTCACCAGAAAAAATAAAGCATGATTTATTTAAGATTCCAGAGACAGATGTTCAATATTAGGCTTTCCGTTATTTTATAATACATAGTAAGCAATAGATGCTCAAAGCATACTGAAGGCTACACATCTACTTCCATAAATTGAATTCTGTGAATACCAAGAGTTGACTTTTTGTACCTCTGTTTATGAACTGTTCTGTGTTCATTAATGTAATCATATATGAGAATTAACAGAAAGAGTATTATTAGGGCTTAAGAAAGACAAGGTTAGGGTAAGTTGCTTAAAAAAACTTATCTTAAAAATTAGGTATAGGTTTAAGATAACAAAAAAATCACATTATAAAAGCCATATACATCTCCTATAAGTCTAAACTTAGATTGCTTTACGAGTATAAATTATTGGTCTACTCAAAACATACACAAAAATGGTGATCACAGATGATGTCTTATGGGCATGTCTTATGTGGGAAAAAAGGTAAGAGCCACTCCTACTCAAAGAAAAGGGTCTGGCTCAATATCTAAAGACTGGCTGTGAATACATACTTGTATATTTCATGTGCAGGAAAAATACTATATGTGTTATTTTTTCTTATACCCAGTTTTATTAACTTTTTATTCAACTTTTTATTACAAATATGAATCAGATTTAAGAAGGCTTCAACTGTAACATTTATTTACTCAGGCTCATTTTACACTTTACTTGAACTTGGATTAGAAGACTTGAACTGTTAAGACTTTAAACCTAGCCCCTATTCCAAACTTTCCCACATAAAAACCCCTAAATTTTATAATTTAGTTAACTGAGAGTCCTAGAGAAAAATAATGAATTTTCGGAAACCACAAAGTTAGAAGCAACAAAGCTACATTCTTAACTCCAGGAAACAAAGTATAGTTTTAAGGGCTAAATAAGTTATTATAAAATATTGCAGAACACAGCTTTAATTTTTACCATCTAGAAAAAATATATTGTATTTTGTTCCTATTTAAAAATCATTAATGTCGTTACCCTTCAAACAATACTTCAGTGATTTTCTTAGTATTTAAAAACAGTAGCAACATATAATTACTCGCCATTTTTCTACTTTATTTTACTACTGTATATATAATAAAGCCCTAATGTCCGTAACATTCTACAATGTTACAGAAATTAATGAGTTTAATTACTTAATGTGCACAGATCAATTTGAAATAAATTGAAAATGAACATACCGTACACTCTACTTAATCTTGTTATAGTTTGGTTTCAGAATTCACTTTCTAATTTGAAACCCAGTATGTTACATTTTAAAATAATAATTAGAAAACTTTTACATTTCAGCTAAAATAAAGCAATAGAAATTAAGGTAGGTAAAGTTTGATTAGTCAAGAGATGTGAACTCAAGGGTAAAAAAGATCCTATGCTTCTATAATCTAAGCCAATACATTTGACTTGTCATACTCATTTTTTTTCTTAAAAATGGAATGAAATAACATTACATTTTCTGTCTATAGGATAATTTTTAAATGAATTATAGGCACAAAAGGTAGACAAACTAATCAGTAGACAAATGAATTAATAAAGGAAATAATCATTCAGTGTCAACTCTATATACTTAAGACAAATAATACATATTTATCCAAAGTAATACAAGTATCTGCACAAGGGGTCACACATCACTTTTCACATTACTGAGCCATTTTAAAACAGAAGGTGATAAAAACTCTTAGATGCCTATGAACTCCATTTACATGGAGTACATCACTATACTTTTTAAAAACGCATTCATATTCAAATCTGAGAAACATGATTCTGAGCTCATCAGGCCTGCTTAATTGCACTAACATCTGCAATCAATTTAAATTCTTTAAGATAGTCTTTCACAGTGCTTGAAGTGATTTCATGCTGTGATAGATTTAACACACTCACTAATTTATAGACGTATACAAGCAGATGAGACCTATTTTTCCAGGGGTGGGGTATAGTACTGAAAGGCAGTCTGAATTTCCCAACTATCAATGGGATTCAGAAAGGGATGCATCCCGCATAACTTACTGAAACTACATAAGGAAATGATAACACTGCATAAGCATAGCGTAGAAATTAAGCTTAAAACTATTTGTAGGTCATGGACCATTAAGAGGTTTAATGAAAGTATATGGATGAAATAACAGCAAAACCAAGAGCTAACAGCTAAAAGTTACATAGAAAAATGTCATTATTTTCTACCCTAATAGATAGGGCAGGGGGGTGCTAATAACCCTGAATTGTTTTTTAACCAGACATAAACTGACATAGAATAAAGAAAAGAATATGAGATTCAAAATCAGAAGACTAGAGGATCTAGGCAGATGGCAGCAGCAATACAGTTTTGAAAACTCCCTGATCTCCCACAAAAAAAGACAAAATAACTAAGTAGCAAAATCAAACACCCAACAATATTGAGTGGCAAAGTACCTTCTCAACAATCCTCAAACTACAGGAGGTTGAAGACAAACCACCAACAGCCACAAATCCGCACAGTAGCAATACGTGTATGGGAAGAACCAAAGGGAGGCAACAGAGTAGCTAATGAACATGAAAACAAGATAACTCCAAAATGGCCCAGAGATAGCCATTGGACAGGCCAATTTGAAAGCAGCAGTTGAAACTGGAAGGAGTATGAGTGACTACAAGAGGCCCAGAAAAGATCTGAAGGGGCTGGAGCACTCAATGTCCCATGAGTTGCCAGAGCTCCTTCCAGAACAGGATCCTACATTGAAGAGAAAGTGCTGAAAGTGAAATCAAAATTGAGCAGAATTCCTGTAAAAGATGAAAGACACCTCAAAGACAAACCCATAAATCAAATTGTAACTTACAATTTCAAAGTGAGCTAACAGACATTAAGAGAATATATAAGACATGAAAAAATATTTAAAGTGGACTAAGACACACTCAAAAATGCAGTGAGAGAATTCAAGAAAAAAATAGAAATAAAAAAATCATTTCAGAAATAAAAACAAGAAACACAAGAATAAACATAATGTCATAAGAGAATGCAGACATGAAATAAATAAAATTTTTAAAACTTAAAAAGAAATAAAGAATAAGATAAAAAGCATTTGGGAGAAGATGACATATTAAAGATAGACAAAAATCCAACATACAGATAACAGAATCCATGAAAAAGAAAACCAAAGCAAAAAACTAGAACACATCAATGAAAGAAAAAGAAATTTAAGAAAAAAAGAAAAAGAGCATACTGCATACTTGATAATCCTAACTCACATATCCCAGAGAAAGACATTAATTTATAACTAAAAGTTAGTTATCGGCTGACCTTTTGACAACAATGCCATTAAGCTTTATGCTAGAAAAAAAAATAGTATTATTCAAGATCCTATAGTATTATTCAAGATCCTAAGCAAAAAAAATATGTGAGCCAAGCATTTTATATCCAACAAAGCTGACTAAACAATAAAGGGCATATACTACTACCAACATGCAAAACTCAGGAAATACTCTTTCCATGAGTCCTTCAGTGGAATCCACTAAAGAACAAACTTCAGACAAACAAAAAGTCTGCAGAAATAACATAAGGACCGTGGTGAGCATTCAAATATAGTTACTAAATGAGGTTAAAACTAAATGAGAACTAAAAGGAAGAGTGTGAAATGTAATGGCTATATGCTTAGTCAATGTCGACATAGTAGGACAAAAATAGCAGTTGGAGACAGAACACGTGCAAAATAAAAACTTTTTACATACACATCCACACACGCTTTTTTAGCTTTCTATTTCTACACTAAAAACAGTAATTAAACAAAAAGAACAGTAAGTATCCTTGGCCCTCAGCTTGTAAACTTTGAAATATCATTCCCCACACTAAAGGAAAGAGTCAACTGATACCAGGTCTAGCGGGATAAATATTCTAGAGGAGGAGCTTGATCATCAGATCAAAATGACTAGGAGCCAACTAGACAAGTCCCAATAGCCAAAGATGGGACAATTTGATCTTCACTAAAAATAATTGTAATGCATAAATTTTTAATGATATTAAAAATGATTGATCATCTTCAGAGAATGATAGAGAATGAAATCAATATATTGAAAGCTGGCAAATAAAGGAAAAGAATCAAGCATTTATCCTAAATTTCCTATATCACTGGCTAACCAAACAGTATTTGAGAGATGTCTCTTTGTAAAAGTATCCCAATAAATGAAAATGAAATTACAGAATTCTAACTGCAAACTAGATATTAATGAAAGAATATAATACTTCTTATGATCTTGGTAAAGAGATGAAACCTGAGTCTGATCATGCCTCTAGATCTAGCTGTCTCTGTGCAGGAAATACAGAGGATAGGAAAACACGTTAACTTTACCACAAATATACGTATCAGTGAAATTCAGAATGTCCTGGATAAAATAACTGAAGATTAAACAAGACATAGAGACATTCCAAATTTTAAAATATAAGCAACAGTAGCGCATTTGTAGCCCCCATGGATCTATCACTTGCTTCAACAGTGATTGGACAGAATAGACCCAGGGACTCCCTCTCAAAAAAAAAATTTAAAATAAATAAAGGCAAAGCACGGTGGTACATGCCTATAATCCCAGCACTCTGGAAGGCTGAGGTGGGAGGATCACTTGAGCCCAGGAGTTCAGTATTACAGTGAGCTATGATCACTACTGCACTCCAGCCTGGGTAACAGAGCAAGACCCTATGGATGGACAGATGGATGGATGGATGGATGGATAAACTATAGTCTGAGGATGCACTTTTGAGATAGATAGATAGATAGATAGATAGATAGATAGACAGATAGATAGACAGAAAGAAAGAAAGAAGAATATACTATAGTCCGCAGATGCACTTTTGAGTGATAAAACTAGAAAGAAACTCAAGGAAGTGATTCCCATAAAAGTCAAGATGGTGATTACTTTTAGGCTAAAATACACACAAAACTGAAGAAAGGTTTTAGCGTGGGACAGGGCAGATGGAGGGCTTTCCAGGATGACTGGCAAGGTTCTATTTACTTATCTGTGTGGTGTTCTCCTTATGATAATTCATTAAGCTACACATTTGTTTTTCGATGTTTTCTATAACTATTTTTATTCGACAAACGGTTTTTTTCTTTTCTTTAAGTCAAAAACCCTAGTTTCTAGTCCTAGCTATGGCATTAATGTGGGAAAGTCACACACTCCCTTGGACCATTCCCTCATGTGCAAAATTTAAAGATGCTATAAGATATCTTCCAGACCTAAATAAAATAAATAAATAAATAAAGAACTACTACTAAATATATCTGCTAAATAAGACAGTGTAACAAAGTCATCCTTAACAAAAATGCAGAAAAAAGATTTTAAACTCACCAAAGCAGTACAAAGCAGTTTCTCAAGAAAAAAAAAAATTCCACAAATAAAATCTACCATAACAGTAATATACAATGAATAGTCAAAACCTAAGATTAAAGTTACTGTTGGACTATTTGGTTTCCACATCTCAACAAATCCTAAGGACAGATCCTTAATTTACTTAGTCTACTCTGGAACACCTTCTGGTAATAAATATTTAACTTTCACATTTAAAAAGTCTGAGGAAGAACTACTACAGTAATACTTAAGGAAGCGTTCAAAGAATAAAAACTTTATCCAAAACTTTTCTAATAAATGCCTCAGAATAGCCCTTACATTCAGTTGGAAACCAGCTTGACAGGGAAAAAGAAGGAGCTAGCAAACTTTCAGGAGCATTTATAAAAGAGGAATTCTGCTTCTTGATCCAAAAAATCAAAAAGATAAAACAAAAACATAAATAGAAATAAAGAATGGATGTTCTAATTAAGAATCTTAGAAATGTGGGATTGGGCTATCCTTCGATATCAGCTCACCTAAACTGGGCATGTTAATGCAGCTGTAATACAGATGCCAATGATATGTGGAAAACGGAGGTGAGGAGTCTATCACAACTTCTGATTCCTAGCTAGTGCATTCAGAAGGGCTTTTAATTAGAAGTACAAAGTTCAAAGAGAAATGTTTAAAGCATTTTATCTAAACCTAATGGTACAGCCAAAAAGTAGGGCGGGGGGAGGGGGACGGGGGGGTGCAACATGCTAAGAGGTAGCAGTCCAGTTGTAATCTGTAGGTAATTAAACTGTCTGAGCAGTTCAATCATCTTGACCTACAAAAATTAACTGGGGGAAAAAGACAACTCCCAAAGCACTGATAAGCAAATGTCTATCTCTACTAAGTATTCTTGCAGACACAATAAATATACTGCACTACGTAACATAAACCAAAATTCCCCCGAAAATCTCTTTAAATATCTCTCCAAATCTCTCCCAGAAACCCCACCTTCCCACAAAGGACCAGACATCTTTTTGGTTCTCCTTTCCTATCTATCTCTCAAACTTGTCCTCCTTCCCTCTATCCTTACTCCCTCTCTGCCCCTCTGAGCCTCTGCCTCCTTCAAGAATCTTCTGCTCCTTTCAAGGGTCTGCTTTCACTTGTCTGGAATATAGGTTTTGGCCTCTCAGGACTTCCCTAGTTTCATATTGCCACAGATTACCCTGACAAACCTAAAAGTAGAACGGCAAATAGAAGACTCCTTCCTCTCAACAGATAGGAAAGGTACAATGTATATTTATTTTTGGGGGGCAGGGAGGGGGGCAGGGTCTCATTCTGTCACCCAGACTGTACTGCAGTGGCATGATCTCAGCTCATGGCAACCTCCGCCTCCTGGGTTCAAGCGATTCTCCTGCCTCAGCCTCCTGAATAGCTGGGATTACAGGCGCGTGACACCACACCCAGCTAATTTTTGTATTTTTAGGAGAGACAGGGTTTCACCATGTTGGCCAGGCTGGTCTGGAACTCCTGACCTCAAATGATCCACCTGCCTCGGCCTCCCAAAGTGCTAGGATTACAGGCGTAAGCCACCAAACTCAGCCATATATTTTATTTTTACTAACCCTTTGTGATTGATAGAGAAAAAATATATAAATCTTGTTCAGAATAGATTGAGATCAATAAGAATCCTTTTTAACACATACTTTAATTGTATAAATTAATCCATGGTCTCCCATGACCCCCATCATGAGATTTTTCGCACATTATCCAGAAATAATACATCCAGAAACAGCTCACCTTTAATACAAGTCAAGCACCTACAAGAAAATAAGCATTAATAAACACTTCTATCACAGACATAGGTATGATGCACCATCCCAAAGAGAAAAGAGGAAAAAGAAAACTAAGTGAAGTCAGCAACTCTATTAGGATATATCTTCTATGCTTGGTTTGTCCACCCAAACATAAGAAGCTTGACTACAGAAATCATCTTTTAACAGTATCTGATGGAGTACTTTAAGCTTTCTAAGGGAAGATAAGATTAAAAATAATCAAACCCTAATAAAGAATGAGAACTATACTCAAGGTTAAGCATTACTATTAAATACATCTATATGTATATAATAGATTTGTATATTAATTTCTAATTCTTTTTTATTTTTAAAAATAATGAAAATCCTCAGGCAGTTGTGGTTAACAAGAGCATTCTCTGTTCTGGTCCAGAATTTTCTTGTTCTTACATTTATTGGAAACTATGGATCCTCTTCCATTTGGCCTATCACATCACATCCTGCTATCAAGGTCTTTACCACTAACTGCGTCACAGTCTTACCCTCCAGCTACGTGATCTAACAAGTCAAGTCTATATATTCTTCTTAAAAGACATTTTCTCCAATAAACTTGCTGTTAAACATCTGAGTTGAGTCATTTACCATAGAATGGGCACAGTGCCTTGTAGTACCTCTCTCATCTATGCTATGAGTGAGCCCACACTAAGTGAGGGGAGCATCTTAAGGATGCTCCTTTGAATGGAAACAGTAATTTCCAGAATGAATTAGAATTAAAGATCCAGCACAGGCAAAAATGCATGTGGATGGTATATCAGGACTCTTAACAGCAGCAAAGAAAAAACTCGGAGCAGCTTCCATGAGAACCTGCATCACTTCACATAATGAAGAGTCTAGGGGCAGGAATGCATTAAGCCAGAGAAGCAGCTCTGTGACATCAAGCACCGTACAACCTCTCACAATCACATCCAATGGCGGAACAAAGTGGCTCTCCAACTCTGGATCCTTTCATGAGGGAGGGAAACCTTTCTCAAAAACCCCGAAGTGGAATTGCCCACCAGAGTGTACTGGACAAATCTGGATCACGTTCCCATGCCCTGGAAGTTAGAAAAATGTAAATCTGGTATTTTCTGCTTCTAAATACGACACTTGCTTAATAAAATTGTAATAATCCTTCCTAACTGCACAAATTCAGTTTTATTCTTGTGCCACCTAAATTCAAACTTAATAACGTCTTAGAAACAACCTAGTTTGATTGGTGGCATTTTTTTTTTTATTCTAAAAACCAACCTTATCTATGTTAGGCCTACTTTGAGGGTTAATACTTTGAGGGTTAAGTATTTTCAAAGCATACAATGTTAGACATCAGTACTATTTTCCAAAAAATAATATTAATGCTTACCCAAAAAAGAGAATCTCGAAGCAATTCTAAGCCTAAAACCATAAAAAAAGTATATCTTTTTTATCCTGTATCCTTTTCATATCCTTTGTAGAACAATGTATCTATGAACTTTGATTCTGTTCTTTTCAGAGTAACTTTTTCAATAGTCATTAATATAAATAAAGTGGCATGACAAAGTCTGTACCCTAGAGTTAATAAAATGTGTTTCTACTTCCAGAGCAAAAATAAATGACTGGCCAGCTTGAACTTTCTAGAATGTTAACCATCTGCCAAATTATTCAGAACCTTCCTAGGAAAAGCCATGATCCTCCACACACTAATTAAATGATTCAATGCTGTAATCACACTTTAGATAACTAATCTATTTCAATCCTGATAATTTAATTACCTAATTCTGGTAAACAAATTTCAACCTTAGTCCAAAATGATTAGAGGATTAAAGTTGAAAATCAGTGAATGCAAACTGAAACAGATCCACATAACAAAGTTCAAAACAGTTTGTTTCTTAAAATTATGTTTATTATCTCAAATTCAAGAATTAATACGAACTATCACGCCAAGGTTTTCTAAACCAGTTCTAACTGATGTCGTATCTCTTATAATTATATTAAATGAATTCCTACTTGTTAGATTTACAATTCCCTAACAGGGTTAGTCTTCACTGACTACACAAAACATGAACACTATCTATACTCACCAGTCTGTTATTTTTTTTCCACATCACATTTCACCTCCTATTACACATATGTTTATGTGTTTCTGTTATGTACATCCAGTGCTGCTTCATAGGATGCAGTGATAGACTATCGTCACACACCATCTCTAGTGCCTAAAATGCTGCCTGACCTGCAGTGGTGTGATCTCGGCTCATTGCAACCTCTGCCTTACGGGCTCAAGCAATCCTCCCACGTCAGCCTCCTGAGTAGCTGGGACTACAGGCACATGCCACCACACCCAGCTAATTTTTATATCTTTTGTCAAGACAGGGCCTTACTATGTTGCCCAGGCTGGTCTCGAACTCCTGGGCTCAAGAGATCTGCCTCCCAAGGTGCTGGAATTACAGGCATGAGCCACCACACCTGGTCTTATA
The DNA here is from genome assembly GCF_028885655.2 of Pongo abelii. NCBI lineage: Eukaryota > Metazoa > Chordata > Mammalia > Primates > Hominidae > Pongo > Pongo abelii. Next base: position 65,344,821 of record NC_071999.2, read on the forward strand.
GACACTTAAAAAACAACAACTAAAAAAAAGCCTTAAAAATGTGAACTTACAAATAGTAAATCTGTATTTTTACTGATGTACTTTTCTCTATATTTTAAATTATGGTATAATGATCACAATAACAAGAACAAAAAACAAATTACAAAGAAAAACAAACTATTGCTACTACCACTGCTACCACAAGAGGCAGTCACCAGTCATAAAATATGATGTGTTCTAATCATGAAATAAACAATTTAATTTTGTTTTTATTATTATTTTAGAGACAGGGTCTCACTCTGTCATCCAGGCTGGAGTACAGTGATGTGATCGAAGTTCACTGCAGCCTCAAACTCCTGGGTTCAAGCAATCCTCCCACCTCAGCCTCCCAAGTAGCCAGGACTATAGACTCTCATCACCACATCCAGCTAATTTCTTTTTCTGGTTGAGACAAAGTCTCGCTATGTTCTCCAGGCTGCTCTCAAACTCCTGGCCTCAAGAGGTCCTCCCACCTTGACTTCTCAAACCACCATACCTGCCCATTTAACTCTGATAATGAGTCCACTATGTAGGTATTCCCATTTTATGGTAAGGAAATTGAGAATCAAAGAGGTAAAATAAGATTTCCAAGGTCAAGCAGAGATACATAAGCAGATCCAAAACACCAGAGCTCTGACTCTTAAACCCCCAATACCAATTTGTGATATATAAGTATCATTAAAGGACAAAGGCAATTAGTATCAGTATTACAGTAGCAGGATACAGAGCCCATCTATATAAAGAGCTAAAAAAAAAAAAAAGGCCGGGCGCCGTGGCTCACGCCTGTTAATCCCAGCACTTTGGGAGGCCAAGGCGGACGGATCACGAGGTCAGGAGATCGAGACCATCCTGGCTAACACGGTGAAACCCCCGTCTCTAATAAAAACACAAAAAATTACCAGGCGTGATGGCGGGCGCCTGTAGTCCCAGCTACTCCGGAGGCTGAGACAGGAGAATGGCGTGAACCCAGGAGGCGGAGCTTGCAGTGAGCCCAGATGGCGCCACTGCACTCCAGCCTAGTTGACAGAGTGAGACTCTGTCTCAAAAGAAAAAAAAAAAAAGTGCCGCTAAAAAAATCACAGTACTCACAGTGATTTCTATACCTGAAGAGCAAGCTGCCAAAACATGAGACATGTTTAAAAATTAAACATCACTTGTGTCTTTCTTCCAAAAGAAATGCGTCAGAGTCAATGACTGGTCTAGCAGATAAATGGAGTTAAAGTATAAATAACTTACGTTCTTGTAGCCTGAACTTAGGTTAAAATACCCAAGGAAAACTAGTGTGTTAAGCTACTTTTTCCTAATCCAATTCTGTTGTAAATTGAGCCAAAATCATTTTCCACTGTCTTTCTACTGATGGCTTCTTCATTGGCTTCCATTTTCTATTTTCATCCAATCCATTTATTCACAGTTTGTATATGACTAGTCAAGCTCATTTGTTTTCCATGAAATAAATGCAATTGATTCTGTGTGCCAGTCATGGTTTCTTAGACATTTAGTCATTACTTCCACCCACATATTTCATGTTTCTCTAGAAAATTGGCAGCCATGTAGAGGCCTAATGCTCCTTTCAATACCAACATTTATAATTTGTTACAAGATAATTTTATTCATACGGAGACTCACATTAAAGACACTTCTAAGCCACTATTATGTACCTTGATGTAGACAGAGTAAAATCGGTCTCACTTTTCTATAATGCAGATATCACTGTGATTTATAAGTGACATTAAAAATCAATGACTATATTAATTCACTAACAAGGAAAGGTGACAGAGTAGACCCCCCACAGTGTTTCTTAGCAATGTAACTAGCTAAAAAACACAAGCAGCTTAAAAGTTTTAAGAAATATTTTTAATTTAAACAAATGTATAATACACTTGTGCCCTTAATTATACATTCAGAAGCCCTCTGATTACAGTTGCCCACAAACTTAAGCACTTCATTAGAAAAATGTGTTGTTTTCCATATTAAAACATATTCGGCAGTATTTTTCAACTTGACAGTTTTACTTACTGTCTTAGAAGCAGTATTAATGTACTGCATCACCATTTCTTTTTTGATACTGAAGTCCTTTTCCCGCAATGGTGCCTTTTTATCTTCATTTAAATTCATATCTTCCTGGAAAACACAATTAAAATGCCTCATTTTAGAATCTAAGTAGAGCAGCAATTCTACATGCACTACGAATGGAAAAATCAATAATTTGTGACTAAAGCAGCATTAATTGTTTTGGAATGATTTACGTGTAGTTCTGCCTGAAGGAAGGAGAGAGAAAAGAGGTGGAGAGGGAGAGAAGAAAGTATTCTAGATCATTTTAACAGGTAAAACACTTACCAAAAGAACTTTTAAAATTCACAGCAGGCAAATAAAATTATATTCACATCACTATAGATAATTAGACAGTTGCAGATTTCTGCCATTCATAAGGTCATTAGGATTCACAATTTCAATATATTTATTTATTTTTACAACAGCTGCACCTGAAGCTATCTTGCACTGCTTTGAAAGAGCTGCCCTGTGTGTCATAAAAATTAAAAAGTAAATAAACCAACCAGTTTTCAGATTCTGATAGCCACAAGCACATATCAAATATCCAGTACTGATTCCAGCAAAAGACAAAGCACTTTATAGTTTTGTCTTTTCCCTACTCTTATCAAAAATGTTAACTAATTTATTGAATGTTCTAAATTACATAAAAGTTGTACTTATACAAACAGCTACCACATAAAATTGAACATTTCTCAACAGCACCAACCAAAATAAGGGTTTAAGTAACCAAGATCTTGCTACAAGCTTAATTTTGACTAAAAATTCAAGTCAGGTATATATCCACATAAATATATGAATTGCTCTTGATTAAGCTGCTGAAGTAAGAGGCTATTCTGGCAAAGGAAAGGGCACCTGAGGTAAGACAGAAATGGCTAAAGGAGAAGGGCAGCTCAAATGAATTTCCTCGCGAACTTAGCCCTGAGTCATTTGTGATGTGCAATGTAAAATATCTGAATGTATATAAACTTTGTATCTACTCAGAATGGATCCATAAAATTCAGGACTTTGGATCACCTATGGAACCTAGCAAGTTAAATTTCTTACAGATTTTATAAGGGTGCTACATTCATCAAACGCTGTAGTTTATGCCTTTAGCTGACTCAATTCTTGGCTACCAAACCCTTCGAGCACTTAAAAATCAAAATTCCCTTCATTTTACCTTGATAGAAATATTTAAGATCTTAGAAACTGTTCCATTTGACACTACGATAAAAGGTAGTAATTGGCAATGTCACTTTTGCTGTTCTAGTTAGAAACACAAACACCCTGTTATGTGAATAAGTGTTTGTTTTGTTTCATTTTTTTCTCTAAGCTAGTGAGAGAAGGCTCAATAGGCCTTAATATGACATACGAAGCATTTTGGAAATTTTGGAAACTTCTGGAGGCATGTTAGTTGTCACAATAATTGAGGTGATGCTACCAGCATTTACAGGGGTAGCATCACAGTTTGACCTGTACAGTAAAAACTACCTTGTGCCCCACAGAGAGATTCACACACCTAAAAAAGAGAGAGAGAAAGAATCATCCTTAACTAAGCCTAGACTCTAATTCAATGGAACTGTTGCAGGACAGGTGAGCCCCAAATTTGGTGCTTAGCCCAGTGGGGCTCATGGCTTCATCATAGAAAGAATTCAAAGGCAAGATGGTGGTGTTACACAGCAACCTTTTATCGAATGGTGCTGCTCCTTGCAGAGCAGGGCTAACTCATAGGCAGTGTGCTCAGAGTCAGCAATGTATGGGCCCTTGGCAATTGTAATTATACTCACTTAAACTCACTTAGCTATATGCAAATTAGGGGGTGGGTCAATGTAAATTAAGGGGTGGGTTATTTAGAATTTTCTAGGAAAGAGGTGGTAACTTCTGGGCCATTGCCATGGCATTTGTAAATTGTCATGGTGCTAGTGAGAGTGTCTTATGCTAATTAATGAGGGCAGCTAGGGATTGCTTTTGTCCCAATTGCCAGTTATTGCTGTTTTTTGTTTTTTTTTTTAAATATTCTAGTCTGTCTCGACCAGTTTCGGTTTTGATCAGCAGGGTTGTGACTAGAAAACATGTTCTGCCAGTCTCCTATTCCAGAAATAGATGTAAAATGTAAAATTATTACATATTAAATACTTTGTATTGCATAGTTTTACTTTACTGAATTTTCCAAGAATCAAACTATTCTGTAAATTATAGTTACACTCTGCTTTTTTTAAGCTTTACCAACAGTTGTGCTTCATTTCTGAAATGTAGGTATCCCAGGGAAATACTGTCTGTGGTATGTGAATCCCCAAAATAGCACAACTATATCAATCTACCAACCTACAATGCCACTGCTGTACTCACAGAGGTATGAAGCAGAGATTCAAGAGTGTGAATTTACTATACCTTCTTGAGTAGTCATGGCCAATTGTTTAAATTGAAATACATATTTTATCATATAGTAGAGTAAGACATATTGATTTTCTTAATGTATGAACATAGGTAACATTATCCACAAAGAATTTCACTGGAAGAAAGTAACGAGATAGTTAGGGGATAATTGTTATAAAACGTGGGGGAATCTGAGAGCACTGGAAAATTCTGTTTTAAATTATTCACTTTATTTTTATTTTCAGGCTAATGGCCAAACATTACCCAGTCTCTTTAGTAAATTAAAATACTTAATATATACAGAATCCCAAAAAACAGAAAGCCCTTTAGTTATGGCTGAAATTGAAATAAAATTTCAAGGTGAGTAGTAGAAAGAATTTTTCAAAAAGGCCTCTGCTTTCTTTTTGGAAAGACATCTTCATGATAACACCAGTTCATACACAAAAGTGGTTGTGATGGTTATTTTGGGGGGTTGGTTAATTTTAGGTGTGATGGTTAATTTTAGGTTAGTCTTCTGGCTTAAAGTATACCCGCATAGCTGGTAAAGCATTATCTCTAGGTATGTCTTTCAGAAGAGATTGGCACTGAATCAGTGGACTGTAAGTCAGTAAGGAAGATCCGCCCTCAGTGTGGGCAGGCACCATCTAATCAGCTGAAAGCCTGGATAGAACAAAAAGGCAGAAGAAAGGCTAAGTCTCCCTCTCTCTTCTGGAGCTGAGACAAACTTCTTCTGCCCTTGGACATCAGAACTCCAGGTTCTTCAAGCTTTGGGCCCTGGGACTTCCACCAGTGGCACTCTCCCTGGAGTTCTCAGGCCTTAAAGCCACCTCAGCCTCCAACTGAGTTTCACCAACAACTTCCCTGGTTTTGAAAACTTGGGACCTTAACTGAGCCACGCTGCTGACTTTCCTGGTTCTCCAGCTTGCAGATAGCATACTGTAGGACTTCTTGCCCTTTATAATCATGTGAGCCAGTTCTCCTAATAAATCCCCTCTCGTATAGACAGGCGGACATCCTATTGGTTCTGTTTCTCTGGAGAACTCTGACTAGTACAGTGATACATCTGGAATTAAGGGAGAAACCCAAAGTTCTCCCAGCTGCTTCCTCTGGTTTATCCCACCTCTTTTGCCTAAATATGGCACTTGCCTTCCTGACAAAAGTATGATGACAGTCCTAGTATAAAAAACAAAAAGGAAACAAATAATACCTGCTCTAATTTGGATGTTGTCCCATGCAAATCTCATATTTAAATTCGATCCCCAATGTTGGAAGTAGGGCCTAGTGGGAGGTGTCTGGGTCATGGGTGCAGCTCCCTCATGAATAGATTAATGACCTTCCTAGGGTGGGGGCGATTGAGTTCTTGCCCTATTAATTCCCATGAGAGCAGTCTGTTTATAAGAGTTTGGAAGCTCCCCACCACCCTCTCTCTTGCCTCCTCTCTCACCATGTGATCTCTGCACACACCAGCTCTTTCTTGTCTTTCATCATGAGTGGAAGCTCCCTGAGGCCCTCACCAAAAGCAGATGCTGGTCCCATGTTTCTTATACAGCTTGCAGAACTGACAGCCAAATAAACCTCTTTTTAAAATTATTCAGCCTCAGGTATTCCTTTATGGCAACATAAAAATGGACTAAGACAATACTACAAAAGTTTGGAATCAATTACATAACACCCTAAACTTTTGTGGGAGACCCACTAGGCATGTAACTTCATCTAACAGGTCATTCTCCATATGTCCAGGAGGAAATGGCATTTGCAAGAGTAAGAAAAGCTCTGCCCTTTAAAAAAGAAAAAAAAAAAAAAGAGAGAGAGAGAGAGAAATAAGGGGGCAGTAGAGAGAAAATACGCATGAAAGCATAAGGGGTACGGTATTATTAGAATATATTTTGAATTTCTATTTATGGGAAACAAGGCTGAAAGAAGAAAACTCCATGAGGCAGTGGCACTTAACTTCTGGGGGTCACGAAGTCCTTAGAAAATTTATTGGGAACTTTTTTTCCTAAAAAACGCATATCCATATTTTATGTTGCAATTCAAGAGGGGTTAAGCACCTCCTAAGGCTATCTAAGAAACTGGACTTGGTGAAGGTCAGTGGGGGATAAGTGAGCAAGTTATCATTTTTTATGTTTCTTAGTTCATATTTCCTCAAAATTATCATGTTGTATCTCCATTATCTAAGGTCAGGTTCCCTTAAAAGCAGAGCCTGAAACAGGGATTCAGATGCAGGTGGGGCTGCTCTCAGGATAAGAAAGTAAAGGAGGTAAGACAGAAGAGGAAAAAAGACATACTAAAGGTGGCCTCTGGTGGATTCTCACTTCACCCTGAGATGCACCACAGTCAGGATAGCCTGGTAGCAGAAACCAGCCTCAACAACCTCAAGTCAGTCATCAGCTGCAGAATCCTATATCTGATGAGGGCAAATCTCTGAAGAAAGGGGCATCTATAAGCCATTAGAAGCCAGCACTCATCACCTGGGGCATGGGTGCACCAGCCTGGTAAAAAGGAGCTGGGAGGGGGTACTAACAGTACCTACTATATCATCTGAAAATAATTTACTTGATATTAAAATAAGACTTCTTTCAAATTGAACAGAATAAATATAGAAACACACATAGCTGACCTTAAAAAAAAGGCAATATAAACTATTGTGTATTAACTCCTCCTTCCGTTCAAACACAGGTCAGTAAAACACGCTGTTTTACTGTGCTACCACACTGCATAGGTACAAAATGACACTGCAGACACAGATTGTAAAACAGCTCTAAAATGGCCGTTTACCTCAATATATCAGTATGCTGATATATGTACGTATCTCATTAAATATCTATTATAGGTAAAATACTGAACAGGAAATACAAAGAAAACATAAATACAAGGCTCAGTGAGTAATCTGAATGAGGTTAAAATTTCCATGGATATATGAAATAAATCTCTACCCTTTAAATAGAAAAATCTTATCAACTGGCTATTGGGCTGAATATATCACATTCAAAAACATCATTTGGCAAGTCACCTATTCAAAATTTTAATCTCTCTGAAGAGCATATTATTGTTTTTGATGTTAAAGTTCTATTAATATGTTAGTAATACACATTATGAATTATCTCATTCATAGTACTCCTTAATATACAGATGCTCAACTTACAATGGGGTTATGTCCCAAAAAAGCCATTAAAAATTGAAATGCAGAAATGCATTTAATACACCTAACCTACTGCATGTCACAGCTCAGCCTAGCCTCCCTTAAACATGCTCAGAACACTTACATTGGCCCACAGTTGGACAAAATGATCTAACACAAATGCTATTTTATAATAACATTTTGAATACACAGATGCACATTTTGTAGACATGGAGGGATGCGAACACACAAAGCACAATATCCAAAAAATGCTGGGGACACAGTACAATCAGTCGTTCAGCCTAACGATTGCATGGCTGACAGGGGAGCTGCAGCTCTCGGTTGCTGCCCCACATCACAAGAGAGTGTCAAACTGCATATAGCTAGCCCAGGAAAAAGATCAAAATTCAAAGTACAGTCTCTACCGAATGCATGTTGTTTTCACCACTGTAAAATCGAAAAATCGTTAAATCGAACTGCTATATGTTGGGGACCACTCTCAGCTTGCCAGGGGAAACTGAGTTGCAACATCAAAAAAATAGTTTCCCTTTGGCCAATTACTTTCTAATTAAAATCTATACCTAAACAGAATCACTGCGCTGATCTGACTAGCACTAGGAACAGATTTCAGAAGTACAATACTTGGAAAACTTTTTTTTTCATTCAATACATGGGAACACAGCTATGTCATCCAAAAAGACTAGAATTAAAAAGACCAAATTAATGTGGTATCAGAAAGTAAGAGAAGGAAGGAAGGAAAGAAGGAAGGAAGGAAAGTCAAAAGGACATGAGCCAAACTGCAAGAGCTGTTAAGTGGCCAAAACTAGAACAATTTGAAAAATAAAATGATAGTATTAGATTATAACATAAAAAGCAAAATAAATTGAGGAGATACTTTAAGACTGTGCAGATATCCTTTTTCTCCTTAATTATAGAGGGAAAATACTAACTTTACAAGGGAAGAAGCTGGCAGATGCCACCTTAACAAAGTTGTCCAGGCTAACACCACAAATAATAGGACACACTGATATTTCAAACCTCCAGCTATGATATAATGAGAAGGGTGATCACCTCTGTGGTATTTATCCCAAAATATATCTCAATCTAATCACAAGGAAAAAAAGTCAGGCAAACCCAAATTGAGAGCACCCTACAAAATAACTAACCATAACTCTTCAAAAGTATCAAGCTCATAAAAGATAAGGAACTGTCATTGACTGAAGGAGACATGACAAATAAATGCAAGATGTGATCCTGGATTAGATCCTGGAAGAAAAAAAAAGACATGGGTGGGGAAACTGGCAAAATCTGAAGCAAGTCTGTAGTTTAGTTAGCAATATTGTCTCAGTATTCAATTCTTAGTTTGAATAATTGTACTAATGTTATATAAGATGTAAACATTAGAGGTAGTTCGGTGAAAGGTATACAAGAATTCTCTATACTATTTTTGCAATTCTTCTATAAGTCTAAAATTATTTCAAAATAAAGAGTTATTTTAAAAGACTAAATTGAAATATTTAATAGAACTTTTTATAAATAACTTGGGGTAAAAAAAGAAAAATAGAACATCATTATTAAAAAAAAAAAAGAAGAAGATTTTTTTATATCCCCTAAATAAAAAGAAGAGGTTTGTAGAATATTCGGCTATAGTAAATACACACTGAATTGAGGGAGGAAAGGAGACTAAGGAAACCACAATCAAGACAAATCCAAGGGTCCTGAGAGGAAGGGTTAAGTAGGTCAGACACAGGTAACAGAATTCCATTTGAAACACAAACTTCCCCAACTGTTTACATTTCCTCCTATTCTCATTCCAAACCTGCTCTATGCACTGACCTTCTCACCCATTCTCCCAGAACCATTTTACAAAGACCTCTAGTACTCCTGTAATCTTAAACTATGGTCAAATTCTTGAGCCAGGCACTGTGCTAAACATTTATAAGCATTACTTAATTAATCCTCAGTAACTTGAGGTATGTCCTCTTTATTGAGGAGAGAGCTAAGGTTTAGGAAAATTCTGTAAGTTGACCATGGTTCTTTAACTTAGATTTAAACTCTGTTCTATCTTATCTCCCTCATTCTTATTTCCATATTATTCATCTATGTTATAATCTAAAGTCCGATTTCCTTGGGGCTAGTAACATCTGACTGAACACTTCCACTGCCATCAACTTGGGTTGATTCCTCTGACGCTCCACACCTTGCTATCACCCACAATGGCCCTAAAGCAAGCTTGTCCAGCTTGCACCCAGGACGGTTCTGAATGTGGCCCAACATAAATTCGAACACGTTCTTAAACCACCATGAGATATTTTTGCGATTTCTTCTTTTTTTAGCTCATCAGCTATCAAAAGTGTTCGTGTATTTTAGTTGTGGTCCAAGACAAGTCTTCTTCCAATGTGGCCCAGGGAAGCCAAAAGATTGGGCACCCCTGCCCTAGAGTGTCCTTGGCTTCCTTGCCAACGCAACCTTCACTTCCACTGCCCTCAGCTACAGTCCTAATGACTACACCTGGACCTTTTCATTACCTAAAACCTCTCCACCATAGGCATCATCAGAATCTCCACAATCCTTATCTCTGACCTCAATCTTCCATCTTGCCACTTCTCCCACTCCCAAACCACCTTTTTCTTGGCCCCAGTAAAAACCTCCAATTTCTTGACCCTTCCATTTTCTTCCAATGCAGGCCACTGTTGATTCATCAATTCTTACAACATTTATGCAAATCCTACTAGTCTCTCTCTTTTCACATTTCATACGGTACTTATTTCAAACCTTAGCTATTTTCAGGAACTATGAAACTACTACTTCTGCCTATCACCCTCAGTAAATAAATTTCAATTCCCTATATGAAAAGAAAGCTATAGTTCCATTTCCTGCTGTTTTACCATTTTATTCACACACTACTATCTTTCCCTACCCAACCAATGCATTTATTCAGACATTCCTGTTCATTTATGCTCGAGATCCCCTTTCCTCCCACCTCAAGAAAGGGCATTACACATCTATTATCCTCTTCTATTTTATTTCACTAAATTCTCTCAGTTGGTTGAGTATTAATATATAAGCAAGTTAATCTTTAATATATTAAAATTAAACAAAAAAACTTCCCTCAACTCTGGCTCTTTATATGTAACTCTTTTCTCCCTCACCGATAACATTTAATAGAAATATTTCTATACTTGCTGCCTCTTTCACCGTGCATGGAACACAATGGTCACTTTTTAAATATTTGCTAAATAAAGAAGATGCCAGAAAAGTTCTCAAATAGAATTTGCTCATCCTATTTTAGGACAAACATATGAGATGCAGGTAAGCTTCTGGGAGATGGAACTGAAGCTGGAGATGATACAGCCCCAGACTAGAACACTGAGCAATTGCTGCTCCTAAGAAGATTCTCAAGAATCTTCAGATAACAGTTACGGGAATGAGTTCCAACTCTGGAGGTAGAAATCTTCAGGTCATGGCACTGACACAAAGATGGCCAAGCTAAAATCCATCACTTTTTCAGGGAACACTAGCAGAACCACACTAAACCTCAGTGACCTAGAACAGAGTCAATATAACGACTGACCCCTGCCAAGTAGTACCTGGTTGAGGAATGAATGGGGTCAAGGTCCCTTCTAGACTCACTTCATCATCTATTCCAAACTTCCAAACTTGTGACCTTGTGTGGTGCCGTGTCCATCCAGAGTGAAAGCATACACCTATTCTGTAACTTGCGCAAGGACACCAACTTAGTGAGCGGCAGCCCTGACCTGGAAACCAGGTCAATCGAGCAACTTTTAAGATATTCCCAAAGAGTCTTCCTACAAGTTGCATGGGGCCAGAAGTTCCCACACACAAGCAAACTGCCAGTTTGCTACTGTTTTTAGGGACCCTAACTCCCTACTAGACTGATTTTTTAAAAATAGTACCAAATAAATATTTTTCACATTTTATTGGCAAAACTGAGGTGGGGGGAATATGTAATTTAGTACTTGTGCACACACATGCAATTCGTTGGAGCACTAACGCACAATCAAGCAGAGAACAGCAATGAGAGAGTGGACATTTTTCCAACTGAATAACACACGTTAGACTCAATATTTTCATTCATGGCTGTGGATTTTACAAGACAGCATGCTCATTAAATTTACATACATCAAGTTGAGTGGGACAGTTAACACCACAGAGACTCAGATTAAATTTAAAATGATTGACTATTTGCAGAATTAAGTGAATATATACAAGCAGCAAGTTGCTGAAGATGGTCAGGTGGAAGGATATTCAACCAAAAAGGAAAAACACTAGAGACAGGCAGAGCATGACTAGCATTACAAAATGGATACGGGAAATACAGTATTATAATGGGCCAATAAGCATAATATTGGAAGATAAAAATTAGAAGCACTGCAATAGCAAAACCAAACATTTATTCCTATTAAGTCAACAGCAATCATCTAATTTCAATAACATTATGTTTTGTTTTAGGGGTTAAAGCCAACATAATTATTCTCGGTAGCAGTCTCTGTTTTGCTAGCATTATATTATTAAAGCCACAAATTGGTTAAGCATCTTAAGAGGTCCACAATGATCCCCTAATTCCCTCTCTTGCGACAGAGCTTAACATCATATAAGCATAATTTTATCCAGAGTTCTGCTAAAAGTGTAATTCTGTTCTTAACTCCATTTGAATTCATCTTTGACATCACACAATATCAAATGGTCAAGCTTTTCATTACACTAAGGTTTTTACTACCATGAATGGCTTAGTGCCAAATGAAAAAAACAGAAGATTTCATGACTTCATTCAAGGTCGTTATACACTGTTGAATAGGGCAGACTAAATGAATCTTATCTAGTTCTGCAATTTGATAAATTTTATTGAGTTTAGACATAATTAGAAAACTAAAAGACAAATACTACCAAGAACCTGGAACTTAGAACTAACTTTATTACTACTTTTCTATATTCAAGATGTCTATAAATACACTGAAGCTATAAAATGGCTTAAAACAGCTATAAAATCTTTTGCCTATCAGCTTTACTATGTCCTTATATAAACCTTTAAATAATCATTTTTAACCTAAATGTGATTATTTAAAAGTTATATTTTTTGGTTTTACCAATAGTGGGGTTGAATTTCCACTGTACTACCCAGTAGACACTGGATTACTCAATTCCCATTAAAATTAAAAGAAAGTCAGATGGCTAGCTCATTAATAGAACAGCAGCCAAAGAATGACATTTATCCAGAGATTGATAATGAACTCATAAACAGTATTTTTTGGCCAAATATTCTAACTGGAGAATATGGGAAGAGTGTAAACTATCTTAATTGAAAAACAAATTTCAGTTTATCCTAATGCAGTATCAAGGAACACATACACACGACGAGAAAAAAAGAAATTTAAATATCACCTTTCTTTCATATACTGTAAATTTTAGCAGAACAGATAAGAAGTGAGCTGAATATTCAGAAAGCTGCACAACTCTAATTTATTCTGGAATGTAACCTTGCCAGAATTGTTCAAGTGTATGCATAAGCACCTACAATCACAAACAACTGCTGTGTAATCCTGCAGATAAGAACCCTGCCAGTGATTGGCCGGGCGCGGTGGCTCACGCCAGTAATCCCAGCACTTTGGGAGGCCGAGGCAGGCGGTTCACGAGGTCAGGAGATCGAGACCATCCTGGCTAACACGGTGAAACCCCGTCTCTGTTAAAAATACAAAAAAATTAGCCGGGAGTGGTGGCAGGCGCCTGTAGTCCCAGCTACTTGGGAGGCTGAGGCAGGAGAACGGCGTGAACTGAGGAGGCGGAGCTTGCAGTGAGCTGAGATGGCGCCACTATACTCCATCCAGCCTGGGCCACAGAGTGAGACTCCATCTCAAAAAAAAAAAAAAAAAAAAACTGCCAGTGATGAAAAAGGATTTTCATTCATATATTTGTTTTTCAACTTTTCTAAGTAAATGACAATTTCTTCATAAATTTACATAAAGGATAAAATGGTCATTTGACTTAAGATACAACTTTTTTCTTAAGGCCAACTTTTTTTTTTTTTTAATGATACATGGGATTTATTTCATAACAAAAGAGATTAGGGAATGATTATAGGAGGCCTCAGGGAAGGGAATATATAAGGGTTGTTTAGCAATCAAGTATGAGAAATAACTAAGTTTTTATGAATATGTAATTAAGCATAGACCCTGCCTTAAATGCTTAAAGTCAATGTGGAGGTAAAAGTAGGCTGGGGTGAGGAGATATCAGGGTAAAGGGTTGAATGTCTGAGGACATGGAGCAGGTTATGAATGCCTGCTTCATAATTGCTTCCAAATCACCTTCTCAGGGTGACTTGGAAAGTCCCACTACATTCAATAAGAAAAACAAACTTTCATTTCAACATGTTAGACAAGGCTTAGAAATGCTCAGGAACCCTGACAACATGCTGATTTAAATCAGTATGGAATTGAGATGAGGTCCTGATTGTTTTTTTTTTTTTTTTGATGTTGGTAGCATTTTATTTCTTTTTTTTTTTCTTTTTATTATTATTATTATTATTATACTTTAGGCTCTATGGTACATGTGCGCAACGTGCAGGTAAGTTACATATGTATACATGTGCCATGCTGGTGCGCTGCACCCACCAACTCGTCATCTAGCATTAGGTGTATCTCCCAATGCTATCCCTCCCCCCTCCCCCCACCCCACAACAGTCCCCGAAGTGTGATGTTCCCCTTCCTGTGACCATGTGTTCTCATTGTTCAATTCCCACCTATGAGTGAGAATATGCGGTGTTTGGTTTTTTGTTCTTGCGATAGTTTACTGAGAATGATGATTTCCAATTTCATCCATGTCCCTACAAAGGACGTGAACTCATCATTTTTTATGGCTGCATAGTATTCCACGGTGTATATGTGCCACATTTTCTTAATCCAGTCTATCATTGTTGGACATTTGGGTTGGTTCCAAGTCTTTGCTATTGTGAATAATGCCGCAATAAACATACGTGTGCATGTGTCTTTATAGCAGCATGATTTATAGTCCTTTGGGTATATACCCAGTAATGGGATGGCTGGGTCAAATGGAATTTCTAGTTCTAGATCCCTGAGGAATCGCCACACTGACTTCCACAAGGGCTGAACTAGTTTACAGTCCCACCAACAGTGTAAAAGTGTTCCTATTTCTCCACATCCTCTCCAGCACCTGTTGTTTCCTGACTTTTTAATGATTGCCATTCTAACTGGTGTGAGATGGTATCTCATTAAGGCCAACTTTTCTACAGAAGAAAATATGATTGAGAAAAGGCCTTCACAGGTATACACAAATAATTGCCTGTACAGCTCCTAATTGGCGAAACAGCATGCTTAAATATTACCATAATGTTTACCCCTGTAAAATTCCTCCCTCTAACCATTTTATTGGTGCTACAAAATCCCACCAGGCAAAATCCAATACACCTAAATCATTTATTTTCTCATTTATCTGGATCTAGAAGAAACAACTAAACATTGACATTATCCCCCTGACAAACACAACCCATGAATCAACTTGATAATTGCCTTGAACTACTATACTGTCTCCCTCTTCCTCTTCATACTTGGATTATTATTTGGATTGCTTTTAAACCACCTTTCCCTGAATTTTTCAATTTCTACCCAATGGAGAGGGAAAAGAGTGACAAGTAATAAATCAGAACAAAGCATTCCCACAGAACCTCTCTCATGTTATCTAGTCAAGCCTTAATATACTTTTTTAGATTGTAAGAAATAGAAAATGTTCACGATATAGGAAAGTAGATTTGTAAAGAATACTAATACTTGAAATAAGCTGCTGGTAGGAATCTAAAGCAGTCAATAAACACTTAAGAGAATTAACACAAAGGGGTCTTTGTTGGTTTTTCTTTTCATTCAGACTCCTGGTTGACCCTTAAGATATTCCTTGCACACTCAACACAATAGGCATTCATTTATTTGACCAAAGTAATAGCTATGTGTAAATCTTTAACACCAAGAATTAAAGAGAATAAAGAAAAAAAAATTGTCATTAGTATGGACCCTAAGAGTGGCAATATGGAATAAGCTTAGCAAGATGAAACCTGCCCACCTCTATACCAAAAATATCAAAAGAACATGGTCACATCTGATTTTTATCGGTTCACCTGAGCTCTTCTTTTCTCCTCTGGAAAAACGGCTCTTAGATATTAAGGTTTATTATACAGTTGTGGTGACTAAGACAACAGACGTAAATGCAGAACTAGACAAACCAACTGATGGACAAAAATCAAACCTCAGAAACAAACTCACATGTGCAAAAACTTGATCTATAACATTAGAGATATTACAAATCATAAAAAAGAATGAACTATTCAAATAAATGCTGCTGGAAAAACTATGTGGAAAAAAATTGGATCCACATCTCACATCAGGCATAGAGATATATATTTCTAATAATTTTAAATGAAAATATAGGAGAATAGATATATGATGTCAGGATAGATTTCTTCAATAATATACAAAAAGGACAAACCATAAAAAGTTTGATAAATCTGACCACAATTTTACATTTTTTTACTTCAGCTCCCCTTCCCCCCCTAACAAAAGTAAAAAGACAAGACTCGGACTAGGACAAGATATTTGCAACACATATAAACTGAACACATGAGTATTATTCTGGCTATATGGGAAATTCCACAAATCAATATGAAAAAGATGGAAATCTCAAACAACAAAATTGGCCAAAATATAAACAGAAAATTCACAGAAGAGTAAAGCAAAGGGCCAATAAGCATGTGAAAAGATGTTCGGACACATTTACAATCAGAAAAATATAAATCCTTTAGTATGAGATATCTTGTTTACATTTGTTTACTTGCAAAACTTAAAAAGTCTAATACTAATGCAAACAGGGATGTTCCACAAATTAACCAGCCTGCAATCTTCAAAACTTTCAAATTCATAAAATACAAAGAAACATAGGAACTATTCCAGACTGAAGAAGATTTTAAAAACATAAGTGAATGCAACATATGATTCTGAACTAGATTCTTTTGCTATAAAGAGTATATTGGTACTATTGGTAAAACTTTAATAGTGTCTGAGGTAGAAATTGATCAGTGTTAACTTTCTGATTTTGGTGGCTATATTGTGGTTATATAGAAGGAAGTCCTTACTTGTAGAAAATATACACTGAAGTAGTAGAGGATTATGGGGCATTGAATCAGCAATTTACCATCAAATATCTCAAAAGAAAAAAGGTTTTGTTCCGTACAACTGTATTCTTATACAGACAAAAAAAAAAAAAGGAAAGTTTCTTTAGTGTATGGGAGCAAAACTATTGGATTCAGGGTACTGTTCACCTCAGGGAAGAAAAGAAGATAAAAGCGGGAATTAGAAAAATTACACAAGGGAGTTCACTTATATCTGTGGTGGTATTTTTTATATTATGTTCTATACTTTTTGTATGCCTGAAATACTGTATAATTAAAAAAAACACTGCAGGACGAAATTAGATTCCACTCTATGTTATACAAGGAAAATTGTTTCAAAGTCAAATATTAATGCCTTTGGTATTATCTAAACCAGGTTTCCCACGCTGAAAAGCCAATATATGTATTAGATAGTAGGTCATCTAAGTTCTTACTACCAGGACATACTTCAGACATATGCTTAAGAGATGACGATGGCATTTTATAAATGTGCTTTCTCCTACATTACAAAAAAGCCTGATAAACATCTTCTCAATAAAAGAACAGAACATCACTATTCATACTTAAGTACTTCGTGCAATTTTATCAGGTCATTTTTTCTACACTTACAACAATTCTAGACAGGAAGTCCAGAATTTAAATAATTTTTGTCAGAATGATTTTGATATCACTGGCACTCATTTAATGCCTGTTAATGATAGCATCCTGATAGATGAGCTTTCTTGCATAGCTTTCATTCTCTCAACCGATAGTGAAAATAAGAAAAGGTATGAATGCGTGAAAAAAGCTATCTTCCATTCATTATTTTAATGTTTTTGTGTTATTGGGCTGACTAGCAATTAAAGCTAATCTCCATCTAAGTATAGTGTCTAAGGTGAAAAGAAATATAGTATCCTAGAAATCTTAAGTTAGGAAGCTGCACTTAACAGACATTTGTTTGGAATGATAAACCAATGGATGATACTGCATGGATATAATCTAATGGGAAGACAGATATCTAAAAAGTGAAAAGTAAAAAAAAAGAATGAATTTCACAATAGACTCATACTCAAGCAGTTCTGAGAGGCAGGTTTAAGGAATCCTTAACTCAGAGAGCACATGCGAAGATAATTAAAGAAGACTAATGTTTAAACTAAGATTTAAAGTATGTATAAGGCCAGGCGCGGTGGCTCACATCTGTAATCCCAGCACTTTGGGAGGCTGAGGCTGGTGGATCACTTGAGGTCAGGAGTTCGAGACCAGCCTGGCCAACATGGTGAAACCCCATCTCTACCAAAAATACAAAAATTAGCTGGCATGGTGGTATGTGCCTGTAGTCCCCGCTACTCAGGAGGCTGAAGCAGGGATTGCTTGAACCCGGGAGACAGAAGTTGCAATAAGCCAAGATCATGCCACTGCACTCCAGCCTGGGTGACACAGCAAGACTCCGTCTCGAAAAAAAAGTAAAAATAAAAAAATGAAGTATAAGAAGTCTCTAACAGAGGCATAGAGGGAGATAAATGGCAGAGAACACTGCAATACCCTAGATAAGAGGTCATGAAAGCTTGAACTAAAGCAGGGGGGAAATTAAGAGCTAATGAGGATAGAGAAGTAAATGGATGTGACTGATGCCTTAATGAGATCAACTATGACTCCCAAGTATGACTTCAGTGGGGACTTCTGAAATAGGAAATTAAGAGTGAAGCAGAAATTTTGGTGAGTGGGTGGGTGTGTGTGTGTTGGGGGAGGTGTGTGTGTATTTAAGAAATATGATGAGTTCACTTTCTGATGTGTTGAGGTTCAGCATCTTTTAGAGAGCTGGATTATAACTGCTCTTCTGTAGAAGACATACCAAGGCGTCACAATATAAAAGATATTCTACATGAAAGGGCTCCAGTCCCCCAAAAGGAGTACGCAGAAAACTCAAGTGTATAAAGATAAGACTGAGAGGCAGAGGCAACACTGAGAGGAAGTAAAAGAACACATAGAAGGATATAGAGAGTAAACTGGAAAAAACTGGCCAGAGAGAAGGAAAATTAGGAAAAGTGAAGTGTGCGTCACAGTGACACACACTTCTTTCACATGGTGTGTGACTGCCACAGAACCAGTCAAGCCGACCAGGATTTCTCACTTACAGAACTATAATAAATGTGTGTTGCTTTAAATCACAAAGTCCGTGGTAATTTGTTACAGCAGCAATAGGAAACTAATACAACACTCTAGGAAACCAATAGATACCTTAGGCCAGCAAGTGCTCATTCCTTCCCTCCCCCGACCCCAATCTAGTCTTGGAAGAGACAGATTCAGTCCAGAGAATAGGGAAGAATGGAAAAGCAAGATGGAGAAAGAGAAGAGGCCAACCACATCCCCAAAAACTGCCCCTACTGGAGACTAGAAATGGAACAAGCTTGAACAGGGAAAAAGGAGCAGCTTTCTTTGGATGAAAATTAATTTATATTAAGCTAGGGTTTGTATTATCTGAAACCAACAGGAAATCTCTGGAACCTACCTGGGACTTTTAACCAGGATCAGAAGAAAAATAAGCTCAGAGGGCTGATTTAAAGGTGCAACAGCTGGAACAAACTAGCCACTTCCAACTTACACCTACCATGTTCACCTTGTTCAAAAAAAAACTACCTATAGGTATCTAAGAGTTCAGGAGTACTCACTGAAATTGACTTCAGAAACGTAAGTTGTAAATGTAGTGATGAACACAACTATTTCTCATATCTAATAGTCACACAGAAACCAATATGGGCTTTCAGCTAGAATTTCAGCTTTCACCAAAAGACAAACGGGGGAAAAAGGCTTTAAGTATAACTAAAAATTCAACACCACTTTTAAGAATGCACACAGAAACTAGACTATTACCCAGAGACCAAGTAAATCAATTTCCCAAGTGAAATGAGTACGAATGTTGAAGTTATTACACTGTACTTCACATTCATTAAGTAATCAAGTCAGCACAGTCTTTCAAAGGACTGTCTTGAGGAGGGAAAAGAGGTGTTCTTCAAAACAAAGTTGTTACTTCATGTAAAAATTACTAAATACCTTTGATAATGATAAATAAGAACAATCATTTTAAAAATTGCACAATGCCAAAGCAAAGAACCTAGATGCAAACTTTAAATAGTATAAAGCCTCTGCAGGTACAAATGCCAAAAGGTTACCATGGCTGATTATTCAATGTGGCTTTCTCAAGAGAATTCTTATTAATAAAAATGTAACAGATACGTACAAGCCAAAAATCAAGCCAGTTTAAATCTAGCATTCTCCACAGACATAGAAATAACTCTAAATCTGTCAAAAATGTGGTACC
Organism: Pongo abelii; assembly: GCF_028885655.2. NCBI lineage: Eukaryota > Metazoa > Chordata > Mammalia > Primates > Hominidae > Pongo > Pongo abelii. Next base: position 65,364,855 of record NC_071999.2, read on the forward strand.
CTGAGAAGTTTGAAAAATATCCCAATCCACATTTAAAGAAGGCAACAACACCCTTCAAAAGCCTTTCAGCTTCAGAATCAATAGCAGTTTTTCCCTACAGAGTACTGTAATATACTCAAAGAATCAGTAAGGGAAAGAAAGAATCTGTTTCTTATTTTTTAAAAAGGGCTTAGTTGTAACTGTCTCATCCCTTAGCAAACTGGACAGCCCTGAGAAGGAAACAATTTCATTTTATTTCTGCTGAGTTACTCCAGTGAGGGTTTGATCACCAAAATCTAATGCCAATAGGTAGACCTGCTTAAGGGTGAAAAAGTGATCTGGCCCAGTTATTTTTAAAGTATTCTGTAAATATTTCAAAAATGCTGATATTCATCTGACCTCTAAATAATATTAAAATATATAGTATTAGCCCCCTCCCAGCTAAGAGTAACAGAAAACTAACATAAACTATATTCAGTACTTTCTAGGTAGTTGTACTTTTAACTTGTGGAAATAAAATGTGGCCTCCATAAATGTTTAACATCAATGGGCTACTTAGTCCACTTACTCAGATGGCACCCTCAATTATGATGAAATTTTTTAACTGAGTAGCCACAAGTGAACCATAAAAGTGTCATCCTGGAATCTCATGGATGGATAACTTAGGTGAGTGGTTCGATATATAGTGCATGGATGGGAGAAAAGGGCACTTTACGATCTTGAGTCCTCAAAGATAGTACTGAAGAGAGTTACCTTCAAATAAGCCTCATTAACAGAGGCAAAGGCTAACCAGAAAAAGGTTAGGCACCCAGAGAAAGACTTAAAAGATGAGTTCAAGTCTCCACAGATCTAAGTGTTGCAAAAAGAACCTGTTTATCCTAAAAACTAAGAAAAGAATAAAACAAGTTAGGTCTAAGATCCAGCCCATAACAATGCAAACAGTAGAGCACAGTGACTGTCATTTTAACATGGACTGGACTCAGACCACTTAGATCAGGGGTCCCCAAACCCGTTAGGAACTGGGCCACACAGCAGGAGATGAGCGGCAGGCCAGCCAGCATTACCAGCTGAGCTCTGCCTCCTGTCAGATCAGCAGTGGCATTAGATTCTCATAGGAGCACAAACTCCATGGTGAACTGTGCATGCTCCTTATGAGCATCTAACTAATGCCTGATGATGTGAGGTGGAACAGTTTCATTCCAAAATCATCTCCACCACCCCCCAAACACTCATGGAAAAACTGTCTTCCATAAAATCAGTCCCTGGTGCCAAAAAGGTTGGGGACTGCTGACTTAGATATCTACTCAAGACAAACATATACCATTCGATATCTTGGAATATTTGTTTTCATATACTCTTTACGAAACCAAACCCTGGTATGTTGTTTTCCTTCAGATTTCATATTTTTGTAATCCAAAAACTCTTTGTGGCTAAAGTGCTATCTTAAGTGGCATCAGAAATTAGCCTATGGAATATGACTACCAAAAATGCTTAGAGTTCCATTAACACAAGCAAAAGCTAAGGCTTTTTCCTCAAACATTTCCTAAAGAATCAAAATTCTTACCATCATTTTTTCAAAAAGTTCTAAGAGTTCATTCTCTGACAGTGGCTTTGGAAAGTTCTCCATCATCTCTAAAGGTGCTGCTGAGCAATCACTGCTTGCAAATGTAGTCTTCAGGTTGGGAAGTGGAGGTCTCTCTTTCTTGCTCCCTGGAATTCTTATGCTGGCAAATTTGTCCAGCTACAAAGAAAGACAGAATGACACACATGTAAGTATTTCTTTTCCCAACATTTATCTCATCTCAAAAATGAGAAAAACAAAGAGGGCCAATCGTGTTATCATTGTGATTTCATCAAGAGGCATTCAGCATTGGAATATTTAAAATTAATAATAATAAAGAGTGGTGAAAATTTTTCAGTAACCATTCCATCTAAAGATTGAAGAGAGCTCAGACAGACAACATTGAAAGATTCCTTCTAATCTTAAAACCACACATAGATTTGAGGTTCTAATGACAGGTGACCTTTGCTTTATATATTAGCAAATTAAGCAGTTTAGAAAGATTACTTAGATAATTTAGTGTTGGTCCCAAACTAGTACTCAGTGTCCCATCTCCCACCCCCTCCTGGCCCCTTTGCCTATTGCCCTTTCCATAATGCATACTGTCTCTTGGAGTGGGGGTGGGAGAGGAACATGATTTAGGAATTTTTAGGAATTGAATTCTACTTATATCTTCATAGCTTATTGGCCTGATAAACTATTTATCTTTGTTCAGGCTGGTCTGTATGTGAACTTCTTGAATATCTACAGGGCAAAATGGTTAAGGCCTTAAGAAATAAAGCTAGATTTTTGTTGCAATGAGATTTCTTCTACAGCTGGATAATCAAATAGCTTGCTGACATTCAAAAAAGCATAGATATTAGTTTACAAAGCTAATTATTCATTTATTCAAAATTGTTTGAATTTCACAAGTCCTATTGCTCACAAAGAACCCAGACTCATACATTTCATGACTAATACAATGTTTCAACAATCAAAAATGCAAAAAGTCTTAAGCTGAACCAGGCATCAAGAATAGAAGTATACTCAAACAGCACAGTGATTCCATGAGTTTTTTTTTTTATCATTGTTGTATACATTTTTAAGCTACTGTTCTCACCACGTATACTGTATATAAACCTGTACTATTCATTATGGTAGCCACTAGCTATGTATGATTATTAAATTAAGTTGAATGATATTAAAAATTCAGTTCCTTCATTGGACTAGCCTATATTTCAAGTGCTCAAGAGCCACATGTGGCCAGCATACTAATACATATAGAACATTTCCATCATTGCAAAAAGTTTCAATGGACAGAGCTAGTATAGCCATTAAAAACGTCTGATACCTCAAAATTTCAATTCAAAAGGACAATTAAGTCAGTATTGTTTATTCAATTCACTAAAGAAATAGGATTTCTTCAAATAATGAGACGTAAAGATAAGTATTATCTTTCAAAATAGGTTTCTAAATTTACTATGAAGATAATGTCTAGGAAAAATACTATGTACTGCACTCACACACGGTCCACCTAACATCACTTAAACATTAAAGTATTAAGAATATGACAGCTTCCTGTAGGATTTAGAAAGTTGTCATAAAACACCACTGCTCTCATTCTAACCACCAAAACAAACCAGAAAATGTATAAAGTTATACTTGCTGTTGTTGTCAACCCAACAGAAAATTGAAGACCCAAAGAAACCTACAAGAATCAAATACCAGAAAATGACAAGCTGCTCTTATCCCTGACAAACAGTTGAGGAAGAAGAATAAGTTAAACAAGGGTAAAGAAAGCCAGCCAAATATTTAAGGAAATATTGATAGCTGCATGGGTGCTGGCATTAGAATTTCAAGGAGCCCCACATGAAGCCCCAGCCATTTGGCAAGTCTACACCCACCTACCAACTCTTTCCCTAGTCTTCACCAACTGAATGGGGTAGTAAGCCAATGGCTTGGAGCAGAACAGGAAAGCTGTATGAATACTCCGTGAGGCATATGCAAACAGCTGACCTCCAAAGGCCACAGACTAGGCAAAAGACTGGAGAGAAATCCCCATGACACCTTCTGGACTTTGAAAGAGCATGTCATAATGCCATCTAAAGGCTGGGGCAGGGTACCTGGTCAAAGAGATTTCCTGAAGAAACAGCCAGAAGTAGAACTGAAAACAGAAAGAGAACTGTACATTAACCCTAAAATGGGCACTTTTTTTTTTTCCTGAAAGGATATAATGAAGAGTGGACATTACACACGAGATGAATAATTTCAGCAGCAAAGTCACAGAAACTATTAAGAAAAAAAAAACAAAAAAAAACACGGATTAATTAGAAATAAAGAATAGATCAGAAATGAAGATTTTCTTAGATGAGCTTAACAGTAACCTGGACATAGCTGAGGAAGAATCAGTGAACCTAAACCCAGATCAATAGAAAGTTCCAAACTCAAACACAAACAAAATAATGAGATAGAAAAAAAATGAGTACGATCTGTGATACAACATCAAATGTTGTAACACAAGTGTAACTGGGGTCCAGAAGCAGAAGAGAGAGTAGAAATGGTACAGAAGAAATATTTCAGAAGATAATGACTAACAATTTTCCAAAATTGATTAAATATATATAACTCAATTCACAGATCCAAGCTCAGCAAAACCCAAAAAGAATACAAAAGACACACACACACACAGACACACACACACACACACACACACACCCCTACCTACCCCTAAGCACTTCATGGTCAAACTGCTGAAAGTTAAAAATAAACATCAAACCATAAAAGTACAGCCAGAGAAATAAAAATACATTATATACACGAGAAAAAAATGATATGACAGCTAATTTCTCAGCAGAAACAATGGTGGCAAAAGACAATGGAATGGCATCTTTAAAGTGCTGAAAGAAAGGTAGGGTTGACTCTTGAACAACACAAGGATTAGGGCAGTCAAAGTCCACATATAAATTTTGACTCCCCAGAAACTCAACTACTTATAGCCTCCCGTTAATGGGAAACCTTACCAGTAACATAAACAGTCAATTAATACATTATTGTATGTTAAATGTATTTACTGTATTCTCACAATAAGTTAGAGAAAAGAAAATCTTATTAAAATCATAAGAAAGAGAAAATACATTTACAATACTGTACTATATTTATCAATACTGTAAGTTTACATCATGTAACAAGATGAATTGTCTGCTGAAATGGTGACCAACGCAGCTACAGACCTCAATCTATACAATTCACATATCAAGCAATTCACCTTCTTCTTGTAATGTCATGAGTCTTCTCTGATTCTTGGGAGCACTTCAAGCATCACTAGTGGCACTTTGTATGGGTCCCATGGTGTTACTCAGGGTTTACGGTATTGCACTAAACACGATGAAAAATACTCAAGCACTGCAAGAGATCAGTTTTTACTGAAATACGCAATTTACTGGAGAGATTAACTGCTCAAGTGGAGATGATTAGTGTCACATGACATTTTAAGTAGATACTCAACACACTTGAGCTCACCGGAATAGCAACCAGAGGTGACTACAACATTAATATAGTAATATAGTGTGCGGTACAGTTAATTTTATAAAGTTATAGTTTAATACTGCATCTTTACATTTGTTCACATTTCTCTTGACTGCAAATGGCACCATCTTTAGTTCATGTTTGTATGAACTAAAGTCAATAAGTTTTGATTAATTTTAATTTTTTTATAATAGATTTGTAAATGCTTTATGGTATTAAGAAAACAGATTATTATTTAAATGTATTCAAGACATATATAACTTTTTCTTTTTTCAAGATTTCTAATCTGTTTGTCTGCAAGTTTTTTCAAATTATTGCAAATCTACAAAAATCTCCAATATACTTCTTTGAAAAAAATCTGTGTGTAAGGGGACCTGGGCAGTTCAAATCAATGTTGTTCCAGGATCAGCTGTACTGTTATCCTGGGATTCTATATACAGTGAAACTATCTTTCATAAGTAGAAGCAAAAGAAACACACTTTCAGACAAAAACTGAGATAATCTGTCTCCAGCAGACCTGTACTACAAAAAGTATAAAAGAATTTTTTCAGGCTGTAGGGAAGTGATACATATATAACTTTTTCTTAACTTGTTCTGGGATGAAATCCCAGATCTACAAAAAGAAATGAAGAGCAATCAACAGTTGTCTATTAGATGTTGGTGATACAAAGATAAATGAGCTATAAGACTTACCTTAAATAATTATCAAGTGGAAGAGACAAGCACATAGGTAATTATATAGCTATAAAGAAAATGTAGGAGGTATGTGAAATGTATTATAATAGCAAAAAAGAGTGGCATCTAACTCACCACCATAAGCGTTTCCTACTCCGGAATAACTCAGAAACATATAAAACTGTCTCCACATGAATATATGTCCAGAAATTACTATCCCTATGTACATTTGTACCCTCATTACTGATGTTTGTTTAAAAAAAAAAAAAAAAAAACTGAGAGAAAGCAAAAAAACTGTTTTAGGAAATGGGACTGGTTACTTATCTCCCAAGTCACTACTTCATTTCCATCATTTCTGTACAGATAATATCAGTTCCTAAGCACAGAAACTATTCTAGCTCTTTACATACACACACACCCAAAAAAAACCCAGTGTAACTTAATTAATATGCCAAACTTATAATGAAGTGAAATTAAGCAAAACTTCATTAATGCAACATCAATATTATAAATGTAAACATGTCAATAAATGGGAATAATAAGCTTAAGCACTTCACAAGCTAATTTGTAAATGCATAACCTAATGGTTCTAACAGTGATAGAAGACATAAAATCTTAATTTTCACCAAAAATCAAAACTTTTTTTAAAAAGAATCTCTAAAGTCATAAAAATTAACAATATCTTTACTAATATTTACCAAGACTTTTCTATATGTCAAGCACCAGGCTAAGAGCTTGAAATGCAGCATCAGGTTGAATACACTTGTTTAATCCTTAAAGTGAGGAAACTGCATGTCTAAAAAATAAAAGAACAAGCTCCAAAAGAGTTTTGTACCTAACAATTTCATAGTATTGAGCTCAAAAATAGGACAAAGGAAAAAAATCAGCCCTTAATGTTTTCAGGAGTAAAACTAGTAAAACTGTACTTGTATCAATAACATAATTTGTAAAAGTAATAACATTAATAATAAAATATAATTAATTATCACACCTACCCCATATGCTTAGCACCTAAAACTCTGGGGAAAAGATAAATTTTACCCAAATGGAAAAATAAATTTGTACATTACCACTAGTATAGACGGATGAAGGCAAGATAGGAAAAATTAGCATTCCCCTCTTCTAGCTTCTCAATCCACAATGGTCAAAATAGTAATATGAGATACAAAAGGATCAATCAGTATTTCATATTTTCAATATAATGCTTTTATTTCTTTTCCCAGATAAGAAAGAATAAAAGAAAAAAATAAGGAAAGAACCATAAAAGAAAAATAAGCACAATCTTTCCTCCTATACTGGAATAGCAACTCGAATCTAATGAATACCTCAGGCTAAAAGTAAAAGCATTCCGTGCCCTATTGAGCACTCCAGGTCGATTCTACAAAATCTGGGCGCTGTAACAAAGCTAGGCACAAAGTGAGCTTTACTATCAAATCATTTTACATGTTTTAAAAGAAGTTTCATTTTTTAAAAGAGAGGTTACTATGATTCCATTCACACATGGAAAAATCACTCCTAATCTATCTTTGATGAAACTGCACACACAATTTGCTTAAACCAAGGTACAATAGAACACTTGAGTAAACTTTAAAAATACTTTTTACATAAAAATATGACAGGAATCCCCCTAATATTGACCATAAGTTGGTTATCTTGTATTTGGCAATTTGGCTGGGGGTTGTTTATGTGTGTGTATTACAATTTGTGTACTTTCTATTTCATGTAAAATTTCCATAATTTTATATGAAATTCTCCTCTTAAAGTTGAGCAAGAAACACAACCCAGAGAGGTGAAGTATACAAACAATTTACCTTTGTTGAAGAATTAGTTAAACATATGCAAGACTGAGGAGATTCTGTTATAATGCCATTCGGAGATGGTACACCACACTTCATTAATATGGCTTTGACTGTGTCTGGGGTATACTAAGTTTTATAAATTAATATCACTTATCTTCGGGGGAGGCTAAATGAGCACCCTACTGAGTATTATCTCATATTGAGTAATCACACTGATAATCAGTAATGACAGTTTAAATAAAATTAATTAAACAAAAAAAAGGTTCAAAAAAACTATCTGAACTTTTAGCTATAGTATATCACTGTAAAAGTGAAAACTCAGTGTTTAAGGTTTTCAGTATTACATTTTAAACACCAAATGGCAAGTGATTCTTTAAAATAAAAGGAAAATATAATTAGTCATCTTACAATTTCACAAGTATGAAAAACTACATATGATCATAAACATACTTCATTAGAACCCAGAAGGGAGTAGAAATGTTCACGAAATCCAGGAGAATTATTAAGCAAACAAAAATTCCTTCTCATTATAGAATCAATTCTATCCAAATACATACCTGAAATACAGAATAAAATCTACTGCTTGAAATTCTCTATTTTCAGGCAATCTCACACTATGCTTAAGAGGGAGCAAAAACCTAACAGCTAACATAGCTTGGCTCTTTAGCTAACTTTATTACTAATCTGGGAACTTTGTGATTAAAAACAAGCAAGGCTCTGGAGTCTGACTTCACAATCCTGTCCAGCCACTTGCTTACTGTGTCACCACAACTAAGCTACTTAAACCTTCCATGATAGTACCCATCACAGAGAAGTGTTAACAGGAAATAAAAGTACTATTCACTCTCATCTTTGGATTTAAAAGGCTGAAATGCCTTCCCTGACCACTTCATCTAAAGTAGCATGTGTACCCACCCCTTATCCGTCACAGCACACAGTACATTCTCTTCCTATGTCCTTTCACATGACTTACGAAAATCTATAATTATCTCATTTATTTTGTAATTGTTAACTCTGTCTCTTTCAACTAAAACGTTAAGTGCCATGCTAGACAAACCATCAACTGTTTTAATCACTGCGGCAGCCCGTCTCTAAGATGGCCCCAGTGATCCTGATTTATGTAACCAATAGATATTGTGGAAATTATGGAGTGCAATTTTCAAGACTAGATCATAAAAGACTTTACAGCTTTTGTTTTGCTCCTTCTTGGGAGTATGCCAGCTGCCAGATCATGAGAACACCCAAGAACTCCTAAGGGGAGGCAAAGAACATGACAAAGAACTGACGGCTTCTGCTAAAAGATAAACACGTTTCTTGCCAACAGCCATGTGAGTGAGCCATCTTGAAAGTCCTGGTCAAGCCTTCACATGACCGTAGCTCCAGCCAACATTTTTACTGCAAACTCAAAGCAGACCCCAACCCAGAACCACCCAGCTAAGCAACTACCAAATTCCTGACACACAGAAGTGGTATGAAATGATAAATGTTTGCTATTTTAAGTCACTAAGTTTTGGGGCAACTCGTTACATACCAACAGATAACGATTATAGTCATGTTGTGTATGCAGCCTATAGCACAGTACCTGATAATTAGCAGTCAGTCAATTAATACTTGTTGAAGGTATGAATGAATGAGCAATTACTAGATGATAAAATATATAAAATATAGTTACCATCCCTAAAGATGCTTACCATTTGAGAGAAAAATATATAATAAAGGATCATAATTTAAGGTAGAATATTGTAAATGCCTCCAAGAAAATAAGCCAAGTGAACTAGCAACAGGAATGAACGATCAATTCTAGAGTGGGGAAAAGTACCTTAAGAGGGGCTTTGGAATGGAAGTACAACAGGGAACTTGTGATGCTGATGTGAAAATTATAGAACATGTTAACTGCTAAGCAGTATGTCTGCCTGTTCCATGGTCTTTACGTTTAAGCACCAGTGACATCACTGGTACAAAGATGTATCACTGTGGAGAGAAAAACCAACCATTCAATCTTTCAGGTATGATAAGCCAAGGCCAGTTTTAGGCCATAGACTTACCACCCAGGAACAATTCCTACCATCCGATCAACTGCATTCTGACTTCGATATTCCTCAATGCTACAAATGGGCTTCTTCAGCTCTTAATTTGTATTTTACTGAAATTTATAAGTTCTTTAGCCAGAGGCTTCTTTGAAAAGATGAAAACTTACTGTTCCCTCCCTACCAAAAAATACTTGATTATCTACTTATAATATTTTGTCCACATTTAGGTTTCACATAGTATTTTAATATTATTAAATGAAAAACAAATTTATGCTCTTAAAATTTCTTCAATTGCTTGAAAATAAGTTACAACATGCAATATGTGTTCTAAAGCCAGCTGTCATGCCATGGAGCAGTGTTTGGAGATGCCTGCACAGGGAAGAAAAGAGGCCTCCCCGCACCAATTAGCACCCACTTGCCAGTCATAAGTGAGCCACTTTGGAAATAGATACTCCAGCCCCATCAAGGCTGTAGATGATTATAATCTCATGAAAGACCTCAAAACAGAACCATCCTGTAAGCTGTTTCCAAATTTTTGATGCAAGAAACTGAAATATCAAGTGTTTATTATTGTTTGAAGCCACGAAGTTTTGAGAAATGTTATATAGCAATAGATAATTACAGAGCTCCTCATAGAATACTTTTAAATGCCTAAAATATATACAAACTAAAGTAAAATGAGGTTATAAAAATATTAATAAATTTTAGTATATCAATAAATGTTCTTCACTATTGCATTAAATAACAAAGGTAATGACAAGTCTAATTTCAACATATTATCAAACATAAACCATATTTTGAAATATCTTCAGTAACTACTGTGCTTTGAAAATATCTGATCTCTGTTGGTGATAAAGTCACAGGCCAAATACTACTGTGGGTTTTTCTGGCATGCTGATAGGTTTTTTTTTCCTATATGCATAACTGAAAGAAATACTAAATTTCATTTACAGATTAAAGAAAATAAAGATTTAATTTTTTCTTCAAGGACACCATGAATTCCACCAAGACCCCTTGGTGGTCCATGGACCACAAGCTAAGAACCCCTGGTAGGTGGATACAGAACGATAGCAGAAATTGTGGTGGAAAAGAAGAAAGTAACTCAAGTTCCAATGCCTTCAGTGAATCAGTGGGAGGGACTAGAAGACCTACAGTTGAGACCACCAACAAGGAGGAACCAACAGGTTGTATACTCTGATGGTTTATGCTTCAAAGAGAGCTGGAAGCTTTTGAAGTAAGAAGCCACCAGGAAAATAAAGCCATCAAAGAACATCCAGGTTTCAACTACAGCAAGGAGGAAAGAGAACATTCAAAGAAGATGACAGACTTCGAGTTCCAAAGGGCAAAGTAGGAGGGTTTGGGAAGCCTGGAGGACTTGACGAGATAATATCAGATTAGAAGAATGAATGGACCTGAATAGTGAGAGAAGCAAAGGGGTGCTTACTGATGATATGAATTGATTATGACTCAGCTCTGCTGAAAGGTGATTTGAATTGTGATAACTGTAATGAATATTAATAAAGACATAAATCAAAGCATGTGGACTACACCTCCTTAATTCATCTTCTCTCTGTCCCTACTGTCGCTAGCTCAGGCCACTTCTAACCTGCCTCCTAGCCTTCTAACCTGCCTCCATCTCTTCATTGCTCTCTCCCCCTACCATGCTATAGCAATTCTCTACCCCAACACCATTCAATCTCCCGAAAAGGTAAATCCAATCATGCCCCTCACTCCTGTGGTTAAACTCTTTCAATAGCCCCTGGTTACTCAAAGGATGACATTCTTGGCTCAAAGGCCCATCTTGATCTGAACATATTTCCTCTCTAGACAATCTCTTCACCACTCCACCACCTTACACTGTATGATCTAGAGATAATGAACAACCTAGAGTCTCCTAAACATGCACAGGCTGTTCCTTGTGCCTAAAACCTACCCACACCTCATACCCCATCCCCTTACCTGGCTAATTTCAACTCAATCTTCAGCTCCCAACTTAAACTACAGCTCACGTAAGAGCCCATTCTGATTCCTCAAGACTGAGTTAGATGCTCAAAGACTTAGTGCTTGCATCATATAATATGTATACAATTCTTTAACTGCCTGTGAACTAGGCTTTAAGTCCTTGAGAACAGATACTGTTATTTTATTCACTAAATCCCCTCTGAACTTACCACAGTTCTAAACATGTAGTGGATGTTATATTAATATTTGTTAAGTGAATAAATTAAGAATTAGCTTCCTATCTTCCAGGCCTGGAACACCCCAGCCATTGCTTCTTGCCTTGCTAAATTTTTCACAACAATATTTTAAATAAAAAATAATTAACACAGTATATCAAGGGAGAATGCCAGGTGTTATGCCTTTTATATATTCAATAGGAAAACCCAGACTCTTCCTAACACTGATAATTTAGAGTAGGCCCCTACACTAAAAACAAGGATAACTTATGTTATTTAATATCATGATACAAGGTAATAAGAAAAATATCCATTCAAAAAGGAGTACACATATCATTGAAAAAAAATTTAACATTCAAGAAACCCCAAAGTTCTATCTACCCATCTACTCAAAGTACAATTCTAATTGCATATATTTAAATATTAATAATATATACTTGAGAAGTAATATAAATTAGATCTGTATATATTACATTTTATTTTAAAAAACATAGACCTGTATTACCCACACACAAAAAGTCATCTGAAGACATCAATAATTGCTTTCTACTTGCCAACCTGACATGCTTCCACTACGAATCCATTTCATTGGTATGCCAGAAGTAAAATTATTAAGGAGTAAAAATTACACCAACTCCTGCCAGCCCAGATTCCAACCTGTCCTTCAAAACTCAGCTGAAAAGTCACCTTCATGTGAAGTCTTCCAAGATCAAGTTGACCTTCCAGCCCCTATCATACCACCCTAAAACTACTGATTGTCTATACATCCATTTCTCTACTGCACCCAGATGACAGAGAACTTCTTTTTCCATATTTGTATTTCTAAAACAGTACTAGGCACTCAACAAATTATTAATGAATGAGTGGACAAAAGAATGAACATACAAGTCTGTACACCCTACTACATATTAGTATATTCAACTCTGAGAGCTCTTGATCTTATTCCCAAGTTTGTGCTGATTTGAGGAGGAGCTCTCTAAACTATCCTATAAATATTTAAAGATTCTAAGATAGTACTTAAGTATTACTACTGAAAATTTAAGTACAGGAAGTCCTAATTAACTCATTAATGGGCTAAGAAAGGCCCACCTGACTAAATGAACAGTTAAAGTTATTTAAAACAGAACTTGTTTGGATGTATTTTACATTCAGTCACCCCAATCCATGCTGGTATTTCTACTTTACACAGAAGAGTATAATATGAATATATAGTTTTACTGAAAAACTGTGGTTAGGCAGACAGGACATCACACTTTTTATCACTCACTGTTATTAACTTACCAAGGAAAATATTAAAAGTTAATGAAAATAGAAAGTAAATTATAGTACAGAAAGCCTTATATCCTACTAGAATAATAAGATAAAACTATCTTAAATAATTCTATGTTGAGCCTTTATTTTTAAAAGCTACTGACTTATGTTCTATTACTTGACTTTAAAGTTAGGCACAAATTCAGGTAATTAAAGTCATTTTCCTTTCTTTCATAAATATCATGTATAATTTAGCACATATCTCACAAGACACATCACATCTAGGTAGGTACAGGTAAACAAAGCTCAGTCCTATTAGGCCGCATTCATCTTTGAGTGAAGTCTCACAGAAATCACACAGGAATGTACTAGAGTTGTCTGGTAACAGTTATATAGAGGAAGAAGACCCAGAGAACAGTCAGGAGGTGAGAGAATAGTGAGGTGAAAGCTTCCACTCACTCACTAGAACCTACATCCACAGCAGGTGATTTCTGCAGTGGCTCTATGACCCCATTATCCCAGGAACTTTGAGGAGAACAAGGAAAGCCTGTATCTGTATCTGGGTGCAGGCTGCAGTTGTTCTGAGATATGTGAAGTGCTTTCTACATAGAGAAATTTTTCCATGTCCTTTACAATTAAAAGAATCTCATATCCTTTAACACATGACCTCTCAGTCCAACACCTCACTATTTCTCTGGGGTGGATTTTTTTCAGTTTTGTTTACTTGAGATATTCAAAATAGTTCACTTCTCATCTTAGAAAACATCTTAGATATAGTATGTCTTTGTAATTATAATGATTTTCTCAGGATTAAGGTCAATGGCTATGATACAATTTCTCTTTTCCATTTAAAAGTCTCATATAGATGGCATCAAGGGAAAAGCAGAAAATAATAAGATACAGTCTTGGTAACATGGAGAAACCCCATCGCTACAAAAAAATACAAAAATTAGCCAAGCAAGGTGGTGTATGTCTGTAGTCCCAGCTACTTGGGGGTCTGAGCTGGAGCCCAGGAGGTGGGGGCTACAGTGAGCTGTGTTCGCACCGCTGCCCTGGGTGACAAAGTGAGACCCTGTCTCAAAAAAAAAAAAAAAAAAAAAACGGGAAAGAATGAGATATACTTCTAGATTTTACACTTGGTGCTCTCAGTGGAGACAAGGATAGTACTTAAATGGCATTATAATGCTTTTGATAAAAATGACGTTATTTGGAGCCAATCTGCCAGAGTTTTCCTGGCTGCCCTCTATAACTCTGAACAAGTTACTTAAGCTCTCTCTTCCCCCAGTTTCCCCATCTTTAAAGATGGGAACAATAACAGTGCTTACTCAGAGGTTTGGTGTTACAATTAAATGTGTTTATACAGTAAACATTTGGAACACTCTTTAGCACATAGCTAACAATTACATAGTTCTTACTGTTACTTAACACACCGTTCTTCTAATTAGCAACCACAATTCCCTAGTTATGTTGTTTTGTTTTGTTTTTTTAAGACAGGGTTTCCCTCTGTCACCCAGACTGGAGTACAGTGGCACAATCATGGCTCACTGTAGCCTCAAACTCCTGGGTTCAAGTGATTCTCCTGCCTCAGTCTCCCAAGTAGCTAGGACTAGGACTATAGGTTTACGTCTGCATACCATCACACCCAGCTAATTTTTTTTTTTTTTTTTTTTTTTTGGTAGAGACAGGGTCTCCCTATCTTGCCCAGGCTAATCTCGAAGTTCTGGGCTCACGCAATCCTCCCACTTCAGCCTCCCAAACAAAGTGCCGTGATTACAGGCATGAGCTGCTACACTCAGCCACCTAATTATGTTTTTATACTCCCTAAGTAAATTCTCCAGCATCTTATATCTTTCTATCCCTAGAAGGTTTCTGCATGCTAATGAGAGATGCATTATCAAGTTAGAGAGGCAGGGTCCTGCCATGAAGGCCTTATCTGCCATGTTAGACTTGACCTATATAAAACAGGTGCAATTAAGCAGTTTCAAACAGCATAAAACATGATCAGATAGGCAATGTAGATAGATCACTCTGATAGCTGTGTGGGAAGGCGGCATTTTGGGTAGCAATAGGAAGCTGCCAGAGTCCAGAGAAGAAAAAATGAGAAGACTAGGACTCTGATAGAAGGAACGAGAGAAGAAGAGATTCAAGAAATAATCAGAAAGAAACATTGGAAAGGTGAAGCTACTTTCTAAGAGAATATAAGGAATCAAACAAGTTTATGAGGAAAGTAAAGGGTTTAACTTAGAGCACACAGAGCTTCTAGAATAGATGAGACATCCATTGAGCTTATTCAGTAGGCCAATGAATTATTTCTCAATTGGAGGAAAAGGTCCTAAACAGAGATACACATGGTTAGTTGAAAACTTCAGAGGTGATTACCCAAGTAAAACACTATATACTGAGGAAAAGAATAGTAGAATCAGGAAAAACAACTGAGAAAAAACAGTAATTTAAGGCAAAAAGGAAAAATTATGCAACCAGATAGATAATGAAAGGTCAAAGGGGTATGAAATTGAGAAAATTTGATGTCACAGAAGTCAAGAAATCTTTGTTCTCCAAAGAAGCAGCATATGATTATATCAAGTACACTAGGTAAATCCAATAAATTTCCAAGAGCTAAAAACTAATAAAAATTATTTGTGATTTTAAAAGTCATTTATTAAAGATAAAGAAGTCACAACAATCTTATATATGCACTTCACTGCAAAGCTTCAAAATACATGAAGCAAAAACCAATCGAATGGGAAAAATAAAATCTAAATTCACAGTTGGAGACTTCAATACTTCTCTCAATAATTGTTAGAACACATAGAAAATTAACAAGAATACAGAAGATGTGAACAGCACTACCAACCATTCAGAATACACACGAACACTGACCAAGATAGACCAAGTTCTGGGACATAAAGTAAGACTTAAAAAATCAGAAGGGACAGAATTCATGCAAACTACAGGTCTCTGACCACGAGGGAACTAAATTACAAATCAGACACAGTCAAATATCAGGAAAACCCCTAAATATCTGGAAGTTAAATAACATATACCAAAATAACCCATGGGTCAAAGAAAATAAGAAATTTAAAAATATTCAATTCCATAAAATTTTGTGGGATGCAGCTAAAGCAGATGTCAGAGGAAAATTTATAGCATAAAAAATCTAATATGTTAGCAAACAAAGATATTAAATAAATGACTTAGAGTTCTACCTTAAGAAATCAGAGAAAAAAATAATAAAACAAAAGAAAGTAAATAATAAAGGTAAAACAAAAACAAAAGAACTATAAAGAAAATTAGTGAAAACAAAAGCTAGTTTTTCAAAAGATCAATAAAACTGGCAAACCTCTAGCCAGACTAGTCACAGAGAAAAACACAGGAAACACAAATTATCAATTTGAGGATTGCAAAGGGGGTAATTAATACAGATCCTGCATTAAAGGGATAAGAAAATATCACAAACAACTTTATACCCATAAATTCAACAACATAGATAAAATTTAAAATACAGGTAAAAATTTAGATTTAACAATATAGGTAAAATTTATGTCCTTGAAAGACATAAACTACTAAGGTTCACTTAGGAAAAAATAGATTACTTGAATAGTCCTATATCTAGTAACAGACATTTAAACAAGAAAAGGTCAAATAAGCACATAAACAAAAGTTCAACATTAGTAATTGCGGGAAACAATTTGTCAGTTTCTTATCAAGTTAAAGACACACTTACTATACAACTCTCACAAGAAACAAAAACATATACACACACACACAAAAAACGCTGTACTCAAATGCTCATAGCAACTGTACTAATAATAGCCGAAAACTGGAAACAACCCAAACTGCTGAAGAGTTAAACCAATTGTAGTATTACCAAACAATGAGCCAGACACAAAGGCAATACACTTTGTGACTCCATTTATATGAAATTCTAAAAACTGAACTATAGTTCAGAATGCTGATAAATGTTTGTCAAAAGCCAAGATGGGAGAAGAGAATTGACTGTAAGAGGGTATAGAGGGAACTTTTTGGGGTGATGGAAATATTTCATATCACAACTAGTGCACACATTACTGTATACACTTCTCAAAATTCATCAGATTATACTCAATACTGGTGCATTATATTGTAAGTAAATCATACCTCAATTTTTTTTTTAACTTTTAGGTTCAGAGGTACATGTGCAGGTTTGTTATATAGATAAACTCATGTAACATAGGTTTGTTGTACAGATTATTTCAGCCAGGTACTGGTCCTAGTACTAGTACTTAATAGATATTTTTTCTGATATTCTCCCTCCTCCTACCTATCACCCTCAAGTATGCCCCAGTGTCTGTTTTTTCCCTCTTTGTGTCCACGTGTTCTCATCATTTAGCTCCCACTTATAAGTGAGAACACGCAGTATTTGGTTTTCTGTTCCTGTGTTAGTTTGCTAAGGATAATGGCCTCCAGCTCCATCCATGTTCCTGCAAAGGACATGATCTTGTTCTTTTTTATGGCTGCATAGTATTCCATGGTGTATTAGTACCATACTTTCTTTATACAATCTGCCATTGATGGGCATTTAGATTGATTCCATGTCTTGTTATTGTAAATAGTGCTGAAATGACCATACATGTACATGTGTCTTTATTGTAGAAAAATTTATATTCCTTTGGGTATATACCCAGCAATGAGATTGCTGGATCATACCTCAGTTTTTAAAAGTGTATATTACTAATCATAACACTAAATTATAAATGCATGGTTTACCAAGCATCTTACTTAATTTGTCCCTTAAGCTATCTCTATACCAAGGCTCAAAAGCTACATAACTAACACTAAGTCACACAGCTAGTAAATGGCAGAGGTGGCACTCTAACCTGGCTTTCCTACATGTAACTACATATAATAAAGAATAGACACTAATGAAAAGACCTCATGACTTCCTCTAGTTTCTGTGCAGGCCAATGTTTGGTTTTCTAGCTATACCTGTTAACCATTTGTGGGTCATGAAATCAATTTAGTGGATTCAATCACCTTTTTTTTTTTTTTTTAAGGAATGGAGAGGAGTGAAGAAAATTAGAAAGGAATGGAAATAAAAAGATCAGAATTCATTTTGCTTAGAAATGTTAAATACTGGTTTTTAAACTTTTGTTTCAACTGAGAAGCAGAGAGTTTAGGAGTTTATACATGCCAGGCTACAAAATAAAATGTATTTCTTAATGCAGTAGCTAGTCAAAAAGATTTGAAAACCATTGCTGCAGGCCAAACAGTAAAGCAGGCTGCAGTCAGATGAACAAAGAAATGAGGATCACAGAAGTACTATACTGCAGACAAATGGTTGTGAAGGACAGGAGAGAAAACAGCAAGTCAAAAACAACTCCTATACTCCAAAAACACTCAGTGGACACACTGATGGATAATTCAGCATTGTCACATCCACATTCAATGTTTTCCAACTTACCTTTTCAAACTTGTCTCCCCTCACTCCCCCCTCCTCCCAACCTTTTTGCCTCTATGAGGAAAACCTTCTTCAAAACCCAGGTATAAGCAATGGAAGTTATAAGCTAAACATTTATTCACCTTTATTTATTACCCTAGCACCTAAGCTGCACTTTATACAAAGAGAATGCTCATATTTATAGAACAAACACTGCTTATAGTCTATTAACTCTGTCTAGGGAACCCAATACTATAGCAATCCTTTATTCCTTTAACAAGACAGTGAAATTCAATTCTGATAGTAACTCAAGAAATAACCTTAAAACATGAAGTACTTTTGCAGACCTTTAACAAAACAACTTAAAGAGATAGGTTTTTAAAATTAATGCTTCCCGTGATGTTTTAATGTTTCTGAAATACTGTTATTCAAATGTATGACTACAGCACAATGCTATTCTTGTATGCCTCTCTCAAGTTCTGACCAAAAAAAGGCTATTCACATTAAGAATTTCTACACTGAAAGCATACATGCAATGTGTATGTTGTAAGGGGGCAAACTTCAATCAGAAAACGTATTACCAGTACATATCAAAGCATCATTGGCAAATGCTGCCCTGAGCTCTAACACACCAGAAATAGTTTAAAGAGCCCTCAAAATATCCAGCTACCCTTTCCCTTCTCACAACTCTGCATTGATCTATAACACATACCCTGGAAGGCTCAGCTGCAAATGTGTCACACCACTTCTCTGTCCGTACATCAAGAAATATTTTTTAAAGGGGTAAAAACGGACAGAACTGAATGCAGCAGGTCAACATACTTAAACTTAAGAAACTCACCAAAACTCTATGAGAAAGGAAGAAACTGTATAATTAGTCCCAATTTAAATAAGTGAACAATCAAATAATTGATTTGCCAAGGTAACAGAACTAAAAAGAGGTAAAATTCTGTCTTTCACCAAGAATCTTCTGATTCCAAATCCAACAATGCTCTTTCTACACCGCATCAGTCAACAATAAATAAGAAAGAATTTACTCTTTGGTGTCTCCTGTTGAAGATAGCCATGCTTATTCTCAAATCTCTACAGCAACAGATACAGACGCCTAAACTAGGCTACCTGCCTGATCCTTCCCTGGACTAAATTCTGGGCCTACTCAAGAGACAAGCTAAAGCACAAGATCAGAAGAGAACAGTGAGAGTGAGGAGACAGTAGTTCAGTCAGCAAGTCCATGTGAAGAGGGTCAATGAGGAATCCAGGAGAGACAGACATGTGTACAATTAAGAAGAAAGCAGGGGCAAGGCAACATTCGGCAATCCAGGCAAGCGGTCAGAAAGACTGACAGAAGGTCCTCATTACAGCTCCCTTACCTTGTGCAAAAAAGGCAAGACTCTGTCTCTGGGAAGCCTGACTAGCGCCAAGCCAGGCTGAGATCCAATACCAGGCAGGTTATCAGAACAGTGACTCTTTCACGTGTTCAACAAAAAAATTTATTAAAATACTCATTATGTGCCAGAAAGTATGCTAGGTACTGGAAGTATTCATTACACATCGTCCCTGCCTTCAAAAGGTTTAAACCATTGAGAAAGGCAGATAATAAATGATGATTGTTGAAGATATGCACTAGGCATTATGGTAACAACTCAAAAGTTTTTACCTTACCAAGGCCAGTTGCAAGGATAAAGGGAGAGGTGAGGAATGGGGGAAGGTCAGAGAAAGAACTAAGAAAGTCCTCAATGAGGAACTCAATTATTAATATAAGATAGAGCAACATGGCTTCTGGAATGGCATGCCGAAGCCACCCCATGACTCTAGTTTCTAAAACTTAAGGTAAAGATTGTGGGTTGGCAGTTTGCAAGGACTGTCATATAATGAAAATAAGGGCAGTGTTTGAAAGAGAAAAAAATGCAATGTCCATAAAATATGAATAAACCTCAAAAATGTCATCATACAGAATACTATCCAGCAATAAAAGTGAATGAGGCTGGTGCAGTGGCTCACATCTACAATCCCAAAACTTTTGGAGGCCACGGCAGAAGGATCACTTGAGCCCAGTAATTTAAACCCAGCCTGGGCAACATAGGGAGATCTTGTCTCTCCAAAAAATTAAAAACTTCAAAATTAGCTAGGTGAGGTGGTGCATGCCTGTAATCCCCGCTACTCAGTTGGCTGATGTGGGAGGATTGCTTGAGCCCAGGAGGTCAAGACTGCAGTGAGTCATGATCATGTCACTGCACTTCAGCCTGGACAACAAAGTGAGATCCTGTCTCAAAAAAAAAAAAAAAAACAAATAAATGAAGTACTGATACATACAACAATGTGGATGAACCTTGAACACATTATGGTAAGCGAAATAAGTCAATCACGAAAGACCACATACGATATGAGTCACCTTATATGAAATGTCCAGAACAGGCAAATCTATACAGTCAGAAAGTAGACTGGTGGTTGCCTAGAACTGAGGGAGTTGAGGGAAAACAGAAAGGGACTATTTATGAACATGACGTTTCTTTTAAGGGTGACGAAAATGTTCTAAAAATGACTGTAGTAATGGTTGTACATTCTTCTGAATATACTAAACACTACTAAATTATACACTTTTAATGGGTGAATTGTATGCTCCATGAATTATAGATCAAAGCTGTTACAAATATATCATTGTATATCATAAAAATGCAAACATAAAAATTACAGATGGTTTATCAGCCTTAAGAAGCCATTTGCAAGCTGGGTTAAGTTAGCACAGTAAGTATATGAGACTTGAAGCAATGTGGAACAAAATTCAAGCTATGACTGTATCACTTGCCAGCTGGGCACACTTGGGCAAGCTACTTAATCTGTCTGAGCCTCAATATTGTCAACTGTAAAATAAAGACATCTACCTTGCAAGGTGAGAAATCTGTATTGTTACCAATTTCTATATGTTAGTATATGAAAATGTCATCCAGAAAATTATATGTAAATATGCTTTTCTTAGGTACTATTCAAAGGAATAAAACATATCAACATTCTAATACAATTTTTTAAATCATTCATGTCAAGATCTATGTTTCATTCATCTTTGTATTCTGCCTTACCCAGGTGCATAAAACAGTACTTTGGATATTAGAGGTACTATTTGCTAAGTGCTTACTATGGTCTAGGCATTCTCCTTCATGCTTCATATATGGTGAAGTTTAATGCAAAGCCTGGTCAATGGGGGGCCATGCTTTTTCCTCTATAACACGCTTACATATTTTTGGTGTCATTGTTTATTTGTGTTTTGTTGTTCTTCTTGTTATTCCTTTACTATTAACCACAAGTTACATTTAAAAATATATTTCTCAGAAAAACTTACTTGACTATGCAAGAATCTATAATGGTGCTATAAAGTGTTACTTACTATAAGAAGCCCTATTATTTTCAACATAAAAAACACAGTAAAGCATGCCCGGTTCTCTCATTTTTAAGCAAAATTTTAAAAATATATATGCATAATATTTTAGTCTGACTTACTTTAATTAGCAACTACATATTTCTGAAAAGCTGACATGACTTTGCTATTTTTACTTCTTTTTTGAAGTGTGCAACTCATTCCTAAAGAATGAGAGTTGATTTGAATGATTCAAAGTTGACTAACAATTTGTAATTAAACAAATTTTTTTAATTAACATATCCACCATTCACTTTACAACTTAAAACCAACTATTTAGTGTATTTTACCGGTTCTGCCTCTTATTTCAGCACTATAAGAACAGTACGTTTCCAATATATGTGACTTTTAGCAATTTCAAAGATGTTAGCAGAGCACACCATCAACGTTATATGGTTAGTTACAATTCATAACAAAGGAAAAGTTGAGGATAATCTTACCATATCATCCGTCAGTGTCCTAATATTTAAATGCTGCAAATTAAAAAAAAGCAATCATATCAGTAATTTATAACAGCTTTTTTTATTTTAGTTAATAGGGTACATTCAAAATTCTACAATCCTAACTTGAATATAATTAAATTTCTGACAGTCCAATAAAAACACATTATATATAATCGTTTTAATCTCTTTCTCAAAAAGATGAACAAAAGTTACTCTGCATGTGGTAGTTCCAAACACTTACTAAAATTTTTTTACTTTGTAAACCTCACAAACTAAAAAATTAACTATGGTACAATAAATATATTATCCCAATTAACAGTATTAATTACCATTAAGTATATGAACTTAGAACACAATGGATCTGTCTGAGAATGAGGGCACATAGAAAAAATAAAACGAAAAAGAATATTGATTATAAAAGATTTTAATGTGATGATTTTTCAGAGAATTTTTCATATTATAAAACAGTGAAACTTTAAATTTACCATTAGTATGCAGCATAATAGATAATGAAGTACTTTGCCAGCTTAATTAACTTAAACAATTCTAGTAACGGAGAAGAATGTACTAAAATGACTATTTGCATCTTTAACATCAGTTTGATTTATCACGAGTGGTGACAGTAGACACTTTTCAATTTCATTGCTAGCTTCAGGGACCCTTTTGCTGATTTCCTTGCTAGACAAACATAAGACCATTCTAGAGAGTGAATAGTTTCCTACAAAATACAATTCAAAAGAAAAAATAATTATTTAGAGAAAAAACACAGAAATCTAAGTTTTATAAGTCCCAGTGTCGGGCAAGATATTGTATTCAAGTAACTGGAATCAATTACCAATTCTCCTTTCTCTTATTCACTGGAGCATTCAGTTTTTAAAGGGGCAGGGAAAGGGTCAAACACATTTTCTAAATAGGAAACAAGGTCTACTCTTTTATAAGGACAGATGTTAACAACCATTATCTAACAGACTAAGTGGTACACAGTTAAATTCAACATTTACCTAATAGAATGAAATTTATCATTCATGTTTGTATACTCAAGTACACCTTCATGCTCATGAATCTACCTCAGTGATGATCCAGATTAAAAATCTGTACAATGTAAATCACCATCCCGATTCTCTTCTCCCTTTCTTTCACCAAGATGTTCCTTCTTCTAGTGCAAAGGAAAGAAGGTAACTGGGATCTAAAATGAATTTTGTGTATACCAAAGAAAATGTAGCCAAATGAAAGACCATTTGCCACACCACTAGGCTCCAGATTGAACTGCCTTGTTGAATTAGAATCACCTACTTTGACTTGGGAATAAGGAAATAATAATAGTTGATTAACTAAGGGTTAGTATCTAATACCAGGCTATAGAATTTGCTTTTTTATCAATACTATCTTCAGCCTTTGAAATTAACAAGTATGCACGGTGGTCCTTAAAAGTGGTTGGGATCCTGAGTGGGACTGTAAAGTATGTAAGGAACTTAGGGCCACAGTGTCACCCCAGAGACTATACTAAAATTAAACCCAAACGTAGAGGGCTCTTGAGTTTGCAGAGAAAGGAGCTGGGGCAATGCCTGTGTGGGGCGCCCTTCCTCTAACAGCTTGTTGTATGTGTGCCTTCCTGCCAGTAGAGGCTTCCAGCCTATTGCATTTGGTTAACCACATTTCACTCTTCTTATTCTACAATCAGAGGTATCACTCCAATCACATCTCATTTCACTCTCAAAAGGGTTCATTTCAAGTTCCTGTGACAAAGAAAAAAAAAAAGTGGCATGTAATGAACTTCTGGCGCAATGGCATGCCAAGTGGCCTAATGCTTAAAAAGTAAAGCCAAAGAAATAAAGTATAAAGCTGAAACCCTATTTAGGATGGTATGCCACAATAAAGAGAAAAACATCTATTTAAACAAATAAAATATTCCCAAAACCAGCTTGAGTTGCTTTAGGAAAATGCCATAAAAGTGATATTTTAAAAAGTAAGAGTAAAAGACAATAAAAATAGATAAATAATTTTAAAATAAAGATGACTAGGGTCCAGATTTATGATCTAAAAACTACATAAAAGATACAGAAAGTAAAAGGAAAATAAAACTAGATAGGAAAATAGGAAATGTAAGTTACATGACGCAAAATCCAGTTGTAAACATTCAAGAGAAACACTTATATACTGTCAAAGGTCTAAAATTAGACCATCTTTTTAAAATTTCAGTTGGGCTCACAACATTCAGGAAAAAGAACAGCCACTCTTATGTAAAAACAAGGCAACCCAGGGATTCATTTTTGGTCATGGTTTTCTTTTTTTTTTTAATATATACATTCTGAAACTATCTCATTGAGGGTATAGCTTTTTAAAAGATTTAATTTCCTAAAGGCTTGATCTGTTTTCAAACTACATAGGTATGTACATAAGCCCAGTTATAACCTATGTTATTATATTTCCCAAAGAACATGTGATGAATCACAACAGAATTAAGATGCAGGTGTATCTTGCACGGAGAAGAAAACTCAAAGGGATGTAGATGTGGAGAGTATAACCGAGTCTGAGAGAAAAGAAAGTCAAATTCATCATTCCTTCTCTTCCAGAGAACACTTACCTATATCAATTCTCACCATCAGCAAGAGAATTCAATAGAGCAGAAAATCACAGCAAATTCAAGAGCCCAGACGGGACTGGAGAAACTCACTAAGAGAGTAAGGAGCTGGAAAACTGATCTGAGAATTGTGTTTCTACATCAAAACAATAAAGTCAGAATAGGTTTCATTTTAAGATTTAGCTTGCTGAAGAATAGAGATTACATAGTTATTTACACACATGCAATCTTAAACCACTAAAGATAGGCCAGCATTAAAAATCTAAATAAATCTAAGCACTAGTAATTTCCCTTAAAAACTGGAATGTCTCATCATAGCTTACTTTAAACATGAATTGAAGAAAAAATAAACACCAAATACTTAGTGAAAAAATGTAAACACTATATCAAGTGGCAATCTTTTGTAGGATGTCTGAATGTTAATACTAAATTCAAGTTTATCATTGAAAAGTTTACATGATCTCAAGGTCCTGCCTGTTTGGCTTATACACATAAAATAGGGACTATCCACGAAGTAGAAATTGCCAAGAAGAGGGAGAAAGGAAGAGAATGACTAACTAAATCCTCAGATAATTCTGTGGGGTTTTAGCCTTACTTTTGTAAATACAAAACTATAAGGGTAATATCCTTAACTAAAATAAGAAAAAACTTTGTAACACAAAAATATTGATTTTATGGTGGTACTTGAGGTACTGTTTAAAATGAAGTACCTCTGTTTTATAGCCACCAGCAATGCTCTTTACTATCTTCTAGTTCAGGAAAATAGTTAACTGCAAACATCAATCCAGTTCATGAGTAGCCACTGTGGACATCTATTCTAAAAAGGAAATAGAAACATAAAATCGACTATCAAATGGAAGCAACCAGGAACACCTTTAAAAATAATAACCTGATAGCAAATTTTTAGGGTTATATTTACTAAAAAAAAAAAAAAAGTTAGAAGCATACAGTTTTAGACATTAAAACTTTCGTATCTAAATGTGACTTTGTGACCTTTACATATATTACCTACCTGGCCTATGATTCTATAGGTGTTATTAATGTTTTATGGCACTGAACTCAAATAAAACTCATGATTTTAAATTATAAACAGTTCTGTCCACAAGACTACTGGTTATTGGTTAAGTTGTGATATTAAAGAACATGAGGACTCTTTTCCTAAGCTAAAAACTCATCCTTCTTCCTATGCTCCTATGTTTCTCAACTTACTAATTCTATTTTCTCCCTAAAAAGTAAGGAGAACCACATACAGATGGGTAACAATGTTTTGTGTTAATGACAGTTCCTAGGATGAATGGTCAAGAGGGTCACTCTGGAATTGAAAGAGGAAAAGAAGCCTTTATAGATTTTTCTTCAAAAGAACATAAGAGTCGGGGGGAAAAAAGTAGAAACACCGAACATCGGTCTCTATATTCCCATTTAAGCAATGCATCAAAACTTTTATTGAAGATAGTACATGCTGTCAAAAAATGGATTTAGAGCTTTCAGAGAACTGTGCTAAATGCTGTGAATATCAAGAGGCATGTGAAATAGTTTCCCCACTAACTTAGTTTACAAGTAACAAAGACAGATAAATTGTAGTACACAAAGCAATATACAAACCCAGGAGGTCCACACACAGTGAAAAAGATGCCAAGCTGTAGCTCAAGACTTTTCGCAAATTTTATGTTTTCTTTCATTGGTTAGCACATCTGAACTAGCAGGCCAATAGAGCAAAGGATCTGTCCATTGATATCATTAGGAACATGACAGCCACCATCAGATTCAAGCCAGCAGGCTTGCATCAATTTATTATTATCAGAACCAAATATGTGGTAGTATTTTTAAATTATCTTTGGCTGACACAGTTTAATTCCATTAAAATTGACATTTTTTTTTTTTTTTTTTAGACACAGTCTTGCTCGGTCGCCCAGGCTGGAGTGCAGTAGTGCACTTGATGTCAGATTCAAGTGATGCTCCTGCCTCAGCCTCTCGAGTAGCTGGGACCACAAGTGTGCACCACCATGCCTGGCTAATTTTTGTATTTTTAGTGGAGACAGGGTTTCACCATGTTGGCCAGACTAGTCTGGAAATCCTGACCTCAGGTGATCCTATCTCGGCCTCCCAAAGTGCTGGGATTACAGGAGTGAGGCACCACGCATGGCCAAAAATTTACATCATTTAAGTGCGTTATGAGAGATTACCAAAAAGAGGAAAACTTGTAAGATTAAAGACTCAGACACAATTTCCATAAGCTACATCCTCTGGACCAGCTGGTTTTTCCAGGTTTTTGTTTGTTTGGCGTGCACAAGAATCACACCAAGACTTTCTTTGAAAAGCTAGATTACAGGGCCTCAGTCTACCAATATTCTTATTCAGTAAGTCTAAGGTGGGACCTGGGAACCCACATGTTTAAGGAATCTTGCCTGTAATGATGTGGCAGCATGCCCAGGACCACGTGAGAAACCCTACTCCATACTCCACCACTATCAGCCATTAAACATTCCCTCAGCCTGCACACATATGAATTTCTCATCATGTAGCTCACTTTAAAAACTGGACATACCTGAAACAAGCCACATGAAGAGTATAGATAAGAAGTACAAGAGGATTTCGAAGAAGTGAAGACAGGGAGCTGATAAAGTTGGGACAGGCCTTACTGCCATGAAGTGAAAGGTACCAATTAGTACTGTTTTAAGATAATTCAACAATCTCTGGTATGTTGGATGAATTACCAATTGCATCATTTATTTAAATGCTTAGTCTAAGGTACAAATCATTCAGTCTCATAAACATAAACTTAGTACCTAAGTATTAAAGATTGTTCATTGTATCAGACTATGACATGACACCATTTGCTTGACAAAATGAATAAATCACAGATTACTAACAGGAAGGAAGGAAGGAAGGAAGGAGAAGGGGAAGGGGAAGGGGGAAGAGGGAAGGGAGGGGAGGGGAGGGGAGGGGAGGGGAGGATATCTTAAAGAAAAAAGAAAGGATTAGTCTTCTCTTAATCATAATCTATGGCTGATAACAGGTTGAGATGTTGCTCACATTTTTGTTTTGAAGTCCAGATTATTCCTTTCCAACAATAATTTATGAATATGTACTTCAATCTGATAACATTTCTAGCCCACACACCTGTGTTTATCTTAATGTCAACACCAATTATAAAGACTATGAAAATTTAAAGTAATATTCCTACCAGCCATGACACTAAACACACCTATAGAGTCTATCTATGGATCATCTCCCTGGCAACTACACAACACACATAGATGTGAAAATATTATTCTTCAAGGGCTCCAGATTTAACATCTAAGAGAGGTCCAAAAATAATACTGAAGCTTTCATAGCACTGAGGACAAGAGTAGAGCTGGCTCTTTGATACTACAAAGAAAAACTTTTAAGTTCACATGTTTTTTCAGTCCAAGGTGGAAAAAAGTGAAAGGGGAGATGTTAGGAACAGGTGAGAATTAGGAAAAGCTCTCCAGCCTCTTTTAATCTGCTCATTTATTCAAAACTGCAATTCTGCCAACCTCAGAAAGACAAACATACCATGTATTACTCATTATCCAAAGCTTCTCTACTGTCATGCACTCAAGTATCCAGACCTCCCTGCCCCTCAATTCCTCCATCGTGAAAGGAGAGCCAACAAGAGAGATCAGCTTTAAGGAGAAGGCATCATTCAACTGTCCACAGCCGTGAAAAGATTCATTTCTGTGAGAACACAAGGTTTAAGGAGGCAACATATCTGTTAGGAAAGAACTGCCTCTCTAGAAAAAAGCAATTATCATGTTGTGGCTTGGAACTCTGACCTAGATTGCACCCCACAGAGGCTAGGTACCTAACAAGTCATTTTTCATTCTAACATAACTCCAATATTCTTTTTCCTTGAATGAACTCATTCAATGTTGGGGTAAAATAAAAGGAAAAATATAATGGCTAATTTAGTAACACAGCTTTTGTACATATTTTAAGACGCCTCTTCGTCTATTTCAGTTCTTTTCACCTGTACTACCAGATCAAAAACTCTTTTGCAACATGTCCAGGGAAAAGCAAATCGAATCTCTGAACCACTTTACAAGTAGGTTCAGTTCTAGGTTATGGGAATCCAAGACCTTTTTCATTGTCTGGAGAAGGCTGAAAAGCATTTACAGTATTTGCTATACAGAGAATTAGAGATCCCAGAACTCCCAGAATCACCTTGAAACTTATCCCAACTACTAAATTACTTCTGAGAGTGGCTTAGCATCCTAGACATCTTGTCCATGACACAAACTTAGATTGGATGTTCCTGAGACTGACAGAGCATCACCCACTCTTCCACATATATTTGAGAAAGATTTTGTTTATATTTCAGCATCACTATAAAGAAAGGAAATTTGGTTAAACCGTTTTAGGAAAACAATTTGGTAAAATAAATCCCATGTTCACACTTTAACCTAATAATTCTACTTCTAGAATCTATACTTGGGAATTAAGAAATACAATCAAAAGTTTATATACAAATATGTATCACTACAGCATTACTTTTAATAGCTAGAACTGTAATCAGCCTGACATTTCCCCAAACATAGGAAAGATTAAATAAATCACAGTCCTACCAATATGGACTATAATGACATGGAAAAATGCTTACAATACAATGGTACATGAAAAAAAGTGCATTTAAAATTGCATATGTAACATAATTCCAACTTCATTAATATACATATATATGGAAAAAATAAAACAGGAATCATAGGTAATTTCATACATCTGGATTATGGGATTTGTGGGGTTTTTTCATATCTTCATGTATTTTCCCAGTTGTCTACGATAAGCATATTTACTTTTAATACAGAAAGTATTTTTTAAGTTACTATGGATAATACTTTTCAGATTGAGCAGAAAATATAGATTGTTCCTTTTCAAATAAAAATGTATGTATTAGTAAAAGAAAAACTGAAAATCTAAAAAAATCTAATAAACATTACGTGCACAGACTTTTTAATAGGCTAGTTTTTTAATGCATATTTTCAAGTATGTCAGAATATATTAAGCACATTATTCATTTGTTTTCTAACCCACATATATAAATTAACCAATCTCAAGCTCCTTGGTTCTGTGAATTATTGATGGTGTCACCTGCTACAGACTTAAATTCCAAGAAAAATATACGAATCACTACATCACAAGCACAAATCCTTTTGATACAAATTCAATTTCTGTGGCAATAATAATATATTGACTTTGCTTTATTTTTCTACTTTATGACACTTAATGGCAGAGTTAAAAGAAATCTATCATTTTTCTTTATTGTAAATGTAAATGATATCATACCATCTTGAGAAAGTTAGGGTAAATACCACTTACTAGATAATTCCTTAATGTAAATAAGGTCATGATGCCAAAATATAAGAAATAAAATATAAAGGTTTTAAGCAAGACCTAGTCTCATAATTCTAATTTTTTCTACTACACAATTAGGCCAACAACATGTGTGAGACACAACATTAAATATGAAGACCCAGTCTCTCCCCTTACAAGCTTGCAACCAAAAGAACAAGATAAACCAATAACCAAAATGCTTCATAGTAAGGTATTCAATGGTGATTGGAAGAAAAGGCGGAGTCTCCACCTGCTAATCATATATGCTTAAATGCATGCTAATTAACAGGCAAGCATTATAGCAATGATCTAAGACTAAAGGCAAATAAAATTTTAGCCATGATTCAGGTAAAACCTGGAATGTAGAATTTGTTCTTCTAACAGAATGAAAGATTCCTAAAATATTCATTCATGCGACAACTGATAATTAAATATTGCTATATTCTTGACAAGGGAGAGATCAACAAATAAAACAAAGATTTTTGCCCTAAAAGAACTTATCTTTATTGGGGAAACAGACAATAAGGACAATAAGTAAATTACTTATTTAAGATGTTAGAAGGTGATGAATGCTCTGAAAAAAATAAAAAGTAGCGTAAGCCAAGAGGGTTTGCAGGTTGCAATTTTAAACATGGGGAATTGAGGTAGGAATAGGCCTCACTGACAAAGCGGTGTTTGAGCAGAGTTGCCAGTGGGCTAAGGTGTCATCTATGTGGATGGGCAGGGGAGTGTTTGCGATAGAAAGAACAGCCATAACAAGGCCGTCAGGAGGAGTATGCCTGATGTTCAAGAAACAAAGGAGCTTGTTGGCTCCAACAGGACAAAATGAAGTCAGCGAGAGGGAAGGAGGAGGCAGATCAGTCCCAGACCATTTCAAAGACATGGGCTTTTACTTTGCTAACTGAATAGTCACAAATATTTTGTAAGTATACAAATATAAATAACCAACTTACACAGTAAATAATAATCAGATCAGCATATTCAGCATATTATACAAATTACTGAAGGTAGGGAGGAAGGTCTGTACTCAAATAATCATTATTTACTTGAGGGCCCTTTAAGTGGCTTAGTTATGCTTCCAGGAGTCATTTGCCAGACGGTATTAGAAATACTCTCAAAACACTGTAAAGCCAATAAAGGCAATTTTTGGAAAAACTCAGTTAATTCTATCAACTTTTTTTAACATGGAATTAGTCTAGGGGGTACAGGGACCAGTTTAGCATGTCTAGAGAAAAGAGGGTAAGAAAAACAGTATTTACAACCATTTAAACATAACTCTGAAGACCCCTCGGAAGTTTGAGCGCCAACCCTAAGCAGTCCCCCCAAGAGGTCTACATGCAGATGGTAATGTGCTCCACACGTGTGCGAGTCCCAGCAACAGGGACCCTTGTAGACAGCCCAGCACCAGCCATGGTTGCCCCTCCTCCAGCTCCTACAATCAGGGACTCTTTTCCTTCCTGCAGTTAATAATCTCTGATTTACCTCAGCATCTCCAATATGCCCTTTTCCTTTCTTTTTTCTTTTTTATTTTTTAGAGACAGGGTCTTGCTGTATCGCCCAAGCTCCAAGGAATGCAATGGAGTGATCATAGCTTACCACAGTCTCGAACTACTGAGCTCAAGCGATCAGCTTCCCAAGTAGCTGGGATTACAAGAGCACACCACCATGCCCCACTTTTTTTTTTTTTTTTTTTTTTTACAGACGGCGGTCCCACTATGTTGCCCAGACTGGTCTTAAACTCCTAGCCTCAAGTGATCCTTCTGCCTCAGCCTTCCAAAATGCTGGGATTACAGTAAGGTGTGAGCCCACCTCATCCGGCCAGGCTTTCTCTTTTAATACTTTCCTAAATAGTCCCCACCTTAAACCAACCTACCTTGGTTTCTGTTTATTTCTGGGCCTTGACCAAGACACTACCACAGTCCTCTCCCTCTCAATACCTGGCTCACCTTTCAAATGCTGCCTGATTCAGGAAGTTTCTCTAAGCTTGCCCACATCAAGCGTGCCTCTCCTGGGACTTTTACATCCTGCCTTGCGCTGTGGCACAATAGGGCAGTACTGAGCAGAGGTGAACAGCCTGGGCTCTGGGATAAGACTCACCTGGATTAGAATCCAGCTCTGATACCAATCATCTGTGTGATCTTGAGCACTTAAACTCTCTGAGCCTGAATTTCTTAACTGTACCATGAGGCTAACAAGCATCTTCCCCATAGGCTTGGTAGGAGACTCATAGAAAAGGCCATAGTACACAAAATACTACACCTGAGGTTCCGAAACTTTGACCAATGTTATTCTGCTTCCTTCACAGTAAGATCCACATAGGCATCACCTGGGTTCAGCTCAATCATTCTCCTCAAGGATACTCCCAACAGTCTTCTCCTCCTCTAGGGCCCGTAACCAGTCTGTAATCCATCTAAATCCATTTTAAATGTGTACTGCCTCTCCTGTGGGCTTGATTTTTGTCATGGTCACTTTACCAGCAGCTCTGTTTTGCTGGGTGTCAGTTATGTTGGGCTGCCCTCTGGGGCCTTTCACATGCTGTCATATTTCTTTGGGGCTCAAATATGGGGATTGAGAAATCTACACAGTGGCAGTTTCCTAATGCCATCCCCAGAGCCAGCATGTTGCCAGGGCCTCAGGAGACTCACAGTCAGATGGATGAATGAGATGTGAGGTAAACAGATTGAGTAGGTACTGCAAATAAAAATTTAGAGTAAGGGTGGATCAACCTTCATTATTATGGAGAAATGATCTCATTTCCTTCTTCCCACAGCCCTTTTGTTTACAATTCCCTTGGGTCACCGATCATGGTTTGTCTTGCAGTTTGTGTTTATACCTCCTCTTCTGTTTGTATGTCGCAGGTACTATGTTCCCCTCAACTTTGAATCTCCAGCCCTACCATGGTGCAGGGAACATTTTAGGCAGTGGTTATCAACCTGACTACATATGAGGATCACCTGAAAGCTTGTTTTCTTTTCCCAATACAGATGCCCATGTAATATCCCAGCCCAAATGACTCAATACCCAAAGATGGAGCCTGCCATGGATAATTTTAAAGGTCCCCCAGGTAACTCTAATGTGCAACCAGGAAACAAACTACTAAAACTAGGGAAACTATTTTAGACTCAGTCTTTCAGCACCAAGACTGTCATCAAGGTATCTCCAAAGATCCCCACATGTAAACAAGGTAGACACCTGTGGGTGTATCTGCCTCCTGCACACCGTCTCTTCTCTGAGAATGCCTATGCCATAGAGGTAGGCCCACCAGTCTTCACTGTTCTTGTAAGCCAGCCCTAGCCGCAGCTAAACACGAGGCAGAATATAAACCCAAGCAGAGCCAATCAAATCTCCATTTTCCCAGAATTCTAGAATTGGAATTCAGATATGAAAATCAGGCTCTACTCTTGCATGGACCAAGGACATGTATGTCTATCTGGAATTATGAGGTTCTAGGCTTGGCTGTGTGAAGATCAAAGCAGAGGAAGCCACACAATGCAGAGAACCAACAGTGGAGCTATGCCTAGTGAGAAGCAAAGAGACGCTGGATGGCCTGAGAGGGAGACAGACTGAGAAAAGCTGTCAGCTTTTAGTTCCTGGTTCCAGTCCTTCGTGACGGCCAGCTTGATTAGAGGTGCTACTCTTGTGTATCTTTACAATTTCTCCTTTCAGGATTATAGTAGATATTGTATAGGGATCTGTTCGTTTAGACCAAATGGGCCTTTAACTGAGACAGAACCCAAGATTGCTAAATGGGTCCCTAGGTACCATATGATACAGCCCACCTTATCACTACTACTACACCTTACTGGGCACTTTGCGATTACTAGTATACCCAGCAACCCTAAAAATTTGCTATTATCCCCATCTTAGAGAACAGGAAATTGAAGAGCACAGCAGTGACTTATAAGGGTTGGTGAGTACCTAGGCTGGGAATGAGTCAAAAATCCAGCCTCATTCTCCTTCCTTTCCCTCAGTCCCCAGAACTATGATGGGACAGCCAGCTGCTGAAGCAGTTTCTGAATTATTTATGGAGCAAAGAATTCAAAAATGAAATCTTAACAAGAAAGATGAGCATAATTCCAACTGGATGATTACTAAATTATAACAACACCACTGACTACAAAACCATACCTTAAAACCAGGCGCGGTGGCTCACGCCTGTGATCCCAGCACTTTGGGAGGCCGAGGCGGGTGGATCACAAGGTCAGGAGATCGAGACCATCCTGGCTAACACGGTGAAACCCCGTCTCTACTAAAAAAATACAAAAAATTAGCTGGGCATGGTGGCAGGCGCCTGTAGTCCCAGCTACTTGGGAGGCTGAGGCAGAAGAATGGCGTGAACTCGGGAGGCGGAGCTTGCAGTGAACCGAGATCGTGCCACTGCACTCCAGCCTGGGTGACAGAGCGAGACTCCATCTCAAAAAACAAAAAAAAACCTCAGAGATAAATGGGCATGGAGGGGGGTTGCAATTTCTGTCAATTGACTAACACTAATAAGAGTACGTGGTTTGCTAAGATGTTTCCTCCTTTTTTTTTTAAGTTGCTCTCAAATACATAACAGAAATGAAAAGCTTTTTTATTTCTCATTTATAGATTTTTAAAGCTGTGGTATATACCACAAACCTTATAAATCATACACTCCCAATTCAGACTGAAACATAAGCCAAAATTATCCACATTCCAACATGTCACTAAAAAATGCTTGTCAGGAATTATAATACAACAGCTAAAGAAAATTTAATTTCTTAAATTCTTGATAAAGTTTGAACTTTTTCTAAATAACTGAATTACCATTAAGTTTTCTTGTATAATTTAATACTACTTTTTATTATACCCTCTAAATTGTTTTATCTCTTAAAAGGAATCAAAAAGATGATTACATATTTATAAAATTAGCATCTGAAAAATGAAGAGCACAATTCCAGTTTTTACATGCAGTTCCAGTACTATGCATAAGATGTAGGTTACATTTTACATTTCTTTCAGAAATATTAACCAAGCAGGATATAGTTACTACACATCTAAGTTACCAGGCCACCAGGTGAGGGCTGGGTCACAAAGACCTATAAAATATGGTACCTGCCCTGAAGAAGTTTACAATCCAATAAGTTCTAGAGGAAAAAGAAATAAGCTGGGTCACTTATTTTCCCTTTTTGGTGATTCAAAAAAATCATATAACATTAGTAACTCCCTGCCAGAGCTAAACATACTGAAAAACACAGATTCACCTCCTTAATGTTTTCCTTTGCACTTGTCACCCAAAGCAATGTGGGGAATTTGGAGAGATAAATTCTAGAACGGGATTTGATACAGAGCGGCCCAATACTGTACCTAATTTGCACTGTGCCATATGCAATACAGTGAAATCCTAACACATTACATTCTATATTGCAGTCTGGTTATGAACACACCAATTTCTGTAGTCCAGCCACAAGCTCAAGCAACTGCAGCCTAACTGTCCTTGGAAATCCTCCAACAATGCCAACAGAGACTTCAGCAATGATTTAAGCATATTTGTATAGGACTTTTCAAAGTACAATAGTTTTAGGTTGATTATTGCACCATTCAAACACACTAATAAACAAAGGCAACAAGGGTTGCAGGAAGTCAGCAGCTGACAGCCACAGGTAAGGGAAGGCACCCAATGATCCTAATAATCTAGTGAAAATTACTAAGGACTGCAGATCTCACAAGGATGTGAAGATAATTCTCACATGCCTGTTTCTTCATCACTGATGTTGTTTCACTCATAAACTTATTGAGGGTAGCTCCATAGGCTATAAAGCTGCATCATCTTTGCCAGAATAAAATGTCCATGTTATCTATAAGAGTTAAATCACGTTACTGGAAGGTAGTCTATAAGAAACACCTGACTCACAGGTGAAGCCTCCAAGGGCCATAGGTAGTCTCTTTAAACTTGAATGTAGGCCAGTATCTGTCAGCTGAAGGAGAACTAGAAAAATAAAAAAATGCTGCCAAGAATACCATAGGAAAATTCTCAGCATGTGTCTTCAACTTGTGCAAATTTCTATTTACAGAGAAAAGGTCATTTGGAAAATACAGCCATTTTTGGAAGACTGAGCAGCCAAGGTTCTTAAGTATAGGAGATTGGGACAAAAAAAAAAAAAAAAAAAAAACTTGGTACATGTTTGGAACTAGAGACTCAAATAGGGAAAATTTCCTCTTAGGCCTCCCCTTCCCCTCTCCAACACATCTATCAGATAAGTAAGGCTAACAGAAACTTCAATCTGTAAGGTACAGTACAGTGAGATTAGTGCCATAATTGATACTGATCTAAGCATTCCAGAAGAGCTGCTTACAGATACCAGGGAACACCTCAGGGTGCATATTTGCTTCAAGCATGCACAGAGGACACGGGAATGGACCAAACCAGCACAGAGCAAAAGCCTTCCAGACAGGAGGTCTAGCTTGTAAAAATACATTGCAATCATGCAGGGACCTACAAGTAAATTCTGTGGATGAGGAACTGGAATTTCAGGTGGAAATTGAGGGAACCAATCTAGAAATGTGGGCAATGACAAAATCATTAAAGGACAAGATCATGCTACTTGGCCTTTAAGTTGTGGATGATGCAGGAGAGAAACTGAAGGGTTTTAAGCAGGTTCCATAATCACACTTGGGTTCCAAAGAAAACTATTGTAGCAGCAACATGGTGGATAAAACAGAGTAGACCCAAGAACCAGAGCCAGGGAAATCAGTTAGGAAGCTATTGCAATAACCCAGCAGAGAGATGGAAGGTAAGATAAATGAGTTCAGGGACAGTAGGAGAAGAGAAGAGGTAAGTGCTATAAGTACCCAGGAAGCATAATCAAGGTTACTGGATAACCAATGCATATGGAAGTTAAAGATCAAGAAGTTGAAAATAAATCCAAGGATAAAATGTTGACACTGACTAAGAGAATACAAAAGAAAGAAGTTTATGAGAAAGCAGATAAACTCAAGTTGAGATACAGTGAGTTTGAGGTACCTCTAAGCCATCCATGTAAAATAAGGTTGACTATTTTGGACAAAAGCTCAAAAGACCATCCTAAAATAAAGATGGAGTTTAAGAAGTCATCAGCTTCTAAATCTGAGCTGTCCAATATGCTAGCCATTAGCCACATATGGCTATTTAAACACAACTTAATTCAAATTACACAAGTTAAAAATTCAGCTCTTTGGTAGCAGTAGCCACATTCAAGTGCTCAAAAGCCACATATAGCTAGTGACTATCAAATTGGACATGGCAGGACACAACATTTCCATCATCTCAGAAAGCACTAATCTAAGTGGTAGTAAAAGCTAAAGAAATGGATGAGTTCACACTAGAAGCACGTATAAAGTAAAAAGAGAAAATCAAAGAGATTACTTGGAAACACTCACTTTAAAGGGTAGGGAAAGGAATAACCAAAGATCAGAAGAGAAGAACATGTTAGACCATGGTTTCAAGGGGGACAAGGTTAGTACAAATACAATGAAGAAGTCATATAGGGTGAGGCTTAAAACAAAAATCAGCACTGGGTTTGGCAGTTGATCTGCCTGGGCAACAGAGCAAGACCCTGACTCAAAAAAAAGCCCAAGTTAACTCCACAGCCTGAGTTCTTAAAGATTATGCTGCATGAACTCCCCAATAACACTGTAGTGTATGTGTTGATTCACACCTCTCTTTCCCCATACCAGACTGAATATAAACCTCTTGAAATCAAGGACCAAATTGCATCTACCCATGTGCTATGCTCAGTATAACTGGCATTCAAAAATTTACCGAATAAATGAAAACAAGTAATTCACAGAAAGTGGCTAAAAAGGAAGGAAGCAGATCATGGTATTCAGAGAGACAAAGGGTCAAGGGAAAGTTGAGGAAAGGGGTTGTTTGGTTTTCCTTCTGCTTTTTCTTTCACAATGGTAAACATTTCAGCATTGTTACAGGATGGAGTGTGTAAAGAGCAAAACCTTCCTGACAGAATGTGGATGGGCCAAAAACAGCAGTAAAGAGATTAACCTCAAATAGGAAAATATATTCCTTGTGTGGATATTGGAGGAGAAACAATGAAGAATGGTCGCAGATATAGACAGTTACAGCAAGCTCTAGGAAAACTTTCTCTGAAAAAGGTATCAAGGGGCATGCTAAGAGTCAGGAGTAACCATTTCTAAGATCTTAAGTGAGTGGTATGTTCCCATGTGGGAAAAAAGTGGGTGCTTGACACATACACAGAATATCACTGGAAGGATACAAAAGAGCCAGGTGCAGAGGCTCACATCTACAATCCCAGCACTTTGAGAGGTTGAGGTAGAAGAACTACTTTACCCCAAGAGTTCAAGACAAGGCAGGGCAACACGATGAGACCCTGCCTCTATAAAATATAAATAAATAAATTAGCCAAGCGGTGCAGCATGCCTGTAGTCCCAGCTACTCCAGAAGCTGAGGTGGGAGGATCGCATGAGCCCAAGAGGTGGAGGCTGCAGTGAGCCATGATTGTACCACTGCACGCCAGCCTGGGTGACAGAGTGAGACACTGTCTCAAAAAAAAAAAAAAAAAAAGATATAAAAGAAAATAACAAGCTAACCAGCAGCCCTTGGGCTGCTCTGCCTATGGAGTAGCCATCTTTTGTTTCCTTACTTCTCTGATACTTTCTTTCACGTTAAAAAAGAAAAAATAATAAATGTCGTCATTGCAGGTGGTGGTGGGGGGACCTTAATTGGTGGTCTAGGATGGAAGGGAGGCTTAGGGAATTTCCCTTTGTACTCCTACATTGTTGGACTTTTTAAGAAGTACAGATATTGTTTTTCAGTTTATTTATTTTTTGAGACAGGATCCCGCTCTGTTTCCCAGACTGGAGTGCAGTGACACAATCATGGCTCACTGTAACCACAGCTTTCCAGGTTCAAGCAATCCTCCCACCTCAGCCTTCCAAGCAGCTGGGACTTCAGAAATGCACCACCATGCCAGGCTAATGTTTTTGTATTTTTTTGTACAGACGGGGTTTCACCATGTTGCCCAGGCTGGTCTTGAACTCCTGGACTCAAGCAATCCACCCGCTTCAGCCTCACAAAGTGCTGGGATTATAGACATGAGCCACTGCACCTGGCCGCTTTTTCAATTGAAAAAACTATTTGGGACAAAAAAGAATCAGGCCCATAGATGAGGT
This sequence comes from Pongo abelii, assembly GCF_028885655.2. Taxonomy (NCBI): domain Eukaryota; kingdom Metazoa; phylum Chordata; class Mammalia; order Primates; family Hominidae; genus Pongo; species Pongo abelii. Next base: position 65,404,182 of record NC_071999.2, read on the forward strand.
AAAGAAGTGATAAAGGTTTAGCATAAATGCTGTGAGAAATGGAAAAGGAGATGACCAAAGAGCTAGTTAAAAGCCAGGACCCATCATGCCCTATTCCCAGTTAATCTCTCTGTGTCTCAACCCCATCATGTGCAAAATAACAGTAGGGAGAGTGCCCATTTCAAAGTACTGTGTGAGGGATAAGTGATAAAAACAGTGCCCAGCCTGTTGTATGAGCTGAACAAATGCAGTTATTGTGATGATGATTGTTATCTAGCAGCACTGAGGACACACAGATACCCAATCTAAGGGCATCAGTTCACAAAGCTGGGAGTGGTTTCCACCAGGATGCAGGAACCCAGTTCAGCCACAGAAGCCTGCCAGGTTGCTCCAGGTTTGGAGATCTGAGGCAACTGAACAAGGAGGCCAAAGGTTCTATCATTTATTGATATTCTACCTTATGTGAGGTGTGAGGAAGTGAGGAGTTTGAAGGCATGCCAGTTCAAAGGGAGCTCCATGGTTACTTTTGTGGAGTGTGGGTTTAGTGTGGAGCAAATGTTGACAGCAGGAGGCAGACAGAGAAAGAGAGGCAATGTAAAGAGGCAGGCTATAGTAGGTCTACATGAAACAGAAAGGAAGGGAATATATCCAAGCACCAAACAAACCTCTGGTGTGTGTCCCACTGCAATGAATGGCTGAGTCCCTGGACACAATGCCAGTGTCCCCCAGGAAAAAAAAAAAAAAAAAGCTATGAGGAGAAAGGAAGTAGGAAGCAAGAAGAAGAGGTTAAAATGCTGTCAATAACTGAGAACTTAACACTATAGTGATGGGATCTCCCCTATTAATAATAGCTGTCACATATTAATTGTGCTGTGCCTAAGCTATTGTAACATGTGTTAACTCAACTAATCCTCACAACAATCTATAAGCATAGAGACTAATTACTTCTCTTTTATAGAAGGGAAAACAGAGGTACAAAGGTTGATAATTTGCCTGAGGATATACAGCCACGTTTGAGTCTCTCTCAAGTCTTTTTATCACAGTTTAAGGGTGGGACTTTAGAGCCACATTGCCAGGCCCAAGTTCTTCAATAACCCACATATGTTTCTGGTAGTCTTTACATACCCTTGCCCACCACCACTAGGATCTTTTATAAAAAGAAATGAGTAATTATTAATAACATTTAAACAAATTCATCATGAATGGGTTAATGAACCAGGCGATATAAAGTTACAAGAGTACTTTGTTTCAATTTTCAATTAGCCAAACATTCAGATTCCTACCGTAAGCACAAGTCTATACCAGGCACCACACAGAAAGTGACTTCCAAAAGCTTACAAACACATGCATAAAGTAACTAAAAGCAGGTTCAATATAACATAATAATAAGAGCAAAATTATACCCTCAAAAGAGACTGAGTGGAGTTAGAACATGGTTTTAATTGGAGACCGTCACCTTTTATATATAAAGAAGTGAAATAGTCATATTGAATTTCTCAATGCAGATTATATACACTCCATTTTTCATGTTCATTTCCCAGGCTGTCAATTTTTTCATTAAAAAAGAATTGTAATTGTCATTATGCAAGGAATTCAATCAAAGGTTTTAATAAACAAAAACAGTTTAATTCTACAGTAAAGTCCATAATTAATGTCACCAATTTGCAAATCTTTTATTTAAAAACTGAATGTTACGAAGTTTCATTTTATGACACCCAAATAAACAGCCAACCTCAGAAAAAATGCAGCAATTACAGGATAAACTCTCTGTATCTTGGGAAGATACTTCATAATAAAATTAACCAAATAAATGCAGCATTATGGATCTCACAATTAATCCACTAAGGGCTTTTACTAAGGGCTTCAAGAAATTCTACACCATAACTCCTTTGACAGAACTATGACTGAACAGGTATTCAGTCATCTTTAACTAAAGAGGGTGTGTACTTAGACCACAGCTACTTGGGTATATCCCACATCCCTCAGCACACAGAATGACCTCACATTTGATACATTAAATCATAGTCTCCCCCTTCCTTTCCAGTATTTAAGATCTGCCATGATCCTCAAAGATGGAGAGATCAGAAAGCTACTGAGTATTAATTCCATTCACAGATTTACTTTTAGGGAAAGATATATATATATATATAAATTGGAACCCTAAAAAAATCAAAATTGAATTTTAAAAAAATCAAAATTGAATTAAAAAAAAAAAAGCCCTGTAAACCCAGGAAATGAAGAGTAAAGATTAAAAGGAGATAAAGATAAGAAGGGAGAAAATGAACATTTCAATGGATTTTATGATATTTAATGTTTTAAGCTTATTAGTGAGTATACAGTGTTTTACACCTCTTTTGTATGATACATATATGATAAAATATATTTTTTTAAAGATTGCAAGTTTCTTATTTACCCAAAAAAACTATTAGAAGCAAACTGTTTTGAAACACATTGTATACTTCCTTCACTACTGATAAATACTTACTAATCACTTTTATCTCATCACTAAACAAAGGACTAAGGTGAAAAAAATTTGCCTGGTTCAGGTACACATCTAATTTCTTAAGTCATCTCTGGGTACCCAAAACTGTGGTCTACAGAGGCCTTCCACAAATTCTACTTAAGTCTTATGTTTTTTCAAGATTATCTTAAACATTAGAACTAAAGTAAGCATATTCTGGACATTGTGAATGAACCACTCTATAACCATGTTCTGTCAGGAACTTTTGGTTTTACTTTTGTGAATACTTTTGTATTTACTACCAATATGGTACTCAATGAGGGCCAAGCAACATCATGACACAATAGACTTTCATAAGTTCTTCCACTTAGGAAGAATTCAGTTCCAAATGGCTATTTATAATTCCAAAATCACACTATTCTGGGAACTATGCACCCACAGGTATGGAAAATCAGATTTCAAGAGAAAAATGAATATAGAAGCTGGAAGTATAAGAGTTTTTATTTTTTCTGCTGCTTCAACAGTTTCATAACATTTACTAAAAAATGTTTATATATGGCTATTTTCTTTTTAAAAACAGGTTTATAACAGTTCACTACTTCATCTACATCCTCAAGCCAACACCTGTGAAAAAGATAATGGTGTCCGATGACAGGCCTCTGCTAACAGTGTAAGGCTATCTGTGAACTCCTCAGTCTACACATATCTTCCTCAGCCTCTGGGATTCCATTTCTACCCAAGAATCAAATTGATAGAAAGAAAAAGAGCAAAATATACACATATTTTTCCACTATTAAATCCAATAATGATGGCTTAAATTTCAGCAAAACATCATCAATCGCATTAAATTAATATTGCTGTTAATTTGAATTTTATGGGTTTTATAGTTTTGTTTTGGATTGTAGATGTAAATCTGTTTTAGTTTTATAGCTGTAAAAAGCGATAGGCATAAAGAGTTACACTTAGTTTTATATATGTACATATATTAGTAACATTATTTTTATTATCATTCAAGTCCATATTGGAGTATCACAAGAATTTTTTTCCTAAGTTTGAAGTTGTTTCCTTTATACGTTTTTTTGTAAGTTACATTTGTTCCCCAAGTTTCATCATCCTATTACCCCCACTTTAGAAATAATGAACAGGCCCCTAAGAAAGCTTCAGAAACTTGCTCTGACCATTCAGCCATCAGATCAGAACTCTGCATCAATCCAAATGTCACCTGGTATGCCAGGATAAGAACTAAGAACAGAATGGCTCTGCCTCCAGCACACCAAGAGGAAAAAGTCTGGTTCAATTAAGTTTTCCAAGATTAGAAAGTTATTCAAATATCCAGTGTATTCCTAATGCCCTAAGGTATAGGCAAAAATTGTATTATTATTACTGTTACTACTAATGATAACAAAAACAACAATCCTATAAATGGCAAATATTTCCATAGAGGTTACAATGAGCCAGGTATTCTAGGCCTAAAACATAACTTTTAATCTTCATGACAACCCCATGTTACACATGAGAAAGGGGAGGCACAGAGAAAGGTAAAGTAATTGCTCAGTTCACACAGCTAATAAGTGATATTGCTGGGATTCAACCCGAGAGTGGTTCAAGTCACTGCTTGTAAATGTTACTCATAATGCTTCTTCTACAAAAAACTGTAAGAAAAGATAGCAGTGGGTCTTTTGAAGAATAAAATCTATGGCAAGCATTTCCACATAGATTTCACTAAGTAACTAGTAACATGAATGTTTCAGGACCAAAGCTTATTTAAACTCTTAAATTCTCCCCTAAGTTAATAAAGGCTATTCAATTTGCTATTTGAGAAAAATTACTCCCAATGGTAAGGTATTTCAATGCCATCCTGCTGCTACTGAGAGAAAAGTTATCTTTGTAGATCCTGTTCAAAGAAAGCCTATGCTTTGATCCTTAATATCCCATGAAGTAAAAGGTTATGCTTAATCTATATTTTATAGGTCTAAAAGTCAAATTAGTTTCTGAGATAAACAAGCAAGAGTGTAAGGATAAGCATATTCTTTAGCATTCATTTGATTCCTAGTTTAGAGGATACTATGTGCTGAGTTAAAGACAATTACATTAGTGTAATACGTAGCAGTTTTTTCCTGTATTATTCTGCAAGCATAAACAAGTTATACACATGTTAATTTACATTCTATATAAAAAGCCAATTTTAAATCCAATTTATAAGGCAATAAATATATAAAGATTCTAGGACATAGCAATAAAGTTACGCCATAAAGTAGAGTTAATTCAAGACAACAATAATAAAAGCATGACAAATTTTAGCATTCCACCAACTGCACAAAGGTGTTTCAGGTAACATCTGTTCAGAAGCAATTGCTACAAGATAGACTAGATGAGATGCAAGGTTTCACCATGTAATAAATGTATGTCAGTTTGCTTGCTTCATAATTAAAGACACAAGTCTTTGAAAAAAGCAATTAAGCCCTGCTCTAAATCTGAGACAATCATCCCTATCCCTACCCCCACCCCTTTTTACCCTCAAAGAAAAGACCCAGAGTGGTCCAGGAGTATTAAATACCATATGTTATCTACTTTCAGCAACTAAATGTATCCCCCAAAAAGCCACTTAACATACATTGTTTCTTTTGATAAATCATTTATTTAAAAAAAATTCTGGGTTTTTCTGTTTTATTAAGAAGGATAGAAAGGAAAGAAAGGCTGGGAAAATTCCGAGCAATTTCTTAGAACAGCAGCCTGAATAAAACGATTTTACCTCCTTCTGAAGGTTACAATGTCTGGTGTGTGTTAGGTAGAATTCTGACATGAATAAAATTTAGGTGCCTAAAGCTTTCAACTAAAAACAGTATCTCAATTCTTGACAGTTTAACCCTAGGACAACTGCGAGCATCACTTAAGCTGAGAACTCAGTGAAGGAACAAGTTCAAAAAACCAAAAAAAGCATTTAGAAATCACCTCCATCTTTTCCCAGCTTTCTAGAAACTATAAATTTAGAGTAGACAAAACATGAATGGAGGTTTTGGTTGTTATTCCAG